>NC_084960.1:12176819-13396796 GCF_949316205.1 Platichthys flesus | reverse complement strand
TTGTGCTGAAACGGTCATCTGTGATTCCTACAGAGCTGGGCCTGGACAAGCTGCTCTACTTTGTGCACTTAAATCAAAAACAGCATCCTCTTCATTGACGGGAGTGAAGGATGGCTTGAAGCTTTGTGTGTAGGAGGGAGGAGGATGAGCATGAAGAACCAAAAAGCAGAAGGACAAGCCGAGGAGTCTCCAGAAATTAAAAAAGGCAATTTGTGGCATTAAAACGCCAATGTGAGGTAAAGCCTGTACCCACAGAGCTAGAGTACATAGTGGAGGGGCATGTAACTAGCACTGCCCAGAGAGAGACAAGGATATCCAAACCTACTGATCCATCTATCAAACGCATTCCAAAGTCGGAACACAAACCTTTTGACAAGAGAGGAAAGCAGAAGAGACCAAAAGCATCTGGCTCCGATGGAAATGAAAAATAAACCTTTATGAAATCACCTTTCCAGTGTCAGGTCTCTTCTTCCTCCCTCCTCTCAGACTTGTGTCTCGCTCCTAACACGACGAGTCTTCCTCGTCATCATCATCATCTCTTTCACCCTTTCCATGACTTTCTCATCTCCCTGTCGTTACCGGCCTCCTGCTTTCCTTCTACACCCTTCTCAGCTCTGCCTCTTTCTCACCCCTCTCTGTCTCTCTTTGGGAAAGATTCTCTGTGTGCACAGGCTGCGGGTCAGCAGGAACCCACTGGATCGCCGCCGACCGTCTCTATCTCGGGGGAGGCTTCCAGAGGTCCTGCCACCTTCTGCTGCTGGCACTGGAACTGAAACGGATGCTGAGTTATGGGCGGGGGTTGAGTGTAGGCCGGCGGTTTGAAATAGTTTGAACCAAAGGGAGGGCTGGTGGCTGGGGCTGTGGCTGGGGAAGGGGGTGAGGTTAGGCGGAGGTGCAACCTGGGCTGGGTTTGGGGCTGGGGCAGTGGCGGAGGCTGTGGGTGGGGCTTGGCCTGAGGCTGCTGCTGTATCTGGACCTGCTGAAGCGGGTGGTGGTGTGGATGAAGCTGGTCCTGGGGGGAGGAGGCTCCGTTTTTACTGAGGCCGCAGGACTGAGCTGCACAGTGGATCTGACGCAGGTTGTCCAGGGCCTCACTCTTAGCGTGTTTCAGCAGGTCGGCCTGGCCCTGAGGTCGACACAGAGGGGGACAGAAAGAAAGAGGGAGACAGCGTGGTGAATAACACACGACCATATCGGACTATAAGGCAACAATAGCATCAGGTCATGTCTCTGATTTCCAGCTCTGTCCTACTTTGTACCTTCGCCAAGGCAATATGTTTTTCACTCCAGTCACTTCTTTGTTTGTCCGTAAGCAGGATTACACAAAAGCAGCTGAAAGGATTTCAATTAGACTTGGTGGTAGGATGTTGTGTGGGTCAGGGAAGAGCCCATTCAATTTCGGTGCAGACACAGGATTTTATTTTCTCTAAAATTGAGAGATAGGACGTTTTTCCACAATTGCCCCTTTCCAAGGTAATAATAGAAAAAAAGAAGCAGACAGATTAAAGGAACTGACATTTCTGAGTGTGTGTGATTGGTGTAAACGGCTGGATCCAGTGAATATACGTGTGGTTCTATAAGGAGACTGTTTGGCCTGTTGGGCAGATGTTCCACCCTATTCAGTGCTATGGTAATGCCAAGAAATCATAATCCCCAAAACTACCTCTGCCAAGTTAAAGATGAAGGAGCGAAAAACACTGATAAAAAGTTAACGAGGACTATTTTGTCCTGAGAGCATTACCTAATAAATGGCAGAAGGGGGCAGTAGAAAGCCTCTGAATGAAGGCTTCTGGTTGCCTGCCAGCTCTTCCAACTGCTTCACTCTGCTGGCGAATAGTGCTTTCATATGGTGATAATGTTATACCACATTTCTGTTATTTATTCGGGAGCACTAAGAGATGAATCCCTGCCATATGTGAGAAGTGGTCGGGGCAGGCATCTCACTATACAGCACTGTGAAGTTCTTCTGGGCGGCTGCCATGGCTGCCTGCCCCCCCCCCCCCCCCCCCCCCCTCCTCAGGCTGGATCTGCTGTCTCTGCCATGTGGGAATGTGGCGGTTATTTCAATGTGTGAGGTACTTATATTATTGGAACTGTGAAAAGAAAAAGAAAAAAAAAAAGAAATGCGACCACATGCTTTCACAAACTCTCTCAGGCCTCTTCTCCAGCACCTTCTGTACACCAGCACTCCTCCAACATCTGTTCCCGAAGCAACTTGACAACAGTTGCCCTTCACATCTGTGCATCTGCATACTTTTCCTTCCCTCCCTCCAACGCACTCCTCTCTGGACTCTCTGTGACCCGCTGTGACAGCTCATTGGGCCAACATTCCCGAGAAGAGGCACAGGCTGACCTGTTCTGCACCAGGCTGAAGTGTACGTGTGGCAGGGGGCGAAGATCTCGGAAAGGTGGGATAGGCACGAAGTGTCTAACATACTGCGTGATGAGCGGAGGTGCTGCCCTGGACACACCACTCAACGCTCTACCCCCCTGGTGATTGTTAATAAGCTGCAAGTGGCCTTTTTACCTGAGCCACTCCAGAACGCAAACCACAAACAGAAACAGTATTTTTTTTTTTTATTTAAGTCATGACTCACCGCATAAATAAGATCAGGAGAGGCTTGTTTTTTTGGTTCCCGAGCTGAAAATCGGGGCGGGACTTCAACTCAAGTATTTTACCCATTACGACTGGCCTAAAAGCTATTCACGGGGGGGGGGGGGGGGGTTAACCACCAAATCCCACCACAATAACCTTAATTAAACTCGAGGGTATAATCCCTGCCTTTTTTATCAGAACTAGTCTGACAATCCTTGGGGTAGAAATTGGATTGTCAATAACCTTCCTTGAGTAGATTATTTACTGTTTCATATTTTTCTATTTTCATTACAATAACACTTAACATCATTCCACTTTATCCCCAGCACCTGCTTTTTGTACAGTGTCTGTTTTTGCAGGTTGTTTGTTTTCATACTCCTATTATGTGTAGTTTTAGAAGTGTACTTTTTTTTTTTTTTTTTTTACAGTGCTTCGACACTGTTACTTTAATTCTGTTTTTCTATTACTGCTGTAACAAGTGAATTTCCCCATTGTGTGGATAAATAAAGAAATCTAATCTAATCTAATCTAATCTAAAGAAAGATGTGTTACGGTGGATCATCAGTGAAACTGAGAACTATGCATCTCCAACAGACAGTTTTATGAATGGTTTCACGGGAACACTAAACAATCTGGCCTGAGGCATCAGGAAATGAGAGATGGTAAAACAAACTGAGGCCAGAGGTGATGCAAAGACTTACCACAGCAAATTCTGAGCTATTTCAACAGGAGATGATTTATTATGTGGAATTAACTATGTGCCCCAAAAACTACCCTCGCCAAGGTCATGTTTTCACACATGTTTTTTTGTGTTCAATTCATGCATAAACTAAAGAATGGATTTCCACGAAACTTGGTGGAATGATGGGATATGGGTCAAGAAGTCAATTTTTTGTTTTTTAACATGGCAGTGATTTTGTAATTATCACCAATTTACCCAAAATTAAATCATGGACCTTGATGAAAAAAAGAAAAGAGGACATATTAAAGGGATTGATATGAGCATGTTCAATTTGATGCAGATTGACTCAATCGAAGGGTAATGTACTCGTTCGGATTCAAATATAACACTGGGGTTGATCATACTGTTCTGGTTGACATTTGCTTCAAAGCCTCTTCCTGTTTGTCTGACTTGTGTTTTTTCATGACAGGAAGGTTCAATGTGCGACGGTGCGGTATCACTGGGCAAAACACCCTCATTCACCATGACAGCTCCGATCTGTAACCGGAACTGTCATCGTACGGACGGAGAAGGCGTCTGGTGACAGGGAGAAGAAGCCTCTCTCAGATTCTCTTCCTCTCAGCTCCCCACTATCACAGCAGCAGGCGCTTCCCCCCCATGCTGAGGATCCGGAGACACTAACCGGTGAAATAACTGGGCACGACTGCCAGTCTTGGCAAAGAGGCAACAGGCTCCCACCAAATGTTCACCATGAGACACAGATTACAACTGAGGAACGGCAGAAGGAAGATGATGAGGAGGAGGGGGAAGAGGAGGAGGAGGAGGAGGAGGAGGAGGAGGAGGAGGATGAGGAGGAGGAGGAGGAGGAGGAGGAGGAGGAGGAGGAGGAGGAGGAGGAGGAGTTATGCCAAGACGCCTTAATGTAGAGATTTAAAAAACATTAGAGGCATAACAGAGGGACATGTATGTTTTTGGACACAACGGAGGGGTGGGAGGAGTGCCGTGGGTTTAGGAGTGATGGGAGTTGGGGTGACATTGGGATTAGGTCCTGGTGTCCACCTGTCTTGCTACTTAATTTAAATTAATCTGGCTGGTGCACACAAAGCGAGTCGTATAATTCCAAAATAACAACAGGAGAGTATTTTATATTTATATTTTAAATCTGATCTACAGGTGGAAATCCATAACGTATAAAAAGCATCAAAAACATTGATTATGCATTTGTCATTTACAGCTTCCCAAATAAATAAACTATTAATTGTGTTATCAAAACAGAAGAGGTAAGCAATAGAACAGAGTAATTGTTATTGACAGGAACTGCCAGTTGCTCCCTTAATCTTAGCTTTAGGTGCTTTTTGATGAGGCTGACATGAAACAGGAACAAAGCAATCAGACGTGTACCTGAGCTGACACTCCAGTGGGAAGCTCAGCCAATTGGGAGCTTCCTCACTCAATACCAAATGATTTCAGGGTGATGAGATGAGATAAAAATATCCCAGCTGCTCTGTCCTTACTTAGCCAAACAGGCCCACAGCGCAGCACTGGTCTCGCTGCATTGAACCAATAAGATGAAGGCATTAGGCAACCTTATCTCCCGTGTCACGGGACAGCCAGAGACAAGAATGCATCCTGCTGAGCATCGTCTGTGTGAGCAGTCCTATCGTATCTTGTCAAGATGGTTACATAAGCAAATAAATAAAACAGTACTTGGAATCAGCAGCAATTAATTAAGAGATTAAGAGATTACAGAGGAGGAAAACACTATTAGCCCTGGGAGCCTTCTTAAGACACTATGTAGTTTAATCTCCGGGTTGAGGATTCCTTATCCAGCTTGTTATAGTCTCCGATACAATCGCACATGTTGACATCAATCAAAGGTATTATTACACACACTGGAGATAAAGTGCAGTTATGGGGGGGGGGGGGGGGGTCTCTATTCTGCTGTAGACCACCTGTGAGTGCATGGTTCAGTGCGTCTCACCTTGAGCACAGTGATGTTCCACGCGTAGCTCTCCATGGCTTTCTGGAGTTTGCGGCCTTTCAGACCCTCCTTTGCTCCGATGCGATGCAGGTCCTCATGGAAATCCAGACCTGGACACAGACACAAGTGACATATAAACATTTTTTAAACAGAACTTTAATAGAAAATATGTTTCAGAAAGTCATCCTGTCTATGGTCTATGGAATAGGAATATGTCATCTAGGAAAAAGCACTCGATTTGAAAAGTCAAATAGAGGTCTACAGAGGTCATTGATATTTGCTATTTCATAAAGTCGAAAATGCAGAGACATAAAACATAAATGATTGCAGACCAGTCTTATTTTAGCTAAGGAGTTAATCATTAAATAGCAAAGAATTGCAACAAAAAAGCCAGCAGAACAAAAGGCATTGAGCTAACTCCTCTGGTGAATGTAAGGGGGGCAGATCGAGGAAGTGCAATGGAGGGGAACCTCAAATGAATCTATGTGTAGGTCTGGCTTCATTTATTTAGACCGTTACTAATCCTCGGGGCTTTAAGAACATACTCCTCCTAAAGCTGTAAGTCTCTGCCCGCATGTCAGTCCGTGCCCTGACCACTGGCCTGACGCCACCGCAGCACTGAACCACTGCAGAAACCGACAAAATATGAAACGCAGACATTTACAAAAAGAAGCTTGTGTCTGCAAACAAGCTGAGTTGTGTCTGTGAAGCGCAGCATCAGAGACCATCACACAGTTGAATCAAGAACTCCAAAATAATTAACGGTTCTCAGTTGATTGTATACCCCCCCCCCCCCCCCCGATAAGGTTTAAGAGTCCCCTTAAATTCAATCAGGCCACATTCAATTGCACCCACTCACAGATGAAGTTTACAGCACCTCAGCTTCAGTCAAGTCTTTTTAAACTGATTTTCATTGGGGAGCCAGATAATGACCTCAGTCCAGGGGAAGACTGTCTCGCCTGCTTTTGTGAGAAAAAATTTTGTTCAAGTTCCTGACACAATAGCTTAATTATACTGAACAAAACTAATTCTTGGTTTAATATTTAATGCTGTGCTTTTTATTTGCTGTAAAAGTACGCCATGCTCTGTCTGTTTCCTGCTGCGGTCACACTGTTTCCTACTCCACACAACAGAAGGGCTAAAGCAGAATGATCAGGATGGGTGTTGCTGATTGCCAGTTTCATAAATAGCTAGAGTGACGCCTACCTCCGCCTTATAAATCCATGTTTGAACTAGATCTGGATTTTTAGCTGGATCCGCACCAAATATCACACCCTCATGAATATTGGAGCACTAAACATGCCTCATTGCTTTCCTCTTGATCCATTAATTTATCTGAGTAATCATAGAAAATGTTGAAATGTGAAGAAAGCGAAAACATTTGTTTTCCTGGATCCCTGATCTGCACATAATGTAATGGGTTCTTTCGTGAACCATGACACGTCCTTCCACCAAGTTCAGAGATGATCTGTCGGGTAGATTTAGGATTTTTCAAGCAATCAAACTCAAACACTTCACCCCCCCCTCCCCTTCCCCCCATCCCCTCCATCGGCATAGTTGTGAGTCGATAATGAGGGAGTTATCATTTTCCAGTGAACTATTCCTTTAGGTGTTTATCGACCAAATCAATCTTTGGGTCACAGGGTCACTTTGTGCGCCTGTTATGTATTATGTGCGTGAGAGTGTGCTTCGTACATGTTCCGCAGCCAACCCCCCCCCCCCCCCCCCCCGGAACTTGACCTCAACATAACTGTATGTTTGACACTACGAGAAACTAATTTCCCCCAATAATCTGCAGAGCAATTAAAAAGGATTCAAGAGGTCAACCAGTAAATCTAGAAAACATCCTCCCTGGCCCCCAGTGCGCATCAGTGCCCTGGGCCCCTGTTGTTCTCTCATTTCCAAATAAATGATGATGTGGAGCCAGTGACGAATGTCTGTTTCTAAGGATGGAAGTTGTGTTAACAGGGTTTAGGGCTGATTTGATCTTGTAATCTTGTGTATGTGTCTCTGCTGGTGCAGAGCCGAGTCAAGGCGGGTTTGCGATCATAAGACCTGGGGAGTGAGGCCGGCAAAAAGCTGAATGAGGGAATGATGAAATTAGCTAGAGGCGGCTTGTCGCAATACAGCCTCTCCAAGCATTTAATTTACCAATTATTAGTTATTTACTCCCTCCATGGCTGTCTTTCTTTAGTGTCACTAAAAGTGAACTTTGAGTTAATAAACAGAACAAACTGAATTCAGCTCCCGCAGCAAATTCAACAACAACAGGCAGAGAGAAAAGTTGGTGCTTAGATAGACAAAAAGACGAAGAGGACAACAATATGTCCCCTCTGAGTATACACTCACACACAAAGCCCCGGTTAGGGCTTATAGTCTCTGCATAGAGCAGAGAGGGGCTTTGGCTTTGTAATGACAGCTGCCGCTGCAACTCTCATACTCCAAACAGACAATGCTCAGATAAAGGAAAAGAGAAAGGTAAATAAATGAGAAATATAAAATAAAGAATAAAAATAAAACAGAATCTCAAAGCTGGATCTGATGGAAAGGAATGATGAAACCAAAGACGGGAGAAAAGGTGAGAGGGAGAGACAGTCGGGAATCAGTGTTTCATTGATGTCGAGTCATACACACTGCAAAGCCCAAGCAGAATATCATAGCTGCAAAGAGAGAGGGGGGTTTTCAAACTGCGGATGAGCCCGGGCAACAATAACTGCACAAAGCCAAGGAGGAACCGAGGGAGTGAGATGTCTTCATCCCCTCATCTCCATGGTAATGGAACGGCCTGGCCTCAGACCATATACCTAACACAGTGGTCAGTCAGGGAGT
Organism: Platichthys flesus; assembly: GCF_949316205.1. Lineage (NCBI taxonomy): Eukaryota > Metazoa > Chordata > Actinopteri > Pleuronectiformes > Pleuronectidae > Platichthys > Platichthys flesus. Next base: position 13,388,708 of record NC_084960.1, on the reverse strand, counting down.
CTGTGCATCGATAAATAAGCACAGTCAGGTTTGCAGGGAGGCAGCAGCTCCGAAACCCAGTAGATTTGTTCTGTTTTAACTTGGCTGGATGCAGGGCCACGTTCAGACCGGACACCTGAACGCCTCACAGTTAGGTTGGGCATCGTTTGTTTTCTCTACGAAACCAATGCTAAAAAGTTACTTAAAAAATGGTTCCGGTGCCTTAACGATGCCACAAAAAATGGTTCCTTTCAGAAAAGCCAAAAAACAAATGGTCAACGATAAGAATGGGTCTTTTATTGCTAAGACAAATTGGAAGATGAAATTTAACATATTTACGATAATAGTTTAAATAAATGTCTTTTTCCTCTTCTTCTTCTCTCAAATAACCGGCAGATCGCAAATAACAAGGTGCATACCGCCATCAACTCTACAAGCTGGTGCTCTCCGCTCTCGGCCGTTGGAATTCTTTCTCAACAAAGTTCAGCCGCACTTTTGGGACTCGAGTTTCAGCTAATATGTAACTGGAGGCTAATGTTTCGCGCGGCCAGAGCCATGTACTGATTGTCTTGTTTACTATGCACATGCTGTAATGTTTATGTTGCCTGTAAGCAAGGAACAGCTCAGGCACAGAAATCTGCATTGTGATCCTGTCCAGTAGGTACCGGCCGTGTAGGAAAGGATTTCGGTACCGATCCCTCCTCAGCGCATATTGAACACAGAGAAATGCTTAAAGATGCGCAGGAGCACAGAGATGTCGTATAAATGGCTTAATTGAGTCATTGCTCGTCTCTGAGGTGCTATCGCCTCAGTCTTTCTGCGAAGCTCTCTGGTGACAGACTTTCTTAAGGAAATCCCAGAATGCTGAAGAAGCCGGTGCAGCAGAGGCTGGTTAAGAGATAGAGTTGGAGTTGTGCTCCCATGCACAAATAGATAAATTATGTGTGCAAACACATAAACAAGTCAGAGTGTACTGTACTGTACTGTATTGCACACACACACGCACATGCACACACACACACACACACGCACGCACACACACACACACGCACACACACACACACAGGCACGAAGTGGTAGCATCTGGAGGTGCCAGTGTGTGCATCCCAGCTGTCTATCTGGTCCCCTATTAGTGGTGTGTGCCATCAATAGTGCCCAGGGGGGGGATCATCAAGCACCTCTCCATCCTCATCAACACGTCAGCCTCACTGCCCAAATTCAACTGATTAGCTGCAATAATGACTGGGCATAAACTAAACACGGGAAGGAAACGAGGAAACAGAGGCTGGGCAGCTGGGAAATGAAAAAAACACAGGGGTCCGAAACTGTCCATCCAAATTTTCTGGCCACGCTACGAGTGATGAATCGGCCGACGTGCCAGCCATTTTCATTTTGCTCATATTGAGAATTAGAGGCAAGTGAGGAGGTAAGAGGTGAGTTCAGGTCCCTCGTTTCAGAACCGCCACCAGCGTGTCATTTTGATTATGGCTTTGTCACAACAGCATTTAGCTGATGAGCACAGCACACTTTTAATGACCGGGGCTTGAGTGTCAAGTTCAATCAAAGGCCTCGCACACACTCTCCCACATTCCCTCTCTGATACTGACAGCCCGTCCTCTAATAACACCCTTTTCCACTTCTCACACTGCCATTACGTCCAAATTATACCTTTTGGCTTTCAGATCGATCATAAAGACAAAACCCTAAAATTCCAGGCAAAATCCTCCACCTCGCGCCTCATATTTTGTTCCCACTCGCCGATCATCTGTCTGCGATTCAGCCTTTTTGCTCTTGTCAATGTCAGTTTGTACAAATTCGTGGGGCTTGCGAGTCGCCTTCTGATGGGAGCATTCAGAGCTTGTCAGTCTGTCAAAAGAGGTAAACTCGTGTCTTCCGAGGCCGCCAAGAATGATGGAGGGTTTTGTCGGGGAGCTACGAGTTCGTCCAAATGTCCTGGTGGCTTTTCTCCCGTTCTCCCGAGGATGAGAAATGCTCATAATGAACTGAGACGCAGGCTAAACAAGTCAGAGATGACAGAATAAAGGGAGAAAACCCATTTAGGGAGGAAGGCTCGCGCTGTAGCCTTTGTGCGGGGAGACAGGTGGATCTGGGTATCGTTTGTTTAGATCCACTGACTTTGTCATTGTAAAATTAGATTGAAGTGGCTTTCCTCAACCCGCCCAACCTTTCTATCCGTCACACGTTCAGCAACATGGAGGTCAAGTTGAAGCACTGTCACAATGAATTATTCACGGTCTCCAGCAGATTAGCAGTTTTTTAAAACCTACATAACCCCGTAAACATACTGACTGCTAGAGGTATTCCATTTGTGGTAAATAACAACAATTGAATCTCGATGGACAATCGTGAAATATGTATGCAGGGAAAAGTAGCGGCACATACACAGACCAACAGGGACCCGAGGAGATGGGAAGCAGATGGAGAGGGAGAAGCAGGACGTGGCTGAATTCATATCGGAAAAAAAATTGGTGTATTGGAGCTGGAGGGAGATTATTATTATCGAGATTGAAACATTTTGACATATTTCCTCCATCAAGCAATTCTTCCATCTGGAAATTCTCTTAAATGAGATTCATGCATCACAAGCACAGATACCAATTTATATATGCTTCATAAATGGACAGTATTTCATACTTAGTGCTCCGTGTGATGATGTAGTTTTTATATATTAGCGTGGTCAAATGATGGCAGAGATGTGACAATTGTGCATGGGCCTGAAATCGCAGTGTAATTATGAAAAACTGCTGTTAGACTCGCTCCGTTCTGTCTTATGACAAAATCAATCCAGAACTATTTGTTCAATTTAATTTAAAGTTTAAAAATGTTATTTGACATTTTTATTTGAGGCGATAGGTCACATTTCAAAGCTCTTTTATACATGAAGAGGTAAGTAATTGGAATTTGGCAAACAGTGTTGGGGCATCTGCTCGTCTGGCAGCCTGCTGTAACGCGACATTATGGCAGAGAAACGGCTGCTATCTGTGCATCATATTTTTAATTTCATTATTTTCTTCTGCCTCACTTATCACTATCAAAAGTACAGCGGAAGTCTGGACGCATGGATGAGCGGACATGGAAGGGATGTGTATTTGAGAATGGCGGTGGTTTGGACCGAGGCGTGCGTGTGAGCGCCGGGGGCAGGGGAGTGGGAGCAGGCGATAGGGAAAGTGCTGTGTTTGGCCTGCAGCTGAGGCCCCTCAGGGCTGTCACTGCAGCCCTCCGTCTCATTGTATCGCTGTTACATAAGGCTGCTGCTCTTATGGCAACTCGAGATTGAGGAATTGCTTTGTTTTCACTTCTGTTGGAGGATGACATGCCCCTCCAGAAAACAGTTCCACCCCTCGGGCTATTGAAGCCCTTTCAAAAGACATTTAATTACAGTTCGTAGTTGGATTTTCCAACTCTGGTTCCTAAATTGTTGACATTTTGATAGGTTTTCACCTGACGGCAGCAGTTAGCCAAGCAACTGCCTCCTGGTATCCAGCTACTGCCGCTGCTGAGCGTGTGGTCGCGGCTGTGTGTGGGGTATAAGTGATCTGCATTCGACCAGTTTGAAGATGCCTCGAGCTCCGGGCTCGGGAACCTTGGAGCCAGGGGGACAGCTTTGTGATTGAAGCTCCTACGGCTCAACCCACATCCCCGGGTAACCGCACGGCACAGATATCAACCAGGATGGTTGTGGTGGGGTGGAGAGGGAGCAATGCATACGCCTGCCTCTGTTGGAAGCCAGGGAGTAAAGCTGGGTATAGTGGTTTAAAATTGGCTTATCAGCCTCGGGATATTGGGTTGGCATGTGCCACAGAGCGAGCCTCCCCCGCCTACTTTGGGTTCATCATGCAAAGCAACAACACACACAAACTACAAATGGCTTCCCGCGTTTACACACACTGCTGTGAGGTCTACTCTAGGCCTGAATCCGTCAGTTTCATACTACGTGCCTACAGCATTACAATGAGGCACAAACACATAAAATGAAGATGTCGGTATTCAATTTGTGTGCTCCGATTCGAGGAGTTCTTCAGCGGAGGCTGAAGAACTCTGATGTGTGGCAAAGAAGAAAAGCAGATGAGGAACAATTAGTGCTGAATGCAAAAGAGGCTAGGGAAGACGGGCCACAGGATTCCGTGATTCTCTCTCTTACTGATGATCTTATTATAGTGAATCTTACAGTTTCACCTAAAAGGTCAGACCCTTTACACCAAATGCCCTTTAAAAAAATCTCTTATACAATGACTAAACGCCTTTTCAATTTGATCCCTTTCTCATCCCCACCTCTCCCTGTGTTGGGTTCTTTACTGACTCTAATCTTAAAAGAGAGGAGCTGAAAATATTTGGCTCCTCAACCAATTTAAGGTTGCTTTGTGTCTTAGGATCTTATTTTTCTCTTAAACAAATAAGAAAGAAATGCCAGTGAAGAAGATAATGGTTTTTATCTGACACAAATCTTGTCCTTGAATTGTGAGTCATCTGGGTCATCAGCAGCAGACAGAAATACATGATCCTGCCTAGCTCTACACTGATGCTGCTGCTGATTTTCTGAAATGTCATCAGAGATTCTAAAACAGAATAAGCTCAGCCCTATACATTATTCAAATAAATACCAAAGATTATCAGCTTGGATGATGCATCACGTTATGAATGACACTAGTGATGGATGGGGAGTTGCAGCTACGGAGCGTTGCTGAAACGTACCTGCCCGTTGTGCTTGTGTGAGCTTGGAGTGGACCACGTCAGCCGACTCGATCAGTGTTCTGCTGGTTTGGATCATCTATAAAAAACAGGTTTGCATAGGATTAGTTTGCATCTCAGCATTGCACCAGGCATCCCGGAGAGCAAAGCAGAGGCCAAGCCAAACACAGAGCAAAGTTATTTCATATAAAATAATCAGAGGTGTTTCAACAGATTTGATACCTTCAACAGCCAGGCCTTTAAGGAAATCGTGTTCTCATGTAAATATGTTTATCTGATTTCTTATCCCAATTCAGCCAGCGTGTAAACAACATAGCAGGGATGTATTTTGCCATGTTCATAGGAAAAAAGCACAGCAGTCAGTTTATAGTGTTTAACGTTATGGGTTTGCAAAATGGAAATTAGGCCTTACATTTTTGCCTTCTCATATCTTCTCTATAACAGAACTTAACTGCTGATATATACTGTACATATTAAAGCTCAACCAATATGGATTGTTTGGGGCCGATGCAAATACTGATACAGATATCATAACAGGAAAAAATAAATTACCAATACCAATATACCAGAGGAAATTTGGCAATGTTTAATTTTGTATTATGAAATCCTTGTGATAAAGACATGTAATTGAGGCTTTACATATTTTAGGGTTTAACCATAAGCTTATTATAACTAACTATGAAGTAATAGAAATAAAACACAAAGTCAACCAAATACAACTTGAAGTACATGAACATAAACATAAACAATTATTCTGTCAAAACGATTTGATATAGGCAAACATTTATGCTTTATAGTATGTACAAGGCTCTTATAGGTCAGTCGATAAATCAGCTGGCTCTAGAACATCAGCTCTCGGTATATGAACATAAAACCACTTCTGCCTGTACAGTATGTTCTTATTCATTCAATATTTATTCCAACATCCTCACTCTCTTGTAAAGTTTGTATCACAATCCTGTACATACCAGTATAGTGTAACAATCTGGCCTGATTGCTTTCCAGCTCCTCTCTGCATATCAGATCTGTATGTTTGAGTCTGTTTATATATACATGCGTCTGTATCTCTCTCTTCTCTGCTCGACATGGTGTGATGGAGGTTTAAAGCTAACTCCAGGCATATCTGCACTGAATTGACATGTGTATTGGTACCACCAGTGAAAAAGGGAAGTGTGGGAGAGATGCTGCTTCCTATTTTCACCCCCACATTTGCGTCTGACATCACAGTGGGGTGTAGTTTGAGCCCTAAACCTCATCCCACAGGCTGAGGAGAAGCAGCTGGACCAGCCCTTCAGTGCTGAGGAGGAAGCTAATGTAGTTTAACACTCCTGTTTGCAGGGAGACAGGAAGGGGACTCTACACAAACTGTGTGTGTGTGTGTGTGTGTGTGTGTATGCGTGTGCGTGTGTGTGTACATGTGCATGTGCATGCCGTTTCTTGTTCTGCTATCCTAATGAGAGATGGTCTCAGTGCAGACAATTTTGTAAAGTGAGCTCAGTTTAGACAGTGCCTTCCTCAAGGGGACGTTTGAAACCTCAAGTAAAATCATAAAAATGCAGAGGCTTTGATGTTTAATGCATTAAGTATCCGATGAATCTACATTTCCATGAATCTCTTGCCTAGCCTCCACAGAATGGATGTCTGAACTGTGAAATGAATGGCAGCAGAAGTGGAAGTAAGACAAACAACAAATATTTCCATTGAAAAAAGAGAATAGTCTTGAATGCAGCTTGTACCTGTCTCCTTGCACTGTGTACCCTGTACAACACTCCGCTACATATACTGGAACACTTACTTCACATCATATGTGATATGTGTTAATATAAACCATATTGCTACTATATATCATTTTATACAATAATATTGTCTTTTGCACACTCTGTCTACATATTCTTACACTCATAGTATGTCTTCCAGTATTATATTAACTATTGTATAGTCAAATACTTATATTTATACCTCTACTATATTACCATTACCATCATCTTGCCACTGCACCTTATCTACCTATTTATCTTGTGTTTCTGTTTTTATTCTTTCTACCTCAATATTTTTTATTTTATTTTTGTATTGTATTTTATTGTATTCAAATGTACAGGCTGCTATGACGACTTAATTTCCCTTCGGGGATGAATAAAGTAATCTATCTATCTATCTATCTATCTATCTATCTATCTATCTATCTATCTATCTATCTATCTATCTATCTATCTAAGATGAGTCTAAAAAGAAGTCCAAGCTCTTTTTACCTCAGCCAAGGATGTTATATTTTTGTCTCAGGTTGTTTGTTTGTTTGTTTGTTAGCAGAGTTACAGAGCAGATTACCACAGAAACCTGGTGGAAGGATGTGGTATGGGTCAGTAAAGAGATGGATCTGGATTAGGGGGCGTATCCACACCGACAGTTTTAATTCTCATAGAACAATTCATGGATGTTGACGACAAAAAAACAGGTATGCTTAGGGGACTGATATGTAAGAGTGTATACAATTTGATGATGAGCGAAATAAAATTCCAGATCTAATGAATGTTAATGTGGTTTCTGTTGGTCCTTGGTGGAGGAATGCTCTGTGTCCTTTTAGTATCCATTTAGTATCTTTAGTATCTCCATGAGAGGAGTAAAGATGTATGGACAAAATGGACACATTATTCTCATCTACATAAACAACTGCTGTTTTATGTTCAAGCTTTTTGGGCACATTTAGAATTTAAAGATCATGGTATAATTGTAATTCAAACATACAACATCGGTGTGCATTTCATGTATTCGCGCACATGAGCGTCACTGACCTCATGTTCAGCTCAGTCTTAAAACAGCCACATGAAGGGGAGCAGGGACACACATTGCACACTGATACGCTACAGTAAACGGCCTGGCGTTGGCAGCAATGTTGCTATGAGGTCACAAGCATATACACACACACACACACACACACACCTCACATACACACCAAACACACCCACACACTGGGTCATCTGTTCTACAGTGGGGAGCATGCCAACAAAGCCAGTCTTTGGGAAGCAAACACAATCCCACGAACCAAAACATACCCGAGCCCCAGGACAGGACTATGGTTTAATGTACGTGCTTCCTTTCATAGAGAGAGAACAAGGTGCAGGGATATTATTATGCACTGGAAAATGAACAGACAGGCGAGAGTGACAAGACCTGAAAGACTTTATTTCTGACATTTTTGTGATGTCCTTATTAATTAGCTTACAAAAAATACTATTAATCATCAATTAAGTACTGAACATCCAATCAGGTAAAATGGACGACAAGTGTTATTTGGGGGTGTGTGGGGGAGGGTTAAAGGGTGTGAATGTGGGTAGATTTGGATGTTTTCATTTCTGGGTGTGAAGCTCAGCTTGTCCCCAAAAAGCGTGTACTGTGGAGTGGAGCGTGAGAGTTGCTCTGACAGCGCCAGGAAGTCTCCTGCATGGTTAGGGCTTCATAAAAGCCCGAGCAGATGCGTTCTGGGAGCTGCACCCTGCGTCGCCGTTGATGTCACGCACCGCTGGAGGTGTCGGCGGCAGGAGGAGGAGTGCAGGGGTGCAGCAACCTCGTCCCCTCTCCTAGTGACCCACTCCCCCAGCTCCCACCAAGCCTCACAAAGGAAGAGGAGAGGGGAGTAGAAACAGCGGGTGATAACTAATTACAGACAGAGTCCTCCCAGGCCCTTTTGGGCCGTGCCGATGTCAATGGTGAAAAATGCAGTGTTCATGTAGGAGAGGAGGCAGGATGGAGAGGGATGTGTGAAATTATACAATGACAAGCCTCAGCTGACAATCTGATTGATCACATAGGTGGTTTGAGACGCGTTTTAAAACACATCCAGCAAATCAAATCTTAAACAATCCACCATTAAGGGAGGGAGCAATATAACCATCTGCCATGTGGAGGCTTTTTCCTGTTTTATTTTTATGAGCCCAGCACCTACAGATATCTGCACAGAGCAGGAAGTGCTTATCACAGCATCATGGGACAGGAAAGACTCTGATATCATACTTGAAAGCCTGAGTGCTTTTTTTTTATCTTTATCTGAAGTAGAAATGTACTGAGATGCATACACAGTATAACAAGAGAGTTATTGTCTCAAAGGAAGACCTGTGCAATATTCATGACTCCTGTCGGAGTTCTGTCTTTTGTCATGCTCCACCCACGCACCACATGTCCCCAGACTGTCTTTCTGTTCCCAATACCCACCTGCTTACCTGATTCCCGACCACCGGAACCGTTTCTCATTTCTCTCATTTGCTAATGTCCCCTGTGTGCTCTTCATGCTGTAACCACTCCTCCCTAGTACCTCACTTGCTACTTGTCTGCTCTCTGTTACCTGCTGCCTGCGTGCATACCCACACGCATGCTTGTTGGCCTGCTTTTTATCATACATTCAATGAATCTGTGTAGCCCCAGCCTACTTGTGTGTCTGCAATTGGTTCATATTTACTTATACTTTACTTTTGATTTAAATTCAACACAAATTGGATACAGGCTTGCTTTTTCACTTTCTTTTATAATTGAAATTTTTCGGTTTCCCAAATTATAATTCATGGATCTTGGTTAAGAAAGGCATTTTTAGGGGACTGATATTTATGAGTGTGTACGTCTTGGTGCAGATGATAAAATGAAATCCCAGTCTATAGATAAAGCTGATATATCAGAATCTGTATGACATAGGTACCGGAATAGGCCTTAACATTTTTTTTTGCAGGTCACTTACCATGTCATAGGCGTTGAACACTTTGCGCAGTAGCTCAGGTACAGGACCCTGAGCCTCCATGGTCGGGTAGGTCTCGCTCAGGTCCACCGTTACCCTCAGTGACCGCTCACTGTTCGTCAGCCAGCTCGACACTGTGAGGATGCACTGCTTCATGTTGGCCGCGGGGGTCAGGCCACACAGCTCCTTGAAGGACACCGTGGCATTCTGGGAAGAGAAACACCAGCAGTGAAAAAAATGCACAAATAAAAAGACAATTAAAATTTTCCAGTTTAAATAAATAACTACAACAATTGGAAACATGAAGGAGATTTAAATTTGGCGGTTTATGATCTGAAAAGAGATGAGCACCAGTAAAAAAAAATCGTCCACACACCTGACCATGCAAGACTTAAAGGAAGGAAACTGATTTTACGAGCTATTGCAGAGATTGATCGGCTGAGAAAAACACTGGAGCACTCAACCAACTAGGCATCTCCAGTGCTCCAGGCCCCACCCAAAGGTTCCTGGATTTTATGAAAAACTACAACCCACTGAGCAGGGACTTTTTCTGTGGATAAAAATATTTCCCTGGAACTAAATTTAGACTCTGCTCCCTGAGGTTGAAATGCCTAGTACCTGCAAGGGATCCCAGTTCCTGTGGAAAGCTCTTGTGGTCGAAACCTGGCATATATTGACATAAATATTATAAATGTGTCAGTTGTCCCCGTAAAGTTATTGCACTTGGCAAATTAAGTGATCGTGGTCCTAAAGGAATGAAACATACTGTGACCTTGAGTGAGGAGATTTAATCAGAGTGCTCATGATACTCCCCTCAGACCAGAAACAAGATAAGATTGCAGTGAGTCTTTCTTTTGGTGACAGTGCAATTGGGCAAAATCAGTGTCCCACGATGTAATTCTGCTCATCCTTCTCTTTCTTACTTTTGTCATTTTCTTTTCTCACCTTTCTTTCACGCTTTGTATTACCTAATCTCTGCCTTAATATGTTCCAGTTTCTACATGGACAACTGAACATTTTACAGAGAACAAAACTACAATTGCTCTGAGTTGAGCCGAGGCTGAACAATACACATGATTGTCTAGTTCTCTTAGCAGAAATGTAAAAGTAATAAGGGACGGTCTGATAACTTAAATGTTTTACTTGTCATAACACCAACTAAAAATTCAAAAATGCATATAAGTAAATATACTCCTGGATCCGCCCATTAATCAGCATCTGCTTTAAAATTGAATTGATTCTTTCTTGGACCAGACCTCATCCCTCCACCAAGTTTGGTGTAAATCTGTATAGGTTGTGTAACTCTGCTAACAAATAACCCAACAACTAACATACCACCAAACAGACAGGGGAGGAAGGTATTTTTTTAAATTCAAAGAAAAGAAGGCAGTGGATTTCAGGTTTGGAGCCCTAACAGAAATGTGCCAATCGTTTATATCTTCCATTTATTCCAGTCCAGTTATAAATCCAATGTTATCACTGCCATGTAACAAGCTGAAGTTGGTTCACAACCAATTGTCTCCCCCCAATTGAATCATTTCTTTTCAGTGTATCTGCCCGCAAGCCCAACAGTTACCCAGCTATTTGACCATCAACTTAAATGACAGTTCACCATATTCAAGAGCAGCTGCAACTCAATTTAATCTCGACTGTTCTGCCAGCCTCAGTTTTCCTCTCTGTCTCTGGCTCAGTCTCAGACCTCTGCTGTCTGTTTTCCAGCCACAACACAAATAGAGTCTCTGCACGTCTGGGTTCAAAGTCCGCTGCTCCAGCAACCAGGCAACTGTCCCACACAGCGTTTCATTCTTCTGCCAGCATGGGAATTTAAGCTGGTTTTTTCACAAAGCACCCTTTGGTTAAGTGACAGCATGAAAAAGCGAACGTGACAGAGGGAGGCTGGGAGAATAGAAAGGGACGGAGAAAGACAAAAAAAAAAGTAGTGGAGAAGAGAAATGGAGACGTGGAGAAGAGTGAGTGTGATGATGAGGAGACGTGAGGTCAGGTAAGAAGGTATAAGAAGAGAAGAAAGGGGACAGTACAAGAGAGGGAACTAGCCATTGTAGGATTTTGGGAATCTGTCCACACACTGTTCAGTGTGGGAAACCAGCTGCCTCCCGGGGCTAGACCTCCAGCTCCGCAGGAGAATCCCCCTCAACCGCCCTCTCTACCTGAGAGGATGTCACTGCGAGGCTTGACCTTCCTGTCGACCGAGAGGGCGGCCAGGGGATAAGATCGCCATCTGTATGCTGAACCTCAGCTACAGTTAACACCTCTTCGGGCAGTTGAGCACGGCCGTGGAGGAACACAATGGTGGAAGCGGGACAGCTCTGAGGCTCTGGAATACCTGCCGGTGTGTGACTATGGCCGTGTGCGAATTGTGAGCATGTATGTGTTTATGTCTCAGTGTGGTCTGAGCTGAAGTCATTAGCATTCATTATGCCTCGAATAATTGCATGCATGTGTGTGAGGGACCACATGCATAAATATTTTTGCGGCATTAAAAGCCATATTGTTTCCAACCCATGGTGTTACAAAAGCCAATGAATGGCTTGTGTTTTTAATTACTCCCTTCCCCCCGCCTTACTCCCCTTCCAACATTCCCAAATGAGAGCTCTGTGTCCGGTTACAACACTGCTTTTGTTTCTTTTTGCCCCTCTCTCTCTCTCTCTCTCTCTCTCTCTCTGCTTCTATCTGTGTACCTCTCTCTCTCTCTCCCTACAGCGTTGATTTGTGCTGAATGGACCCATGATGGCACACTCACACATTACAGCAAATACAAAATAAATTCCAAGCAGGCAACACGCCACTAGCTCGATCAACACTTTATGAGGTCCACGGGCAGCAGCACACACTCTACTGCAGAAATAATTGATTTGCTGTGGAGTTCTACATACGAGGCATGGCGACCAATCATGTCTGCCCACTATTCAGTGTTCATGGATTTCCTCAGTGTTGTTAACAATCAAATGGACTTCTTCTTTCAGTGGTTATTCAAAGCACGCCACCTGGATGCTTTGCTGTTTGAGGATAAAAGGAATCATAAAAGAGCTCGGTGGGGTGAAATAACAGCAACATCTAAAGTGTGTGCATCTGTGTGTGTCTGTGTGTGTGTTTACGTACAGATTTCATGGCTCTGGATGGATAGATTTAAGTGACCAAGGGTACAAAAGATGGGTGGCATATGGTTTGCACTGTCGCCTAACAACACAACAGCTCCAAAATCGAACCATACACATCAATTAAATGCTACTCAAATATAGGTAGTTCTTCTCACATATCCAAGTGTTCATTGATTGCTTTTAATTAGTTCTTTAATGCTATAAAAAAGGGGCTGAAATGGCATGATTGACAGCAGAGACTAAATCATGATGGGTTAAGTCTGTGTATCTGTAGGACATCACTGTTCGATCCCTTGATGCGCAGGTTCGAACATGTCAGCAAACCAAGGAGAGTCAGGAGTTTGACAAAGACGTTCAGCTCAAGTTAACTGGAGACTCTATTGCCTGTAGGTTTGAATGGTTTCTAGTCATTCTAAATACAGTCAATCCTGGAATATGCCGGCAACCTGTCCTGCCCTGCCTCTCGCCCACTGTCAGCTTGTATTGGCTCCCACCCACCCGAACCCTCAAAGTTAAAGCTGTGAAGAGAAAGGATGGATGGATGGCTGAATGGATGGCTGGGTATGAAAGATATTCCTATCTCTTGTTAATGCAGAGTCTTAGCTTCAAGTCATGCGATTCAGAAGTTTCCGGTCTGGTTGCTACCTTGTGGGTTGTTGGCCACAGGCCATGCTGCTGCCCTCTGGATCCACGGCACCAGGCTCCACACAAATAGCCTCCACAAAGCTCTCACAACACTTTTTACATTTAAAAGGCAAAGGCCTTATTCCACCTTGATTGATCCCTTTCATCGCCTTCCTCTTAACTTCACCTCTTTCATTTATTCCCTTCAACTTTGATCTCTTCATTTCAAAAAGAAACATTTCCATTTCAAACATGAGGGTGGTGTGGTTTGGATTCAACGCTGTTTGATCAGGTTGAAAACACTGATTCACATTTAATCATCTGTCCACCAAATGACATGTTTCATCCAGGTCTATGTATTGAATTCAAAGCCATTCATTATGAGAGACGATTCAAAGCCTGTGACACTGATTATTTCCATTTTAAATAAGAGTTTGTTGACTTGAGTTTTACAGAAGTTAGGATGTAATGTATTAGTCTGTGTCAGATTTACAGGGCTGTCTTCACAGTGAGCCATGTTTCATTTAATGTTTCCTTGCTGATCACATCCGAGCAAAGATTGGGATCTGATATCAAACTGCTATGGTGTCCATTTGTCACAGGAAGAGTTTTGGCTCGGCCAGAAAATACCACAGCATTAAATTCCATAACGATCGTTCATTAGTTGCTCAAATTCACACTGAAATTGACTTCTTCTTAGAGTCTAAGGATGTAATTTTAAAATGTTACTCTAATGAATTTGATAGGATCCCTTTCCCCATTACAACACGCAAATGTTTCTCTTTTTCTAGGGGTATAGGGGAGTAAAATGATCATAACATGCCTAGTTCTACAACTGAAAAATGCTTTACAAAATGCAGCAGGAGCTCTTATCACATCTCATTGAGTTTGGTTGGGTCTTTTGTTTGCTGTGTAATTAGACTGACGTTACTGTTCAATAAAGACAGATGGACAGAGCGTGGTATTTATGACTCACATTAATAAAAAGGAGAGTTATATGTGGCTTCTTGATTTCTCCTTACATGAGCCATTAACATTTATTTGATTTTACACCTGTGTCAGTCAATCATTCACAAGATAGCGGGGGACTGGTGAGATATCAGGGGTTTGTCAACTACTCATTACCACACATATTAAAGTAAGGCACGTGTTTATAAGCAAATATAAATACATGAAAAGGTTTTTGTTATATTAATTAGAGTATCCTTTTTATATTCCAATATGAGTCTTTATGTAAAATAAATAATGATCTCTTCCTTCATTCTTTTACATTACTGTCTCATTTTTTGTTCATACTTGTACATTAGCAATTTATGTATTTTGAAATGTTATATGAGAGGACTGTTTAAAGTGTCTTCTTAAATAAGTAAGAAAAAAAGCTTGTTTGGGGGTTTGACTATTAGATCAAGGCAGATTTACAAACTACCTACTTTTGATCTCATTTACATGTAACACGATTATGTTGACACATTTTCCCCTGACTAGACAGAGCATTGTTATCAACAGTCAAGTGAACACAGCAAGATTTTTTGTGTTTAGAAAAGTATCAGAGCAAGAACGAGCCTGCCACTCTGACAACCAAGAAACCCAACAGGGAATGAAAAACGCTCCCTTACCCTAATTTGAAGGGCGAGAAAAATGAGAAAAGCTTTGCATCACACCCTTCAGTCATCACAAATTAAATAATAAACTGCATTGAAAGACTTCTGATTCTTTTAATGGACCAAATATTCTCCATGGTTACTAATCTTCATTTGTTCAAGTAGAGGAGTAGAGAACTAAGTGCCTAGCAACCTAGTCATCTCCCGGGGGCAGCAATTGTCCCTCATTAATGATTACACTATTCATAAACCTTATAATTGTACAGCAATGTCACTTTATTACAGCTCTCTTCTGCAACATGAATTGAGCACACTCAGAGACAAGCCCCTATCCACAAGAGCAAGTGAAATTAGTCCAATTAGAAACAGTTGCATCAGTTTGGAACTCTTAAAGGAACACATCTACTTTGACCCATACAAACATCCAACAAAATACACAAATTTAGGAAACAGGTGTCGAAGATGGCTTAATAGAATAGGCCAGTTATGCCAAGATAAACCCAATCATCACAAAGCAGTCTTAGGCAATCAAAAGGATAAAAGGAAAATCCTATTCCATATAACCCAGTTTAACAGAAACAATATCAACAATGATTTTGTGTCAATGTCTCATTAATACATTAAGTCTGTAGTTCCTTACCTGCACATTCTCTCTAAGGTCTGTGGCCTCCCTGAGGGGCTGGGTGGATGCCCTGAAGAGCTCATCTACTACTTTGATCCCTGTGGTCTTGCTGGTGGTGTACTCCCGCGCCTTTCTACCTTTCCTGACAGACAGACCCCTCTTATGTGCCTTTCCTCCACCTCTCCTGTTGGTGATAGCTACATGGACAAACAGGGTGGTGTTAGGTAGGAACTCTCCCGTAAGAGACTGTAGAGGGACATGTCTGTAGCCTGGCTGTAGGCACTCAAATGGGATGGTGTACTGGCCAATGAACTCGTCTCCAATGTAGTCATCATCAAGCACCACAAAGCGCAGCACTGCAAGTTCTGGTAAATTGATCTGGAATTCAAAGCTCTCATCAAAAATAGGATTATCGCCATTCTGGGACACAGTCTTGGTTCTTTGCTCAGCACAGTCAGCTGGGATGCCATGGATCTCCACATATATGTAGGGTTCCACCACATCACCCTTTGCAGCAGAGCCACGAGGCTTGGGCAGATTCTGCCCACTGATGACCTTAATGTGAAGAAGCTGGGCAGACACTCCAGGCAGGGAGTCTCGGGCATTGGCACTGAAGTAAGACACCTCCTCTCTCATGATCGCTGGCCGCAAAACATACCCACAGTTGCCATTTTGCCGAAACCAACCAAGGTTGAGGTCCATCATTAAGCCTGGAGTTTGGTAGTTCATGGCCACAATCTGGCAGCCACACTTCCAGAAATCCTGGGGGTTCATGTTGCTGGCATCAATTCTCATTGGTGTGGGATACACCCTGGAGAGAAAGCGCTTGTTATAACAGACAAATTCCTCTGGGAACTCATTGGCAAACCTGTTTGCATCTACCTCATTGAAGGAGCAAATCTCCCAGTATTTTTGGTCCCTCTTTGAGATCTCAAAGTCCCTGAACTGGACAGACTTGCAGAGAGATACAAGATCAGACAGCTCCCTGCAGAGTCTGAGTCTCTTGAAGCCCGAGCCATTTATTTGGTCCCTCTCATCAGACCCAAGTCTCCGGGACATTTCAAGACCCTCCTCCTCATCTGTCACATCCCCTTCAGTTTCAGTGCTGCTGGGTGGTAGCCTCTTACCCTTCAGTAGAATTTTACCTTTGAGGTTCTCAGGGGAGGGGAGGTAGTTTTCCTCCTTGTTTGGGGGTTCAACATACAGCTTATCACCAATAATCTTCTTCACATGCTGTGCCATGACCTTCTGCTGGGGGACGCAGCAGTGGGCCACCAGGCAGAGAATCAGGGCATACTCAGAGCTCTCAAAAGCGTATTGGTTTATAATGTCCAGAACTTTAGAGAAAGCTAGCTGTGAGGCAACCGAACTACCTACATACACCACGGGTTCGTTATCAGGGCCATCCCATACAATGACCTCAATGCTGCGACAGCCCATCCTTAGAGCTCGAATGTAGCTGCTGATGTCTGAAGAACCCCAGAAATGGTCTTCCAAAAGGGAGGCATTATGCGAGGAGTTGATGTAGTAATGGGACAGAGGTTGGGTCATATCCTGGCACACACGTTTGTGCAGGGGGTCAAAGATGTGGCATTCGGAGGAAAGGAGGTAGTGTGTAAAGCCATCAATGGAGAGGTAGCTCCTTTCCCTGCCTTCAGCGGATGGCTCAAATTTATGAACAATATCCCTGCACATGTCCTCCGTTACACCTTCTACACCCTGCTCCACCTCAACAAATAGCATCAGGTCTTTACTGTCCAGATACTCCTTGTTACTTGAGAACTGCACCAGTAAGAAGAAAATCTCTGGCCGTGTGCAGAGCTCACAGTACGCCTCCACAAAGGTGTCCATATTTATTGCCTCTCCATATTGGTCTTTCGCTTTCTGGAGTTCCTTGAATTTCAGCTCTATCCTGGACTCTTTCATTCCAGGGTTGAGTCCCTTGATTATCTGGGTGGCCCTAAACATGTCTATGTGTCCATCCTTTTCCATATCTGCTAGCTCAAATACTGAGCCAATCCACGAGGTTCTCAGACTTGGTTGGCTGGGCTCCATCATGTCCACAGTGTGCCGGCCATAAGACACAAGATACCTCAGGCCCATAACCCAGGTGCTGACAACGTCTGCCGTACTGGCTACCAAATCTAACGACTCATAGTTATCCCCGTAGATGATTGAGAAGGCGCATTCATCAGGGAACTGATCTGAGAGACCATTGCTGCGCAGAACAGGAGTTTTCTTCCCCAAACGGACCTCCTTAATGCTCTTGATCTCCAGTTTGGCTTTCTCTGAGTCCTTCTTAGATGGCTCCCAGCGGAGCCAGTGCATGTCTGGGTCCAGCAGGAAGTATCGGTTGTACATGCGTGAGTTGGAGCGCACCTTCTTCATCTCACAACCCTCCAACATGAAGGCCATGCAAGCAGCTGTGCTGTTGATCTTGCGGTCATTTGGCATTGAACTAAAGGACACCGTCTTCTTCCTCACCTGCCTCTGTTTGGAACAATCCTGGAAACAAAAGGATGGGGGGGAAGAGAAAAAGTTCTTGATTAGACTTAAGATTTTACCTGAATTCAAGAAAAAGCAGCTATAACAATTATGTATAGAAGGGGAGGGTGATAGATTAGAGAGCAGCTTTACACAAGACAGATACATTACATTGTTACAGAATTAACCCTATACACAAATACAAGCTATTATGCTGCTATTGCAATAAATACAAATATAAAAAGGTAGAGCAAACAGCTAGTGGTGCTTGTACAAAATGCAACTGCTTGGCTTTTCACACATCATCTCACTCCGGTTATAGCTGTCTTAAATCACTACTGACAGACTGCATCGCTGAGCTGCTGCTCTCTTATGAGCTAGTGTGCATCCTTGTGTCTTCAGGAAGGGGCCTTCTGGATGTTCTCAAGTGCAAAAGATAAAAGGTGACCAGACATTGGTACTAAAGGGCCCTGAGTTCTGGAGCTCCCAGTCTGAGGCTGTGAGACTCACAGAATCAGTAAAAAAATTAAATAAATTCCTTTTTAAAAAGGCCTTTTAGAAATGTTTATATTTCATCTTATACTCTGTTTAATTTGTATATTGTCCTACTTTTATCCTATTCTGGATGGTTCAATGATGGTGTAGCTTTGTTTGTATTTCATTTTGCCTTTGTTTAGCACTGCAATACTGTTTTCAAAGGTGCTATATTATTACCATTAGCAGTATACTACAGTGCTGAGTGGGCACCATGTGGTGTCTTCTTTGACATTTCACTATTGAAACTCTGAAGATGATTCAATTTTTCTCATAATATATTCATCACAGTCCGATGTCTTCAGGAATTATTTTATTCTCATTTAAAAATTGCCTCTCTTTGTCTAACTATTCTGCTTATAGTTTAAATTGCATAACTTTATGTAAAGGCAGAGACCTTCTGGGTTATTCCCTTGAGACAAATCATAGTATACTGCATGAGGCCTTTTTTTTCTCTAAAACAGTATTAGGAACATTAGAGGAGGTTTCATTTTACCTCAGAATTGCAAATTAGATATTCTGGATAAATATTCATCATGTGGGAGACCCAATGTGGGAAACATGCATTGGTGGCCAGCCAATTCCGAGGTCATTGAAGTGTTTGTTGTAATTCAGAGGAGACCGTCGCTCTGCAACAACCCAGACGAGAGCCAAGCTGGTGAAAGTATTGAAATAGAAACTCAAAACACCACATGCCATGACATGGCTGAACTTATGCAGCTTTAAGGTCTGTGAGCCGAGCTGGCAGAAATCAGACAGACAGTGCTGTCCTGCAAGTAAAGCAGAGTAATCTCGATGCTCTTTCTTGTTCCACAACTTTTGTTCTTTTTTTAGTTTCAAAGAAAAAGAAAGATATAAAGTGCAAAGGGCCTCCAAGGCTATGAAGAAGATACTATGTCTTCCCCCGTAGACAGTGACTGCCTGTACAGGTTCGATGGATCTCCCCAGTGCGTGGTTCAACACTAGCCACAGTGAAACACCTCAGAGCCATCTGTCTTCCACCTGACGGTCAGAGGCAGATGACGCCTGGCACCTCATCACAATTAATGAGCGCCACTTCATGCAAAGCTGAAGAAAAGACATGATCATCACTCTCTGCCCCTGCCCTTGTTTTACGACCTCTATCTCTTTACCTCACACATTAGTACCACCAGGAAATTTTCCACATCACGTAATCCACAAAATTCTTCAGAGATAAATATGGTTGAAAATAACTTCTGAAATTTTCAGTGAGTGCCTTTACTGATCTTGCAACAGATGCTCTTTTGTGTCCAATGGTGCTTGGACCACCTGGGCTGCTCCCTATGTGTCAGAATAGAGGTTACCTAGAATCCAAAGTAACACATCTCTTAAAAGATCTATTTTTTTAAACAGAACAGAAACACATTTGATCTATCCTCTGATTTGCAATATCAGCCAGATGGACATGAACACTGACTGACTGGGATATTGGGGATATGTGTAGAAAAGCTCAGCTTACTTTGCAGACACTGCAGTGGTAAGGAGGGGGGGGGGGGGGGGGGGGGTCTTTCAGGTCTGTGTGTTGTTTCCAGGCCTTCTTTAGGGAAGTACAAGCCACAGAGTGTGTGAGGGGTAATCTCATGTACCATTACCATGCTGTTGGACGACCAGGCAAGACAACATGCTGCTATCCTCAGCCTCTCCATCATAACCAAGCAGGCAAACTGTGGGCTTGATAGGGCTCATTTCACTCACCATTGAAATTTACATTTAAAATCATAAGGCCGGTGACCTAGAGGTACAACAATTAATTAGACATTATGAATGATTATTTCACTTTAATATTTTCTGTTAAACACCTTTCTGGCTTATTATCTAAAATATAGAGTCTATATTTTCCTACATGCAGCCGTCACTTTTCCCTTGATTGAGCTTTCCTGGGTCACACGCTATCACCACTGTTTCACAGCCCCTGGGGTCTTTCCTGGTAGAGATGTCAGTATTCCTGTGTGTGTGGGAGTGTGTGTGTGTGTGTGTGTGTGCTTCTGGCTCGGCTGCCTGTTGCTGCATTGTAGTGGTGATATGAGGGTATTTTGGTGATCCTCCACACCTACCCCCATCCTCTTTCCTGTCGTACCACTTGCCGCCTCAGGCTGGGTCAAACATTCCCTGATGGAAAGGTGAAACTGCTGGGGCCGGGCAGGCTGTGAAACAAGGCCCCCAACATCCTCTGAAGGTCAGAGGTATGTCCACACACACTCTACCTCCTGTCACTGTCGTCACTCCAACGGCTGGGCAACAGGACAACTCATCGCAAGATGTGAAGAACTCAACTCTGGGGAGGCAATTAATGCAACATGAGCTCTCAGGTTGCCTGTTGCACTGCAGTGAACCACTGAGTGGATTATGCGTAAACAATAATGCTTTAAAATGGTAAAGTGGTTCTTTTTATAGACATCCTATTTAGTATAGTTCTACGGTAATTATATTTCGAATCATATGGTTAAATGTAAGCAGCACAGTGGTGCAGTGGTTTTCTGTGTGGAGTTTACATGTTATCCCAGTGTCTGTGTGGGTTTGCTCTGGGTACTTCGGCTTCCTCACAATCCAAATACACGGAAACTGGGGTAAGGTTAATTGGAGACTCTAAAACGACTGTAGGAGTGATGTGAGCGTGAATCATTCTTTGTCTCTATTCTATATGTTTTCACTGCGATTCACTGGTGATCTGTCCAGGGTGTTCCCCGCCTGTTGCCCAAAGGTCAGCTGGGATTGGCTCCAGCTCCCTGCGGTATAAAGATAAGTGGTATAGACAATGGATGGTCACCTCTTAAAGCAATGTAAATAGGAAGTGTGTCTGCTTGGCCTTTCCTGTACTACCCAAGTGTGTCCTGGAATACAGCAGTCTTAGAAAGAATAATGTCTATCATCTCATTTTGTTTGTGTGTGTGTGGGTGTGTGTGTGAGTATATGTAACCAAACAAAAACCCTAGGGACTTACCGAGCAGCCTGATCTCTTGTTATGTCAAGAAGCACAAGAAACTGTCTTCCTCTGGCTGCTAATGTGGTGGCGTGACAAGTCTCCTTTTTGTGCACAAAACAAACACCACGTTATACTGCAGCTCAACATTTCAGGGCTAAAAAGAGTGTGTGAGTCTCACAGGACTGTCAAATGTTAGTATGACCAGAGTGCTGAGCTACTCAACCTGATTCTGAACACATGGAGGATGACTCTCTCTCCCCTGGAGGTCTTCCTGTGGGACCCTCGACATACTGCCTCTCTCGCTGCCCTGACCCACTTCCTCCCCATTCCACCAAAACCTCCAACCACCCCACCTCCGTGTCATGGCTGTGCTGCTGGCCGCCTGCCACTAGCTACTCCTTGCTCCTATCATATCTCAACTCTAAAACAGGTCTGCAGAAAGTAGTTCAGCCACGGCTCAGTTGCTCTCGCCCACAGAGCTACTGTTTCATTTGTGTGTGTGCGCAATGTGAAACGGTGAATAAGGCAACTGGGGACAATGGTTAATGGGGAGCGAAGACAGAACAGAACAGAGGCGAGCAAACCGAGGCCCGCTTGATGACAAACTCTCCAAAATGTGAGTCATAGTGTGTGTGTGTGTTGTTGTTTGCCCGTATGTGTCCTGGAGGATCATAGGATCAATGTCAACAAACACACAGAACATCCTGGCAGCGAGTCACAGCTAAGCCACATCAATGCACATGTTGACATGAAAAACACAGTGAAATCTAACCACACAGTCACAGAGTCGTGTTTGCTTTGTTTTGATGGTGAGGTGTTACTCTGTCTCACTAACTAGAAGGAAACTCATTTACACAAAGGCTTCCTGCAAACTACTGACATTAAAGACAATATCCATTCCCTGATATTCCCTGATATAGATTAAATATTTGATATAACTATCACTCCCTCCAAAAAAACATGGATCTGCCCCCTTTATTAAATCCTCTCTTAAAGTTAATGGGTTCTTGCTTGGCCCATACCTCACCCTTCCACCAGGTTTCAATAAAGTCGGTTCCGTAAATTGTGCGTAATCCTGCTGAGAGCAGTGAAACTCTTTCTTTCTTTCTTGGCAGAATTAATAACATTGTGATTAAGGCTGTACTTAAAAGTGCTCTACTTGGATACATAAATGGAGCAATAATTTACTTTGCCAATTTTAGATCATTTCTGCAATTTAGATTTTCATCCCTCTAAAGAAATAATAGTTTTATTCCACATCAGTGTGCTTTTGCTTTCCTTAATCTTCTCAAACACGGCAGGGCATGATTCAAGTGAAGGTCAAGTAAAGATGCACTGAAACGCTGAACACCATTCTCCGCAGAAGCCCTCGACATGACTAATCTTAGAACTCTGGCTTTTGCCTTAAATTACGTCACAGCTCAGTGAGCTCCGGTCTACATGAGGATGAGGTATGAGTGAGGTCACCATCAGAACAGCCCACCCCCACCCGCCTCCCCCTCCAAAAGTCTAGGCTGCCCACCACTGCCCGGAGGCACGGCACTGCCTCGTCCTTCCCGCATCCAAGATGGTTACACAAACTGACATCTGAATCCTGCAACACACAACTCAGGGCAGACGTCATTCAGTCTCTAACATACTCTCCTACCCCAAACTGCACGGAGGGATACATGTGGAGAAAAATAAAGGGAGAGAAAGGTGTAAAGTGGATCTATGCTAAGGTTGTACAGTCTCAAGAAAGAACGATAGAAGACGCGATTGATAGAACTTGAGAAAGAGGTTATGTTTAATGAGCTTAATGTTGCCCTAATTTGTTTAGAGGATTTGGAAATGCTGTGCAACCTTAATGCCAATACAGCAAATTAAATTGAATTAGGGAACTAAATTTACATATGGGAAAGAGGGAGGGAGAGATAAATGCGATGCCAGTTTCATTTTTGCCTTGGCAACATGGCATTGTTATCTGTCAGGCCAATAAAGCATCTTCAAAGCGAATGCAGACTTTTGGAAATGGGGGAGCCAAGGGAGGGATGTAGAGAATAAAGTAAGGCAGACAAGGGAAAGAGAGTCAGAGGGGGAGAGAAGCTGGGCCTGTCATCGTTTGTCACAGTAATCTCTCATGTGGGCGACTGCTTAAATTCCCACAGCACTCGTCTCAGCCGCATATCGTGCAACTCATCGCACCATCTTAGTGCGGGTTTGGCAGAACACGAACATAATGTGTGAATGGGCGAGAAAATCGAAGGTCTGAGAGGTAATGTGAGATGCGTGAAATTGAGTGTGTGCAGACACGCTGTGTGTTGCTGTTCCCGGCGAACGAGCGGATTTACATTGTCATCCTGGTGGTGCATTGTGCGCAACAATCGCCGGCTCTCAAACATAATGCCCCGGCTCTGGTGTTAACTCGCTTTCTGTGCTCATATTATAAGTGGAAATCCCTGCGAGAACTCTGCAAAAACCAAAGAGCACCAAACACTCTCACTAATTGCTGGCCCACAGAGAATGGAGGTCAATGCTATCGAGCTGTGGAAACACAGAAAAAAAAAACAGAGTGCTACCTTCCAGTTTAGATCCTTCAGTCACAAGAATTTATGTTTAAAGTACATTTATTTAGAAAATCAATCATGGAATACGATCAATACGTTCAGTATCTATGAATTTGGTCATAAATCAAATCACCAATCTACCTGAGATCAATACACATTTGAATGCACAAATGCACACACCCTTGTCAGGAACAAATGTCAGGCTCTCCTGTGGCCTCTCTATCACGCTAACCTCACTGTCCCCAGCTGCTCTCCTCATGCTTTCCATAACCTCAAGTCACCAATGGGGCCAATTATTTCTCACACATTCCATTTCGTGAGCTCTGACAGAGAGATTCTTTCGAACAGTCAAGTCACAACCACTTCAAGTGAGCTTGCTGTCTTATCAGCTGGTGGCCATGCTCTTCCATAGGCAAGGAGTCAAGTGTTAATTTCAGCCTCCAATCACTCTGGGTGATTGTGATCCTGTCAGGTCATGTTGGTTACTCTGTAGAAGCTGTGGTAAATTATAGCCAAATTATCATTGTATCCAGAGGGGGAGGCAAGAAGGGGTTGTCTGTACCCAGATTCCTTAGAAACGATTGTTTTCCTGGGGTTAACTGAGGATGTTTGAAGGTTCTTTCATCGACAGGATTTCTACCTTACATCTCCTCTTCTGACTAATCTGACGAATGTATACAAAGATGGACAGTGAATATTCAATTCTTCTTACTGTAAACACATTTTGCCAAAACAATTCATTACCATGCACTTGTCACCATCTTGCACAGTCTTCACAGTTATCTTGGTAAGGAGCCATGGTATTGTGGTTCCGCCGAAAAATGTCCATCTTTGAATTTATTTGAGTCTAGCCCAAGTCAGATCTACTCACATGGAGGAGGTAAGGTTTATGACCTATTCCTTTAAGATGCTCCAAAAGATGATTTGGATTCACCTATGGGAGCTGTTATAATCATCCATCTTTTTCATATGGTCTGTGATTCCGGCTCTCTAAAGACTCCAGCGCCCTATGAGTGTGCTAAAAACATGCAGAGACAACAGGGTTCGGTTCTCACTCGGGGCTCCCGGACATCTACAAACGCATCAAAGCTGCAATCTGGACCACTGCACCATGGTGTTTCGGTCTCTGAGTGATGGGGAAAAAGCTTGAAAGTTTTGGATGAAAAAAACTCATAACAAGCAGATTAGCTGTTCCTTGATCACTTCATACTGTAGGCACAAAAAAGGGACAAGAGAGCATTTGCTTTACTTCTGTGGATGATTATTTATTTTTGGATTAGTCACTTATTGAGCATGAAATACAAATATAAGTACAGTTTCATTTTATCTAGGCAAACAAGCTGACACTATGGCCCTGTCCCAATTCAGCCCTTAACCTACCACTTGGCCCTACCCCTTTGTTTTGCGTGTAACTGTGAAGGTGTAGTGTTTTTCTCTATGTGATTTAGGGGCAGTGGCCATCTAGCCCTTCAAACACCCCTTCAACCGTAGTGTGTTCAGGACCCCCCTAAAATCAAAGGTCCAGACGGAAAGGCCTGAGTGCTTTAAGAACAAAGAAGCAAGCGAATCAACATGCCGGGCACTGTGGGTAAAATCCAAAACTATAATCTTGCTAAAAAGCCATGAAATGTTTTTTTAAATCCTCTGGAATATCTTATTTTAATCCTGTAGCAAAAGGTAACATTTGTTTCTCCTCTGTCCTGTATATGAAAAGCATTTCCTGCTCATATTATAACCTTTCTATAGACAGGACTAATGTTGGACTAATGTTGCATTGAAATAATCAATGTAAACACGCAACTGACCTTGTATTGATCAGTAGATCAATTTGTCCCATTTGTCCTGCAGTTGTCAGATGTGTCACTATTATAATGTTGGTTGATATTCTTTGACAATGTAATAACGTTGGTTGGTTGCTGAAACTTTATCGATTGACGTCTCAATTCCTAAGGGAAGACTTTCTAGTCCTCTTCCTTGTGGCTCCGTTTGGAGGGGACACTCCCAGCAAAGTGGTTCTTCATATTTTAGGGCTAGGGCCAAGGGATAGGAATTGAGACTCTGGTAGATAAGTGAGAATGGTTTGCATTGTCAACATCATACAATCAGGGTTGCTCCAGGTTTCAACAAGTTAAATGTAAGTCTCTTTAAGGCTTAACATTAATACAAATATATAAGATGTCAAGTATGACAGCTATGAGGGAATATCAAAATCCATAATTGAAGATAAGGCAAAGTAGCCTAAAGGAGAATAAGCCAAGAAATGCTTTAGGGTATCTTACTTAAGGGTATCTGTCGTCTTTCCTAGAGCCAAGCCGAGCGTTCTGCTTTCCCCGAGCCAAGGACAGCACACACAGACAGCTGTGTTACCTTCCAAATTAAATAAAAAAAAGAATTTAAATTTGAGATGCAGGTTTTTTTTCTCTGATAACGGCCGTATGCTAACAAGCTGACAGCCCGGTGCCAAGCTTCTCGCAGCCATCACTGCTTGAGGCACTCTTTGAGACATAACTATGTTTAATACTCCACCATGGTCTGCATTGCTTTAATTAAACAGGGCTGTCTCGTCTCAGAGCATTCCTCTCATTACATTCATTACCACAGCGTTGTCCCATTTCCCCAAAATGGTCTCCAGCCACAAGCTATGGATCTTGGCCATGTTTAACAAAGATATGAAGGATGTTGAGAGGGGGGGAGGACAGGTGTGTTTTTGCAAAACCGATGACTGGTGGAAGGATAATCGTTGACAATGGCACATTGACACCGGGGTCTCGTCATCACTCCCCTCCTCTCTCTGTATTGCTTGTTCTTTCAGTCTCTCGCTATTGTTTGCTCTCCCGCTTTGTCTCTCTCTCTGTCACTCAACCTTTGTGTCTCTCGGCTCCTGAAATAATTTATTTTTTCCCCCCCTGCTTCTACGTCTCTTCCTTGACATATATGCCTGCATACAACACTAATAAAGAGATGAGATTGATACTGGGAAACAATTAGGGTCTGACTAGCAGCGTGCTGGACGTTTCCACCCTGTGTGGAATGATCTATCACTTCCTCAATAACATCTGACAGAGGCAGCCTGCTTTGAACCTGCCCACAATGAAAGGTCTGCCTGAACGTCTGGCGCAACAAAAGGAGAAGCCAGAGGAATTTGTTGAAGTATACAAGGCAGACACACACACAGACATGTACAGGATGTGAGAGTTTGGCATTCATCTTTGGTTTCATCTCAATGTCTGCTTAACACTGCAGCTCACTTTGAACAAGATGTGGGAATGTCTCAGTGGCAGCGCTGCCAGATGTGACCTATCTCCCATCCTTCCCACCAAAAGCTTTGCATGGGACGTCTCCGAAGCACTGACCCTATTTATGTTAATGTTTGTAGCTGAGACTGACATATTTATTACAGCCAGCTAGAGGAAGCTGAGCGGGGAGGCTGGTTAACAACAAATGTCACCATGCTGGTCCCGTGCCACACGTCTCTGGAGTGCTAAACCCCCGCCTCAGACACAATGATTGTAGGAAATGACAGCTTGCCACAAGAGTACAAGGTAACTCTGTTACAAAAAGGAAAATGAAAGTGATGTTAGCAGTTATGATCAATATAAACTTTATTTCTATGGAACCTTACAAGGTGCTTCACACGATTAAATACAGGAGCAATAAACGCCAGATGTTGCTGGGATGTTACGCTTACCTCTTTTTTTGATACTATTACGATACTTTGGTGGTGCTCCTAAATGTATTGTGATCAATATTACGATAAATAACAACTGTTTATCATCTGGCTTATATTTGCGAAAACAATGCACATCAGATGTCAGTCTTCTGAGATTGATTTGTATCTAGGTGTTCCTGCTTATCAAACTAGTGTCCGCCATTTCCTCCTTTCTTGCATCTGCTTTTTATTTTCTTGAAATATGATGACGTATGATGTCACATAGCAAAACAGCTCTTTCCACATTTCCTATGCTATAGGAAGCAAATTAAGCAACCTTATTTGAATTTTATCAATCCAGGAAGAATTTTTTTTATTCAGAAATTGTTAGAAAATATTGTAAATCCATTTTTTTCCCAGCCCTATAGTCTGTTTAGTTTGAAAGAAACATAATGCAGTCTTTAAAGCCCCACAGACATCAGGTACTATTGACGGACTTGTTTGCAAGTCTATGCATTAAGGTTCATTGGCTACAAATAAAATCATTACCAGACATAGAGGCCACAACTTTCCTGAAGCTTAATTGCCGTCTCTCAGATCCCCGGCACCAGCATCCTCGATACTTCAGTCCTACAATGTGGCCGAACAGGCATAACCTTGACTGCCGTCTGCATTGCAGTGAATGGCGGGGGAAAGACGTGTCCCTGTGCATGCCACCAGAGAGCTGTGCTGCTGCTGCAGTACAGGACACCTCTGCTGCACTCCCCTCCCCTTCTCCACTACACCTCACCTCTCCGCTGTATTCCCTCAATGGGACCAGAGAGAGGGGGAGACTCTGCACTGTCCTCTGACAGATGTGCCTGGTCCTATTCACAGACAATCACACAAACACAAATACACAACCTGTCCTTGAATGTGATACTGCGTCTGTCTTCGTCTCCTCTAAGGTGTACATTAATTCACCTTAGTGGACGAACTGTAATCGACACCCACACCTCTAGTTTCACAATCTAAAAGAAGAGGTGCACAAGCCTCCTCATGTGCACCTGCACACCCACCGCTTTGCCTTAAAGCCCACATAATTTTGTGGAGGTACACACCTGCCTCCATATGCAGCACACTCACTTTCCATACACTAACCATGTAAGTAGTTTCAATGCCCAGAGCTGAGAAACTATGAAAAAGCAGGAGTCGAGAAACAGAAGGAGGATAAAATTGGCAAGTGTTCAATCCAGTCACCTGTGTTTGTGCAGAGGACAGTGTGTGGGTAGAAGAGCAGGCGCGCTTACTATAGCACAGCACACACAGAGCCTTTAGTATAAGGCGATTGTTTTCTCCCAAAGCCCCGTGTTTGCTCTGCGTTTGGCAAAAATAAGGCTCACAGCAGGTGATGCACTTCGATCAATGATGCATTTTCTCTCTGACACATTCCACGACTGTGTCCATGAAGCCCACTCACTTCTATAAATAATCCCTGTGAGCCCGATCGTTGGCCGGGCTCCTTCTGTCTCGTCAAGAGGTTGGCAAACCGACTCGTGGGCTGATCCTGTGCCAGTGGACGAAAAAAGAAAAGAGAACTCGTGCGTGGTATCTGCACCCGCTCTGGTCTGCAGCATTATGAGCCTTCTTATGCAGCTCCTTCCCTCTGCTTTACTATTAGATAAGCATTTATCAACACGTTCACTGGCTTCGTATATTTGGACCAAATTAACAGCTTGTGGAAGGTAACTGAGTACCTAAGCTCACAGAGTTGAACTTTACTTGAGTATATCCACTTCACATCACTTTAAATTTCTATACTGCATTTCAGGTAGAACTAAAAACGACACTCAGTAGAGTGCATACCTCCAAAAGAGGCCCAAAAGTTTAAATCTGCTAGATTCTGACATTTTTTTATCCGCACCATATTGCACACACTCATAGATATCCATCTCCTGGTTTTTCATTAAGATTAAAGAATTATTCCAGAGTAAAACTGAAAATATGAAAAAATGCCATGTTATTTTGAATGTTAAAGAAAATGATCCATGCAAAAATCAAATGGGGTCTTTCTAGGCCCATGTTCCATCCTTCCATCAAGTTTCATGAAAATATTTATACCATTAATTTGGTGATCACATGTTAAATACAAATTAAAATGTAAAAGCCCACAACTAGCATGTATAGTACCAACCAATATAGATAAACAGATAGTTAGAATTATCTCCACCTCCACTCGCTATACTACACACTAAAATGCTGCTTACCCATTTATGCATCAGTAATAACAATCTAATTATGTCATAAATTAACGAGGTAAACAGTACCATGTTCCACTTTGCACAATGTGTACTTTGCATTTTAATAATGTATTTCTGTGACGTGTAACTGTTCTACACATTTTGATATGAACACGTCTTGCTGCAACGGTTAACGCTGACTAGCAATAATTAGCATGAGTGGAGACTGGAAACGGGCAGAGCTGCTGCTACGACGAGTCTCATTAGCTCTTTTCTTGCAGTGCTGACGACAAATGTAGGACACGGAGGAAGTGGGTGTGTTTGTGTAAATGCAAAGTGAAGGGAGGGTGGAGGGCACAGGAGCAGAGTGCTTCACTTTGCA
This sequence comes from Platichthys flesus, assembly GCF_949316205.1. NCBI lineage: Eukaryota > Metazoa > Chordata > Actinopteri > Pleuronectiformes > Pleuronectidae > Platichthys > Platichthys flesus. The sequence continues at coordinate 13,358,575 of NC_084960.1, read as the reverse complement.
CCAGAGCTCTGGTTGAAGGTGACCTTGGCGTTTGCATGGAAATCCTGACTGGCAGCACTGCGGTGTAGAGAATCGACTCCATCTTGCACTGGCATGGTGGACTGATACAGATGATGGATTGGCGGTGGAATGAAATGTGAACAGAACTGGGGGGGTCGCATGCATCAGGAAAAAAGAAGGCGGTAGGCGTGCAGGGTAAGAGGAAGGAGAACAGCACTTCCTATTTTTAGGTCTGGCCACACTCCTTCCCTGAGAAGGGTGGGGGGGGGGGGGGTGGGGGGATTCCCTTGGAGAGAACTGCACAGCAGGAGGGGAGGTGAATCTGATGAGGATGCGTACGAAAACCTTGCTGATTTCGCGGCCTTGATACATGCTGACCCAGTTTCAACAAAAAAGCCAAGAGCTGCATGTAACACATGGACTCATCTCTCCTGGCGAGAATGTGTTATGGTGCCAAAGGTGATGTGAAGGTGACAAAGGGAAGGAGATTGAGGACAAATGGAGGGATCATCCTACCATTAAAATGGGGTATTAACTCTTCTGCTGTTTTGCTCTAAAGCAAGTTCTGTACAGTGTCTCATTCTTTCTTTTCTTTTCTTTTTCGTCCGGATTGTTATTTTCAGCTTGTGGGGATGTTGTAAGCAGAAAGCAACCGAACATATAATCGACACGATCCACAGTTCTTTGGTATAGAAATTGCTGTTTAAGGCCTCGACAAAACGCAGTTTAGTTTTTGCAGCGGGAAGCATCTTTTGTTCTCAATAGGCAGTAGGCGTTTTGCACACTGCAAGGACCTCATGAACTGGGCACTTGGGACGCAACGTCATTCCCGTTTTGTTTTCTTATTGCCCAGCTCGATGAATTGCGAAGGGAACTTTGCTCTGAAGAACAAGAACAGCCTTTCATCCTTAGATGCAGATCAATTGCACTTTTGTTGTAGCTTATATATAAAAAAATAAGTGAGCGTTTACTTCAAACCTCAGAGAACAAAACCACAGTTGAGGACTGATGATTCAGTGGTCACCTAATAATACCCCCCCCCCCCCCCAAAAAAAAAAAAAAAAAAAAAAAACTGCAACCGGCACTCAGCCTGATTGGGGCTTTTCGGGGATGTAGAATTTAATTAAGTCTGTATCAAAGGGAGGAAGGCACCTAACCAGTTTGATAAGTTTGATGAGTGAACGGAGCGCCATTAGGCTATTTTGGTTCGCTGTTGTGTTATCTCTTCATGTGGCTGACTTTACAACTGCCTGCGGAGCCCAAAAATCGTTGCACGCATTCTGGCAGCAGCCACAGAAAGCAGTAGCTTGAACAGGAGAATCACATCAGTGTTTTTATAAGAGGACATGGCAGTGCAGAGCCCTCTGCAGCCATCATTACCGTTCTCTGTAGTGAGCATTCCGACCTGTTGACCAGATACTACCTGGAGGACAACTCTAGCACCAACCACCACCACTTCCCAAGCTGCCCTGCACCACTCTGCCATTCCGCACCAACATTTACGTGGAGTCTCTTTAGAGATGCAACGTGAAATCCAATGTGGCACGTAGACAGATGCCGTATTCCAGTTGTAAAAACGATGCCCAAAGTCAAAGCATTACCCACATCTCTCAAGGACAAAAACGACTTTTGTTGGGCATCTGCTTAATTATGGAGAGAAGGGGGGAAGTGTAGAAAATGGTTCTCAGTGTCCTACAAAAAGGAGAAAAAAAAATTCCAATACAGAGTGGATGATGGTCTGGGTGTGTGGGGGAGTTACAAGGGCATAGAGGAGGAGAACCGGGGTCAGAACAGCTGCTCAGGGCTTGGGGTGGGGGGAGTGGGTTCAGTGGATACAGAGATACAGAGACACACAACATAAAGCTCCATTCATTGGAATGAACTATTTCCTCTCTGCAGTGACAAGCTCAAGTATGGCAGAGAACATCAATTTTGCATTTAACAATAGGCGGAAATTCTTTTGCTATAAAAAAAATATATATACATATATAATGTATGCTTTCACACATTGTGAATGAAATTCCTACGTGAGCTTGAAAGAAAAAGTCTATTGACATTTTTAGGGTCGCTGACGCCCATACAGTGGCGATACAACGGCTACTAGTGAGATCACTCCTCTCTTCATCCATCTGCTACTCACCCTTGATGTTCCCTCCTTCTTCCTTTTGGCATTTCTTGTCTAGATTTAAATGGACCCATGTGAACGATGCTTGATATCAGAGGTTCTGAGCCTCCTCACAGAAATATCAGAGTTTACGTTTGCCTATATGCAGAAATAAACCGTGCCTTCTTTCCTTATGTAAGTTCTGTAAATTTTGTGTTTTCTTATTTATGTTTTGTTAGTTTATGGTTAAACTGTAAATTAACAAGCCTTAATTACATCTTAAGAATCATGGCCATTTATTGTATATATATGAATCGGCAGATATATCGGTATTTGAATTTCATTACTCCCAAACATCGGTATCAGTCCGTTTTTTCTAAATAAGACTGTTATCATTCTTTCGTTGACGTTAATTCTCTTCAGACACACTTTTTAATATTAGTTGTTCAATTACAGGGCCGTACAGGCTCCTTTGTCACTTCCTGTACAAAGGGCTTATTGCGATTTAACATGCTGCATTTGTGAGCATCCATGCTGATTTACTACACTCATTAAGGAGAACACCAGCTCTGCACTATTGTACTATACAGTGTGCTTAGTGTGCAGCAGGGACTTAACAGTATTGTAACACTGCAGCAAGGTGGTGATAATGATACCACACCAAGTTTAACAACATGACGGTTGCTGTGATCCTGAGGAGGAAGTATGCAAGGCCTTCTTCAAAGGCTTTTCTGTTATTTCTCTGCTTCCCTTTGGGTTTGGAGCGCGAGGGCATGTGACAGCCATTCGGTAGATTTGTGAATTCAGAGGATATTACATTAACTTTCCCTGAGACCCACCATTGCTTTTAGTTTACTCTTGTGGGGAACAACATGTTTATATGGTAAATATTATACTTTGTATTTATATAGCACTTCTCTAGTTTTGAAGACACTTGTAAAGTGTGACATTTTTGCCCTTCACCCATTCACACACATTTCTCTATCACACATCAGCCACCCAACAGTCAGGGGCAATTTGGGGTTACTTGCCCAAGGACACTTCTGTACACAGAATAAGGGAGCTAGGGATTGAACCACCGACCTTTCTGGTTAGTGAACTACACCCACTCCAAGTCTTGAGTTACACACCTTTATTTTAGACTTTACCTTACAATTGAATAATCTACCTAAAAGGCTCTTGTGTGGAAAGAAAACCTTCTGGAGAAGACAAGTCTCCATAAAGTGACTGTGTAAACAGATTTAGGTCCCGGCAACATGAGTTACACCTAGATCGCCCACACACACACACACAAACACACACGCACACGCACACACACACTACATGATGCAAATTCTCAGCAGCTAATCTGTTCAAACATTAAGACGCCAGAAAAAAACCAACCATCTGTATAATCCTGTAAGATAGTGATCAGTGAGCAAACATTATGTCAGAGCAGGACTCTGGGAAGAGGAGGGTAAAGGATTTGTTCACTTTCGAGAACAACAGGAAACAAAATACCACATACATACACATTCAGCTCATCTAGATCTTCACCCCACTCACAGAGGCCTCCTGAGCTTTGCTCGTACCCTAACCAGCTCCCTCTGCATCCTGTCTTTCACACCCTGGTTTTTTCGTTTTCTAACAAGCACCTAATGTTATCAATGAAAATGCGTCTGACTATGTTTGAACCGAGATTACAATCACCTGCCAGTAATTGAAATTCATCATCGGTGACCTTTCCTTGGGGAAATTGGGCAGAGCTGAAATACAGCATTTTATCTTATTCACAAACCTGTCTGTGACAGATAGCAGGGAAATTATGAGCAAGGAAAGGAAACGAGACAAACCTAATACAGAAAGCACTCCCTCTCTCCCTCTTCCTCTCCTTGTCAACACATTCATTAAAGGATAACGTCAGAAATAGAGGGAGGTTCAGAGCTGCTGCAGATAGCGGAACTCATCAGGTGACGAATAAAAAAGTGGGAGGACGGTGGGGTGGGTCGTCCATCTTTGTTTACGGTCTATGGCTGAGCTGAAGATGGTAATGTACAGCTCCTTTGCAATTCTATAGGCCGTGACTAAGGTTACAACAGCAGCTGATTCAATTTAGTTGAGGTCTGTGAATCTGAAGCAGTCGTTACGTTTACATACTGTGCTACAGTCGGTGGTCTGTTGAAACAGTGACTCAGAGCGAGAATTGAAAAGATCAACTCATCTGAAAAACCCTGCTGATGCAGTATAGATGGTTGTAATTAAATACACTTGTCACACTGGTGGTTTTTCTGCTGAGGGGGAAAATAAATAAATGAAGGAGCAGCAACGTAGAGCTCGTCCACCATGTAACTGAGAATAAATAAATATATATATTAATATATATATATATATATATAAAAAAAACAAAATAATAATTATTAATTAAACTAGTAAATAATAATGATAAACCCTTGTAAGGGATTAATCATAATGGTTCAACTTCAACATACATACATTTATGCTATATATACTGCACCTATAAATGTATTCTGTATAAATGCAGTATATTACCATCTTAATAAATTAAATTGCAGTTACAGCCGGTAAAATGAATTACAAGACAGAAGTGAACATTATAAGAGCTGGTTTATTTGGCCATCATGAGCTGGGTAGCGTTTGAAATCACTTTTTATTTTACGATATGGTGTAATCAATTTACTGTCCACCATTTTAATGTGAGTGTGTGGATTCTGTCTCTGTGACTGAAATCACTGCTTTGTTCTCAAATTCATTTCTGTACTAATAATTCACTCGATAAAACTGAAATTTCATTTTACACATGTTGTAACCTCCGTGTCTCTGCAGCTCTCACCAAATGATAATACAATTGTAATTTACTTCTCACTTTTGAGTGTCTGTTATATAGGGCGCAGAGAACGGGGGAGTGATGAGTCAACTGAACACCCTGTTGCTAGTAGCAACCACTACTGGTCCAGGTCTGTAACACTTAAATTACACTAATACATGTTCTATCAGATCTGTGACCAAGCAAATATGGACAAGCATATTTTATGTACATATCTGCATATCTGTGCACCTGCACTATTGTACTTTGTAGTCTCTGGTCCGACTGAATTATTAATAGTTGGCGCAGGCTTTAAGCAGAACTGGAATTCGGTTATTCACAACATAAGTATAGAAATTCTTAATTTAATAGCCTTGAACTTTTTATATGATAGTTAAATAACATTTGTATTCAGAATTAATCATTTGTTCTACAGTCTCTATGAGCTAGAATTATGACGATCATGATCAGGTAAAAAGATGTGGGTGAGACCGAGGCCCGGCTCACCACTCACTGATTCTGGTACATTCAGTTCCTGAGCAGTGCAGAGGTGGCTCGAAGGACACCGGTGTCAGTGTGCACCAGCGATGCATGAAGGAAAACAATGGACGTGAATCATCCTGCTCTAACTCTGAACAAACTGAGCCAAAATGCAGAGGGGAATCAATACAAAAGGTTGATGAGAGTGTGAGAGGAGGTAGGTGAAGCTGTGGGTGTTTCGCCTCTGTGTTGTGTAACAGTCGCTAATTCAGACGTGAGTGGAAGGGCAGATGACGAGAGTGCTGATGGGTCATAGCTGGAGCAGAGTTAGAAAAGGAATGAAATAATCTTTTGAAATCGCACCTTTTTCCCTCACTCACTTGATGTTCTCGACAGTCTGTCAAGATCCATTTCAAATTCTATCTGTTATATGAGTGAGGATCCAGGGTGGGAAGGAGCTTCCATTAGTGCACTTACAGAGCATCTCTGTTTCTCTCTGTGTCTCTCTCCGAATGCTGAGTCAGCGTGATGTGAGCATGCAAGGTGAAAATATTCACCAGAGCCTGCACCATATTACAAAAGTTGGTAAAAATAAATAGTCTGTCATCTAGAGTGCTAATTCTTTGAAGGTCACCGGATGCTGGAGCTAATCCCGGTTGACATTAGGCAAGAGGCCGGGTACAGGTCGTCAGTGTATCGCAGAACTGAGAGTAGCAGCTTTCAGGCATGATGGCTGGAAAATGTTTGCACAATTGGGTCCAGACTTTCTCAATCAGGTTGCATGAAGAACAGGAAGAGCGCAGCAGGGGGTTCTCCACTCAGACACATTCAGAACAAGGCAGACATGACATCACCCGGACATTATCCAGAATCTTTACTAGGGGGCTGGCAGGAGAACTTCGGGAGAATGTACCTCTAACCTCGAACTCTGACATTTGCAGTGTCACATAAACATCAGGAGATTATCTTGTCAGCCGGAGTACCCACAGAAAACCAACAAAGGGAGAACATGCAAACTCTCTTCACTTAAAGACATGGGCATCAGGTCCACCTGTCCCTTAGTTTCCCCCCTTCCAAGCAGTGTCTCTCATCCCTCCAAAATAAAACCCGATACAGGGAGAAATCCTCACAAGCATCACCTCACAGATGTCCCGACTTCTGTTCGGCTCAGACAAAGCATGCACAAGCAAATACGGCCGACTCGACACTTTTTCCGGCTGATTGTTTGTCTTTCGGCTTCTGCTTTTCTAAAGTGAAGAGAAAACAATTTTCAGTGCCACATCCTCTTTCACTTTCCGTCATATGCTCCTGAAGCAGACAAAGCCGTGACTCTGTAGTTAGACAAAACAGCCCAAAATAAACTGAAAGCGATTATGGTGACTGTTGTGATTGTTCATTCTTTTAAATCTATCCAGCATTCTAACTGGTACCATGCACTCTGCCAAATAAACAAACAAAATGTTATACTTATTACATTTTCTTAAAAAACACAAACTATATATTGAAATGCATGATACCCTTAGCTTGTAGATCTCTAGTTTCAGGAGAGCCTGACTCCACGATGCTATTCTGAATGTAATGGCCTGTTCCACCGTCATTATGAGCATGTGGGAGTCGCTCTGCAGGTATGACTGGTTCAGGCCTGACAGACCTCCTGGGTATCGTTACAGGTTCATTTTTCACCACAGAAATGAGCGATGATACAGTAGAGCACACGTACGCTTGCAGCTGATGCTTGATGCAGACGCTTCAATCTGCGTTATGATGGAATTGGACGGATGCCTAAAGTGGAAAATCACCGGGTGGAGCAGTCAGGTGGCACTGCCAGTCTGCCTTCGGGGAATGGATAAGAATAGTTCCTTTCGGGGGGGAAGGGGGCGTTGATGCTAATATTGACACACACTGGGTGTTTGACCAGAGGCATGAAATTATGTGTCTCCTCCATCAAACACCATGCAAATGTGAAGAAATTGAAGAGAGATGACTCACTGATATGCGGCAGGCGAGAAGGTGCCCTCGGATTTACCTGTGGGTGTCGTTCAGACCAACACAAACACAAGACAGTGAGTGCAGCTGCTTTCAAGTCCCTACTACACACGATCCCTTGTGTAAGATTATCGACAAAGTCAAGTCAAACCATGGGCCTGAATGGTCTTCTGTTTTTATCTATCTACTATTTCCAGAAAGCTCAGTCTGTCTGTTGTAGAACACATGTATTGATACATTCATTATTAATGCATTTTGAATAAACAGGGGACCGGCGCTCTGCAGCGAGAAACAAATCTCAAAAGTGATGTTGTTGCTCAGGACAACACACCACAGCGGATTGACCATTTCGGGAGTGAGCTGCACTTTGTGTAGCAGCAAAGGTACAGCTTCAGGAATCTGGGGACTGAGTGTGTATTCGCCACGGCTCAATTACTGCAGGTCACTTTTTTGAGTTTCAGTGAGAGAAAAGCTGCAACCAGCCAACAGCCCATGTTTAGAGCAGGCACTCCACTAGTAAAAGCTAAAATGCCCGAAAGAAAAAAAGAAAATTTCATTAAAAAAGAAACTCTAAAGCTTAATTAACAAGCTACTAAAATCTGCCACCGACAGTTGTCGTTTCAGCTGGCAAGCGGTCGCTTGTGAAACGGGAGAAGCCTGCTTTCATCCACTGCTGTGTTAGACTAATTGTTTTAAAAATTACAAATTCGCCAACGTTAACATAGCAAACTGCATCATCTGCACAGGTGCAGCATCACCGGGGGAAAGATTATAAGCAAACGATAGATTCCAAGCTGCCAAGTGCTGCAGGTTTATATTTTCGAAGACGGAAAGGACCCACTTATTCAGCTGTGAGTGGGCTTTTAAGCTAATAGTGACCTGTTATCATGTGATGGACTGCAATTTTCACAGCTTGCAGGATTTTCCATTCAAGACATTGACGTTATTTTTAGGAGGTTTGTCCGTAAATTCTACCGTTAATTGTTTATTGTGTCATTTCTGGGAATAACTAGAGTTTTTTCAACCTGTTTTTTTGTGTAGTGGTGTCTGCTGCTGGCATGCACAGTACACGTGTGCTGCGTGATGTGTCGAGTACAATTTAACATCAGTCACACAGGGTCTGTGCTGCTGTTATTTTGCATTGCTGAAAGCTGGGGTCCCATAGGTGTGCATGCCCACACCACCACCACCACCACCACCATCACCAACCCAGTACAGGGGCTGCAGGGATATACTCAAGTATACAGCCCCGGCTCGGTCAATGACATTTCCACGCTACAGGCATCTGTTTCAATTTATTTCCAGTCAAGGGCTCCATCAACAGGAGATGTAGCAATTGACCTGATACGGCAAGCACGCTAATGGCCCTACATACATGACAGCCATAACATACAGGCGTATATCACCAGGCAGGGTAGGAAAACCAAGCCACTGCATCGCTCCGCTGCCGATCATGACTCCTGTCGGTCTGAGAATCAATACTTGAGGTAGAGGAGGAGGTTGTGGAGGTGACTGTCGTGGGCCGGGCTGGAAGATGCTCATGACTGATAGCCGGCTGCCAGGTTTCACCTATGCAGCGTTGACTGTGGGAAATGTGATCCTCTCTCTCCTCTCCCCCTCTATCTGTCTCTCTCGTGTCTGGCGGCCAGGCTGGGAGGGGCTGAGCAGGAGGAGAGGGAGGAGTGGCACATCCTGTTACAAGGACATGCATTCGACAACATTAGCAAACAGTGCGCGTGCATGTGCGCGTGTGTGTGGCTGAATGTATGCCTGTGCTTGGAGCCTGAAATTGCCCTGGGATGTGCAGGTTTGGCCTTCACCTATGTTCCAACTCTGGTGCTTCGAGCATCACTGTTTGATAAACTGGCTTATAATTGGATTGCTGTGCAGTTGACTGCTTATCTAATGGCACCCGGCCAGCCTCAAGATTCAGCTGACCATCACGTCAACCGTCCTACTCCTCCCCAAAGATCCTCTCCTCCTCCTCCTCGGCCATTTGTCTTTCCCCACCAGCCAACTGTATCAGGCTGTGTCACGTAAACACCCCTCACTCCCTCCAGCGTTCACCTTGACCTCTCCAGGCTTGTGTCAGCTATCTCTCCCTCTCTCTCTTCGCTTCTCTATCTTCGCCATCACCTGCTCCAGCTCCCCTTCCTCCTCCCTCCTGCATCCATTACCAGACCTCTGTTTCTCATCCTTTCATCTTCACTGTTTTTCATCATCTGCTCTGTCTGCGATAGCACACAGGCACACATTATGGGTCTGTGGGTCTTTGGAGTCTGCGGTGTTAAGTGGCAGGTAAGACAGAGGATGCACCATGGGGCCTACATTGTCGCCAGCACCACACCTCTTCCCCAGTATAAACAATAATGAACTGACACACACACATGCAAGAACACAGCCACAAGCAATGTAAACAAAGATGGGCAAATCAGGAGATGTGCACCTGTTTCCAGCCCTTTAACAGACACACAAATATGCACAACCTAAGGGAGTTTTATCAGTCTCAGCATGAGGTGTCTGAATGCAGTGTGAATACCGACTCCCCGCGGTGACGGAGGTGACTGACATGCATTAGATGAGCCTGATCTGTTTTTCTGTGTTTACCAGATTCAGCAGGTTCCTGGAAATATCCCCAATTTTTCACAGAAGCCGAACTTCAAACGGTAACAACAGTTACTGATTATTTAGCTCATCTGGAATCACACCGCTGAGCATACACACACAAAAACACACTCATACAGCCTCTGAACTGAATAAATGCATTTTGATTAGATAAACATGAACACGAGCAACTGATGCATATATAGAAATTCTTAGAAAATGGAGGATACAGAGCGATAAGGGTGCACTCACAGCCTACTGTGTTTACTCTGTCCAGTTCTCTGCCTAGAATGTCCTGAAATCTGTCTGAATACATTCACAGCTCTCCTGCACTGCTGTTTGCACCATGCTGCAGAATAAGATTATGACACAACCGCCAATTTCATGAGGATCGAGTCATTTTAGCAATGGTCTGCGTGTGCATTCATAGAGTCCTGGGAGAGAAGGGGAGTTCTGCTGATCTGGCTTCTAATTGGTTGTGGATATTCACTCTGCCCGTTGGGTAAACAATGAGGGTAACCCGTGTGACTGGAATTAAACAGAATATCAAATGAGTGAGAAAAAAAGAGAAGTGAGACTAGGATCCCGGAAAGCACAAGAACACAGACTTCACTCTTTCAAAGTCAATTTGTCAAATACTTAGCCAATCGCTAAAAATTGAATCAGCCAATTATTTAAATCAATTAATACTATTTAATGAATGTCTTACTAACTCGTCTTTATATCAACTTTTTTGACTTAGTAGAAAGATCAATCCATTATGTTTGATGTCATCTTGGTCTCTGGAACTCGTGAAGCAGCAATTATACAATAAATTAATCAAGAATCATCTGTCGAGGGAGAGTGCCACTTAATTAAGAAAATAAAACACACACACCCACATGCACGGCTCAAAACAATCCCTGTGACTGAACACAATCTGATGGACAGACACAGTTTTGTTTTGTCTCTCGAACCACTTATTACATGTAGCTTCAAGATGGCACATAACCACTGCTTAAAAAACACACACACAATACACGCACACTGTCAAGGCAAACAGGATCCACCCAGTCTTTACACAAGTACTATTTTTCAGTCTGAAAACATCTGGTGGAAAAATCCGCCTCTGTCATTTCAGACCTCTCATGGATGAAGAGACGAGGCCTGAAACGAGGCCAGGCAGGCAGGAAGAGGAGCGCCCTCGCGGCTTCACTGAAGCATGTGCATGCAAAATGTATGGTTTCACTCTCTCTCGCTCTCTCTCTCCCTCCCTTCATCTGCGCCTCACTTCCCCGACTCTGCCTGCATCCTCCCTGCTTCGTGACTGAGCTGGTGGGAGAAGACGGTTCAGCATTACAGCCAGCTGAAGGTGCTAATGGTGTGTAGCTGCAAAACAGACAGTGTCCTCTCACTCGGGCTGATTTCGCCATCTTTGTCCTGCTCTGCCTTTTCAGGCTTCTCACCCTCTCGGGCTGATTAACTCCTCTTCTATCTTCTTATCTTTCCACTGATGAGCAACGTTGACATTGATCTGTATGTAATTCCCAAACTGCTGGTCCAGCACGGGGCATTTAACATCCAGGACATGCGTAATAGGCGGTATTTATTGAGATTTATGTCCATGTGCTGTAAGGGCAGGAGCCTGACCAATTTTACAGTTTGGGTGATCCAAATGTGTATAATGTTGAAAATATATGCATTAGATTAAATACATATATTTTTAATAGATAAATAAAAACAATTTGAAATATTTGTATTACTTAAATAAAGGCAAATTATTTTATTATAAAAATATTTTATTATTTGTAACTAATTTTTTATTTTTATTTTTAACTAGAATGCCACTAAAGAGAGTGCATACCTCCGCCAAGGCCCAGCAGTCCCCTTTATAAAACCACCTTTAAATTCACAAGAACGCGATCTTTATTTGGCTCATGAATGTCACCTAAATATGCTTGATATTTTTTATAAAAATTAAAAAAATATATGTTGAAGAACTCCCTATCTCACAATGTTAAACAAAGGTCCTGTTCCCAACCCTTGTTATTATTCAATGGGTTGTTCTCAGATTTTGTGTAATACTGCTAACAAACAAACAGGCTGGGGGGACACATAACCTTGACAGAGGTATGATAGTTCTTTGATAAACTGTTTATCAAATTTCCTTGTCATACAGGTTTGATGGTGACATTTTAGGAATAATTGCCAATTTATCATTATTCCATCGGACCCCAACAATCCACATCCCTTATCCCCCCCAGGATCTGAACAATCAATAAGTCACTTTTGTGACCATGAATGTCCAATAGACATGATCTATGATATAACTGCTGATTTTTTCATATTCAGTGGTAAGCAAAATGGTTGTGAAAATCACTGTTCTCCTGTAACTCGCAACAAACAAGCTAGTTTCCCCAAAATATCCAAACTAATGACACATTCTCTTCTCAATTATCTGAATCAGTTTTCCTATTTAAGAAAACATTAATGTCCGCTCAACAATATCATCCCGTTTGAAAAGATATGGCTACATTTAAGTCTTTCAAAGACAATTAATGAGACTTGTTTCAAAACAAACTGATCTAATTCAAAGTTCCCAGCGTAACACAATCCAACTTCGACAGCTATAAGCGTTTCCGATGTGATGCTTTCGGAATCCAATGTTACGCGCTCTGATTTAGTTTAATTGAGTTTCTTGTGTTTATTTTGGGCGCCTGCTGTGTGCCACCCACACCTCCTAGCAACCGCCAACCCGCTGACAATCAGAGCTGCACACACTGACCTCGATTCTCCTTGATTACCAAACCAACCTGCCTGTCGCATGTCTAACCTTTTCACACATTCAAAAGAATCATGCACTCAGAGTCTACTGCTCAGAGACAAGCATGCACACAGACACTATCCCCGTGTGGACACCAACTAAGCTAAACGTCTAATTTTAACTCTTAACCCTCCTCTAAATGTAACCTAAATCCTCAAACCTTGGCCCTGTGAGGACGCAAATCTCGTCCCCAATTGGGTTAGTGTGTATTCAGCCACCGGGATTTAAAAAACAATCTCACACATCGAGAGAAATAAAATGAAATTGGATTCCAGTTTTACAGACTGTGAGCGTGCACACCTCTGCCTCCATCTAAAAAAAGGGCTCATGATAACGAATGCTCCTCTCCCACACGCTGTCAGAGGTGTTGACTACTGGGTCACCCTGGGCTCAGAAGCTGCACCCGCTTACTCAGACTGACCTGCTCTGTCTGTTCAGGCTAATTGGAATCCGCCATTATACATACTGTGGCATTAATAAGGAATAAGGTGGTCAAATAGAAAGGACACCGTGGCTTGATGGGAACTTATTATTAGACTTGCAGAATCGCTTACCCGTTTTATCCCACTTGTTAAGACATATCTTTTCATAAAAGATTTTACCATGGGATGTCACTTACTTTTATAATCTGTGTCTTTATATCTATAATAATAATATGTAAGTTTTATTATGATTGTTGTTTGCCTCATAATGTTGGTTGTAGAGCACTTTGTTACTTGTTATGAAAAGGGCTCTACAAATAAAGTTATTATTATTATTATAAAAAAACGTGAGCTTTTTAGCTTTTCTATGTTTTTTGGATTTGGGTTTTTATGACGACATTAACCACTTGAGAAACAAATATTACAAACAGCAGAACAAACAACATACAATGTGCAAGACCAAACAATAAACAAAAATAGATAAGTAGTAAAAAAAAGTATCAATAATTCATAGAACTCAAATTCAGTCAGAGATGTCAGTTTTGTCTATAGAGTTATGAGTGTGTGCACTGTGGAGTAGATCCATATATTAATCTGGATTAAGTGAACTTCAGTGTGGTTTCATGAGGAGACTGTCGGTGGAGTAGGCGAATACAACCAAACTTGGAGTCACCATTTATCAAAAATGGCTGGCAGTCTACTACAGCAAAATATGAAAAAAATGAATAGTTGTTTTTTTCGAAGGTACGGCGAGTTGAACCACAGGGAAACTACCGTGCTGAGAGGATGTGGGCTTCTCAGCGCTTGTTTTGCACTGCTTTGACTTGTATTTATTCTATTTGTGACTTATTTTCCATCCGTCTGTGTGCTGAAGGTGCTTTCTTCTCGCTGAGAAGCTCAGCTGGAGTTGCAACCCCCATAGAACCAGAAATGAACATGAGTTGGTGGAAATAATGTGCATTAATAGTTCATCATTAGCCAGGATCAACTGTCACTCTGGGTTGCTCACTTACAGAGTTGCTACAGTTGCAGGAGCTGGAGCTGGGGAGTTTTTTTTTGTTGTTTACTTCCAGCACTTGTTGCAAATCTTAAATTTCAGTTTTTTTCCCGTAATTTTTGGTGTATGCTAATTTTAAAACGTTTGCTCTAACTTTTATAATACTTATTGTAGATGCAGTTGTATGGAAGGCAAAACTCTTGTTTTTTTGGTTTGTGACTTTTGATTTTATTCCATATTTGCTATTGAACTAGGCTTCTACATGAAATGGACGTTTGCATTGCTCTATAAAAAAGATTAGCTGAAATATGATGAAGGTTGAACTTGAAGAAGATGGGTATTTCCAAACTTGGAATGGTTTGGAAAAAAATTGCCAATCTGAATCTTCTTTTACTTTACCTTATTTTTTTCAAGAAGATCCACATCCATGACCTCCACGTCTGTCATCACGACCTCATGCATTTCCCCCTCCCTTATTTTCCTAGCCCCCGGGGAGAGCTGATAGCAAAGTATCAGATTCCACAGTGTCCCCGTCCCCATCCCCCCCCCCTCCCCCCCGAACAGATAGAAAACTGGGCTTGCATGAGACCCGTGCACCAAATCCTCCAGACCCCAAAAACGCAGATCTTATATATTCTCAAAGCTGAGTGAAGCCTCTCTTTGTCAGTAGCTACACGTACTGTGCTCTGCTGCAAACACACAGAGCAAAGACCATGTAGACACGTGCACCGTCTAGAGGAGATGAACACACAAATGACACTGACACATGCACACAAAGCTTTCTCTGTGCAGCAGTGAGTATGTGTGCATTAGTTTACAGCATTAGTGGAATGTGAGAGTGACATGTCCGTGCTTGCACTGTAACCTGCAGAAAGACACCCCGCGGCAATGCACACTAGGTCACAGGCAGTATGAACGAGGACACGGTGGCACAACAAGCAGCTCGACATCTTTGAAACAAGCACGTGGCCTCGGTAACATCTGTGCAGGATTTTAGATCAACAGTTGCTCGTACGGAGGAGGAAAGGGAGAGGGCTGGGGTCTGTTTGATTCCGTGTCATGGTCAGGTTGTACGGTTGTCGATAACGGAGCTTGGGGTGTGTGCAGCCACCGGAGCTAAACACCAAAACTGAACCCTGCGGGGCATTCACATCAGAGAGGATGATGGACCAGCAAACCTGTGACTAATGGCTGCTGTCTGGAGGACATCAGTAAAAACAAACATTTTAAAATAAAACCAAATTAATGAATTATATTATTAGTAAAACAGTATCAGTCACTCATTGACTCCATAAAGACAATTTAATTGTTCACAAAATCTTGCTCTTATCAATTAGGCTACATACTCAGCTCATGAGCTGAAAGCCCAACATTTCCTCATCTCCTGCCATCTGTGCCAGGCCAAAAAGAAAAATGGCACCATCTGTGAATCTCATTGGCGACAATCAGCCATAGTGGCAAAAAGGAATACAGAATAGCCCTGCAGACAACAAGCTCCTTCATGCACACTGGCCCAAGGCGTTGATTACTATCGATGATCAACTGCTTCTGTCACAATAAAACTTAAAAAAAAACAGATTAGTGTTAGAAGTTCAATCAGACCTTACCGCTGCAGCCGCACATTAGAAACTTCATGGTGTCATCATATTTTAGAAGCAAGACTTCTCAGTTTGACTTCTACACGAGGCATCATGCATGCACTTTGCATCAGTTTGCAATGCATCGAGTTTCACAGTCAAGCCGAGCCCAGCTTGTTTCTTTGTGAGGCTTCACTTTAGCACAGCAACGCTCGGAGCCAAAGATGAAGTCAGCCTGGTAACATGCTAACAAACTCATGTTATACTGTGCTCCCCATCTTGCATTAGCATTCTGAAAAAACCTTGACTAAAAAGATTATAGTCCTCCTGAGCTGGCTTGTTCCCTCTGCGAATTATTACTTACACAGCTTAGATTTAACTGACAATACAAGACCACAATCACCAACTTGTTTAAAGGTATTATTTCCCTTTTTCTTGACAGGACAGATCAAGGACGAAACGGGGAGAGAGAATAGTGGAAGACACAGAACAAAGAGTGGATCATCACCAACCCTCAACTTGAGCCTGTACAGTCTATGCATGACTACACCAAGTGAGCTAGGTAATATTTGGCTAATTTTAACGGATTGTGTTATACTTACAAAATATGAAGTCCTGCTTGTTATGTGACTGAAAACTGCAGCATGATCATAATCTAATCTCATGAGATCAACATCAACTGCAACGTGATAATGCTGCTTTTTCAGATTTTTTAGACCCCAAAAGCAAAACGCAGAATAGTGTGTAGTTTGTCATTCGGAGCGGGTGAATGCATCATTCGGAGTGGGCGAACGACGAATCGAGCCCACGATCACAAAAAGTATAAATAGGCTGAGCTCGGTGGATGACAGCATCTTTGACGCAGTGCAAGGTTACACGGAACACAGGCGCGCAAAGCACCGCCGTGAAAAGATGAAAGCGAATACAGCAAAGCGGGAGCAGCAAGAGCCCTGAAACAACACCGGCATCCATTCCGGCAAGGGAGGCAAAAACGAAGAAACCACACACTGCAAGACAACCAGAGGGATTTTTTTCTCCAGTAGCTCCACATGAAAAGTCTCTGCTCCAGTCTATGGGAATTCAAACCTCCAAACACAACCTTATACACTCTTGCATAACCACCGCATTTGGACCCGTGGTGAGATACGACCAAGGAGCGCAGCAGTTTGTGTGTTCAGTTACAGGGCGAACCTTGACTAATGCAACCAGCATACTGCTTCACCTTATAATAACTGTTATGTGTTAACATCACACCAGCTCTGACACACCTCGATGCAAATCTACCCACAAGGTCAGATGGCCTGAAGCTGCAAACACTCCTTCCTCTGTCCGGCTGCTCTCTGGCCTCATATTCTCCCAGGATGCAGTTGTCCAGGGGATTCAGTGAGGAGAGCTACTGTCCAATGGAGGCTGCTATATTCAGCATTAACATTCACTACTGTCACTTTCTATACCGGAGAGGCTCAACTGAAAATGACCACACACATGCCGGGAAAGCCACAGATACACACACACACACACACACACACACACACACAATTGTCCTTATCCATCCATCACACTGTTCCCTCTTCTAATTGTTCTCTCCTTGTTTAGATCTCAGGCACCAGACCACCGTAGGCAGCGGGAGGAGGAACAGAAGAAAGAAAAGATACGGACATGAAGACAGTGTGCTCCCTTCTGCAGGGTCAAGACTAACAGATTGGCTGTTTGAGGAAATAAAAAAAGACCATTGAGGACATGGCACAGGTCTTCCTCCCTTTTCTGGTCTTCTGATTTAAGATGCATTTTTAAAGAAACAAACGGGCTCTTTTCTTTCTGTGGGATTACCTTGGGAAGACAAGGGATTCACTATTATGTCTGTAATGTATCAAGAGGCTCAGTGAAAGAGTTTCCAATCCCACTTTATACCATCCATCCATTATCGATACCGTCTATCCTTTAGGGGTCACGGGGGGGTTGGAGCCAATCCCAGCTGACTATGGGTGAGAGCATATAACAGGGCAGACATATAAAGAGAAACAACCATTCAAGCTCACATTCACACCTTAAGACTATATCCAATTGACCTCGCACCATTCTGCATGTAGGAGGAAGTCGTATTACCCAGAAAGAAACCCACACAAACACAGGGCGAATATGCAAACAGCCAAGCCGGGATTTGAACCAGAAACCTCCTTGCTGTTAAGTGACTGTGCCTCCTCCCCATCATGTACAACCCACTGACACAACTGCAGCCTATGGCGGGAAATATATGTTCACACACTAAAGTCAATAGGTGAGACTGTGACTTGAGTGCTCCAGAGAAAAATGACACGAGAGCAGAACATGAAGCAGAGAGAGTTTCCGATTGAGTGAGTCGCACGTTTTCTTGTTGGGCCGTTTTCCACACCGGATGAGTCAATCTGCTAAAAGAAATATATTTTTTCCCGTACAAGACGATTGCAAGATGAACAAAAATATGTGTGCAGAAGCGAAACGTGTAATGTTTGCTGCTGCCGATGATTCATTCGTTCCGATGTTTACAGATTCTGTACACGTACGGTGAGTGAGTTGGGAGAGGAGCCTCTGAACGGACTGCAAGTTCATGTCGCTGAGATATAATCTGTTATCTGTCACACTGGAAAACATTCAATGACTGTTCTGAAGATTGTCTTGTATTGCCGGAGGTTTTACCAATACGCCCGTTTATGCCCCGAGTTTACAAACTACCTGATTAACCGACTCCGGTACAGTTTTCTGATGCTCGATGCTCTGATGCTGATGCTTAAGATTCTCGTCGCTCTATTGGATGAGCTGACGCACCTCAGATAGGGATACTATAGTAACGGATGATTTTAATAATAAGCTATTATTTAAAATGAGACTGTCTGAAGTTGTGGAAAGGCTTATGAAAATTGCACAGCCTAAATTTTGAGTGCTAAGGAAACAAATAATAATGGTTTCCATCCTGTGTCATTCAGACATGATGTATTCTCGAGCTGTGACACAAACTTTGTCTTTTCTTGTTCATGATTTCAAAATGTCACCCTGAGTCACACAGTTCTCCTCCGAGTGCACGGTTACAACCATTTCCTGCCGATAAGGGGGATAAAATGTGTCCGAGAGTAAATGACACGTGTTTTACAGACAGTAAAGCCAGGTGCGGCAGCTCTCAGTATCATATTGTTCTGTTCATCCATCAGGGCCCTGTTCCCTGAGCCGACATGAACCTGGGAAACATCCAGCCCGACAAATCTGAATATTACTCATCCTTTCTTATGTCCTTGAGATGACAATAGCTCCTCTGGGAGAGGCATGATCATTGTACAAGGGTTGAATACTGTGCCATTTTGGTTCAATCCAAAGTCCAGGCCAGGCTATTGTGCCCAAAGAGTTTTCCCTGTCATGAGCAACACACACACACACACACACACACACACACATACACGGACACAAACGCACACAGTAGACATCAGCATCCTGCAGCCACTGTGGTGCCATCACTGCTGTGCCCCTCCCGCAAGGATCATCAAGATAAGGCATTACCCAAAATACACCCTGGTGTTGTCCAATCAAATCAATTGTTCTTGTTTCAAGGAACTCTTTTTGACTGGGGCCCAATTTGACACATGGCTAATTGAGGTTCCAGCTCAAGTCCTTATCCTTTAAGGGAATAAAGGAGGATGAAGGACTTGGGAGGCAGTCTTGGACAACCCCACCCCCATGAAACAGAAGAGTGAAGGCTCCAAGGACAAAGTAAACTGTATCGGCCTGTGGGGAAAGTCAATTACACCAAATCCTTTTCAGAGCTGCTGGAGTACTTACTTTGTTTCTCCAACTATTGGTCTTATATTTAATCTCTCTATACAACCCTGCTTTGTGGACTGGCTGGAATCACTAGTTGCTTGAAAAAAGAGGATATAGTAAGAGCTTCTTTATTTTTTGTACTTTTTAGCACTCAAACTTAATATTCTGGCCCTGAAAAAAAATGGCAACCAACCATAATGTCCCAGATTGGTTTGTGAAAAGCTGTTTGACACCCTGGGTTTTGAAATGTTGGCCACGCACCATTTTAGAGTTTTGAAAACAGAGATGACCATCTTTTGAGGAGCCGGGGCTGGAGCCTGACTGAGAGCGTGAGGACGCTGCTCTTCCACCTACACCGTTTTATCTGTGGGTGATTGACCTCAATAAGAGTCGATTTCGGTTTTTGCTTTCCGCTCGACGTTGAGCTGTGGATTCAAACACAACGAGGTCTCTTCTAGATGTTTGTATTTTGTAGATTACTGCTTTCTGAGAGCCAGCCATGAGAGCAGGCGATGATTCAGCAGCCCCAGACGCCTGTAATCACCACTTCACATCTCCTGCTGCCTCCCTTTCAACGCAGTGCAGATCTCTGTTTTCCCAAAATATCCGAGCATGCAGTGCGGGACGCTGCTGCAGGCCAAATGGGAATTACTCGTGCTCTTAAAATTCCTTAAAATAGAAGTGCAATTTACTCAAACTTCAGGGATCTCGACCCAAATTCCATTACCTTCAATTTAATTTCTCTAACTAAACAAAAAGCCTGTGATAAGAGCAGTCAGGCGTGGATAGGCTCTTATTCCAATTCTCATCACCACCACACCATCATCATCATCATCTCTGATGATCCTACAACATGTAATCAGTGTTATTTGTTCGGGCTTGTACTGCACAACCCCAGTCCTCATGGGGATCAGCCAAATCTCACACAAGGGAAACATCAACCAGGAGCAGAGGCAACCCGACAGTGGGATCCGTCAGGGGGCAGAAATCTAAGACACTGTGCATCTGTCTGAAAGATCCCCTGAAGCCAAGTCTCTATCCAGGTGTCAGACAGCTTTCAGGCAAACTTTTGAAATGCCACAGAGCACTGCGAATTAGCACTTTTGAACTGAAGGCCGAAAGGTACAAACCAGCGTGTGTACCAGTAAAGTATTCTTGAAACAGATGGTGACTATTTTTATACATATCTTTAAAAAGGAAACTGCTTGAATAATCAACATTCATTTTCAAGCAAATATGCCACAAATTTTATATATGGGGGGGGGGGGGGGGGGGGGCAAATAAAACAAGCTGTGTTGGTGCTACATTGTGCTCTTGGAACTTGTGTTGGGCAGACTTTAGAGGATGACTGTTTCAGATTCTGTACATCTGCCAAGTAAAATGAACCGAATCGTGAGCCTAGTAGTTTTTTAGCGACCAAATCATGTGAGTTTATACACTCGAGGAAGTAACAAGTATCAGAGTTGTTAAAAAGCTTGGGACAGAATCATTCCTGTGTACGTGCAGTTTTAATACTTGCTCACAGTGTTCATTTAGGTTATTTTCATACAAGGCAACATAAGGGGGGAAACATTTGACAATGGCCTTAAGCCTATACTCCTACATGCTGTAACATGCTTAGCCTCTTGTTTGCACAAGGTTTCTTGACTGTCACAGTGTGTAACGACTGTCCCTTCCTGCTCTCCACGTTGACTGTGTGTGTGTGTGTGTGTGTGTGTGTGTTCTGTACGACGCATGTGACTTTCCTCCCAGCGCTGAGTGTATGGCTAAGTGAGTTGTTTCGGAGCTATTATTTTCCTCATTTTAAGAATTTAACAGCACATCACTATCGTCCCTGCTCTCTCCCAGCAGCGAGCGGAGCTGTAATCGTGTGCTTTCAGTGATCAACGTGACCAGCACAGACGGGAACCCTGCGAGCGGTTTCCACTACACTCAGGGGCTCATGAAGGAGATTTGGACTCTTTATTGAAAGTCAAACAACATAGCCTGCAGTAGAAGTGGGCTCTCAGCTTCTGATTACATGTGTCTGTGTGCGAGTACATACACAGACGCAGGCAGTTTGCATATACTTGTTTTGCAAGTGAAAAACCGACTGAGGGTGCGGACCCTCAGTCGCCATAACCCCCCAGGGGGACAGATATTCCCAGGACGACAATGAACCTTGTGCAAGCGCCGTCCTGGAATGATCCCTGGAACATTCAGATAAAAAAGACATTAATGACCTGGCCATCATCCCAGATTTCAAACTTTACGAACCCCATGTGGGATGAACTTGAATCCGCCATAAAAAGGACTATTCACCCATTAACCTTGGGCTGTTATGAGAGTCAGTGATGTGTGTGTGGTCGCTGGTCAGCCTTAACAGAGGGACACTGTAGGTCCTACGTGTTGCTGCTGCTATCAGGGCCAGAGGTGGTCACATAGCACCGAGCTGCTTTTTCTATTTATATGGTCAGAGGGTGGAGGAGGAAGACTTTTGGATTGGAAGCATTTCAGTGCCTGGGCTATTCTGACTTCACTGTTTGTGGCCAGTTTGGATGTGGGAGAAAGCTTCATGTTACCAGAGGCGGACCAGAAGATGCAAGTGAACCACAATCACGTCTGACTCCTTCTATTAAAGCCAGGATTTTCTCTCCAGCAGGAAACTCTGAACTAAATCTAAGATTGAAAACCTGAAGAGCAAAACTTGAAAAGTCTAAGTAGCACCTATACTAATTCCGTACTCCCTGATGTTCTCATATTCACTGGCTCAAGGAGGCAGTCGTATATGTCTAACCCTTATTAAGCATCACTGCACCTTCCTGAGCTGATGAGGGGTCACACTGGGTCAGATTGGCTCAAATCTATTAAATGAGGTCATGACCGGGAGGGTGAATTGATATTGTGCCAATCACTGAGGAGGAGTGCAGAGGTGAATTAAAGACAGGCATAACCATGTGATCTTTATTGATCATCATCGCCAATGGCCATTAACAGTGTTATATCACTGATGCAACACTGACTTTTCAGATCATTCGAACCCAATCATGAACTATTTTTATGTTGAATTTTTTTGCAGAGCTCTGAAAATAACAGCTTCTTAACTGCAGCTGAAGTGAAGTGACTACACAGGACAGAGACGACAAAGGGAAACAATAGAAATTCAAGAAAATCCTTGGAGAATCTGTTTAGGTGAGAAAGCGTTTGCCCCAGTTTCTCTAGTTGTGCTGGTTGTCACTTCTCTCCACACAGCAGCCAGGCTGGAGCCGGCCTTGCAGCTGTCCACAGTCTAGCATTACATAACAAGGCTGCATCGCAAACAACCCCCCCTTTAGCCACTCTGCGGGCTCTCTATCACGACACCGTCACCCCGACGAGGAAATGACTAGAGGACGAAGTCGGATGGACGCTGAAGGGACGGTCGCACAAACTAGTCTCTTGTTAGATTTGAGGGCCAAGTTAATGAGGTAATGCAGCTGTGTAATTGCTCCTTTGCTTCTCCATCCCTGAGACCCTTAGTCCTTTCACCTTTTAGAGCTCCACTCAAAAAACACCCACAACCAAACACACTGCAAAGTGCTGCTCAAGAGAAGGTGGGTGAGTGTACTGGAGCTAGAGCATGCAGGGGCGTTGCAACAGGGTGGACGAAGCAGACTATCACCAAACAACGGCTGATTGTAGCTCTTTTCAGACATTTACTTTTGAGAGTGTCTGACCAACGGGGCCCAGAGTGGAGTTTCACCGGAGTTTGGCACATTTGTAAAATGCAGCTGGGGATTCTCGTTCATAACGACACACAGACATCTCCGGGGAGGCGCAGCAGGCAGAGGCAGGATCTAGAACCTCTGTCATGGAGATCACATATTTTTGTTAACAGCACATCAACACCTGCCTCGGCCCTGATCACCAAAAGCCCTCTTGAAGTCGTGGTGGGTGTCTTCCATGTGTTTGGCACAGAGTTATTCATATTCCTTCTGGGGATTTTTTTCAGTTTTGCATCAGTTACGTGTTGGAAACGTCAACAAAACGCCCACTCGCTGACGCTAAGGTCTCTGGAGAACACCCCCTCCTGTTTTCTCACATGAGCTCACGAGGAGCTAATCCGGAGGAGGAACTCTGGAGAAAGTCCAAAGATTATCCGGAGTTAATAGTCAGAGAGCAGCTTGTGCTAGCCCACAGCAATGAGAATTGCTGTGGGGTTGGAATAATATCATGTGTTTCTTCGGGGGGGTGGAGGGGTCTGTTTGGTTCAATGTCCCTGGGGCCCCATCACAAATATGTGATGCATCTTTCAAGAGGTGCGAAGACTCTGTGCTCTGAATATCTTGTGTCCAATTCTCCAGCTTGATTAACGTTGGACAAATTACCTACAGCGACATTTGCAAACTGGATATGGCCAAAGGAGTTTTCTCCATGTAAGCTGCACTGAGAAGAGAGGGGTGCCGAGGAGTAGTTTTCAATTTCAAGCAAAAACTGGCAGTTAAAAAGTTTTTCTGTAGCACTGAGCTATAAACATAAAAGAAGAGATTTCCACAAACTGTTGCCGGAGTAGAGCTTTTCGGAGCCTCAGCAGACCTGCACAGAGTTGGGAAACCTCGGGGACGACGTTGCAGGAGAGAATAACGTGTCACCATTACAGGCAGGTGTAGAGAGACACACACTCGGGAGCCATGAGGCGAGAAAACACTCAAATACCTGCAGGTGGCTGATTTCGCAGAATTTCCAAATATATCTCACAGGTGATTTCCCTCCAGTGGGTTACTATCACCTACAGACAGCACACAGCCGCAGGTACAGCACAGGGGTTTTCTTTGTGGACCTGGGCTGATGAATGCATGTTTGGAGCCGAGCCATCTCTGGTTACTCAAGGAGAAGAAGACTAAAGAATTGAATCGCACAATGCGGGCGAAGCTCAGCGGGATCGCTTTCTAACAGCGCATGAACACGGTGTTCTGAGGAGCAGCCCCTTTCGAACACTTGTTATCAATCACATTTAGACAGAACAATCCCCTCCAGCCTCCTTGTCATGTTCTATCTCATGAGCCTGGCGGAGGTGGACTGCTTGTTTTGTGTGTGTGTGTGTGTGTGGGGGGGGGGGGGGGTCGGACCATATGATATTTCAAAGCTGTTATTGTTGTTTCTTTAAATTTGAATACAAATGTTAGTCGTGTTAATAAACGGCATGGGAAAAAAGGCTCGGGATGGAGAAGGGTTAATGGGGATTCCACCGAGCCGTCAACACTGCAGCAGCCGACTGTGCATCCATGTATGTAAACGTTGTTTGTGGGAGAGTGCAGTGCTTTTGCCCACATCCACAGGGAATCCAATAAAGGGGGGGGGGGGGGGGGGGGGTAGCCAGTGTTTTGTGTCAGTTGCTAAGCAAACTAGGTTCTGATGTGACACAACGCAGGTCTCCAGTGCGTCGCACCTACGCAACACTTCTGTCTCCATCCAAGGACCCCATGATGCCGGCAGTAACGCTGACAGACTGCACAGAGGGCTGTAAAAAAAAACAAGGCGTTCTCGTGCATCACGGAGCACAACAACAATGACAACTCTGCCATTTCCCTCGTGTCAGCGGGTGGAAGACCAGTCACTTGACCTCCACCGATCGGGGCCATTGTTAGGGCTTGGAAAAAAATCATAATGGCCATTACTGACGTTCCACAAATCAGGTTTATATGAAGCTTGAGTTTCAAAGCACACACCCAATTCGGGTTTCAATGTTTCACCGAGACCTACTTCTTCTTTTAGAGGTAAAAATATGACTCTGGGTGTATCAACTCAACACACACCACAGCCAATGTCAGTAGATCTATAAAAGTCCTGTAACTGATGACATTTGTCCCTTTAAACTGTCACTATAATAACAAAAAGAAACACTACAACTCTCTATAAACATTGGTGTGTTACTCTCCTGTTCTGTGGCGTACCTGTATTATACTTCATTGTAAGAGAAATAGGTGCAGCAGACTGCCAGGCTCCATTGAAACACACTGCTTGTCTGCAGAGTTCAGGAACTTTAAAAACTCGGAGTCTTCTGGGTGATTGTTGCAGCACATCTGGTTCACCTCATGCCAAAGTGTTCAGCTCATCAGTGAGTTTCACACACGCACACGCACACGCACACACGGGATGGTCCACATGTGAAGCCCAAATAAAGTGGATTTGCTGAATCCTTCTTTACTTGATTAGTGTATTACGGTCTATTTCTGTCCCTGTGGACTCATCAAGTCTAATCCTGGGTAATGCTCTGATAAAGTTCTGTGGAGAGTTGTAAGAATAGAAGCAGATTTATTGTTATACATCTGGTGGAACTCAGAGGAAAGTGTCTGGAGCCCGGTCGGGTGCCTGCAGGTTTTTATTGACAGCTCATCGCGGCCGTGTTGTGGCTCAGTCTCGTGTCACCTTGAGACTCGGTGACAGGGAGAATGAAGTGTTTCAATCCACCAACCTTCATGATGCCGCAAGGTGCGTTCCCGGCGCCCTGACTCCTGTCGGCGGAGTGATCGCGGCTGCCGCTCCCGACCCGCGGACTGCCGAGCTCCCGGTACCGGCCGTTGGTGTAAACTCCCTCGGCCCCGCAGCCCTGGGCAGCGCCGGACACCTCCAAGTACGCGCGGGTACCGGCGGCGGGAAGCGCGGCCGCGTCGCCGGTGAACCCCGGCGCGTTGGTCGCGCCCTGTGCCGACGGGGCATGGTCCAAAAAATGTCCCGACACGGCATCTGAAGTGTGTACCCCTGCCATGTTTCCCCCGGTGTTACAGCAAAGCCCTCCCCGCTGAGGGGTAAAAACAGCCCATTTGGACACGGCGCGGTTCGGCGGACTCGAGGGATTCGCCGGATTCACCACAGTCTGTCCATCGCCACCGGAGGAGCGCACGGACTGGTCGCGTGTGGAGCCGGACAGCGGTCGGTCACATTGAGGAGTCCCACCTCCTCCTCCGAGCTTCTCTGGAGGCGTGAGCTCGGAGCGCAGAGACCAAACTGTGGAAACGCGGAGTTGAGATGAAGGTTCGCTGCTCACGGGTCGAGCGGTCGCCTCCGTGTCCTCGGAAATGTGTTCGTCTCACCGCGTCCTCCTCCGTGGACTGTCCGCTGCGCGCATCGCCCCGCGTCTCCAACACTTTTGCAGAGCTTCCTCTCTCTCTCTCTCTCCCTCTCCCTCTCCCTCTACCTCTCTCTCTCTCTCTCTCTCGTGCATCCGCGGCACAAATTCAAGACTGTGAGGGCGCAATCGCAATCAAAACCCCTACCCGCGCAATCCCACGCAAACCCACTGTATTTGGAAGTGTCAGTGACTTCACGTCAAATATTTCACCTTTGAAGACATCAGTATCATCTTTAATGTAAAGTGGAGCTCATGAACCGCTCAGCTGACAGAGGGCTCCCCACAAGAGGGAGCTCACGGGGCCTCCAAAAAGAGTTTTTTAAAGTCTGAGAAACTTAAAGGGGACATATTATGCCCATTTTACCACAAGTTGATATGGTTCCTTGGAGTCTTAATTAAATGTCAGTAACATATTTTGGTCAAAATACCACAAGGATCATTTAAAACAGCACCTTTTTTACCCTGTCTAAAACAGCCCTCCTCAGATTGATTTGAGTTTTGAGTGCCGTGTTTATGCGGCCACTTAAATGTCTGACGGTTAGCAGCAGCGAGCTAACGCTAGCTGGGCTCCACCGGCCTTGTTAGCTCGCGAGCTAACGCTAGGCAGGGAGCCTGGCTCGTCCCAGGCCATGTAGCGAGACTCCCTACATGGGTATCGTGTGACTATGACGTTTATTTCGGTCGTAATCCCATTCGACGCACTCTAGCGTATCAATTCTGAAATAGAGGAACCACAACAAATCGCGGGAGGTTTTTTTTGTTGAGTTTTTGGGAAGGCAGACATGCCAGATACTCAAATTAACTTGTAGAAGCACTACAAAAGTGGAATTTTCATAATATGTCCCCTTTAAAATTCTTCCCTCATTATCTATTCACCACTCTGCTGAAGTGTTTGAGTCCATGAAACACTCGATTCTTCAAACGTATAAAAACATCCGAAAATAAACACAACCTCCAAATCCAATACAGTTAAAGTAACTGGGGACTCGTTCAAACAACACAATAAAAAGCCTGCATACTGCTTGTATGGTGTCATCCAAGTGTCCATAAACCCCGACATTCGAAGCTAGCGGAAATAGCAATGCTACTGCGCACTCCACCACACAGCAGTATGGAGGCTTTTCATAATGTTTTTTTCTGTTGTTTTGTGGACTCAAACACTTCTCCCAACCCTCCATTGGCATAGTGGTGAGTAGACAATGAGTGCATGTTATTTTTCTTGCTAGCTATCCCCTCAAAATCTGTAAAGAAATTAGATTTATTAATAATCAAAATCTGTGTTCTGAAGAATATTCAACTTGTTCTACGACGAAGACAAAATCTAGTGCCTTCCTGGGAAGAAACCATTTTTTCACAAAATGTTGCTTAAGAGTCTGCTTAACTCGCTTAAAGTCTTGAATCATTGACTTTTTTCTTGTAAACAAATCCCTAATGGCAGCAGTAGTTAAGATCTGCATCTCCCTACCGTCAAAGACAGTCTCCCGCGTCACCACCTGCAGGTAAATTATGTTATAGCTGCACATTGTGTCTAGTCACTACCTTCGTTTTATTCAGTATTTTTTGTTCGTTACTCACCAGCATTACCATAGATATATATATATAAAGGCTAGATGTCTCATCCGCCTTCCTGGTTAATGGAGTCGAATGGCCGCACATGGCGGCCATTTTGCCACAGGCAGCTCGCCCACCCATAACATTGTGTTGGTAGTGGTACTTTTTAAATAAAAAAAAACAAACTCTTGATGTATATTTGTAAAGGGAAATCTTATATCTATATAGAACATTATTCTATTTTTTAGAAAATAACATAATTATTCATAAGTATGTAGTGTCATAACTACATCTCTGACGTTTCTAACAAACCGAACCATTTAAAAATCGGTTGAGAATTTAGCAAGTTATGGTTATTTAAAAAGTACGTACCACTACAACACTATGTTATGGGTGAGCGAGGTGCTTGTGACAAGATGGCCGCCGTGTGCGGACGTTCGACTCCGTTGGCCGAGACATCTAGACTTTATATATATCTATGAGCATTACACAGAAACTGCAAGATGGATACCATCGAACTTGATGGAACAACGTGGTATAGATGGGAGAGGGACCCATTGCATTCCAGTACAGATCCGAATCAGGGAACAGATGGAGGATATTTCTTAACAACTATGTTTAACATTGCGAGATCAGGCATTAATTAATTTATGTGTGCTATTTTAGCTGTGTGTATTTTTACATTTTCTAAACAAATATGGCCCGACACAACCCCTCTGACCATCCAACAAGCAATTATGATTAATCATCTTAATTGGAGGCCACGTGTCCAAACTAATCAATAAACCAATAAACAACAGATATGGGTGTGTTTGTATTTCACATATTCCTCCATTGCAGTATTTTGCCCCTGGCTTGGGCACCCCTTGTATTATAAAACATATGGTTTGCACTCAATTAAGGTGAATAGGGAAGCCTACAACTTAAAATCCACAAAAAAAAGAAATGAGCTAAAAAAAACCTTCTTAGTTTAAGTTTTTGCCTGGAAGCAACACAAGTGTCAAGCTCACTGCAGCTGTTACTCATAGTAACCGCAGGCCGGACTGGAACATGCGTGTCTGTGTTTGCAGGTCTGAAGCTGCACGTTGGCATGTGCTCTGCAGCAATCTGCCCGTGTGTCTTTGTTCCCTCAAGGTGATTTGGAGCAGAATTGTACAGAACGTTAAAACGCTCATCGCCCACACATTTAGTAGCTTTATCCTTGACAGTTGAGAGAGCACATCTCTTGTGATGCTAACCTTAGCCGCAACTTTATCTTTGTTTGACCCCAATGGGCACAGAAGAGACAAATGCTCAAAATTAAGCATGGATCTGTCAGTAGAATATTTTTTTCATGTTTTCATCTGCCAAATGTGCTCAGAGGAGAATATGCAACCCAAGGAGAGCAGATAAACTGACACTGTATTTTCTCGATATCCATCTTCATCAAAGAGGCAGGGAACCTCTTCCTTCACCTCACCACCCCTCTGCTTAGGTACTGATTTGAAGACAATCAACGGGAGGAAAGACAAAAAAAAGAAGAGTCTGCAAAATATAAATCATTGTATTCAGAGTAAAGAGGAAAGACTGCACTCGTGCCACATCGCTGCGTGGCACCTGACCTCGGCAGCCCCCGTTTCACTCACCATAAACCTCAGCATCTGCTCGTGCCTCTGAGGGGGAAAGGTTCGAAGTCAGATCAACTCACATCATTAGACGGGCCCTGGCCAATAAGCTGGGATAATGCAACCACATTTATAACCCAGCGAGGAGGCAAATTAAATCACCGCCAAATTGTGGGAAACACACTGTGTGTGGCGTCTCTTCATAATGGTCAAGTTTAGTCGGACTAATAAGAGCCACAGCAATGTGTTTACATCACAGCCTTGATTCTATTATTGGATTGTTTGTTACCCCTCCTGTAAATCCTGCAAACAACTCGGATATTCTTAATCCCAACATGGCGCACACGGAAATCTACTGTACACTGTACGCGTGATTGCAGGACAGAAGTTCAGGGTCTTGCTGGAGGGGGCCGCTGTGGCCATGTGTGGATGTTTTCACGACCCTGGTGGTGATCATTGGCTTAATCTGCAGTCAAAACCCAGCGTCTCTTAATCGCATCTGATTTTATGAATGAGAGGAGCTTACGGACTTGTGGGTGGTGTCAGAGCCCAAGGACGGGCCGGACAGAGAAGTGACTGAAATCTCTGTATGTTTGCTGGGACACAAGCGAAAGGGGACATAGGAACGGACGACTTGCAGTGAGACAGTAAATGTCCAGAAAAAGGAGGCTGGAGGGAAGAACACTCTCCCTCCTCTTCCTCTTCCTCTTCGTCCCATGATCACTCAGGGTCCTGCATTATGCATTCTCAGAAATAATTTAGCAAAAGTTCTGTGTTTAAAAGCCTCCTCGATCGGCCGAGCCGTCTCGCCTTTAATGTGAAAAGCCATCCGACATCCAGACTCAAACATCGGCTCCATGTGGACTTAAACTGAAGAGAGGGAGGCGGGGGTGGGGGTGGGGGGGAGGGGGGCTCAGACTAGTTCACATTAGGACACAAGATGTGACCGCAGTCTGCCTCATTAAAGGGGCCTCTCCATGATGCACACACATACACTGTGTGATCTGCTGCACTCTGCACAACTTTTCTTCGCTCCGCCAAGAAATTAGGGCCTGATGAGTCACTGGATCCCCACTGATGTAACAACATAAACACAACTTTTGTTCGACTGAGGCTAAAAAGAGCTAAAATAGAACAGCGGCCGAGAGAGAGAGTGTGTGGGCTGCATCCGAGCTCTCGAGATCTGGAACGGCAACGCCACTCTTAAATAACAACCTTGTTTTCTCATTGAGGTCTGCTGTAGTTTCCAGTGGCAGGATGTGTATGTGGAGTGAGGCACCGCTCCCTCCGGCTGCAGGAACCGACGGTCTGAGGCCAACAGATCTGCGTCGGCACACTTTCAGGCCTCTGACGGCTCCTTCCTCCCACCATGCAGCGTGCATCACCAGAAGCCAGGTCATTGTATTGACTGCTGCCAATTGATCAAGTCACCAAATCCCGGTTGGCCGCAGGGGGAAAAAAGGAAGCGAAGGTCAGCCGGTCAAAGGTTCAGGATTTTTTTTACCTCATAAGCTTTTTCAAAGAAAGCTGAAAATATGAGTGGATTTGTTCACTCACAGCTTGATTCCTCATTTACAGTGTCCAACAGATACAAGTTCCAAAAACTGTTCAAACCAATAGAACCAGATTGTGCATCAGGCTGATTCACGTGTGAATGATTTGAATCTGAATGACAATGTCTATAAAGGAAGTTCCTGCTGCTCGCAGCTGGGGAGCAGATGGGTGTGTCTTCCTGAGATCTGCCACCGCACTTCCTGTGCCGGCCCATGTGATCATCGGTCCGACAGGAACAGAAACCTTGGATTTAATCCTTCCCTGCAAGAACCTTTCTGCTTCTGTTTCTCTTTATTAAAGTCACAGTCCTATTGACTGGCAGCTTTTCTATAATGCAAGGAAACAGTTTTTAGCACAAACGGCATCTAATAAATGTTTTGTGTAGCTGTGGAAGATGTGTTCTCGACCTACATATTGAATTTATAGCTAAGATGTGTATCGCTGCATGATGCTGATTTTGCATCCATACCTTATGCCATTACACCCCAGTTTACAGAATGGTTTAGCTCCATTCGAGGATGATTAACGGAAACGTTTAATTCTTTAATTCTTGATGATTTCATTGGCAAATTTTTATTTCTCTCTGTTATTAAATGGTTCACAGACTTAATGTTTGGTTATTAGAGTAAACATTTTACACCATACATATGTAACATATTTCATTAATGTGCAGGACAATGGTCTTTTCTGTTCATGTACGAGCAGGAGGCCAAGCACCTCCGGCATATGTCTTGTGCATGTGTTAGCAACGTGCAGCAAGTTGGAAATCAAATAAGTGCATTTTATAACTTTATAATAATTATAACCATTTAACAACTTACTTTACATTCTCAATTCTTCGAGCTTTTTTCTTTCATAATGGGTAAACCATTATCATGTCTGCCCACTTAGTGCAAGCTGTCCGTCTGTTCCATTGGACTTCACTGACACCTGGTGGTGAAATAGGTTTGATAAAATACAAAAAAAGATAGCGAAGGCATGGGAACTTTTAGCTGGAAACATTATCATCGGGTTATGTGATGATGGAGGATATCGTTTTTCAAACATAATGGCCTGTTAGCATTGCTCAGTACGAAATAAATAGGGTTGTTGATTGTTGCGTTCTCCTGACAGGGATTGGAATCATCAAACCACTAAATGGCAATAAATGATGTTGATTCCTGTCTTTAATAAGGAGCTAAAGTGATAAATAAGATGGTTAAACTACCGACCAGCTCTCACCACCATCCCACAGCTCTGTGTTTGGGAGAGGAGATGCTGGAGAAATAAATGTGGTGATGAGGCTGCGTTGGTGCTCAAACAATACAAAGCCTCCTCACAGCCTTTACACAGTGTGGATCATCCAGATTACAGCCAAGTAAAAGGAAATGTTCATCAATGAAACGTTTTAATGATTAACACAAATCGCAGTGATCTTTAAAATCCCTTTTATAGCTTTTCTTCCATGCTTCTCTTCATTTTAATATATCCACAGTATATATTGTATTATATTGGCTTGTCTACTGTGCCTGGCTTGTATTCTGTAATTGCTGCAGGGAAAGCCTTTGTGCGAGTTCATTATCACTTCAGATGTAAGCCACAGTGCTCATGCTTTACCTCTGTGTTAAAGCTCTTGCAATAAATGCAGGTTTAGTTTCCTGAGCAACAACCCACCACTGCCCTACAGGAGCTGGATCTGCTGTATTACAACCATTGACTTGTGAGTATGAGGTACATTTAACTCTCCTGCAAATCTTTTTTTTTTTCTCTTAGGGAAGCAGCCAATGGCTTTCTTGAG
Source organism: Platichthys flesus (assembly GCF_949316205.1). NCBI lineage: Eukaryota > Metazoa > Chordata > Actinopteri > Pleuronectiformes > Pleuronectidae > Platichthys > Platichthys flesus. The sequence goes on along the minus strand of NC_084960.1, from coordinate 13,325,434 downwards.
GTTAGATCTGATAATGAAAATCATACGAGGAATGATTGTTGAATTTCATGAAAATTTGATTTTCTTGTCACCTTTCCCAGGCATGACACAGAGCAGATCGGTGGCAGCCACTGGTATTTCTTATGTCCACTAGACGGCAGAAGTGAGCTGAGTAAGACAATTCGCAACTTAGTGAAGAGTGCTGCTATGATGTGGTAAGAAGCAGAACAAAATATAAAAATGTATCAACCCTGCGCCAAGGAGCACATTGAGACATTTTAAAAACATATTTCCAAACAGACGTGCTCCCTCTTTCTCCCTTTTCATATAAATAAGTATTATTAATATGCAGGTTTGCTTAAAATTCTTCTCTTACAATTAAATATTACAGTTGCCAGGTTTCAACAAAGATTTGGTTGTAAAATGTTCAGCTTGTATCATTTACTACATGTGATATTAATTAATCCGTAATCTTGTTACGTGTTTTTATAATAATAAATAACTTTATTTGTACAGCACTTATTCGAAACAAGGTTACAAAGCCAAACTCCATGGCAATGAATTTACTAAAATAAAAGGGATTGAATTCAGCTCAATTTTAAGAGCCAAATCATAACGTATCAAGGTCGGGGAAATTTATAGAGAAACCAAACAGTTCCAACAATGAGCAGCACGTTGGCGGCTGTGGGGAGAAAAAACTCCCTCATTAACTGGAAGAAACCTCTAGGAGAGTCAGATTCATGATCCTTGTACAACCCTTGACTTACATAGAAAATCCACTCGAATCATTATTGTCTGATGCAGAATAATTGCAGTGGGTTTGTGTGCAAATGCATAGATTAGAAAGTGAAGTGTTCAGAAGTGAAAGTCACATTTGTATCTTAAAACCAAACCCCAGTCTCAAATGTCAGTTTTCAATTTGCACAAGATCAACCTGCAATGCTGAGAAAGTAACTAACTTTGACAAAATATTACTTTGCTTGACATTCATTTCTATTATTTCCTCCCCATTACCTGTCACGAGACATCCGTAGTCTGCAAGTTGGTCTTCATTTTGTGCAAAGCTGGCAGGAAACCAGCGACTGACAGCAGAGGAGATACCAACTGGCACGATTTTTAAAAGATAAGCGATGAAAAAAAATGGTGACATACCCTTTTAAGGTGACCCTATAAAGTTAAATTCCATATCAAGTATAACTGGGGATTTTACAGAGGGGTTCTCTGCAAGATGGGCAACTGTAAAATACATTTCCTTCAACCTAAAGCACAACATTTGTGATATGAAAACAATAAGTGAAAAATAGGTTATATATGAAAAAACACAAAATCCTTGTGTAGTTGTATATATGGTGAAACTCAAATATGCCCTCATAATGTAAATCTCTACTTCACACACACAAGCCCTTCACTCTGTGGCTGGTGACTGCACACATGGAAAAAAAACAAAGACGCTTTTATTTTGTAGTGACATCAAGATCATCCGTACTTCTACAGGCATAGTTGAAATTATTTATAAAAACTTTATTTTCTTCTTTTTCAACTCAACAGCTGTTTCTCTTGGAAAACACTCCCAAGTGAAAAACCCGAACCACGAAACATGGTACATACATCAAACAGCACACAGCGCCATCTACGTCATCGAAAAAAAGTACACAGTCTACAGTGGGAGAAAGCTTGAAAGAAAGAAAAAGAAGAAAAAATGAACAACGGATTATGGTAATGAAGGATATATCGCAAGAAGTGTAGGCTGAGATTTCCACACGAGCGAAGGAAGTGGGAGACAGACGAAGAAATGAAATGGGGGGGGAAGTATTTTTAATACTGTGATGTCATGTCTGTCGGACAAACACAAAGTACGTCTTCAAGTCTTCTCTAAATTCCAAGTTGCTCTTCGTCCCGTTTGCAACTGATACTTCTGGCAACAAGAAACTTCTGCTCTGATGGGGGGGGGGGTGCTGTCTGTATGTTAATCCTCAACAGGGTCATGCAGAGCGGTTACATTCATTAGGGCCGTGCCAGAGAAACAAAACAACCTAGGATTGTGATAGAGAAAATAAATGTTGTATATATATATATATATATATATTCTGTGCACATAGATACTCCTTTTCTATTTGGCTTATACATCAGCTGAGCAAAGCGATTTCTTCCTGAGGTGCAAGGCTTTTTTTTTTTTCAATGACACGCAATCTAGTGAGTGTTCTTGTGTGCGAATGTGTTTGTGTCAAGTGGAGGCAGTGTGTGTGTGTTTGTGGGGTGGGGGGGTGGTAAAGTCAGCATTTTTTACTAGAGCAAACAGGTGACGCACGATGAAACACCAATCTTGAAATCTCAACAAGCCCAAAAGCCAGAGGCAGAGGGCGGACTGACTCAACTCCACAGGCTTGTGTATGTCGCCATGACACAACGACAGAGAGCTGGAGAAGTCAGACGGGAGCAGCCCTGCCTCCTGGTGGTCAAACACGCCGACCAGACATGAGCCTTTCTTCAGGTTAGTGGTTTCAAGCGTTACAAAAAACAAAAACAAAAAAAGCAACAACCAGCCAACAGAGTCAGTGAGCAGACGTCTTCATGCACGGCAAATGTAAATTCCAAGAACCCCCCCAAAAACCCCCAATGACCGTACCTGCTGGTGTGGATGTGGTTGCAGAAAAACAAGAACAGGAAAGTAACAATGACGGTCAGTAGAATGATGCGAGGTAGCATTGATGAGGGGGACGGAGGGACCTGAGAGGACGAGCAGGCAGCGGCGGGGAAATGCTTCATTAAGCATCTCTGTGTACAGACAGAAGAGAGATAGCCCTGTGAGAGCGAGGGAGGGGCGTAGACCTCCCTGCTGCATATCAGCTGGTGACAAAATCCGAACAAATACATTGTACACTCGACCCAACTGTGTGTTTGTCTATGTGCGCGTGTGTGCGCACCGTGTTGTGCTGTGCTGTGCTGATCTGTGTGCCGTCAGTCGCAATGAGAGTGACTCTGCCTTTAGGTTAGTGTACACAGACTTGAAAAAAAACTTGTTTAGAGTGAAACGTCTTCACTAGTTTCTTTTTTGTCAAAGGGCAAGTTCCGTGTGTCACTTTAAAAATACTGATAACCCATTTACAAAGAAGAGAATAGAACAAAATAAAAACATTCAGCTGTTAAAAGGACTTCATACAGTAGCATATTGTTTAAATCGGTTCAAAATCAACCGGAGATGCATGCACGATGTGAATGAACATATTTCTTCTTTTCTGTTTTTCACCATACTGTAACATTGTAGGTTTCTGCATTTATACCTAATCTGTTTTACAAACACTAACGGACACAAACAAAAACTAAGAGAAGTCACTGACGTGCATGCTCTCATGCTGCAAAGAAAAAAAAAAGATCACAACCATTATTAACATTTCACATTATAGCTATCAGAAACAAAAGAGCAGTGGATGGAATTAAACAATGAGAGACGTCAATGCGAGTGGGGCAGGTTGGGAGGCAGGGTTCGTTTGGTTGTTGTCGCAGGTGAAAAGGGTCCGAGGGTCATGACTGCTGGCCGCCCCACTGGCTCTCCACCGGCCGCCGGAGGAGCTCCTCCACGTGCCTCGCCACGTCCATGGTGTCGTCCAGGTCGAAGTCCCCGTCCGCGTCCAGCATCGAGTCGCTCCTGACACAGGACACAGATAGGGGTCACCCAGAGTCAGACACGCTGGCAGCACATCACCAAAAAAAAAAGAAAAAGAAGCAGAAGCAACAACACACTCTTTACCGGGACAAACGACACAAAGACGCTCTCTCAGAGCAGCTCATAGAAGGGACTCACATAGGTGGGTATATGCCGTAGGTGTGAGGGTGACTGACAGGTGCCGGCGATGCGCCGTGATCCATGTAGGTTTGGTTCCCACCTGTTGGGTCTGGATTGGCTGTTGCAAACCTGCACACACACACACACACACACACAAACACACACATAGATAAAACTCTATGTTCATCAGTTGCCTAAGCAACTAACCTCAGCGTGTTTTCCAGGCCCCGCTGCATCATTACGGCCGTTCTCCGTGGTGCGGATGAAGCAGCCGCGGGGAAAGGCACGGAGCAGGGCTCGCTAACTAACAAGCCTAACTCTAATGATGAGTGGAAGACAAGCTCTCTCAGGAACCCTGGCCCTCCCTAATTGGCCTCCTCCAACTGTAACAGCTGACTAATAGCTGATCTGAATTCAGGCTCCAATATTTAGTGATTAACTCTAAATGTTGCCACAGAGGGGGAAAAAAACCCCCCACTGGTGGTTGGGGGGTGAGAGCAGGATGAAAGATGAACAGGAAGCGTTATACTCACTCGGGCACCACTTGTTTGATCTGCGGCTTCACGTAGCCGTCCACAGCTTTAGCTTTAAAACAAACAGGCACAGGGAGAGAGAATGAGTGACGGCTCGGAGCGGTTATTCTACAGCAGTGAAGACGTCTCTTCACCACGGGGGCTGTGCAGCCGCTATATGGCACCTTGAGAGTAATACAGCCAATGCAAACACAGGGTTGCTTACAGAGGGGCGGGGTGTAATACTTGGAGAACACCTCATCCTTGGCCCTGTCGGGGTAGAGGAACAGGAGGTGGTTGAGATCGCTGATGCGGTCGGCCAGAGAGCGAATGGAGAAGTCTTTGGTTGTGTAGGGCATGAGGTTCCAGACCATTCTCTCACCTGGAGAAACACAGCGCCCCCACCGCAGAGTCAGGAGAATTACAATAATAGCAATTCAATATTTTGGTTCCTCCAGCATATTGTTCTGTTCAGCTGGACTGCAGTGGTTTTATCTCTGAGGAGGTTATATTTTCACCCATGTCTGTTTGTCAACAGGATTATGCAAAAATTACACTGCAGATTTCCACATCATACCTGCTTTATTAGGATTTTCCGCCACCCAGGCTATTGTAATTCCTCCGATCTCAGAGTCACTAAAGCGCAGAAGGAAAGTACCGTTGGGTTTGGACATCAGCATGTCCTGAGCCTGCTGCTTGTTCACGAAGCCCAAGATGGCCCTGAAAAAAGGAGAGAGGAGAGACATATAGAAAATGTGTCTTGTGCTTCCCCCTCAGCGCGTTTCCCCTCCGAGTTTACTGGCGAGAGTGGCTAGGCGGCTCCCCGGGGTGCCGTGGAACATCATGCAAGTGAAACATTGCCTGCGTTTTCGAGACTGACAAAATGGGGACAGGAGAAAGAAAAAATACTTTCACGGAGCATGAAGTCCAGCTGTCAAAATGAAAAAAGAGAGGTAGCGCTTTTATTTTTCTGTTCTGACTCACGTTTCAGCCAAACTACTGAAGCTGTCAGGAAAAAAGAAGAAAAAAAACCTCTCTGCAGTTTCCTTACCCGTCATTCCAGTGTGGTTTAAGATGCTTTTTTGTGAGCTCCATCACACCATCAAACCACTGCCAAAATGTGAAGTTCCTCCCTGGCAAGCTTTCCTGTAGAAGAAAAGGGGGGTTGAGGGAAAAATATTATTTAAAAAGACCACAGACGTGTTCAGACGATATCAAGTCAACCGGGGCCAGAAATACAGAGAAAAACAAAAATGTCCTCATGCTAGTCGTATTTATGGTTTTAACCGAGCGAACATATGTGTCTGTGTGTGTGTGTCTGTGTGTGTGTGTGTTTAGCCTGTACACAAGACTGTGAAGCGCTTGCAACTTGATGTTCCTGTAATCTAATGAGACCGATGGTGTGTGGTGAATGTGAGAGGGTTTTCCGCCATCGCCAGCTGCTTCGAGCCAGAAAATGAGACCTCCAGCCTTTCAGTGTGTGGACAAACAGGTCCATTAAGATAAAGACCCGGCTGCCAATGAGGCGTTCTCAGTCAATTCGACTGCAGAATCTGCAGAACGGGGGAGCGGGGACGCCGCAAATGGAGCAAGAAATATTTCTATGTGTGAATAATCCACCAGTAGTAAATTATTCTGCCGAGAACATGCGCAGCGGTGAGAATGGTTTACTAAAACTGGCCTGTGGGCCTTTTAAAAAATGCAAAGAGGAGAAACCCACATTCTAAATGCAGCAGGATAAAAACCCAGTACATTAAAAGTGATGATTAAAGATAGACTGATCCTTATAGGAGCTGTGTGTTTACATTCACGGAGGAGAGGCCGTGGAGAGCCACGAGAGAAAGAGACCCTGGAACTGACCCTGTTAAACTGTGACCAGGTCATTGTTATGCTGCGGTAGTCGTCGGAGTTGTTGCTCGAGCTGCTGAAGGCCTTCTGAGCCAGGAACACCAGGTTCTCCTCGGACAGGCCTCGGTTGCTCTGCACCTCGGCCTTGTACTTCATGTTGACGGCGTCACACAGCTGCGGCCAGAGCACCTTGTCTGGCACGAGGAAAGGCACCCGTCCCTGCGGACACAAGGGAGACAGCGGAGGATTTACACGGGCTTCATAGACGGGAGCGAGGCAGCGGCAGGAGGCGATAAACACTGTCAGAGATAAACTGTGCAAATATGAGCACAGAGTGAACACAGCTATTCCCAGAGTAGCACTGTTTTTATATCGCTTCATTGAATCTGCAGGGATAGCTACATATTTATCTTCTCACTGTTATTCTAACTTTGAGCTTCACTCTGCAGAATCATGTACAAATCATCTGCAGAGCGGTTCCAGGCAGTACAGAGCTCAGCTGCCAGGCTTTTTAACACATCTACCCGTTTTAAGCCTCTTTACACTGGCTTTCAAGACCTTTAAGAATTGATTTCAATTTTCTTTTAAGAACTTACAAGGCTCTTAAGGGTCTGAGTTCTCATTCTATCCTTGATCCTTTATCCCCATACAACCCTGATCGTACTTTGAGATCCTCTGGAAGTTTGAACTGTTCCAGACTCTGGACTGAGGAATAAGGGGGACAGAGCTCAGAGGGGAGATCCTGCAGAGTCAGTTGCTTCCTTTAAATCAAAGCTTAACATGTACTTTCATCATATCTGCACTCACTGATTCGGCCTAATTGTAGTCTTTTTATTCTTTATTTTATTCTAAATGTATTCTTTTGAGTTTATCAGTGAAGCACTTTGTAACATTTTTTGATAAATGTAATACGAATATATTGCAATATTAAAAATGTTTTATTATTATAGTCATGGTATGTAGTACCTAAAAAACATTGAGAAACAGGACTATATAAATATTTGGAATTTATATTTGATACAATAAGTAATCAATTGTTTATCATCGCAACCTAGCACTACACATTCTTTTTTAAATGTACAATATTCATGTATAAATCCATGCACAACAATATAATTAGGTACATTAGACACACGTCGAAATAAAAATTGTGAACTCAGACACAATTAAGCAATTATTTACTCACCGGCTCCGCAAAAGCATTGTCCCACAGCACTGTTGCTGTGGCGTTATTGTCTTGACTACCATGAACTATCACCACCACAGGCAGTGATAACGTCTGTTCAGAGAGAGAGAGAGGGGGGGGGGGGGGGGGGTGCATCAGTGCAAGAAAGCTACAGGATCTAAAGATACTGAACAAACATGGCATGGCCTTCATTGTGGAGCTCTTTAAAACATCATAATTTATACCAGTGGGAAGACGACAGAGGAACAACACCAGTGGACGCTAAAGGTCTCCTGACTCAGGGTTTACAAACGTACAGATTCCTGTTAAGGCAGAAGCACGAATGGATTGTGTGTGTGTGTGTGTGTGTGTGTGTGTGTGTGTGTCAAGGTTCAGGTAGTTGCTTCTTCCCCCCCCCTGTCTGTCTGGACCCTCTTACCTTCACTTGAAAAACAAGCTCATTGCCTCCAACACTAAACTGGGACTCGAACAGGATGGTGAATTTCTCCTCTGTGACAGATTCCGCCCCTCGCCTGTCCGATCGCTTGATCCTCTTCAAAGACTACATGAAAGATGTGTAACAATCAGGTAAATGCTGCACATTTAGCCTGTGTAGTCAGGCTGACAAAACACACATCATAGATACAGTATGGTTCACACATGCATAATTCACTTTTGAGTCACAGAACAGGGCTGACATGTAAATAATCCATGGAAGGCTCGGGGGATTGTTGTAAACAAGTTGTGTGATGTACAGAGATGCTCTACAGAGGCTGTACACTGATCCACTAAAAGGACTTCTGAGTTACTATGTATGTGCAGCACACACTGTACTGAATTACCCACACTGCACTATCACAAGATAATGAGCCTGGGTGGTGCAGTGCATCTTAACTGTCTTTCTTCTAAATCCTAAAAGATCCAAGTCGATTACTATTAATTTATTGTGTAAATCCCCAAACTATTGGAACTGCATTTACAAGTACAGATATTTCAGCCCAAGTGGATACATTTTTATAACCTCTGCCAAGGAGGCTATCATTTCCTCTGCGTTTGGTTGTCAGTCAGCAGGACTATGTATAAAACAGCTGGACTGATTACTACTAACTCTGGTGGAAGGATGAAGTATTGGTCCAGAAAGAACCCTTTACATTTTGGTCAGGGGGGGCCGATCCAGGAATTTTGACAACATTTAGTTTATTTCCGCAAAAATAATTCTTGGATCTTGAAAAAAAAAAATGGGGCATGTTTAGGGGACTGATATTTATGAGCTTGTGCAATTTAGTGCAGGTCCAAATTAAAATCTGAATGGAGTGAATTAAACTGTGTTTCATAAGGGGACAGTTAGGCCTAGACAGTGATATACGCTCTCCTCAGAGCTAGTTTATTGCATTTTATATAAATTGTAGCTATATGACCATTTTACCATCCATTTCCATAAAACTGAAGCACATAACAATCGGTAATTGCCTCACTTAAAAGCGACCTACTTTACATCTTGCATGCAGATGGAAATTTGACAGTTTTTATTCAATTTTACCCAATTCAATGTCTTAGTGTATCTGAATTGAAAGCATCGAGCAAATAAACAATTGGAGCTTTTGAATAAAGGAATCACTGACTTCTTTTTTGGTATAATTCTAATTTAAATGATTGAGCAGCCAATTACACTGGTGACGTCATTTCTATAATGTCAAATCAAATATTCGACCCAGTGCTGTTGCAGAAGTTCCATGATAAGTGAATCCACCATCCTGCTGTTTTCCTAAGTTTGGGTCATTATCTTGCTGCACGATGAACCCCTGACCAGCCAGACTGTTATCCTTCTACTATCTTTTTCTCACCATTCTGATAGCAATAGTACTAAGTCCTGCACCATATACCATTCTAATAGTACATCCATAGGAGCTGACAGAGCTTATCATGGGTAACCTGTCTGAATTGTGTAGACTCATTTTGAGAAAGAATTCAGAAAGGTTGGAAGATAATGTCTTTATTTCCCAAATTCTATGAAATGTATGATTCCTCAAATTTTGGTGACCTTAACCTTTTCCAAATCCCAGTTCAAGAGTATTCAGTGGACCTGTAATTCTTTTACTTTAAATAAAAGTAGACAAATTGAGGTGTTCTAAAACTCTGTTACACAGGGACAAGGCTGTAATATCAATTTGGGCTTTGATATCATTTCAAATGAATTCTTTAGCCACTTCCTGCCGTATGAAGGACATAATAGTCAATTCATTTCCTGTAGCTTCCTGACGAATAAACCCCTCTGCTCGCTGCAGACACTCACCATGTTCCTGAAGTGAGCGCTGAGAGTGCCTGTGGTCTGATGGTACTCCATCACACAGTTATTGTTGAGAATCTCCCCGCTGCTGTCACTGAAAGAGAAAGGAGATCAAATAGTCAATAAGCTGCTGCTGTCTGCTGTGACGCACTTTCCGGAACTAATTAAAACAAAGTGATTCTCAATTAGACTCCAGGAGCAGAACAAAACACCCCCACTCAGCACAGAAATTATGTTTATACTCCTCTTTTCATATAAGTGGAGGGTTTAACAACCACCTTCTTTATCTTCTCTACATGACAAAACAGCGAGCAGATGTGCCTGAGCTGTGGATCTGAGTCGCACCGAGTGCTTCAGATGACAAACAGCAGATGATGGCCGAGCTGTTGAATTGCTCCCTCATTTTACTACTTGCTGTCAGATTGACCTACAGTCTTGGAAGGTTTCTATTAGCCAGGAGGAATGTGGACCGAGGCTGCGGAACAGGCTAAATGTGGATTCTGCATCCACACCATAGATTCCTCGGAGGAATTGTTCAAGGTCCAGCAATGTCTCCGCGGTGAGGTTTGGAAACACACTGGGCCAGAGTTCATCCTGGGATCCAATCGTCTTTGCAGAAAACCTAGACTTCTTGTCTTAATGGCGCCATGGGAGATCAATGCAGTGTCCCAACTAAAGGAAGTGGGGCTACTAAAAAATAAATGTTCATTCAAAAAGAGGGCAGCAGACGGATCACATGCTGCTTCTACAGCGTGAAAGGACATGCGTGACTCCCTGAAACACAACAGAATAGATTTTCTGTTTCAAATAAACCACATTGTTAATATTTCCAAGTAGCGGATGAATGACTCAAATAATCTAGTGTCCTTTGTAATTGTTAGTGTTTTCTTTGGTTATCAAAGCAGTGGACCTACTTCCTTGTGTTCTCGTTCTTCAGCAGGGCCTTGGCTTGCTGTTCGCTGATGATGGTGGCTTTGACCTGGGGAGGGTTCATGTGCACGTTCAACTTCCCCCCCACCAAGAGTCGTACCGTGGCCGCGAACTTGGTTTGGGTTTTTAACACCTGTGGAGGCTGTTTCTCAATAATAAAGGTGCTGTGGAGACACAAAGAGGAAAACAGAAGAAAGTGATTTAGTTCAAGTGCACATAATATTACATGGTAAGTTGAACTCTCGCCACGAAACCCCATATTTCAAAAACGAATGAAAAGAACTGAATCTTATTAAAGACTAAGATAAAATATTTATTATTGGTCCGTATCGATAATAATCACACAAACAAAGTATTTTAAATTTAAAGACTCATCTTTGCTCCTCAGTGAAGGTTGTGGTTTTAATCTCTTCTTTGTGAGCAGAGAATGAGACTTTACAAAACTGAATGCGAACGATGTATGTTTACAATATTGAAAGAAACCGTCACCATTGAGATGGAGTCATGCTAGAGATGATAAAAACCCGGGGTTCCTTTAAGGTCTCCGCACCAGCACATTTGAGTCTTTGAACATTGGCCTTATAAAATGACTTCAACCATGTGCGTTAAGCGGAGGGTCATGAAAGAAGTCACTGTTCAGCAAACTACCAGAGTAAACAGATCTTTTCTTCTGATGAGGTCGGTTTGCTTCCCCGTCGCCGGATTTCCACATTAGCGCACAAAGAGCACGAAGCGAGGCAACAGCAGACGCAACCTAATAATTAAGCCTGCGGGCTCGGAGGGAGCTCAGAAACAAACACACTCTGTTGTTATGAGCCATTCAGGCGCCCTCGTCTGCATCTGGACTAAGTGGTGTCGAGGAGACGAAACCCGGCACATCCCCTGCTTGAAACCTGCCGAGCTTCAGCAGAATACATGGAGGATGTTGTTGAGAAGGCTGTGTCGGTTCAGTGCGTGATAGCGGTGCATTACTGTCTGCTCGCAGGCCCGTCTGCAGTCAATAACAAATCGCTGTGACAGTGACACTGCTTCTCACTATCTTATGGGTCCACGGAGGGGCAATCTTCTTGGAGAGTGGGAGAGGAGGCCGTCAGAAACCTCAGATTACTTCCTGGTCAGAGACGGTGGAAGGCTTAAAGGCACTGGCAGATGTGCCGCCAGGTCCAGAAATGATGCAGGGAGACAACTGCATGTCAGATGGTGGATGGGCCTGCTTCACTTTATTTTAATCTCTGGCACACAGCATGTTCTGCGTCTCTGCAGATTTCTCTAGGTGCATTAAACCACCATCCTTTCTACGGGGGCATTTACATTCAGTTCTGACTCGTCTCCTTCACTCTCCTCATCCTTCGCAGCAGATTTTGAATGAAGGCTGGATGACACAATGTCTTAAATGTGATGTCTGGTGACCAAGAAGAACTTGCTCTGGCTTAACATGAGGGCTCAGATTGGAACAAATTTAGACGGGACACACTTTAACTTAGTATACTGCAGCTAAACCAGCTTGACGGGTATTTCAACACATTCATACTATGGTAGTTCTCACCTGCATCTTAATAAACACAAACCCAGCCTAATCAAAATTATAATCTACCTACTAATTCCACAAAAGTCTGGCTTCGCATTTGGCATGTGTATTGTAAAAGGCCCAGAGGTTGGTGACAAACCATAGTGGCCAACGACTGGGTCAAACCCTCAGGTCAGAATCTGTTTGGTAATTGGTCACTTGTTTTATTGCTGCAATGCTTCATATTGAGCTGAATGGCAGACCTTTTATTTTGAAAACATTAGAACCTGGGTCTGAATATTGTGTCGATTGCTTAAAAGACCTCTGAACTCTCCTGAAATCATTTAAATTTAAAAATGAACCATTTAAGTGACCAATAATAAAGAAATTTCAGTTTCGTTTTTCTTTTTTTATAAAATCTTCGTTGCAGATGATCCAGGATAAATCAACAGAAGACAATAACAAAGAGGCAGTATTTTGTAGAACTGTTTGAAGAGGACTCGCTAATGGCAAGGAATGATTCTAAAGTAGCTCAAGCGCATTAACCCAGACCAAGGACAAGGAGGACCCTGTTTATATTCTGTGTGTTAATTCTCTAAACTAGTGTTAGGTTTCATTGTTAGAGGTGGGGAAAGCCATTCGCGTGCTGGATAATAACTGCCTTGACACACACAGGAAGCGATGCAGCCTGTTAGTAACAGCCTCACACTCCTTTTGGTTTATGAATTAACACTGGATCAGGACCTCATTCAATCACTGCTAATGCAAACCAAACATATCCTGCTGCCAGCTCTTCACACAAAACCAGCCAAAACGAAAAGATTTCATTGTATAGCACACAGAAAACAAGAATGTATAAGATATTGTTTATGACAACTGTGTCTGCAAAAGAAGGGAGCCAAGAAAAAAGAAGGATCAGCCACATCGAGCTGTTAGATGAAGAGCTGCAGGCTCCCCTTCCAGTCCCCAGCAAACTTTCATGTGCACTGCTGCTGCTGCATGGAAAATTACTCACACCACGCAAAGCACAAAATCCGATTGTGCTCACCATTATTTCTGACTGACTTCAACAGAAGCAGTGTTTGTTTGGTTGCACAGTCAACAGTAACTGAGTGAGTAATATCTGCGCTTGCAAGACTGAAATTTCTCGAAACTTTGACGGCTCTTTCTGGAAAGGGAATTCTTCAGTGTTACCCGCTGGTCATATAGCGATGCGTTGAATCCAGAGATGACAAGCAAACAGCCCCACATCCTGTCGCTCCCCTAAAGTGGACTTAATCCAGAAATGGATAAATTTGATGCCTGAGTCATTTAATTTTAGCAACAGATCCTATCTCTCGCTCTCTGTTGCCTTCAAAAACAACAAAAGTTGTGTAAGTCCGATTTGTTTCCATACAGGCCAGCCCTGATTGCAGGAAAGGGCGATTCCCTTAATATAAGATAACACCCCAACTCACACATTCGTATTGACAGTGATTGAAATTCGAATCACCTTTTGGTCAAATTCTGTCCATTCTGTGTCCGTGCTGAGGTAAAAAACATTTTCCCTATACGGCCCTGTCTCTGTAAATAGGAAACAGACAAAGTGCCTTGGACTGAGTCGAAAACTCAATCACAGCCAATCAGTGGTCAGGCTCCTGAACGGGTTAGGGGGAAAGAAGAGGACAAATAGGGAAGATGTGGAAACGGGAGCAAGGCAAAGGAAATCATGCTAACATGCTGAAGTGTAATCGCATTGTCAAGAAAGAAAGATACACAAGTTTGCTAGCACAGTTGAATTATTGTTGTGTTGTGTTTTAGATGCTTTGTTTATATGTTTCGGTTTAGCTATGAGAAACAGTCCCCGACACCACAGCGTATAAGATTTCGACATAGAACTCTCTTTTTTTCCAGGTAGCCCATTGGTGTTGCCATGGAAATAAGCATCCATACATAACAGGGGTGGAGCTTCTGAGGGAGTTGGGGGGGAACTTTTTTGCTGTCGAGTTCCAACATGGATTGTTTATAAAGATGAATGACATGACAGCTCCCGAAAACTGAAGTCAAAGGGTCTAAATCGCCCCCTGGTGACTGACTCTAGCATAGGTCATGAACCCTGCCTACTTCCTGTTAGAGAATGGGACAGGGTCCAAATAAAAGGTCAAAGTACATGTCAGATAACTTTTTCTCAAAAAACTGTTGTCACTTAAATACATTCCAATGTAAATTTTTCAGGGAAGTTTGGTTTTAATTAGTTAATTTATGTTGTAAAAACGAAGTGAAATGTCATAATTGACGGCTGAGACTGACTGAAAATTGGGCGAGCATGTGTATAAACAGCAAGGTGTTTAACACACTCACTCACTCTCTCACTCAAGCTCACACAAAGAAACACACACCACATACCTGGTGACCAATGCTGAAATAATATCTGTGATAGTGCTGTTGAGTTCGTTGAGCAGCTCTTCGATGGGGCCAGGAATGGGCAGCTGTTGTCTAAGGTGCTCCGCTCTCCGGATCTGCTGCCTGTTCTGCCAGATAGTTTCTGCCAGCTTCTCACACCTGAGACACACACACACACACACGTAGGAATTAGGCCAAAGGACAGATACAGCAGAAGGTCCATAATAATAGTATAAAACGGAACACAGCAGCGTATACGCTCTGCACTTCCCCGGGAGTTTCTCCAGCCAACCCCTAGTAAAAACTCTGGAGAATATCTGAATGAGCACACTCACGCTAAACAAGTAGAAGATACCAATGAAAATGTCAACGGGGAAAGACAGTGAGAATGTGGATGTTTATAAAAGATGCTGCTCTCAATGTCCTGTAAACAAAAACATGGAATTAATACGCTACGTCCTGGATCCTTCATGAGAATCTCATGCTGCATTGATCATCTATGAAAGGCAAACTCTGATGAAAGTCCGGATCAAATTGTCAGGACATTCTCCGGAGTTCATGTCATTATGAACTCTGGTCAGCTGAGCTGTGGAGGGGTTTGGGGGATGGGGGTGCCAGCCAAAGGGGGGGGGATGGGTGGGGGGGGGTGTGGTAAAGTTAGAGATGGATGACAGGAAGTAAAAATCTCTGACCCGTGCACGTACATGGTGCATTCTCTCTTAAGAGGTAGAATGATTTCCCCCGGATACATTTTTTTTAGGATAATGCATGTCTGAAAACAGCTCAGGATAGTTTAAAGAACCAATGAAATCCCTGAATATACAGGGAAGGGTGTTTTTGCTCCAAGAAATAGGCAGATGACCACAGAACACAGTCAGTTGGATAATACGGGATTAAAAGATGTCATTGCCTGTCTCTCTTATTAGGGGGCCAAATAAACCCAGTGGTTGTCAATTTCAAGCTTGTATCTTGTGACCTTATGTATTGTTAGGGAGTCTTGGGGCTGTGATCTTGGTGGGAGGTGGACAAGAAACTCACCAGGACTGCAGGATGTCCAGGCCTCCCTCCGGCGGGCCCCCGTTGCCTGCCAGCTGTTGCCGTCTCTTCCACTGGATTAGCTCGTCATCCAGAATGATGGTCTGCTGCTTCCTCAACAGCTGCAGCGTTTTCTGGTGCTTCTCTGCAAGGTCCTGCGCGCAGAGCGACAAAGAAACGCACAGCCTAGGAATCACTGTGGAGTATTTATTTGTACTCCGTGGAGAGGCTGACATACCATCAAAAACCGGCATTATACACATGCACCTATACACAATGAAATTCAAGTCCTACCAGTCTGTATTTCTGTAGTGTGTTGGCTTCCCTGGTCAGCCATGCCTCCACTGTGGCTCTCTTGCTCATGAGGGCGGGCTCCCGTAGCTGTCTGTCAGCAGGGGGCAGTGTGGTCAGGCTGGTCAGCTGAGCTGTGGAGGGGTTGGGGGGTGGGGTTCATGCCAGCCAAAGGAGGGGGACGGGTGGGATAAAGTTAGAGATGGATGACAGGAAGTAAATATCTCTGACCTGTGGACGTACATGGTGCATTATCCCTTAAGAGGCAGAATGATTTCCTAAGGATACACATTTTTTAGGATGATGCAGCCGACAGTGAGGTTCCCTGCTCTGAGTGATGCCACATAGGATCCTGGTTGCTGTGTTATAGAAGCTCAAGCTTTTATCTTCTCTATTGCTGAGCGAGAGCTGTCGAACGGATACACCTTGATATCTCAAAGATTTATTCAAAACATATTTTTGCTTGAAGCAGCATGACACTGTCACACTGGGTCAGTGAGCTGTACACCCATCACACAGCGCTTACCGCAATTTGTTGTCAAGGACATTATGCTTTCACCAACATTTGTTTGTTTGTTTTTTATACGAGATCAAATTAAATCAACAAAACAGATATCCGTGTAGCTTGATGGAAATATATGCTTTGAGTCAGGGAAGAACCAAATTCAATGGGTGTGTCCAGGAATTTAGTTTTGTACTTTTCTTTAGGATTGCAAGATAAGAATACTTTCTATATTTTCTCAGGGCGATATTCATGGTAACTCACTAATTAAGAAAAAATCTGGATTTTCTCATATTAATCTCTTGATTATCTTTCATATCAATCAATTATTAAAACTAGCTCACATTAGTGAAAACTGACAGATGATAGTGTTGATTTTGTTCAAATTACCTTAAAGCAAAACACATACAAAAAAAAAATCTGTAAAGGCACAAATGTGCACATTTAAAAGGGTCAACCAGAACTCGTTAAGCATGTGTGGTAAATGACTTTGATAAATAATAAAATATCAAAACTGTTGTAGCCCTCAGGTCTCACCCTGGATGCGGAGGCTCTCCTGGTACTGGATGATGAAATACTCTTGGTTGTGCTGGAGCTTGCGCAGATCATTCTCAGTGTCCTGGGTCATCAGGCGCAGCTCCTCAAAGGCCTGGTTTATCTGCTGGTATTTCTGAGACATGCTGTCCATCATCCCGCCCACAGGAGAGCTCGACTGTCAATTACAAGAAAAACGTGATTGAGAGACAAGCGAGCGGAGGAGGAGAGGCGGAGGAAATGACGAGTCAGGGAACAGAAATTGATAAGGTTGGTTTTTCCATCAGACGCTGCGTCAGCTGTAAATTGTTTGAATTGTCTGTCATCCTGTTTTTATGAAGGTTGTTAAGGCAAATGGCTGTTGAGGAGAAAGCTGAGCCCGGTCGCTGGGGGATGGGGAGCAGGAAAAACAAAATTTAGCTGGACACGATGCATTGACCCCTGTGCGTGGCGGTGGTGCTATTTGACTATGAAATCCCCAGTGGCCACAAGTAAAGTGGGAGCACTGCAAACAGAGAGGGAGGAAATGCATTTGCTTATCATACTGAGGCAGACTGCATGGTCAGTTAAAGCTCTGAACAAGAGCTCTATGGTGTCTTAAGGTTCAGAGTTAACAGGGTGGAATTCAATCAGCCCAAATATGCATTCCACTAATAGAAAAGGCATGTTGTGACTGGAAATCAATTCACCCCAGGAGCTGCTGAGAGTCAGATGTTTTACGCACTGCTGGCTTTATGGTTTTATAACCCAGTGCTTGTTATATCCGTGAAATATTCGACAGCCATTTTTGGACTGCCCTCCATATTGCAGCGTTTGCAGTGGAGATATACAAAGGGCTGCTTATACAAGGCCATTTTCCAGCATGATTGAATAAGTGGGAGTGCCTGTAGATATCACATTTATAATATAATCCGAGGAGATCGGCAGACTTTGGGAGATAAATGGGGGAAACAGAGGCTGGTTACACAATCCCCCACTATCTGAATCAGTCACCATTACGTGGTGGTGCTTGTGTTTGCGTTTGCAGGCTTTGTGCGGGCTATGAAGTAAATAATGCACGGAGAAGCCAAAGGTGTTTGCAAGTTCATATTTCAGCGAGGAGGTCTGCGCGGGGACCGATCTGCAGAAGTGTGCACGCAGGTGCAAACATGCACCATACTCACGTTTGTGGCCTCTCTGACGAGCCTCTGCTCCGTGTAGAGGATGTGTTTGATGCATCGGACCAACTCCAGAGGACAGCGGTCATACGTGCTCTGAAAGAAAAGGAGCACATGAGCCGTGTTAGGGCCGGTTAGCCCCTGAAGAGTGGAGCGGCCGCTGCAGACAGGCCTCGCCAATTTAGTCGCATCAAGGAGGCTCGGCGAGTTCTGGAGCCAGCGGCGCAGACACACTAAAACCCATTAGATGAGCCTAATGAGTCCCATCTCTGAAGCTCAACACTTTATATAGAGACATGACTCATTAGCATAGCCACACATTGTCCCTCACAAAAAAACGCACACACACACACACAGACACAAAGTCGAGTGGTTTATGTGTTATAGTACTATATTTTAAATTGCAGTTTCACTTTCAGTTAAAAAAAAAACACCGTTGGTGTCAGTTATTGTTGTTGTTTCCTGCTTCAAGTGAAACAATTAAGTTGCTATTGATCACAACGTTTTTTCGAGGTGACACCACAAGTGATGAGACAAAGATGACTGGGCATCAACAGTACACTGCCCACCTGCATTATTATGACTTTTTAAGGCTAGAGTGGAGTGCCAGCATTTGGAAAGTTGAATATGCCAGAACAGATGAAAACAAGAAAAAGCTGTGAGCTATAGGATTGCAGTTTCATTGTGCTCAGCAGCCCTCTCACCCTGTTTCTCTGGCCGGCTTTCGGGCAGATGGGAGAAAACAAACAGATCTGTGAACGGGGAGAGCTCGGTCATAAATAGCAGCGCTGGCCGGCGACCAAAGCCCTCACTTGAGCTGTCCTCTTGTTTTTCTCCTGGTGGATACAACCTGTTCTTAAAACATTTTGTTCACTGTGTACTCTTCCTCAGAACCAGGACAAGAGAGCCAAGCAGCTGTGCCTTCCAACCGCTTGCTTAACATCTTGTCACGTTAGTAAACAATCAAAAGCGTTTTGCTGAAAACACAACAACAGCCAGAGATTATCTCATTTCTTTAAATGTCCCTCTGGAGTTGCTTCTGGTTTATAAACTCTAGGTGCTTGAGGTTTCATTTTTCAAAGACCCATCAAACATTTTTATATGTCAGATTTGTTTTTCAAGTACTAGGGAAATTTATCTTTATATACTGATATATCTGACAAGACCCTGCTTTTTTTCTAACTTTGGCCAATATGAGCCCAATAGAGTTGTCCTGTCTGACTTCAAACCAAAGGTAAAAAGCCCCTCAGTGAAACACCATGTATGAACAGGACACTGTGGATTTTGTTCTGCTCGTTGGCCAATGGCATCAAGTCAAAGGATAAATCTAGCAAGGTGCTATAAATATTGTTGTGCAGTTCAGTTCTGGTGGCGGCTGAGACATATTTCCAAGAGACGCACCTTGAGCTGGTTGGCGTAGTGTCCCAGTTTGATTTTGAGGAGGAAGCCGTCTTCTCCCACCTGGTGCTCAGCCTTGTTCTGCAGCTCCTGTATCAGACTGTCCAGCAGGCGCTTGGCCTTTAACTCCTCCTGCGGGTTCTCCAGGTCTATGACATCCCTAAGAGACACACACGGGCATAGCAGACATGTATAAATGGATGCATATAGTTTGTGACTCTGATGTGTCGAAAAGAACAAACAGAAGTGGATGTGGAAAGAAATGGGACGAATACGCTGAATATGCTATCACGGACAAACAGGCTACACAAACATTTGTTGGCAAAACTGTGCAGACGTGCACGTTCTGTATGCACTGAGGAGCAACTCACCAGAGCTGGCCCTCTATCCACTGGGACAGATAATGCCGCACTTCGATGGGGAAGTGCTGACCATAGAGAGACTGCATCTGGTGCAGGGCATCTCCCTGGAGCTGCTGGGCCTGGATCCACACTGCCATCTTCAACACCCTGAGGGCAGAAAAGGGGGTTGGCTATAAATCAGAGAGCAGGGAATGAAGATTGAAGAGATGACGCAATGAAAGGGGATTTGAAAGAATTTGAAATAACTATGCACGTTCCACAGACTGGGATTTCTCCACCTGTCGAGGAGATGAAGAAAGAGAGACACCTGGTATCCAAAGAGTTTTGTGGGTGTGAGTATCTGGAATGCTCAGGCATGAATCGCAGGGAACACATGCTTTTTCAACTTAATCAATGTTTAGAATAACGATTTACACTATAGCAAAAGGAAGCCCAATCAAATAAAGAAAGGGTTCAAATGACCAAACACTTCTACTTTATTCTCCATTTGTTATAATTATGATTTTTGTCCCTTCACAACTAGATGCTGATTCTTTTAATTTGGAGGAGGACAGGTCTGGCTACCATGGATGACTTGTATGCTAACAGGTATCTGCAAATCGGGAACTATATCAGAGGAAATATTTCAAACTTGGAAACTTATAATTCTCCTGATGAACTTCAGTCCCCACTGAGAGCATCTGAGGACGTCCTAGGAGAGTGACACGGGAGTGGAGGTCTCAGAGAGGGTATGGGCTAATTGTCTTCTTAGCATCCACTCGAGACATCAGATAATTCAATGTAAGTAAGGTCATACACAGACTCCATTATTCACAGGTTGACTTTCACTCATTCTGCACATCCTTAGCTCTACTCTGTATCAAATGCAATCAATCTAATGGAACCCTGGCTCACATGTCTGGGTTTGCAGCAGACTCCACGAGTTCTGGTCAGACGTTTTTCATTATTACTAAGATGTCTATGGGGAAGATCCTCCTCCCGATGCAGAAACAGCCATTCTGGGCTGTTCACAGCAGTTAGAAACTTTAAATCGATACAGTATGGAATGATCATTACAAAGATGGTCTTTCTTATGGTCTGGAACAAATAGATGTCCCCGTGTTTTATTTAAGCTGGCTCACAGAGCTCTCCAGTACTTCTTATTTGGAGAAAGCCCGATATGAGATGTCAGGGAAAGAAAGTAGGTTTAAATTTGGCAACCCTTCGACTATATCACAGTACTGAGGGGACCTGCATGACACCTCCACACCTTTGTGGTTTTTCAACACTTGTCTCTTATTTGCTTTTCAAGGCACAATGTAATTGTATAGTTGAAAGGATGACCATAGTAACATTTGAAACATATGAAGAAGAGCGCATGATTTTTTGATACTGGAGGCCAGTCCTGGACGGCGTGAGAGTCTGGGGTAACATTAGCAGCTCTGTCCTGATCTTTATTAGACTGGGGTAAGTTTACACTCCAGCAACCGCAGCCAACATTAAGCGTGCCAATGTGTTACCTTACAAACACTTTGGTAAGTCCTACTAACTCAAGACCTTTTCTCTTGCAAAGTTAAAAGGGACCACAAGCAAAAAAAAATCCAAACATGCTTATTATAAAATACAATACTCAGTTTGACAGTTTTTGTCTTTTTCTGCATCTGCAAATGACCAAATTACTGGACGGGTTTTCCCGAAACTTGGTTGAAGAGCCCATTAAATCCTCTCTGGTAATAATGTGATGCATCTTGTGAAAAAAGTCTAGTATGTTAAGGGGACTTCCATCAATGAGTAAGTGCAATTTGCTGCAAATCCAAATAAAAAACTTGAATGGGAGGGACTGGTAAACTGAATTCGCGTGAGCATTGGAAAAGTGACAGGGAAGCAGAACTCAGCGAACAGCCGACTGATTCCCCCTGAGAAATGTTACAATAAGTAAAAAAATAAAAAAATAAAAGAAGTTCCTGCCATTTTAACTTTAAGGAAATCTACTTTGAAATGACAAATCAACAATGAATCGACACATAACCGGACACCGACCCTGTGACGAACCACTACAGGCGCACACAGTACACACAGTTTGGGGAAACGAAACCTACAACATACGGATGCTTCAGGTTTCGCCTCCACAACTGCAGCGGTTGAGCCCGTCATGATCGTCTTTCCTCTCAACATGTCAAACAACTGCTCTACATTGTGTGTATGGCTGTGTGTTGGTTGGGAGGACCTGGTGTTGTTGGGTCACTGCTGCCTGTTTCCAGTCAACACACCCACTCACCCCTTCTCAAAAGGGGCATAGTCACTGTCAGTAAAAGACTGAGTAAAATGAGTACGCGGGAAGTTTGTGGTGAATGTGTGTATGTGTGTGTGTGTGGTTAGTGTATGTGCGCATGCATGTTGTGTAATTGTAGGCGCTTGTGTACATTGTTCTGTGTGTATCTTTTGTGTGTCAACACGTAGCAGCACAGACAGAGCAATAAGGCAGAACAGAAAGTTGATCTACTTTATCTCTTTTATCTGTGTCTCATTTCATCTCTCATTCTCTCTCTCTTCCTCGCTCTCTCTCGGTGGCTCTCTCTCTGTGGCTCATTTCATTAGCTCAGCATAACTCCAGTTCATAATATCCACAATACCCACAAGGCATTCTGTACATTGCTGAAGCCAATCTCTGAGGGATGTTTCCTTGTCCTACTTTAAACTTGCATTTCCTCTCCAAGCTAGTCAGTAAAAGTTTACAGTTATTTGGGACATTGTCGTGGGTCTTGCATAAAAAGAGAAAACAGGAAGCTGCTTCCCTGCTCGGAATGAAACTGCATCAAATCGATGAGAATCCCATGACTTGCACAGATAAGATTTAGTTATCGGCCTAATGATACTGGAAAATAAATCAATTGAATGAAAACATCAAACCCTGTCATTAACCTTTCTTCTCATCTGGTCACCAGGCAGAGCACATGCACCCGGGCATGTCATGGAATAAATCACATAACCTCACAGATGTGGCAATGTGGGTACATCCACTGTATTCACCTCCGCCAAGGAATTTAGGTTTTCATCTGCCTTTGTTTGTTTGTTTGCTAATTAACAAGATTACGCAAAAACAACTTCTTGGAAAGATGTTTTGTGGGTTCCAGGAACAGTGGAGCAGATCCAGGTTGTTTTGCTTAAATTGTCTTTAACATTCTGAGATAGACTTTTTTTCAATTCATTTCTCAGAAAATAAAACGTGGACCTTGATGAAAAATCAGGCATGTCTTGGTGACTGATATTCATCATGATATTTATTCATGCAATTTGGTGCAGAGCCAAATGAAAATGTAGATTTTGTGAATGTAAATGCCGTTACATGAGGGGGCTGTTGGTCCTTGTTTTTTTTTTGTTTTTTGCTTGTTAGTTAGAGGGATTAAACAGATTACCACAAACTAGATGGAAGGATGTGGTTTGGGTCAGGAAAGAACATTTGGCCTGAAGATATTTTTTTTCACTTTCTTTAACATTGGTTGTTGTTCTGTTTGACAAGTTGCATGCGTATTTTGGTGGAGCTTAATGGAGTTCAAGGGTACTGTTGGGCCTTGGCGGAGATATGCACTCTCCAGAGTTATACAAGTGTGTGTCTAGGTAAGATGGGCTCAGAAAGATAATTCCACTCCTTACGGTATTCACTTCCTTAGACAATGAATCCTGTCAGCCTCTGCTAATGCCCCTGTACTATCACCCTGAGTGTTAACGTCAGCCTTTGACCTCCAAGCTTCATCCTATCCACTGAAGAACTAAAGCACAGACTTCAGTGAGCTGCTAGTAGTCGTATGAGTGGCTCACTTCTCCACAGACAGCAAGCTTTGCTCCATAAATCCTGACAGATTGTTCTGCATGGCCGATGACTTTGACGGTCATAAGTAAAGAGTCGCTTCGCACAGAACCGGTCATTGTGTTGAGAAAGCCATTCGTTAAGGCTATAATTTAATCACATCAGTAAATTATTTACCTAGTTGGCAAACTGAAACATTACATAACATTTAATGCTCATTCATCTTTGAGTTGTTTTTAGAATGATTCCAATTACAGACATAAGAAGACAAACACTATAAATGTCCATAAGACAACTAGAGCGCATATTCTGCCATGGCCAAACCTGATCTGTTTGTTTTTATGTAATTTTGCTTAGATACAAAACAACAAAATAATTTATTGAGTGTATTTCACCAGTTTATTATCTGCGAGGGCATCAGCACCCAAACTGTCAGCTGATTGGAACTAAACAGGAAGAGCATGAAACCTCTTTCTGTGACACCCACGGCGGTTCCCAGATTGTCTGTCTGTGCCATCCCCCTTTAATGCAGACATACAGACAACGCATGTAGTGCATGCTGGGAGCTAAAGTGTAGGCTGTGCAGCCAAAAGACAGGTGGAGAAACTGTGTGTTAACCAATCTGTCTGTCTCTTTAACAGCTATCGAGGGTGAAGGATCCAGGCTGGCCGTCATTAACGCCTCTGTTCTCACCTCCACGGGGAGAACGAGATGCTTCCCATCATCTGCTTCACTGTCACTAACCACAACATCCAAACATCCTGGCATGAACCTGAGATATGCCGAGTCCCCTTATCGTTTTCTCCCTTCTCCACTTAATCCATTTTACCAATAACGTTACTGCCAACTCAAAAAGAAAAATCTAGCTTACCTCTTGTTTTCAGCTCTGTGTTACCATGTAACAGCAGGAAACTCTAAAGAGGAGCACCACAAACCTGAGACAGAGAGACAGAGAGAGAGAGAGAGAGAGAGAGAGAGAGAGAGAGAAAGCATGAGGGAGAAAGCAGAAGGAGGAAGTGAGTCAAACTTTGGTGCTTCTGAGGAAGCTTCCCCCCCCACCAAAACCGGTGCATTGACAAAAAGCATGAGAGATTGAAGGCGAGCTGGAAAAGGGTGAAAGGGAAAGTCCACTGAACAGATTTCTCTTTATCCCGGTAGTGCCGGACACGTCAATAAAATAACATGATTTATGAGAATGGACAAATACCTCCCATTAATTCCTCGCTGATCAGTAAAAAGGCAACGCTCTCTTAGAGATGATACGAAGGAAACTGGGAACTACTGCGATTAAAAAGACATTTGTGGGAAAATAACGGATGTCAGGACTCTTAAAAAGCTATAAATACCTGAACAGATATTCTACATACTTTCGTTAAAAAATAAGAAAAAACTGACAGAAAATACAAAGATGTGATTGTGTACAATTACAGCAACTGCTGAGGGTCAAAAGTTGAATTCATATTAGATTAGTTGCAATTAAATTTGTATCTGTTTCAGCCCTGTGTCCTCTCTCACCCGTAATCAAAGCTTATCCAAAGTGGAAGAGATAATAATTCTTGAAATGCCGGTTGGTTGGTTTTAATCATAGACATGAACATAGAGATGGAAAACATGGAAGCTCCCTAAACGGTAAGTCAGAACATCTTAATCGCCTCCTATTGGCTGGCTGCAGTATGGGTCCTAAAAAGTATGTGACAAATACATTTTGGGTTCTTATCACACAGATAGATATACATTTCTATGGTAAGTGTGGTTTTAATTTGTTGTTTGATGCTATATAAAACGACGTGAAAGGTCATAATTGACAGCAGAGACTGACTTGGGATTGGTCGAGACTGTGAATCTGCAGGACCTCGCTACCTTGGTTACAGCCAATCAGTGCTGCACAAACTCTGGCCCCAAATGACATCACCAGCGGCAAGTTGGCAGCAGGCCTATCTAGGATATATTGTACAATTTTATACAATGGGAGGAAGAGGAGATGTGCCGTCCATCTTTACTTACAGACTTTGTTACATATGTTCACACTTCCTGCCCAGTGAGGGACCGAGGCTGAGTGGAAGCCATTAGGAAAAAAACATCTGCGCCTTCTCTAATCAATTGCTTATTTTAAAAATATCACAAAGCCCATCTCCTTTTTGTCAGCCTGTACTTATCTTGTTTCAGTCATAAACAAGAAATAATGCTTTCATGAACATAGCAAATGGGGAATGACCCCTACCTCTACTATATATCATATAATATTATATCATACTCTTTTTATATTCTTTGTATATATAAGTCCATATACACATATTTATACATGTGTACATTTTATTATTAATATTATATTTACTATTATTGTTATATATACTGTTGCTGCCATTACTACTATATACTGCTATTATATGGGTATAATTACTATCATATACAATATATATATTATGTTGTATTATATTATATACTATATATACTGTACTATTTTTATACTGTCTAACAATAACATTACCATCATATCATCAGTACTATTACCATCATCTTGCCACTGCATCTTATCTACCTATTTATCTTGTGTTTCTGTTTTTATTCTTTCTACCTACCTCAATATTTTAATTTTTTTTTTTTTTTTATTTTATTCTATTGTTTTGTATTTTTATTTTATTCAAATATACCGGCTGCTATGATTACTTAGTTTCCCTTCGGGGATGAATAAAGTAATCTATCTATCTTAACGGGTATCATTTGCACCACAGCTATTAAATCATTATTTCATACTCTTTTAATTTTCAGAGAACAGAACAAATTATCTGAAAGCAAACAAATGCATGGATTTTTCATGTAAAAGAAGTGGAGTTTTAAGAGAAACAGATCCTAAGTCGAACCTTCCAACTTTGGTGTAGGCTAACAAACGATTTCGGTAAAAAAAATAAAAAATTCTAGTATTTCTTTTAAATAAGTTTGACAGAAAGGGAATGACAATCATGCTTGCCCATGTTTCTTATCCCATTAGCAAAGTAATCTCATGACCTCTTTGTGAGTACAGTACTGGCAAAAACAAGAGAGAGCTAAAATAAGGAAAGCCTTGTTTTTATCTCTTTCTCATAATTTATCTGAGAAAAACATGTGTGGGTTAAAAGGAATGTCCAAATAAAAGCTGAGGACTGTATCAAGTGAAAATGTGTGTTTTGTTCCTCTAGTTCCTCCTGCTCTGTTTCCCATGCTTGTTTTCAGGACACATGTAGTGTTTGGCTGGATGGAGAGACTGGAAGGTGTCATGGTTTGAACAGCCTGACAGAACGCCATCGCTGTCATCCTGATGCATAAACAGTCCATGAAGTTAGGCTTGTTGTCATCGAGAGAGCTCTCGTTTCTGGCTGGACGCCGGAGGAACAGAACATCAGGAACCCACATGCTGGCAGAGAGCTCCAGACAAATATGCGAGTATCTTTATTTTGCTGTCTGGATCCGTCTTCCTTGGCTCAATCCTTCTTTTCTCTGCCATGAAGCTCTGTTTGTTCAGTTTAACTCTTTCTCTACCTCTGCGCTGCCTCGTTTTCCGCAGCAAATCCCAAACAGGGAAAGAATTTAATCTAAAAGTTTCGAGGTTGCGTCTAAAATTTCTCAAGGTGCCTATGACCTCCAGCCCCAAGGTCACACTGCTTCTATGGAGCCCACATCAACCCACGGCTCATTTCAAACCAAAATACTGACCTGCTTGATGCTATTGTGACTCCACTCTCACAAAACAAATAGATAGAAAACACAAAATACGGGGAAAGGAAAAGTTTGGAAGCTACTAGTCAGTAGAGTAGATCAAGAAATATGGTGATACCAGAGCTCGGCCAAAATAGATTTTTTGAGGCCGCTGCTAATATCAATATTAGGATAAAAAAGGTCCAATAATATTTCAGTCAATATATATAGATATACCAGCTGGCTGATGATCTGTTATGGGCCTGATATGGATGTTTGTTTAGTTTCGTAATTCAAGTTGTACCCATTTAATTGTACTTTCAAGCCTTAATTTTGTCTTTGTCGTAAGGATCTGATCGAGCCATTTATATATATACAAGGAAATATATCGGATATTGGACCGGTCTCTCCCTTACAATATTAATAACAAATTCAATAATAATATAAAATGTTGTCAAAAATATGACTTATGACTAATAAATGCATTTTTCCATAAAGCGCATATTGCAAAACATAATCACCGATAACAATAAACCCTTGAAAGGCTCACATCATCCGATTCCTATCAGCCAACCGATAAATGAGTCGGGCTGTAGTTGATATCACCAGTAAAGCATCTATAAAAAGCAATGACACACACAACCAAACACCAGTGGCCTGCCAAAAAGCCAGAAGTGCACCATCCTCACTGAGGTTTACCGATGCCTAATGTGCTTCACTTCCCATAACTCAAAGTAAGTGAGGAGCGTTAGGCTCAGCTTTCATGAGACAGAGGGATGCTGCTTGAAATGAAAAGCCTCCCGACTCCACACATGTTCTCAGAGGACAAAGATGGGCAGAATAATAGTGCAATATAACGCAATTAAATACTACTGCCCTCCTGTAAATGCTGCATTTGTGAAGTTTATATTGTTCAGGTGTCAAGGGGGGTGATAATTCAACTCTGTGGTTGTTTGTCAGACCTCGTATCTGGTCGGACCACAGCTCGCTGGAGCTGGAAGGTGTTCCTGGTATTTTGTTCGCTCTCACACACAAAATTTGACTTTTACCTCGACTCGCCCTTCAGGCATCATCTGTTGCTCTCCGTTATCTTTATTGCCATTCTTTTCCATAAGAGGGGGAGAAGACCTTGGCTGCATCTCCAAAGCTGTTCTCACACTCGCATATATACTGCCAACACATCAGTCAGTCAGTCAGTCAGTCGATCACTCTCTAACTCAGTCACTCAGTCACTCACTACCTTCAACTGATAAATTGACATTTAAAGAAATAAATCCACGTTGAGTTTGACTCTTGAATTCCTCAGCATCAGAACCACACACAGTTCAGCATTAGGTTAAATAAAAAAATAAAAAATAATTGTTTTCTCCCCTCGGCCCCCTTTTACCCAGCGTTGGCTGAGATGAGGGGAACAACTGCGCTGGTTTTCTTTTTCAGCCAC
Source organism: Platichthys flesus (assembly GCF_949316205.1). Classification (NCBI taxonomy): domain Eukaryota; kingdom Metazoa; phylum Chordata; class Actinopteri; order Pleuronectiformes; family Pleuronectidae; genus Platichthys; species Platichthys flesus. Next base: position 13,296,861 of record NC_084960.1, on the reverse strand, counting down.
TGTGCAGGATGATGGCATATTTATGAGTGGAGAACGTCTGGGAAATGAAAACAGGAGAGCGGGTTCCAGCTAGTATTAAACAACAGTTCAAAACAAAACAAATCAAAACCCCTGTCCCAATTCAGGCTGCACAGGGTTCTCCTTACCAACCCAGAGAGAGTGAAAGTAAAGGCTGATTGCTTCATTTTCACGCTTCCCAAGCTGAGTCTTACAAAACCGGACAAAACTATGCTAAATGGCACTGAGAAGAGCACATACCTCCGCACAGGCCCAACAACAGTCCCTGTATGAAACCACAGGAACCCGATTTTGAGTTGGATCTGCAGCCAATTGCACACGCTCATAAATATCAGTAAGATTTTATCGTCAAGATCCATTAATTATCAACCAGGAAATCATAGAAAAATGTAAAAAAAAAAGAAGAAAAAAAAAAGGAGAACGTCCTCACAATGTTGAAGAAAGTGTAAAAAAAAAAGTCCTGGAACAGCTGCAAAATGTAATGGGTTCTCTCCTGACCCAAACCACACAGCTCCCCCAAGCTCCATGCTAATCTGTCCAGGAGTATATTTTTGCATAATTCTGCTCATAACAGACAAACAAAATAAATTTGAGATGAAAACATAACGTCAGAGGCGAAGGTCCGACCCAGTTCACACCAAGTAAACCCGATCCCAGGGCTTCTCTTGAGAAAACACAAAACCCTCAACGTTATCAAAGGCCCGGCCTCAGAAATGCAGCCTATCTGTAACATTCTCTGTGCATGAACCTTCATCTCGAGCGGCTCACGCGCTGTCGTCGTCCTTAAAAAGCATAAAAAAAATATTTTACGCAATTGTTGAGCAACTAGCGGAGGGGGGGGGGGGGGGTGAAATGTTTCAATGGAAATGGAGCTTGCAAACTGTGACTCTACTCCAAAAACAAGCTTTGATACACCGACACACATCTGTCAGCTCATTGGTTCCTGGAGAGGACTGAATAGCACTTTTCATACGAGTCAAATCTTTGAGGATAAGAACGAGACCTCCAGCGCTGGAGTTGGAGAATCCGACATGATGAAATCACATTTTTTACGAGTGTCAGTGGATTATTCTGCATGAGATAGATACGGACAACTCACTGAACTCTGAAACAGGGAGAGGATGTGTGTGGGTGTGTGTGGTCCAGGTATTACTCATGTTGTGGAGACTTAAATCGGTTTAACGTCACTTTAAGGGGACAAAAAGGAAGTCACAAAAATCATTAAATGGTTACTGTGAAAGCATGTTTTATGGTTAGGTTATGGTAAAATGTAGGTAAGGGTAAAATTATTGTCAGGATTAGGTTAAGGAGGATTAGGGCAAATCAGTAGTAACTATTTGGTTAGGGTTAGAGTAAATCTTCAGGGGTTCAATTTAAGTCATTGTAATGATCTCTCTGTGTGTGTGTGTGTGTGTATGTGTGTGTGTGTGTGTGTGGGCTGCAGGAACTCTGTCCAATCACTGTCTCTGTTGTCTTCACTTAACTTGCAGCAATCACAACTTGGTATTAGCCGCCTGTGACGAGTGTGTTTTAAAGCCCGGCTCGGTCTCAAAACATCCAGGCGCGTTTACTACACGAGCAAAGCAGATTCAACACACACGCGTGTCACCCACTCTTTCCTCTGAGAAACAAACCAAAGCTGTCATTCATCAACGTAAGCAGGAAACTCAAGTGCCACCCACCATTCGAACCAACTTCCCCCGTACCTTCTTCAAACCAAGGCCCCGTCAACACCAGGCTCAAAAGGACGCTTACACACAACACGTCATGTGGTGCCCGCAGCTATGGTTTCATTGTGTCTTCGCTTGTTTCCATTCAAATTTTTGCAAAACGCCGCAGTTGACCGCAGCCTTTTGACATCACAGTAAATCAAAGACTGTAATTTAAAGAGCTCCACTAATATGGACGTTTAGGGGCCGATGCTGATGGCCTTCGAGAAAAACATGTCTGAGCCGATATATCAGGCCAGATATTTAACAAGTCAACAACCAACTTGATTTCAAATAACTATAACTAAAAAGAAGACATTAACACAAGATTTTGTTTGGCACACCTCTGTTAATTTTGAAAAATAAATGTTTTCATATCAAGAAACACAAACAGTGATATCGAAAGGCTGATATTGATTGATTTGATCTGTCATTCCCCGATCATTCATTGATCAACAGCTGAAAATACTTTGAATCCTGTGTTCAAGAAAATTACTGACATAAACCGAGACATTAATGTCTAATAAATTAGACTAAATCAAAAGGTCTGTCAATCAATGGGATAATAGAAACCTGGCTTTAACCTTGTGTTTGGCCTTTTGGTTGAGTTGAAGTAGGATTGTACTTCTTTAAACTTTACTTGAAATAGACAAAACGTACCAGTGCAAACATTTTGTCACCGTGAGGTCTTCGTTGAAGTTATAATTCAGTGCTGCAGTAACTGTGCAGACGTGACAACTCACTAACTTCTTTCTTTCTGGTGGCTTGCGGACGTGAGACCTGTCAGATGTCTTTAGATGATGCTGGTGAATCATCTGAAAGATTCAGAGCTTCCTTCATAACTTCATTTCACACATGAAACATGTATCAGGTCTGTTACAGTGGATTCGGACACGATACTGACGTGAAGTGAAGCCAGTGGCTGTTTCAACATCTCCATTCCACATGACAACCGTTTGGCCCATCATTTTGGAGTTAAATCAGACATAAGTTATTTATTTACTTTTTTATTGAGTCACTTCGAGTCTATTCTAGTCCCAGCCAGCTGCTGTTGACGGTCAAGAGATAAAACTTGGGGAAGTGTTGATTCAGATTTTATCATCTGTTTCGGTCGCCTCCTGTCGTTCTCACTAAAAGTGTGTGACTGGAAATGACATGCAAAAGAATTGATAAGAAAGAGGAAGGTTCTTACTGGTGTGAGGCAGCTCATGTCCTCCAATAAATCGACTTCGTATATAAGTGCAATCAACAATAACTCAAACAAACATAGTTTACAGATTCTGTTAAACTGGATGAAGATCAGTTAAAGCCGCGTAATCTACTCAAATATCAATCAATGTAAAGACACATTTTGTATATTTTGTGACTCAGTTGTGTGTTTATCTGAAATTGAACAAGTTGGAGCCTGAAGCTTGACCTCATTCTGATTGGTTCACAGTGTTAGTGAACAAAGTCCCAGAGCTAATTGTTGTAGTTTGTTATGATTTATTTAGGTCAATGGTTTTGAAAGAAATTAGCAGATTGACTAAGAAACAGGACTTGACTCTTGATGCTGCCCTGAGAGAAGATTGGCAGCGGGCGAAAAAACAATTTGCTAATTATAGCATAATTTTGTCTAAATAAAGGGCGCCGAAAATAAACAAGTGACTCCACTGTCTGCCCTCTCCCCGGTCTCCCGGCTATTACACGTCCATGCCCCCTGTCTCTGCCTCACTGTCCAGCTGCTCCATGACAGAGGCGATGCATTATCACACCCACACTGCAGCAGCATATATAAATAACAACTGAGTGAAAAATCAAGCCTATATCTCACTTCCTGTGTTATGTCCCTGCCCAAGTGGTGGCATCTTAAAAAAGCTATAAATCCGCAGAGAGAAAATTACACAAACCCCGAGGTGGGGTCAAGAGGCCAGAGAGGGACCTGGGTACAAACAAACCTGGAAATGCGCTGGAGTGCAGAGCAGCAGGCGGGGACGCAATACATAATCCCAGACAGGACAAACATCCACATTACATCACCCCCACTGATCTGGACAACTGTCCTTCCCCTGCATGCAAACACCACAGGCCGGGTACATGGACAACCTCTCCACTCGAGAATCACGCATGGGTTTGTTTGTATTCCACATTTACATTAACTTGAACAAGTTCCAGAGCAGATTCCTTACGTGTTAAAAAGCAGCCGGACCAGTTGTGGAACATCCACCTGCACTTCAGTTGGTCTCTGACCGCACACAAAGGTCAGGCTCTTCACTGACCTGTTACTCAGGCGCAGACGTGGAGATCATGCTGGCACAGAGGAGACAGTCGAGCGGATGTGACGAAACGATTCACGCTGAATACATGAAATCAAAGAGTGATCTAAAAAAAAAGAAGAAGACAGGGGAGACTCGCTGTCACAGAGGAGCGCATGACAAGCGAATGTGCCAGGAGCTGATAGGGAGGGACAGACGGCTACAAGAGGGGCTTTGTGCTTTCCAACCTGCCCGGAGGTCCTGTTGTTGTGCTCCAACCCACATCCCATCACGCTGTCAACGTGAGGAAGAGCGCTCATTAGTCCAGTAATGTGCTCCTGTGTGTGTTTGTGTGTGTGTGTGTGCGCGCATAGGCACTTGTTGGCGTGTGCAGGTGGTGCCGCGCGGCTCCCATCGTGCCTCACGTACTAATGTGGAAAAACTTGAATTAAATATGGCTCACCAGACTAAATTAACACGAGGAGAAAAAGGGAACACATTTGATGGCGAAATCGCATTGAGAGCTGAACTCTGCCCTGCAGTCCTCTGCGATCAGCTCCTGTCGTTATTCCTCTGCACAACACGGAGCGGCTGTCACCATCACGTCCTCGCATTAGGAAGATGAGCTCCTTCTCGAGCCGCCACTGTCACGGAAGGACACAATCGATCGAGACTGTGCGAGCCGGCCGTCAGGCAAACTGTGCCGGAGTCAGGAGCACCGACAGTGTGAGCGTGTGTGTTTGTGTCCCTTTGTGTGTGTGTGCTTGGTCGTGTTAGCCACAGCTCATGAGCTAATGGAGTTACAGGCCCCTTGATTTTCCCCTGCTCTTAAAAGAATCTACATGACAAACATGTGACGTTCGAGAGCGTGAGCGATTCGATAAAAAAAAGGACAAATCCACCGTATGACAGTCAAACATTGTTACAGCTACTGTCACGTGCAGTGATTTAAGGATTTACATGGTTTTTAATCTACAAAGTCAGAATTACCAATATTTTTTTTTTATCACAACTAAAAAAGGTTGACTTGCACATGTGTAAGAAATATAATGTCAGTTGGACTGAAGCAATTCTGAAACATTCAGGAGATCTCCAGCTGAACTTGACAAAACAAACCGAGGGGAAACTGGTGCAGCACACGTCACCGATCCGATGCTAAAGTCCATCGACCACACAGATTTATGGAGCTGAGTTGACTTGAGAGTGCATATTTTTCACAGCAGACAGACTGCCAATGGTCAAGGCAAGCCAGAAAAAAACCTGTGTGCGCATGTGCACATTCAAACGCCACTAAAAGAGGAAAATGACCAAGGGGAATAATAAGAGAAGTGGCAGATAACCGAATCAAAATTAGACACTTCAAAAAGAAACGCATTTAATGAAACACAACATCTGCCCACAGCTACGGTATATTTTCAAAGGGTCTTGTTATTAATGTTTTTTTTGAAAAGCACACAGAGAAATGTGTTAAAAAGGCCCAGGGCCAGAGGGCTGGCGGCGTAAATGGACAGGGAGTGTTGATTGTCAGTTTGATGCCGGGCCGTGTAGCACAAGAGCCACGGTCAAACTGACATGAGTCCCTCGCCTAACATTGAACTACAAACTCTACCTTCCATTTCCGCTGTGGCAGTCCTCATTAGACTGTACTAGTATGGATGCCAGTCAATATATATGGGCTGTGAAATGATTACAATTTTTAATCAAATTAATCCCAGGTTTCTATGGATTAGTCATGATTAATCACATTACCGAGTTTGTGAAAACAAAAATGTTATGACAAAAGACAGATATATACATTTAACATGTTTTCCTTTTGTATTCATAAATAAACAAAACGATGGTGCTGCAACTCAGCAGTTCGTTAGCAGTTGTCTTTGCTATACCATATGGAACATTAATATAATCTTCATCCTAAACAGAATTTCGGGCTTCTTAGCCATTGTATGGTTGAAATTTCTGTTTTAAATCAAACAGAAATTATTTGAGCTTCTATGCCATTCTTTTTACAGGATGGTTGACATTTTTTATATTTTTTGTCAAACAACCATTAACCACACCATGACAGAATCTAATGCCTCTCAAGGTCCTCTTAGCTAGTCGTTCTTTAGCCAGTTGCTGAGGCAAACTAACTTTCCCACATTCTCTGACAGTAAAGCTGACCGCTTCTTTTGCACAATGTTTCCTGCGAGTGAAGCTGGTTTGGCGCATTCCACTTGAACGCCCCTCGCCGAACAACGCATGCTTCGCGTTGCGTTGGTACTTTAGGCGAAACGATAACGTCCCGCAGAGTGTACATATCACCTTGGTTTTATTGAATGTTCGATCTTTGATTTTTTGGAACACTATCTTCCCGTCCAGAAGGTTCTCAGGTTCATCAGAATTATCCATGTTGTTTGTTTGTTTGAATGGCAGCTGCCGCCGGGTTCACACCGGACGCGTAAGCGATGCCAAAGCGTGGCGTAAGCGCAGCGCCAAGCCTTAAAAAACAGCTGGCTCCCATCCACTCCCATGTTAAACCGTTGTGCTGGTCACACCGGACGCTGAAGCGCCGCGGCTGCCTAGCGCCGTGAAGCGATCGTTTCGTCACCGAATATATTTTTTCCGCTCATTAGAGCGGCGACTATTGCAGAGTGGGTGGAATTGTGGGTATATTGGAAGGTCCTTCTGCGCATGCGTTAAAAGCGTTTAAAATAACGTGTTATTTTTCACAGCTCTAATATATATATACATTTCAAATAATGAAAATGAAAAATAAAACCAAAGAAATATCGATAATAAGCTAAATATCCATTAATTGAGTCAAGCTCTACGTCGGCAGATTTTGACGTGACGCTAGCTCTTTCAAATTAAAGGAGCAGGCCGCAAAATAATAAGTGAGTGAAATAAAAAGCTAATTTGTGCCCGACATATTAACATCATCAGCAGCTGTTAGTGCTGTGAAATGTTAACGTCTTTTTTTAAACAACAATTAACTGGATAATAATCACCTCTTGTTGTTTCGGACTGAACAGCACACCTCAGTCAGTCCCAGCGACCGTGACAATCCAACTATAGAGCTCTAATGTAGCCGTTTGTGTTCTCCTCGTAGACACACACATAAAAAGACCCCGAGACACTCTTCAGACTGACCGAACCAAATGTAATTGTCCAAAGACGTAAGAGCGGCCTCCAGGGAGCCAGTTACCCGCGGCGCTGCAGCGTGATGATGAGCCCTTACAAAAATAAAAGAAGTAGACCGTCTCGAACAGGCATTATGTGGCCGCTTTTCACACAGGTGATAAAAGGCCTGTGGGGGGTCGTTGTGTTGATATTGTACACAACTGACTGAAACATCAAACGAATGTCTGAAAGTCTCAAAACACTCAGAGTCCCTCCTTTACCGTAGATCGCTCAAAGTGAAAGGAGCCGTGTGCTGAACCTTTTAGGCTTGTTTTTGCCAAAAGGGACTTGTTCCGGTCTGCAACATTCCAATTGATATAGAGATTACCGTCCCTGGATTGCTCTGATTCTGTAGAAAACCAACTTAATCAGAATTGTAGAGCACATACTGTACCTCTGCCAATGCTCAAAAGTCACTTCAGATTCAATCAAGTTGCACATTCTCCTTGATACCGGTCCTGATTGCTTTCATCTAGAACCATGAATTATTAAGAAATTGGCGAAAATAAAATCTAAGAAAAAAATCTTGAATCCAGGAGAAAGTGTAAATGAGGTCTTTTCTTGGCCCGTGTCACATCCTTTCACCAAATTCCCTGGAAACGTGTTTGGTACTTTTTGCGTCATCCTGCTGACAAACATGCAAACAAAACCAATGGGAGGGGGCAATAAAAAACATGACCTTCAAGTCTTTTCTTGCAGGTTGAACCTTTGCCGTGTGTGAAAGATGGCCGCAACCAGCATTAGCACAGGCCGAGCACACAGGCATGTTTAGAACGGACGTTAATTTGCAAACAGCAGTTTTTTACGAGATACGTGTCGGGAGTACACATTTCTGTGCACATTTCGACAACGAGGTGCTAAAGTTCCTTGTTGCAGCCGCAACTGGGTGCCGTGCTTCGTTGAGTGAGACAAACCTCTGCAGTGCAGTGACCAGGTACTGACAGACGAGAGGAGGAGCTGATGGCCCGGGGAGATAAGAACGCAGATGATTACATTCCAAGTGTGTGAGCGACACACAGTTAAAAAGTCAGCAATGCAAAGCCAGTAGCCCATTCCTGAGAGATAATCATTATCAATCACAACCTCACAGTAACATCCCTGAGGTTGAGGGTCTGGCACGTTATTATGGTGACGCTGCTAAAGCTGTCAGAGGGAGCGCACAAACAGAAACCCCGAGAGGTAAATCCTGCTTTCGTTTACTTTCGTGTACGCTGCAACCAATGGAAATGAACCATCTGTACACGGTGTGAGGAACAAACCATGAAATAAGAAAACCCTATTTCTGTTATGACCACTTGAAATGTGCCGCTTGCTCTCATGCTTTAAAGAACAGTAACTAAGGAGACAAGACAAATAATTCGTAATAATAGCAAAGACGTTTGAAGTATTTTTTATAAAAACTGGGGAAAACTTCATGTTTGACAGCTGAGACTGACGCACAACAGGTTGAGTGCATCTATCGGGCATTTCGATTCCACGGATTCATCTACATGTGCAAGGTCTGGTTCTAAATGATGCATGAGTTTGTATGAATTCGGCTTTTATTGTTTCTGGACGGTGGGAGGAAGTGGATACGCATCGTCCATCTATGTTCACAGTCTAATGGGGAGTAAACTACACTGAGGGGGGGGAAGGTGAAATTAAAAAAAGGCTGAGGTTGAAGTGACTTAGGTTGAATTGGAAAATCTTTGTCTCGATCACAGTGGAGCAACTGCGGTGCCTCCGCCGTCCTCCTACCGTACCTCCCCTCGCTTCCCCTGAAACACCGGAGCGTAACAATCTGCTAGTTTCTGCGTCGCAGGCTGGAGCTGTCTGCGTGAGCAATTGAGCTGCAGTCAGTATGAGGTGGGATCAATCAGGGAGTCATAATATACTGCAGGTGACAGCACCCCCGCCCGACACTGCTGCCCGGCCTGAAAAACAACCATTTGTGTGTCATCCCTGACAAGCGTAGTTCTGCATCTTTCTGCAGAACTACTTCAGTGGGATTTAGGTAACAGAGACACCTTAGTTCACTGGTGATGACATGTCGCAATGGTGGCCTTTTACAACCTTGTGGGAGCCACAGCCTATTTAAAGGAGCTGGCCTGGCAGAGAGAGGTTGAAATATCTTTTGATTATGTTTTTGTGATCTAAGTTTATTTTTAGTCCAGAAGAATCGCTCGAAGCGTTAATATATTAATTTATAACACACAAATCCCAAGAATACCTCAGGAGATGTGTCACTTTTGCTAAGGTGGTTTTGAATACAGCAGTATTATAAGTCAGTTTTCCTGAGAACATTGGACTCGGATGTCTGATTCATTCACAGCGTGGTTAGATAAACGCGCTGTGCGGTGTCATTCAGCGCTTCGAGGGGAGGAGGGAATTAATGCCGCTCGCAGATCGCTATTGCTGTACTCTGTGCACTCGCCGAGTCCCTGGCAGTGTGACCTCATTGTGCTCAGCTGGCCCGCTAGCCTCCGAACCACCCCGCCCTAAACCTCTTGCAGCCAGAGCTCCACCAGCCAATGATCTGCTTTATTCCCCGCGGCTCACGCTCTCCAACCATCTGGACGGACGCCGGAGAGAAAGTCAGGCTATTTGAGGTGAGAAAGGCTGCAGCCTCTATGTGAGGAGGAAACCGTGCAGTTTTTTTTTTAAACACTTTCAGATGTGAGGCTGGATCTCCCCTTTGTTCGAGTGCAGCGCGACATTCATGTTGGACAGGCGGTGCACAGCTGTACTACTACAAATAAACCTGGATAGAGTGCCTGCACATCTTTTTTTGATAAATATTAAGTTTGGCATGGCTCGTGATTTTGTCCGCAAATATATTGAAATAAATAAACATAAGCCCACAAAAGTAGAATCACTGTGTTTGTGGGATTTTTTTGACGCGGAAATCATCCAAACAGGTGACACAAGGGACTCACACTTATATCAACGCTGGTTTTGTCAAATTATGTTATTGTCTTATTTCTTCTGTTGCTACTCCGTTTAAAATTCAGATACAGTGTCCTAACACGCACCACAAAAAGAGTTTTAAATCAGAATACGCAATTGGGAAGGAGAATAGAGCAGACTTATTATCTCCAGTGGGTTTTTTTTCCTTTCATGTTGCCACTAATGAAAAGCACAAAGGCGGCACTAATGGTTTGGTTCAACCAGTTTTTCCCCACTTCCCTCAGGACTGAGCAGGAAAAAAAACAGTTTAACTTCTTTCTTTTTATCAATTGGAGCTGCAGACATTAAACGCCACATATATCTGGTGAAATCCATGATTGGTGACGACTCCCCAAAAATAACTTGACTTCTGCATTCGTCTCATCTCGGTCTCCCTTGTCCGTTACATTGACGACACACTGAGCTTCTCTGTTCGCTTCTGGATATAGAATTTAGCCTATGACACATTTCTGCATTCATGCATGCACAAGGATTAGACCACAGTGCACGTCTGTGTGAGTGTGTGTATTTGATCATATGCGTCCACACATAGATGTGCATCCGTGCGTGTTGGTGTCAACTACAGAGGACCGGTGGGTGACATTATATAATGTGGAGGCCCAGAGGGAGTGTTAAATGTGGATATGGCCTGCAAGCTGAAGTCCACGGCAGCAGGAATGCCGGATTGCTGGAGCGATGCCACTATGGGGCACAGGCCTGCAGCCAGTAAAACCCAACGACCAGAGATACACACTGGGAGGACGACCGGGCAGCCAGTTGTCACTGTCCCGCAGTCTGCTATAATCAGACATCAGCTCAAGATAGTGTTAGTCCACTTGGAAAAACAGACTTAGGCTCAACCTGCTACCTTGCAGAGTGCAACCACCGGGCAGCAGCCATGTGCTCTGTCAGGATGAACTGTCAGGATGCATTTTTAGCTTCTTAATCAAAATGCACAGTGTTTGATTTGAAAATAGTCAAACTAATACTGGAAAGGAGTGACGCTTGTAGCCAAAGCAGTAAAAGGTGCATCACGAGATACCTGTGATTAAAGGGGTTGTACGCAATTCCTGTATTTTCAACCATGACATTTAAACCATTTACTAAAGATAACCAGACATCAGTAGAGCGCATGGACGTAACCTTCAACCAGGGGCCAACGGGGAAAGTCGCTGTAAATTCAATCAAGCTGCACCAAAGAGCAAACAAGATCCTTGCATGATTATCAATGTTTGAAAAAAACAACGCTGATGAAAGTTAAAAGAAAATGACTGAGATCGGCCCCAAAGTTTAGTGGGTTGTCCCCTGGACTATGTCCCACCTTCCAACAAGTTCCTCTGTAGAGGTCAAAAGTTGATTTCTCTAAAGTCAAATTAATGATGATAATTTATCTCCTTGTTACTATCTAAACTGCCCATTTCACTGCAGTGCGCCATAATAGGTTTAACAATTCCCCTCAGTTAATAACAGACGTCTGACGACTCTTGCATCACCGCAGCACAGAGACACTTTCCTCTAAACCTGTGATAATTCATCTTCCACCTCTTTGTTTGATTAGTCATTGGCTCTTAAACAGTAAAAAAAAAGTTTCCAAATGTCACAACGCGACATCATCAAATGCCTCACTTTGTTAAACCAACAGCCCAAAAACCTAGAGACAGTCAGTTTCTCTCTGAACTTAGACCACAGAGAGCCACAGACTCTTGGATTTGAATCCCACAGATGGATTCATTTCATATCGTTTCTGCTGTCGTCGTTACTTCACATTCTTTTTGCGGAAGTAACAAGAACAAACAAAGAGTCAGCCCTTGGCCCGCCTGATGAATGATTAACAGAGCTCTCCTTCACAGAAGCTTCGTCATGAAACCATCTGACACCTGAATAAAAGCACCACTCTCCTTGTTTCTGGGTGTGAAACTGCTGCCAAAGTCGTGAAATCAATTTAAGAAAATATATGTCTCAGAGGACGTCCCACCATCACCACCATCACATCCAAACGTTGTCCCTATTAAGAGACTTCAGATTCATCCGGCTGCTGTGATCCTAAATGAGCGCTCTCCAGACAAACATCTCGATGCTCGTTAATTGACAAAGCATTTGTTGTCCTTCGCTGTTATGTAATAAATAACCAGCAGAAAAAAAAAACTATTGGATGACATCGTGCAACAATCAGAAGGCTTGAGGCTCGTGAACTCACAAAATAATCACCCGACGAGAAGCTTAACCTACATACGGCATGAATTGGAAACAAAGAACAGAGCCAGACAGATAGGTTCACCGGCCCATGTGTTAGTTGAGGGCATTCGGGGTAACTGTCGTAACATCCCGTCCCTCTCTCTTCTTAACCAAACACATGCAGCGGGCACTCTAATCTGCACGGACCTTTGGCAACACGATGGTTTTAAACCTCATCTGCTCCGTCCTCTACACATGCGGCATGACTGGATGTTTCTGCTTGTCCTCCGCAAAGATTAGATAATCCATACATATCCCTCAGTATTAGAATTTCACTAAATATCATCAAGCCACTCGCGGTGGAATAGATGATCCCAGGTGCCACAAGAAAATGTCTGCATTTCTGAATCTTCACAGTCGACACGGGAAGACAACGCAGAATATCTTTAGTAATATTATTTATGCCAGATCGCACAGGTTATCTCTAATGGGGCTGAAATTATCTGCATGAGCTAGTGAAGCAGAGCAAAGCATTAGCACTGAAGCTGTTGTTCAGAGACAGGGCCTGCCACAGGGACCCCACGGCCCCCTGCCACCACTCGTTTTTAGAGGCCTCTGAAGAGGAGACCAAGACAAATTAGTACCTGGCACAGACACACACACGCACACAGACACTCATGCATGCACACACAAACACACACACACCCACACCCAAAGGGAAACATTTCAGTTCAGCCCATTTGCTGCAGCAGAGGACACACCGAGGAAAAACACTTATATTCCTTTGTCGTAAAATACGTGATATTGTCAGATTCATAGCAAAAACATTACACCGGCTTTGTGAAAAACATTTGAAGGAAAGATTTTGAGAAATCAGAAGGTCATACAGGTTCCGTGTGTAGTACTTCATATAAAAATAGGAAAATAGCGCTTGATATCTTTATGTGTCTGGGTACATAATAATGTGTAAATCCAAAAGAGAGTATAAGATGCCAATTATACCAAAGTTATTCATACAACAACATAACATGGTCAAAATATCCATTACTTATTTCGATAGGTTTTGATACTGGAATCATTTTTAAACATTCAACACAATTTATTGAATTAATGCTTATTAATTAAAACATTTTATAAAATACTTCTGCCCTGAATTAAAGAACGTTGATAACCGATATGGAGGCTAGTCACAAAAGAGGAACAAGGCAGAATTGTTCAACGTCACATCACTTGATAAGAGTTCATTTTTATAGGACACACATAGTTAGACCTTACCCAGAAGTAAGTGTCTTTCGGGTAAACCACCTCATCTCCAACATGTCTACTGTGAACAGCACCTATAAGCCTTTCATGGTGCACCACTTCTCGGAACCTTTTGTCAGGGGTGACCAGGGAACGTGAAGTGTGTGGTCAACTCACTCTTGTGCGACCATAGTCTACGAGGTTGAATATAAGCTGACATGCTCCCTAACTCCTGCGGTTAAAACAAGTGTTTGAGTTAACGCCTGACACACAGAATCACTCTTCACCACGTTCTGTTACATACGATATTGATTAAATGATGAATTATAGTCTGGTCTCCTTCAGAGAGTGTGGATGTATTGACCTTCTCGGGTTCATTTCATTTGGAAAACATTCTCATTGATCCCGAACCAGCGGACCTCCCTGCTTCTCCCCGTCACTTCACCCCATCGCTCTGACGCCGTCCTTGTTGTCTCACCAAACAGGGCGTTAAACGACATCTGACAAGTGAACAAACAATCGGAGGGGCCTCCCGTGTCTCCAGCCGAGGCCATCGGGCTCGGGGGAGACACCACACAGAGGCTGCATAGGAGGGGATGTCGGGGGTCTCTGGGGGCAGGCAATAAGCCGTTGTAATGAGGCCCCGGATGAGGGGGTTGTTTACATATTTCGATGTGAGGGCAATCGTGGAGGCCCTAAAAAAAACCCTGGGCTTGCAGAATGTAGAGCCTGGATTTTTCGAAAGGTTTAAGAGAGAGGAGGAGATGAAACTCAGTACTGGACCAGGTCTGAAAGTAAGCAGGCGCCCACCCCTTCATGGGTGGGCCTCTGGAATTCCAGTGTGAAAAGCTACATATATACATGTCCACTAAATGCACAATATTTAATAACAAATTTGTGGCCACTGAGACAATATAAAAAAAAAAGGCCAAGCCTTATGATCTAACTTAAACAAGAGGGTCCTGTGGGATTTGCATGACGGTGTTGTGTCCACTCATGTTCACCACTATCACAGCTGCTCAGAATGTGTCGCTGCTTAGTGACAATTATATAGAACACATATAGGCTTTATGTGAATATGTCTATGTATGTTAGAGCCCGACTACAGTAAGGACAGAATAAACCTTGCCTACTTTTATGTACATTTTCTTATTGAAGTATATTATTATTAATTCTTATTGGTTATATTTGTATTTACACAGTTATTCATAATAAGGTTTATTGTTAAACTGTAACATTTCAAGCCTCCAATATATTTGATTATATAATGATAACATCTTACAAATATATCCCCAAATCACTGTTACATGGTTTGATAAGGTTCAAGAACAACTTGCATACATAAAACAAATGGTTAGTATTAAAATAATGATATAAATAATACATTTATTAATTATCATAATTTTTCTTTTCATTACAGATTTACATTTGAATCGTTTTTGTGTAATCCTAAAGACACTGCACACTTCCCATGTCTTCATGTACACAACTTGTCCAATCCCAGCAGAGCACAACTCCTGAAGGGTTTTCAATAGGAACTCAGTTTGAGCAGAAACGGCTACAAACCGACCTCAAGCTCAGTTCACTGATCTTTCAGAGGAGCCGGGAAGGCAGAGACAAGGGGCTGTAGATAGAGCCGGGGGCCGGTTTCAGAGCAAGACTTCGGTTAGTCCTGTTGTTGATCTAATAAAAAACCCTCACCCTGCTCACTGAGGATGAAAAGACAGATCATTATTGATCCGCCGGCTGACAGAATGCAATGTTACTGTATTTCAATGTCAGGAGGTCAGGAGGTCCTGACTGGGTCGCTCCTTTCTAATCTCATTCATCTGGCAGGTCATATTCTTTCTGCTCTTTTAATCTCAGCGTCAGGAAGTTACAGCAACGGTCAGCCTCACTGCAGATGTATGGTAAGAGGATCAGGCTGCATATTTCCCTGGCTGCTGTGGACATTGGTCGCCCTGCTGTGTGCAGGAGGCGGGAGGAGTCGACTAAGCGCTGCGTGAGCTCACACCCATGAGAAGAACGATCACATTCAGGCCGGCCAATCGATGCCTTTCATCAGCTGGAAAGAGAGGGGATGTGCAGCTGTATTAGTTAAACCAGTGGCAGACACTTGTGCATGTGATTCCATGAATTAGCCTAACTCTAACACAGTTACCCTATAGTCAAAGTTCCACCTAATGCACGTTTATTAGAATGTCATAACGCTATTAACCCTAATCTAAAGGAGTCCTCCATTTCGTCTGAGACTCAGGCACAACATGGTGTGAGACTGTAAGGATAGCTGTGTGTGTTGTTGAGTGTGTGTGTGTGTGTGTGCATGTGCGTGCATGAGCGTGCGGTGTCTGTGTGTTTGTGTTTCGTACGTGTCAATGGAAAGGATGGTGCTCTGGCAAATATGGGTTATGTATTGTTTCAACATCTTCAAACCGGTCTTATGACATTAGTTAAGTGGAGGAGCAGTGTTGTTACTGCCACCAAGGAGGTTTGGGTTTTCTCTTCATGTGTTTATTTGTTGGTTGGGTCAGTAAAGGACTCATAACCTTTGGGTACAGATCCAGATAAGGATCGTTTCTCATTTTCTTTAAAAATTCTGATCTCTCAAATGATTAATAATAATAATTTTTTTTGTGGATTAATATTTATCGGTGTGCATTAGGGGGGTGTTGGTGGAGGTGAGCGCTCTCTGAGTGTCCTTCACCTTACATTGCTATAGAGTGGAACGAATTTCACGTATCATTTTTTTGGCGTCTCTAAATTCAAGCCATGTCTTCACTTTACTGTTCATCTCTTTCAACGTTTCTCTTTCCTTCTTTTGCTTCGACAGTGCTCCCGACACCAATGCAGGCCGCTTTAGAGAGCTACGCCCTTTTGATCTTCCCAGCTTGTCACGTGTCAGAGGTCAGAAAGCTGCAGTTTCTCACACACAGTCTCTAACACAGTCACTTGAGCTCTGGACCCACCTCCCCCCCGCACCCTGCTCCCTGTGCTGCTGCTCCCCTTTCCATGTCTCCCCCTCCCGCCATGGCCAGCTCAGTGCTTCAAGCAAAAGGTCAACTCCACCTTTACCCCACAGAGAAAACAGCAGCAACCACCTTCTGCCGGAGGGGGGTTGATTTCGTTAACAATGTCCAGAGCTAAGTGCTGGGAACCTTGCTACACTTAAAGCATCTCTTACGATTTCAATAGGGAAATCATTATTTTAGAATAAAAGAACCTTTAACTTAGAGCATCAAGTAACCTCCTTGATTAAACTATCTGACTGTTCTAGTCATTTCTGTGGCTTACAATGAAATCATCCCCGGGTTCTTTCATACAAGTTATTTTCTCTTTCAGTTCCTTCATGGGCATTACAGAAACTCCCCATTGTGGCTTGAAGCCATATAAAGTTCAATAAACAAAGAAGAGACCATATGATATGTCATAAGCAGGATTATCAACAGTTGCTCCAGAGCAAAAATATATTCAAAATAAAAGCAAACTCTGTGGAGCACATAGCCACGCCACGGCCAGTCCCCTTAAATTCAATCAAGCTGCACCAAATTTCACACACTCATAGATATTAGTTCTCTAGATGTGCCAATTTTTGTAGGTGTTATTGTGTGGGATAACTATAAAGATGTAAAGAATTTAAATTTAAAAATGTTGCTAGGTTGAAGAAAGTGAAAGCAATCTTGGATCCACCCGCTGATCGGCACAATATTTAACTGGGTTCCTCCCTGACAAATACCACATCCTTCCACTAAGTTTCTATGAAACTTGATTTCTTAAATGAACTTGAAAGTGTTTATGAGAAAACAAAAGTCAGATTGAAAAACCAAACCAGTCGTCTTTGTTGGACACGATATCACCACAGTGGTTTGCTGACATGAAGTCAGTCAGGGACCTGGTCTCTGTTTACAGCGATGAAAGGCATCGGAAAGCACCATTTTACTGAAAGGGCAAAGTGGTGGAATGAACAGTAAAGCACATGTACAGTAATATGAGGAACAGGAAGTGTTGGAGCTTACATCACTATGAGCGCAGAGCATCGTCTCCCTCCTGCCTTGTGCATGCTTTATTTCTTCTTCTCATATTAGAGCAATTTTATTGAGTATTGATCAATTAATCATGCAATTGCGTGTTTTGATTTTCATTTAGCATACTTTGACGATCTGATGCATGTTATTGCCTTATTGGCATACAAAAAATCCATTGATTTCAGATACTCCAATGAAATTAATTCTATCCACAGACACATTTTCTACTGTTTTCTGGAGGTCAGTTTGTTGAGTCCTCAGTTAAAATGGACCAAGAGAATATAAATGACAAATTAGCATATACAGTGTATCAGTAACCCAATTTACACAGTAAACAAAGTCAAAATTATCAATATACATTTTAAACATAGTGCTAATGCATGATCGAGCATTGATCTAAACGTCACACTGTTGCTAGGTTGGCTGCCGGGTGTGGCGGAGCTGATCATGATAGAGGGGGCCATCCTTCAGACACAGAGAAACTGCCACACCAAACAAGGAAAACAAAGGCCTCATGATAGGAAATAGCTTAAGTGGAGGGTCCACACTGCAGAAATATAACAACAATAAAATCCAGCTGGTAGTACCTGTTATTTTGAGCAAAATTCAATTCTTCATTCTTAATTGCTGCTAAAAGACAAAAAACAATTAATCGTCAAGTATAGAATAGAATAGAGTAGAATAGAATAGAATAGAATAGAGTAGAATAGAGTATAACAGAATAGAATAGAATAGAATATGCTAGCTAAGCGGGCAGCCAAGCTGGTGATGCAAATAGGAAACCCCAGACCAGACCGTCTCATTTCATAAGTCCATGACCCAGATGCAAACCCTGAACTGGGAAACAACAAGAGTTGACAACTTTTTTTAGCCAAGAGATAGGAAAGGGAATAGGAATAAAATATTACTTCGGAGAAAAACAGATATTCTTGATTCAAAGATCGAAATCCGTCTCTCCTCTTTAGGGTCACAGGAAGAGCCAGGTCACCAGTATATTGCAGAGGCCCCGAGATAGACTATGCTACAGACACTGCAAACTACACAGAGAGACCAGAGCCAAACTGGGAACAGAACCGGGAGCCTTCTTGCTGTGAGGCGACGCTGCTAACAACCTCCGCCCCAAACGCCCCATGTTTAATATCCGTCCTATTTGTAACAATACTTTCATACGCTTTTATATTTTGCTGCTCAACCAACATGCTTCCCATGAGAAAGAACAATACAAACCATACTCTGCTTTTTACTTCAATTACAATCCATTTATTATTCACCAGTGTATACACATGCTGCCTCATGTCTTGCTGTGGGCAAAACAAAGACAAGCAGCATCAGATCATGTGAAAGTGGAAAATATGTCTAATGAGGTTTGATGGTAATCCAACGCAACACGGAGCATTGGTGATGCTGCACAGCAAACAAAACAAATGCACACTGTCTGTCTGTGTGTCATGTATTTAACTGAACATGTGATTGACACAAGCTGCTTTCAGACATGCATTGAACTCTGCAGACTTTCTCTGCCTGGCCTCCGGGTATAATGTCCATAGAAATCCAGGAGAAGGTAATGTGTGAACACAACAGGGGATCCCCAACTGGATTCACCGCGGAAATTAAACCAAAAAGAAAACAAATATCTCCCGGGGAAAGAGGGCCGTCATACATGTAGAAGACCCTGACGGAGAGAGTTTGTGGTGATATACACCGGTGTCTGTTTTGTCAAGAAAATCCCATGATCTCTGCAGCGGAGTTGATACGTCACTTGCTGTCTCTTCCTGCTGCTGCTGCTCCACCTCTCGCCTGAAAGGATGATGTTGTGAACGCGTCTGTGCAGATAACCCGCTGTGTTGTGCATGTGTGAAAGGCAAACTGCGGGTAACTGCAGCCAATTCTTCGGAGTTTACCCGCAGGACACGTCTGCAAACAGCTTCACATGGCCGAATGCCTCACAGCAGTAGCAGGGGGCAGTGAAGGGAGCAACAGATGGGATCTAATTGTCAAAGATGCACGGAGGGATCCCTAATGTAACTGTAGGTCTGACACATGCTTATAACACTCAGACCTCATCATACACCTGTGTATGAACATGTGCTTTATTATAGAGACGCTAAACAAGCACGTGCACACCTTTGCACTGAGGCACAACAATTTTGTAAATGCATATACAACCATCTAGAAAACACTAAATGTGGATGCCTAAAAAAGAATAAAACATCATTCTTGCAAATATTGTATTTCTATTAAATGAAAGCAGAACAAAAAATAAGGGTTTTGTTGTTTTGTTGTGGGAGTGGTGGGCTGGTTTTAAAACACTGCTGCATGCACAGATGAGCTCTCGGGATCGATACGGGAGAACAGCTCCACAAATCCAAACACTGACTTCGCATTAATCCGCCAGTGCCCCTGTGAGCAAGCAGGAGACAGATAGAGGATGAAGCGTGCAAAACGTCACACACACACACTTCTCAAATAGCAACCCAGGGAGAAATAAGGAGCTTGTTTGTGCATTCGATCCTTCAGCCCTATTTCCTCTCTAATCCAGTGCAGTGTAATCCAGCATACATGCAAACATAAGAGACACAAGGATCAATAATTGAGAACTGTATGTCTTCATAATAATTTTTTCATCACATGCTCCTTACATTAATCTTACACAGATGTTCACCAGACACAAAGGAGCATCCATGACCTAAATCCAGCTGAACAAAACACATTCTTACATATTACACACACACGTGCATTTTAAACAAGGGTCAAGAATAATGGCGGCACAAACAAATGAGCTACGTTATTTATGTTCTCCGTCCCATGTGCATACACCACGCTCCGTGTAGTGTGGGTACATTTAACGGCATTATTTAATTTACTGACAGCATGTTTGTCTGTTTTTAGAGCAACTATCTTTACCCCGATCTCTCTCTGCAAACAGAGAGAGAGATATTTATTTATCTGTGAGCTATCCATTTCCAGCCCGTCTCGTTCTCTGTAAGCCTGTAATAGGCTTGAGCACAGCAGTGGGAGCGTGCAGCAGCTACCTCTCATCCGGTTTAATTAAAGTGTCTCTAAGCAGACTCTACAGCAAAAACTGCTTTAAGCCACAGTGCTGTTATGCAAAAATAACAGAGGAACCGGTGTTGGTTAAAGGCCTGGCCCTAAACTTACATCTACACTCAGTATCATATAACGTTCCTGTCCTCCATGTAAATAACAATGAACAGAACTTGATAATCGTGTTAACCTTGTGCGTGACCCTGTATCGCCCCGGCCCTTGTCATCTCTGTCGTCAAACAGTCTTACAAATTCTTCTCCAAAAAGAAGGTCATGCTAAATTACATTGCATTTGTAGAAATTAGATCCTGACCAGTAATTCAGCAGGGCTGACGTGCTCAGCTTCAACAAGGCTGCAGGGCTCCGGACTAACTTTTTACATTGGTCACACTGGTGTGAATAACTTCTTCATTTAGCTGCAGCAGCACTTAATATAGGTGCAACTAGAATTTTTCACTGCCCCTGATGACAGGTCACATACAGTATCCTTGAATAAATATTAAACTTTTGGCACAGGATATATTTGACCAGCTTAAAAAACAGGATGGGACAGTAATGACTTAGAAGAGCTTTTGACTTTGGATTGTATTAGGTTAGTGTAGGTGTGTGTGTGTGTGTGTGGGGGGGGGGGGTGGTCTCTGTCACTTTTCAAAAACAAAACTGATGATCACATTTGTTTAGTTATCATACAATGATGTTGGATCAAGAATCCGGATCTTTCCAGTCAATGAAACACTAATGTCCTGGCTTGTGTGTGTCTCGTGTTGTGTGCGCACTAAAACTTTCTTTTCAATTTGTTTAAATAACACATTCTCATCATAACATAAACCCTGGAGCAAATCAAACAAATACAAGTTAACTTCAGTACTGCTCAGATCCACATAACTTGTGATTAGTGTTTACTGGCAAAGTGTAAGTGAGTCAGGGAGATCACAGACTCTGACACAATACAATAACTGAAGCACTGAAATGCCAATTGCGCTCAAGGTCATTCAGGAAACTGTTGAAATTGTGAAGTTTTTTATGTTCAAACTGATTCGACAAAAAAGATAATGAACTAATATTGGCCTCAGATATCCAGTACTCTTTAGACCAGACATGGTCAACATCAGCCGTCGTTTTGCTACGAAGCATGCTAACTACGCTAGCAAGCAGTCAACGCAAGAACTGGCGGCTACGGCTCAGAGGTTGGCGGCTAATTTACAGACTCAGCAACATTTTTTTCACCGACCAACTGCGATTCAAGACTCAACTATCAAGGCAAGTTTTTTGGTGGCATTCGAAATAGCAAAGGCTATTTTCTCCGAAGGCGAGTTTTTGTTAACTTGCCTTGCAAATAAATACTTTGCTACTTGTTAAAGGCCAAATCCTTTCATGTAATGATTTTTCCATGTCATTTATATTGGTTAAAAAAAAAAACTCCATCCATCTGGTCCTGGCCTGGCCCCTCTGGCAAATTTTAGAACCCGTTGTGGCCCGCGAGTCAAAAAGTTTGCCCACCCCTGCTTTAGACTCTTGAGGAAATGTATTGCTGCACTCATCAGTGTATATACAGTAGGCTATATAAATCATAAAAAAGCACTGCAAAGAAATAATACTAGCCTGGCATAAACCCTATGTTTGGGTTTTGTAAGCAGCTTAGATATGTTGTTAATCACAGAGCATTGTATTATATGGTAAGATTTAATATCAACCTGGACCATTGTTTCTCAGTTGAATTTAGAGTGTGATGTGTTTATTTCCCCCCAACATGGAGGTTATCTTTCCTCTAGTTTTTTTTTTATGTTGGCAGGATTATGGAAAATAACTACGGGATCGATACAAAAATAATGATATGGTCAGTGATGAACAACTTCTCCCACTGTCTGTAACATTGTGAGATAGGACATTTTTTTACGTTTTCACCAATTTCCATGTGAATAATTCATGGATGTTGATGAAAAAACAGGCGTATTTAAGGGACTGATATCTGTAAGTGTATTTTATTTAGCACAGATTGATTCAATTTAATGAGACTGTCGGGACTTGGCAGAGAAACACCTTCCTGCTATTGTAGTTTACCAATTGTTCCTGGTCGACACAGAACCCATGAGACCCTGGAGAAAACTAAATACAGCCTGGAGCAGATCTGCAGACTCAGGACCTGCCTGACGCCCAACCAAGAGTGCCAGGTGAAGAGGGAAACTCTCAAAGATGAGATGAAGACTACCCCCAACCCTGACCATGCAGACTACACTGGCTCCAAGATCACCTTGTACCGTGGTGGCTGAGGCCGAGGGATAGCCGGGGGTGGGTGGGGGGTGGTCATACAATAGGGAAAGAACCATGCCTGTCTGAGTGAAGAAGCCATTCAATTTAGGAGCAGATCAAGGAATAGTTTTCCTCTTTCGTTAAAATGGTGAGATGGAGGTATGTGCTCTTCAGGTGCCCTTCTCATCACTACTTTGTTGGTCATATTATGTGAAAATCCTGCCGAGGATCCTGTTTCACATTATGGGATTGTGTTCCATTAGTTTAACTTGCTCATCATCTGTTATGTTTCCTCCTCTGATCACATGAGTGCCTTCCTGACGAGTCACCTGCCTGCAAACCCCTCATTAGATATTAAGTAGTTCACCTTATCTGCTATTTACCTGTAACCCTGAGCACTGTCCTGGAGAATTGCAGCGACCCCTTTCAATTTCTGCAGAGTCTTGTGGGACACATGTCGGGTCATTTTCGTGTTGCAAAGCACCTACATAGGAACTAGCCCACGATGAACCAAGTTAGAGTTCCTAAAGAGACATTGATGCGGCAAAAAAAAGCAAAGATATAATTAAAAATCTTGTTTGACAACAAAGTGAGAACTGGCAGATTTGTGGGCCACTGTCCTTTCTGCTCTCTGCTTCTCCTCCACAGGCAGTAGTGGAAACGGTTACTTTATCCTCAGGTTACCCTCACTTTCTGATTGACTCCTCATTAAAACGTATAGTTTTAGGCTGTCAAATAGACCGAGATGAAAGCTCTGGGATCCCACCTCTCTACCTGCTGCTTAAACATCTGTATCTGTGTTGTCAGGACATACGGTTTCAGTCAGTTCATGCTGGGTCGATACCAGTCTCCACCCAAAACAGCCCTTCCCTTCCTGGGAACTATATGCACATGGTGTGCACAGCCACATAGAGAAGCTTGAGTTTTACACTTGATTCATACTGCCAGCTATAGCACATTATGTACAAACTTTGGTTTTAAATAAATATATATATATGAATAACCTCAGAACACAGACTGCTTGTGCTTAAAATAGCCGCAGTGTAAACCTTACATTTGGGAATGTAAATAAATCACATGCACAGTATCACATTCCTTGCTTCATTTCAGCAACCTATATGGGTTCAGAGGGAACATTTAAGGACAAGATATTATTGTTTTACGCTGCAGAGTTTTCAGCTTTATGTTTAGATAGAAGATAAAATACTTTCTTAATTGCTCTAGTCTAAAAGGTGCTATTGCATGGAACGTGCTTAATGTCACAGTGTGTGTGTGTGTGTTACTGTAAATGCTGCCGTCAAACTGAAACCGACTGTCAGATGGCAGCGCTCTCTTAATGCATCACCCAGGTCATTCCATGGGTGACGACGTGCACTGACTTCATAAGTAGGCCAGCAGGTCAGGCTATATAAGGTTAGACGTTGGTGTCACATTGAAACCCTGTCTCTATGGGCCCATTCTTCATGTTCAATACTTACAAGAACTCACATGAGGTAGTTTATATATTCTCAGGCATGGAGATTGCATCTTGCTGACACATGTAATGATGCACAGACACTGGGACAGAGACACACGTCACAGGCTTAATGGTAAAAACCATATGAGCAAAATGTCAAAAAAACCTTGAAGAACTTCCAAGATCTGCAAAGATGAACCCCAAAGAGTTGAGTGCTAGATGTGCCAAAGCTAACATGTCCCAAATCACCAGGAAACAATAAGTTCATACGGGGACTGATAACTGCACAACTGCCAACGATATGTCCTTCACATTTTCTGTACTTAACAAACTCAATATGTTTCCCACATATTTAAGTTTACGACTTCACATGATTCAATGTCCTTCAAGGCCCGATGAAGCCATCCATTCACATAACTCATGCACGAGAGATCAAGCGTGACTCACGGCCCGGGGCATTAATAAAAAACATAAGCGGTTGCGAGGTGTAACTTTCCAACAAGACCATTAAAATGGAAGTCGGAGATCAATAACTCACCGAATGACAAATCCAAGATTCGACACTAAGCCATACTTTTATGAAACTCTCATAAATATCACCACATTCCTGAGTTTGAAGGCACGGCCGAGGTTGTCGTTCACTGAGCTTCTCTTGGAGTAATTCAGCGGGTAGGATTCCTGTACACTGATGCTACTTCAGCATGGAGGAAGGAAAAACTGCTCGTCTTTTTTCTCACTCACACTCCCAGAACTTCTCCAGGGATTGAAAAGAGAGGGCGACCCGCCAGTGGCTCACAAGCTGGCTTTCAGTAACCTACGAGCTGTCGGCCCTTGGCTGGGAGTGAGCGTAGCAACGGGTTGGGAGCAAAGTTGAGCTCTTGAGATATAAGTTGCTGTCATCCAAATGACAAAGAGAGCTCCCGAAATCAGTTTTTCACAAATTAACAAGATAACGATGTGCAGATCATGAATATCGCTGAGCCTTTAGCGCCATTCAAGGTCATGCATGCTTCTGAATAACAGCAAACAGCCTCCAGATGTGAACTAAAGTGTGGTGTTTCGAGCTTTATGGGTCAGGCTTGGTGCAACGTTCCCTCAGCTGTGTGTTTAGACCTAGCAGGGGAGTATTGTGTAAACATGAGAAAATGATTAATCCGGATCACGTATTTTAATTCTTAGCCTATTCCGCGCTGACCTCTGACCGATGGCTCCTCACACAAGTTAGAATCACAGACAACAACAAAACAAAGGGAAGCACCCTTGACAACATCAATTGGATTTCAGGCTTATACTCTCCTCTCTTGATTTGTGGCTCCCTTCATATGGCTCTGCGCAAACTTGCTTCCGAATTTCTTCTGGCTATTCTTGTTGTGTCACGGAGATAATAAGCCAAGGACTTATCATGCTTTTCAGTGTCCTCAAAGCCCCCCCCCCCCCCCACACACACTTACTCACAGCAATGACGAGAAGAGAAATTTGAAAAAATAACAATGACAAAGAAGGAGGCAAAAGAAAAGATCATGGGAAATATACAGCCACAGAAAGGGGAACGTCTTGTGCGGGGGCAACTCGCTGATGGCAATCAAATTTGAGTCTTGTGCGAAGCAGGCAGTGATCATGGGACAGAAGTAAACGCTGTGGATGCCAACAATCAGCAACGCTATTTGACAGATGGATCAGCCAGCTACTGGCCAAGACCAGGCTGAAAGCTCATGGTCACGTGACCGGTGGATTAGCGTTAGCCCAACTGACAGGGGGAGGAGGTTAGGGTGCGTGTCACCACACGCTTCCTGATCACTTCCCTTTGAATTTGTTTCCCTTTTTCTGTCCCTCCTGTCACTCGCCCCCCTGTTTGCTTTTCACACTTATGATTTTTATACCGTTACTTGCACCAGAAGGCAATCAGAGGGTATTCTTTCTTTCTTTCCTTATTCTTAACTTCTTTCATCCATTCATGCTCTCCTCCTCCGTTCAGAGCGACAGGAAGCCCTGTGATAAGCACAGTCATTAGTGTGTAGGTGATGCTGACACCTTAGTACCATAGCTCACTCATATCAAAACCACCCCTCTAATCGCCTCATGATGTCAAGAACATGTCTCCTCTGCGGTCTTTCCATACTAACCTCCCCCCCACTGCACCCCATACTTACAGTACTCAGACTTTCCCATCAGCCTTTCCCAGCCCAGTGAACCCTACACTTGTCTGGCAGCGGCGAGCGAAAAAGTGAGACGCACAGCCTAGCTTAGGGACATGCCATGCTGTGAGCACATGGCACCGCGGATCCATTAAATTCACGGATCTAAAAATAGGAATTGGATTGAATCGGTATTTAAAAGGACTTGAATCAGTTTTGGCGACACATGGTAAGTCAGATTTTTGAAATCTTTTTTTGGGCAATTGAAAGTTAAAATCTGAAATTGTAAATCATTTATCCGAAAGATTTTTAAACATTATGGTCCAACATATCAGGATAGCGGAACCAACAACACTTGTATTGGGTTTGTGGCTGGGATGCTCAGAGCAATTGCACTACCAGCTAGCTAATGATGCTAAGCTCGCGCAACATGAACGCTCCTTAAATTATGCAAGAACTCTGCCTTCCCCTTGTGTCTCAGTGGGCGTCAGTGTTTACAGCTCTGATTTAAGAATGAAGCAGCCCGGTCTTTCTGTTTCGCTGTACAAACGCCATGAGAGTGAATTACGTGAACAGAAATCTGGTAAACGTGTATTTACCCGCACGGCACAGGCGACCACACAGCAATGGTAAACGGTTTACATGGCTTCTAGGCAGGTTGGCAAGTCAACCAATGCACCGCAAGATGGCTGAAACCAGCACCGGGAAATGTGCAGGACACAAGACACTATGCATTCTGTACAGGAAGTTGTTCAGACCCTGCACAATGGGAATCAAGGCAGTGGAATCCTTCATGCAGAGTGAGAAACAAAAAAAACGGTGAAGTCTCCACAAAGTGTCAACACCAACTTCAACACAAGGAGAAGCTGATTTTGATCTGGGTGTGTGCTTAGACACTGGCGGTGGTGTTTGATCACAGTGACAAATTAGGTGACGGACTAGGAGACTTGGTCGGTGCATTGATCCGGAAAGTTGTACATTCTATTCCAAGTGGCACTGACAGCAACTTTAAAACATCTTAAATCCGTCTTAAGCTGCAGGAACCCTGGATAAAACAGTGCTTTCCCCGGTCTCCCCTGCTGCTCTACCCCCTGCATCGGGGGGGCTTTAGGACTGGGACACTCTGTGCCAACCAACTCATGCCAGGGCCAGCACCGCCATGTTCCCCTGCCAACACCAGAGAACCTCTTTTTCACAGAAACCTGGGAAAATGCTCCCTTCAAGTGCACCCTGCACAGCGGGGACAGAGGGAGCACGCAGGGGTAACATGGTGGCTTGCCAACAGGGTTAAACGCTGACTCCGACCATTGTTTCCTGTCTGAAATGTTTGACTGATAGAGAGAGCAGATGTGCAGTAAGCACAGAGGAAATAAAAGATACACAGAGAAGGAAGCATCTTGAGCAAAGAACTGAGAATCTGAAATCAAGTCGGCAAAATGTCAAGAAAGGTCCCTGTCGCCTCTTCGCTCACCGTGATGTCTTGACATGACTTCGTCCCAACACCCAGCTGTCGGATTTCCGAACATATACAAGATACATTTATTAATCCCAAACACACATGCACAGTCACACTACATGCAGCTTTTGACCCATCTGGTGAACATAGCAGGACACACAGAAACTGCAGCAGCAACTGATGAGTCAATTGTCGAAAATTATTGTTGACTTTTGACCCACTGTTTTGCAGCACCGCTGAGAGCAAAACACAAAAGGTGTCGCAAACAAATCATTTCCATCGCCCTGTGGAGAGGAAAGGACTCGGGGAGTAGCCGTAGAACACATCCAAACTTATCACACTGCAGCCTCAAGGGGCGACATTATCACAGTGGGCGGAGGACATTATTGTCACAACATGTAGTTCTCCATTACCAGGAGCCACGGGGGGGGGGGGGGGGGGGGGGGGGTAGGTCACTGCCAGCTGGACTATGGGTGTAGAGACGAAACCTTCCAAAGGTAAACAACTAAAGGCTCATCAGAGCAAATGAGCGTTCAGCAAATATGAGAGGATGCCCACTCCGGGGTCTTGATTCTGGAGAGCTGGCTTTGAACTGACCTCCATGAACCTTCCCCTTCATGCTTCTTCATACCACACATCAACAGTGGTATGCAAACAAACAATGAAATCCTCTGTTTCGCAGTAACGTACAGTTAGGTGAGATAAAGTTAGATGGAACACAGCTGATCGCGATGAAACAGCGTGCCACCGATACTCTTTCAACTGTATCCTTCACGATGGTGTCCGGAGCCTGCCGTGTCTGAAAGCATCTTATTGTGTTATAAGTGGGGGTTTTTTGTAGGTTTTTGTGTATCTTTCCCACGTCCTTATAATATTCATCCATTTTCTAAAAAAATATATTTATTTAACCTGTAAAATGTATGTTGATATTATCACTTTAGCCACTGTTTGTCATGTAGAGAGGAACAGAGGAAAGCAGTCAAATATTTGACTGGAATGAAACCACATGTACTTGTATAAATTTAAGAAGTGTCAATAGTAGATTGTGGAACCAGATGGAGTTTATCGTTTTACCAGTAAATGGCAGCGGGACATGATTATGTTTACTCTCTTAAATCAAGTTCTTTAAATCTGGCTGTATCCAAGTTTAATTATTGATTTATAGTTATTTCTAATAAGGTTTAAGTATTACTGTACAGTGTCAAACCTGGATTAAATTGCTTTGTCATTAGGCTGTGATAATGACATCTTACAAATCATGAAATCATTTTTTTTTATTTATTTATTTTTTTTTTATTTTTTTTTTAAATATCAGCCGATATATCTGTATTGTTTTTACTCCTTAATATCGGTATCAACCCAAAACTAATCCCCATCAGCCAGGCTGTAGAAAATTCTAATTCAACTCCCCAAAAAGTTTGTTTGTGCTGACACACAGGACATTTTAAAAGCTGTAGCCGGGTCCAACAGGCACCACTTTCCAAACTGCTACATATCCTTTGCATGTGAAGTCTTTATCTTCGAGGTAACATCGCAGTCAGACAGATGTCATGGAAGTACAAAGTGCAGGACTGCTCGCTGCGGTGTTGAGGGGGAACGGTGTCTGCATCCACACAGAGGGCAGCAGCAGCTCAGGGACAGCAGCAGCAGAAGCAGCAGCAGCAGCTCGGGCTCGACCACAGCACAAAACACAAGTCCCACAATCACCTGCCAAACTTCTGCAGCTACAACCAGCACAGCCCGCGAGCGGCAGACGGGTCCCGCTGCATGTGGAGCTGCCTGTTGATCCAGCAGCGTCTCATGACACCACGGGAGGAAGAAACTACATGTCTACACAGATGGGTTCATACATGTGTGCGTGTGAGCCTGCGTGTGTGTGTGTGTGTGTTAGTGTGCGCAGCGTGCGCAGGAGCCTCACACACACACTCGCAGTTTGTTTACAAAGCGCTGTCAGAATAGGCTTTCGCAACCGGTGGAGGGACAGTGAGTGGGACGAGACGAGAGACGTTCACTTACTCACACACGCACGCACACTCAAAGACATATATGTATATATACACACAAGCACGCACACAGCATGTCACGCTTACCTCGGTGGAGCGACGGGAGCTGCGGTGCTTTTCTCATAAAAAGAGGGCAGAGGCTGCAGCGACGATACCGACTTACGACAGGAACCTCTCTCTTTCTCTCTCCCTCTCACGCTACTCTACCTCTCTCTCTCTCTCTCTCTCTTTCTGACAAACCGCCCACTTCCGGCTTGTCGCTCTCTCTCTCTCTCTCTCTATCTCTCTCTCTCTCTCTCTGTCAGAAACACTTTCTGCTAATTTATTTTTGACTAATATCAACATTTACATAATTTAACAACATTTCTGCAGGCTTAGTGCAAAAACAATTCTATTTTTATTTTGTTTTACTTTAATTTACTTAAAGTAAAGTAAATTTACTACGTTACGTCACGTTACGTTACATTACTTTATTTTACTTTACTCATTTTATTAGATTTAATAAAAAAAAAATTAAATGCGTTTTACTTTGTTTTATTTTACTGCACTTTGCCTAACTTAACTTAACTTATCTTTATTTATTTTAACTATTTAGTTTTATTCTATTTTATTTTATTTGTATTGTTGAATCTGACTTTGTTTTGAGCAATAGTGTACTGTGTTGCCACACAGGCAAGAAGAACCACTGTCACCAAAAATAAACTTTGTTCACCACTGCTGCTTTAGATAAATCAATAATGTGATATGATCAATACAAACATTCATATCAGATTTAAATTGCTCCCTTGTTGCACGGGCTCGTGTCTCTAGTGTTTACTTACAGCGTGTTGCACAATCCCGCCCATGGTGCTTATAGTATTTTTTACATTTTATTTTGTTTCCTATTGTTATATTCTTTATACTTATAGTTGCACAAATACACCCCAGAAAATCCCTTGTATGTGTAAACCTGCTTGGAAATAAAAGCCAGTTGTTTTTTCTTATTCTGATTCTGTGCACACAGGTTGATTAAATTCAATTTAATCTCCAACCACCCATATCTGTCGTCATCAATCTGGACAACAGCGACCCCCTCTGGTTCAATGAAATGACGCTTAATGGAGAATTTTAAACGAGATGTAATTAATGTTTTTTCAATTTCCTCTCAGTCTTACCCTTATCAGGTGAGCTGAAAATGGGGGAGAGAGCGGGAGGGAGGGGAGGGGGTTTGGTGAGGTGGCGGGGACTAAAGATAAAGCTGCCAAAATAAACTAGAGGACATTGTGTGCCCGAGGCACGTCCAGCAAATTAAATAAAGACTCAGATATTGCTGCCGGGGACAAAACAAAATACAAGTAAAAGGGCAACAGACACCATGTGACCTGTTTATTGTTCCTGTTGTGTCCTCTTATTTATCACACGTGGCAGAATTAAAATCCACATAATAGACAGGTTACTTCTTATTGTTCATAGCAACTAAACCTGTCTGACTCATAGAATGGGAATAACCCGAATTACACGCAGTCATGGACTTGGTTGGTTTTGACCTGTGACTATTGATTCATCACAAAGTTACAGAAAGGGTCAAAGTCCAGAGTATCTTTTGAATGATGTTGACTGAAATCTGAGAAATAAATGTCATCCATGTCAGAATGGCCCTCTTTTATATCAGCTTTTTCCTCTCTCGGTCTCAAACACACACACACACACACACACACACACACACACACACACACACACACACCAGACTCACAGTTTCATTGATTCTCCAGATTGATTGGCTGCGGGCCAGAGCTGAAGGGTGACAGTTGCCTGCCTCAGACAGCTGAGTCAGCAGCTGGTAATAGATGTACCTCTGCTCCACACCCACTCATCCCCTCAAACCCGTCTGTGTTTATTTCCTGTCACCGAGACAAACACACACAGTAGACCGAGGCCGGGCTGACTGGGTGTAGAGCAAGGCTGAGGCCCGGCGATGCAGAAAGTGTCTCCTTTGCTGCCTGTGCTTGTTTAGCTGCTTTATCTCAGCTGTCACTAAACAGGCTCATGGGAATCCCAGCAGTCAGGCTGCTGCTGTTCCTATCAGTGGCACGTTACAGTTGAAGACATGGCGGGGCTGCACTCATGCAATGTGGAGTTTCCAGTCAGGGAAGTCCAGGGATCATGTGTCGAGAGTTCTTTCCTCGAAGGCAGTGGTAGAACAGGAAGTAGAATGACAGATGACCTCATATGTAGGAATGTATACTGTACTGTTAAAATCCAAGAAACTGCAGTGGATTAATACTTCCATGGGAAACAACCTGTAACAGCAGCTGGTTTCAAATAATTAGCCCCTGCTGGTTTTACATCTCTCATGCTCCCATTCAACTTATGAGTCTTACTTTTATATTGTTGAATAATAGGAACGTGTGGTTGATTTCTGCACGGCTCAATTGCGGTTTGTACCCACCATAGTTAGAAATGGGACCTCTAGTTTGTTTATATTAGATTTTTTTGGCATGTGTGTCAAATTTATTTTTTCCAGCATGTGGATGTGAAAACGACCCACATGTCATCATATCATTCAGTTTTTTACTTTAATATTTAAGCAAATGTCTTTTTTCCTGGATTAAACCTGAGCTTTCTTTTCCAGCAGGGTACACCAAATTAACATCGGCCCTCAGTTCCTAATAGAAATGAGACCTTTACTGCTCTCACATTATTTATCGCATATTGCTTGACCTAAATCTTTACCGTTCCTCTTTGTTGTTACTGGTTTCCTGCCAACACAGGTGATTTCATAACATTTCCTGTCAAAACGCTGAACTATTCATTTTACCAATTATTAAATACTTCCTCTGGTTTGATTTACGGTAAAGTTCTGTAGTGTCTGTTCGTTTTAGTTTTTTTCAGCTATAGCTTTGGCCACTTCAGTTTGTCACTTCTCATCCAGTTCATTTAGCAGCATTTTCATATCTAATACATATGATCTCTCAGTTCTGTATTTATAAATCTGGAACTTTCAGAAGCAGCTGTGAATTCAAACCTGAAATGCATATGCAAATTAATAAGTGATACTTCAATATTAATCATATAAATTACAGGCATAATTATTCTGAAACAGTTTGAATATGAAGGGCCATTTTGAAAATGTGATATCTGCTGTAATCAATCAAATTTTTGTAACAAATGACTAAATACTACAAATAAACTGATTAGATCTATTTATTTACATCTTAAAGAATATGTAGCCTAAAGTAAGATGCTATTAGTTAAGAAGTCCCCTTTCAACATAATGGGTTCATAATGATAGTGTTGGCCTCAGTGGGTAAAGACTTCAAGAAAATGAGTTTAAAGCCGAATTCAATGTGTCCTACACTGTGATTCTTGTGAGGCGTCAGAAGCCAAGGCGGGAAACTACTGGGTTATCCTCTAACAAAAGGTTTTTAAAGCATGTTATATCATCCAGTATCTAAAATCAAAAAATGTAAAAGTAACTTTTAAGTAAGGCTGTCAAGTATATGTAGTAAAGTAGAAAATACAATAGTTTTCTCTGAAATGTGAATCAAAAGCAGCATGGAATGACACAGACACACAATAATTTGTCCATCTTCTTCCTGTGCTTAGTTTATCATGGGAATGAACAGGTTATCCAATCCTTATTGTTAATATAGGATTGGCGTAGGGGGTAGAGTGGTCGTTCTTCAACAAAAAGGTTGGGGGTTCAATCCCCACTCTTTTCCCATCTGCATGATCTGCATGACTGTGGAGTATAAACAGAGCTCAGACAAGTTTGATGTTTGTAACTGGCTGTTTAATAAGTTTAGTTTTGGTCCTTATAGATAATACATTAGTTTGTTTATGATCTTCATGTTAAAAAACTTTCAACAATTTCTTTTTTAGTGAGTCAATAATCACACCAACAGATTACTAGAATACTTTCAATCATCATCAAATTTTATTTATATAGCCCATATTCACAACTGACAATTTGTCTCATAGGGGTTAACATGTGTGACATCCTCTGTCCTCAACCGGAGTGAGAAAAAATTACCAGAAAAAACCCTATTATAACAGGGGACAGAACGTTCAGGTCCAGCTTGTTTTTATTGCCATCTGTCAAATCATGAAGAGTTACAGCATAGATTACAGAAAACCTTGTGACATTTCTTGGTTGAATAGGGAATATTGGTGTGGATTTATTCAACAGTGTGAAAAACTCTACTGTTTACACTTTGATAAAGTGAAAAAGATTTCTCAAATATCCACGATTACTTTTGATGATAGGTTTTAAAATAAACCGTTTGTAAAATCATTTGCTTTACATATCTGGTTATATCAGATGAATTTAACCAAACAAAAAAATGCTCATTTTGAAAGCAAGTACAGTCCCCTGGACCACAAATAAAAGTATTTGTGTGGGAACGACAAAAAACTTGTTTTCACCAACTATATGAGTCATATCATGTAATTTCTCACGATACAATACGGTGGAAGAAACACACGACTAAATAACTAACGAAGTATCCTCGTCTTTCCATGTAGGAACAAGTTTAAAAACTCTTCAAACTGCTCTGAGAAATAGAACAAATATACAAATTTGTTTTAAGTTTTAAGTGCAACCAAGGTCTTTTGGAACAACTGCGACATATGACATTTGAGGGGATCAAAAAAAAACACAACAGAGAAAAGTAAAAGAGACAATTAAATGCATCAAAAATAAATTCATCTAAATACATTTCTAAAGCGGTATAGCTTATACAACAATGAGTCTCATTACATTTCTTATTCAAAGAAAAAAAACACTTGATTTCATAGCCATCTTCAAGAGCCAATGACGCACACAGTACGACGTTTAAAAAAATACAATTCCAGATATCTGTGAAGAGGGGGAAGTACTGAATGGAGGGTCAGTGAGTGGGTCAGTATCGATCAAGATTTCCACACACCAAGTACAATCAAAGGCTAAAGACAAATGGCAATGCCTTTTTAAAAGGATCTTCCAATTCCGTACTGTGCGAAAGTTTACACAGAAACAAGAAACAAACTGTACAGGCAGGACAAGTGTACAGAGGGAGGGAAGAGAAGTCGTCAACTCCTGACAGTGAGAGAAATCTTTCACATAGGTGAGGCTACGTCCATGTCCAAAGTAAGCGAATCTGTGAAGATAAAAAATTTAAAGAAATGCTATTAATATTCATTATAAATGTTGTACTGTGTGTTCTTGTAGCCCACTTGAAGACCTTTCCGAGGGGAGAGTGAGGACAATTTTGGTTTTGGTTGGTCCAATCTTTTCGAAGTGCTGTTTTTTTTTACCATTAAGATTATAATTTGTTTATGCCACAAGTTCACTCTGGCCCGATGTTTCACTATTCAACCAAAGCCAGTCGCCATTCGCTCTGTGCAAAGTCTTCGAACACCTTCTGCTAGATGACTAGCAGATTAAGTATCTCAATGAATCCGAGGCAACCACAGCCAGAACGCCTGAAGGGGTGAAGAGGGTATTAAGAGGTAGAAACCAGAGGTACAAGTCAGGGGGTTTCTCCTGGTAAAAGATTGTGTAATGTGTGACCACCTGTCACCAGTCATTCAGTGTAGTATGAACTCATAACGCCTGAAAGACTCCTGATCACAAGACAGCAAGTCCTAAGAGTGTGAACAGCGCAGCAATCTGAAAAACTCGTTTGAACTAGAGAGTGGATCATTTTTTTGTATGAATCAGTTGCAGGTCGGGTTTGGTCACATTGACTGGGCTTATAACCGGGAAAATCATCAGGCTCGGGTCAGATTTGGTCACAAAAAACAGAATACCTCTCGTCTCTGTGAGTTTTCTTAATTGAAAGGTTTTGGCTTGTAGTTAGTGGAGCTTCTCACGTGTTTATATAAATACAAACGTTTGTGATTATGTACAATGTGTGTGTAAGTGACTCACCCATATGTCCTGGATTAGCTTCAACGTCATTGTGCATCAGAGAGTCGAGGGTGCGGGGCGACATGGGGAACAGGTCACTGGTGTTACCAGAATTTGTGCTGTAAAAACATGAAAAGACGACAAATGTAAAAAAAAAGGTGAACCAATAACACACACTTCCATGTAGATTCTGGCCACAGATTTCATGTTAGTCAACCCAATTGTTAGTGTTTGTCTTCATCACACTGAATGCAGGTCACCATAAGTCAAAAGGTTGCGATAATCAGTCTCATCCTACTCCGAAAGATAGTTCAACATTCAGCCTCAGTGTGCAAAGTCAACTGACTCTGCGCTGTCAGTTGATGGTTAGCGCGGTTGGTTAAGTGAATTTACCAGGACATTACGCAAACCTTCTTTCAAGAGCAATTTCCCCTTTTATTAATTTCCTTCCTCTTTCAAATGGCTTTTTTGGCTTTGTCTACTTTCTTAAGAAATTATTCATTGATTTTTTAATATTTGGATCAAAAACACTAAAAAATTTCTGAATTCTCGTATCAGATAAAAAAATCACAGAGTTTATATGTTTATGTTAAGTTCATACAGATGGAAAAATGGTACCTGAAACAAATAAAATTAATGGTAGGGAGATGCATTTGAATTAGAACCAGGAGAAAAGAAGCTGTGAGACACAGACACAGACAGCAAATATGTAGGTGGGGGTGCGGCGCCGATATCCCTGAAACCCACCCATCAGACACACAGACAAAGTGACATGATGCACACAAAGCCCTTCATGCCAGCCGCCAGCCCCCCCCCCCCCCCCCCCCCCCCCTTGGTTCCTACCATGGGAATCCGTTCCCAAGCAGGTCACTGTCCGGCAAGTCCATGAACACGGAGGGACACCTACGGAGAGAGGTCAGGATCGGGCTGAGCAAACCTCACAACCTGCCACCACCGTACCACACCAACACATCCTCTACCAACCAACCAGAGCACACATGGCTGACTGCCGTGTGTGTACAAACTTCTCTGACCTCTGTCAACTTGCACTGTCAATTTGACGGCCCTTTCCTTCTCCCACCTCGGTTATTAGTACCTCCACCAAGGAGGCTCGTCTACCAGACGTATTACCGCAAAACTTGGTGGAACGATGTAATATGGGTCAGGGAAGAACCCAATAAATTTAGGTGTGGATCCAGATCAGAGGGCTGTGTTTTCGTTGGAAAGTTTTACAAATTTTCCAAGGAATAATCCATGGAACTTGATAAAAAAAAAAATATCCTGTACATTTAGGGGACTGATATATTTATATGTGTGTGCAATTTGGTGAAGCTTGATTTATTTTAAGGGGTGTTTGGCCTTGCTGAAGTTATAGGCTCCAATGAGTGATATTCTAGTTCTTAATCAATCTCAGCTACTCAATGAATATCCGTCTGAAGATAGCCTCTAATATATTATTCTAAGAATAGCAATGTGTAGTTTAACAACTTACATCTAAATATTTCTAAGTGTAGGCAGCCGTAAATACGTTTAATTGAAAACATCTATATATTATATATATTCAAAACCTTTTTTCTTACTGTTAAATAAGTTATGTTTCAGCCTCTGTGCCCTTTCATGATTTTGTAATATTGACCCTGACCAAACCAATGTACCTGAATTTAAATGTGATACAACTGAAAGAGCACAACATAGAATAGTTAAATCGTTTAAAGTGGATGCCAGTTAGACGTTAGGGGTATTAGATGGTCTTCTACTCTTCTTATTTTGATCGCATTCCTGGTCTACATAAATAGAAAGGTGTGAAAGGAATATTTGCAGACCCAGCATGGAGATAAATTCCCACCTGAGTCCCTTAGGCCCTAACCTGATACCAGGGGCAACCGTCAATCGACTTAAACAGAAACTGAACAGAATCTGCGTATATAGGTTCACATGAGCAGGGTGATGGTTCCTCTAATGATGGTGGTGACTCACAGTGAGAGTAGCTTTGTTCTCTTTTCCTTGAACATGTGACAACACATGAAGTGTAAGTTTAAAGAAGTGTAGATCCTGAGCAGGAACATTCAGTCTCTTAAAAATCAATAACAAATAAGGACGTTTTTTGGAACACATTTCAACTTTGGCACATCACAGACTAGACAGCAGCCAAACCTTCATCTTTGTTACTTTGTAACGTTATGATCTTATATGTACATTTATACCATCTTGTCCTATTATCAGGGTGCTCCTTGCAGTCCACATTATCACTGTAGTCATTACAGACCATATAATCATATTCTAATCTTGAAGATAAAGGAGGGACAGATACTTACGGTGTGACGCAGATGAACTTTGTCTTTAAGTATGGCTGAATAGCTGTCCGGGAAAAGAAAAAATATACATTTGTAATGAAAAAAATAATATCCATATGTCTTGTGTCTCTTAAGATGCATGGATACCACAGAGCTCAGAGACATGTGACTTACTGGTTGTCGAGTCTCCCCCTATCTCAGGTTCAGGAGCTGTCTCCGGCCTGCAGTATTTCCCGAACGCTTCCTCTTTGGGAATGTCGGGGTGGAGGTAGACGAGAGGCGAAACCAGGATATTGGTGGCATCCATAATCTTGTATCCCATGATGATGTCGGCGAAGGACATATTGTTGAGCTGCTGCTTTGTGTAGGGCTCCACTGACTGGATCTGGGTCTTTCCTGTACCCACACCACGACCACAAAAGTGTCACAACCAAACTTCTTAAATATATATCTTTAAATTGTTATAGAAGGATTGAAATTCTCACCACTGATGTCTTTCTCCACCCATGTGAATGTTATGCCCCCCTCCTTGCTGCTCTCGCTGAAGCGCAGCAGAAAAGTGCCAGGAGGTTTTGGACTCAGAATGGCCCTCTCCCGCTCCTTACTGATGAATCCCATGATATATCTGAGGGAAACAGGAAGGCAAATAATACACACCAACATTATAAATAGTACATTCATTCTAAATCTGTTGACTGCTGCATGCCAAAACACTTTCTATACAATGAGAAACGCCAGATTCCAGAAGCTGCTCAGGGACTTGAATTGTAAACAAAGGACGACCTCTCACCCCTCATTCCACAGTGCCAGGATGTACTTCTTCACCAGGTCAATGATGTTGTCCAGCCACACCCAGAAGGAGAAGCCTTTACCCGCCATGTTTTCCTACACAGAGGAAGGGGAAAAATTACTCGCACCGACTCAATACAATGGCAATATGGTGGACTGAGGCATATGTGGCTGGAAGGTGAAGTACCTTACAGAACTTGGCCCAAGTGATCTGACAGCCAGAGTAGTTGACACAAGGCCCTAAATGGACAATCGAAAATTCCATTAGTATATGAAGCGTTGCAATTTTGGAAGTTTTTAGAGAGAGTCCAAGTCATGTCAACTCACCTAGTAATTTCTCAGCCAGTGTGGTGAGCTGTTCAATGGTTAGGCCTCTCTTGGTGGTGGAGGAGAATTGCCAGCTTAGCACTTCAGCAACCTGGTCCCATGTTCCCACTGGAGGCTTGGTGAAGAAGTTCACGTTCTGTGCAGACATAGCCAAGCCAGCTTATTATAAAAAAAAAAAAACATTATCCGAATAATTTTTATGGTGAGCCAGAAAACAACACAGAGAAGGAGAGGGCCGTCAAATTGACAGTGCAAAGTTGACAGAGGTCATGTGTACACACACGCCAGTCAGCCATGTGTGCTCTGGTTGGTTGGTAGAGGATGTGGTGGTGTGGCACGGTGGTGGCAGGTTGTGAGGTTTGCTCAGCCCCTTTCCACCAGAGGGTGCCGTCTTACCTTTGGGTGGTTAGTGAGCATGTTGTACCACAGGATAGAGGCCCAGGCATTCGGCATCTGGCAGATGTTTGAAATGACTACCACAGGCAGAGAATGGGTCTGCATATATGAAAGAAAACAATTATTAGAGTAAGTTCTTTAAAGAAAATTACAATAATTTGATTGCCAACATTTTTTCCTGCACAATGACGTTAAAATGTTCTTGCTTCTATTTCAGTAGATCATCTACTCATTAATGCTGCTCTTACCCGTACAAAGCATCTAGCTGTTCTTAGTGCAAAACGTTTTATTATGAAAGGGTTGCGTTGTTAAGCGGCCCACAAAAGATATTGCTTCTCGAGCCTTGGGATCACATCTGTGAGTATGATGTGTCCCTCAAGAAAGAACACAACGATAATGACACAATGCACTGAAATAAAATCATAATATGTCAAATTCATTATTTGAGGATCACTCAAGATGCAGTTTATTCTTGAGCCCATATTCACAACAAATATACCATTTGTCGGTGGGAGAATTTAGTTTCAAGATATTCCTTTATTAATCCCAACAGGGAAACTCGCCATAAGAGAAATTATTATGTTGAAACGGTTAAATGAATAAAAAGTTGCTTCAGCATTAATATTCAGTGCTGTTACTCCGCCCTCGGTGGGGTTACTGGGTTCAGGAACACAGTAGCATCTTTCAGTAGCAGCTCATTTAGAAACTAGGGCGATGACACTCTGAAGACTTTGATGATGACTCATTTGTCTGAAGACTTTCTCTATGATGTGTCGGAGAACAGAGCACTGCATTGTTCTTTGAGAGTTTTTTGGGTTTGCTTCTAGTTTTGTGTGGAAGTTAGAACAAAAAAACGGAAGAGCTACTCACCTCCAGATCGATCTTCAGACCTTGGTGATAGACTTCTGTGTCAAAGGTGATAAGATGCAGCTCCTCTGTGACGATCAGAGAGGCCTGGAGAGAGGAGAACATTTGAACCTCTAGTGGATGAAAAATAAACTGTGTGGACTGTTCATATGGATCTATGCAACAATTAGCATGGAATTACACTATTGTTACAATAGTGTTAGGATGAGCACCTACATCACTATTGGTCCGGCCACCATTACCGCACCTCTGTTCTCTCAGGGTCTGTAAAAAAACAGGAAGTCAGAGCTCCATGGCAGGCCGTTGTGAGGAAACTTCATCACTGTCGAGCATTTAGGGTTTTGCCTCCATAACTCACCAAGTGTTTAAACTCTGCTGACAGGCTGCCATTGTTCGATTCCTCCATGTTCATAACTTTTGTGTTGGTGCCGAGGATGTTAAACTTTCGTGACCTGAGAAAATTCAAGGGGCAGAAGAAAGTGAGACTCTTTTCTAAATTAATATAAAGCAAATGACCAGGCTTTAAAAAACAAAAATGTTCTTAAAAGTCTTACCCTCGAATTGCAGCCACATCACCAGATTCCCTGACAATAAACAGTTCAAGTCAGTGAAGCAGAACTTATTCTATATCTTGATTCATGAAAGTGTCGTCCTGATAAAGAGTTAAGAAAAAAACTCACTTGTCAATGCAAACTTTAATTTTCAGCTGGTAATTTAGTTCAGGAAACTTAACAAGTAACCTGGAAAAAAAACAAAGGAAGTATTTATTAAATATTCATCAAGATATCAAATATTCTCCATTAAAAAGGTTAAAAAAACAGTCTCTGTTGTTTCAGTGATTCAAGTCCGCAGCCTTACCTGACTTTATTTGTGAACTGCACTCCGGTTTTAATAACCAGAGGTCTGTCTGGATGCATGGGCATACATGGCTGTCTTTCCACCACAAAAGCACTAGAAGACAAAGTGGATCATGTTTCAGAGGAGATTTACCACAAGTTGTCGAGAATATAAGGTCCGCATACTAATAATCCTGAGCTGTCGACTGTGTATCACATTCGGAATATGGTCACAATGTAAACTTGATCTAAACCAGTTCATTTGTAGAATTTAGACTGAGAAATGTGTCTGAAAGCTCAGCATTATTAAAAAGTGGAACCTCAAACTTCGATTCTTCTTTAGGTTCCCAAAGAAGCAACCTCCATTCATAGTAACACAAAAGGAAATATTGTCTGTGGACGTTTTTAGTGCAGCTACACCAAATGCAGTACCTCTTCATTAGGTTTCGGAACAAGTCCACAATCTTCTCCTCCAGGGCGGGTCGGTGCTGAATGATGGGGTCTCCCTTGTAGGACACTTTCTGCTGAAGCTCCTCCAACTTCTTGATCTGCTGACGAATCTGGAGCTGGGACTCAGCCAAGGATGTGATCCTGGTTAGAAAATAACCACAGTTCAGTTCAGTCAACTCTCATGTTTTCTGACGCTAGACAGATGTTGAACTGTTGTACACTTGTTCATTCTCAAATAACTAAATAAAGCTTTCATCAACGAGCATTTTTGTTTTTATTTATATATTTATTTATATATAAAAATACAAATGGATCATCCTTAATAAGCCGACCGACGTCTAGATTAGGAAATTGCTTTAGATCTGCATTCATGGTTACCATGTCTCGAGGCGATCCAGGCAGATGTTCGGCGGACCTCCAATACAAGCAATTTGCTGTCGTCTCTTCCAGTCTGCTAGTTCTTCATCTGTCAGGTTCTTCTGCACGTAATCCATGGCGGTCAGCAAGCCTCCCATCTCTGTCACGATTTGCTAAAGGATACGAAGGACAGCACATTTAAGCAGTGGAATAATTCATCCGGGCAATGTGAGTGGTGGCAGTACCTCTGGAAAAGCATGATATAGATTCTCAAACTCTAACTTGTTCTTCATTAATCATCACAGAGTCTTTTTGCAAAGTCAATGAAAAAAACCCTTTTAAACTATTTGATCAACCAAGTGCCGAGCCCAGACTCCTCCTTCAAGTTGCTGCCTTTAAGTAATTCATAAAATTTGAGATAAAGTCAAAAATGGTGGCCTAACATCAAAACGCCTATTACTAACTTTTGCACAAACATACAAGGACAAAGCCTCTTTATGATACCTTTCTGAACCCTTGTTATTCTTGTGTTTATCAGTTGATACTTCTTCTTGGTTATACTTTTATTTATCGCATTTAAGACAATCCAAACTGTTTCAATTCTCTCTCATGTATTTTTGACATATCTCAATACATGGTAAGTGATAGGGACCCACCCTCCTGAGCTGGTCCAGAGCGCTCAGCATCTGTTCAAGCTGACCCATCTTCTGTCTTGTAGCAGCTGCCTGGCTATTTCCATTAAGGTCCTGGGACAACTCTGAAATGAGGCAGAAGCATGTAATGGGTGAGTTACAAAATTAAGATGCATTTATGTACATTACACAATAATGCTGATCAAGGCATTTAATGAATCTTAATTAAAGACAGTATTAAGACATTTCCTACAGTCTAATGTCAAGGAAAAAGCAAAAACCTATGAAGTAGATTTTACCTCCTTGGCTTTTCAGTGTCTTATAATTGAAGTCGAAATCGTCCTGCAAGTTCTCAAGCATTTTCATCTTCTGTTCCATATCCTGTTGAGAGACAAATGATCATGATTTGTTCATTAATGACAAGACTTCAAGGTTAGAGTGAATATGCAATATAAATGATTCTGAACACAAATATTCTAATCAGTGATTTTCTGAGGGAAACTCACCTGCACTCGTTTCCTAATGTCTTGAAGGTTGTGCTCC
Source organism: Platichthys flesus (assembly GCF_949316205.1). Lineage (NCBI taxonomy): Eukaryota > Metazoa > Chordata > Actinopteri > Pleuronectiformes > Pleuronectidae > Platichthys > Platichthys flesus. Next base: position 13,253,672 of record NC_084960.1, on the reverse strand, counting down.
AGGATCTGCTGCTTCTCTGTCACGACTGTACCAGTGGGATGAGCTGCTTGGCCATCCTGCAAGAAGAAGATACACAATATTCAGAATTATTCAGCTAACCCAAACCAATTCATGACTTTATTATCATAAAATAATAAAGAATAAGCTTGGTTTGTGTGGCTTTCTCTACCTGTGCAGCAGTTGTGGCAGTCTGCAGGAGCCTTTGCTCCTCCCACAAGCAGCGGGCAACAATGCGGGCAATATCCATCGGCTTCTCCAAGTACTTGCTCTGCAGATGCTGCTTGATTCTGCGCAGGTTATGCTGGTAGAGCACGTTGTTCTCCTGCAGGAAACGGCTATACTGCTGATCTATCTCTCCAAGGAGGTTGTGGAACACCAGTGTAGCGTGCGACTCCGTATTGGCAGCGTACGCCCTTGTGAAAGGAGAGGAGAAGATAATCAGGGTATGATGATTTCTAGTTCCTGCTATGAGCTGGTACGAGATGCAAACAAACTAAATACCCATATCCCCTATAACTCAAAACATTGAACCGAAAAATTCTCAGAAGAAAGCTTAACTCTAAACTAATTCAACAGACAAAGGCATGATAAGGAAGAGGCTGGCAATTGATTCTAAAACATGATAGCTTTCTACATATTAGCAAGTCATGGTGTGTGGCCAAACGCCAATCTGGAGCGAGTGGAGGATAAAACAATAGCAGCATATGATAGCAAACAGGAGAAATGAAATGGGCATAACAGATCACAGGAATAAAATTATTTCTCACCAGTCTTGGCTCTCAATCCAGGGGGCAAGAAACTGCCGGAGCTCCATGGGGAAGCTGTCACTATACAAGTGGTAGAGCTGCTCCAGATATCTGGTCTCCAGCTGCTGCAACTGGTTCCACTGTGCCATCTTGACATATACTTCCTCAAACCTACATAAAAACAGATAAGGGTAAGAACATACTGTAAATTAAGCAAGAGGTAACACACTGATGGAGTAACAGCTAGGGTGATATTTTCTTTGAATATGAAAAGAATCCCTTCCAGTGCGGTCACTTCCTGTTCAGTGAAACACTAAACCTTCACCGAGAAATACGGGCCTATATAGACAGCTGTCAACTCCCTTAGCAGATGGGAGTTAATGATCTCTCACCCAGGTTTTGCCCCAGTGAAAAGCACATTTCCTTCTTTTGAGTGTTGAAAAGCTATGGTTGAGATGGATTTGTAACAAGAGAAACATACAGTCTCAATACAATTACTATTATCCATCAGTTTCACCTGACAGGCTCCTCTGGCCTTCTCATTTTACCAACAGCCGGCTCCACTGTTCTCTGGAGGGCTGTAGACTAGAGTAAACATACGCAGACAGTGAGTGAATCCAAAGGAAAGTTGGCTTTCCAGCCATGCAGTATTAGATGATGAACTGAAGCCTTTGTTTGAGCCCCTTTTATAACCTTGGTTACTTCTGCACTATCATCCAAGTCTGATGCTATGGAGAATCAAAGATCGACTAACAAGATAAACCAAAGCTCTGATCCTGTGTTGATGATGACTCAGATGTGTTCTTGACACTAAACCAGAATGTGCTTTCTGTTTCAAGGAGCTACGGTGTTGCTTTTGCTAACAGAAAGCACAGATAGATGTTCAACATTTTTCATTGTATTACTTTATATTCTCACTCTCTAAAAAAATAGAAGAGCAGAGTAATAAAACTACTCTCGATATAAAGCCATCCTCGTAAAGATTGTTGAGTGGATTGACCTGGTAACTCAGTGTCAGGGCTCTACTCATTTTTTAGTCAAACATTAACATATGTTTCAAGTTTCATTTAAATCAAGTCAGTAACCTGAGGACGCAACAAGAAAACAGTTCCGTTATACACACTGACATTCTAAGTGAAGTTTTTCTTAAGCATGCCAGACACATAACTGAAATTGTTCCATAAAAAGTAACACTTTCAAAACTTCTCAAAGTTCTTCTTTCACTGACATATGAAAGCAGCGTGTGAATTCCTGGGCACATGAAAACACTGGGTGGTTCATCACTGAGCAGTCACCGTAGTACTGTGAGAATTCCTTTCATTCTTTCAACATCTCATTTGGGGCTCAACTGCTTTATGTTAGTGATTCGAGTAGATTTTTTAGTTTCATTTTACATTTCTCTGACACACAAAAAACCACACAAGCCAATAAAAAAAAAGGGGGGGATTAGGTGGGTCAATTCACTTTAATCTGAAAACCACTTGATACAATGTGACTTTTACCATATAGCCTATCCTCATTGCTTTCATTTGAAGTCTTTGTATGTATTGTATTGAATTACAAAATTGCTTTCCAGTAAACTCAGCACCTGCATTAAGTGTCTGGACTTCTCCAAGATATGCTCATGAAATCTCTGCGAAAAATCTGGAGGATCACCAATGACCCAGTGCATACAATCATATCAGTTGTATAACTATATTCATGTTGATCAGCAATTACTTTAAATAACATCTGGCACTGACCTCATGATGCAAAGTCCCTGCTATACAACTAGTTATTTTATGAAATGACAAAGGCAACATTTCGATGAAAACTTGATTGTGTCACAAAACAGTTGAAAAAGATTAAATCTGCACTGAAAGCTTTCAATAAAGAATTTATTTCCCAGTGATGGTTGGGGTAACCTCAGACTTAAAAACCAATGTTTCGTAATGTTCAGAAGGTTTCTTTACTCCATTAACATGATGTTCCCATTTTTTTATGTTGACTTGCCTGTGTGACACACATGCATTATAAATGACTTTCACAAATACTACTCTTTTTGCCAAGATAAGCGGTTTGACCAAACGCCACAGCTTTAATTAGATTTTATACAAACAGACTTGGAGAACATCATTGCATGTGCAGGGCAAACCAGATGTTCCAATGGTTGCCAATCATGAAAGACAATGAGTGATTCCATAGATGTAAATCACTGATATTCCAGTAAGTACCTCCTGGAGCAAACAAAAGAAAGCACTAACCATGCTAACTTATCAGGTTATATGACCTCTGTAAATACACCACAAAACATGTGAATAAGCATACTTAATAATTTATAATGTCTGTTTTCAATGTCAGCCATGCTTAGTAAATATGAAATTGATTAATTTTGCATCTTTATTGCCTTTTTTTTTTAACGTCATGGCACAAAAACAAACCGAAAGATGAACACAAAACAGGGCGTAGACGAATTAAAATAATTAATTCCACTGCTTCATTGAAGCATTGAAGGTGGAAGGCACAGCACTTTTTTGGCTGGACATAAACTCAGGTTAGACTGGGCATGATGATCAGATTTATGTCCATCGCACCATATGCAATTATCGCGTTATATACTACAAGCTCCATAGACAAAGTATTAAAATGAGGCTATGTTTGGCTTTCAAAGCTTTAAATTGACCTTCTTTTGCAATCATCATTCCACGTGGTGCGTACATGCCATGGACAGGAGCTGTGGGCTACATCACTATGACTCCACAGCTGTGGGGACTTCAGTAAACACGGTTCTATCCCCAACGTGAGGTTTAAGTGCAGGTGTGCCTGGAAAAGGTGTTGTGTGTCAGACCTGCAGCTGGGAGGAGGGAGATGGGCGTGACAACTCCAGGGAAACACAAAACAATGGGCTGATTTTCACTTAAAAAAACTCAATGCAACGTGATAATTTACGAGGCGTCAGTCCTGTTCAACGACAACAGACAGCGAACTGAGCACCAGCAAACTGGAAGTTCAAGACCACTTGTGCAAAAGGGAAAGCTACTGTCCAGGAATGAGGTTGTGACATTAGCAGGTTTATGACGTGCGAGCACAGACACTAGCTGTTGTTGCTTGATCGAACGAACAGGACATAGGATGGGCTCTCGTGAATAAGTCATAAACTAATCACAAAGCTGTAATTGTACCCTAGCACTCCCATGTAATTGCTGTGGCCTGTTGTGACATCCCTGTGAAAAGCAGCTGGCCTCGGTGTGGAGAGAAACAAGTGACGGAAAGCAGAAGTGTTTTTTATTCTCCGCTTACCTGGCTCGGTGGGACTCCTTCAAAGTTTCTTCGTGGGAAAACTGCAACGCTCTCCGCTCAAAACCACACAGACGGCCGAGGAGACTTTATTCAAAAGTGAACGCGCACAATTGAAGATAAAGTCGCAAAGAAAATGGCGAAAGACTCTTTTCCTCTCCTCCCCTGCTCGGGAAACACTTCTCTCACACGCGCATGAACCTCCACACCAGTCCTCTACACTGCAGTGCTTCCGGCCACACAAACCAGAACAGCTCCGCTTATTGACACCCCCGACAGCTAATGGTAGTGCCGAACTCCGGTGTGGCCAATCGAAACGTTTCTTTTGGGCACGAGAGGCGGGGCTTCGCGGCGGGGTTGGTTGAGAACTTGGTGTTCACTGCCGTCGCAGCAGCGCTGTTCCGGCCGGACGCGCCCTCCTTGCGTCTGCGCGCTAGAAAAACGGCACGCGGGGGGAGGAGGAGCTCTTCCTTGGAACAGCCAGCCTGGAAGTCATCTGAGTTACTGGCAGCGTTGACGTCATCACGACTTTAATAACACCAGAGCTGCTCTTCACTGATCACCCTTCAATCACAGGTCAATAACTTATATCACCTCTCTCAGTGGGTAAATATAACACATTGAAGTAGTGTGTAAACACTCAGGTAAAAGACACATAAAGTAAAAGGCAGTATTTATTATTCAGTAAGCTTTTATTTTTTATTGAAAGGGGCCTTAAACAAAACAGCAAAAGGCAAGCTCCAGCGTCTGGTTTAATTAATCACTGCTACCTAGTAATATGGGGGACATTCATTTAAATGAGTATAATCTTTTTTTCAAGTGTTTCTGTACGTCGCCTACATCCCACTCGTAGCTCACTGGCAGTTTATAAAAATGTACAAGGTGGCAAAAACACACATTTCCTCCAGAGGCACGCCGATATCCTACAAGTGTTTCAATGTTTGATGTGCTAGACAGTGTGCACATCCTTGTCAAAAAGAAATCAATACAAATGTGCTACAATTATAAGCCTATGTGATGTCACGGGCCGGCGACAATTCAATGCAGACGAACTTGAGACTTTCACAAACAGTGTGGGTATATAGTATGCACACAACCTTTCACAATCAAACAATAACACACGTACAAAATGTCCTCCGCCCAGTTCATACCCTGCTCAGTGCTCAGAAGGAGCACTCTCCTTAATTGCATCCCCCAGCCTATTGATTGTTTTAATGGAGTTCCCTGCTGCACAGTGGGCCTACAGCACATCAAGGTCACACAGTCTCTAAGAAGGGAAAATGGAGGCTGTAACCACCACCTTGTCTCCATCTGTAGCCCTGCATGCTTAACGTACACGCTCAAAAGTGGCAAAGACAGAGCACTGCCATTATCAGGTTCAGAATAATCACAACCCAATTAACACATAGCTTCTTCTAATCCTCCACTGCCGCCTTCTCCTCAATAACCTAATTTTGTTAATCATGGGGTATCTGTCACAGTGGACATTCCTTTAATAATTCCGATGAGACGCACAAGATTGCACATGGTCTCTGTGAAAACGTTTGTGGACTGGATCGTGCCATTGCGCTGGTATGACATTTGTTCAGGTACCGAGCCATTCATAAATACCTGGCAGCGTGCTGCTTGCCCCCAACTACATTTAGAATGACATTTCCATCTCCAGCTACATAATCAGCCATTAAGCTGTCATCTTGCTCTTCAGGCTATATATTGTTTCTGCCTGCAATTACCTTGGGAAATTTTAACAGGGCTGTGCCAATGTACTGTGATGAGCTGTAACCATGGCGATGCAATTGTTTTCTCTCTCCTGTGCCTCCCTGTGCAGCGCTGTGCTCTGTGAAACTCAGCAATGTGACATGCTGAATGAGTGCGCTACAGTGAAAGATGATCGAACAGTGTTTTCAAGCATGCATTGTAAAGATAAACCACAGCAACGGTTACATTCTGAATGTCATAATTATACGCTTTTAGTATTTTGTTAAATCACCGCTGAAATGAGCGACCAATTATCGACCTTGGATAGAGTAGCATGAGATATATCCCTACATAATATGTAGTATTTCTGATACAAGAGATATTACACTTCCATTTTCAGTACTTTACATTTATAATTTACATTACATAGAATGTTAAAGCAAAACATTACTTTCTATCATTTGAGACGATGTCTGGATAAGTATATTTTGCCCTGAGGCATTGTGCATTATCTTGGGTAATGTTCTTATAAATTCATTCCCTCTCAGCCCGTCTTCTCAGTTCTTTATTTCTCAGTCCTAATCTTTGGCTTTGTGTTCAGTTTTATAGTTTCACACGTGCACATTACATAATTCAAGCCATCAATCACAAAAACGTTGACCGCTCAGCCAAAACATTTAAACTGTGCCTGGTTTTATTGTTATGTGTGTTTGGTGTACACTTTGAAACATCCGGATTTAAAACTGAATTTGTAGTTCAAGGTATTTCCCATGCCTTTCTGGCTTGACCAAGTCAAAAATACACAGATCTGTGTAAATCTTTCCAACAACTTCCTGCTAGCCTTCCTATTAATGTGCATATCATACATGGTTAATATTGTATTATACATTACATCTCAATAGCAAAGACTATTTATAACTTTTTTTTCGCTCCTCAATTTATCAAACCAACAACAAACAGCAAATATTCTAAACATACAAGTCTAAGATACCCAGTCAGCCTGCGGCGTGTTTCGAAAACTTAGTTTTTTAATAGATTTTCTTATTTATATGCTAAAGAGGAGCAAATATGAAAGTCATCCATTTTGGGTACAATAAAAAGAGAACAGAAACAAAAACGACCTAAAATAGATTGTGATCACGTCTAGAAAGTCTCTACAACTAATATTGTGTCCATGTAATTCAACTAATTTATCAAGACTTCTTTCCTTTCGTCATTCTTTCATTCATTGAGACTTCTTTCCTTTCTTCATTCATTCCTTTATGAGGGCTTCTTTCCTTTCCTCGTAATTACGTCTTTTCCTGCACAGGTGGGTCTCTCTACTCGTGTTGTGCCTTCTTGAGGTGGTCTGTCTCCACCAGGACCAGATCCTCAGTCACCTCCAACAGAGCATCCATCTCTGGGCTGTCCACACGTACCAGCTCCCCTTCCTCCACCTCCACGTGCACGCCGAGCCCGTTCTCCTCTTCTCCCAGGTGGCCCTCAGACTCAGCCACCTCCTCCATCTCCGTGTTCTGCATCACCTCCTCCTCCTCCCCATCTCGGATCTTCTTAACGTAGAAGGTGAATGGGGGCACACGGTACACGGTGGTCTTGGAGCGAGCATAGACCGTGTGGTCAGGGGTAAGGGACTTGCTGACCTTATCTTTGGAGGTCTTCATCTTCGCCCGGCGCTCCAGATTGGGCGTCATGCGGGTCCCGAGTTTGCCGATCTTCTTCTCCAGGCTGTGCTTAGTTTTCTCCAGGTTGTCACGGGTTCTCTGTCTTGTCTTCTCCAGGTTGTCTCGGGTTCTCTGCCGGGTCTTCTCATAGTTCTCCTTGGTCTTTAGTTTGGTCTTCTCCATTTTCTCTTTGGAGAAGGCTTTCTTTATGTTGTCCACTTGCTGCTTGGTGGTGCGTTGGAGGCGCTTGGTACGAGACTCTTCAATAATCTCCTCAATCTCCACCTCCTCGTCTGAATTGAGATTGGCCTTGACTCCCTCCTGTCCCTCCTCGGGTATCTGCTCGAGGCCCTCCACTGCGATGCCCTCCACTGTCTCTTCTGTCTTGCTCTTGGTTGCCTTTGGTGCCTTCACTTGGTCCTGAAGGTGAAAATTAGGAGGGAAACAGGAAACGTCAAAATCACAATATGTGAAATCAATCACATCACCACTTTGACATTTACTACAAAATGAACAGTCATGATGCTAAACTGATTGTGTTGAACGATTCATGTAAATCATGGCATTTCATTTAATATGTCATGTGAAAATTATCAGCTTGAGAAAGTGAAGTCAATGGCCTTTGGGTGAGAAATGAAAAAAGGAAATATGAGCTTGTTGCTTCATAGATTGATTTCATCGACACTGTCTGTAAGCTCAGTTGTTCACTGCTTCTGGCTGGTGTAGAGTGCCATCTAGTGGTGTTTACCTGAAAGGTGGTTTACCATTTGTTTGACACTTACAATAATAAGAAACACAACAGCTCTGGTTGGTGTGCATTGTATGACACATCTCCCAAATAATGTGATTTCAAAGAACAATGATACTATCTGAAGCTCCACAGTCATAATGAAACTGCAGCAAACTGATGCATTTCCTGCCACGGTGATGTTATCTTCTCTGCACCATATTTTTCCATTTAGGCACAGAGCAAAGCAGTACAGCAACTTCCCAATTGAAAAAAGATAATATAATGGTATTTAAAAAATTTGAATAAACTTAATTTAAATAGACTTAACTTTTCAAAACAGTGATTTTTGAGTTAAATATGAAAAACCTAGTTACAGCGATATAGATTTATTTTCCCTATGTTGTAAAACCTATTTGCTAAATTTACATTTGAATTCTCACACAGAGGGTTTACCATGACATGTTTTCCATCACTGTACAACATGATTTGTTCACACAGCACACTACACTGCTGTAAAGCTGACAGCTGCCAATCAATCAGCACTACAGCAACCATATTTCCACACTGTGGCACCAGATATCCACTCAGGGAGAAGAGGTTCAAGGCTAAAAATGTGATCCCTCTGAACGGGATGTCTGTGACCCCCCTGGGAGGATTAGTGGCCCCACCCTGCTGCACCTCCGTGCCACACCTCACTGCTTCTCTTTGGATTTTATAGAGTATAGAGTTTGAGTCACCAACACCTTATAACCCGGAGCTGCCCATGTCCTTGTACAGTAGGAACTACAGTTATACTGGTTAATGTTTGATGATACTGATACCCTGAATTAATGTTGATGGTCTTTATGTTTAATTAAATGGCTTTTTTAGTCTTATCCTGGTAGAAAATCGTTTTAAAACAGTATTCAGACTTGTTTGAATAGTAAAATGTTTGACTAAAATATCAAGAGACAGCAGGTCTTCAATGCAAGTAACCTTAAACATTCTAAAATGAAATAAAAAGAAAATATCTTTGATCGATGTCAGTATCTTTATTAGCATGTAGAAGGTTCTTAAAATTAGGATTATCTCTATACTTCTTTTTATCCAGTATTGACCTTATGTGGCTTAATGTGGTTACACTCAGCCTGCTGCCTCATATAGACCGGAGCCACATACAGTATGCTCAGTTGAAATAGATCTACAGTACTGGCTCATTGCACATGTCTGTTTGTCTCCAACCTATTCATTGGGCAGATTGTAAAAACAAACAGCCTCATAAGGCAGCACTATGCCGTCAAATTAATCACCATCACCACATCAACAGTTTGAATAAATGCATCACCTTTGACACAGGCGCACGTCTTCACCATCCAGTCTCATTTAATCACTCTTCCTTTCCCCGCATAGCGGTCGCTTCAGATGAAGTCATTTCGGGTTCTAATTAATGTGGCTCTATCGTTTGTTTTATATTAACACACCTTGCCGTCTTTACATCATCTCATGTGCCACACAGACAGATGACTGTTTCCACTTTTAAATGGAAACCTGGGATGTTGCCACTCATGCCAGAGAGGTATATGCCATTTAAACATGCAGGATATTGAGGATAAAGATTAGATTCACGTCACTCAGAGCAATCACAGGTAGAGGTAGTCAGTGTACGTCTCAGTATGGGGATATCAAGACTTATAATGTGAAGAAAGAGATAAATGTGAAGAAAACACAGGTGAAATTCCACTGTTGGAGTATATATCAAGAATGTTTATTTATTTTAGTATATTTGCGATGAGGAGGTCCAGGATATTGTTTTCCACTTTCTTAAACACTGTGTGATAGGATGTTTTGCAACATGTTCTTTGATTTCTCAGAGAATAATTCACGGATCCTGATGGACGGCCATGCAAGATGGAAAGTCTGGGCCTCACCGATCAGGGCAGCTGTAATCATGCGCTAAATGTACAAGAATAAACAACATGTTTGAGTGCGGTTTGTTGTATTAAGACATCGGTAATGTGCAGTGTTGAGAAAACACACAGCAAATAGGATTTATCCTGATATCTGATTCATGACAGACAGACACCTGTCCCTGGCCAGTTCATATATTGCCATACGGTCCTGTCATGATACAGATTGAGCCTCCTTATCTGGTGCTGCCTGCGGTGTGGACCTGCTCTCTATAGCTTTATTTTGGGCTGGCCTTTCCCTCTCTCTGGATACCATCTACCATTCTCTGGCGACCAGCCACCGCAGCATTCAGCCCCCGCCACAAAACACCCCTCCCCTCTCCCTGCACAGCAACAGATAAACACAGCGCTCCGTCACCATGGCGACCCCCTCCTCACGCCGTCTCTGATGGGCGGGGGAAGTTCAGCCGGACAAACAGCTGACAACTCAACAACAATATCCCGACGGGAGGCTGTCAGTTGTTCTGAGCGTGTTACAGTTACACTTGGATCAAACGCCGCACCTGCTTTGCAGACATGAGGTGTAACAGTAACACTGATGAGAGATATTTTGGAATCTGTGAGCAACATTTTTCCATATGTATGATCAGAGCAATGTGGACTCATAAAAATGGAATTGGACAAATACAAAAAGCCCTGAAAAGTGACCTGATATAGTGTGCACTCCATAGCTGTGTAGGAAGCTGTTCTGTGAACTCATATGTCCCTGGCAAAGCTTGTTTTCTGCTGGGGGGTAAATTTGGCCGGAGGGCTAAAATTGAAAGCCAATGTGTTACTTTTACATTTTGAAAATATATTTACATACAAATGCATCTGCTATGTTCATGGAAAAAGTATGAGTATTCATGCAAACACATATTCGTCCACCCTCACGCACGTAAACAGAGTTTTTTCCATGAAGCCAGACTGTGAACACCTTTCATAAGAGGTGGCAGCTCTGATCCCGGAGCAGGAAAGTTCCGCAGCCAACGGAGAAACAGCAGTGAAGTCATACAACACAAGGAAATTACGACATGTTCCAGCATCATGTTCGTTATATAATACTACTCTCTGTAATGAGCTAATACTTTTTAGTGACATTTCAAAACCTTACAGTCTTTTATTAGGCTCTCAAGGCTCGTGGCAACTCGTAACTGAAAACAGAGACGCTGCTTGTTGGAACATTTAGCTGTTGACATTCTTGAAACTTGACTCAGTGAGCTGAATTTGGGGAAATTGTGATTATATCAGCAAACCCTGTTTTGGTTTCCCTGACTGATTACAAACCAAAAGAACCTTGTGAGGAATGGTCGGGTCCATTAGGGTGTCTGTGTTGCCTTCCTCTCTCCTTCCATTTACCGGCAGTGGAAAAGTCAGAACTCAGAGGGTGTGTGTGTGTGTGTGTATGTGTGGTTGCTCTCCTCAATGAAAGGGTCTTTTGCCAATGTTTCTTTCCTCCAAATAGCGTCATACATACCTCATTGAAAAGCTTCTGATAATAAGGGACTCTACCTCTCTATTTGTTGTATTTGTTCAGACAAGCGGTCTCTCCACTGAGCTGTGTGTCTGAGCTGTCTCTCAGAAGGAGGCACAATACAGGAGGTGCAATTAAAAAGTCCCAGCAGATAAGAGAGAGGGAGTTTGGTAAACAGCTTCGACAACAGCAATTATCGAGAGAGCCAGTAATGATAAACAGGGAAAAGATGCAGGAAGCAGGTCAAGAAGTAAAAAGACATCATCTCAGAATTGAGAATAATCAAAATCCCCCAAACAATTGTGTTAGTCTACGAAGAAAAACAATCCTTCAAAAATCCTTGGATTTAAAGTGTTTGTGTAAAAAAACAGCATTGTTTTCCTGTTGACAAAATGTTATTAATTCCAAAATGTTATATCTGACTCTGACAGGGGCTCAGGCTTTAACCAGAGACAATACTGGATTTACATTAAGGTTTTGTGCACTGGTGACCATTGAAGGAGCAGCTATGTCTCTCTCGCCATTCATCCTTTTAGGAACCTGGCCTTATCCGGAAATAACTGCGGAGACGGCAGTAGAACGATGAGTCCTGCCCAAAAGGACTCTGCTGTAACCACGGACAACAGAGCACAGTGTATAGAACACAGCGGCTGTGACTAAAGCCACTGGCATTTCACTTTTTTTCCCGGTACACATTCTCTGTCTCTATATCAGTTACAAGGGTTCCATTAATCCACCTGGTTCAATATTGTTTCTTAGAATGAAAAATGTCCACATTAACAATTCGAGCCATAGGCATCAATAGATGAATGAAGTGACGGTTTCAGCATGTAACTTTATTGAGCCAGATCAAAAAGATGTCAGAAGAAGGCGGTTTCCTGATTGCACACAAATTACCATGTTTTCCGCTCTGGGTGTTATTTTTATCACCATTACTCATTGTAAGTTGGTTTTGTGGGTCACAGTTTGTGTTATGTGCAGTAATACAAATTAATAGGGTTAGGGTTTACATTAAATAACAATCTGTTCACGTTATAGTAATCAGACTTAAACACATTCTATATAAGAAGCCATATAAGGGTTAAAATAAGATTAAATTACATCATAAAAGAGTACATATTTCTGCCATGGTCCAACAGTCCCCCAATTAAACCACATTAAAATTTAATAGAACCGGATTTTTATTTGGATCTGCCCCAAATTGCACACACACAAAAATATTACTCCCCTAAACATGTCTGATTTATTTCATAAATCTTTCTTAAGAATTACTCTCAATGAAATTAGTGAAAATATTGGAAAAAAACAACAAATGTTAAAGAAAGAGAAAAGAATAATCCTGGAGCCGCCCCCTGATCCCGATCCTAACCCTAATTGAATGGGTTCTGACCTATGGTTCTGACCCATGCTACATCCTTCAAACATGTTTAATGGTAATAATTTGTCATGCTAACTAACAAACAGATGAAAACCAAACCTCCTTGTTGATAAATAGACTATTCCCCAAATTACTGCTCATCTATAACTAATATAGGCAGTAGCTAGGAAATGTATCAATGCTGATCTTAACGTATCTTATCGACACAACATTCACAACCTCAATCCACCTACTGGAGAGTGCGTGTATAGACCAGGCACACACAGCGTTCCTTCTGAGGCAGTGTGATGAAAGGCCTGTCGGTGAGTCACAGGAGCAGCTGTCTTATCCTGTCCGGTTCTCTGCAGCTGTGCACTTAGCTTCACAATGAGTTATATCACTGACCCGTGTGCCAGTCCAGGATGGGTGCAAGGCCAGATTGAGAGATTGAACCTGAAACGGCGGTGGAGGTTTGCGAGTTCGAGTCCTGCGAGGGCCAGAATTATGAGGCTCCTCACCCTGACGAGAGCTCGGAGGCTAAAATAAGGACGCTAATGTGCTCTGGTCATTAATATTGTAGCCTCCCGCCCCCTCACACAATTCACAGAGGACTGCACCAGCCGCCTCCAGCCTCAGGCCGATTGGAGTTTACACAAAGCTAATTCTGTTTCACGAAGCTCTCGTATTCTACATTATTAAATGTCCCGTGGGCGATGGAAATATTCACCACTCCCGCTGTCTATACACAGATTCCTTCAAAGAGAAGGCCTCTGTATACACCACATAGCCACCATGGCGATGTCATGTTAGGGGCATGCCACAGGAAGAGAGTTCCTTGGCTTCTCTGTCACAGTGATGTGTGATTTCACACACAGGAACCCTGAGGGGGAAGCCCTTTTTCCACAGCTCACCCTTCCCACATCCATGCCTCTGAAACCGCTGGAATCCCTGGGTCAGTCTCAGGCAAAGATAGAAAATGAGCTTTTCCAGTGAAGTCTCTGTGTGAAGCGGCAGCCACAGAGCTGGAACATATTATACACAGCAGTGACTAATCCCTTTTTCTCCACTGAAGGGGCTGTCCATAGTGACACTAGAGCGGTACAGGAAGTTTTAGCCAATCAGACCCTCAAATTTGCACGTCATACTGAACTGAGCATAAAGATTTATATGATTTTTTCATTGATTTAATCATAAAAAAGTAAGGAAAAGTAGTGGTATGATGCAGATATTGACCATATTTTTTATCTGTGTAAATACATATAATCGCTTTACAGGATAATGTGATATGTGGCTCAAGTGAGCAGAACACTGGGCCCGGCTTTAGGAAACTATAACTACTGAGTAACATTAGGCCGATGTAATGATACATGACTGAAAACTCATGCCAAATTACACCTGGTATGGGAAAGAAGGCGTGCAGCCAATCACCCACAATGCTTTGCTTTGTTCTGAAATAAGCAGTTGTCTGTGTGACATTAAAAAATGATGGGATATACTAGATGGAAAAACTGACTGGTTGTTTAGAGGTTTTATTCAGTGTTTGTTTATAAGGTGTGGAAATAGTTTCACTCTCACATAAGACTGGAGCCTCATTATCAACTTGTAATAAAATGAATTCCAGCCTTCCCAGTTCAAATGTGCACTGTTTAAAAACGAGGATACGTTTTTCAGATATAGTCAATCATGTTATCCTCAACTTTCGCCTCTTGCATAGATTACTTTAGTACTTTTGGCATTATTAATAGTTTAAACATCCTAAACATCCCTGTGCATGCAAAATCTAATCCTGAGGTGTTTCCACACCGACACGCTCCCTGTGACAACCTATAACTCACATGTCAGTGACAAGAACAGCGAGCCGCCACTGGAGCAGTGAGCAGCACCGAACTTCCCTTTCACACGCAACGTATTAGGTTACAGGAATAACAGTGAGGAATATTAATAGAAACATGTATGGGTCCAGCTTTAACAGCAACTTTTTGTATTATTAAAATAAACACATCCTTTTCAAGAAGATGGTAAGAAGATATGCAGGTATCAGTTTTTAAATGTTCACCTCCAGTTTTCAGGTGTTAAAACTGTGCAAAGACTGAGCTGTGAACTGTTGTCCATGTGAAATCTTTTCACTTTAGGTTAAACTTAAAATGACAAAATACCTGGTGTATGGAAAGTACAGCATGCATCCAAAAACTGACACTACATGGTCAAACACATACATTTATCAGGATATATGTGTCAATGCAATTAGTCAATTAATTGGCGCTGCTGATTCCTGAATTCAGACCCCCTCGATGAAACAGGACACTGCACCATTCCACTGCACTGCTGAGGGTGTATTTATAATCAAAAGCAAAATAGTAGTAGCGTATCTTAATACCGTAAAGCCACTCAGATAATAAGGCCAACTTTTTATTTTGGCGACGGCCTTGTAAATGAAGGGCGTGCCTGCAAATTTTTAGAATCAGCAGCTTCCTCTGAGTTGTGGTCAGGCATGAGGACACATTTCTGCCTGCCAGCCAAGAAGCTGGATGAAAACTACAACCGTTCAAAATCCAGAGATCTGATCGGTGTCCCAGCTGGCAAATCCTGTCTCCTCTGGTGGGATGGGGATGTGCGGTGAGAGGGGAGGGCAGCTGCGACCTGAGATCAGGCGTCGGGGAATGTAAATGTAGTTATTCTGATAGGAGCGGTAGGAACATGTAATATCGTGGAGCAGGAGAAATGTTTCACAGCAAAACACTGTTGGATACATGCAGATGTGCTTGTGTATGCAAACAACAGTAGTTTAAGTGCAACACGGACCGATAAAACATCACTCCAGGTTCAATTAAAATCTTGAACAATGATTTAATACCACATAGAGAGTTGCAGGGTCATTTCACCCAAAAATATGAAAGCATAATGGAAAAGCAAAAGACCCAACATGACACCATGATATGAGAAAGTATGAATAGGTCTCAGTAGAAAAAGTACAGTTGTTACTCATAACGTTCACACTGTCTCTGTCCCATTAACATATGACCATGAGTCACTGAGCCAGCATGAAAAACACCAGGACCCTGAAGCTGAAGCAGCTAAATGGAATTCAGCCATCACTCATTTTATTATTAACACTGGTACTTTTTCTACTGTGACAAGTCGAAAATGTCTAGTGTGAAAATGCCCATTAGATCAAGATAGTTTTAGTTTGGGCTAAACTCTGTATAACCTTATTATGAGAAAATAAGATGAAAAATGATTGAAGCAAGGACCCTCTTTGCTACAGGTCAAACAAAACGAATACAGCCGACATATCATATAAATCTATTTATAGTCAATAATAAAAATTGTACGCAGACACGTACAGTGTTTTCACATGCTGGAACAGCAGGGATCTTCTTTCTGCTGTACACGCTCTATAGCCTTATGACAGCAGCACGGGAAAAGCTACAGTAACACTATCAGCAAATCCACGTCTTATATCTCAGACGCACACACACACAAACACACCCGAACTAAAAAGTGAGTCACCGTGCAAATGTGTTGTAAGTGAATGTAAACCCGACCCGAAAGGCCAGAGCAATCCTTACAATAATCGTAACTGTAAAATAACTGTCAGTGTTTTTAGTGTAAACACATTTCTTATGATCAGGTTCCTTATTCCATGAATGAAAAGTGCGGGACTTTGTAAAAAATAAATAATAGGGGACGTGATCAGAAGATCAGGATTTGACTAGTCGTGCCGAAAGAAACATGGTTCTGGCTCCAAGATTTGCTGAACCCCGTTGAATAAAATGAGAGGGATGGGATGCTCAGAGGAAACACAAGATTGATTTTAAAAGGAATAGTTCAACATTTCAAGAAATACAATTAGATAAGTTAACTCTTGGCAAGGTAATTAACAACCTGGTCCTGAATGATTAAGTAATGGTTCACAATCTTTACTTTCAGCAAATTTTTGACTGTAATACACACTGTACATCTGAAATGTATCTCTGTATCATGTATGTCATTATCTGAGCACCACCTTTAGACAACTTTTTTCACGCAGTGGCTCTCACACGCACACCACTGAGCACTGGAAGTGGACTGGCTAGCTCGACACAGCAGCTGACATGCAACAGTGAAATGTGGAGCCTTCCAGATATCTTTCCAGTGGCCTGGTAAAAGAGGAGAGCAGCAGAGGTGAGAGAGAGAGAGAGAGAGAGAGAGAGAGAGAGAGAGAGAGAGAGAGAGAGAGAGAGACTAAAGGAGAAAAACATAATGAACAAGTACAAGCAAGCAAGTACTGAATGAGCTGTGACCGTCGCTCCCAAGTGGGGGTTATGGGCTAAGTCGATAGTGGGAGTCAACTGAGAAGAGAGGAACAAGTGGGCATGATGGCAGGATAATCACAGAGATGCCAACGGGATGAATCACAACACTAACTTGGTGCTGCTGAAGGCGTGTGCTTCTGCTGCTCCTCAGCTGCTCACTCTCGCCTGCAAGGGGTCACCTAAGCTCTTCATGACTATACCATCCCTGTACTGAGGCCGAGATGTGATTTGTGCTTACAAACAAATATTTAGAGCTGGAGCGGCCAGAAGCTTTAGCTGGATCAATGTGTCTGCAGAAAGTGGAAGTGAGTTATAACACATGGTCTGGTCTGGGCAGTAGCCAGTACAGAAACCTGGGCTGGGGCTGTGGCTTGTTGGCTGCAACCTGAGCTCTGGAAGGTCGGTGAAGGCGGCGTCGAATAAGTAGACTGAAAGTGAGAAGTCTTACATCTTCCTGATAGAGCTGAGCCCATGGCTATATCAATGTCCTTGAGCGTCAGCCAAACGCTCTGTTTCCAGACACAGAGCAGAACAGTCTCACACTCCGATGGACAAACACTATCACGTTGCATAAACTGGACTCATTTGCATAATCCAATAGATAATGCGCACGTGACACCTGTCGTTTTTAGTCAGAGTTTGAAGTCGCACTGGAACAATGTTAACTAACTGGGTATGGTGATGTAGGGCTTCTTTCTAATCAATCAGTCTGAATATCCTTTTTATTTATTGATAATTTATGCTATTAAACAGTGAAAATCACCAAACATTACAAGAAAACATCTGAAAACATTAACTGGTAATTGATATTTAATTATTTTCAAACATTCTATTGACAAAACAATATTTTTTTATTAATTGAGAAAATAATCCACAAAAGAAAATGTATTAGTTAATATTAATAAACACCTTTTAGCTGTCCCTAAAGACGAACTAAACATCCTAAGTAGAATATAGAGCTGAAACAAAAAAAACTCTTATGTGACACATATTAATTCCTAACTTTACCACCATCAAACATCATAAAAGCCTCGGTATCTATAAACCGTTTCACTAGAATTGAGTCTTGTTACTGGTACCAGCTTCCATCTCGGTTCATTCCCTAACAATTTCTTCAACAAACACTACAACAGGAAATGAGGCCTCAGAGGCTAAAATAGCCACATGCCTGGCAATGTGAGACTAAATAAGGAAATAAACTTGCGCTCAATCAGAATGGCTGTGCTTGATTCTCATGAAGAAACAATTGGTCTCCATTTGAGCTGTGATGACAGGCCGGTGGTGCCTCATGCAGCCGGACACTCACAGTTAGAGGCTTGTTATTCTAAAAGCTCAGCGTCACAGCTGCAGAGCGACACCACCCAGTTGTACCTCACACACTTTTCAAATCCTAAACTCCCAAAATGTAATTAAAATGGTTTAACTGTAACAAGAGGAAACACATTTAGGACTCTAGTGAGAATGTTCTCTGTGTAAGTGGGATCACAGTGAGACTGGTTCATGAGAAACCACATATTGTCATTAATATCTGATATGCAGTGGTAAAATATGCAATATTACCTAAGTACCTTTACTCAAGTTCTGTACTTTTAATCACAATTTTAAAAACAGAACTTGAGTATTTTTATTTTATTTATGTTCAGACTTGGAGGCAAATTTTGTACCTTTAACTCCACAACATTTATTTAAAAGCTTTACCAGTGACCTTGCAGACAAATTTGACAGATTTACCAAATATAATCCACTAATGAAGCAGGACACATTACTTAATTAAGCTTCCCAACAGTAATAGTTCAAATTAGCCCCTTTACCAGCTAATAATGATGACACCTTCAAAGTGTCCAATAACATAGCCTGTATGTAAAGATGGATGAAATGATAGCTCATCAAAAGTGCAGCCAAATCATCTGGATCACCCCCTGGTGGCTGGCTGCAGTATAGGTCCTAAATTCAGCCTCCTCCATATTTACCTTTGATACTACTTGCGTAGTATTTTCTACACTGTGGTGTTGTTACTTCTACTTAAGTAAAGGTTATGAATACTTCTACCCCTGCTGATACATGTCGACCGCCACACCCTGCTGTTGCCGGGGGGGATCCTGTGTGCCACCGTCATCGCAGAGTTAATTATAAAGCACCACTGTCCAAATCTTTCCTGCTAGAATCCTGAAGTATCTGGTTATTCTCAGAGTTCGCAGTCGGAGTGGCAGTAGAGAAAAAAGATGGCACCTGTAGTTAGAGGCAGTGCTGGCTCCGCAAATCTGAGAACAAGGTCCAATGCAGCATGTGTAAGTCACTTGTCTTACTCAAATTCTGCCTCAGTTGACACTAGATTTGTGGTTGAAAGCAAGTACTTGTGAGGAATGGCCACACACCCACAAACACACTGGTATAACTAAACTCGTGAGGACAATGAACTAGCTTGCATTATTTCCCTAACCATATAGGAGCTTTAACCTAATTCTAAACTTATCCCACTCTAACACATTAACACACAAACAGACGGCGGAAAGTGTTGAAACCTGTCGGGGAGCCAGTGTTGATTTGCAATGCTGCCAATATTGAAGCAGCCCGTCTGTCATTCAATTAAACCGGACACGGCGCAGCCATCCTCTGGCAGTAAATATAGACCGTGGGAGCCCAAAACGGCAACTGCGGAATGGAAGCAGTGACCCGCTCTTACAACTTCTTCGTAAACGTGAGAGAGACCAACTTTAGACAAAGATTAGAGCATTAAAGTTGCAATAACACAAACAGGGACTGGATTATGCCGGCTCTCTGCCGGTTGTAACACTATCCTAACTCAGAATAAAAGCCTTCAAATGTCAAACTTCATAAATAGAAAAAACATCCACATCTGCAGACTGTTTACTCCATTAATGTTCAGAGTCCTGCACTTGTAGACCTTTGTGTGAAAGGGTTTAGACTGTATAGAGGCTTAAACAGCAGGAAGCACCTGCTTAAATAGTAATTTAATAATTTACTGTCGATGATTGGATTTCTGCTAGATGCCGATAGTGAAACCTGCTCCCTCAGTGGACATCCCTGGAGGGGGAAGTGAAAAAGATTCTGCCTGCCAGTGTAGAGGCTTGCAACTCTAAGATGAACTGTTACAGAGGCTTTTAAAAAAGATCTTTTCCCTTTACCAGCCAACAAAGATGGCAAATGTTATGATGTGATGTGCGTACGCTGACGAACACGCATTTCCTTTGATTCGTGTCGGCAAATTTCAGATCATACGACACGTGACCTTTTCACGCACAAAACAAACCGAAGCGTACCTGCTGCTTTGCCGGTTTTAGCAGCCAGACATGACAGCACGTCGATAAAAAGGGCTGCTCCACAAGGCTCATATGCACAGGGGTACTTTTCCTCATCAGTCCTCTCAAGTTTAATCATGTGTCCTGCTTCCCCCCGCCCACCCAAGACATTCATTGACTGAACTGCTTCTTTAACTACCGTTGAATTCTCCCAATATGAACACACGTGCTTTTGGCTATTCATGTCTGAGTTTTAAATGTGTCCCACTTCTGAGAAATTGTCATAATGAAAACTCCATCTTCATCTTACCAGTGAGCGGCCTGCCAACTATCTGCCCTCTGGCCACTCGGAGGCTGGGGCGTTGGTTCTGTCTCGAGTGGCCCCATCATGCCAGTGTTTACGAGGCTTGTATTTTTATTTACGCCCACAGGCCTTTCTTTAGTTTCATCGGGTAATCATGAAGTCCTGCGGAGTGAGAGAGGTCACTATACCGGCCTTGTTTTTTCCCCCCATGGAGGTCTGGCTCTCCGTTGCGAGCATTAGCACAGATTACACAGCAGCTTCTAAATAGAGGAGCGCAGTGTCGGACGCCTCGCAAATATCACAGCCCCATTCAAGTTTCAGGAAAAAGTGATCCCAGGCGTTTATGTCATGGAAACCGCCGAGGTGGAACCACTGGGAAAATACACTCAGGGGCCAGTTCACTTGGAACACCAGGCTAAAAACGAATGCAGCAGTCCTGCATTAATCAAAGCTCCACAGCAGCTCAGCTTGTGGTGATTTAACTTTACGGCCATTTCGGAGGCCACACTTTGTGCTGACGTACACAAGCCTCTTTCTGTGTGGTGCTATTCAGCAGTTTAGATTCATCAAGGGTAGGATTCATTGACTTCTTTTTATTGAAGGGGCCAACTCGTGTCACAGCGACTGGGTGACTCAAGCTCTCTCTGGTGAGATGATGTCAAATTCCTGCACTCAGGGGCCGATGGCTTTTCAGGTGCACTTCACACTGACTCAAAACTTTCTTTTGTAACAGGGGAATGTGTCCAGGACTGTGAGTGTCATTGTAGCACATTAACATGAATTATCACATGTAAACTATTAATGGTGTAATTTATTTCTGTGATGGTCACATTCTCAAACTAATATTTGCCATTACATGATGAGACATGTAATACACACACACACACACACACATGTTTGTACTTCTATCTTAGCGAGGACACTGATTGACATAATGCATTCCCTGGCCCGTAACCCTAACTTTAACCATCCAAAACAAATGCCTAACCCTAACCCTAAACCTCATTCTAACCCTAAGAGAAAAACAAAGTCTTAACCCCTCAAAACTCACGTTGAAAAAGAGAGGAGTGGCAAAAATGGCCTTACTTTACAAAAATATCCTCACTCTGTAGGTTCTATGCTTAATCTGGTCCTCACAAATATATAAGCACAGGAACACACACACTGTTATTTCTCCCCCAATCACCTGGTAGATGAGGACTTTGAAGTTGCGTCTCTTCAGCAGCTCGTTCTCGTTGCTCTCCAGCTTCTTGATCTGGCCCGCCTGCTTCTCCAGGTTGGAGCGCACCGTCTTGACGTTGACGCTGACCTTGCGTACCTTGTCCAGCATTTTGTTGACCGCGGTGGCGGTCCCCACGTGGTTCTTGGACAACTTGGTCAGCTCCCCCTGGATGGTCGACACAGACTTCTCCATGGACTCCTGCCGGGCCTCGAGGCCATTCTGGGTCTGCTGGATCTGGTCGACCACGCCGATGATCTTGTCGAGCAGGGACAGGACCATGACCCCGTTCATCTGGGCTTCGTTCGGGCCTCCGGGAGTCAGCACCAGGTCCACGTCCTCTGAGGGGTCCTCGTCATCATCATCATCGTCATCTACTGCCGGCTCCGTGGCGGCACTCACCAGAGCTACCTCCTCATCGTCGTAAGCCACCTCTGCCAGGGCTGTGTGCTCCTTCAGGACACTTGTGTCTGCCATGGCTGTCATATCGCCAACTACAGATAAAAATACAAAACTGAAAAACAACCTGCCGGAGCTACTCTGCACAGAAACTCAATCCCTGAGGCCTTTTCAACTTTCAGATCCACTTGTTTGCCTTTTCCTAGTCTAATTCCCACTTGAAACTTTCTCTTCACCCGCCGTCTCTCACACTCTACCCTCTCTGTCTCTCTGTGCCTCTGCTCTGGGATGCCAGCCAGCCAAGGGGAGAAGGGCCTCTCACAGCTGAGGCATGTGTTCCCTGACTCAAATGCTCCTGCTCCCTGTGTAACCACCCCTTCAAACTTTTCCCTCCCTACACCCGCCCCCATCCCCGGCTTCCCTTGCTGCAGGGGCTCCACCCAATTGTGTGTCCAGGCACAGGGCAGCATATATCCAGAATCCCCCTATACGTGACACAACTCTTTTACAGGGAGCGGTGAGGGGGTCATCACAGGTGAGATCCACCTCCCGAAAAAAGGCTCATAATCATAATCAAAGAAAATAAATTAACCAGGCGATAAAGTTTTACAGGGAAAACACATTTTGACGACTGAGTGTAACAAGTTCTCTCTTAAAGGTTCGTAGTCATTTTTTTTGTGTGACAATGTTTGACCATAGGCTTCTACATTTTATTATTTGCAAGGTGCGCTAAATATTCTGCAAAATATATATGTGAATAGTGAAGTTGTGATGGAAGTTGATTCTCCATATATCACTGCTTTGTTTAACAAGTGATTTATGACAGCTAAAAAGGGGGGTGGGGGGGGGGGGGTGGGGGCAAAAAACAGGGGGCTAAAAACTCTGAAGGGGTTTAGTTTTTCCAGTTTGGACATCTGTAAAAAACATGGTTGCCCCCTGTAGAGAGGACACGCTCCAGAAGTAAATATAAAGGGCCCATTTTAGCGAAACGATTTGTACAATTTAGATGATTACATACAAGTGAAAATATCAATGGAATTATTTAATAATTATTAATATATATACATATATGTATATATTTCTGACAATACAACCCTTTAACCTAAATCGTACACTCTGAATCTTTAAAACAACTCAACATTTCAGACACATATAACCGCACAGATACTTTTACGGTTGCTCTGCGCACTTGATCCACTGGGAGGCGCTAAGTACCCGTGATCCCTGTTAACGATGAACCTCTGCGGGCATCAAGGCGGACAAATTAAGGCGCATAGATGTTTCCGTTGAAAACCTTCAAAATAAAAGCGGCAGAAGTGGGCTGGGTCTGCTGGTGTTCATGTGATTCGGCGTCTGCCTCACTTCCTCTTTCTTCATACCACCGAGAAGTCCACAACAAACAGAGAAGAGGAAACCAGGGCGGAAGTCGGAGTGTGAAAGAGACGAGGAGAGAGAGAGAGAGAGCTAGAGAGAGAGGATCTGCACCTGAACAGCAACAACACAGAGGTACGAAAAATGGCTGGATAACAATTAAATTAACTGACACTAGAAACCGTCGCTCTCATGCTAAGACATTGGTTCATTCTAATATTACAGAGCAGGTGCGCTAGGTTAGCATTAGCCGTCATGTTAGCTCATCCCTCTGCCAACCCAAGTCCTGTAAGTGAGCTAACTTTGCCAACCGACAGCACCGACGTCTCACAATAGCATCACATTAATTCATACCCAGTTGTGTCGCATGTTATCTTGCTCTCCACGTTGAAGCTCTGCCAGTATGCTAACCCGGCTAACTCCCAATGATGGGTTACTGGAGTTAAATAAAGTTAACGCCTGCTAATTAGCCAACACTCCCTGTCACTGCCATGCTACGTCATTAGGGTTAGATCTGTTGTGTCATAGTGTTGTTGCATCCATCTGTAAGTAGATGTGTCAGTAGCTGTGTCAGTAGCTGTGTCAGTAGCTGTTAGCTCTGTAGCGACTCCAGTTTTGACAGGCAAAGCTTTGGCAGTCAGTGAGCTCAGCTCGTCAGTAGCTGTCTGATGTGTCAGTTTATAGGTATACAGTTAACAAAATGTGTTTTTCCTTACATTACATTTTCACATCACTTACATGTAATGGTGTGCTAATGCAAACCTGTGTTATAGCAACGGGTCAGTGGACGGGCACTCAGTCGTGATGTGCCTGGGGCTTACGAGAGCTCCTGGTCACATGCTACCTTGTAATCCACAGATCCACAGATAAGCCCAGTGTGGTGGTTTTTGAAGTAGGAGGTTATGTTGTAGGATCTCCTGGGAAAACTTCACCGTTTTATTTTAAATAAATTAAAAGAAAAATCTGCTCACCAGGACCACTAACTTGTGCTTTACTTCCTCAATAAAAACCCACTGCACACACAGGTCTTTTAATGTCAGAGTTCACACTCTTTCTTAGCATAAGAACATTCCTGTACTAATCATGGGATCAGCATGGGGCAGGCTAAAATACAGTTTTTCAAGGTCACATGCCATCTTCTCACACTTGTGCTAAACTAACACAGAACTGACACAGGCCGCCCTCATTAGTGGTTTTGACACTAGTGTGCCAAATAGAGAAAAGTGTTGAATGTTGAACGAAACTGAAAAGAGAGTTTGCTTTCTATTCTCGGCACTAACGGCAAAACACCTTTTTTTTGTTTTATAGAGGTGCTGCTTGATCCGAGGGAGGCCCAGGGCTCACATCCTTCGGCAACATGGGGGAACTCTTCAGAAGTGAGGAGATGACGCTGGCTCAGCTCTTCCTCCAGTCAGAAGCTGCCTACTGTTGTGTCAGTGAACTGGGAGAGATTGGGATGGTGCAGTTCCGTGATGTAAGTCCACCTCGATCCCATCCTGTCTCGCCTTGTTTCATAATGCCTCGGTTATTTACTTTTGAGACAGACGAACAAATGAGTCGGCTGATTTAGAAAGTCGATATTGGTCATCGGCTGCTACTTTCACTGACATGACCTCTAACAAAAAATGGCAACAGACACATCTTTAAACATTAAATATATATTTTTTGAGTTTAGATTTTTGACTACTTACATTTTGAATAAGTAGAACGCACTATTACATACAGCATAATATTGACCAGTGTGAACATTATTTACTTCAGATTCTGTTTGCCATTTTCTGATGACTAAAACGCATAAAGCGTAAAGTCTTCTGTGGTTATGTAGAGATGATCCCATCAGTAAAACTGTTGAGAAAGTGCATGCCTTCTGCACCATGTTCATCATGTGCTCACAGCTGACCCCTCATTCCACGCATGAGAATGCCCATTCCTGACGAGCCCTGAGAGAAGCTCTGTGCCAGACTATTGGTTAAGCTTTAACAAGAGCAGGTCCGTGCATCCACAGTGGTGTTTTAGTCATATGATCAAGTTCCACTCAACCCAGTATTAAATCTTAAGAAAGAATCTGTTTTATTAAACCTCTGAAAAAGTTTATTGATATACTCTAAACTAAATGGAAAGGTTGTTTTATTGTATTATTTATTAACAGGGTCTGCAGCCATTTAGTTGTTGATGAAAATGTGTGTACTTGGTCTAACACCTACTGTGATACAAATGTGACTGGAGCACAATTATTGTATTTCTTAACTGTCATTACTCTGTTTACTCTGTTAACATCACCATGTCCATGTTGTGTTGCTCGACCTTGAATTGCGTTCTGTTTCCTTGCAGCTAAATCCTGATGTGAACGTGTTCCAGAGAAAGTTTGTTAATGAAGTGCGACGATGTGAAGAGATGGATCGCAAACTGAGTAAGTGAACTTAGAGCACTTGCCTTTGCACTGAGATTTAAGCACTCAACGGACAGTCATGGACAGTCATAATATAAATAATTTAGTTTTAACCAGCCATGTCAGTCCCATCTAAAGCCCCAACCCCTGTTCGTCAGAAGCGTCTGTTTTTTTGCTTGAATTAGTAGTTTGACATGAAAAATTGCTGCAACTCTTACACGCAGGCCCTTATTCTAATAAGGAGAGATTATTTATTCAGCATGAAGCAGCTAATTGCACACCTGTACCCTTTTGTTCACCTTTTTAATTCTCACTTACAGGATTTGTAGAGAAAGAAATAAAGAAGGCCAACATCGCAATCATTGACACAGGAGAAAACCCAGAAGTCCCCCTTCCGAGGGACATGATCGACATGGAGGTGACTGCTCTCAATCTCCCTACAAGCTAAACAGTGATCTGTATCATCCACTGCTTCCGGCTGCTCACCTCTCTGAACGTCTCTCCGCAGGCCACATACGAGAAGCTCGAGAACGAGCTGAAGGAGATAAACACCAACCAAGAGGCCCTAAAAAAGAACTACCTGGAACTGACGGAGCTCAAACACATTCTGCGTCGCACGCAACAGTTCTTTGATGAGGTCAGCTTCAATGAAAGTTCTTTAATGTTGTGATCCCCTGACTTAGAATTGCGATTTATTCTAGTTAGTTATGGTTACGGGTAAAAATTGCAGCCGAAACTCATCTCAGATTTGCATATACCTGCTGATGTCTATGCTGGTTAACACACACACAAAAGGACATTTATTGCTGCTTGATTTGGCAAAGGGTTATAGCACTCATGATTCTTTATATGCTCACATGACACCATATGTTCGCATCACTTATTAGCTGTAATAGCACTGCTGTATAGCACTTTATTAAGGCTCAGCACAGTGCACTCTGTTCATTTGTCTTTTCAGTAAAATTCCTTCCATTCCACCTCTGCCCTGCTTCAATTCCATTTCACTGCCTTCACAAACAAGCCTGTGTTAGCTTACAATGCCAAATGGTCTTTTACAAGTTGTTATGATCTTAGAATGAGGTGAATCATTTATCCAGTAACACGCTGTGTCTGGTCAGCCATTAACCGGTGAGGTTCACTGTCTTTTCTGTAAACAAACCCTGGCTCATTATCTTCCCTCTGTCCAGATCTCATTACCTTTTATGTGAGAAATGTCTGAGGTATATTAGATGTATTATATTAGCACTGTTCATGTGTATGTGTGTCCGGTAATGCTGGGGCATAATATGTTGCAATCCTAGCTGATGATTTAACTTTCATCCAGATGGAGGACCCCAGTTTACTGGAGGAATCAGCCGCCCCCCTGGATCCCAGTGAGGTTATCCGAGGGACTCCTCTCAGACTGGGGTGAGTTTGCTTACCTGGATTCTTCTCATTTAAAAGGATTAAGCTTTTCTGTTTGAGATTTCCACTCTGTGCCATCTGTGTCTAAACTGTAACAACCAGCCAATCAACTCCCACACACCAGCTCATGCCAAAATGCTTAGACAGGAAACAAAGGTCACCTGAAGTGAAAAATCATTTCAGAACATTCAGATAATAAAGAAGAGCGACCTTTAGTAGACAGATAAAACAAACCCAACCTGTCTTTTAATATTGGAAAACCGCAATGTCCTGATTTTTATATATATATATATATATATATATATATATATATATATATATATTTTACATTTTCATCCATGTAAAATATTTTAGGATGGATGTCAGAGGACATATTGCACAATTTTACGATTTTTGTGTAAGAATACACAAGATATAGATGGAACTTTAATGGAAATAAAAAAATGTTGAAATCGTGGAAGTGTAAAGATGGGGATGATATATCAAACAGAAACACAGGATTAGAACTTTTTTTAATTTCTTTTTCATTTAATGGGGCCTTTAAGTTGTATTTCATCCATACCAGCCAAGAGAACTAGTAACAAGCGATGTTGGGTTTGTTATAGATTTGTAGCTGGAGTCATTGGCAGAGAACGTATCCCCACATTTGAGAGGATGCTCTGGAGAGTTTGCAGAGGAAACGTCTTCCTGAGGCAGACAGACATTGAAGAACCTCTGGAGGACCCGACCACGGTCAGTTCATTTAATAAACAAAATGATTTGTATCCTGTAAGCGTGGTCAGATATGGTACCTGCGTCACTGTTCTCCTACCAAACTCCGATTTATTTTCCCCACAGGGCGACCAAGTCCACAAGTCTGTCTTCATCATCTTCTTCCAGGGAGACCAGCTGAAGAATAGAGTCAAGAAGATCTGTGAGGGGTGAGTGAATCAGCTACATTTTACACCTATACAAAACAAGTTTATCAAGTGTTCTCAGCCAACATATCCTCATCCGTAATTCTTTATCTGTCCTTAGCTTCAGAGCCACTTTGTACCCTTGTCCAGAAACACCACAGGAGAGGAAAGAGATGTTAGCAGGAGTGAATGCTCGCATTGATGACCTGCAGATGGTAAATGCCCTTTCAGGGAAAAGACCCAGAGACTGCTGACTCATATACATGAACTTGCACCAAACACACTTGAACTTTTTACTTCTCTTTTCTTTTTGCTTCTGCTTGTTACAGTGAGTCGGTTGAGGAAATTTCATAAGACAGGAAGTGATCTGCTCTTTTCATTTTGCTCTCAGACAAAGGTCTAAGCCAGATATGCTTCTCATAAGAAGTACATGTATCAGATATATGTTGCACAAATTATACCTCATAGAAAATATTATATTGTAGGATTTATGGGACTTTAAATTGCCAGTTTTTTTGCCATATGTTCCTAAACTCAGTCAACCAGCTGTGTTTAGGAATATTGTGAGATCACCGAACGTTCCCGTACCAGCTTGTATGACTCAGTTAGATGATGCTTGGCATGCCTCCTGCATGCATGTATATATGTGTCTTGGTGTTTGTGGATGCAGTGTTATGCTTGTCGCTACGTGGGCATGAGAACTGAATGACAGAATGGCATTGAAGATGAAGAAAGTGGAGCTATTTGGCCAGCGATCAGCAATGTGTGTGGCCCGCTAAGCCTCTCGACAGCAGGGAAAACCATGCCTGTAGGCAGACTGCACAGTTCAAATGGCCTGTTACTGTTTCCTAATCATGCCAGTAAATGTAAACCCTTTCTATGAATATCGAGGAATGTCTGATTCATTGCTGCTATTTTTAGTTTTCTTCTTATGATAGCCTTTTTTGGTCGTCGTGTACATAACAATCTGCACAGATGCGACTCTACTTAACAAGATTCTTAGATGACAAATGTTTAATCATTTGATTTGTAAAAATCTAAATGATATGTAAGAATAGTGTCCTGGTCCGGATAGGCAGCAATAACAATGATCTTTCAGATATGTGCTGAGCCCTGGAAGTTCCGGAGTTCATGTTTAATAACAACTTACTTGGCTTTTGTCTGTCCCTAAAGGTGCTGAACCAGACAGAGGATCACAGGCAGAGGGTCCTGCAGGCTGCAGCCAAGACAGTCAGAGTGTGGTTCATCAAGGTGAGGAAGATGAAGGCCGTCTACCACACCCTCAACCTCTGCAACATTGACGTCACTCAGAAGTGTCTGA
Organism: Platichthys flesus; assembly: GCF_949316205.1. Lineage (NCBI taxonomy): Eukaryota > Metazoa > Chordata > Actinopteri > Pleuronectiformes > Pleuronectidae > Platichthys > Platichthys flesus. Next base: position 13,223,947 of record NC_084960.1, on the reverse strand, counting down.
TCGCTGAGGTGTGGTGTCCCGTCTCTGACATGGACTCCATCCAGTTTGCCCTGCGCAGGGGGACGGTGAGTAACTGAGCAGCAGTAAATAGACACTTACCTCCCTTTACAAAGTTTAACTTATAGTTTATTGACACAGTCACACAATGATCTCTCTGATGTGTCTAACTTACATAAAACAGAACCAGACTGAAGAGCTTGTTTTTCTAGCACATGCCTGATTGAGGAGTGGAGAGGCCAAGTCACACTCCTCAAACCAATGGTAAATACGTTTTGGACTGTGGCAGACGCAACTGCCATCAGGAAATACTGTTTCCATGAGGGGGTGCACTGTTACTGGTTCCAAGGAACAATTGTCTGTAAAACCCTTAATCATATGCAGTGAGAAAGAAGCAGGATATCTCTTATTTCTGGTAAAATAAAATCTATGACTGACATAATTGCGCCTTTTTGTGACATTGTTTTCTGCACTGCAGGAAAAAAGCGGCTCCACTGTGCCTTCCATTCTGAACAGGATGCAGTCTAAGCAGACCCCACCCACCTTTAATAAGACGAACAAGTTCACCTCCGGCTTTCAAAACATTGTCGATGCCTATGGGATTGGCAGCTACAGAGAGATAAACCCAGGTAAGAACGTGCCACACCGTCGTTCTGGTCATATTTAGAACCTCAGGTTTATCCTTGTCATCTGAGGCCGGTCTTTGTCCATGAAACGGTCTGTTGACTCAGCTGCCTGCAGTATTTAACTCCAGTCACTGACAGGCGTTTTGGCCTCAGTGTCCGCCTCATCCATTATCACCTTGTTGTGGCGTGTTTCATAATGCGTGTCACTCATTTGTTGTTTTCGCTCCCCACACCACCTCCCTCTCATGTGATGCCTGCCTCCCTGCCGCCTCGTCCTCCAGCGCCATACACCATCATCACCTTCCCTTTCCTTTTCGCGGTCATGTTTGGTGACTTTGGCCACGGGGTGCTCATGACCTGTGCCGCCCTGTACCTTGTGTTGAGAGAGAGCAGGCTAATGGCCGATAAGAACGATAATGAGGTATGGATTCCCGTCATTCCCATCTCACCAGTCAAACACCATCTTTACAGGTGAAAGACTAACCCCCCCGAGCTGTGAAAGACCTAGCGCTTCTTTGGATTTTTATGCTTATGATTGCAGATATAGAGCTTTTCTTTTCAATCTCAGTACTTATGCATTATATATCTTGATATGTCTTTCTTCTGCTTCGGGGCAGATGTTCAGCATGGTGTTTGCAGGGCGCTACATAATCCTGTTGATGGGAATCTTCTCTGTCTACACGGGCATCATTTACAACGACTGCTTCTCCAAGTCCCTCAACGTGTTTGGCTCTGGCTGGAGCGTCAGGCCAATGTTTGACGCTCGAGTAGGGGGCAACTGGACGTAAGTGTCCCTGACGATGACTGACTGGTGCTATTTCCCAGTGACTGTTGTAGCTGTGCCACCATTCAAGTTAGATATCTGATTTGTGTTTTCATCTGTTCAGGCCTGAGACGCTTGAAGGCAATAAGGTTTTGCAGCTGGACCCAGCGATAGATGGAGTGTTCAGAGGGCCATACCCCATCGGCATCGATCCGGTGATTATTTTAATATGTTTTCCAATAATTCTGCTTTGTACAGACAAGCCATGTAACATCATGTTGATCTAAAAAAAGTTGGTATTGCTAATTGTGAACTTGATCATCTCAGATATGGAACATTGCGACCAACAAGCTGACATTCCTGAATTCTTTCAAGATGAAGATGTCTGTGATCCTGGGAGTAATTCACATGCTCTTCGGGATCTCTCTCAGTCTCTTCAACCACCTGTGAGTTTTCCAATCAACATTAATCCTTGTTTTTTGTTCCTGTTTGAAGAAGTCCATAATTGCCATGGCTGTCTGTGTTTTTTCTTCAGTTATTTCCAGAAGCCCCTGAACATCTACTTGGGATTCATCCCGGAGATCGTCTTCATGTCCAGTTTGTTTGGCTACCTCGTGATACTGATCTTCTATAAGTGGATCGCATACGACGTAACCACCTCCAGGGATGCTCCCAGTCTCCTCATTGCCTTCATCAACATGTTCCTCTTCAACTACAACGACCCCAGTAACAAACCACTCTACAGCGGACAGGTCAGATACACATGTTGGTAACGTTCCATCCATTCTTTTGTCTTCAAATGAACCACAGAAAGATTACTCTCCTTTTTTTTTCTTCTTTTTTTGTGTAGGCGGTCGTACAATCGCTCTTACTGGTCACTGCCCTGGCATGTGTTCCCTGCATGTTGATAGTGAAAACTCTGATTCTGCGGAGGCAGTACTTGTGGCGGAAAAATCTGGTAAGATGAAACAAACCTGCATCCACTTAAAGTATTTTAATACATGTTAAATAATAATTAAAAAAAGGTGTAACTTTTCCCGTCTTGTATGACAGGGCACCCAGAACTTTGGAGGGATCAGGGTGGGCAACGGGCCCACTGAGGACGAGGCTGAAATCATCCAGCATGACCAGCTTTCGCAGAACTCTGAGGAAGAACCTGAGGTAAAAAGATGAATAAATAAAGACTCTTGCTGTCTCCTTGGCAATTGTCTCCTCTTCTCAGCCACAAGGCAGGAGTAATGCCAGGCCGACACTTACTGAGGTTATCGGATCTACTCAAGTCTCTGAATAATTCAGTCACTTGGACTTGGTCGGAAACAGAAATCGATACCTCACGTCTCCACTTCCACTGTGTCAAATCAATCAAATACATCAATTATGGATTAAAGTCTGGTTGGACAAGAGAAGGTTTAACGAGCTCGATGTATCAGTTAAAAAAAATGCTGTTTTTGATGTTTACGTGGTTTCATAGTTCCTTCCATCCATTCACATTTGTATCGGATCTGGATAAATCGGCTTTTCTTTAACATTGCAAAGCCAGGGTGTTTTAGCCATGATGGAGGTACGCCCTTCTAGTTTAACTCGTTTGTATGGTTCCTCTTGTTTCTATTTGAGTGTCTAACTGATTCTCTCATCACTGTTCTGTTTACTCATGTCTGTCTCTCCATCTATGTGTGTCTGTGTGCTGCCAATAACCAAGAGTTGCCTTTTGTCACCTGCTTTCAAGGCCCGCGAAGAGGAAGAGGTAGGACAGGAGCTTGTGCTACACCCCCAGCCTGCAACCTATCCCCTTGTCTTGTCAAAGTGCATGTGGAGCCAATTCTGTGCCTTTCTGTCCCTCGCTTCGTATTTTCTCCTCCTCTGTCTTCTGCTCTTAGCTGTATCTGATGTCTCTATTAGTCGGTGTTTGGTAGCGGCTGGTTCTTTGGGTTAACAGGGTGTTAAGACGACGGTGCATCTTCTAATTTGGCTTCAATTACCTGAATGATCATGTTAATACAGTGAAGCGGCTCCTTCAGTATGGACGTCAGGACCCAGATATTTGGTTTTCCAGAGTTTAATGCTGACATACAGTAATGTTCTGATTTGATGTCTTGTTATGTCCCATAGTTTAACTTTGCGGATGTGGCAGTACATCAGGCGATCCACACCATAGAGTACTGCCTGGGCTGCATCTCAAACACCGCTTCCTATCTGAGGCTCTGGGCCCTCAGTCTGGCTCATGCACGTGAGTAGACATCCTTTATCCTTGCTTAATTAACTAGGCAATACAGAGACATTTATGAAGGGAAATAAACTCTGTCTGCATTCAAATGAAATGCATGCACCGCCAAGCTTATCTGAGCAGTGACATCTGTGTGTCTTCACTGTCTCGTGTGCAGAGCTGTCGGAGGTGCTGTGGACCATGGTGATGCACATTGGCCTTTCTTCCAACAACGCTGCAGGTTTCATCCTCCTGGCCATAGTCTTTTTCTTCTTTGCTGTTCTCACAGTTGCCATCCTCCTCATTATGGAGGGTCTGTCAGCCTTCCTGCATGCACTGCGACTGCACTGGTAAGCTGGGTTTTTCGTTTGTCCTTAAATTGCTGTTTTGAGTTGTTCTGTCTTAACTTGTTAAAGATGAGCTGCATGACTGTTAATCCCTGCAAACTGCAGAGCTGTAGCGCCATCTGCAGGCAAGAGGTTATTTAACTTACTGGTTCTCAGCGGACCATCCCAGGGTTCTGTTTATTAGTGAATTAAAAAAATGCCATTTCCATCATCTGTCTTTCAACTTAACCAAAATATAGATTGTGTAGTTCTAATATCCAGTAAAGCTGGACCTATTTGGAGGCTAATGTTAATTATCATTTCCCAAGCAACTGCCAGTCAATTCGGCTGTGTCCTATTAAGAAATCAAAAACTCCCACTGCCCATCACTCAAACTCTTTCCTGGCTGGGGACCTGGAACACGTTTGGCTCATGTCAGTGTTAGCTTTTCCATTTATGTTGTGTTTACATTGGTGCACAGCTGTCTCCTTAGTGTAGCACAGTCAAGTCTTTGTTGTCCCCTCATTACTGTCTTTGTCTGGCTTTGTTGAATGTCATCCTGGGTTCATAATCCACAGGCACATTTACAGAGCATGTCTGTGCTGCAGCCACTCCTAAAATTGTCCTTTATACAAGAATGCTGGGTGATTCAGCTTTCACCAAATGGGCTTCAAGGACAATTGGATGTAATTTTGAGCACAGGGAAGCTGAAATAATAACCCATCATAGCTTTTATATGGCTCTTGAAATCATTTGATGATTGGAGGCAACCACTCAAGTGTTCATTAGTCAAAGGACAAATCTCTCCACTTTTAAGTGCTCATCTCTATTAAGCTGCTTTCAGACAGCAATGAAGTCCGGACAAGATTTCTTGCCACCCACTAGTAAAATGTCCATAAATTGTCTTAGTTAGCCCATGTGAGAATACAGCAGGAAAATTCACAGCTAGCAAGTTGGCCTGGTGATGATTTTTCTAACACACAATGGATGCAAAACTGGAAGAAGAGGAAGAGGTATTTTTATGGACATTTTTTAGAGTTCATGTCAGTTAATGTGAAAAAGATTTAAGCACTAGCTGAGGAATCATGGAGAGCTTAACCCTCAAATGTACTATTTTGCAGTCTATGCATCATTGGTCTTAAGCTAGTTTTTACAATTTTAAAAGAATGTAATTATGTCTATGGGATTAAAAACAAAAATTATTAACTAATTTTAAGAATTACTTATTTGTCATTTTTAACACCGGCACCATCTGCATTTTTTTGCAAGGAAACGCACAGGAAGTCATGTACAGAATTGACAGGCTATGGAATGGCAGGTATCTTTGGCTCCTCAGTTAAAAGGTCAACCAGCCATCACTTAGCATAGGCCTTTTTAAAAATAGAGCCCGATCACTTTCCAGAGTGGAAGAGGCTTAGGTATCTGGGTCCAGGAGCAGAGCTGTAGACATGAGAGGGTGCAGGTGGGTGCACACTGTGGAATGAGGAGCAAGGGTCGTCAGCTACAGTCCCTATACTCGGCATTTCCCAACCTGAAAGTCATAGCTGCTCTGTGCCTGACTGTGTTATTGTGTGCCAGGCTTCCTGGTCATTGTTTTTTAATCAGATCTTTATTTTTTTCTCTCCAGGGTGGAGTTCCAGAACAAGTTTTACTCAGGCCAGGGCTTCAAATTCCTCCCTTTCACCTTCGAAAGCATCTTGGACGGGGGGTTAGAAGACTGAGACCTGACGCCTATTCTTTATCTTCTTCAATTAATATCTTTCATCTGAGAATCTGTGTGGTGTTGAACAGTGATTTTTGAGTGAAGCAGCTTCCACAACTTTTGAGCCAAGATTATCTGTCAGACTGTCGTTTGTTTTGAGACTCGCCTCAATTTCAGGATCAGTAGCTAAATCTGGAACCCCTACTCAAGCAATTACCGTGCATTCATTCCAGAGAAAAAAAGATTAGCCTTAGCTGTAATCTGTCTTGTGTCTCGTCTCAGTGAAGTCATTTTGTTTTACCCGTGTTTTATTTAGTTTATTATTATTTATGCAAAATTCTTTATAAAACCTGCATTTTTCCTACGTGGGAGTGTTGCAATACTGATTAGTACAAACAACGCCATGTGTACATTTCTTGACTGATGATGCCGATAAAAGCTAGAACCCTTTTCCACGTTGGTGTATGCAGATTGTCTTTTTCTCTTGGTATACAAGTACAACTCATTAAACTGTATACTGACCTCGCATATCGAGCTTTAAAGGTCTAAAGGGAAAACGAGAAAACACCAGGATGTCGGTGGATTCTTTCACAGTTGCAGTTCTTGTGTTGTGCCCTGATGTCACTGCCCTTTGTGCTGAGTAATCTGAATAAAGTGGAATCTGTAGGCGGTTGTCCTCCAACAACGGAACACACTGAAGGGATTTGACCGTGTCAGCAAGGGTGATTTTAGTTCCTACTTCTCAATTTCACGCCTGTCAAAGTCTGAAGTGTTTTCCTCCGCTTGAAAGGGAGTAAGAGCGACACAAAGGAGTCATGACCAAGTAGAATTCATTCCCCAGAAATGAACGAGCACCGGCAGTCATTGTGCATCTCTTTGTCAATAAAGTAGAAAGAGCTGGTTAAAGTTTTGGTGTTGGTTTGATTTTTTTTGTCAAACATATATAGTAAAGCAAAAAGTGAAAGTCCTGTTATTTTTCTGAAGGGTAATTACAGAAGTTTTATCTTGCTGCACAAACCAAGCAAGAGCAGCAGAGGAACCCAGCAGCCAGCAGGGGGCAGCCTCAGAATATCACATGGAAACAAGCAGCAGCCGACTGCTTGGAAATTAAGCAGCAAAGATCCAAGGATTTGTTGTTGTAGATTCGGGCAGCAGTGAGGCCTCACTTGGTCTGTGCATGAAGTGGAAGTCAACCTGCGAAGCTAAACTTGAACGAAGACATCCAGAGGGGGACAGAGAGACAGCTCACCTTCAAAGTAAAAGTTCAGGAGGCCGGAGGTTTGATTTGATTAATGAGTAATGAGTGACCCTTACCCCTTGTGCTAGTTGAGGGGAACAATATGTCATTTATTTGATCACCGAATATAAACTAGAAGGTTTTGCATGAATTGTCAGAATTATATTAAATTAAATGTGTCCCACACTGTGATTCTTGTAAGGCGTCAGAAGCCAAGGTTGGAAACTGCTGGGTTATTCTCCAACAATAGGTTTTTAAAGTATGTTAAATCTTCCAGTATCTAAAATCCCCAAATATAAAAGTAACTTTTAATAAAGGCTGTCAAATATATGTAGTATCGGTGTGGCCTAGTTGGTAGAGTGGGAGTGCAAAAGAAGGTTGGCGGTTCAATCCCCACTCTTCCCTATGTGCATGCCAAAGTGTCCTAGGCAAGTTGCTGAACTGATACATTTGACAGGACTTCAACCACCTATTAATTACACAATATCATACACTATGTAAATTTACAAACATGAAAAAAATAGATGTAATTTAACCAATCCTGCGCATTTCGCTTCTGCGCAGGATGTAAATACATTTTATAAAAGTGCAAGAAACTGTTATGTGTTGGAGTAGAATTAACAAGAACCTTGTTGACTTCATAGCAGCAGTGGATCCATGTGCATATTTATTGTGAGCTTAAATTCAGCAAGCACTAAAATAGGTTATATCTTTACTATATATAAATTCCAGATTGGAATCGACACATCACTTACATGACCCAATGAGTGAGTCAGCTGCAGTGTGGTGAGGACCATATGTTTCACAGTGTTATCGGTCCTCTTTGTGGCGCTGTTGAATGGGCTGTACTGTATATGTGACAGCTCCATGAGAAATAACCGAAATGAGAGTCTGTCTCCCCCCCCCCCCCCCCCCTTATGTCACCAGTTGTAATAAAAGCACTTACAGTGTTTCAGTCCTCAACGGATGAAGTATTTTGATTACCTGCTCTACTGCTGGTATTTGTGCCTGAAATTGGATATTGGATATTTATTTGACAACCCAAGAGGAAATAACCCGTAACAGCACCAACTACACTGGAAATAGATGGACAGCTATATATTTTGTACATAATGGTCCTGTTCTTTAACATGGCTGTAATTGCCTGGGTTCCCTCAGTCTCACAGTCGCCATGCCGCTGAGTTATAACGCCCCACAGAAGTGTCCATTTGTCTCTCCACTTATTTTGAAAGGTTTTGGTGGATTTTATGATTCAGCAGTGAAGGCAGAATTACTCAGGGGAATGGGCACAGTGTAAACACAGGTTATTCTAAGGGTTATTCTTTTGAAAGTATTGCCAGGGAAAGAGCCAAAACTAAAAGTATTCAATATGCAGGATATTGTATTTCATAACAATTAAAATTATAAAATTGGATTTTTATGTATCTGATTACTGAAGCTGGTAAGGGTGGGGTTAATTCCATTTTAATTACTTTTACTCAAATTGAATTTTAATAGCTTGTGAAATCTCTCCATGGGGATTTCAAATGTCTAATCAAGTTCTTATCTTTCTGTTATTGGTCCACTGAAGAAATGGCTTATGTGCACTTTAGACTGCTGACTGCGTGCAGTTTGTCTTCGTTGGTCCCTTTTAATGTACCATGGCTATCTTATCAATATAGATTTTTACCCACCCTTTAACGGGGGAAAAGGACTGTGCTCCATTTTGTTTAGCAAGTTTACATTTGTATATTAAGGTGTTTCTGTTTTTTTTAGTTTTCAAACAAATACACAATTTTAAAAATCTAGTTTTTTTCCAATCCATCTAATTAAATTATTATGTCTTAGCTTATATAGGGGGCACTGTTTGATTTTCTGTATTTTAGAGGGTACTGAGTGGTTCAGCCGAGGTTCTGCATTTGTATGGTCACCATGAATCGTTTCTCGTTATGCATTCACTGGTGATATATTCATAATTTGCTTTTGATACCATTTCACCCGGCCACACTCTGTCTATTTTGCAGGTTTGTTAATCTCTTTGTGTTATTTGTGCAATTTGCCACGTCCCTCTTTTACTGTGACCTCTATTTAATCCCCCTATCGCAAGGCCTTTTAATTTATGCATTGTAAATAAATGTATTTTGCTACAGCAATCTCTGGTTCCGGTTTATTCTTTTATCACCTGGGCTCACACTTAAGTACAGAGTAAATGTTTGTTCAATGGAAAAAACATACAATGCATGTGTACGTATTTGAGGTGTCACTGCCAACACAAAGGTTATGTCTGTAATCACCCACCTACCTAACTAAGTTTAACTAAGCTTTAACTGTACAGTGACTTCTATATAGAGAACTATGAAGTGAGCTCATTTGACACTATCTAATATCATTGCTGCAGTATTATGACTTACAACAATGTTGGCTGGTGGAAAATCCCCCAGTACATTTTAAATGTTTAATTTACACTTAGTATTTGAGTTGAAAACATGTTAAAAGATCATCTTTAAATTCAGAAATAAACTAGTTTGTGCTGTGATGTTCTTTATTTTTAAATTACAAGATGTGTTGGACTGTTTCTCTTCCCTTGCAATGCATGATGGTATATATCGCCCGGTTAGTGACCATTGGTCGTAAACTATTTGTCATGACGCATTATGAGAAACAATGAGTGCACTATATAGGGTATGAAAAAGTTCACTCAGCATTCGCACACTGCTACAAAACGGCAAACACACTATAAAGTGATTAGTGAGTGATGTCAGACACAGTCAAAATTTAAAAAGTCGCCTCATCCTGGTGACACCATGGGGGGCCTGACTATAAAAACCTTCAACTGCTCTGCCAGGAGGAACAAGTACTGTATATTTTTTGAGGGGGGTTCTGCAATTAATAATACAGCTGTTTATTTATCTTTTTTTTTTTTAAAGAAGCTCATTTAATTTGATATGTCCCAGCGTGTCTGTCAAGTAGGACCACGGATGAGGGCAAGCTTGCGTAAAAGCTCCAGAAAATCCTGTTGTGTTTAAACACGTAGGGAATTTTTACTCTGCAGTTCAAAGCACCAAACCCCGATGAGATCGAGTTTATTATTTTGCTCCTTTATCTTGCGCAAATATTAAATGCACTTTGGTTTGGCACAAAACGGCACACAGGAATGTTGTGGTTCTCGTAAGGTTACACTCGATTTTTCTTTGGGATAACAGAGATGCTTTTGCAGCTGTCCGAGGGCGGCAGGTCTTGCTGTCTTCTAGATCCAGGAACAGAAAACAACAGGGTTGTATAAACTGAAACCGCTGCTCCGGTGGCAATGTCAAACCTTTCTCCACAATTAAGATCCATTTTGACTTCATGTACTTGGTGTGTTGAAAACAATTTCCCAATCATTTTAATTTTGTACAAGATTTAATGGGAATCCTGCCAACATGTTTATCAGTCTGCGCGTCTAATTAAGATGGACAAGGTGAGCGTTACCCGATCACCACAACATCTTGATCGCCACCTGGTGGCTGCCTGCAGATGGTCATTACCTTTCTTCGTTAGCAGAAGGGACATATGGGCCAAGCTAAAAAGTCAGAAGATGCAAAATCATCAACTCCTCAAATTAATACAATTCTGACCGTATGATGTTGTTTGAGGAAACGTCAGGGGATCGCCAAGGTCTTTAGGATTCATTATGTGGGAACTTTTATTTTACTTTTTATAGAAAATGTCATTGTTTTTAAAAATGAAAAAAAGAAACGTACGAATCTGGCCAATAATATTATCAGATCAGACACTTTTAACCAAAATGAGGGCTATCCAGCTGCTGGACTGACAATATCTTGCACCACACCGCTAGCATGGCTAAAAACAAAACTTCCCAACTTGCAGTTTGTTTGATTTTGCATGTGTGAGACAATGTGTACCCGCTGGTCTTGATCCCTCTTGACATCCACCTGCAGGGCAGCAGAGTTAAAACCTGACAGTGGACTGCCACAAGGCGTCACATCAGGAATTTTCGAGGCCGACAGACAGAGAAGGTAAAACTGTTCATGCAGTCATGAGTGACAAGTCAATATATTCGTCTAATGGAAAGTTCAGGTGAGTCTGGGATGGCGGAAGTCTCTCTTTACTCAAAGGGCTTGTACCTTTCCACACCATCAGGGTTTTATTAGCAGGCCTGCTGATAACATTGTTTGTCAAACGGTTTTCCCTCAACCTGTCTGACCCCTACCTATTGTTTCCAGGCTCTTTGTTTCAGACACCGATTTGGCCGATTACATCAGGAAGCTTCGGACAATATGAAAATATGACAGCAATGCCTCTCACACACACCCACACACAATCATGCACAAATCTCCATAACTCTGGGAGAAAGTTACATAACGCATAAGGCCAGGGGAAAAAGGAGGAACAGGAGGAGAGAGAAAAAAACAAGCGACAATCATTTAAAGCGATGTGACAGTTGACTTTTTGACTAATTATTTCTTCCTGGCTCCAGGAAACTTTCCTTGAGGCAAAGCGTTCCACACAAAATAATCCAAGTTCCAGAAAAATACATTTCCTTCTTTCATCCGTCAAGATAAAGAATTAACAAATGGCAGCTCAGTCTGCCAACACTTCAGAGACGGGAGGTGTCAGACATATCCTTCTTCCTAAATACAACATCTCAAGTGAGACAAATGCCTTAAATCACTGTGCAAACCACCAATCAAATATATCTTATGTGTTCAATGATTTGCTATGAAATTTGGGAAACTAATTTGTGGTCCCCAGAGGATGAATCCTACAGACTTTGGTGTTTCCCTGACTTTTCCTCCAGCGCCACCGTGAGGTTGTCTTGACAATACCAAGTTGGATTGCCAATATGATTCAGGGCAGACATTGGTGATTCTCAGATTTTTCTCTAAAGTTGAATTTTAGTTAGAGAAACGTCATCAGAGTAGCATGGTAGCATTGCTTTTCTTGTATTTGAATTCATTCTTTAGAACAGTGTACATTCTGATCAGCCAATCAGACGCACTGATGTAGAGCATGACGTACATAATGTTTGGCGCTGATGAATAAACCATGTGTTCCGTGTGAACAGTTCATAGCTGAGTATGGTCTTGTGCTGCACCAGCCTGATGTTCATGTTTACTGTCTGTTTTGTAAAATGCTCTAAAACTCTAGCAAAATGTTGTTGCTCACACAATATAATGGTAAATCCGGGAATGTTGCACCGCTGCTCTCTCATTTAATATGACGTCATTACATAAACTTTGTCTCGGCCCACTAAGCTCTGACTTATTGTGCTAGGCTGCACTTGTTCACTGCTGATTATCAAATATTTGAATGCTAACAAGCTAAACAGTACTAAATACAGCTATGGACTCTTTCCCTTGTTGTTGTGGTGAATCTTGAATCTTTTGTCAAACTAAGGGAGATGTCTGCCAGAGTTGATTTTAGCAAACTGATTGGGTTTCAAGAAAAGTCCGTCATTTCATAAAAGTATTTTATCAGTCTGGATAAAGAGAGAGAGGTAATAATGAAAGAGGGGAACAAATTAATTAGGCCTAGCTTATCCCGACAATTGAGCATATGTTTGAATCCATGTAGGTACACGTGTGAATCTGTGTGTGCGTGTGTGTGTGTCTGTGTGTGCTCAGTTATACCCCTCTAATCCAGTACCATAGTAAACAAGGAGAATGCTGTGGTTCGAAAATCAAGCGGTCAAAAAGATCCAGACCACCAGAATCTGTTCCCTGTTGGCCCGAAAACCTGGACCTCCTCCCGAGCTTGAAGCGAGTCAGCGGACAGAGTTCACTGTGGGTACTCTGGCAAGTGGGTGTGTGTATAAACTGCAGTTTAAGGACATGTGAGTGGGCACTGGTGTGCACTGTGTTCTGCAAATCCAAACAACAGGGTTGGCAGTGTTTTTGTTTCTTTCCATGAGCTAACCCGCAGTGAAATTGAAACTTTTAAGGATTAACTTAGCCGTGTCCCTTGTTTGGGTTGGATTTCTTATATGGCTTTTGAGTTGAAAAGTTCTCCCTGGGCTCACAGTGCCTATTGTGTGGCTCTCTGAGCTCCAGTCGTGCCCCCACGTCGAGGGAGGATATGGTCGCCACAGACAGAGGAGAACAGGCAGCAGCATCAGGTCGTGCTACCCTTTGTTGAGAATGCGTATGTTGTTCTTCAACCGTTTCCAGGCACAGAATAAATAGCTCGGCTTGACCAAAGGCATTTTCCTCTCTCGCTGAACGAACCAGCATGAGAAACATATTACCTATGGTCACGAGTGTTCTGCCTCTTCTGGAAATTCTCTCTTGCTTTTTGTTTATCCTTTCTTTGGTGTCTCAGTCAACTTAGTTAGCATGCAATATGGAGAAGTTCAGCCAGACGCAACAGTGAGCATAGTTGTGTGTTTTCATCCTTGTAAGATTCACTTGAAAACAATATGTGCTAGTCTAATGGATGACTCAATGTGTTTTATTCTTCTGCCATTCCTCTAGGTGCCATGTGATCAATTCCCTCATTCACGCAAACACACACACACACACACACACACACCGCACACACACACGCAAACACACAGGTGAAATCTCATTATAACATGTATAAATATATTCATACAAACCAATTCTAATTTGATTTAAACTCATGTCAACCTAAATACTCTCAGCCAGCACCATGTTTCCATGCAACTTTTGTTATACTTATGTTTACTTATATGTCGAGCAACAACCAGGACACTATAAAAACCTGCACTTAAATCTCTCACTCTCAACGTCATTTCTCTACACACCAATGACTGTCCAAGCCCCTCATCCACAACCACACACCTCAAATACTCAGATAACAAACAACAGCTCCTCATTAGATTATCAAAGCAACAACAGCTCTACTGAGTGACACTCTGGTTTAAGATCTTAGGCAGTGCATCATAACATCACAGCATTCAACATTCAGATGTTATCACATTTGTTATATGTAATTATTTATGGTCATGTTTAGTTGTCATCATTGAGATAAATGTTTTCTGACCAGCATCTTGAATAAAAGAGAAAACTGTGATAAAACACATTGTCATTTATTTATTTCTCTCTCTATATCCTCCTGCTTAGCAGACACATCTCCTCTATCTTCATGATCTGTTTTTTCAGATCCTCTATCTGCATGAAGCTGGCCTCCTGTTCCATGACGCTGTACCTCAGCTCCTCCTCACAGCGCTCCAGTTCGAAGATTACTTACTCCTTCACCTTCATCGCCGTATTCAGATCTTCAAGCTCCAACTCTTCCTCTCTGGCCCTTGCTGTGAATCCTCATGTTTTCCAAGTCCACTCTGGCCTGACAAAGCTGTGAGGCAGTAGAGTCCATGTGCTGCTTCAGAGCAACGTTTTCATCCTTCAGCTTCCTCTTCAGTGCAGTGTTCTCTGCAGCCAGAGTGGTGTTCTGTGCTGCCATCTTCTTCAGAGCTCTGTTCTGTTCAATCAGAGCTGCATTGTGATCCTCCACCTTCCTCCTCAGAACACTGTATACTCCAGCTCTCTCTTCAAACTTTGCAGCCATCTTTGTCAGAGCATCGTTCTCAGCAACCAGCTTCCTAAGTGACTGAAAGACACACAGTATTGTGACCAATACTGTGGCTCTAGAGGAACGTCGAGGTCACATCCCTCCGACTATCAGTTTTTGCAGTCTGAACGTAGCCTTAGTTTGCAGGATAACAAAGATGATGGGGTCAAGGAAGAAGCATTAAACTTTGCTGCCGATCCAGATCTGGAGATGGATCCAGGAATTATCCTTCACCAGCTTTAACATTGTGAGATAGGATGTGCTTCACTGATTTCTCACATAATAATGAATGAATCTTGAGGGGAAACAAATCAGAGGGTTTAGGGGACGGATAGTTATTGTTGGGGCTTGGGAGTGGGGGGAGTCAGGATGAGAGAGGGGATTAGGACAAGATCCGCTATTTAAAGAGAAAACTGGGGAACATCTTCATCCTCTCCTTCTTCTCTTTCTTCTTCAGTTCTTTCCTCTCCATCCTTTCTCTCCATTTTAACCTTCTCCATTTGAACTTCATGGACCTGAAGCTCAAAAGAACACCACGCAGGATCAGTTTTACTTCTTCCTCCACCTCTCTCTCTTTTCTCCCCAATAACTGAATATAGGGAGGGAGACTCACCTACATGGTGCACGCACAAACACACACATACGCACACACACACACACACACACACACACACACACAAACACACACACACACACGCATGCATACGCATAAGCACACTCAGTACAACTATCGGGTGCAACTTGGGGTTCAATATGTTTTCCGAGGACACTTAGACAAACCAAGGAGTCAGTGTTCGAACCATCGGCCTTATTTTGGAAGTGTGGAAATGTAAAACATCTATGTGAAGGTTTGGGTTCAAACCACTACCCTGGAATGTAACAAGAGTGAGCTCATTCGGCAGAAGGGACTGAGAGGTCAGTGTTATGGACGCCAATTGAGCACATTCCTAACAGGGTGAGATGAAAATCATTCCATTAGCCATACGTGGAAGTGAACTGAGGTCATGTTTATGAAAGAATCAACAGTATACGATGAATGTTTAAAAGATGTGACTGCTGCAGGTTGCAGGGTTTCCGACCCCATGAGGACAGATCGTGTTCTTCGGACGCTTTCTTGAGTTCTGTGAACTCTCTCGGTATAATCAGAAACACAAGCGTAAAGGAATTTCCTCCATTATGCAAGGTGTGAGGGGAACTATGGTTCTGAGAAAACCGCTTCACTGGGAGAAATAGAGGTAGTGTGATTGAGAGAGACAGGAAGAGCGGAAAACACGACATTGAGAGGAGAAGGAGAGGGACAACCATGGCAGGAGGTCAGGCAGACGGGAGAGAGAGACAGGGGAGCATCTGTGAGGAGCTGGGAACACTCCCTTTAAATCTTTCTACTGATGGAAGTAGGCCGTTCATGGAGGCAGCGGTCCGGCCTCGACGATCAGCTTCTAATAGAAATCCATCAGTGTTTGCTTCAAAGAAGTGCTTTTGAGCAAGGCATCAGGCCGTCAAACTGCTTAACCGTAGTGTCTGTGCAGTGGGTTGAATTCCAGTTCATTTATCACAAAAAGGTCAAAACACAAAGTGTCCGTGAGCACCTCAAAGTACCATAATTAGAACAAATGATCATGTTCTAGCCTACGTGTCTGTCTGT
Source organism: Platichthys flesus (assembly GCF_949316205.1). NCBI lineage: Eukaryota > Metazoa > Chordata > Actinopteri > Pleuronectiformes > Pleuronectidae > Platichthys > Platichthys flesus. The sequence goes on along the minus strand of NC_084960.1, from coordinate 13,207,936 downwards.
GAAATGTACGCACATTGTTACCATAAGAGAAATGGTTGAACACAGGCATCAGGTATTTGCAAAAATCTAATTTGTAGTTCTAACTGCCATTGTTATCTACCTGGCTCTGTGTGGTGCTTTATGAGCTCCAAAGCCCAGTCATAATCTTCCATTTTCAATTATATTTTAGAACATTTAAATAATTTAAGTTCTTTACATAAACAGAAATTCATTATCAGTCAATATAGCATTTTACTGCATGTTCCCGAACTTTTAGTGTCACTTACACTAGATGGAAAAGCCACGGTCTAAATGTTTCCCTGCTGTCAAACAATCTGCGGTTATGTTCTGATAGTTTTGACCTTTGCAGTGAAGATTACAGCTTTTCCAGCCACCAAAGCGGTTTACATTCCCCAAAAAACCCAGTTCAGGATTCAAACAAACTTCAGGCGATCAAAGTGCGGCCGCTGGAACCAGACTTCTTCTCTAGGATGTGCAGTGGTAAGTGTGAGATGAAACAAGTGCCTGTAGCAAACATCAGCCTCGTTTTTAGATATTGCAAGAAAAAACAGTCTTTGTTGACACGAACTCAAGAGAGACAAATTAAGTTTTTAAGAAAATGCCTCTCATTGTCGAGCTTAACAGGGATATTTGTTAGCTTCAAAAACCATTAAGCCAGACCTCATAGTTTTAATCCACATGCATGTTGAGAGCAGGTTATCTTGACGTCACGACAAGCTTAGGTCGGTCCTTGAGTTGTTTGGATCTGTGGGAGGCGAGTGCTCTTTTGCTACAAAGCCAGATTTTGCAGTGCACTGTGGGTCAGCAGACGACATGTACTAAGTCCACATCTGTCCTGAATCATCCGTTAATGGTCACCTTAAATATCAAAGTCAAATGTACTGATTCCGAGAATCCCTCTGAGACACGGCCACTTAATCATCCACGTCAACGACCATGTATGTTCATGTCTGTGTGGGTGTGTGAGTGTGTCGGTGTGTGTGTGTGTGTGTGTGTGTTTGTGTGAGTGTGTCGGTGTGTGTGTGTTTGTGCTGCAGATTGGAAACAAAACCACCCCCTGCAGAGAAAACCCATAAGCAGGAATGAAGGGAAGAGAAGCATAAAGGACAAGGTTTGAAAAAAGGAAGGAGGCCAGTTATAGGCATTTCTGGCATTCCTTTGCTCCATGCAGCAGCAAGATCTTCTTTAGGGGAAACAGCCGCTCCGGCCAAGAGCCACCAGAGCGGGACCCTGCAGGGAGCCCCGCTTTCTCCTGGCTGGCCACGGCACAGCTGAACTGGCTCGCTGCCGACAACAAGCGGAAGAGCACATTAAGGCAAGAATTCGGGATATTGAAAGGCAGGGATATTGTTTAACCTGACACAAGTAAACACGTCCAAGAGTGTGAGCACGAGAGAGATAAGACACTTTACGACGGTGGAAAACATTTGTGTTCCTCCTCACAGGATGCTGGCAGTTCCTGTTCGGGGGGGCTCCTGAATATTTATTGGCGACCGGCTCAAGAGAATGCTTTTCTTTTCTTTATGACACTCGGTTTCTGTAAATAGACTCAATGAGAGGAAAAGCAGATGCGCCACCAGGAAAATTATCCAAACTTGGGTTATCTGTTTTGTTATGAGACCTGCTTTTTTTGGGGGATCATGGGGGGGGTTTATGATGAATTGTGAGTAATGGTCTCCAGTCTGGGGGCCGGGACACTCCAAAGGGTTTTCATTGATATGCTATTGATATAGTCCAGAGTCTAAAGTAGAAAATCTGAAAATGTTATCCAAACTTTTTCAAATGTTTTTTTGTGGCTGACAGAAGTACTCACTTCAAGTTCAGTGTTTGTACTCATTTTTGTGATTAGGATGATCTCATCTAAGATTAGTTTCTTCTATTAAATATAGGTTTATTAAGATTAAGATTAAGATGCATTTATTAGTCCCAAACACATGCACAGACATGCAAAGGCACACTCATGCAGGTAGGGAAATTTAACCTCTGCTTTTGACCCATCTGGTGCAGGACACACAGAGCAGTGAGCGACCATGTACGGCGCTTGGGGAGCAGATGTTGGGGGAGTAAGGTGCCTTGCTCAGGGGCACTAGACAGGGTAGGGAGACTCTTGGATTTTTGGACAGATCAATCCAGGTTCGTCTTTTTGTTGTCTCTCCGTGGAGTCAAACCAGAGACGAACCAGAGAACTTCTCTGCCCATAGTCCAAGTTTCTGCCACTAGACCACCACCAACATGAAATGTTAATAAGTATGCTTACTGTTATACTCTATTGGGAGTTTTGAATGAAGTCTGTAAGGAAGCTTATTTGTCAGCAGTACATTTAGTCAGAAATCGAATGATTCCTGTTGTAGTTTCATTTGTAATCAGTGAGTGAACCTGACACATCCAAGAGGTTTTGCAACTGTGATTTTAGCTTAACAATAAAGTCGACATGCTAACATACAGGAACTTAGCGAGTGTATAGCTTAGCTTAGCATTTTAGAATGCTAGCAATCCCTAATTAGCACTAAACGTAGCTGAGGCTGATGGGAAAATAATAAACTTTGCACATATTAAAGTATTTATTCAGAGTTGTCCCAATGGTGCTTCTACGAGAGTAAAAGCAAGGGAATCAACAAAGTTGTTGTGATTTTTCTTTGGCATTTTCTTAGACTTTATATGAACACGTCTCAAATGTGGATCAATTTAACGGTTAGAAAAAAAAATGATGAATGGTCCCAAAGGTTAGATTTCATTACTACTGGTGATTTGAAAAGAGTCACACACATACGTTAGTTTGATACAAAATGCATATGTATTTGATTTTCTTCGTTACATTTTGCAATGCATGTCATCAACATTTATTCATTTTAACATATCGTCCACAAGGACAAGTGCAAACCTGCCTGAAATTCATGAGCAGACAATAATAAGTAAAAGTTAAGGTACAGAATAAGACTTGATATAATGATGTTAACATTCATACACTGGTAAAAAACAAAAAAACAGCAATTATCCTTACAAATGAATTTTAATACTAACTCACAATATACATTTCAGTACTTTTGAGAAATTCAACAACTTTTTCTCTGCTCCCGAGCGTCACATATCACATAATTATTCAAATCTGTGCTCTTCAGTTGACCATGTCATTGCTTATTTATTACAATCCTAAACATAAAACTGAACTGTTGCTTTCCTGCCATTCCTGACCGATGTTTTTACAATAATTATTAAGGAGCATGAAATCACCTGGCAACATCGCAGTTAGGTACAAACAAAAAAAAACTTGTGCAACATGTGCAATAGCAAACAAAATAAAACAAAATGTAAGTAAAACTATTATATTAACTCAGACTTGAGGTTGACACCGTGGCACTTTGTGAGAAAAGAAGGTTTTGTGACAGAAACAGTGGATGGTGGATACAAATTAATATGTACAGTACATTGTGACAGCTGACTGTGCTTGATGAGCCTTTGGTTTCTTATGATTACACAAATAAACACACACACACACACCAAACCACAAAATGAAAAAGTGCTCGATTGTCCTTAAAAACCACGAATGCTTCCGTCTCCACCTAAAACTGTTGCATTGACGGGGCTGTTGTATAGTCAAGGGGCTGAAGTGGTATCGGAAAATCATTATAAATAAACATATCAAACAGTGGAAAAAGTTACCGTGTGTGCTGGCTTCAGCGTTGCTTTTAATTCCTTTGTTAAGACGAACCATCTGTCAAAACCCCTTCACTTCCTTCAAGAGAACTCATCGCAGAAGGTATGTCTGGGTCAGCTGAAGCATAACATGTTTTGATGAGAGTGCACAGTGAGTGAAGTCATTTCCCAACGAGGCAGGAGGCTGCCTCTCCTCCTTCAAAAGGAAAAGGAGAAAACCAGTGTGCGTGCAGGGGGTGAACCAGCCTCAGTGGGAAGCTGGGAACAGTTCGGTCACTTTTAAGGCAGCAGTGCAGTCCTGCAACACAATCCTTAATGCGTCTTTCTCCCACGTCTTCATTCCTCTCACATCCCTGCGGTGCAATGATATCTCAGCACGCAGTAGCAGGTATTATTCACACACAGACACACACACACAGAGGTATCAAACAGCCCAGCTCACAGACGTCACAGCAGTGGAAGCAGCCGGCAGCAGCAGGCGTACAGCATCCACACAGCGCGGCGCTGTGTCACATCCAGTCCGAGCAGCTGCAGGCTGACTCGCTCTCAGCGTCCGTCGAGATCGAATATGTTCAGTCTCTCTCTCTCTTTCTCTCTCCCTCCATCCCGTGGAGCGTCACTCAGTAGATCAGCTCCTGCTGTATTTCAGGCAGCGTGAGGAACGGGGTCTCGCCGAAGGAGAAGGTGCTGCGGCCCGCCTTCAGCCCCCCCGGGCCCGGGCGCCCCAGGTACGAGCCGATCAGGTCCAGCTCCGGGGAGGGGGCCGGGCTCTCGGGCTCCGACTCGGACTGGCTGGTCTCCGGCTCGTCCAGAGACGAGGCCGTCCTGGTGTGGAGGTGCGGGTGGGAGTGGGGATGGGGGAGTGGGTTCAGCCAGGGGTGTTTGAGGCATTCTTCTGCCGTGGCTCTCTTCCTGCACACACAAACAAAATAACAGTGTGGATGAGTGGAAATTCCCGAGGAGTTTACATAACCGATGGTTCGCCTGGATCCCTTGATTCACTCAGACGTCAGCCATATTACTTTTCAACTTTTGGTTTCGAAAGCCACAAATAATAAAATCACTTTCTCGCTCCCAAGATTTCCCCCCCCCCCCCCCCCCCCCCCCCCCCTCAGTTTCTCACCGATTACTCAGACACTGGGGAATCTTGAAATCTTTTTCCAGTGACACCACTAATCTGCGGCATTTAAATAATACTGACTGGAGACAGAGGCGGCTGCTACTCTTCATCAACAAATTGTGGTGACAAATTAAAAAGCTCAGTGTTGGAGAATTAGGGTTAGAATGGAGGATGGTTGCATAGCTTCCTTTGGAAATCAGCTTGGTTTTCATGGTGACACTTAAAGCTGATGTGTCAGTGTTTGGGGAAATGTCAGAAAAAATGATAATGGCGTATTTTTCAAAATGAGATGAGCTTGCAACCACCTTTTGCAAGAAGGGAAACGTCTTATCGCCCAAGTGACGTAAATCTCGTTACCACACATGCTCGCCCAGACGTATGCGGATGTACTTCCGTGCTGATGCGAGTCTGACTCACATCCTCAGTGTACGGTTTTATCTGTGATCAGAGCAGCTCATCATCTCCACTGTTCATTTAACAAAAGAGCCTCACCTGGGGTTTTTAACCAACAGGGACTTGATGAAGTCGACAGCCAGGGAGGAGATTCCTTCAAACGTGTCTTGCGAGTAGTCTACGTTGACTTGGGAGATGTTGAGGAATGTCTCCTGCTTCTCGTCACCGAGGAAAGGAGACTCGCCCGTCAGCATGACGTAGGTCAGGACCCCGATACTCCTGATAGAGAGAGGGAGGAGGAAACGGAATGAGGCAATTTGTCTTTCTTGATGGCTGAAGAATGTGAATTGCGACACTTTGTGGCACAACAGATGTGTCGGACTTCCACTGTGCTGCGGTTTGTCATGAAGCAAAGATGGGCTTACAGTCAGAGGTTAAGACAGGAAAGCTGTTGCCTGCGTGTTAGAGGGATGATGTCACTGTCCTGAATACGTCTTTATTCCGAGATATAAAGCACAAACTAAAGGCTTTCTGCATGCATCAATTTTAATGAGTGGAAATGGTCTCATTAACTGCGCCAGTACACTTACCACATGTCTGTCGCGGTGCTAATGGGTTCATAGTTCAGGATCTCTGGTGCTGCAACAAAACACATGGCTCCCATTAGTCATGATGAACAACACTCGATGAGAAATGACACAGGTGACACCGGGCATTAAGCGGGACTTACCCACATACTCCGGCGTTCCCAGGATCTCCCTGACTTCTGTGATGTTGTCCATGCGTCTGGACAAGCCAAAGTCCACAATACGAATGTCCCCGAGAGGAATGGCACTGGTCAGCAGGACATTCTGGGGCTGGAGAGGTGGAAACACACGCACACGTTAGACAGAGGCTAGTAACCCTAATGTGACTGATGATAATTCAAGAAAGCCAGAGGTCTGACATGTGTCATCACAGCGCTTGAGGTAACTGGTCTCAAGAGGATCTGCGGTCTGTTTGGTCAGTCAGCGCTCTAGCTGCTCCTCAGGGCTCAGATCAGCCGCTAAGCATATCAGACGAGACTGAGAAACAGTACCATGTTCCTGCCAAGTCAGTGCCTCATGCATTTTTGTGTGCAAATACTGTGGTGTACTTTTATCTGGGTCAAACTGGCCTGAAGCCTCAGTCGGTTGGAACATATGAGATAAGACATGCTAACCATCAGGCCTGGGCCACAGAGTCTATCAGACCACAGGAGCCTCACACTGTGTTATTAAACACCAAAGTGTTTTAAAGCGTCAGTCCTGCTTAACCATTGGCCTGGAATGTTTGAACTGAACATTTAATCTTGAGGCACAAAGAATTGTATAACTGGTAACGAGAAACCAGGTTCATTTAGCGAGACAGAAAACGTCACTGAGGACGACCTCGTTGCCTCAGGGCCCATTAAAGAAAACACGATAGGGCAGCGAGGTCCCTTCACAGCCTCAGTCCTCGTGGGAACAGGGTCACAATACACTGAAAGAGCTGCGCTTGCATAACAGAAATCATATCTCCCCCAGTCTGCGACTCGGGGGGGGGGGGATACACTGTCCTGCATCGTCGTGTCACGTGTCAGGGCGCTTACTTTCAGATCCAGATGCACCACGTTGTTTCGATGGAGGAAGGCCACCCCGTTCAGGATCTGCTTGGCCAGCCGGATCACATCTTTCTCTGTGAAGGCCTCGTCGTTATCGGCCACGCACTGGTTGAAGATTTCACCGCCGGCGGCGCTGGAGGAGAAAGCACAGGAAGGAAAAGTGAGAAAACATAAACGAGGATAAGACGTGGAGTGAAGAGACGTACACGGACAGCCGCCCGGTGGAGTTTAGTTTGGCTCGCGTTCATTTTGTGATTATTCATCTTAACTTGTCAGAATAAATTGCGCCTTAATCCGTACCAATCCGCCCTTCCTCCGAGTTTGAAAGTTGACGAATGGCGAATTCCAACCCATCCCATTAGAATGATTTCAGGCCAAAATTACTTCCACTTTCTTTTCGATTACATAACAGCCCGTCTCCTCATTGGTGTACTTTGGCTTGGAGGAACAAAGTACATCCACATCTACACAAATTAATATAATTTAAGACACACAACAGCTGTGTGTACTTTCCCCTACCCAGGAATATTACTGGAGATAGGAGAGGTCATATCAGCTTCAGATAAGGACTTATATGGGATTGATATATTGCAAGGTAACTTAATAGCTCAAAACAAGGGAAGGCAGCAATATTTATTAAGAGTGAAAGAAGAATAGATTTGAAGTCATAAAGAAGCCAGGGAAGAGAAATGTGTGGTAACTGGATACTGTTCTGGATGAGCCCCAGCCTGAATGGTTTTTCTGCGTATTTGCTCTAAACAACTCACACACGGTATAAAAAGGGATTATCCTTTTTAGGAATTCAGTAATTATACAACCCGACGGACGTCTCACATTTTCTGCACACGAAAGAGTCAGAGTCCTGCCCGGTCTTGCTGCAAGTTGTGAAATAACATTAAGGGGGAAAGAAGTGGAGACATGCCGGATTTACGCTGGGAGCTCCATCAGTCAGATGAGTGCCTGAAGCTGACAGTGCGGCCAAACTACGAGCACCATGTGTGGGGGATTTAGATGGCACACATGCTTTGTATCTTCAGAGGAGAACGTTAGAGACGGGGCCCTGGGCATGTTACATAACCGCCCACCCTGAGCTCCTCACCAGCATCAGCTGTGAAAATAGCGCGCGTGTGTTTTTTGTTGAATTTCGTGGATATCCGTCATTGCTGCGTATAATCTTTCCATTTTCTCCGAGCAGCAAAACACCTGACCTGCCACCTAACCCCCGCTTGTTGCAAACATGCTGAAACCTACCGAGCGATCTCCCCAGAGAGTTTAAGAGCCGCGGAGATGCACAATAAAACGTTGCACTAAATCTGCTTATAATGATCTGCTCTGAAATCCAAATGCGAGCAAGCCCGGTGTTAGCGAGTTCATTTGGGAGAGGAAATGAAAAATTGAATTTGGGGGGAAAAAAACAAAAAACCTGTGCCCCTCACCGAGTTGAGGGTTAATCGAGAATAACCTCAAATCTGTCAACGTTACGCGGCTTCGACAAACTGGTCACGGCAAAGTGTTTCGAGCTTTTAGCAGAGTGCCTGAGAGGATTTCAAATCTTGATAAAACACCATCTTGTTTAAGTTCAACAGGCTGCACGCATTCTGAACGAGCACTTAAGAAGGATCCGATACTTCCCTGAACTCTAAATATCGTCTCTGCGTTCTCCCTCCCTTGCTCTATCCCTCCATCCTTCCATCTATCCCTCCCTCCAGGAGAGTTAATGCACTCACTCCCTCTGTGTGAAGGCCGTAATCTTCCCACCGGACCGCAATAATACCCACCAATATGAGAGCAGGCATAAAAAAAGCTAAAAAGGCAGAGTTCAATCTTTGAATAAAAAGAAGAAACGGATATACGTTTCGATCTTATGGCCTTAAACCAGGTCAACCTCCTTTTGGTTTTTGTGTTTTCGTTAGTTCAAAGCTATTCTTGGCTGACCACCAGGCTGGGTGCTCATTGACGTCACCCTCAAAGCAGCCTGGCAGCCAGTTCCCTCAAGCGTAACCTGTCTGTTGGCTGAAAGTCCTGGACGGCGCTTGTGCTCCTTTATATTCCAATTATAACCCCCGACGGTGAGAACATTAGTGCCCCGGGTTACATTATACGCGGGGAGGGATATTGAAATCAGACTTTACATGAAACATGGCTCTCTAAAAAAAAGAAAAGAAGGAGGAAACAGACATTTCTAATGAAATTCAAGTTATGAGATATTATAGAGAGTTGTGCAGAGATGCCCCACGAGGCATATGTAATGAAAACTGCAGACAGAATTTGGAATCCATGATAAACGATACCTTTTGAACCCCCAGCATTTAGGGGGTTGAACTCGTGCAATCTGCAGTTTCACCAGTTTTACACAAGATCAAAAACTAATCACTGTTAGTCACTTCTTTTGGCTACTGTGCACAAAACCCCAAACTCTGGGGTTTTCTCTGGTACTGACACACGCCAAAGTTAGACTTAATCTAGAGATGATTCAAATCCAACTTCACGCCTCCGCTTCACTAAGGATGTGGCTGTGGTTATGACGCGTGCGTGTGTTTGTGTGTCTGTACGTGTGTGAAACACTTTAAACGAGCGCCTCGCCGCGTTGTGCTACTTTGGGGAGCTTTGCTTGCTGCTCACATTTAAACCCACAGGAAATGGAAAATGGTTTGCGATTCTCGAAAAACTCATGCTGAGGTCAGACAGTTTTTGGAGATGCAGCCTCTCGGTGGCCAGTGGCTGTCGCTGCGAGGGTTACTGCTGCTTTTTGAAAAAGGACAAATGACACTATAAAAGATTATGACCGCCATTTACGAAAGAAAAAAATATTTCACGTGTAATATGCAGGCCGCAGCTCCGTTTGGCAGCTGGAGAGGAACTACGCACTAGTGCCGAGCAACCTCCTGCTGTGTTTTCTCTGCAGGCATGCAGGGGTGAACTGTGGTGCTACTTCCCCTTTCACACTTCAGTCAGGGGTCAAACACAGCCCCGCAGAAAAGGCTTTTGTTCTACAGAGGCATTCCATGTCTGGGATGAGGATGGCCATCAAGTACAGCGCCCAGTTCAGAAACAGGGCCAGGGTAATCGTCCGGTGTTATCTCTCTACTAATGAGGCGAGCGAGGTAATTAAGACGCCCGAGTGTCCTTTCAAAATCCTTATTAAAAGGCCGTGATTGGATACATCGTTGCATTTAACACCAAACCCCAACAGAGCGGCAGCAGACAGCCGGGACGACCTCTGCTGAGGTCAGTGAACGAGCGGGTTCTCTCAGCCCGATCACCTGCACGTCAAAAGACAACAAACCGTCCGGAGAACTGAGGGATCGGTTCTCACAGCAGAGCTTGAATGAGTCATTTATCGCCCTTTGTCGTTATTTTTCTCACAGTGAGCCCGGTCGGCTTATAGCCCGTCGGCATTTAAAGTTGCTGAGAACATTCGGTGCAACAAGAGACCGAGGTGTCGAGGCTGCGTCGAGATGAGCAGTGAACCGCAGAGAGACAGTTTCCATTTAAAGGCAGAGTCGTTGTCACGGCAGTGCATTTTTCACACGTGTATGGTTTTTTACTTTCTGTGAGGTGCTAAGACATAAGTGAGAAGTGAGCTTCTGTGTTCTCGGTAACTGCCACGAAACGCTAAGCCAGGAAGTCTCTTCTTTTCCCCTCAGATCAGATACAAGCTGATGATTTTCACAGAAAACCACATGAGCACTGACGTCATGTTATCGTTACTTGATCTGCAGAGTTTCCCTCAATCATAGAGGGAAAAAAAAAACCTTTCTTATGAATTAGAAATGATTACGTTTCCGATTGCCTCAGATATTCTGCATTAGAAAAACTCCAGTGTTGGAAAGTTGATACTCAGTAATTAAAGGATTCTTTCTGGTGGGTTTAAAAGGACATTCAATTATCAGCATCATTGCCTCCACCAAGGAGGTTATGTTTTGGTCTGTGTTTGTTTGTGTGTTATTTGGCAAGATTATGCAAAAATGGACAACTACAAAACTTGGGAGGATTATGTGTGGTTCTGGAAAGAACCCATTCAACTTTGGTGCAGATCTGGATCAAGGGATCTGTTTTACACTTTCTTTAACATTTCAAAATAGGTAAAATAGGTAAAAGAATAAATGAGGAACAAAATATCTGGCATGTTTAGGAGACACATATTTCTTGAACTTGGTGCAATGTGGTGCAGATAGTGAATTAAAACGTGGTTTCATAAGGGAACAGTTGGGCCTTGTCCGAGTTATGCACTCTCCTAAAGGGGCCATTCTAGTTTTCTCTTTATGTGTGGCAGGGAATGTTTTATTTCTTCACCAATGCCTACTGGCTTACCACTCGAGGACGAGGATGATTTCAGTGCTGGTTTCGTAGACCTCGTGCAGCGCCACCACATACGGGTTGGCCTTGGCCGACTCCAGCACGGAGATCTCGTTCAAGACGTCCATGCGGCAGTCCTCACCCTTCCGTCGCTTTCGCAGGAACTTGGCAGCGTACTGCTTCCCCGTTGCCTTCTCGATGCACTTCTTCACCACCGCAAACTTTCCCCTGGGGAACAACAAAGAGGGGGAGAGAGCGAGAGAGTGATTAGTGAGGAGACCGAATAATTGCAACCACGCCACTGGCTTTTCAAATAGATTTGGTCAGCGACGGTTCTGTTCTGCGTCCAAGTGGCCGACGGGACCACTGGATCGCATTGGGGCCGTTTAAACTGCACACTCGTCGCAGTTTAAACTGCAGTGAGGCGAAACCTAGATTATAGTGCGGGACATTTGGAAATTCCCACAGAGCGATGGGTGTAGGCGAGATCAACAGTTCAGAGATAAGACGTTTTAGCGGCATCGTTTGAAAAACGCAGACGCTGCTATATTGACCGCTGATACGCTCAGCTGAGGAGGCGGCACTGGGCATTCGGTTAAAGATTACCCCCCCGCCCCGCTCTCCTCCTTTTCCTTTAGCCCTCACGAGGGTCTGACAGCAGGAAGATAAGTTGACAGTTTTGGCAGGAGCTGCTGAACCGTGGGCAGGGACTGGATAAGGCTAATGCCCCTTTACAGGTCGAGCTATGACAAAGAGATGCCACAGTTTGATTTGCTGGATCTTGTTGGTAGAACAGAAAAATCAATAAATACAAAATAAAAATTCATCACAATCCAATTCAACAACCTCCTCGCCGCTATTCGTTTTTCGGCATGTACGCTGATGGATTCACGGGAGGTGTTATAGGTCAGCCGGGGGCGGGGGGGGGCAGGATGTCCGATGTGTGCAGAATTGCCGACCACTATCACCAGCCGCCACTCCCAGGCAGATAATGAGGCCTTGTCTGTTTCCCCTTTTCTTTACAGCTGACAGCAGCACGGACAAATGGAATTGTGTCAACGCCTCCGCCCAGACCCTTGGCCAGAGCCGGCCTCTCCTTTTGACAGTCGTACAAAAGCCGACCACTCAGTTAACACAGCCGCTCGGACACCAGGACCACCCACCTGACCGCGGCTGGGGTAGGCCCAGCAGGGGGTCACTGCTGTCAGGTTGGAGCCTGAGCAGCCTGCCAGGGAGGGATACTGCGGCCCCAACATCTATATCCAAGCAACATCTCAATTGTTTCTATAAGCTATACAATACTGATGCAGATGAACACTGGCTGTGAAAAGATGTCTTTGAACCCTGTAGAATGTAAATGAAGCGGTTGAAGGGTCCAGTCAGCATGGGGCCACTCATTTTCACACAAAGTGTTACTCTGGGCTCACAGCGCTTCACAGACCAAAAACAGCAACTGTTCTGGCCGGGGGCCTTTGCCCTGATTTGGCTGCTGCCCCTGCCTGCACGCTGTGGGGGCCAGTCCCTTCTCCTCCTGCCTTTTCCCAGTCTTGGGAATGGTGATGTCTCATTGTTCGGAATAAAAAGGCGAAAACCCGTCAGAGCCCTTTTCATCCTTAATTAGCCAAGTTCAGAGCAGCTCACTGTGGGCTGGGAACTACATATGGAGTGAAAGGGAATGACCGCTGGCCACGGAAAGGAGCGACGGGAGGCCATTCAGGGGCTGGCATCAGGTCAGAGGTTACTAAACATGGCTGTCTGTGTTCAGACTGTTTCTAGGCTGATGCACAGAACCTCCTGATCATACAAAACATCACGGGGCTTTGATGCAATATCTCAAGCGTGACGTTCATTGCCTTTAAAGCTCACAGTTGCAGGCGAACTCTAATGAACACTTTCTCAAACGTCCCGTCTAGAGCCGTAAACACAGCGATGTGCATCAAAGGGCTCATTTGCAGGGTCGTCATCAGCCATCAACTTCGCTGCTGCACACAAAGGCGAACTCCTCTCTCGGCAGTTGAGATGGTGATAAGTAGTTTGAGAAACCCCATTTCCTGTGGTGTCTGAAGTGCAGTGAGAAATGACAGCTCTCGTTTCACAGACAGACTGACACACAGCACTAGTTCCCTTCCTGCTGCTCGAGCCGACCGCAACATTTTCACTGTAAACAGGTCTGCAGGGGAGCACAGCTCATCATGCAAAGCTCGATGAGGAGATGAAACCGAGGCTGAAGAGCTGTATTGTTACTCTCAGCCTGCAGAGAGATGAAAGCAGCAACAGGCGGAAGAATTCAACTCAGCCACCTACTGGTTCCACTATGGTCAACATCCTTCCTAATGTACAGACTACACAGCTGAGCTCCTGGCACGCAGCGCTACGTACATTCCTGCCCTTAATGCGATTATGAGGCCTGATCTTAGGATGTTGTTGGCCCGGGAGTCATGAGAAGAGGAGGGAAGAAGGATGAAGGGTCGAGGTCTGGGGGTGAGGGGAGGGAGAGGGGGGCCTGAACCTCAGTCAGTCCGCCCCCTCCATTGGTTCTGGCTGCTGTCCCAGGATGTCCTAGGGTGTCCGACAAGGACAACTGACTGCTCCTAATGGACTCTTTATTTAGCCTGTCCCATCACAGTATGGAGCCGCAGCAAACTAATGGAAAGTGGAGTTGTTGCTGGGTCTGGATGCAGTACTGGCTGGAGTGGGGATCAAACAGCTGTTGCATTAAGCGGAACCCAGTGCGGTTTCTCATCTCGATTCTAAAAATGCTTTCTGGTGGAAAGTCATCACTGCCTGGCATGCATCCCAGATAAGTGGCACTGGAATGTGCGCTTTCATGTGTCGGATGCACACGTCAGTCAGTCAGTCAGTCAGTCAGTCAGTCAGTCAGTCAGTGCCGCACCTATAATGCATTGGACTAAAGAGAGAGATGGAGGAAAGTGGCTGATGGTTCATGGTACATTAGTTCCTGCATGTCCCGGATGACAGGCACATCAAACTAGAGACCATAAGTGTCACAACTTGCATCAAAAATATCTCCCAAAGCCAAAAGGGTGATCTCTCATAACGTTCTTTTATATTTTGTGACCTAACATCACACTTTGACAGTGACAAATTGGATGATGGTGCATGGTACATTTGATCCTGCATACCCTAGATGACAGCCACATAAAACTAAGGACTATATGTGTAATAACTTTAACATTTTAAATATCTCCAAAAGCCACAGGGAGCACAGTGTGTTTCCACGTATTGTTTTCTCTCAGGGTTGTATATTTTTGGAACACGGTTGTATATTTTGGAACACAACACCGCACTTGTGCATAGAAGTGGAGCTTGTGGCAACACAAACAGTGGAACCGTTTTTGCAGTATAAAACTACAGGGATCACACTTCTTACATAGATGTCAGACGTAAGAATAGTGTGTGGGCCAAAACGAACCACATAAACTGTCTACCTCTTTCTTTACAATCACGAGATCACAGAGTCCCGGCCACTCTCAGCCGGGACGCACACGCAGGAGCGCATTACCGTCATTACGCATTCCGGGTGCATGGCTCCACCAGTTTCCTTCCCTGCCCTCGGGACTGGAATGCGGGACTGGAAATGTTCAATTAACACTGTTCCCACCGACACGTGCACAGAACAAACCTGACGCGATTAGCAGATAACCCACTCAAGACAATGTGCCAAAATCCCGTCAGTGAGTGAGTCAGCCAGGGAGCGCACAAACCAAACCCGGTTTACAAAGATACGTTTTTCTTTTAATAATCCATGCATTTCACTCAAACTCACCTGCCAAGCTCTTTGCCCACCAGGTCGTAACTGGCCGTGAACGGGTCACATCTTATCCGCGTGTGGATCTTGGTCACCATTCCGTTTTTGCTCATCTTGGCTGGACCTAGCATCGAAGTCGCGTCTTGGAGCAAAACAATCCTCATCCGCCAACAACGATAACAAATGGCAACAAAGTCGACTTTCTCTTTCTGTTACCAGGTACAAACGTGCATGATAAGGAGGAAACCGGGCGGACGGCGGCTGTGTGAAGGCACCGGGAGGTAATCCAGGCGGAGCGCGTCTCCAAACGGGAGGATACACACACACGCACAGTCGGAGTCGGTGCTGTAAACTGAGTTTGAGCTCTACTACACATTCCCCACAATAAACTCCTCGTCCAGGACCCGAGGACCCGCCCCCCTGCGATGACGCGCTGCTGCGGAGGACCAATGGACCTGCAGAGGAGGACGGAGCCAGCTGGCGAGTGATGCGTTCAGGGCACATATGAGGACAGGTGACACTAATATAAACAAACATTTACACGCATCATTAGTTTCAGTTTGAGAGTTAGCAGGATGACTTGACTCATGAAATGAAGTAATGGAAACTGAGTAGATGATTAAAGATGAAAATCCCTCCTACATATCTATCTATCTATCTATCTATCTATCTATCTATCTATCTATCTATCTATCTATCTATCTATCTATCTATCTATATATCTATCTATTTAAATGTTTCTATCGATCTATCTATCCATCTTTGTCCTTCTGTCCATTCATTAGTATTATTATTATTGTTACTTTAATAATTGTTCCCTATGAAATGCTTATTAATCACAAATAAAACTGATAATTATTAGTTTAGATTAACCATCTGTCATTTACAGTACAAATAAATATATATTATTATCTTCATAAGGAAGAGTTAAAATGGGGTTTATATGGTTTATTAATCTGCTAATGTTAAACAAGTCTCAAATTTGACTTTTTAACCCTTTTACTGTCTTACTCCTTTTCCCCGACTAAAAAGGCATCAACCAAACCCAGATTCTTCATATTGACATACAGAAGCTACACACTAACACTTCATACATCTCTGATGCAGGACTGTTGGTGGGTTTTTCCTGCTCCTTGCTTCGGACTCGGTGGCTGTGGCTGCAGGTGAGCCTTGATTCGTCTTTTTCCCACACAATACTCAGTGTCATGAATGTGAATCTGCCCTTGGGCTCTGAGAGCATTCTGCACATGTTTTCTTCTTTCTTAATGTGTGGGAGAGTTGTTGGACTAACCATTTAATCCGCGTTCCATTAAAGAGGAATTCAAAGCATCCCATTACACAATTCATCACTCGACAATGAGACGTTGATGCACAGGTGCTTCAGCTTCTCTCATTGCAATATTTACTGTAAATTAGAAATATAAAACATGCTACCACTAGATAGCCGGTACTGTGGATAGTTGCATACAAAGACTAGGCCAGTGTTGAGACATTAGTGTTGGTATTTACATACTGCGGAGGGGACCAGTGTGGTGAAGAAAGGCCTGGATGCCATGGGAAATGTGTCACCTAAGCTCCAGGGGCATGTTCAAGCTAAAACTGTGAAGCTGTTGGTAGACCAGGGCCTGTGCTGACCTTAAGTAAACAGAACGGCCTTTTCTTCTACCACACACACACACACACACACACACACACACACACACACAGACACACACACACACACACACACACACACACACACACACAAACACACACACACACACACACACACACACACACACACAGACACACACACACACACACACACACACAAACACACACACACACAGCTGAGAGTCATTTCCAGACAATAAAGGAACCGGTGGTGGAGGCTGTGGTTTTGGCCTCAGTTTACCCCTTGTGTACAGGAGAGGACATATGAGATATTTGCCTTCCTAAAAACATTGTCGTAACATGAAGCAACAGTCCAATAAACCCAATACTCCTACAGGAAGGCATTGGCATTTAGGGCTACAGCAAATAACTATTTAAATTTTTTTATCAGGGTCTGTTACTTATTCCCTGCAGGGAAAACAATGAAAATGTCAAAGAAACGTCCTATCCTTAATGTTAAAGAAAGTGATAGAAAAGTTCCTAGATTCACCATCTGATCCGGATGTGCACCAAAATTAATTAAATCAAATCCCTCCCCACCACAAAATGTAATGGTGATCTACTCAGTTGTTATTGCGTCATCCTGATTAGGAGCGAACCAATCAACCAACAAACAAACAGACTGGGGTGAAAACAAGAGCTCCCCGGCGGAGGTAGTAAATGATTGACAAATATCTGGGGGTTAATGACTCATGCTGCTCGCGAACTAGGTATCATCATTACAGGCTCATACTTCCCCTGAAGAAGGGCGAGACTCATACCAGCCTGTCGTTTTCATTTTCCCCTAAATGAGCAGATGAGTATTTGTGCTGACGTGATGGAAGGAAAGGGAAGGGAAGGCGTGAACAGAAAGAGGAGAGATGACACAGTGACGCGTTCCTTCCAGTTGGTTTTATGTCCCATAGCTGAGCACATCACCGGTGGTTGGTCACATGCCCAAGAATAGCTCTTATGTTTCACACAGAGCAGGAGTTGTCCGGTCTCACCATACCAAAGCCAATTTTGGTGCCACGAACAGCAACCAATGTAGAAGGGACCTATTGAGAGTGGACATTCCTCCAGCGCTGCCGAGTCATTAGTGTCCACCAAGGAGGTTACATAACCTGTTATGCCTCCTCAAATTGTTACCTCAAGTCTAAGTGAGCCCACTCCGAAGCCTTGACCCTCTCTCTCTCTGCCAGCCCTCCCATTAAAGCAGGGGTCGGAGTTCAGCTGAGCTGCGTTAGTGAGGGAGCGCTACCCAGGGCCCCCAGAGACTTAATGAAAACACATACCGGCGAATTAGCCTGCCAGCCTACAGTTTGGCTAACATAAATATGAGAAGTTCGGCCGTGACCTGGGGGAGCACCAATGCGTTCTGAGCCACTGGAACAAATAGGCCCAGTCATGAGTGGGTCCGAAAACACGGCTCTGTGTTTTAACAAGTGCTCAGGGTCTTGTTTGAGATGTTTTTTACAGCGTGGAAGTGTATGTGACGTTGTTTCAACTCAAGCCTGAGTTTGTATTTACGATATGACCGTGACACAGAATGGCTTTGTTCTCCGGTATACGGAATTAGAAGACATTGGTTCCGGTCCAGCAAACCCATCATCTAGTCCACACGTGGGTCGGTTAATCACAGGAGTTGCCAGAGACGGCAAGAGGAGGTCAAAAGGTTTTTTACGAGCAGCCAGGCAGAGGCAATCCGTTAAATAATCGACCACTGCAGGATCTGAGTAAAAGTGCACTGTTAAGCTCTCGTATGACTCCCTTAGGTAAATGTGTTAGAGAGACACACAGTCTCTTGTCCACCATTTCAATGATGTCCTTTCTCTCCTTTATGTTGCCCAGGGGAGTGTAAAAAAAAAAAAAAGAGGAGGAGTGGTGGGTTCTCATTATGGAAGTGTTTTGCCTCTTTGACTATGTGACACCGTGCTGCTAAATGTTTGCTGCCGTCCATATATGAGGCTGCCGAGGCCTTAGCCTGTATGTCAAGATCTATGACTTTGATAACATCCCAGCCCTTTACTGATGAGGTGTCCTAAAATGTTTGCGAGTCTCTTTCGTTTTGCTCCGACTCTGAGCGAGGACACCGTGACAGCCGCTTTCGTGCAAGCGATAATTTCGTGAGAACGAAAAAAAAGGCCCACAATCTTTCTTAGGAAATGTGTCATGTTAACAAGGCCTTAAAGACTACATCTGCAATATTTCAAAATGCTGAATCCTTACAGAGCGTGATTGCTGGCTGTCTAAAGTCTCTGTTTATGCTTCTTAGTCATAAACCATTGTTTACGCAGTAAGAAGATTCGGTCTAATGAATGGGTTCAGGCCCAGGAGGGCTACGCGGTAATCTCACCTTAGTCCATAAGTGTTCCCTGTCTTCTTCGGCTGCTTACACAGGGCTTCAGTACAAAGCACATGTATCACGTGTTGTGCAATTTGTAATTAACAATCGACTGATGTTCCGGCCAAAAAGTTCGGCTCTATGTTTCTGCACCACCGGCAAACGCTAATTTGCTTAGGTAGATAGCGTGCATGTCACCACTTACAGGGTTAGGGGAGGCTAACAGCAGGCTAATTTAATGCATGATGTCATGCTTTCATTAACTCTATAAATCACCGGTGTGCTGGTGCAACAGTGGCGAGCCCAGGTCGCACACTGGTGTGATCTCTAATGTGTTTGCGTTGACCTCAGAGTAAAGTTGTCTGAATGCAGCGGCAAAGGTCCCACACCTCATAAAACCAAACAGTCCAATAGCCCGGGTTGATTTAGATGCTCAACACGCCACCCACGTCTCAAAGCCTTCTCCCCCCCCCCCCCCCCCCCCCGCCCCAACGCGCGACCCACTGCTGGTATTTGTGCCACATCAACAACAGCGGGGAACAAAAAGACAGACGTCTTCCTCTGCGGCCCGACCGGGTTCCAAAACACTGGCGCTGGAAGTCGCACCAGCGCGAGACGCCGGGATGACGTGCAGGGGCTGACGTCGGAACGCTATTATGAGATAAGTTCCTAATCCTTTTGGCAACTGAGAAAAACATCGAAGGAGGGATAAAAATACGCATCAGAATGGGCTCAAGATCTAATTGCCGTGATTGTGATCTAAATGCGATGAATGGAGGGGAAGCGGTGTGTGGCCTCGCTGATTTATCACACTGTTCTACAACGTGACGTCATCAATTGAGTAAGAGCTTTTCAAAGGGCCTCACTGAATGGCTGTTGATACTGTTTGTGAATAACATTAACATGTGTTTGCTTTTTTCAGTTGTCCACTTGAAGAGTCACATTTATCTCCACCAAGAGGTGATGATTACATCCCTGTCCCTTTGTTTACTGGTTGGTTTGTTTTTCTGCAAGACTACTAAAAAACTTCTGAACGGATTACTCACAAAACCAGGGGGCAGGATGCAATACAGGAGAGAACCAATACAACTTTGGTGTGGATCGAGATTAGGGGGCGGATCCAGGAATATTTTTTTCACACTCTTTAACTTATACTTGATTTCTCAGAGAATAATAACATGCATCTTGATGGGGAAAATCAGGCATGTTTAAGGGACCTATATCTATTCTATGAGTTGTGCAATGTGGTGCAGATCCAAATACAAATCTAGATTTAGTGAATTTAAATGTGATTTCATAAGGGGACTGTTGGGCGTTGTGAAGGTATGCACTCCAAATTCTGGATAAACTTTTTTACTGAAAAAATCTAGAATTTCAGTTTATCAAAATAGTCCACTGGTAAAATGATTGACAGCATGTTAAGAACATTTAGGGGAAAAAATATTTAATAAAAGGGAGAAAAAGTGTAACCCTAAGTGGATTGACTAGAACAGACCTCCTGTAGTTTGTCTCTCTCTTGACCTCTTCAACTAAGTTGGACATTTGCAGAACATACCAGTGTTAAGTTAATAACAGTGTGTCTGAGAAACAGTCAATATTTCTGTACCTAATAATTACTCTGCAGGTTTCTCAAAACTCACAGCACACTGTTGTTGCTGTAAACTGTGTGTTGCAAGAGGTCGTCTCAGGTGAGTGAGCGGACATGTTTCTCGACTCCTCTCAGTCTCGGTGGAGCTTCATTCGTCAAATGTGTCCCTCCAGGCTAACAGACACACACACACAACCACAAACACACACACACACACACACACACACACACACACACACACACACACACACACACACACACACACACACACACACACACACACACGCACACACACACACACACACATACGGTACCCCTCTGTTTGCATCTCTGCCACAAATCATCCAGAAACAACAGCCCCTCTTTGACAGATATAGGCCTAATATTTTCAAATGGGACACTTCTGGATGTTAATTATATTCAAGCAGCTGGTTTTGGTTCGTCTTTCCTGACCAGAAAACCGATGGGAAAAGCTGACATGATGCTCAGGATGAATGTGCCAGATGAGAAACCCTGAGGAAAGACAAAGTAGGGAACTGGGGATGCTTGTGTTTAAAAGGCAGACCCACTGATTGCAGTGGAAAGCTTGAGTGTGAACTATGCGTCTTTTTTTTTTGTTTTTTGGGCCACAAATATGAATTTGGCTTTTGCAGACTGTTTTTTTCCCCTCTCGGTTGCAGCGGCTGATTTGTCGTCTGTCAGCCCGCACTGTGTGGGCTGGTGCAGAACAGCAGCACAGGAAGAGAAGGATGAGACCTGAGAGTAGATGAAAGCTGAACTGCAGGTACAGGCAGCTGAGCTGACGTTCTGCCACATCCTGCCTCACTTTCTGGCAATGTGACCTCCCAGGACCCGGAGGAATTCATAACTACAGCTCTGCACACGTCTGCGAGACGCTCTTTGCACGTGAAGGCAGTAATTGTGGTGAAGTGATCTCTTCCTTCAGGCGGCAGAATCAAACAACTGCATGAACGTGAACAACAAATAGACAAGACTTGTTGTCAGACGAAAACAAAATACAGCAGCTGCGTTCACATGAGCCAAAAAGCATTAGTCACACGCAAGAAATCTAGATTGGCTTAAATAGCTCCGTGCATACTTAGGTATTACACCGCACTAAAGGCCGTTGGGGTGTGGGCATCAACAGATGCAGCCGGGCTTAACCACGGACAGACACCCAGCACAGACGGACCAACTTAGAAACCGAAAGGCTGAGGGCTTTCTCAGCTGTTGCTTCTGTCTCCGGTCTCCACCCCCCCCCCCGCAGCAGCCCCATCATTGTCTCATTAATCCAGCAACAGACACATAAACCCTTTCACAGCTCACTTCACTGTACAGGCTTTGTGCTGAACAACACTTGCATTATTCAGATAACATCAAAGAGGATTAAACACAACTTTGGGGGAATTTAAATACCAGACACCTTCTTGGACCGGATGAGAAATTCTGCCTAACACCCGTCGCCATCCGTCAAACGCTTATCTGTGTGTGCGTCGGTTGCCAAAACAAACTACTGTTGTGTCAGTTGGGGCTTGATGACATGGTAAAATAAAGTTGTAAAAAAAAGAGAAAAAGCCCACTGCAGTCTGGCCGTAATTAGCTGAAATTCCCAGCAACTCAAGATAAAGAAAATGGAGGAGTGAATTTGGCTTTTCACTTCGTTCTGAGATGCTAAGATAAACTTTAAACCAGTCGGCGAGGGCTGGAAGAATATGAAGGGAGAGCGAAAGAAGACGTGCCAGCGGGTGCAGAAGAAAGACGAGAGAAGGAAACAGAGGAAATGGGGAAGCGGAGAAATCCAATTGGAATGTCTGACTCAGGAAAGTAATGGAAGAAATTTATTTGGATTGGCGAGCGAACATAGGAAGCGGGGCGAGGTGGGGTGGTGAGTATTAAGAAATGGGGTGGTGTTAATCTTGCAGAAATGCCAGCGGCAGAAAAAAACATGTCTAGAAACAAAGACAAATTGAAAAGGAGACTGAAGACAATGAAATAACTTGTGGTGCTTTGCAGTAAATCCCTGAGTAAAGCCAACACCTCGAAAGTAAGAACGGTAAACAAGAATTTGACTCATGATGAATGTCTGTGAGGAAAATCTGCAACAATCATTTACTTACATTTCTATGTTTTTCATGGCCAAGGGGAATTTCCTGATTATTTTTTAAACATGGGGGTTTGTCGAATAGGAAATATTTCCCCCACACGGTTATTGGACATGACAGATTGACACGTGATACTTTTGGGGAAATATTGACAAATAAAAAAATGTGCTTCTTCTGCCTAAAAGCCACTCGTGAGTGTCCAGCCTGAATCAAACAAACCTGACTGGTCACCGAACACAGTCACGGCCCAGTAACTCCAGCAACAGCAGGAAGACGCGACCATATGTCATATGAGGCACGACAGGGGTCAAAGGTCGGCTCGCCGCTAATGATTACCTGCTGAGCCGCGCCGCTGCAGCTATCCCTGTTTGTTTGCGTAGCCGCGGTAACAGCGCAACAAGCTGCTGCATCAGGGACGCGCACACACTCCCCGTCATCACCATGCCAACTTCTACCATCCTCTGACCATGAGCCCAGAAAACAGGGAAAAGATATTATCCGCGAAACATTATAAAGTCGTAATCAAATAAAACACACAGCCGACTCGAAAGTTTTGCTGCGTCAAAAATCGAAGAGTTTTTTCGGTGAGTGCGCAGGAGGAGTTCAGCCTCGTCCTTATTTTTCCATCCCACCTCAAGGCCATCGGGGGAAGCTCTGTGGTTTTGGTTTTATGGGAAGGTCTCGACTTCAAATGAGGTGAGAGACAGAGAAAAATCACAAGTCACCTCATAAAAGACCCGACGGTCAAGATGATGTGAGGTGAAAACTGTACATGGGCAGGTTCCATGAGCTCAGGGCCCGCAGCTTTGAGCGTGACAGCCGAGCGCGCCACTGGGAATTCATTGAAAATGCTCGTTCGGCCAGTTTGCATGAGAGTTTTGTGTGTGCGTGAGTGTGCGTGTGTCTATACATATGCATGATGTGTGTTTTTTTGTCTTTATGTGATCAGCTCGGTTGCCTTTTGGGACTTGCATGAGGAAGGAGGTGAGGGTCAAAGGTCAAACAAAATCGACTTGCTCCTTCTTTGATGCAAACGTCACACCTCCTTTATTCATATTGTGAACAGATGCCCTGTGTAATGCAAGAAAAAAGAAAGCAATCAATATAATTAGTCATGTGCTTACAGGAAGAGTGGCGAGTTAGCTTAGTTTGTGCTTTTATATATGAGATTGGTTTGGTCCTTTCTATTTTCTATAGCTGACAATGATCTGTTAAGAAGTCAACTTATTTCAAAGTGGTTCACCCAAACTTATAAATAATTTTTTATCACATTCCACAATATGAAAAAAATCAGACTAGACGAAACACATATGCACAATTTGGCTTAAAAAGTCTGGCTGAAGATGTCACATTTATTGGCCTACTGGGGGTTATAGAGGTCAAAAGGATTTATGAGTATAAGGACATCTAGGTCAAGTGTCTCAATGTAAATGGTTCAAGCTGATTTATTGTGTGGATTCCATTGCTCTCAGCTCATGAAATTATTGTAGTTCTTCTGTTTATGTGGAGAACTTCAGCCTCATGGTAGCAGCAGGGGTCCACAGCAAGTTTTATGGAAATCCAACCAAAAAGTTTGGATACACATTGACATGGATCAAAGTGCTGGTCAGAGCCTAACTGGGGCAGTGGTGGGAGAAGGTTATGGGGACTAGAATCTTTAGGTATCATCCCCTAGGGACCAGGAAACCCAACCAACTTCAATGAAGGAGGGCAATAAAACAAATCAACA
This sequence comes from Platichthys flesus, assembly GCF_949316205.1. Lineage (NCBI taxonomy): Eukaryota > Metazoa > Chordata > Actinopteri > Pleuronectiformes > Pleuronectidae > Platichthys > Platichthys flesus. Next base: position 13,183,685 of record NC_084960.1, on the reverse strand, counting down.
TATCTGTACAGATTCTCAGACTTCAAAGTCTAAATTCGACATAAAACAATTACATAAATATATCTACACAGCTCATAAACCTATGTTCTCAATTTCCTGCAGAGTTTCAGAGAGGTGAAGTGATGATGAGGAGGCTCAGGGCCCTCCCTTCCCCAGTTATCTTTCATCTCATTTGGTTGTACTGGCTGTGCCCCAGTGAGCTACCACTGTTTTCTTGTGTTTTGTATCTCACTCATACAAACAAATACTTCTCCATCCTGAGTCCAGCGGGCAGCCTGAGTCCCCCTTGAACCTGAGTCTGGCGTCTCCTTCGTTCTCATAATTTGGTTTTTTGTTCCCACTTCCTCTCGTTCTTTGCCCTCTACGAGACCTCCCAGAGAGACACCCAAACCTAAGAGCCAATGCCCGTACATGTGTGTGTCTGTGTTTTCGCCAGCTTAGCAATCCCAGCTCTGACTTATAGCTCACGCTGACAGCCACTTATTCATGCTTCCCCCCAGGTCTCTATGTTAAAACTGCTTTCTTTACTACTACTGCCCCCCCCCCCCCCCCCCTTTTCAGCTGATCGCATCACAAATCAGACAAGTGACCAAAAGCCACCAATCAATCACACTTTTCTAAACATTCTCATTTTCCCCAGGAAGGAATTTATTGTGGCTTTTTTTAACAGGAGTGAACATTTTACCTTCCGTTCCGTTTCATAACCTTGTGAAGGATTTTAGATGCACATCACAACCGGCAGCGGAAATTTTAAATGTAAGATAAATTGCCCTTTAAATAATATTTAAAGGGTTGGAAAGTTTCCAGCTTTCGGTGGTCTGCAGCTCCTTCCTCACGCTGAATGGGAACATAAAACACTCTGGCAGGGATTCAGACTCCGAGTTAGACGCCCTCCAGGACGATGTCTGTGGCCTCGCCGAGGGCGTGTCCCCGCTTTGACGGGACACCCGCCCCTGACTGGCCCTCCTCTAATTCCAAAACCCTGAAACCCCACAAATAAAGGCACTGGTTAGAGCCATCTGTTGGTTTTCAACATAATCTTCCTTGTTAGCTCAAGTGATTTGTCTGGGAATCCGAATGGTGTCTTGTATTCGTCTATTTGGTGTGTTGGGTTTAAGATACGTCCACATTAATGTCCAAATTATGTGACTTTTCTGAAGTTGAAAGCGGAGTTTGGTCACAAATCTTACGCATCTTCATTCATAGCTTTGCATTTATCATAGACAGGGCCTCTTGTGTTAACAGACACTGAATTGCTCCTTTGTTCTCTTCGTCGCCCGTTGAGTGAAGTGTGTGCTGGAGAGGGGACCATCGTCACTGTGGGATGGATGTTATTTGGTATTCTGTGCCACCACTCGCCTCCCTGGACATAACTCTGAGCTCAGTGACCATGTTTCTCACACCCCTCACTCTCACCAGGGGGGACAGGAAACGTCTCTGTCCGTCTGCGTCTCGTGAGCGTTGCGATGGGTATGCGCAGGGTCGGGAAGAATGCAGCACCCAGATGCTGAATCTCATGGAATCTCCCTGCTGACGCAAGCCCCGGCCGGCGGAATCTGCTGCCACATCTGCGTGAAACCAGTGGCAGGACTGGAAGTACTTTGGTAACTGTATATCGTGATTATTGGTTAAATGAAATCAACCTCAGGACCTCATTTACTTTATTTATTTTAAACATGAGCAATCTTGATTGTGAGCAGACACCTTAAAGACATATCACAGGGAATCTTTACAAAAACAACCTTTAAATAGGGAAGTTCTTTGATCAACGCTTTTATATATTGTTAATATTTTAGGATGGAGCCTTTTCCAGCAAATCACATAAAGGAAATAAACATTTCTGAATATAAATCTCGTTAAAAATAATAAAACATATCCCTCCGCCATGCTAGGCACAACAGAAACGTTTTTTTTTTACTTGGATCTGCACCAACTTCTATACATTAAATATATCACTCTATATATTAGAAATACAAATATTCATGCACTAAGATCCAGGAATTGTTCCCTGAGAAATTGCTGAAAAGAAACCTACCCTACCTCGCACTGTTAGAAAATAATAATCCTAGATCTACCCTTTAATGGTTTATTTCTGGGCCCGTGTCTCATTCTTCTGCCATATAATTTATTCAGAAGCTTTTGGTTCAACCCTGCTGAAAAACATATACATACATGAACAGGGGTGAAAACATAACCTCCTTGGCAGAGGTTATTAATAATAAGCATTGTATTTACAGTGTGCTTTTCAAACAAATCAGTACAAGGCGCTTTCTATAGTCAAAATAAAACATGCTAAATTAAAAATGTCAACACAAAACATGCAACATTAACAGATTAGAGTTTTAAATAATGAAATGTGTGGTTCAAAAATTGCAACTAAACAGATAGGTATGCATGCACATACACAAACACACACAAAGATAAAAAGCTAGATATAATACAAAAATCTGTTAAACTAAATTATAATAATAGATGGAAGAATAGATTGTGAGTATTATTTTAAGTTTTATGAAAGTATGACTTTCTCCTAACCTACTTTGACGTCTTTCTCCTCTGAAACTCTTCCAGCACCTTTGATGTAACTTCACTTTTGTCTGGGCAGTAACATTAATGAGGAGAGCAGCGCATGTCCGTTGCAGTATGTGATGTGAAGCGCTGATCAAAGACCCCAGAGACAGCTCCGTCGTAAGATCCGGCCCAGTTTACTGAAAGACTCAGACAGCCATGACGGTCACGAATTAAACCGAGTTAAAGCTCACATGGACGAGGCTGCGAGCAGCGTTTCCTCCGTGCTTTTATGCACTGGAACTCCCAGGGAAAAGGTTTTTCTCTTTTGAAATGATTTTCTCAGAAGAACACAGCCAGTGTTTAGAAGTGGAGCGTGTCATGATGTCCTCAGAAGAAGCGCACACATGATCAGGCTTCCACCATAACCTCCTTTGCCTGGCATTTTATTCAGCTGATAAAAATAAATGATGTTTGTTGTTACAAACTCAATGAAGAATCAGATCCTTCCTGAAGATATTTCTGCAACTTCATACTTTGATCCCACTTCATTTAAGTGGGAAATATTTAATTTTGTATAATTTCACACAAATTTAGCTATTGGGTGCTTTTACATAGCAAATATAGTCTTAGTAAAACTGTGTTGCAGGATAAACCAGTGCCTCCCAGCCTCTTGGCATGGGACCTGCGGTTGGGGTCAGATGTTTTGGTATTTTGGACTGACTTGTTATCAGTTCCCCTCAAAACTTCTCACATGATTTCAATTAAATCATTACAAAAGGTTTATGTCCACCAATTTGTCACAATAAAAGAAAAGATGAAAAGAAAGTTCTAAACAGTTTTTATCTAATTTGTCCATTTCTTTCTTCTTCGTCCAAGAATCTCATGACCTCTCAGATTTATTGTGATCCGATTTTAACTTAAATCAAGCAAGGGTTTGACTCCAACCCGAAGTATTTGTCTAATTATTTATCTATGAAGCATTACAATGATCTGTGAGCATTAATTAAGCCCTTTGTTACAATTCAAATATTGTAAAATATACATTGTTAGAAATAATATGATCCTTCTGATTCCTACAAAGACAAGGGCACTTCATGAGTCAGAATCAAGAAGAACTGCCACCGTTCATTGCTTCTGTCAGGGAAATCATAAATTTGTTTTTCAGCAGAATTACACAAACACTCCTGAACCATTTTGCAGCCAACTTGGTGGAGGGATGGGCCATGAGTCAGGGAAGAGGCCATAAAAGTGAAGTGCAAATCCAGTCATGTTGATGGATCCAGGAATTTAAATATTACAGGATTTTTGTAATTTCTCAGGAAATAAGGTACGGCCCGTGATGTGAACATCACGGGCCGTACATACGTCAGATTGTTTGGCTTTAGCGGAGCTATGTACTGTAGCTACATGGGTGCTGTTCTAGCTGTAAATAAGGGCGTGAAGGGCAATGAGCACCGCCCAAACATTCAGACACTCTAATCCTGTGACCGTCCAAATGAGCCATAAACAAGGAAGGAATGCGAAGGTGAGTTCACGGCAGCACGACTGACAGAAACCGAGAGCAGCTGGAATGTGAGGGAGAGTCAAACTGGCCCATCAGCTTGGTTTAATGACCTTATTAGGCTGTTAATGCCATGGCCTTCCGCACATGCCTGTCACTCCCAGAATTCCACTTAATTTCTTGGGTTGGCCAAGTCACGGAAAAAGGTTGTCTTATATAACCAGCAGCTAATAATCATGTGTTTTGGGCTCATCTCCTCCTCCTGACTGCGTTATCTGCTGCCTCCACAAGACGTCTCCTCTCCAAAGCCCAAATTATAGGCCAAAAAGTTCTTACGTAATAATTGCCAAGTATGATAAACTGTCAGCAGAAATGTTTGCCCCAGATATGGCTGAATGCTTCGCTTATGTTGAAGGACCTCTGCTGATCCCGGAGGATCGTGCAACGCGGCTCGTTTCCCAGAGCTTTCCTTTTGCCCTTTGCTCTGTCGTCTCATAACTGCAAGATGGATTCAAGGGCTGTCGACCAGAGGGATGTCTGAGAAACTTTCCAGCATGTCACAGTGACCCCGTTCTATCTCGCCCGAACTGTACCTTAGCCTCTAACTCGCCCTCTTATCACTTTAACAGACAACAGCATTAGGCCCGTTGATACAAGAAAAGGAAGATAGGAGAAGCTCCCGTGACACAACAGGGAGGGATGTGTGATAAGCACGTAGCTTATTGAGACCATTTACCATCCATTCCCACACTTGAGGGACTTGGCTCCTGATCGCGGTCATTTAATGTGAAGGAAATGATGTGGAGACGTGATAAGACTTTTTGCAAAAAAATATAAAAATGCATCATATAGACTCATACAAGACTGCAGAAGAAGTTACTTGAACTGCAGTAAAGAATAACTTTTTCTGGTGCAAAGTTGGCAAAGTAATATCTTAATACCTTAAGAAGAGAATACTTTTCTTCCATTGATTGCTATTTTTATGAGCCAGTGTCCTTTTTGACCTTAGCCCTCATCCACTGCTGCATGTGGCACAACATTATCATAAATAAATCATATCTGCCACGGCATGCGAGGGTGATACAATCACAACAGGCCTGTCAGCAGAGATCTGAGCAGGACACTAAATCTCCTCCGGCTCCTATACGTGTAAACGAGAAGAGAAAAAAGAAGAGGCAACAATTACCTCCTCAAAGGAAGAGATGATGTTGCCACTGTCCTTATGTTTGTTTGTTGTGAGAATGAATAATGCAAAAATCAGGCTTATTTAGGGGACTGATCTATAACTGTGTGCAGTTTGGACTGTGGGGGCCTTGGCCGAGGTATGAGTGTTTAGCCTGTGATGTGACATCTCTTCTGTTTAGAAATTGATAGCCCTATTTGTTGTTTTAATCACTGACAGGGGATTTATGCATAAAAATAAACAAACATTAAAGCAGCTACTGTATCGTGTGATCACATGAAATATTGAAGCAGAACATCGAGGAGTTTTAACAACCTCTAATTGGACTTCTCACGTTTTCTCTGCACTGAATAAGAGTTTTGTGACATCACCTGTTGTAAAGTGACATTGACAGGAAACTCAGCAGGAAGTGAAACAGCCACCATCAGAGCCAACAAGTTACTCAGGTCGACGCTCTCGTTGTTGCTCTGCGGTTTCTCTTCTCAAATGACCAGACCAAACCTCTGAGGGTCAACCAATGAGAACGCCGCAGTGTCAGAACAAAGCAAAACCTCAACAGGTATGTCAGAAATGAAGACGGACGACATTTCTCTTTATTCAGAAGTATTTCTCGACTGTAATAACAAGGATTAGCTCTGTGGGACACACTGGGCCTGTGCACAGAACAGATGACAAAGAGCGATAAGGAAATACGATCCATCTTAACGCTTCAGTCAGAAGGCGGGGAGGAAACTTTCGATTGGCATTTAGCAGGTTCGCACGCCCGAGTGCAGAACTCGGTGTCGCCGTGTTCTTGTCAAGTCGAGGTTACATAGCTGTGGTCTGGGCGGGGGTAGGGGGGTTTGGGGGTGGGGTACGTACCCATTGATTTCTAGGGCAGCGGTCGCTGTCATAGACTGTCTGCCAAGGTTTCACAGCAGCGTCCCTCTATCAGCAGGCTTATGCAAAAATAGGTGGGGTATCCTTGACCTGGAGGAAACAAAAGGGAACAGCAACGAGGCCGTCTCCAAGACAAACATCATAACACTGTTCAGCTTTGTAAGGACTGGACATGTTGCGTAAGTGCAGGGCGTGCAATTCTTATTTGAGTGAATAGTTTGCATCGGAGAGTCAAGGTGAGATGGGTTCGTTACCTCTCTGCACCTGAGGACAGAGGAAAGAGCTTCAAAGGGAGAAAATATGAAATGCACGTTAGAATGTTGTTGTTTCTGATGTGAGATGTGTGTGCGTGTGTCAGAGAATTCTTCCCACCACCTGTCATGTCGGCTCACACTGTTTTTTGCGTGTGTGTTTAAAAGTAATCATTAGCTAGAGGAGAATCGGGGGCTGTGTGGCCTAGTTGTTAGAGTGGGGGCCCTCCAACAAGAAGGTTGCCGGTTCAAACCCCACTGTCACCCATCTGCATGCCGAAGTGTCCTTGGCAAGATGCTGAACCCATAAATGGCCCCTCATAAAATGTTGAATGTTCTAATTGCAAGTCGCTTTGGACAAAAGCGTCAGCCAAATGACATGTAATGTAATGTCCATATATCCAATCAGATTGCAAAGGTAACATTAGACCCCGCCTCCTGCTGCAGCAAAATTCAAAAATGAATTCATTTTTATTTCAGTAGCATCTTAAGCACTATTCTTTATTTATAAGAGTCAGTATTATCCTTGTATTACACAAAATATACAGTTCATGTCGTAGTAGACCAGAATAGGCAATAATTGGCAAGTATACTTTTACTTTGAATACTTTAAAAGTTGCTCACTCACCTGTACTCAAGTAGAAAACTTATTGTGGTACTTGTACTTTTACTTGAGCACATTTTTTTCCATTTATTTGTACTTGAGGACCCCCCCCCCCCCCCCCCCCGCCACCCCCCGCCACTGATGTCTACACTTAGTTTCAGTGTTTTCAGGCCCCGATGTAAACAGAGTGTCTCCAGGTAACCAGGTGGTGGGTGGAGTGCGCCTCTGATTCCATCGGTGTGTGTGGGAAGGGAAAGAATGCACATGGGGCAGCGTTATTTAGATGTGATTCAGACAACAATAGAGTGCGACCGACCTGAAGGAAAAGAAGAAGAAAGAGGCGGTGCCAGCTGTGAGGGCAAAAACGAAGCCATTCGGCGTGAGAACCGCACTCGACAACAATTTTAGGCGCATACCGACGCGGCTGAGTCACTTGTTCTGTCCCGACACACCAGCCATCACCTGATTTCCCCACATCACAGGTGAGGTAGTGATGCATGGAGTGCCTGGCATTCCCCGCATGCTGCACCTGGAGCGCAGAGACAGAGAGCCAAGTCAGAAAAGATAAAACACTGTGAAGTATAAATACACTTGAGGTATTTTCTTGTTATTCCTGATGCATTAATGCGTTTTGACGCTGCTTTCTCCTCCGGTGTTTTCCTAGCTACACCGGCAAACCTCTGCTGATGAGATCTGCACAGTCAGAGATTTCTCTTGTACATTATCTAACGAATTGGATCTCGCAACGGAACAACCTCCGATAGAGAGTTCAGATACGTTTGTACCTGTCCAACAAACACAGGTCTCCATGATGGTGCAGCTGCGGCAGCTATGCGTACATTGAAACCGCTATCAGTGCTCTGAGCAAAATACAGGTCAGGTCTAGTCCTGCGGCCTTAAGGGCCCAGAAAGGAGCAGGAACAGGATGTCCCCAATATAACAGCGAGAAAGAATGCCTTGAGCGTTCCATTCAAGACAGAGGGGACATTTCCCATGACACAATCCCCTGCCGTTTCCTGGAGCTCTGAAGTTCTGTGTACAAACAGGACCTGTGGAATGCCGGAGCGACCAGTGCCACGAGCGTCAGGCAGCGGCCCTCGGGGTTACAGCTGACGTCCAGCGGATCGCCATAAACCCACACGACCTCACACAGTGTATCAATAACTCTGGGAAAATATACACATATGACAGCCTTTTACCCTCGACCTTTGACCTTGCTCTGCAAACGGAAGCATGGCGAATCTCTTCCCTTGGGCCCCGGATCATGATCATAATCGTAAAAAATTGAAATATGAACGTCTGTGTATTCGTTCCCTCTGTCGTGGCTCTGCTGAGCACAATGAATTACAGGCTTGCAGCTCTTTCATTGCAAACGGCTTAACTTGCATGTATTAAAATTCTAAATGGATTAGGTAGGAATAAATCCTGCAGCCATAATGCAACTACACTGTGTACATCATAAACTGGAAATGTGCTGACTCTGCCTCTGTGTACGGTCTGGGTGTTCAGAACCATTCATACTTTCCACAGGTCTTCTCCCGTTTCAACCATGATGATTTTAGCAGAGGGGAGCGAGGCCCTGCTGCCTCTGTATTACCTTGAGAAAAACACACTCTGCGCTTCTCAGGTTCTCTTGTCTCCCTTTATTGAAGTAAACCCGCTGAATCTCCGTGGTCGTCACAACAGAGCGATTTGCTGGGGCCTCGTCTCTCAGCGGTTGTGGTTCATAAGCAGGAATTTAAAGATATATCGCTCCTTTAGTTTGGGTTTTTTATCATCCTGGATTAGATTTTGTCAGAGGAGGGAATTCCTTTCCATCTCACACTCCAGTGTCAGTTGTCCTGTGCGCAGGATGGGTTTCACAGAACAGGAGGATACTTTCTATTTACCACATGTCCCTGCATGTGTAGCACACAAGGGCACGAGACCTCTCTCAATCGTTGGCAGCTGACTTCGGAAACCTGTACAGCACTGAGCAACATGCACCTCATGCATACATGTGAACGGAAGAGAAGAAACTCTGGAAGCACATGAGAAATAGCAGCGTTCCAGGTCAAACACGTCGTGGGTGAAAGAGTCGAGAGGGGCTGCAGACTTTGATGAATTACCGGAGCCTCGGAGGAAGAACAAGATATGGATTCAATGCATCTGCTGTTTGTTGAAAGGAGAGGCAGCGAAAGGTCACAGACGGTAACTCGACCTCATCACATGCAGACGCGGGGCTCTAATCATGAAATCCATCAAGTCCAGACCGCAGCAGTCAAACGGTGGCTTCATAAAGTGAAACAAAACTCTCCCAGGCAGGTGGGGAGGAATCAAATTGATATCAGATGGGAATTCTGCTGTAACATGAACCGGTTGGCATGGCGGCAAGTCAAAAACAGCAGGAAGGAACCACGTTAGGAGACGACTCTGCCTCATTCTCATCTCCGTCACGAGCGTTGTTGTGGTCAGAGTTGTTTGTCCGCATTTTTCATCGACCTTAAACATTTAATGTGATTTTACTAAACCGAATGATGAAGGATAATCTGACCTGCATCTCAGGATGTCACAAAAACATCACTGTTCTAATAGATATGAGAAAAAAGCATGTGGTTCACAAACATTTGCCAAACGTCTCCCCACAGCCCTGTCAATCAAATACCAGTCCACCAACATGACCTGCCCCACATGAGAGCATTTAAAAAGGTGCCATTATGTGTCAGTGTTATGAGGTCGGCTATAGGATGTTACAATTATGCGAAATTTAACTTTCAATGTTTAGGTTTGTTTGGCTGAAGTTTAAAATGTGCGACCACTCGGGATAAAAGTATCAACAATTTACTCGTTCCTTTAGTTTCCTGTTTTAGTCATGCATACTTTACATTTAGTTATGTCAACCATCAGTTAATTACCTAATTAACTAATTAAATCTATTTCAGACATTCCACCTTTACTTTTCCACCATCAATCTGACATGTGTTGTTAAGTATTTCAACTTCTTCTTCTAATTGTTTTAAGCTCTTTCAACCATCCAGTACTTTTAGCATTAGCTATATTTCAATATATTTCTTTGAGCTTGAACCATCAATTCCTCCACTTATACCCATCAAGCTATTTCTAACTTTTACTATTATATTAAGCTACTTCAGTTTTACTTTAACTGCAAACCGCGATGTACATTTAACCATCCATTGTATTTTAATCATTACTTTTACCTCGCTTGCTATCTATTTGTCATGCATTCTTAGTTTCAACCCAGTGTATAGCCTTTGATATATAACAAGTATCCACCCACACCCTTGCATCTGCAGAAATAACCTCAGGTAACCCCTGGTTGGGAATCTGTCACGTAAATTGTCTTGGCAGCATTTTGTAAGATGATCAACAATTTTAATAAATCAGCTTCAAAAGCTTTCTAAACAGGTTCAGGCAAACATCTCTGAGAAATGGATCTGCGTTCAGTTGTGCTGCCAGGTATAGCGTGAGACTCAGCTTCACCGCATCCACCACGTCTGGTTTCTGATGTTTCATTTCTGCTCATCAATCTCACATGGGACATCCTGCCGCGTACATCTGCTCGTGCAGCCCATCTGCTTCTGCATCACAAACCTCGTACTGTGTCTACACCGTGACCTTATTACACCGTGTCAGTCCTGGAATAGCAGTGTGACTGGCTCGGCGTGGTCGACCACAGTGCGAGCACATGAATGGACTCACTACCAAGGAGCCGTTATGCTCTTTCCTCCTGCAGCATGAGCAGATATGTCTTTCTCTGCAGTCACAGTGCAGAATTCATGAATACTCCATCTCATGCATATCACCCATGAGCACGAGGCCGGCCCGCTGCCTCCGCCGGCTCCAACAAATGCTTCACTTTTCTCCCAATGCCGCTAAGACACACATCTGTGCATGTAGGACATCCTCTCTCTCTCCCTGAACAACTGTTAGGTCTTCAGAGGTCTGTTTACCCTCAGCACGGTGGGCCAAACTTGTCCAGGAGGTGTTTTGACGGCTTCCCCAGACAACTCTGGACCTCCCCTCAACTTCCTGTGGCTAATTACGGGGCTACAAGGAGACTGAAGGCCAAGTGAAGAAGGAAGCACCCTGAGTGCACTACAATGGACCACACCATGCCATCAGGGCAGACTCAGAGAAAATTGATATATGAAGTGTTGCCCATAGTTCTGAGTGATGCCTGAGAGAGATAGAGAGAGAGAGAGAGAGAGAGAGAGAGAGAGAGAGAGAGAGAGACAGGAAAGGAAGTTGAGAGCTTCTGCTTTTTCACTCAAGTTAACGCAATTTACATACAGTAGCAACATAAACTTGGCTGTGCCTCATCCCCTCTTACAGTCACAACGCAATATGCATGTATGCATGCTGCAAAGTACAGTGTATTAAAGCCACATCACCCTGAGCAAGATAAGATTAAAAGAAAATAAACACCCCGACGAATACACTAAAGTGCTTAAAATCTAATAAATCTGAGGTCAAACAGTGTAAGACTTTTTAATGATGCTCGGGAGCTGCAGATATTTGAAAGGGATTCAATTCCTGGTGTTATCTGTCCCACAGACTCTGGGACCACAGCCAAGCTGATGCCATCTCAAGGGGAGGAACTCAACAAAATGGCAGGAAATTCCAACTTGGTTTTCTCCCAATCTTTTTTCAAATCATGCTGCTGAAATGTTGTATAACCTTTATTTATTTTGTCATTCTTTTTTGACCCTACGGCCTGTTTTCGGCTGTAATGCACATGAGCTGGAAACCAGTTAAACGCAGAAACAAGGTGGCAATATAGTACAAGAGAACTGACCCAACTGATGGGCGTGCCACAAATTCAGTGCAAGGTTTGTTTACAACCACAAATTGAAACAGCAAAACAACTTTCATGCAAGAATGAAACCCTAACCCTCACCAAAAATCTAATCTCACATTGCTTGTTCTACAATCTACATGGGAATTCCGAGAGATTAATAATTTAGGTCATCCAAACCCAGCACAGTGTCAAATACCCATTTGGAGCAAAGAAGAATTACAACTTTAAAAACTTTGGACTAAGGTACGCATATGTAGGAGAGCACCAAGGACCAGGAGCAGAGTAATCTCTCCCTGAGGTTGTGTTGCCACCTAGTGGTTCACGGACATGCACATGATGGTACCCTGCAATTGTTACTTGAACTGTGTAAAAGACTAGTCTAGACCAGATATGTTTCCTCTCCACTCACATTAACCGTATTTGATTTGCAGGGTTGTAATGGTGTCTATTGCTTGACATGTCCAAATCCTAAAACCATGTGATCACAAATGACAAAATTATCATTTAGACTTTTAAACATATCATGGTTACTCATTCTTGACCTCAGGAACAGTATGTGTTAAAAATTATTATAAGCTTTTCACCAGCCCATAAAGACCTTCAGTTGAATGTTCTTCAGAAGCTGAAAAATTGATGATTCAGATTATTTTGTCACACATTCCGAGAGCTGAAAGGGGCATAGCTGGATGACCGACTGACTGTTGGTGCTTTTTAAAACTACCATAACTGAATTGCCGCAATTGACTCAACATCAATTATTAGAAAAATATGAGAGTCTGAAATATTGTTTGAGCAAAATGACGATTTCCCTCCTCGATCCTTCAAAATCTACACTTTTGTTGTATGCCTCATTCTGCTGACACGTACAGTGCAGGAGTGATATTTCGGCGTTTTGCTGCCACCTGCTGCTCATTGTCAGTTGTGCAATTCAAAGCACAAACAGGTAGAGCGCATCATGTACCTGGCTTTTCTCAGCTTGGTCCCCATTCTCAGGGGGTGAAATCTCAGCGCCGCCACAGAAAGAGAAGGGAATGTTTCCCACGTCTGACTAAAAAAATCAAACTATATGAACAAGGACGTGAGATAAAACGGGAGGACTGCAGGTGGCTGATAACAGAATGATGTTTAGGAGTAACTGGCCTTGTGATGGCCTGACAACACTGACAATCAGAGTTTTCACATGCCCTCCATCCTGCTGACTCACTCCTCTCAAAAGTGTCGTCCTCACTTGGCTCAGCCGCTCTCCGTTGATGCAGGAGGACGTTGGTGAGCCGGGCTCCATGGACAAGAGGGTGGTGCTGATCACGGGCTGCTCCTCGGGGATCGGACTCAGCCTGGCAGTTCGGCTGGCCTCTGACCCCGACAAAAAGTTCAAAGGTAACAACGGGGTTAGGGTTTGAGACGACTTTTGCTTTGGGACATGGTGCATTATAAAGCTAGAAGAAGCCATTAGAAGACGAGTGTGGCCCTGGATGGAGGCGACAATAACAATACAGGCTGTGGCATTCAGACAATGAGGAGTTAGGTTTAAAGGGGCCAGTGGTGTGCAAAGAAAACACAGCCTCCACAGCCTTGACATGCTGACACAAGGCATATTGGCTCAACGGATTCATGGGTCAGAGAGATTTCTGTTCTCATCCGACATGAGTGGAACCCATAGTGACCTCTCTGATGTTAGACTTGAAATATAACTGAAGCTCACGTCTTGTATCTGCTCGGTTTTATTAACTGCGGCACTATGAGTTGCTGCTTGGATAACTGCACGAATAGCTGAGTGCGTTTTCGTGGTAATTGACGAAATAAATATCTTTGTATAAAGCTGGTTGTTCGATAACCAGAAGGTCGGTGGTTCCATCCCCGGCTTCTCCATGTCGAAGACATTGAATCCTAAATAGCTCCTGACGGCTGTGTCAGCAATGTGGGAATGATGTGTGATAAAAAAAAAGGGAAAACGCTGCGTATGGAAGTGCTGTGGGAATGTGATATGCATTGTAAAGTGCTTTAACAGTCAATTTACTATTCTATTTGTACAGCCTTTATTTGTAAAGGTGATTTAGTCCGATGAGTGTATTTCTTTTCATGTGTCCCTGAGTGCTGCTTTCTGTTTAGTCTATGCCACAATGAGGAACCTGGCTAAGAAGGAGCGCCTGTTAGACTGCGTGAAAGGCCTGCACCAGGACACGTTGGACATCCTCCAAATGGACGTGACGGAGCGTCAGTCCATTCTGGATGCGAGGGACCGGGTGGTGGAGAAGCGGGTGGACATTCTGGGTATGGCCTCCTCGCGACCGTCTGTTCTGATCGGGGTTGACTTTTTTTTTGTGTGCCAATGAGCTTGTCCTCGCTGCTTACAGTGTGTAATGCTGGCGTGGGTCTGATGGGGCCTCTGGAGCTGCAGTCCTTGGACTCGATGAGGCAGATTCTTGAGGTCAACCTCTTGGGCACCATCCAGACCATCCAGGCCTTCCTCCCGGAGATGAAGGCGCAAGGTCAGGGCCGCATTCTGGTAACCGGGAGCACCGGAGGGCTTCACGGTGAGTTGAGGAGTCACTGAATCTTAGCTCAGTTCCACACGTGCAGTTTCTGTAATGATTGGATGAAGGTCATGTTAGCAAATCATGTCAAGACTTGCTGCTATGCATGAAATTGCCAAAATAACCTGTCCTGGTACTTAATCATCTCTATAGGTCTCCCTTTCAATGAGCTGTACTGTGCCAGTAAATTTGCAATAGAGGGAGCATGTGAGAGTTTGGCTGTTCTCCTGCAACACTTCAATATCCAGTGAGTCATTCGCTTCCTGTGTTTAGAGACTAATGGCTGTGAAAAGATTATTAGAAAACAATCGATCAGGAGAAACTTTTGACTCCATGCTTGGTCCTGCAGCGTGAGTCTCATTGAGTGTGGTCCAGTCAACACGGACTTCCTGGTCAACCTGCAGAAGGCGGAGCTCGGGGATGCATCTCTCCAACTGATCGATACCCACACACTCGGCCTGTATGAAAAATACCTGCAGCACTGCGACTCTGTTTTCCAAAACGCAGCACAGGACACAGAGGACATTGTCAAGGTGTGTTATACGTCCATAGCACATCACGGCTGCATGTTTAATTAATATGGGAGTTTAAAGACCGATCATTTATTGTGGTATTTCATATTTTCCCCATGAGATACTTGAAGTAATACTTCTACATCGAATCAAATCACACCATCTACCTCTGTCTCACAGGGCTGTGGTACAATGATGTAACAAAGTAGATTTTTTTCAGGCAGTAATTTAAATTTGTTCTCACTTACTTGTCTTTTCATGCTATTTCATACATTTTAAAATTGTACTAATCAATAGAATGATATATGTACATTATACAAATATATGTTTCTGCAAATACTTTTTAATAAAGGCAGTTTGCATTGTTTTGCCCCTTGCCTGAGAGGATAAGAAAATTCAGAAGATGTATATATAGATTATGTGTCACCATGAGGGCAGCTTGACATCTTACTGTTGAGATGTGTTTGTTTTTCTCTCCAAGGTATTTCTAGAAGCCATCCAGTCCCCCAGCCCTGCGTTCAGATACTTCACCAGCGGCGTCGTTCCACCGCTTACCCAGCTGAAGATCACCGAACCAGACGGCTCACAGTGCATCCGTGCTATGAGCAAAATCATTTTCTCAGCCGAGGAGAACTAACTTCCACTCTGGCACATGCAGGCCTCTGCTTCATATGCAGACACTGCCTCCCTTTACTTTAGATAAAGAGGTAGATATTTTGTTTTCGTTATGTTTCCTGGAATAAAGTTGATGCTCTCTGAGTCACTCATGTCGCTCAACTGGAAAGGGCAGTAAATTCTGTGGAAAGAGTTCATACAAGGGGAGGATTCCATGCTTCTATTTTCGTGTGTACCTTATCCTGACTCACATTTCTTATCACAAAAAAAATATAAACATAGAAAATCTTCTGTGGTTGGCGAAGTGATACTTGATAAGGATTTTGTGTTATGATATAACAACCCTCCAGACATGTGGAAGTGTTCTTATTCACTCACACACACAATCACACACAGATACACACGCACACACACACACACACACACACACAGCTAGGTGTGTTTTCACTTGGGAGTTTCTGGACACATTGTGAAAGAGAAAACACCCAGAGAGTCTTATTTCAGTTTTGGTTTGCTATTCTGAGAAAACAAAGAGAACTTCCTGACACCAAAGAATAAAATAATCAAAACAGGTTCAAGGAAACTTTCCACAGTCATGAAGGACACTGATTGTTGAACGACCTCATGCCATCAGCGTGGTGTGAATTGAGTATGCATGAACACACAAACAAGGCCACATAAAATCTATGGGTTGATCTGAAGTGCTAAAAGTAAATTTGACAGGGGAGGGTAACCGGCCTCAGTTGGCATTTAGATTCACCTAACTGTATAAAGTTCAGTGAAAATCCTAAATCCAGTCTGAAGATCCTGAAATGGATCCAGCACTAGCTCTGCCACGTAATCCAGCAGCTCTTAGAGGCGTCAGCCTCTTAGAGCCCCTGGAATTATGTAGATCAGTATAATGAGGGTTACGTAAAGGCTGTTTCATACTGTCATTTCAACATTTTAATTTAATCCATGTATCAAAGAGCTGATGTCTGCGTATCATTGTATTACTGCTCTGAATTGGACATTACGCAAGTGATAGCATTTATTCCGGTGTACATCAAAGTCCAGGTTCATCACGTGCACAGCATGCACACACTTGGACTCATTGCTCACTGACTCACACACACACTCCCATTCAAACTTTGGCTTGTGCCACTTTCGCTGCAAATAAGGGAACAAACCTGCATCCCCTCCTTTTGTTCATTTGGTTCAGTTTAGTGTTATTCAACCAATTCAAATACAAAATACATACATTAGTTGTATAAGTAATTGTGGGATGATGTACAGAGAAATTAACATATATTACATACAGAGTCACAGATGCAGGTTATATATTAGATTTAATAAGAAAACTAGACATATTAGTATAAAGGAGAAAAATGAAAGGGAGGAATATATACCATTTAGGGCTGGGAAATAAGAATTTAATTATTGCGTCAATAGAAATGTCCCTCTGATTGGCCAGAGCAGCGCCTCCTGTCAGGTGGGGGCGCAGAGACACGTCAGTGTGACTGAAGCCGGGCTGAATGACGCTGCTGCTGCTGCTGCTGCCGCCGCACACACACACACACACACACACCACCACCACCACCATCGTCGTCTCAGCAGAGAAGCTCCATTAGATCTGAGTTTAAAACTTCACCATGTCCAACAAAACCAGTGCTCTGCTGTTGAAGCCGCTGCTGGAGCTGTGCGAAGCCCATTCTACTAAAGCTGTGCGAGGAAACACGAGAAGAGCAAACTTCAGGTGAGACTTCTCCACAGGTGGGTGGAGCTGAAGTCGGGATTAAAGTGTATGAGTTATTAAACTGTAGCCCAGGGTATGATGTAGATCTGAATATTATTTAGTTGTTTTATTATTCAAAAGGGTAGGGTCATTACTGGCTATGCAATGTTTCACACACACATACGCACAGTCCTATACCTCTGGTGAGGACACTCATGTGCATAATGCATTCCCTAGCTCCTTACCAGAACCAGAACCATTACAACTAAATGCCTCACTCTAACCCTAACCCAATTTTAACTATAAAACTAAAAAAAAGTTCTATTAAAGTGAGGACCAGCCAAAAATGACTAGACTAAAAATGTCCTCACTAAGAATCTGTATATTTGTGTATCTGTCTGTATATACATATATATATATATATATATTTTTTTTTTTATTTATTATTTGGAACTGCACTTTGCAATTTTTTGTCAGGGTTGCAAAAATCTTGCAATGTTAAGTCTGAATGTGCCACTGATATGAATCTACATCCTTCCCTGATCCATACCACATCTTCCAAACTTCCTCTAAGTGTTGTTATAATCACAACGACAGACGAACACAGACAAAAACATGAGCTTGATTCATTACATACATAATTACCCCCCCTCAGACACCTGGGTTCCTATGGGGCCCTGGCAGCGAGGAGGACCAGCCCGCCCCTCTGCCAAGCCGCCTCCATCAGCATACCCAGCCGCAGCTTCATCAACCTGACTCTTCCTATCAGAACCAGCAGGATGGAGTACGCTGAGTGCCGGACATTAGCGTGAGTGTCCTGAAAACTGGAATACAATTCCTGTATCTCTAAAGGAACAGTCATAATTTGACTATTTTAGGTTTTCTACTGTTAACTTAGAAATCGGAAGGCATCACCTGGGGCTTACAGAAATTGTAAATGGTAATTGCACTGTACTATGAAGATGATTGTCGTTATATATTAATGTCACATGAAAAAAGCAGTACACAAACCTGAACAAACATATTCAAATGGCAGTATCACCTTATTGTCCCCATGTGCTCAGGTACACTCCAGAGCAGATGTTCAACGTGGTGGCCAGAGTTGATCAGTACCAGTACTTTGTTCCCTGGTGCAAGAAGTCTCGGGTCATGAAGGGACGAAGCGGAGATGTGCGGGCGGAGCTCGAAATCGGTTTCCCCCCCATCGTGGATCGCTACACCTCGGAGGTCACGGTCGTCCCAAACCACCAAGTCCGAGTAAGTCTTTTCCTCGGTAGATCCAGAATAATCACCATTACACATACGTCTCAACACTGTTGCTTGTTTCTTTTGCAAAGATCCTTCGACCATACAGTGCATCTAATGTTCCCTTTTTATCGATCAGTGACAGTAAAGGCTTGTTTGTTATGAAACAGGCTGTGTGCACTGATGGGTCCCTCTTCAGCCATCTTGAAACAATATGGAGGTTTTCCCCCGCAACCAAAGACCTACCAGACTCCTGCAAAATAGATTTCTATGTAAGTGTCTTTTAATATGCAATGAAATGAAGATTATAATGGCAACAATGATGGGAATAACACAGAGGTGACAGTGAATCTGCGAAATTAACAAACCAGATGATAATAAAAATGAATAAAAAAAATGATGAGAGATAAGATGGCGTGCGTAAAGGTAGTCCAATTAAAAGCCTCAGCCTCTGTTCGGGAAGTGTTGTGTAACATCTCATTCTGTTGTAAAGTTAGCCGTGAATAGCATGGGGCTGTCCCCGGAGGCCTGAATTAGCTGTCAGGTTAGGGAACCGTATTAAAAAGCTGCTGACAGGAGTTTAACCTTATTGTTGCCTCATGTAACCTCAGGCTCAGCCAGGAAGTGGGTAGATTACAGAAAAAGGCCAAACACAGGACTCAGGAGGAATAATTATAGTGAATGTTTGAATAAAGGCAAAGTCTTGGGGTTTTTAATTTTGGTTTTTCTGAAATATGTATTTGTGTTTTTTTATGAAAGCAACCACAGAACTGACGGCCTACAATCTAGCATAACTCTTTTTGCAAATCTAAAAAAGAATCTGAGTCAAGCCGTGTTTCATCCTCTGTTGGGTCCTGCCTAATATTTGTCCACTTCCTGTTTTGTCTGTAGGTGTCATTTGAGTTCAAGTCCCTTCTGCACTCTCAGCTGGCCAGCGTGTTCTTTGACGAGGTGGCGAAGAAGATGGTCGGAGCCTTCGAGCGCCGGGCGGCATCGCTTTATAGGAACCAGCAGGAGGCGTCACAGAGGAGGAGGGGAACATGAGAAAACCCGCTTTGACCTACCCCTCCATCCACATCCACATGGACCTTTAACCCAACCCCTGCCAGCCGGCTGCACTCACCTAACTCCAACACTTGTCCCACACAGGAGACTGGATCTTCATTTTGCACTCACTCATATCTCTCTCTTGAGTTGACATTGCACAAGAAATATCCTTAAAAATATTTATTTATAAGCCACAAGCTAACTTATTAACTTTCTTGTATGTATTTGAATATTTATTTTACAGCTAGGAATAAATTAATTGTCTCAAATGATCATTTTGAACTCTAATGTTTACTTTGTTAAATTGGGGGATAATGTACAGACACCTGATTCCTGCTCAGTGCTGAAACATCTAAAAGGGTTAAGAGCATTTTTCTTGTTCAGTCATTTTTCTGTCAGTGGTATGTGGAGGAAAAATCCACTGACCAGTGTCTAAGGTCGTGGATATCCCCTGACCAGGTGTCTCACTGCTGTGATACTGTCTACCTGACAGGATGGAACCCTTATTTGGTGATGCTTTTCTTCCAACTGGTACCGCGGACGGACGGACACAGCAGATAAGACAGAGGATGATCTCATGTCTTTCATGTCTTCTTTTTTTCATATTATGTGTTATGTAACTCCTCTTTGTATAAGTTCTGGCTTTTGTGAACTTGCAGCCAGTTGTTCCATTTTCAGCACCCGTTCTTGTTGTGTAAACTGTGCGGAGCTTATATTATTATTATAAAGACTCAAAAGCAACTCAAGTCTGAGAATTTCATTATTTCAAAACTCAAGATGAATTTCCATCACAGGTATTAAAAAGCTCTTGGGCTATCTGTCCAACTTTCATTTTTTTATATACTGTTTCATACTTATAAGATTGCGTTTAGACTGCATCTATCTCATCTGTTGCTAAAAATTAATTAATTACTACTCTATATTATGTCATTATTTTTCAATCTAAATAAGTTTAGGTTGTGTCTATACTCCTATATGTGAGATATCTTTTTTTTAACAATGGCCTCCTAAGAATTGTGTTCATGAGTTGCTAAGCTTTTTCTTATGGATAAAAAACAATTCCTATTGTTGTGTGGTTTTGCCAACACGCAGGTAAAAATGAGATGAAGAGTAGAAGCACTCCTCCTACCTGGAATCTGAATAAACTAGATGGACAGGAATCAGTTCTGTTGGTGTTGAAACAGTAAATGGATCATTTGAGGCTGAGTCACCAACAGTCCAGCACTGAAAATACACCATTTTTCAAAATGGTTTCTTATTTTTCATGTGGAAAGTCTGCAAATTCAATCTTAATGGCTTCAATTACTTCTACATATATAAACAAGTGCACTTTCACAGAGCACAGACATCGTTCAGAGTAATGCCCAGAAAATGCAAATTGTATTTTAATGACTATAGAGAATAATTATCAAGATAGCTTTAGATAAAGGAAAATATTATCTAAGCAGATGAAGACATTGAGTATTGATGTACTGTATGTGTATTGCTGTAGGAGCTCTCAAATAGAGCATGCTTGTCTTGCAGACTACAGCAATTTGTTTCTTATTTTATCCCCCAGAAGGTACAAATCATGTTGGAAATCAAAAGTCAGATCTTCCCTGTTCGGTTCAAACATCATCATTTCATGCCTGCTTTCTTTTTCAAAGTGAAGAATCCCAGTTTATTCATATTCAGGTCAGGTGGTAGCTTTGAAAGGAAATCTCAAAATGATTCACAGCTGAAAACACATATTATTGAAGTGTAATGGTCAAATGTAAAATAATTTGTTTTTACATGTGTGGCTCTGTAACAATATTCATCTGTTCATACACTAAGCAATACATGGATTATATATTCCCAGATAAAGTAGAGGATTAACAGAGTGGTCCCAGTTTGTATTAAAGCAAGAATGTACAATACAAGTGTTCGAGGCACTCAAGAACATCAATATCATCTTTATATCTCTGTCTTTTACAGTAAGTAGACACTGATGGAATGAATCTACGCTCGAACAGTGAGGTTGGCTGAGCAGCTTGTCTCCCCGTGCTCATTGGTGGCTCTGCAGGTGTAAACATTGGCGTCCGCGGCCTTAACTTTGGCGAGGACCAGGGTACAGCGGCCGTCTTCGTCATACTCTATCTGCACTGCGGGGGACTCCTCCACGGGCTCCTCTCCACACAGCCACACCACCTCCGGGTCGGGGTATCCTGATGAACATAGATGGGATGAGTGAGGACAGGGCCCAGAGACAGATGGCCAAAATTGCCAGACAAAAACATTCCAGTCAAAAGGTTGTAAAAAGCTTGTTGCAAGTTAATTGCAAGATTTGAATGTTGAATTCAAAGCTGTCAAAATGCAATGCCTAATAATTGTTTATGCACAGAGTGTGACAGATTTAAAAATCACATTATTTTAGTCATTCAGTACATTTTGTGGGGGGGAAGTTTCCTCGTTG
The DNA here is from genome assembly GCF_949316205.1 of Platichthys flesus. Lineage (NCBI taxonomy): Eukaryota > Metazoa > Chordata > Actinopteri > Pleuronectiformes > Pleuronectidae > Platichthys > Platichthys flesus. The sequence continues at coordinate 13,161,860 of NC_084960.1, read as the reverse complement.
TGGGTGAACAGGGTGTCTAGTGGGAGTTTTGAATGCAGCCCCAAGCCTCTACTCCTTCTCCATCCAAGCCCTCCATCAAGCTACATGAGGAACCTGCTGGCCCTTAGTTCTTCCTTCCTGCTTCTTGTCCTGCATTGGTTGTAGCTGGTGGTGTTGGTGACACAGGTATATGTAGCTAAAGTGACACAGTGACCCTGTTTAAGTCCGTTTCTGACACATTATCAATGTGTTTCAACACAGCACGATCAGCCTGGATAATCCTGATGTGTTTCTAGTATTGGAATCCCCTGCTGCTGTTATGTTATTATTGGTGAGGCTTGCCTCATTGTTTAATTGGACAAACTTGGCTTATCTTTTGCTCGAGTTATATTTTTTTGTAATTTATGTATTTATGTTTTCAGTGCAGCTGAGTGCCACATTGCTGAGAGGAAAGCACTCCGGGTTAGGTCCCCACCAAGGGCGTAGGATTATATAGGGACGGTAGGGTCCCGACCCTACCAAAATCCAGCCTCTACTGTGTAGTCACTACCAATAATACACCCGCTGTCCGTATTGTTTAGGCAATAATTATAGTACACAAAGGGTTAAAAATCAGTCTCTGATAGAAGTCCCGCCTCTAAACAACTATCGCGCTTTGATTGGCTGTAGCAAACCTATATTCAACCTGATTGGCCGTCCCCGCTGTCACTCCATCTGCTTGTTAAAAAAAAAAAAAAGCTACCGGCAACTTGCTAGTCCCAGACAGGAGGAGCAACAGGACGCCTCAGTGCATAGCTAATATCTGCATCTGCGAGTGTAAGTTCTGCCTTCGGTCACGTCAGCGAGACGGATTTTAATATCAGTGATGTCATTTGCAGTAACACTTATATTTGTGTGTGTTTTATGCTTGTGCGTGCGCGCGCTGTGCGTGCATGTGTGCGTGTGTGTGTGTGTGTAGGATGTCGAAGAAACGAAAACTGGACATAAGAGACTTCTTTAGAAGTCAACGTGTAAGTGAATTAAAAGTTTATATTGTGGCGTGCACTCATGGGTGTGTCCTCTCACCCAGTGGGTTGATGGGTAATGTTAGAGGCAGTAGCTATATATACTTCCCGTATGGGGAACATGTGCTAGTTCTTACTTGCTACTGAATAAACGACAGTAAACAGTACCTGCGTCTCTGCCTTTCCTTGTCTTGCCACAATATATTTTAGAGCCATAACAATACTGATATTGATTATTAGTCAGCATTTGGCTATAATGCCAAAGAGATCCGCATTTTAAGGTATAGGCCTATCATTATTTTCATGTTTTATTTGTGTGGGATAAATAAACAATTAAATTTAATAACCTTTATTTTCCTTCAAGGTTTCCCTCTCATTTACAGTACAACAAGCACATTGCAGATGCTCATGTGATTTTATACATATATATTTTGGGGGAATAAAACATAATAATTGTGTGAACATTTTGTCTACCCATGTATGTACCCTAATATATCTGTTCATATGTCATGCATCAACATACTTCTGTCAGGTGACAGACAGTGGAGAGACTGGAGGAGATAGAGGAGGAGAGACTGGAGGAGATAGAGGAGGAGAGGATAAAGGAGAGGATAGAGAAGGAGAGACTGGAGGAGAGGATAGAGAAGGAGACAGAGGAGGAGATGCTGTAGAAGATGAAGGAGAGGCTAGAGAAGGAGAGGCTGGAGGAGATGGAAGAGAGGCTGGAAAATCACAGGTGAGGTTCAATAATGATTAATATGTTAGTCATGAGATTCAGCATTGTGTCAAATAATAGTCTGATTATGACCTGAATAACAATAGGCCTATATTAATAGTGTGTTTGCAGTAGTTGCTACAGCGTGGTCAAATGTATACTGTGATTTCTTAGGAAACTGATCCAAATGGAGAGAGCAGCAGGGAGAGTGCCAAGGATAGGGTCAGGGAGAGTGTCAGCATTCAAGAAGATATTCTGGACAAACCAAACCAACCTCACCCAAATTACATTCCAGTTCAACAGCTGCCACACAAGCTCCTCCATTTTCAAGAGAGTTGGTTCAAGCAGTATCCATGGCTGCACTATAGCCCCTCCATCAAAGGGGTTCTCTGTTTTCACTGTGTGAAAACATACACTATAAAGAAAAGCACACTATATAAAAAGGTAGACCCTGCCTTTTCGTCAAAGGGATTTAATAATTGGAAGAATGCACTTGCCAGTTTTCAGCGGCATCAAAATACCAAATCCCACCATCATGCCATGACAGTTAGTGCTCAAGAGGGAAGCCCAATAGATTCGCAGCTCTCAAGTGCATGGGCACAGCAACAAGAGGATGATGTACGTCTCAGTACTTGGTTAGCTCGCTGTCATGACTATACCTCTCCTCAAGTGCAAAACGAGGTTTTGCAGATGCTAGGAAACTGTATTGTCAGGAGTATTGCACAATCCATCCAGATGCTACCAGTTTTGCAGTATTCACTCATCATTGATGGCACACAAGATGTCACAGGAACAGAACAAGAGGCTATTTGTTTTAGATATGTGGACCATGACCTGGTACCACGGGAGGTTTTCATTGGTTTGTATGAGGTCCCTGGTAATACTGGAGTGGAGATTGCAAGAATGGCTGAGGATGTCCTCTTGAGGCTCAATATTCCCATTTCCGGGTTAAGAGGCCAGACATATGATGGTGCTGCTAATATGTCAGGCAAATATTCTGGAGCACAAGCAGAACTGAAGAGACAGCAACCGTTAGCGTTGTATGTGCATTGTGGGGCACACTGTCTTAACCTGATTACGCAGTCTGCATGCAGAGCCAGTCCCTTGATCAATGATTCCTTACAGTGGGTGCATGAGCTTGGCACATTAAACAAGCAATCAGGAAAATTCAAGAACATATTTTCCAAAGCCATAAGTTCAGAGGTACCATTAAAATCACTCAGACCACTTTGTCCAACCAGGTGGACAGTGCGGGGCAAAGCTATCAGAGCGGTGCTGTCTCAGTATGAACGTGTTTTGTCTAGCTTGGAGGAGATGGCATCAAGTGGGTCAAACACAGGCATGAGAGCAAATGGTCTGCGTGAGAGGTTTGAGAAAGGGAAAACGGTACTTGGTCTTTGTCTGGCATTAGAAGTGATAGAGGAGCTGGAGTGTCTGAACACATCCCTTCAAAAAAGGACTGAAACTGTTGCAGGTATGAGAAGTGCCATACAGTGTGTGAAATCTACTGTACATGCCAAAAGAAATAAGGAGAGCTTTCATGAGGTTTTTGAGAAAGCAGTGGCTATGGTTGACTCCCTTGGGATTGAGCCCATTCAGATTCCTCACCAAAGAAAGCCACCAAAACGATTCACGAGTGAAGCAAGCCAGCACATCCCCAAGTCAGCAGAGGAGCATTATAGAACAGAGTTCTATAAAATGCTTGATAGTGTGCACATTCAGTTTGAGGAGAGGTTCAACCAACCAGATCTAAATGTCTTGCAAAAGCTGGAGGAAACTCTCCTTACTGGAGAAGTGAATGACATTGTAAATCAGTACCCAGAGCTGAACAGGGACATACTAAAGGTCCAACTAGCCATGTTTAGGTCCAAATACACTGTCAAATCTAGTGTTGAAGTGGCAGAAATAATGAGAGGATTGACAGTTGAAGTGAGAGGTCTGTTTGATCAGGTTGAGTCCCTTATCAGGCTGCTTTTAGTTATACCAGTTGCATCAGCTGAGGCTGAAAGAAGTTTCAGTGCTCTCAGGAGGCTTAAAACATGGCTGAGAACCACCATGACTCAAGTCAGATTGAACAATCTTGCAGTGTGCCATGTCCATCAGGAGACACTGGACAACATTGACCTTAAAGAAATCTATCAGCAGTTCATTTCTGTTACAGAAAGACGTAGGCATGTGTTTGGTTCTTTCAAATAGGAAGAGCACAATGGACACTAATCTGTGTATATGTTAGTATTAGTGATTCCTGGCTGATGACCCTGCAGCTGGCTCATGGGCACTGGAGGAAGAAATGCCCAGCAGGAAATTATACTGACCTGTACATTTAGTGATACACCTGTTGTTGTATTATTTCAAAAATATTTATTTACAATGTTGTTGATGTTGTTTACAGTTGCACCAGAGTAAAGTTGAAAACTCTTCTAAGTTGACTCATTTTCTTTCATTAGTTGCTTTAACCTATAACATTACAGAATGCATATTCTCTTTTGATATTCAGATATGCATTATAAACATGTTAATTAAGCCGATTTATTGATTTTTTTTTCAATTATCATTGCGAATACAAAAAAAACCTATCAACTTTAGGAAGCACTTTCATATCCCACGGACCCCACCAATGTCCAAATCAAACCTACTCCCTTGGTCCCCACATTGTATGCATGTGAGAGCACGAGGACATTAATGATGTGTGCATTGTTGTTGCTGTGGTTTGCTGTGCTGCACCTTAGATGAGTGACTGGTTGAACTCCTGGACCCTCCTCAATCTGCCTGGCCTCAGCTCACATACCACTGATATTTGGTTTAAGTTGGGACATTCTCATTTTTAAGTATAGTAGTTTTTTGTAATGCAATAAAAAAAGCCAGCCCATTTACTATTTTGGATTGAATAAAAACTTTGTAGCCGACAAAACGTGTCTCTGCCTGTCTCTGTGGATTTTATCTGTGTCCAAAGGACCTTGAGACAGTAGCCCCTGAGGTGCAATTGCACAGGTGGTTTATGGCCCCACCACACTTTCAAAGTCTTATGGGAGTCAGGCAAAGTCACTGCGTGGTGAACAAACCCCCCCATATATACCGGTGGAAAGTCAGAAAGAGGCACCAATGCTCCTCTCACTTTCCACATGACTGATGTCAAGACGCATATCACTGAAACCCTACAAAGGGTCTGACATTGAAGAGGCTAATTAAGAAAATTTGTAGCAAAATGTTGCCAACAGTCATGAAGAACACGGGGTACTTTTGGTGCTCTTGAGGGTAAGACGACAGTGTCTACCTGTGAGGTGACATGATAGACAGGCACTCGATCCTGGAGCCACTCTCTGGTCCTTCAGGCACTGGGTGAAGTGTGGCGGCCCCTGCATCTTCTGCTCCAGAGACAGCAGGGCATGTTCTGCTTCTGGGCTCAGGGGGGAGTCTTTGAAGAAGAGGGTAGAAGAGGGGTTGAGACACTAGGACCACTTACCCAGGTTAGAAAAGTACACGAAAATAGTATTGTAAACGGTGAGATAATAAAATGTGTCTCTTACTTTCCCCAGCGCTGGTTGGAGATCCAGGGCTGCTGTCGCCTTTGGATAGTAAAGCCATTCTCTTCAGGGCAAGCATGGCCTTACCTGCTTTCTATGAGACAAAGATTGTGAAAGCAAAGCCAAGACGTAAAACTCAAAACACTCCCATGTAAGTAAAGTAATGAGAGGGGTTACCTTCCACTTCTGCCTGGCCAGATACCTCTTCATCTTCTCCTTGGACAGACTCTTGGTGTTGGCACAATCTCCAGAGTTGAATGCGGCCATCCAAGGGTGGGCCAGGGCCTCTGCACAGGACATCCTCCGCCTGAGAAGCACAGAGGGTTACCGCTGGTAAAGTGAAGATTTTAACTGGGTGCGTGGCAGCTGTTCATTAGCTGTAGGTTTATAAATTTACCTGGTGTCCTTGTTGAGCAGGGAACTGATGAAATTTTGGGCCTCGTCCGTTATTTCCTCAAAGCTCTCCTCATCGAATTCCCACTGGGCAGCTGTGACCAAGGCCAGGGTCTCTGTATCGCTGGCTCCTTGGAACGGAGACTCACCACTCAGTCTGAAAACCAGAGAAAGGCATTGAGGCTCCAGCGTCAGTATAGCTGTTACAACCTATATCCACTAGGTGACAGTACAAGTGTAAAATTCAAAATGTAAATCCATCATGCCTATTAGCACCAACACGGTCCAAAAAACGAATCTTTTTATGTCATTTTTGGGAGTTCTGCTCTCACAAGTTCATTTATGACAATATGCTGGATGTGCATGCCACAAATTGATACTTGGTAAATTGGTGAGCTTTGGAAAGCTTGATCACTTTTTGTCTTTGTGCTAAGATATAAGGCTCCTCCCTGCGGTGTTATATTTCTTGCACAGACATGATCTTACCATCTCACTCCCACCACAAAGCATGACTCCCGAAATGTCACACTATTACTTAAACCTAGATAGGACTATTAGAGTGACTTACAATATGTAGCAGATCACCCCGATGCTCCACATATCCGTGGCTAAACACACGGGCTCGTAGTTAATCACCTCCGGTGCCACGAACTCTGCAGTCCCATGCAATACCTTCAGAGGCGTGTTTGGATCTGTTAAACATTATGATTTGATATTGAAACATACCACAATGTACTTGGACAAACATTGTGACACTTTACTTTCATAAATTTCATTTCCTTTCACGTACCGAGCCTGCCGGCCAACCCAAAGTCAATAATCTTTATGTTGGTTCCGTAGGTGTCAACGCACACAATGTTCTCGGGTTTCAGGTCCAGGTGGATGATGTTTTGCTCGTGCATATACGCAATCCCCTCCAGGATCTGCTGCACGTAGTGTACACTGGCTGGCTCCGTGTGTTCGAAGCTGTCGTCCACAATACGTTCAAACAGTTCCCCGCCTGCGATCCTGCACACAAACAAACACGGCGACAGCAAACTGTTATTTTTGCAGTTGCTGTACGTGCTTAAAGTGTGTAGAGTTTAGTGGTGAGGTGGCTTGTTGGAGCTGAATACGCCTAACCTCCTCACCCCTTTCACACATTAAAGTGAACCTGTGGCAGCCTTCAGTTGTCATAAAAACCCATACGGTGTTTAGTTTGTCCTGTTTTGACGAGTGTAAAAAAACATGGTGGTCTCTGTAGACATGGACCATGCCGATATATATATTATTTAAATATAAAGGGCCTATTCTAGAGTACAGAAGTCCCCCCTCTCTTTTTAGGCGTGAAGGAGAAACCATGAAGTAAAACCACATCAGGCCCCATGTAAAGTTAGTGGCAGGGTTTGGGCTACAGTATAAACGTGGCAGTGCTACATGATGTTAACATGAACAAGCCTCCAAAGGGAAACACAATGTTTCAGGCAAATAAAAACAAATGTAAGAATATTATTTTCCAATTCAGCCAATAGATATATCCTACACATTTAAGCCGTGTCATGATTTCGTCTTGATACTCACAGCTCCATGACCATGACCATCTCAGGCTTGTGGTCGTAGGCGGCCAGACACTGAACCAGTTTGGGGTGGTGGAGATAGTTCATCAACTCGATCTCTTTACGAGCGGCCTCCCTCTCCTTGGCGCGCCGGCCTTTGTAGAACTTCCCGGCGCACACTCGTCCCGTCTCTTTGTGGGTTACCTTGAACACCAGGCCAAACTTTCCCCTGATGAAGACATGAATGGTGCGTCATCAAAATTCTTGAATAATGTGGTCATGCAATGAAGTCAGCCCACCACAGTGACTATTTACTGAAGTACAGATCAGGGTTTATTAACAAAGCAAGAAAACAAATCATTTATCTGAGACCTGTAACCCTCGTCTGTCTTTGTCAGCCAATCAAGTGTGATTTCATGGTTTGTTTGCTCACCAGAACCCTGTCCCTACATGTACTTGTTTTAATCTTTCCCGTGCCTCACTTGGCAGGATTTACCATATTCCAGATAACTATATAAAAAAAAAAAAGACTTGAGGCTTTTGTTTATTCAGAGTGGATTTTGGCAAGAAAATTGGAGCTTGACTTGACAGATACTCACATTCCCAGTTTCTCCTGCAAGGTGTAATGGTCTGTGACTTTGTGGGTAGAGTCAATAGTGACACAGGTGTACACTGGAAGGGTCTCCTCTTCTCGCGGTTTGACTGAATCATGCAACCAGACACAATAGCTTTAATGCATGTCTTAGTACGTTTGACAACAGTTTCGTATGTGACATTTAGCTAATGACTCACCTTTCTGCTCCATCTTAACCACAAGTGACACTGGTCCAGGCTCGCTTACTCCCGCTGCGTTGTAGGCCCTCACTCTGAAGCAGTATTGTTCTTCAGGGTGCAGCCCAGTACACACTCTGTATGAAGTACTCCTACACTGGGCGGTGAGTTCGCACCAGTCCCCGGCCTCAGCACGTCCACTTTTCTTTACCTCAACCACATAACCCAGGACGGCGCTTCCACCGTCGTAGCAGGGCCCCGACCAGGACAGCACCAGGCTGGTGGCAGAGACACGGGAGATCAGGGGGGAGGAGGCCGGTGGCTCTGGCGTCTCTGGTGGGGAGGGAGGGGTGATGAATATAAAGGTCTTTTTTACTACTTCTCTCGGGCGTTCAAAGTGCAGCGTGCGTCATCTTACCTATCACGGAAAGCGTGATTGTGTGCTCCGCTGAGCTCTTTCGGTCCCTCACTACAATTGTGTAGCAACCTGTGTGCTGTGGTTTAGTCTCTGCTATTACCAGTGTGCTGCTCTGATCAGTATTTTCTGTGCACAGCTCGGGACCATCCACTATCTGCAGGGTGGCAATGTGTGAGGAAAGAGGGGGGAGAGTTAAATACTGAATAACAGGGGAGAGAAAGTTGGAATGACAAACAGTGGATATTTTGTGAAGTAGCTTTAAAACGGAAAAACACCTGCTCTTTGTTCCTGATCCAACAGGACACCAGAGGGGGGCTGCCCGTGAACAGACACAACAGACGGGCGGTCTGTCCCGCGTTCACCTGGAGGTGCAGTGGGGGGTTTTCAAAACGCAGTGTGGCACCTGCGAAGCCAAAACATAGTGAGCGCTCTGATTGAAAGTCTGCCTGTTTGGTTGCAGTGTCTTCATTCCTAAAACATGGCACTGGAGGAAGGCAACCATCCAGCGTGATGTGTAGAGGGTAAGATAAAGACAGGGGCGCTGCAAGAGGGTCGGCAAAGAAGGCATTACCTGGGGCCCTGGCTGAGAGGGGCCCCCCTAGAAATGATTTTGTCATGCAACAGCAACGACTGTTTTGTGGGAGCACCATGATTGATCGACCACCCAGCGGTGCCCAGTGCCTTCTGCTTAATTTAGAACTTTGGTTGCAGTCTAGAGCATGTGTATGATGATGGTGACGGAATGCACCTAAAGTTTCCTACTTTACTATTTATGCGAATGCACAGTATGAGCTTTATACATAATTTCAATACCAGAGGAATCGTTCGAAGAGTGGAATAAAGTCCCCCCCTCCCCCCCACCCCAATCCCACCTTCCTCTCTTTACTGTAAAAGTGTTTCGCTTCTCCTGAGACCGCTATTATTCTAGCTCACACGGGGACCAAGTGGAAACAAAAGACAAAACACAGTTGACCTACACAACAAGCTCAACCAGTCCCTGTGCAATCATGTGTTTAACACTGCTACACCAGGTCACCTGTTCTCTGAGGCAACCTTTATGCCATCTCCTTAATATATTTTACAAACTTAGACCTAATAACTTAAACAAATATGCATAAGAAAAGCAAACTGAACAGGTATATTTAAACCGTGCACGGCAGTCTAAGCTGTAGCCGTGTAACGCCATCCTTCTTTTTGAACCGAACGAAAGAAGTCCATATATGAGCTGAAGCCATATCATGTCTCACGCTGCCAGTATTCAAATATAATCGCGTCAGGATGGTCAATTTGACTGGACAATCTGATGCAGCTTTAGAAGATTCAATTCACGCAGCCAATTGTGGAGCTCTCGTTTTCATTTAATTCAAAAACAATGTCTTAAACATGCTGCAAGAGTATGGCACATCCCCCACATCAATAACAGCATGACTTTCCACTTTATTATCCACTGCTGTAAATGAGTTTTCACAGCCATTCCAGTACAATCATTGCTAATAGACACATTTCAACAGAGGCAACCCACTGATAGGACAGGAAATTACTGAAACGAAAAGGATAGACACCCAGGATTTATTATTTGCTTGTTTTGTTGCAGCATAAATTCTAAGGTAAAGTTCCCTTGTACTAGATAACAAGACCAAAGGCCAAGAAAGAAGTAGCTGCCGGGCAAAATCACAAGATACAAACAATCAATGAAGAGGCAGGATCAGACGGTGGAAAAAGAGGAGCAGAAATAACAATGTGTTTGTGGAAGAGATGGTGAAAAAGCATGAGTGTGTGGGTTTCTCACCTTTCCCCGAGTCGGCTCTCTTCTTTGGTATAACTTCTGCAGAAACGGAGCAGGTAGGTTTTATTGGAGACTTTTAGAGGTGTGGCATCGTTCTGTCTAAGGCTATCAGTTTCCAGACACTGCGTTACTGTCCACTTCCCTACATGGATCTCACTTGTGTTTTGTGGCTGTATCAGAAGTGGAAATCCTGCTCTTTTCCTGTTAGTGTACATGTCGTCTGACAGCCAATCAAACAAGGACTGGGAATGATGCGTTTCCCCTCATTTTATATATGGTTATCCGGAAGAAGTGAGAACAGTTCAAGATATATATTTATATAAACTGCTAAAAAAAAATGAAGGGAACACTTAATCGTCACAGTATAACAGCAAGTCAGTTCGATTTCAGGGATATCAATGTGTCCATTTAGGAACCACAAGTGATAATAATTCAGTTACACCTGCTTTGGTGCATTTTAAAGTGACTACAGGTGCAGTGGAGAAGCTAAGTTAAGGCAACCTATAAAAAAGGGAGTGGTTTGCTTGTGCTGGCCACAGACCGCTGCTCTCTCTTTATCCTCCCTGACTGATTCTTCTTCAGTTTTTTGTTCTGCTAGTGTCCTTGTCCCTACTGGTAGCATGAGGCGGTATCTGCAGCCCGATCAGGCTGCACAGGCAGTCCAGATCCTCCAGGGAGGCACATCCATACGTGCGGTTACAAGAAGGTTTGCTCTGTCCCAGCACAGTCTTAAGAGCATGGGGGAGATATCAGGAGACTGGCAGTTAGACAAGGCGAGCTGGACAGGGCCGTAGAAGGGCATCAACCCAGCTGCATGACCGGTTCCTGCTCCTTTGTGCGAAAACAAAAGGAGCACTGCCCGAGCCCTACAAAATGACCCTCTAGCAGGCTACAGGTGTGCATGTTTCTGACGGCCTCTAGTGGAACCTGTGTTCACAGCCCAGCACGTGCTGCTCGATTGGCATTTGCCAGAGAACACCAGAATTGTCAGGTTGGCCATTGGCGCCCCGTTCTCTTCACAGATGACAGCTGGTTCACATAGGTTACATGTGACATGCGTGAGATAATCTGGTGAAGCTGTGGTGAACGTTGTGCTGCCTGTAACATCTCCAGCATGACTGGTGTGGCAATGGTTCAGTAATGGTTTGGGGAGGCATATCCTTGGAGGGTTGCACAGACCTCCAGATTGTAGGCAGTTCCTTCATGACGAAGGCATTGATCCCAATGACTGGCCCTCTCATTCCCCTGACCTAAATCCAATTGAGCAGCTATGGGACATTATGTATTGGTGCATCCTATGCCGCTAAGTACCGCCACAGACTGTGCAGGAGTTCACTGATGCCCTGATCCAGGTCTAGGAGGAGACCCCCCTGGACACAGTCCACCAACTTATCAGTGGAATGCCTGGGTGTTGTTAGGTGTGCATACAGGCACGCGGGGGCCATACACAGTACTGAGTTATTCTTGTTTTATCCCAGTATAAGTCATATCACCTGTAATTTCTGTTTCTTTGGTAGTTTTTCGGTATGAATTTGAATCCAGCCCTCAATGGGTTAATGATTTTGGTTTCCATTTACCATTGTTTCATCTTTTTGTTTTCAACAAATTATAGAATGTACATCAGTGAATATTTTTCACTGGAATAATTTGTTCTTCAAGATCTGATGTCGGATTTAAGTGTTCCCTTAATTTCTTGGAGCAGTTGTGTATTTCGGCCCTCACAACATGACTGTATAACTAAGCAGCAGCCTAAAAACATGCACAAATACTTTGGGCCTCTATGTGAAATTTGTCATTATTTGATTACCTCGCGGAGATGAGACCGTGCTCTGCTTGTCAGACCCTGGAGGAGAGGTACAAATAGATCCTCTGAACTCCTGCAGCTCATCTATCGGAGAAGACGACGACATTCCATTCTGCTTAATGCTCATCGGTGCAGAGCTGGGGATCTTTGAAACACATTTCTGCACACCACAGATAGTTTCGAAGTCTGGATTGGTTGTAAGAGAGAGGAAAAGGAGAAGTCACGTCAGAACTGAAAGTTGTTGGTTCTTATTTGTATTCAGCGAGAAAGACAAAAGTGTGCATGAATTTCCTTATGGTTCAACTTCTCCCTCACCTCTGACGAACACGGCAGCGCAGCAGGACGTCCTCCCTGCTCCGTTCACAGCCATGCAGGTGTAGGCTCCGGCATCCTCCGGCAGACACTCCGTCACCACGAAACTCGCCTGCCTGCCGTTGAAAGAGGGTTTCCCAAATAGGGCCACTTCACCTGCCCATAGGAGCAAACAAACAAACTAGAAACACTCTCCCCCACTAGTGTAACATGCAAAAATAATTTGAGAAAGGATACACAGTTAACACTCCCCCCCCCACACACAAGTGTCTCATGCAACTAAATGAAATGTGCAAAAAAAGAGGCAAAAGATGCTATTTACATCCTGTTAATATGTATGTGAAAAATCCTGTTCTTCAACAAACACACTTAATGGAAAGGTGTCTACTCTCCCGTATTTACTTTCCGTGAGTGTATCTGGGCCTCGGGCTTCATCGAGCTACAGCCTTTGTGCATTCCATGCTGTCTCTACTCACCATTGTGCAACCATGACACTTTGAGAGGCTGACTTCCTGTGAGAACCCCGCGCAGTGTGATGTCACCTCCCTCGTCCACATAGCAGTCCTGCAGAGGCTCTATGAAGACGGGGGGATCCAGGTGTTTGGCAGAGGAGAGGTGGAGAGCACCTGAACGTGGAGGAGAGGGGGTGGGGAGTCAGCTTCAGAGTCACACAGCGACCCAAGCTGAGGGGTTCACTTCACTTAACTGCATTTAATAAGACAAGTTATTAAACCCTAATTTAAAGGCCTTTAAATGTCCACCTTTTATTATAGTTATATTATTATTGTTGTTTTGTTGTGTTGTTGACTGTAATTCACACAGTGAACTATGTTGTCACACTGAGTCTGAGGTGAAGTGAGAAGAGGTCGTTTTCTAAGTGTGATGTTCCGATCGCTCATCTATGAAATGTTCAAACCACAATTCATCTGTTCCTATATTCTTCCTCTTCCCTCTTGTTTAATATGTCACATGATTTCAGGTCACAACTTCCCAGAGAAAAACAACACTGACATCAGCGTAGAACCTTGGTAAAAATAAATACTAATACATATACAACCATGATGATTGTTCCCTTCTCTGCATTTCTTATTTTTTGCTTCAGATCGGGGGTGACCTGTAGCAAAGGGGGAGTTACTGGATTCAAATCCAGGTGGGTTGTGGTCCCCTCCACCAGCTTAGCTACCGAGGCACCAGAGAATTGATGTTACGTTTAAGAAGTCGGGTTTTCATTTGTGGCTTTGTTTCTGTTTTTCCGAAGGATTACGCACCAACTACAAGACGAGACACGAAACTTGGTAGAAGGAAGTTGATTTACATTTTGGCGTAAATCCAAAATGTAAATCATGCATCAGTCGTCAGATTATTTCTTCACCTTCTTGTGAGATCAAAAGGGTGTCTCCCCTTGATTTCCCTGAGAAGAATTTGTAGATCTGGATATAAAAAAATTAAGCAAATTATGGGGGTTGATAGTTGTTTGCAGATCCAGATCTAGTGAATTTAAATGTGGCTTCATAAGGAGACCCGACTGAGTGCCATTGTTTTTCATTATTTGTGTGGATGTTTTTCCCTCCAGGACTATATCTTGCATTATATGAAATTTAGTAATTCATTTTCACATGACTGCTGCTGAATACTTGAAGCTTGGCTCTACAGTTTCATAAATCAGAAGCACAGGTGTTGTTCTGAACCATTAACAACCAAACAGTGGTTGTAAATGGACTACGTGTGTGATTGTGTGTTGTAATGTTATGTCATGGACAGTATACTGGTTATGCTTTAACGAGACGGGTGTTTAACCATCAACCTTCAACCTTCAGTCTTTACAACACTGAACTATTTAGTGTGCAGCCTGATGTTGGAGGACGGACACTGAATGCTCTTCAGGTGAGTCAACACTTTGCTCCTCTGCACACAAAATCACAGCGAGCTGGCTTTTCACATGCCACTCACATCACAACCCCCTCTCACCGGTTTACTTTTGGCCCATATAACTGGGATGGTAATAGATGCTCAGTAAGATCGGTTATCTCACTCTATCAACACAACCCCCACATGTGTGTAACTATTGACCTCACCTGCTCTATGTAAACAACAAGCCACCCTGTTACCAAGAGAAACTGGGAGACAATCTGGGTTTTTAATCCCCCTCAGGCACCGATGCAGGTTTTTCCACATTTCTGTCTGTATATATCCCAGGGGAAACTAATTTATTAATAATAAGAAGAAGAATCTTAATCACTTTTATTTATGTCACCATACTATTGGGGCTGATGGAGCAGTTTCTCCACTAATCCCGTGTCTCCCCCATCCTGCGAGTCCTTGAAGAAACACACTGAACCCCAACCCCCTCTGAAGGCTGTGTGTGACATAACATGCTGCACATAGATGCACTCTATGAATGGGTGCATGGCAAAACTGTACTGTAAAGCACTTTGAGTGGAAGAGTTGTAAATACATATTATATATATAAATACAGACCATTCACACCATTGTCAGTATAGCTTGTTTCTAACCTGCATCAGTGCACGTCTGTGGCTTCTTCCAAGTCACAACTAAAGTCAAATCATATTTCTTGAGCTTAGTGCAACACAGACATTTTCTCATAGCAAAAGCCACAAATCCAATATAATTGAAAATCAAAAACCTGAAAAATTAAGAAGAATTACATTTAGGAATGTGATGTTCAGTGTCAGCTGACATGGAGATAAAAGGTTCCCAATACAGTAAACAATCATTTAATCCCAGGGAAAACACAACAGCGGATATTAACATTTAAAAGCAGCAAACATGGAGAGTGTAAAGTCACACAAATCAACTGGTTTTACATGAGGAAAGTGCTCTGTTCTTGGCAGCACCAACAGGATTACAAAGAAGCATCACCATGTTCAGACGTGTCTATTTAAGCAGCTTGTTTGATAACACTGAAAATGTCAAACCCACATTATTCATCTCCACTCCTTCTCTCTCTCTCTGTCTCTCTCATGCAGCCCTCACCTCTATCAGGGCATTGGTCCGAGGCCCTGGTGTCATCGGTTCCTGGCCCACTCCTTGCTGCAGATGATGATGATGAGGATGAGGATGATGCACGTGCTGGCTTGATCTGCATCCTGAAGGTTGACACAAAGCGCTGTTTGCTGCCATCGCCGTTCATGTCTGTCCGAGATCAGCCCGGTCTCTGAGGCGAGCAGCAGCAATAACTGATTACCAAGTCATTTCCCAGCGGGTAATCACACTTCCTCTTGGTGTCACTGCTCTGTGGGCCACAGCAGCTCGCTCTGCAAAAACCAACACGCCTCTGTCCGTCCCTTCTCACCGCAGCCGGTGCTGCTCTGCTCTCGCTCGTGAATTCTTTCCTCAGCCTTCCACTGATCTGCACTAACTCCACCTACAGGAGAATCATTTTCTCTTTTGCTTTGGCCATTGCAGGCTGCAGGGGCAGGTCTCTCCTTATCTCTCCAAAGTCAGCCCAGTGCCAGATTGCCCCCCCACCCAACCACTATACTCAAACCCCTCTTTTTTGTCTTGCCATGGCTAACAGACAACACACATGTACAAGGAAAGAGAAATGAAGGGAAGGCAGGGGTGTGTGGGACTTATCTCCCCTCCCAGCCAAAGGTCGTATTGTGTGTTTGTCGAATGCACCTGCCGTTTATCAAAAATCCCTGTTTGCCTTCTCACTTATCAATGCTGCAGCAGAACTTTGTGATGCCAGTGACGCTGACGATGCACAGCTTTTGTCTTAATCTTGCCTGTGGACTGTAAACATGTGACTTTAAAGGATAGGCTCATAAATTCTATACAGTGCACTAGATCCAATCACACACACACACACACACACACACACACACACACACACACACACACACAGGCTGCTGCTATAGTAACATGAGGGTGTCTCAAGAGGGGCCTGCTCTTGTTTTCATGATGAACACGTGTAGAGGAGACACGGCCGTACTGTACAGTATCACACAGTCTGCAGATTTTATTGTATATAAAAAAATATCAAATATACATTTGTTTGTTGGTTGGTTGGTTTGTGTGTGTGTTTGTTTGTCAGCAAGATAACACAAAAACGAAAGGACAGACTACCACAATCATCTGACACACAGGTAGCAGCATGAATTCCCTCCCGGTAAAATGCTCTCCCAACCACGACCTGACTGTTACCTTTGAAAATTCCATGTTAGCCCCTGTCCAGACTGCAAGGAACCTGGGTGTGACACTCAACAGTCACCTCTCCCTTGGCTCTTGTTATCTCACACCTAGACTACAGCAATTCCCTCCTGGCAGGTCTACCTGCTGGTGCCATCCGACCGCTGGATCTCATCCAGAATGCAGCAGCTCGACTGGTCTTTAGCCAACCTAAGTTCACTCACACTACTCCGCTCCTCCGCTCCCTTCACTGGTTACCAGTGGCTGCCCGCATCCGTTTCAAAACATTAGTACTTGCGTACCGTCCTGCGAACGGATCGGGTTCAGTCTACATCAATGAAATGGTCAAACCTTACACCCCTGCCCGTCCACTCCGCTCTGCATCTGCCAATGGGCTTGCTGCTCCCTCTAAACACTCAACATAATCTTTGCTGTCCGGGCTCCTAAATGTTGGAACGAGCTCCCTGTTAACATCAGGACAGCCGAAAGATTATACATCTTCTACTGCAGACTAAAGACACATCTCTTCCTACACCTTGGATGAAAGAAAATAATTCAGTTTAAGTTTAGTAGCACTCATGGCACTTACATGTAGGACTTTGTAGTTTGGCTTTTTTGAAGCAAAATGTTCTTACTTGGTTCTTGTTGTTCTGGGTTTGTACCCTAATGGTTGATTGCACTTATTGTAGGTTGCTTTGGGTAAAAGTGTCAGCTAAATGCAATGTGACCTGACTGTACACAATGTTTTGTGGTTTAGTTTAGTGCTATGGAGGTAAGTAAACTGCATTAAAGGTGCCTGAATGTCTGTGAACACAACAGAGGCCTAATGAGGTGATCATATCATCTTGTTAGCTCTGTTCACATTCCAATGGAATAGGACTGAGAGGCCCTACTTTTAGTCTCTGTGAGCTTTTTGAGCATTTACCAAAAAAAATGTAATGAAAGGATTATTTTCTTTTTTAGATTTTTACAGAGTTGCATATATCTTTATGCATCTGTGAAGCTTAATCTTGATCTGAAATAGCAGAACTGTCATTTACAGCGCCATTTCTGCTAAATAAAACACCCCCCCCCCCCCTCTTTTTTCTAACCAAATCATGAATCTGAGGATTTAAATGAAGAATAAATGAAGAATGAGAGATGGTGGGAAACCACTAGAATTCATATGGAAGACTATTAAACTATTAAAACAATCCAAATTCAAACAGCAATTTCCAAAAATCATATAAAACTGAAGGTTCCACAGCTTACTCCGAATCTGATAAAGTACGAGTGACATTGATTAAGACAGAAAAATATGAAACACACAGGACGTTGATAGGAGCTGCAGAACTGATTATTCTGGGGAAACAATGTGTTTTTTCCCACATAGCCTTGGTCTGCAGGAGCATAATTAATGTAATTTGGGCACAGGGCCACTTACTACACAATAGAGTCCAGAAGAGGAGGGAGACATGCTGACTGACCCTCCCTCCCTGTGCATGCTTCAGCGTTAACCAGCCGATGGTGTGCATGCAGGTAGTTATGTCTGCTGTCTGGCCTTGAATGACTGAAGTGATTAAACTAAAACTTCCCCGTCTTTCCAGAATTAATCACCGCCTGAATCTGAGCATGAGGGTATAGATGGAGACTGAAGATGGTCACAGCACAGTGACGAGGAACCTTTGCCGGGCTTCAGACGTGGAGGTAGAGGCAGTGTGAGGGAGCATGAGGAACACTTCATGTGTTTTTCTAAATAAAAATCAGATGAAAAAACTATAATAAATGTTCCTATGACTGAACATTTTGGCTATTACAGGAAACTGTTATATTCAACACATGAACATCACAAATACGATATAGTTAGCAAGACACAGTATAATCTGTAGTTGGCACCATCTAAGGAAGTTGCTGCAATTTCATTTAAAAGATGTAAAAATAGCTTTCACAGAAATGTTTTACTGTAAATGAACTATTAATTTATGCTTACGTCGGTTTTTGCTAAAAATGTCATATAAAAAAGTGGATGGACAAGGATTTGGCAATAATGTTCATATTTCTATTACAATATTAAATGTTTCCCCATTAGAGAAAATTCACTGTCATATATTTCTTTAATAAAGCACATAAATCACAAACAACATGCATTTATGTCTGTGTGAGTGGCTGGTGACGTTGAACCATAAGAAAAACAGAGGGTTTAACCAGGAGTCTTAATGTGCACTAGAAAATAATGATCTAAAATTGCATGATCTACTTATTACACCTCTTCAGTGTAGCTATTGGCAGTTTTCAAGGGAGAAGGGCTCCATCTAGAGGCAATCTATGGACCTACCATAAAATCTGTGTAAAACACTGTAAAACATAATGCAGTAGTTTTCTCTGCAGTGCAAACATATTATGAGTCAACTTCAATGTTGAATTTGTTCCTATTACCTACAGAAATCAGTACATGGTGGCATAGAAAAATAAGTAAGATAACTAGACATAAAAAAAATAAAAGTGTGTATTCTGATAAACATCTACTTGCTGTGTGTTAAGATTTCACTCTCTCCACTTTATACACTCGATACCCAAAGCTTGGGTTAGATAAAGATTAAGATGCTTTTTCCATTCATCCATCCATGTGTTCTTATCTATAACTTGGATTATTTTATTCTCTGAAATACAAGAGAAACATGGCCTGTTACATTATGGACCTATCGTTTCCAACTAAAGCAATACGAACACCAAGAGGGGGCCCTTAAATAGAACTATATCACCCTCTTGTGGCATAGCTTGAATTTACTCAGGGCTCTGCCACTGGAATTCAAAACATTGGCCTCCTCAGGCATCTGCAGGACTGGTGATCCATACAGTACATTCCTTCGACCCAAGTTGCTCCTTGAACAGCGTGTGAGTTTTTACACGGTGCAGGAGAGCCGACCTTTCCCTCTGTGTGCTCACTTCATAAATCCGAGAACAAAACTTGAATGCAGCTCTTCAGCGGGACTATTTGCGGCACTTCCAAGGCGCTTTGAAAAATGTAACACTTCAAGTTGACCGGGTCACCCCTGACTTCTCCCAAAGCAGCTCTCAGGCTCGCGGGACAAATGGTCACACTTTGCTCATGGTCTGTGACCTGCAGAGTGTACCACCACCCACTGTTCTCACAACACAACTTCCTGTGCTTCTGCAGAGGGTCTTCTTCAGGGAGACAATGGACTGTCAAACCAAAACTCATCCACCATTTATACACGCATTTACGACAAACATGAAATAACTACTTTTTTCCTCACTCATTTCATTGCGTTGTGTAATCAGATCTATTAAATACCTTTATTGAAAAAAAATCCAAATGCTTATTCTGAAATAAAAATGTGTCAATGTCTTGCACCTGATCATTTTCCTCCCGTGCGGCTGAACGAGCAAATGAGCCAGAGTCAAAGGTCGTCTTTAAACGCTGACCTTGTTGTGGAAAAGGTCCTGTTGTTTTACGCTCAGTTGATTTCACACATTGACCGTGACTGTCTGGCCCAGCGGTGACTCGGGGGCATTCCAGCCGACAGCTCAACATGTGCAGTGGGAGCACTACCAAGAAAACACAGAACTAAAAAAACACTTCACACAAAAGGGGAACTCACGGTATTTCTGTGTATTTCCAGAGGAAACTACTAATGTGGATATCTCACAAGCTGAGAGATTTCAATCACAATCTAATCTGGGTTACACGCATGAGTGGGACGTTGCACGCTTGTGCTTTATACGCCAACAGTTGAGTTTTTTCTGCTTTTAAAATATTGAGGCTAGAGAAACTGAGCGTCTGATGCTGTTGCAATTTCACCAATTGTAAAAAAGAAGAAAAACTTGCAGTCTGGCAGTCTCGTGAAAAGGCTTGGCCGACCACGTGAGCCTGTACGTGTCTGTGTTCCAGTTCCACCTATGCAGTGAGGCCCCTCCACCACTCTGTCATCGCGAGGGCCCACATGGAAGCGATTATGTCGTGCAGAGAGTGAAATTACAGAGAGAACCTGCGGAAGTGGTGCCGTCCTACTTCCACTCGCTCATTCACTGAGATTTACACACATGAGCACAAGCTCGGCGGCACGTATACAGCCGAGTGGACACACACACACACGCAGATATAAAGGTGAACACCCACACTCATACGGGAGCCCTCCGCTGCCACCTCGCCTGAAGCTGTACATTTCCACTGCTGGCTCTGTCGGGACAAGGCCGCAGTGTGCTCGCCTCCCCGCCTTGCTCCCTCTCCTGGACTGGAGAGGGGTGGGGGGGACGGGACGGGGACCTGGGCTGTAAATTCCTCAAAAAGAGCTGCTAAGAGGGGCCTCCATTAAACGAGGGAGGGGAGCCGGCGCTCGCCAGAGAGGAGCCGACTCCATAAGTCATCATCAAAGCCTGAGGCCATACATGGGGCCCACGGGAGAGTAAGAGAGAGGATTAGCGCAGTGCGGCCTCGTTCTGTTTAATAGTTTACCTGCAGGTCGAGGCGCTGGGAGGCGTGCAACGTTGCATTTAAGGGGCAGTAAGAATAATTTTACTGCCTTGTAATTTATCCACAGGGGATTAATTGAGTGGTCATTTAAAAAATCTCATGTGTGACTCCACAGCAGTGGGACTCTTAGACTCTTTCTAGTTGCACTTCTTAGCCCCTGCTGCATTTCCTTTGCGTCCATTGTCGTGTCAACTCGAACTCAGGCTTCCACTGTTCGGATCCCAGGTCAAATCGGCATCCAGCAGCTAATTTCAGCGAAGAAGAAGAACGCTGTGCAGGAAGGTGGAAGATCGGTCTGTCTGCAGATCCACCAGTTTCAGCCTCGCCTCTCAATTCCACTTAACGGAACAAACGTCTCAGCCTATAACACCGGACACTTCCTCCCTCCCTGTGTTATCATTTGCTTCTCGCACCATCCACCAGAGAGTTTATGAGCATGGCCTGCTTGTTTATACACTGTGGTGTCTGGATGCACATTAACTATTCCCTCCCTTACACAGACACACACACACACACACCCCTCCCTGTCAAGCCCATTATTATCCCAAGGCGTGCTGCAGGCTCCCAAAATATCTGTCACGCAGCTGCCGGCACCTCTCTGCTCAGCAGCTGGAGCGGCTCGGAGGAAGTTGCTCACTTTCTACCCTGATAAGATATACACCAGAGAGGCCGGGGGAGGCAAAATCACCTCCCCTAACATCAGTGTTAGGGGAGGTTCAGCCTTTTTCCAGTCTGTTGTGGTTGTTCTCTTGTCAAAACCCCCCTCCCCGAGTGGTCGGTGCACTCATGAGCAATAAAATCCCCGGACAAATGGTGTGCATGAGGCATGAGAATGAGCCACCAAGAATGTTGAGTTAGGCCTAAAGTTCTGTCCACACTTCCTGCTGTATTAGATTAGCGAACTGTTTTAAGGAATATGATGTGGACATTTGTAGCTTAGTGATTTTATTATTTAATGGCATCGCCTCAGCTAAAAAGGAACCAGAAGTTTGAATTACTATTGGAAACAAATGAAATCCCTCTTTTTAGTTTTGAACCACTAATGTTAGTTTTGCCTTGTAGTCCTTGGTCAGCTAAACACAACTGTACTTTTTATGTACTTTTTATAAAGATGGACGGCTCGTCTCCACCTCCTCCCACCATTCGGTAATGAAGCTGAAATAGCCTGGATAGGAATGCCGCCATCATGCACACTCGCGATCTGGGAATGCAGCCGCGGCAGCAAGGTCTTTTATGAGTCAGTCTCAGCTGTCAATAAGGACGTTTCTCTTTGTTTTTATAGCATCAAACAATGAATTAAAACCAAACACTTGGACATCGGTACATTAAACATCTTTAATGACACGTCAGATTTATTTGAGGTGTACTTTTCAGTTTGGTCGGTGTCCCATCCGTTAACATGGAGAAGGCAGGATTTATAACCTAAACAGCAGCCAACCATCTTAACATGCAGTGTGTGGTATTCATCATATATATTTTTCAGTGAACAACACGCCTCTGAAGTGAAGTGAGTGAGGCAGACGTCGAGTTAACATGATAAATGGAGAAAGGCCGGACACCTCCTGATGCAGACTGTCAGGCCCAGTATTTATGGCTGGAGGCCCTGAATCAATCTTACAGTTTCAGTCCCGCTCAGAGTGGACACCTCCAACCGCAAGGATAGGAGGAGAGGGGACATATTGCACTTGTGGAGTTTTCAAACGGACGGCAAGACAGATCTACATACAATGTGCTCTCTGGAAAATCTCAGCAGCTCTCCTATGGTTAGGATAATGGACGACTGCAACTAATCTAGTGTTAGCCCTCGGAGAATGAGCTCCTCCTGACTTCGTGCCAAGATTTGATTAGAGACAGACTTACTACATGTCTGGGTGTTTTTTTTTTCCTTTTCTTTTCTTTCCCCACATTTTCTCTTTTCCTTCATGGGGCCTGATACTTACATGGTTAAAAAAAAAAAGAATATTCACGGTACATTGGCACATACATGTACTTGAACAATGGCCGCACAGTAACAGCGAGAACACTGGAGCTTCTCACTAACAGCATGATCCTCCTCCGACATGCGAGGCCCTCTTGGAACGAGAGCGACACCATAACATCAAGTCGAAAAGCATTCTTGCTGTCTTACCCCCCCCCGATCCTTGGCTTGTCCCTTCTTGCCCCGAAGCAAGCAGGAAACGGCTGCATGCGAGATTTAAGATCTGAGATCAGCAACATGGGAGACGGCTGCTGCTGACAAACTGGGCATCGACATTAAAGTGAAAGTAATCCACTCAAGAAAGCTGCCCCCCCTCTTGTGGGATTAATATCCACAGCTTGATACAGTAGGTTTGTTTGATTATAATCCTGATGGTTTTACATTTACCAAGAAGTTCTCTGAAGGCAGGTAGAGTGTGCGTGCATGTTCACGCAACACACACAACAAGATCTACTGAGAGAAAATGACTAAGCCAACTTTTTTTTTGTTTCCTTGGCGTGAGATAAACGCCGAACATCTGATTCCGTTTAGTTCTGACAATTTGAGATCCAAAGTTTGAGCTGAAATATTCACAAAATCAGAGTCACGTCTCTCCTCATTTCGATTTCCCCCTTTCTTCCCTTCTTTTTTGTTTTCCCCCGGAGAAAGACAAAAGAGACCAAATAATGCCGAAGTTTTCCATCACGCTCTCTCCCAAACCCCTCCATCCCTAAAAAACAATCTCCCTCCCTCCACGCTCCCGCCACCGACATGCAGCTTCTTCTCATTCTCTCGCTCCCTCTCCGTTCGCTTCCCTTGCTTCAGTGCAAAGCCAAACAAGCCAGCTATTAAGTTGAGTTAAGCGCAGGAAGTGGGCCTTCGGGCCAGACGGCACTGTTTACAAGGAGCTAGTCAGGTTTCAGCAGCGCTTTGAAGTGAGCAGCACACAGGAGACTGTCTGTCACTAAGCAAAGGCCCCGACACCACTCCACTGACTCACCCGCATTCCCCCCATTCATCTGAGCGCAGAGAGGGAGGGAGGGTGACGGCCGAGGGGGTATGGGATGGCAGAATGAGAGGAGGCCACAGGTAGATTTATGTTTTCTTCCCCCCTTCAGAGTGTCTTCTCCCACCTTTAATCAGTCTGGCTTGTCTGTTATTACAACCCATCTTTATTTAACCCCAGATAAGGATACAAGAAAGACAAATATCAACTTGTTCCACAGGTCACGACATTTACAAGAGCGGTGGCTGTGCTTTATGCACATATCACTAATTATACTGTAACCTATTGAAGTAAGTCCCACAAAGACATTTCACGTGGCATCGTGTTCCCGTCTACAGCCTGAGAGAAACAACATGAACGCACACACACACACACACAAACACACACACACTGTACTGTACGTGCTTGGATTTCTCAAACGCCCAGGGCCTCTGCTCTGAGGCAAGAGGATCAACTTTCTCCAACACACCCATCACGTACTTCATGACATCACCGCAGACGAGGTTCGGTTTCAGCCGTGCATGGCTTGGGGGATTCCAGCTTGGCACGGAGCACAGGGGCTCCAGAGGAGCAACACGACAGCCGAGCCGAACACCCTCCTGTTTTCCCTTCACCCAAACAGGCAGGAACATTCTCACAACAGCGCAGACCTATCTCCTCTCGCCAGATGATTCTTGTCGATTTACCCGAGCCTTCTCTAACAACAGGGCAAAAGGCGAGGGTGTGTGTGTGGGGGGGGGGGTCTTTTGTTTTGTTTAGCACTTGGAGGCGATGTTAGTGTACATGTGTGAGGAAGGCCTCGGTCGCATTCTTACAGACCGGCACCTGTTCCTCGGACGCAAAACACGTAGATGTTAAATATTTCTCAATATAAAGATGAAGAGAGATAGATCCTTTATTTGTTTGTTTTACTGGAAAGAGGTGTGTTGGGTTGACCGTCCCAGTAGGAACTCATTCCTTGTATTTCCCAGTGGGGTTACTGTCTCGTGTAAAAAGTCAGCTAACATTTAGAATTCCAATAATCCCTTTTACTGTTGCCTGCCAGTCTGAGGCAACAGATGTTCAGGTGTGACATAACCCTCCCTCGCCCCCTTCACTCAACAACACGAGAGCACCTTCTTTTATATAAAGAAATGAACTCGCTATCAACTGTTTGATTGTGAAGAAGTTCTGAAAACAAGGAGGGGCGATAACAAAAACTACTTTGACCAAGGAATTCAAAATGGAGCATTTGATATGGTTATTTGATGATATCGGAGACTCAACACATGTTTTCGGTTAAAGAGGAGTGGGCTGGACTGAGAAGCTTCTTGGACATCACCCAACAGACTGAACATTTTGACATTCTTTTAATCCATTAGAAAAATGTATAACCAGTGAATAATACAAAAAAAGTATGTTCTTTGGCATGTGGCATATTCTTACAGTGCAAAAGTAATGCAGGTACACTGGCAAATAAGGACAGCAAAAAAAGAAGTATGTACTTTCTTTAAATACAAATATATAATTTCATGTTTTTACAAATACTATTTACAGTCTCGGTTTTAATTACACGTGAAATGTTTGCGGCGGAGATAATAAACAGTGATTCCTCCACAGCTCATTTTCCCTCCTCTGTGAATTCACGGCTGGTGGATCATCACTCCCCTCGACTTTATGGAGGCTTGGAGAAAAAAGGGCCAGAGGGGGGGAGGTGAGCACTTCAGCACATGGCATCCTTAGCGATGCTTGTTATTTGTTCAGACAGTTAGGTTCAGGCGTTGTTTATCCAGCTTGTCCTTTTGTCAAACCATAACCCCTCAGTTTGGCTGAGGAGAATACAAATGCTGGAGGAGCTAGGGGCGACTCGTTGTGCTACTTACCTATAACAAAAGAAACAGGTAAATAATACACAAGTTAGTCCCCGGGAACACACAGATATTCTACACAGTGGTCTCTCCCTGGTTGCCATTTGTCAGCCTTGTGTAGAACCTGTGCCAGGACTGCAGAGTCTTTCCAGACCAGATCCAGAACCCGGAGGTGATCCCTACAATCAGCGTCATCAGGTACTTGATCATGTAGACGGTGAAGTCCGGGGTCATGCGGGGCCCGGTCTGCACTGGGCACTGGATGGCCAGGCCCCTGCAGTTGTGGCTGACCCAGCTGCGCTCCCAGTGGGGGCGGAAGGCCTGCTCGTAGAAGAAGCAGGCGATGACGATGGTGGCGGGGACGGTGTAGAGCACGCTGAACACCCCGATGCGAACCATCAGCCGCTCCAGCTTCTCCGTCTTGGTGCCGTCGTGCTTCATGATGGTGCGGATCCTGAACAGGGACACAAAGCCGGCCAGCAGGAACGAGGTCCCGATGAAGAGGTAGATGAAGAGCGGGGCCAACACGAAGCCCCGCATGGGGTCCAGGTTGCTGAGGCTGACGAAGCAGACGCCGCTGAGCATGTCGCCTTCGATCTGCCCGATGGCCAGGATGCTGATGGTCTTGACGGCCGGCACCGCCCAGGCTGCCAGGTGGAAATACTGGGAGTTAGCCTCGATAGCCTCGTGGCCCCACTTCATACCTGCTGCCAGGAACCAGGTGAGGGATAGGATGACCCACCAGATGGAGCTGGCCATGCTGAAGAAATAGAGCATCATGAAGAGGATGGTGCAGCCTTCCTTTTTGGTGCCTTGGACGATGGTCTTATAGCTCTCAGGGCTGAATCTCTCATTGCACACCACCTTGTCCCCCAGGAAGTAGCCAGCTATGTAGGCGATGGAGACCATGGTGTAGCAGCCAGACAGGAAGATGATAGGCCGCTCAGGGTATCTGAAGCGCTGCATGTCAACCAAATAGGTGGTTACGGTGAATAAAGTAGATGCACAACAAATGACAGACCAGATCAGGATCCATATGCGGGCGAAATGAATCTCTTGGTCCGTGAAAAACATGTGACCGCTGCTCCTGGACGGCTCACAGGGCGCTGCGCAGTCATCCACATCTAAAAACTTATAGTTCAGATAGGGGGGCACTCTGAGGATGGAAGGGCACCTGAAGGACCCCTCCTGTGTGGAGACCACCGAGATGTCCTGGGTCCTCGGCACGACCACGATGGGTGGGACAGTGGCGGCGGTGGAGTCGTTCTGGCCCACACAGATCTGTCCGTCCCCCAGCACGGGGAAGTTCTCGCAGCGCAGCCGGTCCGGCCACTGGAAGCCGAACTTGTTCATGAGCGCCTCGCAGCCCTGCTTGGCTCTCTCGCAGATGGACCTGCAGGGAGGGATGGCTTTCTCCAGGACGGTGCACACGGGCGCGTACATGGAGCACAGGAAGAACTTCAACTCCGGCGAGCACTGTACCTTTACCAGAGGGTAAAACTGGTGCACCTCCAGCCCTGCGTCCTCCTGGTTGTAGTGGCCCACCAAGTTGGGCATGATGGTTTGGTTGTAGGCTATGTCCGTGCACAGGGGAATGGTGATCGGTTGACAGAAACCATGATCCGGGAGGACTATTCCGTTGTCCCCGTAATTCTGCGCCGATATCAGCAGAGGCAGCAGGAGCGCGACACACCAGCTAAAAGTCATCCTGTCCACTTTAAGACTTTATCTAGATTTCTGTTAAGTTGTGTAGCATCGGCTGCGCGAGGCGATCCTCAGTGAGAGTAGCTCAACAAAACAAAAAGTTTAACAAAAAGTTTTGCGGGTGAAGATCTGGCCGCTGCTCTCTTTGTGTCGGATCTCAACTCCTCTCCTGACTTTTTTCTTTCTGCCTCAGCACTGACAAGTCAATTGCAGTACGCAATGCAACATCCGGTAACAAACTTCAAAATAAAACTAAAGCCTTGATAGTCAAACATTGGCTTCCGTTGAATGCAAATACAGTCTATGTTATACCACGATACTGCAAGTACTTAATATAATATAATATAATATATAATAACTTTTAAGAAAGATGTGATTGCTAAATCAGGAGTTTTACCAGTTTAATGCTTTTGCTTTATAACTTTAAAAAAAAAGACAAAGTTAAATTTAAACTCGACAGTTAATTGACATTAAATCAATAATCATATGATTATTAAGAACCATAACTAGTTTGACAAAACTTCTCCATAGTCGACATATGCATGTGACTCGTTAACTAGTGAAATGCTGCAACTGTCATACATGTTATCTAGTGATCTTTTATCACATGACCTGTTTAACTAGTTGCGTATGTCAACTAGTGCACAAAAAAGGTCTACTAGTTTGAAAAAAAGACCAACATGTCGATCACATGTATTACTAGTTCCGCACAGGCGTTCACTGACACTGAGCGAGGCTCAACTAGTTAAAGAGAATGCCCAACATCAAAGTCCTTATATGTTCGGTACAGAGTCTAGTGAGTCAAATGTCTTCCACTAGTAAGCTAATGAGGAAAACATCAGTTTCACTAGTTACCTATTGTGGCTGTCACTAGTTGACTAGTACGTTCAAAAAGACCCCAATAGTGCAACTAGTGGACCTTTTGGCTATAACTAGTTATAAGAGTGCTCATGTTGAGCCTCACTTGTTAACCTACTTGTTAACTAGCGAGGTTGCACTGGTTGCACTAATGGACCAGTGGACTGCAAGCAAATGAAGCCGGCGGGAAGAAGATTTTGATTGGTCATTATTCAAACTTTGTTTTAAAGTCATAAAGTGCCCGCTCGGAATTGTGATAGTCTAAAACTTTTGGCAGCATTCTTTTATGGGTTATTTTAGCAGCCATGCATAAAACTTTATATTTGATAAATTGTGATTCATTGGGCTACATTAGTAGCTGAAAGTGTTTTACAATATAGGGACGAAACAACAAAAAAAAAGAACAACAGACAAATTAAAATAAGTGCAAATACTGCGCGATAAAACCCAGCAGTACAATCAATAACAACGAAAGAGGCAGCAAGTAGCATCAACGGGTTTGCTAAGAACAATCACATATTTTAAAGATTGAAATCGAACAAAGAAATACATAAGAACAATAACATGTTTAAAAGATAAGAATAGAACAAAGGAAGCATGGCAGCTAATTAATAACTTTTCAATTGCCAATTAAACATATTCACATAGCTTGCATCTCATATGGCCTTGGGTTGGGAATTCCAAAATGTTGGTGCATTGTTAAAAAATGGAAGCCCATTAATAAGAAAATCTATATTTACATAGGTGCTCATATGTTATAACACAGTAAATGGATGTCATCCTTAGATGTGTCAAATGATGTTCTGGATGTTTTCACATTTTGTGTAATTCCTGGTAAGTGAACATATAATGTTATCACCTATTTAGTCATTGCCTCATTTGATTGTATATGACAAGTTTGCAAATGAAAAAAAGTAAAGAAAAGCTACTAAGATCATTTTGTACTGCCACCTCCTGGCGATAGTAAATAAGGCAGCAGCCCTTAAACACTGACCTCAAAACATGATTCAGATTAGTCGCTAATAATATAATAGCATATTACCTTCAGCAGGCCTACAATGGAATATTCATGTATTTGGATCATTTCCTCACCTTTGGATCAATCATCTTTGCAACAACAGTGAAAGAAAAAAGAAAGAAGCCTGTAAAGTCAGCCGAATACAATTGATATGCACTCTATTGTTGTGGGATTGTCATAGAGGCATGTTTTGATCAATGGCCACTCCCGAGGCTCCCAAGTCCTGGGACTACAAACAACTTTTAACATCAAAACATTAATGAGGAGGGGGCTATATTTGAAATAAGGAGAAGGCACCTCCTCCTGTGGTATTTCTGTTGATAATATTTTTTTCATGTGACCGTGTTGGAAAGGAAAGAAAGAAAAAGCAATGAAGATGAGGAGCTGCTTTTCTGTTTTACTCACTCACAACAGAAAATGATGACATCGATTTGTGTTTCATTGTTTAAAAGCCAAAAAGGACAAATCTGGCAGTGAATTTGTTTTTGTGGTTAGAAAAAAAATAATGAATTGAACGCACACACACATTTTGATGCTTTATTCAGTATGGATAGTAAGCAAGGATCTGGCGGTGTACAAGAGTGAGAGCTCATAAAGCTTTATAGGGATACATTTTCGCTGGGTGGAGTTCTTGCTGGAGAGCCAATAGGAAGGTTTCAACGAATCCCCTTCACCATACTCCTCATTAGCATATAGTGCAACTAGTGCAAGTAAGAATTTTGGATTTCACTAGTTCAACTAGTAAAGTAAAAAGACACTTCAACTACGAAGCTAGTGCACATTCCGACTTCACTAGTTTAACTAAATGTTAAATGTCTCTCACTAGTTCAACTAGTGGATATTTGGACCTCACTAGTTAACTAGTAAACATGTTGAGTCTCAGTAGTTAACTATTAAGGCCCAAATATAATTTAACTATTAACTAGTGGGTATTTGGATCCCACCAGTTCAACTAGTGCAGAAAATGGTAGTTGTCAGGCGTGTTGGTTTATCCTGAATAAAAGAAGAGCCGGACTGGTCCAATTTAAATATTTATTGAGATGCAATGAAAGTTGAAAAACATAGCTATGGACAATTATCATAGCCTAGGCTAATTAAGTTAGCAATAGGTAGTGAATAATGGCCCCGAACAAAAGGGGTTTGATATAGTTATAACAGTAGATTTAATATGATTGGTTATGAAAGATTGAAGGGGAGTCACCGCAAATCAATTTGGTTCTCCCTTGTTGGTGCACAGGCATGTCCACGCCTCTTGGCACAGAAATCCAGGAAGTGACAAGAAGCCACTCTCTGTGACGCTTCTACTACTCTGATAGTTGCTAAGCAAAATGTTCTCTTCATGAAAGGCCTTGACACAGCTGATGCCATGTGGGCCATTGGAGAAAGGAATATGATGTTCCTGCTATATTCAAACAATGTCCTGTTGATGTAAACATTAGGATCCTCGAAACCAAAACAACGAGACAAAACAAGTCACACTGTCCAACCTCCAGAACTTTATCAGACAGCTGCTTGAAATATATTTGGATAAGTCTAAGGGAACAATGGTTTAATACCAAAAGTTAGAATTCAGAACAATTATAAGATTCATTATTAACAATATGCAGCAAGGGTTATTTATAAATCATTTGAATAAAGGCCTAATATATGGTTCAAACTGATCATGCTTCCCCCCCCCCCCCTTTAGTTGCAAATAGTTTCAGTCAGACCCAAATACCAGCTAGAATTTGAAATCCTAACATAGTCCAATAGTTTACTAGTGAGCTGAATCCATGTTTTACTAGCTAACATGTCAGAGCTTTTGCGGCTCACTAGTTCACTAGTAAAACTTTCAACATTATTAGTTCGGTCCAGAGGGCCACTATTGCGGCCAAAATCCAACTAGTAGGGACTTTGGTGCTACAAGTGTGGCGCACAGGGTTTCTAGTAAAGTTTCTGTTGTAACTAGTTGATCAAAAGTGCCACTAGTTTATGAAAAATCATGACTAGTTAGAGTTTTGGTTCAACTATTACGATGTAATTCCCAACTAGTGGAATAGACTAACATGTGATATCAAGGATATAGAATACATGGTCAAATGGCTTGCCTTAAAGCCAGAATCATTATCTATGTGGTTACTATCGAGTTGCTATGCACTTAGCTCTCAGGCCGCGGGTGGCGTATGAGGAGTGGGATAACTCCAGAGAACGTCTGAGCTCGTGGGGTTTGCGGCCGGTATTGCCTGGACACAGTTGTGGGTCCCCAGCCCGTCCACTACAGGGGGGGCGGTGGTGGCAGGGGAGTTGTTTTGGTCCACACAGATCTGTCCGTCGGGGAAGTTCTTGCAGTTCAGCTGGTCCGGCCACTGGTAGCCGAACTTATTCATGCGCTTCTGGCAGCGCTTCTTGACTCTCTTGCAGAGGGACCTGCAGGGAGGGATGGCTTCCTCCAGGACGGTGCACACGGGCGCGTACATGGAGCACAGGAAGAACCTCAACTCCCGCGAGCACTTCGTCTTTAGAAGAGGGTCAAACTGGCTCATCTCCCGTCCTGCTTCCTCCTGGGTGTTGTGGCCCAGTAAGTTGGGCATGATGGTTTCTGTGTAGGATATGTCCGTGCACAGGGGAATGGTGATCGGCTCGCAGGAACTACGCCTCGGGGCAGCTTGTCCGTCGTCCTCGTGATTCTGCGCCGATATCAGCAGAGGCAGCAGGAGCGCGACACACCAGTGGAAAGTCATCCTGTCAAGTTTAACTCTTTATCCAGATTTCTGTAAAGTTGTGTAGCATCGGTTGCGCGAGGCGATGCTCAGCGAGGTAGCTTTGAGAAAAGAAAACGTTTTGCGTGTGAAGATCTGGACGCTCCTCTCTTTCTCCTCAACTCTCCTCTCCTGACTTTTTTCTTTCAGCACCGACACGTCAATTGTAGTACGCAATGTAGCATCCGGTAACAAACTTAAAAATAAAACTAAAGTCTTTTATGCCACGACCCTGCAAGCACTTCATATAATACATATTTTAAATCGATGTTATCAGCAAAAATCTGGAGTTTTGCCAGTTTCATGGTTTTTATTTTGATAACTAGAAGAATAAGACAAATTTGTTTAATAAATAATCATAATGTTTTATATACATTGCATTAATCCATCGAAACCCATATATGATTTAATATAATATAATATAACCTGTAAAATACAACCATGTACAACCTGTTAAACTGTATTTTCTCTGCTCAAAGTTGATATATTCGGTTTACACTGTAGAGGTTATTCCATTTTGTATTTTTATATATCGTTTCATTTATAATGCATGTACACTTATTACTTCAACCGGTCTACTTTTGACTGTCCTTACATATATATATATATATATATACGTATACTACTAATAATAATAATTATAACAATGGTGATGGATGATGATGATGATTGTGATAATGATGATAACGATGAAGATAACGGTGAAGATGATGATAATGAAGATGATGATAGTGATGATGATGACGAAGATAATGAAGAAGATGCTGATGATGCTGCTGCTGCTGCTGATGATGATGCTGCTGCTGCTGCTGCTGCTGCTGCTGCTGATGATGATGATGATGATGATGATGATGATGATGATATCTACATAATCCCATCGGGTTATCGGTGCTAAAACTGATCGGAACGGAGCCTGACAACTCAGTTTTTAAGCTGTTTAATGGCGGAGGTTGTGACGCATTATCCAGGTGCTTACTATCAAGTTGCTATGCGCTCGAACGTTTCTGCTTGACGTTAATTGGTCCCTGAATCTGAATCCTGTCGGACGGAGCCAATGAGCGCTCAGGTTGCGGGTGACGTGTGCGGGTGGGGATAACTCCACAGAACTTCTGAGCTCGTGATGTTTCTGTTAGTTTCTGGACCTGCGCTGAGGTTCTGAGTCTCCGGTGAATCTTCCTCCGGTAACTCGGTACGTTCAGGTGAAGTTTGAAAAATTCTATCGGGAACAAAGGATCCATTGCTCAACAGTTGTTTCCCCAGAGTGGCGTGACCCCTGCTAGCTTTATCCACTATCGGCTAGCTAACTTTGCTGCCTCTGAAAAATTATCTTCTCATAACCTCTACGCGACCCCCGTGTTCTCGTGTTTGCTAACCACGATATTTTTTATTGATTTATATATATTATAACTCTGAATGTCTTCTTTCGTCTTGTCAGATCAGAAATGGAGCAAAGCATCAGATCAGGTCCAATGGATTTCGGCGCATTTGACGGCCATCAGAGTTTATTTGCCAATTCACTCTTCCCCTCCCACCAGCGCCAGGTAAGAAGTGTCTTTGGATCACGACGAACAACATGTCGTGTTGGTCTTGAAAAGGCCTCGAGCCTGTGGATTTCCTTTCCCTCCCAAATAGGCCTCAAAGCTCTTGATTAGTAATACTGGCATTACAGATTTTTTTATTTCAAATCAGTTCATTCACCCATCCATTGTTTTTCTGTCTTTGTACACTTAAAACTATTAATAAAAGGGCAATTCTTTGATATTGGAAACATGTGGAAAAGTAGAGTTACAGTAGAAATTTGATCATGAGTAAGTTATTGAAAATGTAACAAATAGTTATAGGCCTTATTAACACTCTCATTCTTTGATCAGCATTACTGTTAATTTGCATTTTGTGTATTACTGATATCATTTGGCAAATACTGCTAAAACCCTTAGTTACTGGTTGTAATCCAATGATGAATCTATAGTATCAGGCTGATTACCTGTGCGTTTGCTGTGCTGTGTTTACTGGGACACATATTTATAATCCATTTAACGCAGAAACATAGTTTAATGATTTATTGAATCGTTGTATCTGAGACAGTTTTCTTCATTAATGATCATTGAGGTCATTGTATGGTCTGTGAAGTGCTCAAAAACAAATTACATTTGTATTAATAATGGTGTGGTCTTATGAAGTTTCTTGCTTTACAGCCCTATTTAAAATGCTATTAACAGAATAATAATGTTTATTATCTACCACCTTACTAATCGACTAATGAACTTATCATTTAATTGTCTTATTTGTCTACTTTTCATTCTGTCTCAGCAGTACTTAATGTAATGACATGTAATGTAATAATACTTATGAATAGTTTAGAAGCATCTGTGGCAGCTACAGCTGTCGTTTCAATTAAGTCTCATAAATTCATCAAGCTGCCTTGTTTGAGGAAGAAGATCTAGTTTTTTTTTCCAGGTGAGCTTCAGTTTGATTGCTTCTCTCTCTGTTTCAGGCCAGTGCAAATGCAGGATGTGGAAACAGCATGAACACCTCGTCACCCTCCCTGTCTGACCCTGGTGTCCTAATGCAGGACAAGGACACAGCATCGTATGTGCCCTGGTATCACAATGCTCAGGTTGATCCTTATCAACTTTTCAATTGTGTCCAGAAAAGTACTCCAACAAGGTATTCAATTAACCATGTTCAGAGTAAATATGTGATATTCACTTGTGCATAGTCCAGAAGGTAGTTATGTGGTGTTGGACAAGCACATTGCTGTTCCATCCAGTCAAAGTCTGTTTGGATTGAAATCAGAATTCAGAAGTAATTCCATACATTGGGTGCAGGTTTTCTTATGGAAGAAACACATAAGGTTTTCAGCCATACTGTTAAATTTATGCCTTCAAAGAATAAGAAGGAAAATCAGAGTGCAATTCTGATGATACATTTTCTTTTCCATTAAGGAAACCAACTGATGATATGAATTACGATGGAGAGACAGTTTTACAAGGTCTGGTGTCAAATATTTTGGATGAAGCCAATTCACAGCACAGCTTTATTGAACGGTATGTCAAGGTTTATGGCTTTCATTTTTTTGGGTGGGGTTTATAATTTACAGTATGTATTAAATTTATTTTAATCCCAAACATGAGCAACCAAAATATATTTGATATAAAATATTTATGTATATTTAACATATATCAGTTTAGCTTTTTGTAATCCATGTTTGGCATTAGTTTTGTAATCATGAACACTAAACAAAATCCTAAATTCTTCTCTAGGATCCCAGCTACACATTTTCAGTCGTTCATGGGTGGTGATCATGACAGCTTTTGTCGTAGAGACTTTCTAAACATGTGCGAGCCGACATATGGCATGCTCCATGAAGACAGCTTGTTTGAACAATGGAAAATCACCAGTCCCACAGTATCACCAAAAAGTAATCCGGCAATGCTGATCCCAAAACAGCCAGTGGGAGAATTCAACATGGTGCAGAGGGAGAGAAATGGGGGAGTTCGGAAACAAATATTTAAACGTGACACCTTTCAGAATTACCTGCAAGAGCCCATCAAGCAACCAGAGCCCCTCTCTCCAGCTGTAAACCTCCCAAACCAATACCAAAACAAAGTGACCCCCTATAGAGGCAACATTGGAAGCATGAACCAGTATCCAAAACATCACATCCCGCCAAGCCCTATTCGGGACAAATTCAAGCCACAGATGCAGAGAGAGAAGAAGATGGCACATATGCCTGGCATTCTGGGAGAAGGCTTCTCTACAAGACCCCTCAGCAACGCATATACAAGAGACGGCGATAAGAAACAGGTTTTCCCTCAGAAACCATGGTTTGAGCATCAGGGAGGCAGTCAGTCTCAAAGATTTAATAGAGAGAACAGCATGTTCAGAGCAGGGAATTCAGAGCAGTACATACCTCCAATGTCTCCTGAAGGTGACCTCAGAGGGCACCACAGCATTCCCTTGAACATCAGCCTCAGATCCACGCTGTCCAACGAAAGTGCTGTTCCAGGCGAGGATAACAGGGAAGTGATGACCCGCAGTGCAGAGAGCACTTATCATGGCCGATCCTCTGCTGCGACAACTCCAATGACGATGAATCAAGAAGGATCTGCCATCCAGCTTCTTGTCTACCACGATGAGTGTAACGAGCAGTGGAAGAGTTTAAGCATGGAGAGAAAGATGGTATATGTTTATTTTTTATATATTGAACAGTATTTACTGTACTGAATTTAAATTATTCAGAAACATCACAGCTGTCACACATTAGATCAACCTTAGGTGTTTTATATTAATACGAAATAACACGAAATATATATTTTAGATATTTTGATGCACAATGTATGTCAGCCTGAGTTTAATAACTGTAAAAGGAAGGTTCTTTCGTCGTGGAAGCTTTCGATTTTTTCATGTTCTCACTTGTTTTCTATTCCAGATAGAGACCATCCTTACCAAGATGTTTGTGGGGAAATGGACTACAGCACTGATCAATGCCATCATTCCCCAAACTCCCCCAAACCCCACCAGAGTTGACCACCTCATTGTTAGACAGATGATGGAGCACGCAGAGGTGAGGCCCCCCTAATAAATGACCTCCATACTGACATCTACAGGTTAGGTTTTTTCACTGCAGCATATTTATTTAGTGTAAGGACTGAACCAAAGAGAATCACTGCCCCTCCTTACATCTTGTTATGCCGTAGCTTCGACCTTGTTTATAATGCTGTTAAATTGAAGTGGTGGGTCATTATTAATCATTGTCCTCTTAACAAGAAGGCTTCATATATTTCCTTTGGTTGTACCTCTGCGTCTTAAAACTATTACACTGGGAATTGTACTGGTTGTTTTGCTGGTGCTCTGCAGGTGGCAAGCCTTCTGTATAGGATGGAGTATCTGTGTAGCATTCCCATCCACATCAACATCCGCACAGCACTGAACAAGTATCATGAGGCTGTTTGCGGCATCCAGGCAATGCGCAAGCAGATGTCTACCATGTCCAAACCTCAGCAGCAGAGAGGTCACATCACAGACAGCCAAGGTAAATTGTATATTGTATTGCATTCTTACTCACGACATGCTGCCAGTCCTAATTGGATTCACTTTCATAGACCTACTGTTGATCATCGCACTCAAGCACCTAGCTGCCACCACGAGGAAGCTCCGCGTGGCCCTGTGGTGTGCCGTCCAGATGACGCTGCCGCTGCCGCAGCCGCAGCCTGATGGAAGGCAGGACGAACAAGTCAACATGCAGGCCACGCTCAGAAATGGGCACACCTCTGCATTTAAGGGAAACACCTTCAGGTTGTGACT
Source organism: Platichthys flesus (assembly GCF_949316205.1). Lineage (NCBI taxonomy): Eukaryota > Metazoa > Chordata > Actinopteri > Pleuronectiformes > Pleuronectidae > Platichthys > Platichthys flesus. The sequence goes on along the minus strand of NC_084960.1, from coordinate 13,124,558 downwards.
TAGCAGGAAACAAGCATGAGTTAAAGGTCCTGATAAAATGAAATCCACCAAATCACCATTTATAGGAAACTAATGATTTGTGAAGGTTGTGTTAGGAATGACCTGTGATGTTATTTATCCTGCTTCATCTTAAATTCAGTTATCATTTAATATTTAGTGTCCGTTCCAAACTAATGTAAGTCTGGCTCTTTCGTTGTTGTATTTTAAGGCACTATTTATCTGGAAGATTTCAGTGAATTCTTCTTTGTTTTTACTTGTACTATTTATTATTATCTATTGGCATGTAATTAGACGTCAGGTCTGGGTCATCTTAAGCAACAATTGATAAGGAAGGAAAATGATAAGGAAAGTAGTAGTTTTATAATCAACATGGTAATTATTCATGTTTTCTAAAATGTTCCATTAAATTTCTGCCGCTTCAGTTTTTCTCATGTAACTTTACCATCTTTTAATAAGAAAAACAAGCTCTATTTTATCTTAATCGGCAATATGATGAAGTTTGAATTGTTCTATCTGAAAAAATGAATGTTATAGAAGTAATCTAAATTTAATCAAATTTTCTCAGTAAGACACCAAGTATTTATAGATAATATTCCTTCTGACGTAGCTTTATGAAGAGAAGCATAATTTTTCCTATTCTGTGTTCTTATAATGTTCGTGTTATAATTGTTCCCCATTCGTTGTGAACATTTCAAAATAAAGCAGGTGAAATTGCTGAACACCTTTTCTTTTTATTACTTTAAAAATGTTGAACCTCAGCATAAACATTCAGATCATGGTGCATATGTTTGCAGTACAATTTATCAAACTGCTCCTTTATTCCAATTCTCAGACAAAATTCACTGACATTGAAAATAAAACCTGATAGTGAAATTAGAAGTAAAAAATTTGTTGATGTATAAATGTGCCTTTACTTTGAGGTTGTGTGAAAATAAAAGGCAAATACTTTCGGGGGGGGGGGGGGGGGGGGACTTGGCACAGAGATTGATAGCACAAACAGGAGTTTGATTCCTTTTTACTATAACTAATCTAATTTGATAATTTGAAGGATAACTGTGGCAAAGCATGTGTCAACATACGATCGATTGCATCTGCATCCCTAAGGATAAAACATGATTTTGAATATACAAATAGTCCAGCACATTGTTCTTCACACACTAAGAGTGGCAGAAAGTAATTATCGCAGAAGATCTGATGACGTGTTCACATACTGAAGGTGCGAATGAGGTTGAGCTAAAAAGAGGCGATGACTTTTCTCAATCATTTTTTGTCTTGTAACAAAACCTCACAAACAAAATGTCTTTTCTCTTTGTTTTATCTTTTGCGTTCGCCTTTCTGTGTGCGCTTCTTCTCCTTCTCTTTCCGATCTGTTTTGGCCAGTTTGTCCTTCTCCCGCTGCATCTTGTCCGTCTCCTTCTTCTTCTGAGAGTCCTCGCGAGCCTGGTCCCGCTTTTCCTTCTGTCTGTTCAGCACTTGCTCCACGTTGGTGTTCTTAAACAGAGCTGCAACTTACAGTAAAGGATGCTTGATGGAAATACTGTATTAATTTTTTTTTACCATATATTCTGTCTGTTGATGAGTATATGGCTGAGAGTGTGTTATCAGGGTAATGGCACTACTGCACTATTCAGTCAACATGCAACAAGTAACGCTGAATACCGTGTGATTTTAAACAGCCCCTGATCATGAAGAGCTGAAGAAAGGATACATTTGTCACTTCCTGGGAGTTTAGTCGCGGCCGTTTGCTCCTCTTCCTCATCTTCAGTGCTTTTGTCAAGGAAACAACAGAATATATGGAGCAAATTTAATGTTATATATATATATATATATATATATCCTTTTCCCTGAAACATGTTCATCAACTTTCTGACAGCACACTCAAACAAACATTTATAACTGGAGTGAAATGTTTGGACCATTGTGAAAAGTGTGTCTGGCCTTTCCGTTCACTACAATGAGCAAAGTCAAGGATATTCCTCATCATCCGTGATGTTAGCGTATTGAGCGAGGACCGCTTCTTTCCTTTTCTTCGACTCCTCGGACACCTCCTTGTGTTTCACCACAATCTGAGCTTGTTTTTCTATCAAACTGGCGATGGCCAGGACCTGAGCTGCAGAAAAGGAATAACAGTCAAACTGTGCACAAACAACAAAAACACGTATTCCTTTCTCTCACAATCAAAGTACCTGCAATTTCCTGTCAACATGAATGAGTATTGACAGAAGTCAAGAGGTGATTAACTGAAGTCATAACAGCCTCTATCCCATAATAACACTGGCTGAACAAACTCATTCCTAACCATAAAAGCCTCCTTGCTTTTTTGGGGTTATAATAATATTATGCACTCTCCACTCGAGCGCAAAGCAAACGATATTCGAGTGGAGGAGCTGATCCCTCTGTATGTTTCACTGGCATTCACAACTGGCTCAGTGGCAAGCTGTCTTTGCTCTGTTTAGTCAACATTTACATGAGTTGATGAGCCTGCTGGCTTGAGTTTGGACTGCTTCCTTTGGAAATGATTATATACAATCTTATGCAACTATGCATTATTACCTCAGCCAAGGAGTTTTCATCTGCGTTTGTTCTGTTATTTATTATTATTATTTTACAGGTTTTTGTTAATTCCTCAAAATAGTTCAGGTAAACTATTATTTAAATTCATCATTACTCCACAGAACCATGTGGATTCTTCCTGCAAGGTTTTCCCAGGATGCAGCCAACTTTGACAACTTGATATCCATGGGATCAGATACATTTCCCTCCTCACAACTCAATGACTTTAGGAATGTGGCCGAATCAGAGTTACTCAACATACCATCATCTTCTTTGACTGCTGATCGGCTGCAGCACTCCGTCCACTGCTTGATGATCTGTTTGCAGACGTCTTCCACAGTGTCCTCAGTCTGTAAACAAAGGTGAAAGGTCATTTCAGGTAACAGTTCAATGACTTTAAACGCTCACTACATGATGCTGTGGGATCGCGACCCCATGTCTGGCTTTGTCTGACAAAAACATACGTTTAGTGGATATCTATACATTTTTTTAAAACGTGTGCTTCAAATAAACGGCACCATTGGATTTTGAAGACTTCCTCTAAGGCGAATATGTGTACTGTACCAGTCAGTGCTACACGAGACCACGATTAAGTCAAGAGTCCACATTCCTGAATGGGGTTTGGCAAAGCAGGAGGGCACAGCTTGGGTCTTTATCTATCGCACATGGGCCTCGGTTACAGAAACACAAAGCTGTGTCTAACTCAGACATCCTGCTCCAGAAATGCCGGCTGACATCAGCGCTGTCACTTGGTCCCGCCCGGCCAACGAGACGGACAGCAACACATGAGAGTGCAGCCTCCCGGGCTGAGCGCGGCACGCTGCTTTGGACACTCACCAGAAAGGCGGATAAAACGCCCTGAAGCGCGTCCGCCTTCTCCTCGTCGCTCTCCTCTTCTTCTAGGACTCCTAAGATATACGTCCCGTACACCTCACGGTCCACTTCCAACGAGTCCAGCCGATCATTTAGCCAGCTTTCAAACTCCCCGGCGTCTGCCACGGGCGCGGCCATCTTGGACCTATGGGGTCTTTCAGCGGCGCACGGGTGTCCTATGTCACTGCCTGTCGAAAAAAGGTAAAAAGAAAACTTCTACAATTTTTCACCTATTCGTGCGCATGAATCCACTTTATTTTTTTCATTGTAAAACAGTTGGTTCTTTCTGTCCTTCTTCATCCGCTCTCGTGGGACTACAGCCACCACGTGTTAGTCAAATCTCCTTTCACCATTTTCAACTCATAATGTTTGTGGCTCACTTTCGAGCATTAAAGCAGAAATCCAATCGCTACACATGTAGAACAGTTAATATTATACATGTTTGTAATGTGAGCCATCTTAATACCACTACTATGCCACAGCGTTTCTTCTACCCAAAACAATTATAGCCCATCTATCATCAGAATCAGAATCAGAATCAGAATTCTTTTTATTGCCTTGTATATTTTCACATACAGGAAATTGCCTTGGTGTGGTTGGTGCACTTTACAAACAACAATATAAAAACAACAATATAGAGCAATATAAACATCAATATAAAAAACAACAATATCGAAAAAATAATATATACAGTAAATGTGTTGTGTGCGGTTTTAAGGTGCAAAGATTGGTGGTAGTGCCCACTTAAGTACACTCGTATTATTTATAATATTCATATTATTTATCATTTATCATTCTTAACTTTGCTGTTATTATATGCACCATTGTTACCTTGATTTATATTTACTCCTTTTTTTATTGAAGACCTTTCTATACACTATGTCATACTTCCTTGGTTTATATTTATATTTGATTATACAGTGTTGTATAGTTTTACAGCTTTTTTGTTGTATATTTCATTTATAAATCCGATTAACAGGCACCATTGGATTCGAGGATGACAGTTATTTCGTTGTGCTTGCACAATGGCAGTATAGTTCCTGAATCTTGAATACCACAGGGTTTCTGCAGGGTCTTAAAAAACTCAAATATAATAATATATAAATAAGTAATACTTGTATTTCAAGCTCTGAAAAGATCTTAAATACATAAAATGTACTATTTATAGGTTTTCAATACTTTTAGGTAGGCCTTTTTCATATTAACGTTCATTAAACACTTCATCTGTCAAGACTGTCGCTTTTTCTCCAAGGAAATGTTATGGCGATATGCATCATTTGTAGAACGACGATATTACTTTGTATATGATGCAGCCTACTGGCCATTCGTCTTGAATTTAATTCATTGCAGTCTTAAATAGGTATTAAAAACTCTAATACTCAACTTGTTAAAACATGCAGAAATCTGGTTCAAAGATCCTATGACTGTCCTTCTCTGAGGGCTGAAGTTCACGATGAACAACTTTGAGATTATAGATTGTCGTCCAAGAGTTTGTAAACTTTCAATGAACATGTCTGTGACAACTTTGTAATACAGCGCTTACTTGTGGGGTTAAATTAATTTCAGCCTCCAAATTTGTTATCAGTGCTAAATGCCAAGCATTGTCAGGCACATGGGGCCCTGGGATACCCCCACAAACCCCCCAAATTATTGATTGATAATTAATGGTCTATTGCTCCACAGTTTACAGAAGTAAACTCTGTGGTTTCGAGCACTATAAGGCATGCCAGTACTAGTTTAATGAAAAGCTGATTTCAAAATAATGAAGTATTCTGTTGTAATTCAGTGGGCAGCTGGCAGTCAGGCAGCATTTGGCAGGACATGTTCATTATCACAGCATTGCAGATTATTGAAAAGCACTTTGTTTCAACTGAGTGAGGGGGAATACTTCCTTGATGATTAACTTGTATGGTTGTAAACCTTTCAGAGGGTCGCTGCCGTGTCTCACCGGCTCTGAGTTTGAGCGTTGGCAGTAGCTGAGTCATTGCTACAGGCCGTTTTAGGTCACATTTATTTTTAGCATGCACCACGCATTACCTGAGTCCTTGCCTGTACAATGAAACACAGATGTGCCACTGTCAAGAATTGCAAAATCAAGTGTGACATTCCGCTTTCGGCCACTGGGTGGAAGTAGAGGACACGGATTTTGTTAAACTCAGTCTTGAATTCGGTTGCATGACAGTAGTTGGGAGATTACCTAGTGCCATTCATTTGAAATTGCTTCGTGCATGTGCACCACTCTCGGTTTATTAAAGTGTAGTTGTAAGCAGAGCTATGGAGCAAGAAAATGCCCTGCCAGCTGTTTGCTCATCCTCTTTCATTTAACACTGGGACAACGGACAACACCTCCCAGCTGTTTGAATATATTAAATAATGTTTCCATGTGAATAACTTGATTCTGCTTCCAGAAACCACTTTGTCCAAGTGGGGTTATTAGTTGCTCATCCCTGTTACACACACACACACACACACACACACACACACACACCAAGACACCCACGTACACACACACCTACACCCCACAGCTCCTGGTTGTACCCCCAACGCATACACATAGACGCACACACCTTCCCACTGCTCCTACATAATGGCTTCACACGTCTCTGGCCTTGCAGTAATGAAGTGTGAAGCTTCTGTGACGCCACAGGGAACCTAGCTTGTGGAACTATACTCTCAGTCTTAGTGCACCGCTCTCCATTCCTCACAGCTCAGAGACGCGTGCCTTAAACATTTAGCTTTCTGCAGGCAAAAGCACACACGTAACTTTCCTTGCACCCCCTCCAACGCTCATCAGACCAGACTGATGAGCTGGTGGCACCAGGCTCATCAGTCTGGGTGCTCAGGCTGCACATTTACGATTTGTGTCTGCAGCTTGCATGATGGACACAAACAGTTTACAGTGTGTGACAGTTCCACTAATAAAACCAAAATATAACACAGTAAACCTTAGATTTTTTATATTAAACATTTTAAGTTGGGGTTTCTAGTTGCCCTTCAATTTGTATGTTGGTGCTCACTTGTCATGTATTATTGTGGCCAGTGCAAAATACATCAATTTAATGTGCACTAACTACCCAAATTGGGCCCTGTCAACAGTGTAGTGTGCAAGTGAGAAGGAAAGTGCCATTAAAACCGGCTGGTGCAGTCCTATCTCAGGCTGAGGGACTCATGCAGGGTGGATGCATAATGCCATTGCTTCTCTTAATATTGCGTAGCTTTAGGACGCCTGTCCTATTTATATTGAGGGGCTGTGGATTGATGCGAAATGACGAGGGCCGCGAGGTGGCTGAGTGGGTGGGCACCCACATGCTCGGCTCCACCGGCAACCCCCTGCTTCTTTACACTCGCACACAAATGTACACACACACACACACACACACACACACACACACACACACACACAGCTACACACTTGTCTTCATGTCCCAATGCCACCAGCCTTAGAAAAGCCCTACAGTCTCAATGTGCAATGTCCTCTCTCTGTCAACATATCCTCTATCCCAGCGTTAATGTGACAGAATATAACCAGAGCCCAGAACAACAAGGCAGCGCAGGGCATTGAAAAAAACAGCATGTGTAACATCCGTGTTTCCTCATCTTCTCCAGCAGCTTGTTTCGATTTCTGTTGAATAAACCTGTTAAATCAGTTTGATCCGATTTCTTTGGTATGGGGTAAATTCAGAAACATGGATTTCCAGAAACATCTTACTTACATAATGAGTTAAATTCTTAACTAATTCTTTTAACAGGAATTATATTTATAAATCTATTCTATAAAGTCTCATTTTCATCATTTCACAGTGTGGATGACGTCAGTGATCGAAGCTGTGACACATGGTGGGTGGGTGGACACAAAGAGACAAGACATCAGTGCTTCAAAAGTGTTTATTCCTGGTGAGTACAACACAACTTGATCACTTTAATGATATTGATAAGTCTTGTTACATTTTTAATTGATAATTAGTAAGGCATTATATAAAAACTGTTTTTACTCCCCCTACACCACCATAGACTGAATATAGAAGTGAATGACAAGTCTCCATTTCCTCCCACTGTGCAAAAATGAAGTCCATATATCTCAGACACGTAGGCTGCCATCTTATGTCATTTGAAGCCTGAGTCTGCGCAGTGGTGACCCGGGAGGCACGGCTGATACAGCCGCTTGGCCAGTCTCAGCTGTCAATCATGACGATTCAGCATGTTTTTTTTAAAGCATGAATTAAAAGTTGAAATAAAAATGTTGAAAAAACATCCTTCGTAAAATGACAGAAACCATCTTTGGGAAAAAAGGTTTTACTAAATACATAATTATACTTTTTGGTTTGGTCCATGTTCCATCCAGTAACATGGAGGAGGCAGCGAGTATGACCTAATAAAGCAGCCAGCCACCAGGGCACGACCAAGCTGTTTTGGCTTCACTTTTCTCGAAAGTTGACATGAAGGCCATATTTATATTTATTTCAAACCGCAGAATATAGTTTCACCTGAACAAAGTGCCGCTACAAATGGAAGAGTATTTTCAGCCGGTAGCATTTGTGGCGTAAATAAATCACGGTTAAAAAGTTTGCAAGAAATGAGTGAGTGGTGTTGAAGTCAAAGCCGAACTGTGGATCCTGTAGAAGTATTTATTTTGTGCAGTCTCAATGTTTTGGATTAGTAACTCATGTCTGACTCCAGTCCACACCTCCGCTGGATAAAGAGGAGGCCGGTCATTAGAGGACAGATGTTTTGTTTGACTTGTTTAATGATCTGCGCGCGGCTGCCCGGACCTCGATGGCTACGCTGCAGTGACGCGCGCTGGTTCATCAGTTTGTTGGAGCCCAGGAACTGCAAGTCTCGTTGCAGGCGGAGAAAAATCAACTTGAGCTGATTGCCAAGGGAATAATCTGGTTATGTGTAATGAGGGCCCCTTATTATGCGTCTATCAGGTTGAGTGTGCCGGTGGTGGACTTCCCACATCTCCCTCTCAAGAGGCATGACGCTTTTACTCCGCTCCTCTCGCTTTTCAGTCTGAATTGTAGGCAATTAAAACCTCGCCATGTGAGTGTGGAAAAAAGGTAATGAATATGGAACACTAACTCAGAGAAGTCCGGAGAGACCGCTTGTCGAGTTCGGAGGGTTCCTTTCTCCAAATCATTGAAAAGCAAAAAAGACAGTTTGACAGTGCTTTTCTTTTTTTCTCCCTCTCCCTCGCTTGGTTTGCATGTGTCTCCCCACATGGGGGTCCAGAGGTTTTAAAAATGCGAGGCCCTTTCTTTCCAGGTTGGTGAACTTCCGTGACCTATGGCAGTCGGGAGAAACTTTTTGTCGCGGCTTTGGCGCCCTGCCTGGATGACCGTGCCAGCTCTTGCCGCTGCTGAGCAGAGCAGCCGAGTGATGGGAAGGGGGCTGAGTGGATGCGTCTAGACAGCCAAGTGGAGGAGGGCAAATATTTAGCCATGCCACTTGGGGAGGGGGATGCAGGCCTCCTCTTAGCCACAGAATCAGGCCATGTCTCCATCCTGCTCCCGAAGCTGCCTCTCACTCTGTATTCAGGGTCACGGATCTCATTTCTTGGATAATATTTCAAGCTGGTCACAGATGGGGAATTAAATTGAAGACCTGGCTCGGTATGGGGGCATAAAGGATGGATTTTGGGGGATTCTCAGAGAGATGATCTGAGAAAGGGAAACAGATACTGTAACTGTAGACGCACTTATCCGACATTTAAGGGTTTCTATAAATAAATGCATGAAACGCTGACTTGGTTGTTTGCTCGCTGAAGGCAGAACAGCCCCCTCTGTCACCACTGTGACACGAGTCACTTCATTTTAGAATGAATTGTTACTTTGCTGTTGATGGCTGAACATCCCCCCCCTTTTTCAAAACAACGTCAGGGGGGCTTTTGGTGTCCCTGTAGGTGCCAGCTCCAGTGTTTCCCCCAAATGCACTTGCCAATCCAACTTCATTCCCGTGGCTTTCCTCCTCTGCCTGTGCCCCATTTGAATAAGTCTGGAATCAGACGAGAGGCTGTCAGACGACGGCCTAACAAGGCCACTCAAAATCCAGGCAAACATTGACTTAGGCGAATCGGCGCGTGACATTTTGCGGTGACGCTGACAACAATGCATGTCCGTCCGTTACCGCTCGGGCGACACATAGGGGGGAGCGGAAAGTTGGGAGGGAGGGGGGGGGTGGCGCTCCGACGAGGCTCGCTCTCGGACTCAGACTGGCGCTGGTGTCGCATCTGCTGACGGGCTAAGTCAACCCTGCTCGACTGGTAGCCGTCACTCACCCACACATCAGACAGTGGGCTCTGCAGCTTCACGCCACCTGTGTCCCCTCAATGTCTTCACGAGGACCTGTCTCTCTGGCCTCTTCTCACAGCCACTGAGGAGAGGTTTTTTATTTTGTTTTGATGTGACGGGGCTTAACACAAATGGATGGTACACAGGAAAATCCATCAAAACATCTCAAACCGTCAGAGGCCATCAGTGTGTTTCGATAAGAGTATGAAAGTTGTTTATCTAGTGAAAGTGACATAGATTAGCTGCATGTTATAGCTTAGTTGCTTTGCTTGGACTTTTACTGTGTTTCCAGTGTAGATTGAATGTCTTTTCAGTGTAAATAACTTGGTGAGGGCATTTGTCATTACTTTTATTAGGAGATTAAATCAGACTGGACTGGAATGCGTACATTCAGTTCCTTAAGCATGCCTGTTTTTTTTAAAATACCAATAATAAAGAAAGTGATTAATAAAGAATTCCTGGTTTTGTCTCTTTCCGGATCTGTGCCAAATTGAATGGGTTGTTTCTTGACCCGTGTTGCATCCAACCGCCACGTTCAATTGAAATCCGTTCTCTGGTTTTTGCATAATCCTGCTGATGAAAAAAACAGAAAACAAAGAAGTTGTCTCGAGGTAAGAATCACTTATTAATACTTGAAAATACTTCCCCTCACTGACCTCCACCATGTAAAATGACTAAATATTGCAGGGGTACAAAAATAAAGACCTCCCTGCTATAATAAGTTGCAGTCACGATAAACTGGAGGGTGAAGTCGGCCCTCCTCTCTCTCTCTCTCTCTCTCTCTCTCTCTCTCTCTCTCTCTCTCTCTCTCTCTCTCTCTCTCTCTTCTACTCTCTCTTCCAAAGCACTTTACTGCAAATTCAGTGCATTTTCAGCAGGCGCACGGCTCTAATCTCATCAGCTGCGGATACATATTTGTGGATCCCGCCCTCCTGCGTTAATGAAAGCATTTCTGTCACTTTAATGTAAAGCCTCGCAGGTCTCCCCCATCTGTCTGCCGTGTTGCCGTTACAGTGTGTGTCATCAGAGTCTACAACAGCAAATTACAGCTTATTAGTACCAATACCAGCAGTGACAACATTTATCACGGAAAACATCTCCTGCTCTCCCTAATTGCCCCCCCTCAGGGCCCCACCGCTATGTGGGCCGGTATCGACGGCCGGCAAGTCATTAGGACATCACACTTGAGCTGACAAGCATAGAATTCAGGGGACATGTCCACCCTGATTGGTTAATTTGATGTGAGTTGAATGACATTTTCGTCTGGAGCCGATGAGGTGTTTATTTATACACTTGCCGAGGATATCCAGACACCCGCCGCCCGGTTTTTGTGATTCTTTTTGTGAACCCCAGATAGAGCGCGGCCAGCTGGCAGGTCCAAAAGCGTCGCGGGCTGGGTTATGAATAGCCGGCAGGGAACCGGGTGCCGGAGGTGGAAAGGGCAGTGCATTTCATGTGTCAAAGAAGAAGAGAGAGTCGCCGGTATTCAAGTATATCTTGTCAGTCTCTCCCGGCTTGTGAGAGGGAGTGACAAAGGGCTAAGGTCAGCCCGGCCCGTCTGAGCTTCTCTGTGTCTCCTCAACAATCGGATCTTGTCTGATACAGATATGCTACCTGCCTGTCACTTCGACTCCCTGATATTTTGCCTCTTTTGTCTGTGTGGTCAGCTCTGCGTTAGGCACCTTCACATCCGTGTGTGTGTGTCGTCAGATTGTGATCTGCATTCAGGCGGAGCTGTCCCTGCTGCTGCCCTTTGTTGGTGGCGATGCCCCCCCTTCCTGCCACCTTCCACTTCACACTGCTAACATCCTCCGGGAGTGACAGATAGAAATCTCGAGTCGAAGCCGGGGCTCTCTCAGTTGCTCAGCACCTGCTCAGCGGCTGCTCCCAAATGCTATGATCTTTTCGAAAGGCTTTACCTTCAAACTCTGAGACACCTCCCAGCCCACGTCTCCCCACCTTTCCCTTTGCTACCTGCTCTCATTACTGTGGAATCGCACACTCAAGCAATTTGCCTCGAGTGTCCACAGTCCCGTGTCTTTCGCCCTCGCACCAGGAGCTCGCCTCCCCTCGTTTTTCACACTGAGGACCATGTGCGTGAAATCATTCTTTTTTTTCATTTGTTCCAGTGATCAAGCCGAACTTCTCTCTCTTGCCAATTAAAAAGCTTTGATGTCTATCTGTGGAATGTGTGAGGCTAGAGCAGCATCTCTCTTCTGCTGCCTTCTGGCTACCAAAGGCCACACTTGTGCTGGCAGAAGATAATCAGCCGTTCTCACACAAACAAGATAACAAAAAAAAAAAAGGGAGCGAGCTAAGGATTTATTCCCATCCTTCCTGTCAGGCAACCCACTGAACAGACAGGGGAATTATTTTGGCAGCAGCACTAATGTGGTGACGGTTGTTGTTTCCTAAACTGATTTCCTTAATCCTCCACTTGTTCCACGCTTTGTAAACATGGCGGCCTGATTTTGTAATCTGGGAGGTCCCATTGACACACAGACACACAGACACACATACACGCACACACACTACACACACACACACACACACACACAAACAACTTATCTCTCTTACCCCCTCCTCCTCAGCCACTGACCTAATTAGTCAGAATTAAGACGAATGCCTGGGCCTCCCACGATCAATTGGTATCGAGCGGACCTTCGCTCGCCCCTGCTCGGGGGCCTCTCTCGGCCGGCAGATCATTTATATCAATCGCTTTTGTTTTTCTTTCCTTCCCCCTTTCCACTCCTCCGACCGCCAAGCGCAAGGTTTGGTCTATTGCCCCTCGTGCAGAATAGACAGCAGGCAAAATGGCAAAGTCTGGCCCGGTAACAGCTACAGTCATATTGATGATACAGGAAACACTCAGGGTTACATTTGTCTGTCACACGAATGCATGTATCCGTTATCATGCATTTGCAGCCGCTTGAGTTTTCAGATAAGGTGTTCAGGGCTTTTTTTCAGATTTTTCTTTTTTTTAATGGCGTCTCCTCTTGCTAACAAGCTCACCCTTCAGAAGCAGCACCTCCTCTTCTCAGTCCTTTGCTCTTCTTGTTGCCCTTTTCTCAAATAACTCTCTCCTCCTTCTCTAAGCCTTTATTAGTTGTTATTCTAGTTGAGGAGAAGCTTTATGTTTTCCAGGCTTTTACTGACGTGGCTTGTTTGGACCAAGTTAATAATCAGTGCAAAAGGAGATGCATGTATCGGTCTCTCTCCAATTTGATATGTGCCGACTCTTTGTTTTTAATGCTTTTCATTCTGCCTTCTTGATTCCCAACCATGTGCATGGCCAGAAGAATGAGAGATCTGTTTTTTTACAAGTTTCACCATACACAAGGGCGGCTAAAAGACAAATTTCTATTTTTGGAACAAAGGACAAGAAATGGTAAAGAAGAGCATGTTTGACATGTTGCTTTTCCTTGCGGAGATCAGCCGCTTCAACCTGAGTTGCTGCTTGTTGCTTCTCCTTTTTCTTTTTTTCTCTTGTGTAAAGATACAATGATTCGGCTGACCTCTCATGTCCCACACCGGGAAACCAGTTTAGCATTTTGCTCAAATTCTCAAATGAAATTCAGCGAGTTAAACACTTTAAACTTTTGATGCATTTCAGGTGCACATTCAGGTCAGGGTGATGCTCGACACAGCCATCATCTCCCTGGTTTCATTCTCTCCACTTCTCCCAGAAAGTTTTATATCATGTGTCTCCAACAGCATTGTTTACTGCATGAATTTTTGTTTGTGTTGTTGCGACCTGCTTCTTTATTTCTTGTTCTTCTCTCCGACTGCCTCTCCTCCAGCAAATACCGGAGAAATTCCTGTTCGTGTTATTCCTGCATTAATCTCAGGTCCACTCCGACACAGCACCTTAGGGAAATTCATTTATAGGACAAATTAAATAGAGAGAAGTAAAGGGTAAAAAAAGAACACTGTTATTAGTTCCTCTCTCCAAGGTTAATGGTCCAGCAGTGAGCTGCCACTTGCAACGCACACCGATGCAGTTTGTCCTCTGTGTGCGTCTCTATTGGTCACTCAGTCCTTACTTCGTATGTGCCAGTGATACATGAGAGCCTCAGATTCTCACTACTTTCCCCCGGAGGCAATCTCAAATCTGTCAGTTCGACCGCCTCTTCATGTTGCATGCTTTGTGTGCACACCTGCCTCCTTTGTGATGTTGCAGAGACCAGTGACGGGAGCTCTGCACGTATGTGGTGCCAAGCTTGGATGGTACACCACAGCACTTCACCCGTCCACCAGTTGGCCTGCGGCTCCCCTGGTTCGTGGCCTCTCTCGGCACGGCCGCGTGCGTGGCGGTATGCCTTTTGGTGCGATCCACTTGGAGCTCAGTCCAGCGGAGGAAACTTGGCTAACTGACTCAAGCTATGTGGCTAAGCTAAGATGAACCTCAGGCTGCAGTTTAAGCTCATGTGCAACCAAGTGTTGCAGTGCCAGATGAGCCCTCCGTGTCTGCTCGAGTGTCCATCCTTGAGCCATGCGTTCCGTGTGCACATGCATGTGGCCTTTGAAGCGGGGGGGGGGGGGGGTGGCGGTGGCGGAGCGAATGTATTTATTTGGGCACGGCAAGTCCCCGTTTCCCGTTCTCATCCCCGCGGCCCTGACTGTCTTGCCATACCAGCCCTCGTCCTCCTTCCCAATACTCTGTTGTTCTCTCTGTTTCTTTGCCACCTGCTATTTAGAGACAAGGCCTGACAGACTTCAACTGTGCTGTCTCATTTCCTTCAGATCGTGCTGGAGAGAGCCCTCATCTGTACCAACACAGACCCCGCTCTGTGCTTCAGCTTTGAACCCGAGGTCATAGGGGATATATAAGAGAGGACGGAGAGCACGGAGAGGGAAGGGGAGAGTTGCTCTACAGCGTCTTTATGGATTAATGGGGGGAAATTGGGACTATTAGTCCTCCTGTCTCCCTCTGCACTGTGGAGTATAGAATATGATGGTGACAAAGTGCCAGGTAAATATTAACCAGTGTATCGTTTTACAATTTTGCCAATTCACCCGGATTTTCTGCTTATTATCAGGTCTATAATGAGTCACAGAGGAGGAACACTGTCCCACTCTCACCTCTCGGTTTGTGTGTGTGTGCACGCATATGCTTGATTGGGTGGAATGGTTGGCGACCACTTCTGTGTTTCTGCCTAATTTGCCATTGTGAATACGATTGAGTTAAATGGCCTAAGTTTGTTGTGCTCCCCCAGCTCCCTGCTGTGCTAGCATTACTAAACCACTTGGACTATAAGCAATCAGAGGGAGAGAGAGATACAGGGATTTAAAGGAGCAGGGACTGCAGTATCATGCTTTAAGTGAAGAGCGCAGCGAGTGATGCTGATGAAGAAGGATGTGGCGAAGGGAGACGAATGCCCGGGCCCAGTAGTGCTGTACCAGTGTGAGAGATGGTCCCCGGGAGGGCCGCTGCGGTGGAGAGTCAACTGTGGCGAGCTTGAACTCCTGCCAGGCTCCCTGGCTGTTTGAGTTGTTGCAGATGGCACGGACAATAGCAGCGATGTGGCTGGGTGCACTTTATAGAATGGGGAGACAAACTGATATACAAAGATATTTATCCTTCATGTGTCCTCTATATGTCTTGTTTTTGGGAGACTGCTGCTGATAAGTGGACCCTTCAAGGGACGAGCACACAGAACAAAATCCTCCATGTGTGTTGGGTACGTTTTTTGCTCCGGCGCCTCATGCACCAGGCACTTCAGCACGCATTATGTTAACTGATCACGGGCCACAGGCATTAAAGAAGTTTGCAAAACGCGATTGGTGTTGTTTTGCTGCCAAGGTGAAGAACAGTGGAGTATTATCTACTCAAATATTTTTTTGTATAATAATCGTACCATACATAAAATAACAGGTTCTAATTTCCCAATGAAAACTCATCCAGATGATTGTTATATGAGATGAGGCTGCTGCACACACAAACAACTGATTACATCCACTGATTCAATCCATCAAGTAACCTTTATCAATGAAATATTTCAAAAAATCTCTATTACTGTCAGTGGAATGCAATTTAAAGGACTGTTCATCTTATCCCCTTAACTTTGCATTTGTATTATTAAGTGTCCAAAGAAGTGCACTGTCCAATGTGGTGCGATTTAGACCCATGATATGTTCAATATTAACATCATTTGAATAATCATGTGACCGGCCCTCTGCTGTTGTGGATTAGAGCAGTGCATTCACTACAATGGTAAAAATAAGTCAGATTTTCTGGGTGTTGTTTACTGTGTTGAACTTCACTGGATAAACCGGTGAACAGCTCTCTGGTGCAGGCATGTTTAGAACAAGCACTGCACAAGTTTATGGTCTGCTTTCATATAACTGGAGCTTTAAAATGCACAGTTAATCAAGGTTGAGGAGAGGGTTAGTTAATTTGGTCACCGTTTTCCCAGCACACGACAGCATCACCCATATACTTGGTATATTTCTTCAACAGGGGGAGAGGTCTGGTGAAACTGTATTTCACTCTAAATTACTGTGAAACCTTTAAATCCTGCTCTTTACAAATTGAAACCAATGCTATGTGGAGTCGGTTGCCACGTTCACAAGCTTGGTTCCAATCCTGCTACCTGAAGCTGTTCCTGCTGAATCTGCTCAGTCTGCAGCACATCCAGAGAGGAAGTAGCAGCAGACAGCCTGTCCCCCCTCCTTCATGATGAAGTCACGATACAGAACATGTTGTTTTGAGATCCACATGGCCGATCCTTGTTCGCCTGGGTCCTGAATAATCAGTTGTTGCCGGGGCTCCCAGCAGCCGCCTGTGGGGCCGCAGAGACATGCCCAGGGAACCTTGTGGGGAGACGAGGGTGCTGTTTGACTGCCGCGTCTGTCTGTCAGGAGATTTGTGTGGATGCTCGGGGCACGGAGGGGAGACAGTGTCAGGGCGATACCCTTGACGCTGATGTGATTGAGTAGACAGCCGCGACCCGCTCCTTTCTTTACCCGCCACCCATCTCTTTCCCCCTGCGTCCCTACCCACCCCTCCTTACACAACAGCTCCCCGTGAGTGAGCAATCACTTAAAACAGCGCTGGTTATTATACCTAAGCACGTCCTAGTAATTTATGCATGATTGCCCGGCAATCTGAGGCAATTCATCATCCTCTTTCCTATCTTTCTTTTTTTAATCTGTTGGTGTCTTGTTCCTCTGGACTTTAATCTATGGGGCTATTAAGAAGGCCTGTGTAATAATGGCTCAGCTCGGGTGACAGCATGACATTGGCGCCATCATTGCCTTGCAGGTTTGGGATCCTGGAGGACTGTGGACAGAGAAAGATGCCAGATCTGGCTTTAATAGCCGAGAAGCTGTTGGACTATGCTTTGCTAGATTTGTGCAAGAGCCCGATCGCTGACAGTCAGATAGGAAGAGCTGTTTATTGTGCATCATGCTGCTTTTTCCCTAAATGTATATTTTCTTTATCTTGACTGATATGATTACTTATATCCTAAGTATTTTCAGAACTGCTTTGATCGGTCAAAAATGAGATGCCTATTTATTATTTATTAGTGATCACTGAATATTACTTATTCATAGTCTATGGAGGAGACAGTGTAATTTCAAATACTGTAAAGGCATCAGTACAGTAAACTCGTCCAGCTGATGTCTGCTGCACAAACCTGTTTGTTGCAGCTGTGCACGCCTGGATTTTCATGTACGCTGCCAGACACCATGAAATATCCAGCATGTGACAAAGGTGTTAACAGCAACAGCACCGGCTGACCCCTTCTGTTGTGGAGTTATCCATCTGTGACTCCGAGGCCTGGCTAATGGATGCCGACCTTGCTCCATGTTCTCTATCGGTTCCATTCCGCATCTATCAACCCTGTGATGTATCTTGATTTAGCCCCCTGTCCATTTCCGCTTCCTGCTTGTAGAGTGGAGCACCAGAGTGCAACTCTGTCCAGTTGCAGGCCCTTGTGGTCCGCCTGGGCTCGCTGGATGCTAAAAAAAGAGCCGAACAGCATGAGCAAGAGTAGGACAACAGACTGCAGCAGCTTGACAGACAATCAGAGAGGAAGTAGTGGCCCGGGCTTATCTTAATCAGAGTCTCTTCTTATCTACTTGGTCTGCTTTCATGCTATTTATTCACAATGGATACATTATTATCATGATGCATGATGGGTAATGTATTACCTCAGTCAAATTATTCCTGCAAAGCCCAAGTGCTCTTTTCTGAAGAAAATGCATCACTAGAGTCTTGTTCTTTTTTATAGCGCTGCAACATCTGCCAGGTTAATGATCATGTTTTGAAACTAGAAGGGCACTCGGAGAGAGCATACATCAGATTGGCTACGTGATTTAATCAACATATTGCATGTACACGTATTAAGTTCACATAATGAAATTAACTTGATAAGATATATATTTATATTTATGTATGTATATTTATATATTAAATAAATTGTATACCCACAGACCACTTAAAAATGTCCAGTCACTAACTGAAATTGACTTAGACCCAGCATAGTCACTGAATAAAGATCACCCCCCTGAAAATACTCAATAAGATTTACAAAATGTGGATCATTATCCGGATCTGCACCAGATTTCCCCTTCATATATATTACCTCTCTACCTGATTTGTTTTTCCATAAGGATCTCTTCATTATTTCCTGAGAAATTCACAAAAACTCCTTATCTCTCAACGATAAAGAAAGTGAAAAAGAATTCCTTTAGCTGTTCCCTTAATTGAATCTGTTCCGAAAGTTATTGGGTTCTTTCTTGGCCCAGGGCCCACCCTTCTACCAAGTTTTCAATAAAATCTGTTCAGTTGCTTTTGTTTGATCCTGCTAACACTCAAACAGCAAATAACATCCTTGGGGGAGCTGAAAAACTGGACTCAATCCTGTGATAGGATGCAAACAGGTGTTCTCAGTACCACACCAGTCTTCTATTTTGATGCACGCCTGTTTTTTTTTTTCAGTTTTCTCGCTGAATATTGCAGCAGTGACACTTGTAGTCTCCAGGATCACATTTTCATGATTGCACACATAAACAAACACAAGGTAAAGCCCTGCTGCTTCGGCTGGTTATAAATCAGTAGTTTGTGATATTTATACTGTTATGGATCCTATTTTTATACTGCTGCTAAAGTAAGAGTTCAACATTTATGAGTTAAATTCTCACAACCAAGCACAACATCCCCTGAATAATTTGGTATCATCGGAAGTAGCCAGGCTAAGGCTAATACCCTGTTACCACAGTCTTTTCCAAGGTAAGGTTATCTTGTGCAGTCTGTAGCCATATATGACATGGACAGATATAATGGTGGTATCGGATTTCTCATGAAAATGTCAAACTATTACTTTAAAAGCAAAATAGAAATGTATTGCACTCTTTTTATTCTGTTAAAAATAACTGTAATATCTTAATTATTTCTTTATGATCACACTGTCTCTCTCTCTTCTTCTCCATCTTCTCCAACCCTTGTTTTAAATGTGATTTGAAGCAAAAATTCTCAGAGCGAATTTTGTTTTTGAAGCTCAAATTTCACCTCAGTCATTTTCCCCTCTGTAAGATGAATTTCTTCTTTGGGATTTGTGTACTGACACAGATGGCTGGGGTTATGCTGGAACACCCAGATGGTATTCAGAAATATATGAGTCATATTTCAGTTAATGTGTTACAGTACAGAGCTGCATCTTCCATATAGCCTGGTCAGACAGCAGAGAAAAATTGTATAAAGCCAAGCAATCCAGGTCACACTTTTCCCCCTAAAACTCGGTTTTCTTCAGTTTAATCCCTTGATTGAAACTGGTTTTCTCTTAATATGGAAATTGAAAGAAGTTTACCCCATTGGTCTGCGAAAAAATCCCTGGCCATAAAGCAATCTACCTTAAAGACACCCCGTTGATTCGCTTTTATTTAATTGTCCCTCCATAGGTGTGTGTGTGTTTGTGTTTGTGTGGGTATGGGTGTGCGTGCCTGTGCGTGTCCTCATTTGCCTCTTGTTTGTCTGAGTCCGTGTGAAGCCACGTGGGTGCATTTTTTGGATTGCACCACCAAACATTTCATTGACACTCACAGCAGCAGTCAGTGCATTGATTTCCCATTGGTCGATGCTGGTGGAGTTTACAGAAGGGGGGGTTGCAGAGGAAAATGTCTGCTTTCTCTTTTTTTTCTCTCCACATCTTCAGCGGTCACACCATTCTTCACTACTTCCTCCAAAGAAACTTACTTTGCCAGTTTTGACAAAGGTGACTCCTTCCCGCTGCACTTTGAAAGACATTAAGACTACAACAATAACATTAACAACATTAAGAGATCACATGTCCTAATGGGAGATTATGTTAATGATGAAATAGTCGCCGTTATACATTTTTTTTGTTCCATTGTTTGACCCTCAAAACTGAGATCACTATTTGTTGATAACACACAAAACAAAGAAAAAGACAGAAGCAGCATTGCTTGTCATGGCCTAAAAGGAACTGTCACACCACATGTTTTAGTTGCCTTATTATATCGATACCTTGCCATGAATTCAATTATCCTTTATGTTACCATAATTTCCACATGGCATTAAATAAATAAAAAAGCTAAACCATAGTTTCTTTTGTCCGTTTTTTGGTATTTCCTGTGAACACCATGAAAATTTGTTTACTCTAATAAATGAAACATATAATTCGAACATGTAAATGTTGAAGCCTCTGTGATGGATTTATGTCTAAAACCCTTTTTAGATGGAGAAAATCAAAATTTTGCTGTGAGATAGCAGCAGTTGGAAAAAAATTCTGACAACCAACAAGGTTAATAAAGCTGAAGGAAATCTGTCAATCACAGCAAATGCACTTGCAAACATACCTCTGATTCATTTATGATCCTGTCTTATTGTTATGGAATTATAGGCTAATGTAAAAAAAATGCCATGACAGATTGTGCAACTCTACAGGGGTGCCACTAGCAGAAATGCATGTTGGAGTAATGTTTTCCATATCAATATTTTATGCACATGACTCTATCTAGAGAAATATAAGAGTAAAATACCGATGGTTTTCTAAATGCACAATACCAGGGGGTTGTGGTGCTGCTCGGCACTGTTGGGATTTGGCTTCATCGCTGGTGCAGTTGCCCTCAGAGCATGGCTGCTCCCTGGAGGCCGTCGTTGTGTACTCCATCATCTTGAAGACCAAGCCTGCTGGACACTGTTAGATGGTCCCATGACAATCCAGTGTGACATTTCTCTCTCATCTCGTCTCGCTGGCATCTTCTCGTCCATGGTCTTACATCAGATCGTCTCTTTCTTTCTTTACCCCATGAACTCTGTGACACGACCCGAGGGACTGAAACATTGGGTTCTGGGGGTTTGCCGAGAAATAATTTGGATTTTTTTTCCCACCGACTCGTTTTTTTACCTTCATGTTAGACCAGCGCTGACATGGCGTTTGACGTCACATGAGCAGTTTCGGTTGTAGGTGTAAGTGTGTGTGTGACAAACTGACAAACTCGGAGGCTTTGTGTCACAGCCTGTCTGATCACAGACACCCTTTCTGTCTAACAATCTCTTGACGCCCACTCACCTCCTCGGACGGAGCCGGGCAAGAAGGACTGCCAGGCAGCTGTGTTCAGGGCTTAGGTAGAAGACTGATAGTACAGAGGTGGGAAAGGAGACGCGCCGTAATCACAGAGATGGAAGGATGGTGTCAATCACAGGCGTCCGGCTGCTTGCTATGGAAGAGGGGGGGGGGGGGGGGGGGGGGGGGGGGGGCGGAAAACAGCCAGAATTGAAGGATCTTCAGTGTCAGAAAAGGAGCCACCCTGTTTCTCCTTAGCCCTTTAGAAGAATCAATCTTTATGCTATAAATGCTTTGGCTCTTCCCACGTCATTCATCATCCAACTTTATCCTCCTAACAGTCCTCTTTCACCCCGGCTCATCTTAATCAATGACAGAAGTTGGAATACAAAGTGGCCCGACGGTATAGTATGAGTCAGACATTTTCTTCACTTTTTCAGTTTGGTATTCACAAACTCTGTTCGATTGCTGGTCCTGATTTAGGGTTTGTGTACGTTCATACGAGGGGTGGGCCAAGTGGTTTGGGGCTTTCTGCGTTGAGTTTGCATGTTCTCTTGTCTTCACCGGTTTTCTCCGCCCACAGTTCTATGACATGCAGTTAAGGCTGAGAGTCTAAATGGCCTTTATGTGTGAATGTGAATGGTTGTTTGTCTCTATACAACCCTCTATACCATCTCTATACAATTGGTTGGGACTAAATCGTTGTCTTTCTCATTTGAGGAACACGTTTACAACAATTAGAGAATCTACAGGAGCCTGGGTAGAACATAGCAGGACATGACGTATAAATTAGAAGAAGTTGACGTCTTCATTTAGCATCTAATATGGCACCTCGTTTACATCCTGAGATATTTGTATTGTATTTTATTTTGTTTTGCATCTGTCACGTGTCAGAAACAGTATCAACACACTCACTCGCTCGTGGTGAACTTAGAGAACTTCCTTCTCTATTCTCACACTGTCTCGCTCAGAGATTCTCCGAACACACAACCTCCGGATATTTTCAGGGGAATATCTGGAATACACTGCTATTTTGAAAGCAGTGTATGTCAGCCCTGCGATACACTGGTGACCCCGCCTCTTGTCCAAAGTCAGCTGTGATTGGCTCCACCCCCCCCCGCAACCTTCAAGGATAATCACTATAGAAAATGGATGGATGGCCATTAATAACAGTCTAGTGCCGCCCTATGTGAGTGAATATCTATAGGAGCAACAGTGCTTTGAGCAAATGTCAAACAGCAGATGGGAATGTCTATAGATTTGAAATTGAAATGCAAACTCAGAAGGTTATTACAGTTCATCCTGAAGACCATGTACGCCTGCTCATTTAGAAGCTATTAAAGATCTTCTCTGGATAAATAAAAACTGATGTTCTAATGGGGCCTGAAGAAAAGATCATCAACATCATTATGGATTTCTCCTCAAGGCATTATGGGTATCAATGCTAAATGCTACAACCAATAGTTGTTAAGACATGTCATTGAAAATTGTTTGTTTGTCATTGTTTCAAGTTACGACTGACTTTTAATATTAGCCAAATGAAAAATAAATGCTTCATTAACAAAGAGGGAGAAGAAATCAAAGAACTCACCCTTGTTATTGACCTGATCTCTGGGAAAAATCATTACCCAGACGCCTCAGCAGTGATGACTCAGCAACACAGATGTGAGGAAATAATGAAGAAAATTAGGATCAGGCGGATCTGACTTGATCTGACTTGATCTGACTTGATCTGACTCGTACAACAAAATGGCTGCTGCGTTCAGAGGACATGCTGCAGTGCTGCGCGCTTGTATCAGCCAGTCCCGGGTCTGTGCTCCTCGGGGAGGCAGGGAAATGAAAGGGAATTTGATTCCAGACAGGTGTTTATCTCGAGAGGGACCTCCTCTGACAGTGCTACTTCAAAACCCTCCGACTAAAAAGTGAGGTGGGCCTGTCACCAAGCGGTCTCCACTGATTTTCTCAGAAAGCTGCCGACTTTTAAACACTTATTTTTTACCCCATACCTGTTTACTTATTTGTTTGTGTTCCCCTCCTGTGTCGGGGGCTGCCTTCAGAATCAGTGAGTTCCTTTTTTTTAGAACCAAAAGATGTTGGTTTAATTCTCATTTGTTGTAGCCTGCTTCCCTCAGTGGCTTCACATCAAATGCATACACTCTCGTCCTTCATTGTTGTAAATCCCCGTCAGAAAGTTTGACTGTGGCCACTACTGCTGTCTGATTTTAATTATTTTCTTAAACAATAATTTGGCCCTCTGAAATTTATTGAAGCATCATCTTTCAGCTCCAGCAGGGACAAAATCAAATTTCCTTCATAATATTAAGCCATTTTTTTCCTGGCTTTTATATGAGCACACTCTGATTTGTTGGTTCGATTGACGCCTCTCGTCTAATGTCACCAGGGATGGGCTCCAGCTCCCCCACGCCACCCCCCCGGCGACCCTCAGTGGGATCTGCGGTATAGCTAATGGAGAGATGGATGGCTGGTTTGATAGACGGGCCTCTGGTGCCAGCCAGCCTTATTTTTGCTTGCTCTGGCTGACTGTGCGTAGTAATTAATCATCAACACTGTACTTATGAGATTATTAATACGTTAATAATGGACAGTTAATTCTTGCACCGGCGACAGGGTATGATACTGATTCCTTCTGTATCTCAGTGAGTCATCTCTTTGGCTACAAGATATTGACCATCCTGATCGTATTTCATCAGAGTTTCAATCTGTTTTTATTTCCCCTCACTACACCTGGTGCTGACAATATTCCCAACACACAGACATTCAAATTCTTTAACCAGTATTTGGAAATTCCGCGAACCCTCCCATTCTGAACACACACATTTACTTTCCTCCTGCCATTCCTCTACTCTTCAGTCACTTTCTGTTTTTTTCAAAATCTCCCTCTCACTCATCCTCTTCCTTTACGTTTTTCCACGCATCAAAAGAGCATGATGGTTTGACAGGAGGGGCCCTGGAAGCTCGCTGCCTCCCTCCAGACCCTCCAAAGTCTCCGCTCCCTCATTGAACTGTTATCTGCCCCATTTCTGGGCTTTTCCATGGCAACGGGGAGCCAGCGAGTGTGTGAGTGAGAGGAGTGAGGTCTCCAGTGAAAGCTGCATCTTGTCTCAGACAGCTGTCTGCTAGAAAGACAAAGGAAAGAGAGGGGGGGTTGGGGGGGGGGGGCAAAGAAGGGAAGGAAAAGTTTGGGAAAGTTGGTTTCCTCCTTTAGCATGAAACCCCCCCCCCCCCCCCCCCCCCCACACACACACACACACCTCAAATGGATGCGTTTCACTGCACAATAATCTGCAGCTGCATTCAGTTAAATCCTCTGACCACTCGGGGACCTTGTGCGTTTGTCTCCTCCCTGCTCTTATTACTGAATTTCCCTTTTGTTGGATGACGGCGCTGTGACAAACACACAACAGGGCTCTCACCATGATGGATACCTAACCAACCTGTACACTTGACGCAAGCTGCAGCTGACTGACAGTCCTCATAGTTCCAGCCATGGGCCCCCCCTCAGTGGAAGTAACCCACATTTCACTATTTTTTATTTTTATTTTCTACAGCTAAATGTCAGATCTGAGGCTCCTGCACCAAAACATATGGGCCTCTCCGCTCAACTTGAACCAAATAGAACCTGATTCCCTGGAAAGCGAACGTGCACATTTGATTCCTCCTAAAACAATGGGCTCTCTCAGCCTCTCCTCTGCAGGTCCTTCACTCGGATGTGGAGCAAGCAGGCGACTTTAAATTCTGGTTATGCCTGTGTCTTCTGTAGGATTACGACAGAATCCCAGTGGTTTTAAACAGTCACACTCTGCCACTCAAAGCCAGACATTTTTGTTTGGAGCTTTTATTAAAGGAGCTCGGGAGCCTGTGGTGACAAGTGAAGCGTTTTGTAGAAACGGAATGAGGGACAGAGAACAGAACTCGGCAATGAGGCTTTATCTCTTTTTTTTTCTTCTTCTTTTTAAGTTTCAGTCCTTTCAGACTTTCATAGCCCTCTGTCACTCTGTTTGGAAATACACTCACAAACATCACACAGGGACACAGTGGCCCTGAGGAACAGGAAGGAACAAACAGTCAGAGGCAAACTGTGAGTGGTGATAACCATGATTTTTACTAGAATGTTTTCCTGTTAAGATTACAATAGATAGATAGATAGATGGATACGTTATCAATCCCGTGGGAAATTCATAAGGGCAAGAGGGTGCTCCCCATCCTTTGTGCTTATACATGGTTGATATGAGTCCTTGTTTTTTTTCTTCCCACATGTTAGTCATCTTAGAGTAGAAATAAGAAGCATCACATGGGTAAGGGACCGTTCGAGGGAATTCATTGTTTGTTTCTTATATTTTTTTTCTAAATACAAAATACTGGGTTGGTGGATTTCTGACCGGTGTGCTAATTTACAGTTAATTTGTGGATTTGACAGTTAATCATGACTTGAACTCCATATTAATCTCCAAAGAGCTGAGGAGAGCAACAGATTCAGGTGTAAAATGCACATACCTATTTGTCTATTTCATGTCCTGCCTCCTTCATGCCCCTGTCACTTGGGTGTTGATCGTGTTGTTTATATGTGAAAGGCCAACTCCAAAAAATGTCTTGTCCCAATTTTCCAAACATTTTCATTCCTGTGAGTGACCCCTTTCACAACGCACTTTGCTTTCATATCGGCTCAAACTAAAATGGAAAGATTAAGTATTTTGTAGCATATTATAGAAACAGTGCATCTTCTATACAGTAGAACATCATGTTGTCAGCATTGTGTTTTGGAACGGTAGATCCTACAGACCACTTTAACTGTATGTGGAATCAGCTATGTAAACCCTCTTCTAAAGAGGAATCGTCTTTGTCAGCAACTCAAAACTATTGCGGGAATACTTCCACGCTGGCATGTCTAAATCGCCTTTTTGGATTCTTTCAGTCCACAATGAGTAAACAGCAGCCATTCTTCTCTCTCATTCACTCTACTCAATCTGTACCACTACATCTATTCAATGTTTTAAACGGCAGGCTCGCAAAAGAAAACCCTGCGTGAGTGGCAGCATTTATGACCTTGCAAGAATGAGGTAACAAAGACGGAGATGCGCGGCGAGATCCTTTCCCTCAGTCCGTGGTTTCCTGAGTGTAATCAGCCTCGTCCAATAAGGAGAAGGAGAAGCACTCTTCTGTGTACTGCCTCCTCTGTCAGCTCTACAGTGTTTATCCATTCTGTCTGTCACTCCAAATACATCGGCGTAGTGGTCGGTGAGTGTATATGGATCCAGTTCATGACAATCCATCATTTTTGACAAGTACACACAGTAATCTATTTTCTGCAGCATGGCATGATGCTGATGATGCATGGCAGATGACAGTATACAGTGTATACACTTATGGGCGTGCATATTGATAATCAATTTTATTCATTTTAACCACAGCAGGAAAAAGGAATTAATCTTTCCATAAGCAACTTGCCATCTTCGAACTTAGGGGAGTATCATGCATCGTGATTTTCTATCTTGACATCCCGTCCTGTAGAGAATACTGGAGAACTGGCAAAGGTCTAAATTGAAACATGATGGTGGAAACGCTTCTAACAAAGTCTGTCTCCTTAGCATCCGTCTCATTAGTCAGAGTGCAATGAGCTGCGTACAGTACTGAAATAAGTAGTGAAACAAATGTGCCAAGAGTCGTGTTGTATTGATCGGTCAAAGCTGGACAGTGGTTTTAGTTAAAAAGACAGAAAGTGCTGCAGAGGAAGCAAAAATAAAGATTGACTTTAAACTTCATGAATCACAGTTTGTAACCCCAAGGATGGGATCCCAAACTTTTGACCAGACTTGTGGACCCCATGCTACGTATGTCCAGACATGTCCTGCATGATTTCCTTGTGTGACAGTAAATGGGAAGACATAAGTGGTGTCATCTCAGAATTACTCTCCTGTATTGGCTTTTGCTCGGCCGCTGCTGCTCCATTCAGGAATCTGTGTCACAAGCGATAATACTATCCTCTTTGCAGCCTTTCCTTCCATGTTTCTTCCATGTTTGACGTTTGCTCGGAGTGTTAAATGGAAATGGAAAACTTTGCCATGGCAACGCGGCACCTATCCAGTCCCACTGTGCAACAATGTTGACATATTTCTATGTGCATGCGCCCTGCAACACATTATTAGATGAAAATGTGTTTTTCGTTTGGGGAAAATTTTTTGCTGAATAAAATCTGTCTCTGTGGCTTTTTAATTAGTAGAGTTGTCTCCAACAGGATTCCCAAAATTTCCTCGTTGCTATCTACCTGCTCCATTTTGCCTCTCTTCCTGCCTCCCTCTCCCATCCTCATCCCTGTGGTCCTGGTGGCTGGGAGCCCACAAATTCCAGACCATTCTTTGGAGATATCTGTGGACTTTCTTCTTGCTCCCAGTCCCCGTTGCCACATTTTCAATCTGCCTACTGGTTTGAAGGGGTTGCCAGGTGCTCCTGGCTCAACCATATGTCCTCTGACACTCTGTCTTGGGGATCGGGGAGCAGGGCAGGGGGGGAGGGTTAAAGATGAGGCTTTCTGGAGTTACCTCAGAGAACTGCTCTGCCTGAAACTCAGTTGGCTGACATGTGGCAAAAATCACAACCCACCAAAACTAAACCCCCGTCCCTAACTCCTCTTTGCAGTTGCCCCGAGCGAGGTTCAGATAGAGGGATGGCAGCAGGTTTTTCAATGAGTCCCCTTGGGTTCGGAAAAACAGTTCCCGTTTCAGCGGGCCAGTTGGCCTGGTGTGGCGCAGCGACTGCATCACCATCTTCGGCTCACAGGCTGTCAGTCAGTCACAGTCTGCTGGTCTGCAGCTCCAGTGGTCATGCAGAGGTTCACTCCTTACTGGTGTCATTGTCTGAATGTTTCTCCGGCTGCCAGACACTTCTCTCAACAACCTAAATCTCAGCCTGTACCATTTTCTCAGTTTTCTGATTCAGGGCTGTGATTCTGTGCTGAAACTGGTCACTCCGTTGGTCCAGCTGCTCCTCCCACCTCTGCATTTGACCTGTGAGGCTGGTGATAGTTCTGCTTGCACAACAGCCCGGTCAAACAGCACACGCATGCACAAACGCCAAAGTGTACACACACACACACACACACAAACACAAACACACACACACGCACACACACACACACACACACACACACACACACACACACACACACACACACACACACACACACACACACACATATCAAGCTTTGAAACCACTTGACATCAGAGTAGCAGCATAAACAAAAACTAAATGTCCCCTTTGACTTCTATCCTAAAACACTGGGGTGCAACATGCAGGCTGTTAATAGTTTAACAGAGCAAACAGCAGCCACAACAGGGGCTCTTCTGTTGAGACTGACATTCAGGACTGAATGGCCCTTATTAAGTATCGGCTGCGTCCCGTGTCGCTTCATGGCAGCAAATGCACATTTTCCCCGTGGTCCATGCAGCCCAGCAGTGCGGGATGTATTGTGACAGACTTTAAATGTGAGGAAGAGGAGCCCTCATCACATCTGTGATATGAAGGGCCCTGAAAGCAGCCAGCCACCCTGTTGGACACAGCTCAGCTGTTGTAAGAAGTGTTTGACAGGAGTGGCAGGTAATTGACCTTCTCTCTGGCTTTCTCTCCGCTACTTCCTCTTTTCCCTCCCACTTTTCTCTCAGTCTCTCGCTCTGTGTCACAGGCTGACCTCAGCCACTCGCCCAAACACACACACACACACACACGGCCGCACACACACACGCACCACACTCACACACACACGCTAACACCCCATCCTCATCCTCTGGGGGTGTTGTCGCGGAGCAGAAAGTCTCAGTCCGCTGCGCTTTGCCTGCATTTGTAGTTTGTTTATTCCCTTTGTTTTCATTAAATACAACTGCTGGTGTCATGACTGCTGGGATGTTTTGCTGCAAAGTTCAGCATCCCACGTCTCTGGAGGATTTTTGAGTGCTGTCAAAGGTCAACAGAGAGGACAGAGGGAATTGTTGCTCAATGGATAAGTAAAGGCTGAGCCAGGGAGGAGGAGGAGGAGGGGGGGGGGGTTACAGGGACTCAAATTACATAAACATGGTTCTTGTTAGTGATGTGGAGTTACATGAAGATTATGACATGATAACAACATCCACTGGCTGGAGGCTCGAGGGAGACTTTTGGTAACAAACATGGGGTATATTCCGAGCCCAGATCTGCATGTCTGGGCGGGGAAGGCAGTTGAATTTTTAACATCCTTGATGCACATTTCCATTTCTCCGGCAGACAGTGTCCCATGTACTCATCTCTCCTAACAATGGCGAAATGTCAGCATACTTTCAGGCTGGCCTAAATTAAACATTCGCCGCTCCTCTGAGTATACTGCTATAGAGCTCCTCTTGCAACCCATACTATTTTCTATTTTCAAAAAGAAAGGCTTTGACCAAATGAGGAAGAAGACTCTCCTCTCTCACTTTGGACCAGATGGTTGTGGGATAATATTTTTTTTTTGTTTACTAATAATCCACATGACAATTGTCTGGCTTACTTTCATGGCCATATCCCAAGTGTCCCAGACCTTGATATGTGCAATAGCCAAGACAGTTGGAAACAAGTCTTAAGATGGGGCAGGGGATATTTTATTAATGGGAACTATTAATATTCCATCGCAGTGGGACGATGATGTGTTTCTTTTTGCAGTGGCATAATGAATAACTGAGCGCCTCCATGGTACCCAATGCCTCAGCATGAATATTCAGGTTCTGGCGGTGTGTCATGGGAGTGTTGAGAGCCCCCTCTCTACCCTGTAGTGGATCACACCCGAGCATTGTCTCACCTCTCAATTCCTCCCTGTTTCCATCGATGCATACTCGGGCATGTGACCATTGCTGGTATCATCGGGGGAACGGTGACTATGGATCTGATGCCTGGCTCTCAATAACAGCCCTCTGCAGAGGCTGGATTGATTGATTACACGGCTGTGGCTTTGTGTGGGTTTTTAATTGATTGATTAATTGTGGGCTTGGGCCGAGATGTGATTGATTATGAGTAGTCAGCAGTAGGTTGGAGTTGGGCCGTCAAAGCCAACAGGTTGAGAGTTGAGCCCCTTTGTGCTCTTGTAATATGCTCATTCTTTCATCCACAAATCCCACTTTCTCTGATGCTTGGTGCAGCCACATTTTGCCCTTGCCCCAGTCACCTCTTTCCGGAGCTCCTTTTCTGCCTAGTTTCAACGCCTATATGTCTATGTTCACATTTGGTGTTGCCCGGAGCTCTGTATCGCCCGGTCTTGCCGCGAAAGTGTTCAATAATGTCAGGTCTGTGGCATTCAGCAGATACAACAAAGAGTTCCTTACAAACCTCAAAGACTTATCTCTCAAAGAGCCCATGCGAGGAAATAGAAACTGCTCAAACATAAAAAGAGGAGGAACAAAGAACAAGGACACGGGGATGAAAAAGGAAAAGAGTGACCCTTCTGCAGAAACCCCATTCAGATATGAAAGGGAATGAGAGGAGAAAGAAAGAAAGAAACGATCAATATAATAACACAGCAGGAAATAAAGACAGTTAAAGAGACAAACAAACATGTCGACAGTAGATGTGTCTTTCTCACAAACAAAGCACTGTCCCAATGGGGCAATAAACATGGAATAATGATGGATAAAAAATCCATCATTATTTAACCTGCAATTGGGGCTACGCGCTTTGAACAAAACAGGACATTTAGATGCATCACAGCCATTTGGTCAAGTTTTATTAAAATGTGATCAGGGCATGTGACAGAGAAACACATCAATGGATTAACAACAAGCGAACAGCGAGCAGACCAATGAATAAACTAAAGAACAAACGTGCCAGTAAAAATAAAGCACTGAACAAACGATCAAATGAACATATAAATGGGTGCTGCGAGAGTGCATACCTCTGCCAAGACTAATGTCCTATCTCCCCATGTCAAAGCAGTGTTTCCCATCAATTATCTAGTCTCTGGTGGACGGCCATACTCCAATTTTTCCTGCCACTGTTTCATAATGAGCCAGAAAAAGGCTTGAATTTTATCATAATAACATAGGAAATCTCTAACGTTGTGTTTTCCATCATTGCTGCCTTGTATAGTTGTGTGCAGCACTATTTTCAGCAGTATTTGCAACACCCCTCCCTCATGGTATTGAGCGTAAAGTTGTTACCGTCCACACAAACATTGAGAACTCATAGTTTCTGCAGCTGTGCTCGTACCTGCAAGTTGCATGCAATGCAGTTCTCTTTCTCACTTGAGAATACCTGTCACTTGGAATCTGTTGCGCATGAGACCGACCTTTGTGCATGTGTGCATGAACCCCCACTATCACCATATATAAAATTAATTCTGGGGGAAAGCACAGCAAGGGAAAGCAATAAATCATTGATCAACCCATTTATTCAGATCTACATCAAAAGTTTTTAAATGTCTACTTATAGATCCCACTCCTCCATCAAATTAATGAAATAGGTTCATTAGTTTTTGTGTAATCCTGCAAACCAACAACTAACAAACAAATGCAGATTAAAATGTAACCTCCCAGCTAGTGGATGAATTAATGAATGGTATTTACAGTCCATGGCTCAGACCCATTGGGAATGGGGAGTGTGTGCCGGTATCCTTTGCAATCTGTCTGTATATCTCTCCAAAGGTTTTCCACCCACCTTTCATTGCTTACGGAGCATCTTGAGCTAAAGACTTTGGCTAATCACTCATCAAATTGGGGATAAAACGGCAACATGTGCTTGTTGTGCTGCGTCAGCTGAACACGTCTCACAGGGGAAATGTCATTTCCCATAAATATCCTAAAGCCGCCGTAGGTAGCCGAGTTCAGGATTAACGAATAAACCCGGGTAAACATAAACACTGACTACATGTGCCTGCTGTTCCACCTGCTCCACTCACCATGCTTGTGAGGTAAAACAAGTAGAAAAGTATCATGCATCACCATCTTATGTAAGATAATTAATAGTGTGCACTGTAATTCTACTTCCACCAATATGCTGCAGACGCCTAAACAAGATATGTTCAATCAGATATGTGTTGTCTACTGATTTCTGTTTGCCAACAAGAAGTCGTTCAATGAGTTACCTTGATTTGCCATTGACCGGCCCGTTTAGCAGTCTATAAAGCTGCACAGACAATGGATTAAGCCAGAGTCGTTTTTGAATCGGGCCAGACTGACGATGGATCAGTTGTCATTTGATGCGCAGTGTAATGGAGGTCACCCCGCACGATTAATTACCTAAACAGTCATCGATCTGGCTCTCGGATGATTAGTGGATTTTTCGTTTGTTTGTCTTGCAGGTCTGAGTTTTTTTCATGGCTGTTGTCAAATGAGTTTATGTAACCTTTGCCTTTATTAGCTTGTTTTACCATTAACGTTGTAATGTTTTCCATGTTTAAATGCATCTGAATGACTGGAGTTCACAGTGAAGTGGAAATGATGTTTGCTCCATCCAGGTTAGCCATTGTTCAATACACGAGTTGATAATGAAACATTAGGCGGTATTTTGTGAATACCTTTGACTATATATGAAGATGGATATCCCAGATATGAAGGTTGCCATCTTGGAGCTGCAGCGTTCAGGGGACAGAGACATGTCAGCGAGGTTCTGCCGATACACATGCTTAACCAATCGTGAGTCAGTGTCAGTTGTCAGTCATGACATTTCCGCCAGCTTGTATATCATCAAATCAACTAATTTAAAACCAAACCTATCAGAAACTTGAACACACATCAGTGGGATAAAAACTACCTAAAATGACAGAATCCATCTTTGCGATATTTATTTGACGTGTACTTTGACTTTTTAATCTAAGTCTACGTCCCATCTGCGAACATAAAGAAAGCTAGATTTATTACCTGTTCTGCAGACAGCAACCATGGGGCAATGGAGATGCTCTGACACGTTGACATCTTCTTATCCAGTCTATGAACAGTAGCAACAGCTTACATATAAAGGAAGTTGTAATGCCCTCCTTTGCATTCTGAAAAGTCAACATTGGACACAACATTGATTGAAAAGTTAAATTGGCCCCACAGTCTGCTAACGTTTTCTGATCTCAGGCTCTAATATTGACCTTACTGCTAAAGCCATATGAATACATCAATCAATCAATCAAATTTTATTTGTATAGCCCATAGCCGATAATGTTTCCTAGTGTAAGCCTATATAATGAAAATAAAATTGGGCCGAGCACAGAGCCCTGTGGAACACCATGGTTAACTTTGGTGCGCACAGATGAATCATCATAGTGTCATAGGCTTAATGTTTCATTAAAGTAAGTATTTGCATTAACTGACAATTGTGCACATTCTGTTGGTATATACTGTCGGCATAGTGGTGAGTAGATAATGAGGGAATCTTCATTTTTCTGTGAACTATCCCTTTAAGAGGGTCGGCCTCGAGGAGAGAGAGGCTGATTCTATAGGAGCCGAGTGAAGTGAAGAATCACTCGTGATGTGCTTCAGACTGAACTTTCCCAGCAAAGGACCAAAAGGTCTACAGCTGTCCCTCTGCATGTCCTGCCGCTGTCTGCTCTCGTCCTCCTGGACAGTCCAGAGAGAGATGTGTGAATGGCCCCACAAATCACAGCCATCCGTCAGCCACACATTCCCAAACGTGGTGGATGGTATTAAGATGGTGGCACCATCATACATCAAATTCTCATATTCTGCAGCGGAGGAGTCACAAATCAAAAAGTCAAAAGATCAGGTAATACAGAACACACGTTCTTAGAGAATATTTGGCTGTTTGAGGTGCAACTCGCATTACTTACTTTTATAAAGATGCATTTATTCTGTGACAACAATTTACATTTCCAAAACATTGCTTCCTGCTGGAGAGGCAGATGCCCTGATTTGGTGTTGGCAGGACAGCAGAGCATCATGAGACTTAGTGTGAGTAAATCTGAAGATAGACGGCACATCGGTAAATTCTCCACTGACTGAATGAAGATTAAAGCCCCTGAAAAACGTCTGAGGTGTTTCTCTATTTATTTTTTTACAACAATATATAATATGTGAAACCAATCGGACAATAGTGACCTATGAGGAATGGTCACCTATAGGACCATTCTCCTATAGGATATCATTACTTAAATAATAAGATGCTGACATAGTTATGGTCTTTAAAGTGACCAGGCTCCGTCAGCTGCCAGGTGATAGAAATTACGGACGGACGACTCAGCCCTGACCCACTCCTGGAGCCCTGTCTTGCGTGCAGTTTACACTCATGTCACCGTGTGCGCCGTGCGTTTCACCGACAGCTGGTGGACTCTCTTGGACACTGCAGACAAGAAAGGTACTGTCATGTGTTACAATTCGAATCAACACCATCAGTGGATTGCCTCAGGTCTGGACTCTGAAAGATTCGCTGCTTAAATTAAATCAGCGCTTGACTCTGGCGATGACAGTCTCTGCTTTCATTTCCCAGGTCAGTGCTCTCTCTCTCTCTCTCTCTCCCTCTCTCTCTCTCTCTCTCTCTCTCTCTCTCTCTCTCTCTCTCTCTCTCTCTCTCACAAACACATCTGCAGCTAACAAACAACAACATGGAGGTTTTTTTTTCTTTTAAAGTTTTGACTTCAGAGCAAAATAATGCATATTTGGTTCTGGTTACCATATGCCACCAGGTTTTACTCAAGTACAGTCGAGTCTCCACCACCATCAGTCGGCATCTTCGCTCAGAACTCGTGAGCGAGGTGTGTGGTGTTTTCAGGTGCTGCTTTGCTCCGTGGAGCCGGGGGTGCATCGGGCTTTGGCTTTGGACAGCCTGCAGGTCCCCTATGGGGCCCAGCAGCAGAAGCAGTAACGGAGTGAATGCTATCAGCCCTTCCTGCTTCCATTAGAGACAGAAACTAGAGGATTACTGCCAGGGGCAAGGCTAATGACTGTCATGGCCACAGAAAGCCGATTTACTGAAACCGTGGTAGGGAGGCGTGAAGCCAAAATCTCCCACTAAGACCCAGTGTGAGGGGCCTTAATAAAGGAGACACTCTGCTCCATTGTCTGCTTCCTTCAGTGCAAAAGTTTCCAAAATCACAAAGCAGATTATGTATCCTTCATATCCGTTTCTTTTTAACCCTGTAGTGTAAAACAGATGAAACAGATCCATATCATAGATGATTGGAAATAAAGTCAATCAAATACAATTTCCAGTGGTGGGCTTGTGCTAGAGAGCAAAAAGTAAATAGTCCCTTCACCATTACTAACCCATAAGACTTAAATCACTAAGAATGATGGTGTTTTGTGCGAGGGGGAGGATACGGGCGAGTTTTCGTCTGTGTTACAGTAACAAAACAGTCGTGAGATGAATGTGATGGATGTGTTTAAATGTTAATGCTGTTCGACGCTCCGCTCAGGGACTTGACGACATTCATGTTCCCGGCGTATAGGATTGTATTCCACACGACGCCGTCGAGAGGCACTTCAGCTCGATGACATTTAAGAATATCTGATCTGAGGAATTTCTTATCGTTTACTGCTGCTTCTTCTATTCCCTCCATTTTCTCTCCATCCCTCTCGTCCACGCTCAGAGTTGTCCTCCCCTGCTCCCTCTCCAATAACACACACACAGACACACACACACACTCACACACACACCCACCCACACGCCTCAGCATTGATTCGGCTAGTTCAGAGTGTACAGGGGCAAAGGAGAGCACTTGTGGAGAAGTTTGTACAATTGATCTCTGGAGGGCTTGAGATGCAGGACCCACTCTCTTCTCTTTCTCAGTCTCTGTCTCTCTTGCGACCTCTCACGCTCACTCTCTTCGTCTTCCTTCTTCTGCCCCTTTGTTTCCTCTGGCTGAATATGCATTTTATGGATTAGAGTGAGGGCAAGAAGTGAAAGGAAAAGGAGGACATTGCTGTTCTGAGTCTGTGAGTTTGAGCTAAAAAAAAAAAAAAAGGAAGATGAAGAGAGAGCAAGAAAAAAAGTATTTTATCCCTGGAGGAAATATCTTGGTTGACTTAGCAGTAGGACTTATGGTTGGTAGACAATATGTGTCAGCTTGTAGATTAGTGCCTTCTCCATTGCCCCTTCTTTAAGGGAAACCAGAGTGCTATTATCTAAGATTTCAAATAGGGAGGTACTGCTTATACACACATACATTATCAAATTCTTTATTTTGTTGCTGTTTGTTTTGTGTTTATTACACAAGGTCTGAAGAACCATTACACACAACCCGGAAACTGGAACATTAGGCAGCAAAATTTTTATTTGTTTCCATCTGAAGAATAGAGACCAAAAATAGAGCTGAAAGCAATGTAGATGTTATCAAAAACAACAATTCATATAAATTTGATTAATATTACCCTGTACTTGCTGGATGTGTTATAAGTAATATAAAGTTCATATATTGTATATCTGTGTTTTTTTTTTATATAATCAAATATTGACACATTGCATGTGTTTTGAAAAGTGGATGCTTTGTGCATCATTTCCCCCTGAAACTGCCATCTGTTTTTATCTCAGGGACTCTTCTTCTTCATTAAACCTGGGGCCTACATTACACACAATGCAAGTTGTCCTCCAAGAGTTTTGAGAGTTTTTTTATTTTCTCGTAGCACCTTTTGAAGCCTTGAGCTGTTTCCCTCAATCACACACAACCCCAGTTTGTGGGAGGACAAACATTATTATTATTAACAACTTTATTCTTTTGCAGCCTGTGTAAACTGAACATTCATAAAGCAAATGGTATTGACTATTTTCTGGTATTTACAAAATAGATGCCCCGAAAAGACAGATGATATGTTCATTAAAACATTTTGAATAAGAGATAAAGATTGATCTATAGCAGACGCACACAGAGGGAAGCATGTGGAACAGCCTGGGTATCTGCAGGTCTGTGTGTGTGTGCGTGTGTGTATGTGTGTGTCTGGTGCAGTGACTAATGGAGACGGGCAGAGCAGCAGAGAAAGAGCGCATGCAATATACAATTAACTCTCGTTTGGGTGAGGGTAATATTCAAGACTGTGTGTTTGTGCGTACTGAAATTTGTAGGGTAGTGATGTTAAAGTAAAGCACTTGGGCAAAGACGGAAGGGTGGACAGCTGCAGAGATAGATCCATTTTCAGAGGCACGATACAGTTAACAAAGATAGATGTTTCAAAGTAGAGCCTTCAGCCCGAAGTGGAGCACAGATACAACCTTAATCCCTCTGCGTTCTGTCCTCTCCTCTCTTTCTCTCCTTTCTTTCTTATACCTTCCAGAAACGGTGATTTATATAAAAATGTGAGTCTTTATAGTGGCTTATTATAAATATATTATCATTATTGTTTTTGAGTTAAATTATCATAGTAGCCATGCACTTGTTGGCTATCAATTGTCTGTTGAATATTGGTAATTGTTGAGTGTATGGTAGCCTAGATGGCAGTAAATTAAGCATAGTGGTGTAACAATACAGACACTTCATACTATATAAATGGAGATCATTAAATCCCTAAGTAAAACTAAATATAATAACTGCTTTCTTTTGTCAGTGGCCATAATTATGATATTTCACTCAATACATTTCAATACAATTCAAGAAATAAGAGACCTGGCATTTTCCTTTACATTTCTGTGAAATCATCAGTAAAATCGATGTCATTTACATGTTAACTCATTAACCGTGTGTATAGTAGCTGACTTTTTTGCAATCTTAAAAACTGTATATCACAAGCTGGAATGTCTCCGTTGCCATCTGATGTCTACAGGTTTTTTTATTCTTCCTGAAATCCTTGTATATTTGTGAAGGAGGAAAGTCTGGCGAAGGATTAGGGGAGAGCAGCAAACTGCCAAAATCTGCACAGCCTGTCAGAGTTTGGAAAAGAAAGAGACAGGAGAGGGAAAAAATGTCAAGGAGGAGACTGCAAATGAGGCTTGTTTAAATAGGGGGATCGATGGGGATGCAGGAAAAGATGTTGTGTGCATCGATGATAAGTGTCCATGGGCAAACACGGGAGGATAGGTTATGGAGGAGGGATATGGAGTATGTTTGTGCGTGTGTGTGCGTCGGGGGGATGTTGGGCAGTGAAGATTGTGTGGGAAATGAAGATAGAACGTATGGCCCATAGGAAGCAACAAAGAGACAATAGTGCCTCTACTATATTTTTCTGTGCTAGTTTTCCAAAGCGCTGGTTGTTTTTTTGGCCTGAAAACAGTTTTTTAAATTCGATAAAAAGAGAGGGCTGCAAGCCTTTAAAAAAAATCCTATATTTTATATGTTGTAGTTTTTATGTTAAGATTATTCAAATATTGTGTCCGTTTTAGGTGAAATGTGGATGATGCTTAATGGCTGGCATATTAAGTGGGGAATCTCTACAGGCTAAATAATTATTTTTAGGCGGCTGTCCTTTGTGTTATTTAGTTCCCTGTCCCAGGCCCTCTGTAGGAAGACGTGATTGTTGGGGACAGCCCTTCAGCAGTTGTCCATGTCACACAGCCTTGTGGGGGATGCACTTTTCACCACGAGCCCCGTCACACACAGCAGACCAGCCCCAACAACCGCGGTCGTTCTATTTATGATGACCTTCATTTTTTAGGTGTATTATTTATTCGCACCGCTTACTTCCAGCCGGTTGAGCTTATGTGCAGCACGGCCGATTTTACATGGACATACATCGTAGAAGAGCCTAGAGAGGAGAAAAAAAAGTAGTGTATCCAGGCTTCGGTGTCAGCTGTGCTACTCAGCTCCTTTTCTCTTTTGCCACCAGCTCATACGTGGCTGACCCTGGGCGTATGGATGAGCTACTGAGGGGTTCGGCCACTCATCTTGTCATTTGTCACATGTGATCGCACAGGAAGCTGGATCAGAGAGTAGAAGTCTTTCGCAGGCTTCAACAGCAAATAATTCACTGTTATGGCACCTACTGCACTTGCTATGGTATTGCTATAATTAAACAGACAGTATGTAACCAAGGCAGCTAGGGGTCTCTCAATCAAAACGATAACAAATCAGCTCGTTTGATGATGTCGTGAAGCAGCGTGGGATCATGGGAGTTGCTGTCCTCATCACCATTGCTCATTAAACTCCACCGGACGTCACTCAGGCACAAATCATGTTCACGGATGATGTAATGTGTTCAAGCTTTAGTCAAGTGAATGATCATGATCCATTACGAGTGATCAATACCATGGGTAGAAGGTATAAAAAACAACCGATTGCACCTGCAAGTTCTGCCATAGATGGAAGAATCTATGGCTAAAGCTGTTAAAGGCAATGAAAATCAAATGTCATGTTACCATAAATAAAATTGGGCTTTTCTCTCGCATTGACCATTGTTGGAAACAGTTTGGAGTATATAAGTACACGAGAAAACACAATCTTGTAGGGAACCGGTGATAATGCAGAATTCAACGAAGACAGTTTACACTAATGTGGTTTGCACACTTACACACCCGGTAAGGAGCTGTGGGGTTACCAAGGTAACAAGTGCACTGGGTGTGGTTAAAAGCGGATGTTTTGGTGGCGCCCGGGAGTTCTCTGTGAGTGAATTGTTTGGTCAAAACAAACGCACGCCGAGAGGCGCACACAACAAGAAGATTCCCTCGACTCCTACAATATATAACATTGGTCTAGTTGTTTTTTGTACATTTTAATGATACATTGATACATATTACATATTTAAAGCTATAGGTGAGTCCATGTTGTAGAGGTATATGATGCATATTTGGGCATTTGATGCAGTGGAACGGTGGAATATTGATTTGTTTCAGGACAAGTAGGGCAGATATTCAGATATCTCCCGAGAGCTGTCACTGCGTGTTTATCAGAAACCTGTGCACTGATGTGTTCACACTGACAATCAGACAGATTAGTTGCCACAATTTTTTTTTTTCCTCTTCTGGTTACCAATGGCAGTAGGAGGCGATCTCCTCTGTATCTCTCGCTGCTTGCCATCCCGCGTTAAAAATAGTCACACGAAGAGTGACACTGAGCCATCGTGGCATGTCCTTTTCTGAGATGGGCTCGGCGCTGAGAAAACGTCTGGAACCCTCCTGTCTCTCCATCCGCCGAGAGGAGAGAAATGTTGTTTGTCATCGTTGTCCACCTGGATCGTGTGTTGATCGTGACCCAATCTTGCTTTGTTGTGACTCCGGATGAAAGAAAACAGATGGGAGGGTCTTAATCATTGGAGAGAAAAAAAAAGAAGAAAATCTCAATTTGTCTCCCAGTCAGTTTTATTCTGCTTTACTGGACTGATTGGTGGACTGTGTGGTGTTTAACGTGTAATGCTGTGTTCTCTGAGATCTGGGCTGTAACCTCTGTCTGATGTCAGTGTTTGTGTCGAGCGCTGATATTTGAACAATTAGAAGAACATCTGCCAGAAGGTTTTCTCCACATCCCCCACTCTTCCCTGTGGTTTTTTTTATCTCAAAAACCCTGTTGCCATTCCCTGTGCTAATGTCTCCAAATGATGTTTCTCTGATGGGAGGATGCTAATCTCGCATCTTCGAACTGTTCTCATCTCTTCTGCGCTGTTGATAATTGCCGTTGGGAATTGCCCATTCTGTAGAAATAGAGCCGCTATATCAAAACATAATGCTGCCCGGAGAGGTAACATCACCACCCTTTTAAGGCAATGTTTTCTGAATGAAGATGGAGGCTCTGACAAGTCGCGAAACGCAAGGGTCCTCTCCCCTGTCTGCAGTGAGGGGCTCTTGAGCATGTTGTTCACACGGAGGCACATTCATCTTCTTTTTGTCCCAAATTACTCACCGTCTTTGATTCTCACTCCCGGCCTAAATGAAGTGGGTGTGAGGAGGGCGGGAAAGTGGCGGGCTGATGGATCTTATTAGAGGTGTTGCATTGATAATCAGCGGAGAGACAAACATGATGCGGGGCTTGAGAGCGGGAGGCTGGGAGGCGGCGGGGCGGGAGAACAATACCAATGTGTCTTTTTTCACAGTGGCAAGGTGCCCTTGAGAGGACAGAGACAGAGACAGGCAGCGAGAGACAGAGAGAGGACGGGAAACGAGATGGAGGAGAGTGTTGAGCTGTCATAGCTGTAGCCGTGATGTCACTTTGGTTTATCTCCATCAGTGCGTCCGACTGACCAGAGAGGCGATTCCACATGTGTGAGCTGAGTGAAGCTCCATGTTTACGCAGGGATAAACGTTTGCAGCACTCTCCCCCCCACACACACACACACACTCCCTCTCGCCTCCACTCCTTGCCTGCCGTCCTCGGACCTCCATTTAGGAAGTGAGAAAGTACACATCTTTATTTATAAATCATGGAAGTCCCATATCTTCCACTTGGCCAATTCATTTGCCTTTTTCTGTCCTTCTCAGTTTCTTCTGTCAGTTA
This sequence comes from Platichthys flesus, assembly GCF_949316205.1. NCBI lineage: Eukaryota > Metazoa > Chordata > Actinopteri > Pleuronectiformes > Pleuronectidae > Platichthys > Platichthys flesus. Next base: position 13,083,009 of record NC_084960.1, on the reverse strand, counting down.
TTATATTTCCCTCTGTACGAGTTATTGTCTTGTTTTTCTTTAAGAGTGGGCATGAATAGTGTACATGCAACGCACAGCTGGGCATCTCCCCCGTAATTAAATATTACTTAGCCTTTCCACAAGTTCAAAAAAATCTGAAATTCAATTATCTGAATTTAAGGTCTTAAAAACCCTTAAATATCTGAAAATATGACGTACTATCTCTTAAATATATATCTATAATGTATGTATTGTATTGATTTGTGCCATTTTTTGATTGGTAGGAGCACAAAGTTAAGCATTACTTTCCACGGTCTTAAAAACACTGAAAAAAATGCTGTTTGAAAGTTCTACAGTAATACTTCAACTGACAATTGATAAAACAACATCAGGTAGAATAGAAAAGTTATTACCCACAATGCTTTGAAACTGCATTTAGGCTTTTATGTAGGGCAATATCATTCACAGAAAACATAAAACATAATTTTTTAATAACTCACTCCCGAATGGTTTATGAGTCTTGTGGGAATGATGGAAGCGAGCATCGTCACTGAAGGATATTCTCACCTCTCTCGTGTGTCCGCGGCGCCAACAAGCTCCAGTGAGGCGAACTTTTCTAAGCTTGGAAGTTGAGACGTGGTGATGTGGGATCAGGGAGGAAGGAGAAGCATTTGGTATTTGTACAGAAGGTATTATACACACCCTGGTACACTGCATGCTAGAGGAAACACCCTGAGCCTGTGAGCTCGGCTTTATTAGATGCAGGCGTAGAGCGATGTTGGTTACAGCTGGCGTGCAGACTTCATGTAATCGCAGAGCCCGAGACATGTCAAGCAGCTGCAAACACACGCACGCACACACACACACACACACACACACACACACGAACATACACACACGCAAACAGAAATGTACCTTCAAACTAGTATTTTTCAGGTATGCGATCTTTGTGAAACACTGTAATCATTTATGGCAAAGATCAATCCTGTCTGATAAAATCCTCTCAAATGTCACAAGCTATGTTATTATCCAGCTAAACACAGCTACTCTTCTTACCGCCTGAAAAGTTGACATCTACATGGTCGTCCAGCAACAATGTCACAGTCACCCACTGATGTTGATTTACCTCTTCTCAAAAAAAAGACCAGAAGTATAAGCTGAGACACCAAAGCGAAATGGAAATGGAAATTTTCACACGATGAGATCACACACAAAGTCCAGGCAAAAAAGCGCAAGTGTTGTGTCACTCGCGCCGGACGACGTCATTCGCTTCACTTGCTCAAGTTGAAACATTTGAACTCGAGAAAAAACAATTGACGGAAACAGCCCAGGGACATGTCCAGGCACCGAGCCGAGCTGGCAGGTCATCAAACCGGCCACTGATTGGCCTCAGGTAGCGAGGGGAAACTGATCCAGACGCAGCTGCAGATCCATGCCTGCAGTAAGACCATAAACTCTGTGTTTACTTTAACAGTCGTTGTATTGAACGGCACCTCCTTTTTTTTGTTCGTTTTTTATGGAGCAGAGGGGAACAAGTCAAGTCGGCTTTATTTGTATTGCCCCAAGTCTACTCAGGGGTCTCAGACCGTACAGTGTAATATTATTTACAGGGACCCGGTATTCTCCCATGAGGAAGAGCTCGGCGACAGCGGCACGGAAAAAAAACTTTAATTTAATGGATAGAAAACTTGAGCGAAGCCTGGGTTAAGGTGCGGGGGTGAGGGCATTCGAGACAGAGATGGAGATAGAGAGAGAGAGAAGAAGATGGAGGGGAGGTCGGGGGGGCTGAGCAGGTAGAAGGATCATGGCAAAATGCAGGTTCCACAAGATGTAAAATCATAGTATGAATGAGACAATAATAGGGATAGTTATAGAAAATCTTTAACATTCATACGTCTATAAATTATAAAAATAATAGTAGCTTGAATTTATGTAGCGCCTTTCAAGAGACCCACGGATGCTGTCAGTGGGGACAAAGAGAGAAAATAAAAAGTAATTTGCACAAAACACCACAAACGCCTTAGTGAACAGGTGGCGCATTAAACCTAATAATAAAACTTATAATGACAAAGAGCATAAGGGTCAAATTTCCTAATCGAGGGACAGAGAAATTACCTTATCATATCTTAATTATCCGACTAATAACAACACTGATATTAGAAGTTCACAGTAGCAGTGGGTGTTGATCATAGGGGCAGTCGGCGGGGAGACGAGAGGAGGTATAGAGAGGCAGACGTGCTACGTTCTACAGGCAGACGTAAAAAAATTGTGTTTCATGGTTCAACTCTTTCAAACCGTTTATGACAATAAAACTGTAACATGTAAATATAAGGTCTGTCCCATCGCCACAATATAAAGGTCATTAGAACGAGTGATATGTGAGAGAGCGTGAGAGGTTTGGGTCTCAGCAGCGTCTGAGCGTGGGAAGGTGAAACGTATATACACAGTACGAAGAGTATAAAACATTCACCTTTCCCTCACATGGTGAATCCGTGTGCTGCGTCTCACACATGTGAGCTCAGTCAGTTACACATGAAAAAGTGGGGCTATCTTATACTTGTGGACAACACACAACTGTCAGTGCATATTTAACACGGTTTCTTTGTGTGTCTCTGTTGTGCTGCTTCCCTTCCTCGTTCTCTCTCTCTCTCTCCTCCAGTCTCCCTCTATTTTTACTCTTTCCTCCAGAGGAGATTAGAATACCAGTAGTCATGGGAGACTTGTTACCTGGGTTTAACTCGACTGGCTGCGATATTGATTTTTGATGATGGCTCCTTAAAACACTAATCCACCGGTTACAGCTGATTCTCTTAAGATGGAAACGTAGGATTAGAAACACCAGTGGGCCGTGTTCTTTACCTTCACTGTATTTTATTGGAATACATAAATTAAAAAATAACATTGTTTTTAAGCTTTTTATTTTTAGTCTCCTGTGTGTTGCAAAATATATTATTTCGGTGCCAGAATCTTATATAAAAGATATTTTAACAGTGAAAATGACATATTACTCATTATTTCTTTTGATAATCTGTTTAAGCTTTTCGACAGAGAGTCATATATTGATAATACGTTTTGTGTCATTTTTAAATAACTGAGTCATGACTATTCCTCAATTAACAATTCATTTTAAGCCTACTTCACATTTGGAAACATACTCTTTTTTCACTTGCATTTATTCTTAGGCCCAACCAGCCGTGTCTGTTATTGTTCCAGTATATGAAAAAAGGTCTCGCCTTGGATGTCAAGCCCCAGAAAGAAATACCATCCATGGGTTTTTCCTGGCTCCACATCAGTGCCTTAAGGAGGTTGTGTGCATTTCAAATAATGGAGCAGAGTGTTATCTTAAACGTTTCAGTCTTTCATGGTACGAGCTGGTCCGCTTGATTAGAATGATTCAGTCTCAATCATAAGCGTTTGGCCTTTTCTCCCCCTCCTCTTGAACACATACAGAATGATACAGCAGATACGTCTATGGCACTTAAATCGCTATTAAGGTTGATTAATGGGCCTTGTGACATTTGTGCTCGGCTGCTTGTCAACAACGTCTTCCAACGCTGGTGGGTGAAAATGTGTGGGCCCGAATGATCACGGCCATCGATTCCCGTCCGCGTCATCCACCCCCCCCCCCCCCCCCCCCCCGGATGTCTCCACAAGTTGCCCATTATAGCTGAAATGTGTGAGCATATGTGTTTGACTCCGCCGAGTGTGACTGTGAGTTTTCCCTTTTTTTTTGTTTTTTTTTTTCTGCGGGGAAGAATCCGGCGCCTCCTGAGTCAGTGGAGCGTGACGCATGTGCACGGAAGCTCGTTGTGCCTCTGCACCGACAACCGACGTGGCGACACCCTGCTCTGCAAATGTCAGTCGTGTCCAATTAAATGGTTGAGTGATGCCAGTGCCCACGAGGGAATTCCCCCCCCCTCAATAAAGTTATTTGTTTGTTTCCAGCTTTGTGTCCCCGTGTTCCCTTTCTTTTCCAGAGACACTTGTTGTGTTGTCGGGATTTGGCCCTCAGAGTGGCTACAGTGACAGATACGACCCGGAGCGCCGTTGCACAGCGCCGCCTTTCATGCTGCACTAGCCTCATCGTGTCTCCTGGGGCACGTCTGAGCTTGTTATTCATTTGCAAGCACTTTCGACCACCTACACATCGGCTATATTTACAACAGTGTCAGTCTGTAGTCTGCGGTGTTGACTTCACTTAGATTATTGGTTGCTGTACTCGCTGTCGAGCACCCACATTATCCTGCCCCGGTCGCGGTCATGGAATACATCCGTGCTGCCCAGGAGCAACCTACGGTGACGGAGTTTTAGACGCCGCAGCTTGATGATAGATTGGTGAGCATCGTGCACACCAGCTCAGTTATTTTCCATTACTGTTTTGTCTGTGTGGCAGTCGACAATAAAAAAAAAGAACACTGCGATTACTTCTGTCTTTCGTTGCCTTGGAAATGGAGCTAAAAATTAGCTTATTTGCCTCTCTAGAGTCTCACGGCACAAAATTACAGTAGGAGTATGATACTGGGTTTACCCTGAAGAAACCTTTATCACTCTGAAGTATCTCTCACATCATAAAACTTTATTTTGTAATATATATTCACTGCGAGGGATGTCTGGCACTGTATAAAAGCCGTAAAGAGCCAGGTCAGTTACTTTGACTGTATGTGATGTGATATTTGCACAGCAAGAAATAATTTCACATCCAGCGCGGTGTTTCTTCTTGGCTGGCAGTGGGAGCAAAGAGGGGTTATTGGATGAGAGAGGAGTGCGTGTAAATCCCTCCTTACCTGCCACAGCCGCTTCCACGTGTTAATTAAGCCAACTTGCAAACCGGCTGCTTGTAGTTATTGTGCCAACGCGACACTCTGAAACTACAGGCGGAAGATAAGGCGGAGGAGACGCGTGCGGGGCTTTTTCGCCGTGAACTTACATAAATAATCACATAAGGTGCCGCTCGGATCTCCAGGCGGATCCTGCAGATGCCGGCGGCCCAGTCCTGCCCTCTCCCTGTCGGAGGAGGATACACGTTTCACACTCGCACTAAACTCATTAGCCAAAGCCCTTCACACTTTGGCAACGAGGAGACGCTGCAAGAGAATGATTGGAGCTCGGCGTTGAACTGCTTCCTGCCCTGTGAAAATAATACTTCGAAATAGATTCGGAGAGTCGTTGGAAAGAAGACAGGCCTTTATGAAACCATCGGAGGTTTTTAGTTGCCTAAAAGGAATTTGATGTTCACTCCAGCATGTTAGCAGTCCCAACCTCTGAAGGCAGCTGCTGTGAAAGGCTGAACGCTACATTGCAGGGGAGTGTCTGGGAGAGGGGCTTCTCTACGGGTCAGTGGGTAATGCCAGGAAAAAAATTCAGAGTTTGACATTTATTCCGGACTTGTTTTCCATTGTTTCGAAGTACTCTCTATATGCAAGGGAAGTTAAGGAAGGAACGTAACTATCTGCAACAACCTCTAATTCATTTTCATGACAATGCAGAAGAATGAACCGCTGCAGCCGCATGCTCCTTTAAAACTTGATGAATTCACACAGAGGCTAATTCCGTGCGAACGTGTGCAATGAGCCGACCGTGGCCCACATTAAGTGGTCAGACACTGTTGGATTTTTCAGGCTGACTTATGAAATGTTTGATAATTGACAGTGTAAAGGCCACGCTGTTCTCAGCTCAGAGATGCTTGAACACCTTGGGACGTATTAGCTCTCTGCCATAATTCCATGTTTTAGCTAAATGAGGGAATCAGCACTGGGTTCTTTCTTTAAGCGTCACTGCATTAAGAGGGCTGTGGACACTGGGTCATATTAAAGGGGAAAATCCCAGTTTGAGCTGCTGTGGAAATTGCATGAGCACAGAACAGTAACACTTGAACAGGAATATAATAGTGATATGAAACCAATGCAAACACTTTACAAACTTGAAATTCGATTCCTTCATATTCTATTAAGAAATTCCTATCGTGGATAAGACGTGGCAATAACCTCAGAAGGTCACTTTTCTGCATTTGTTTGTTTTTTAGCTGGTTTAGCAAAAAAACAATCCATGAGATACATGAGCGCCTTATCACTCGTCAAAAACCCCTACCCACTAACATGTCTGGATACAAGCGACATTCACTCCCTGGTCAAATGGCTCTGCTGCAGACGTGGGTTTTGATCGGCGGTGATCGAAATGTGAAACCTCGGGGAACGTGGGTGAGACAGTGCCTCAATTTGTGACGTTGAGCGTGACGCACCGGGGGAAACAAGCAGAGGCAAACTCCTGCTGGCAATGGGATCCGAGTCAATCACACCCTTTTTTGGTATACCTTGTAATTTGGGTGGAAAATAAGTAATAGTCAGGGAGCTGGTAAGAGTATGTCTGTTGCAGAGCTAAATGAAAACCTGGACCTACTGTTGATTTAAAACTATTTCCACTGAGGGCTTGATTTCCTCCAGTTGTTTCATGGTGAAAAAAATAGGAAAAAGAATACGGCAACAACCACCGATGAGTATAGCTGAAATAATGCCAGTGCAGGAAGGTATCTATATCTTTCAGGGTTTTAAAAGTGGAAGGATCTTTGGAGTGGATCCAGATCTGTCACTTCTTCTTCTTGAGAAGTAATGCACGAAAAGAAACCGGGCACATTTTGGGAAGTGATATCTAAATGAATGTGTGTAATTTGTGTGTGAGGGGACTTTAATTTGGCCTTGCACTCGACTGATTGATCTTAATTTCACGACATTATATAAAACTCACATATCACACCTATGTGTCCTACTGTAATCTCATACATGTAAATTTGTTAAGTTATAATTACATACAGAGTATATATCTAAGCAGTTTATGTAAAAACGTTTATGCAAAATACTTCCACAGAACAATTATACTTATAAAAATTACTGCTTAATAATGAAGAGGAAAATGTTTCACAAAAGGAACTTTGGTGGCTATCAATAATAAAGTGAAATAGCCTCTGCTCAACGCTCAGATTTGTGTCTTTTACAACCCTGTAGGTGGAAGAGAAACAATGAGCTCGTAACTTCTACTTCTCACCAGACTTTATCGGCAGCTTGGCAAGAAGCAGAAGTTACGAGCTCTCGGCTCGGCAGCTGAACACAACAGTAAATGAGTCAGTTGAGGCGAGGGCGCGGGGGAACACAGGGAAAGGGGTGCGGGTGGCGTCAAAACCATAAAACAAGCAAAGCAAAATCTACTTCCTAATCCCACCAAAATTCCACTGACTCTCTCCAGCGGCTGACATAAAAGAAAGTAACACAAAGACTTCCTGCACCGCTCCTACCTGACAAGACAAGCCAGTCAAGTGTTCAGTAGTGGATCAGTAGAAAAGATTAAAGTTATTTCACATGTTTACAACTGATCATCATTCATCTTAAAATTTCTTTTTGAGGATGTTCCCGAGGTTCTTTGGCCGCACACTCATCATGGCTTCCGTCGTTGCGGCCGAGACGCGATTGAAGAAAACCACATTAGGTCCAACTTCGAGATTACAAAGCAATGACTTGTTACAACAAGCTGAAGAAGACAAATGCAGCAAGTCCCTGAGGGGTTAGGAAGTGTCCGTCAACTGTCGATGTGTGTTTCATCCACCGAGCCGGTCCTGTCCTCCATCCGCTCGACTCCCTTCAAAGTGTCAAGTCAGTAAAAAGTTGGTGGAGACAGTGGAGAGTTTACTGAGTGAATGCAGCTGGAGTCTCAGGAAGTTAACTTAATTGTTGTTTATTTTTTTTTAATTCTTTGTTCTTCCAAAGATTTGGTGTAGCAGAAAAGGAGAAATTAAAAAGAGCTCTTGGATCGATCAATTTTATTATTGGCTGTAGATATTTGACATCAGATGAAAAAATCTTTTGAAAATGAATGTCAAGGAGCTGATTTATAAATTATTTATTCAAGCATTGTAATTTCTGGCTCTGCTATATACCCAGTAAAGACGCTTTTAAATATTTTATTTCATGGCTGTATTATATCCTGTTTTTATTTGCATTGACAACATACACCAACTCTCTGTGTCTTATGCTGTCAGTGTTCTGCTGGCACTTTTCATAATTTTTTCTTGATGCATAGGAACACAACATAACTCACCGTCACGCCCCCTAAACTTATTTGGTTAACATTTTTGTAACAGTCCAAACATCATAATCACTGAATTTGAAAGTTACCAAGATAATAAAAGGATCACTCTATTCAACAAAAACAGCTGAACATAGAGACTCAAGGTCCTGTCAATCGCTGTGTTTGGCCTCATCTGAAACCTCAATAGATGTAAGCATTGACCAAGTCCGTGTATTATTCCCATCTATTTTTAGTGGCGCGTATCCTCTGCCTTATTTGTAGATCGTCAAGAGTTCAGAACCTTCAGCCTAATGGATGAACGGCAAGGGGTTCATCCATTAGCTATGTTAGCAACAACTGAGAGCTTCTTTGCTTTGTTTGCATTCATGTTTTATTGTACAACTAGAATGTCTCTGAGTAGAGCTCATTCCATCGCTAAGGTCCAACAGTCCACTCATGAACATAGATCTGGATATTTATTTGGATCTGACTCAAATTGTACACACTCCTAAATATATGTCCCCTAAACATTCATGAATTATCAGAGAATTCACAATTTTTTTTAAATAGTACACAATATCCCAATGCCAAAGAAAGATTATGGTCCCACACCCCCTGTCCCAGAGCCGTACCGAAATGTAATTGCTTCTTCCCTGATCCATACCACATCTTTCCACCAAGTTTCGTGGAAATTAGTGCTTTTTTTTACGTAATCCTGCAAACTAACAGACAAATACAGGTGATTCTGGTTGATTAGGTATTGGGGAAGGTGGATACAATTGAATGGATTGGCTGTAACAGCTGGGGGGAAGTGTTATTTCTCACGGAGGCAGTTTTGTCTAATCAGTCTTCTCTGCTCAAATTCATCTTGATCAGCAGAGATTTTATGCTGCTGTCCCGGCAATTTGTCTGTTTTTTATGTTACATCCTGTTACATAAACGGCTATCAGACTTCAGAGACGGCGCTGTGTTGCTTATCAAGGGGTTCAAAGTCTAAAAATGTTTATCGTGGTGGGACATCAATTCTGACGGCGGCACTGTGTGGTTGGGGTGAGATGGGGCTTTTGATATGACGGCAGATGATATAAATAAACCCGCGGCTGCTGCTGATGCTCTGATGGTTTTAATGTGCTTGTTTGTTGTTTTACAGAAATGCTCAAATGTGGGAGAGGAATTATCATGATGTCGTTTGGAGACACTAGCATCAGTCTAAGATAATTGTTGGATTGAAAGAATCCCATAATTACACGTCTGTGAATACTCATTCCGTTATGGCCTGATAGACATTAGTCTGTTTGATGTTTTACACTGACGGACGGCAGAATAACGGGGCTGTGGGAGCTGCTCACTAAAGTCCATGGGTATAGCTTCTCTGTCAACTTCCTGCATGGAGCAGTTTAATACTGTGAGCAGTTTAAAATGCTCCTTTTGTGACTTCGGGTTATTCTTTTCCTAATCGGATATCAAAAGATACACTTTTTTAGCAACTTAATTGTTTGCTCTTGTTTTTAAAAGAATGAATACAAAAAAAACCTCAAGCTTATCAGTAAACAGTAATGAGATTGTATGTAAGGCACCTTTACACCTACCTTGTTTGGCCTCCGGACTTTTTCAATTTAGCCCGAAATAAAATAACAAAGGATCTTAGCCTGGACCAAAATCAGTCAGACCAAGAGAAGGTGTCTAGGTACAAATCAAATTAAACCATGGTACTGATCGTTGGCAGTGTAAAAACTCTGTTGGATAGTTCAGACTTGCGGGAAGTTGAGAAAGCATTAAGTAATAGAAGAAAAAGTAAAAGGAAGTTGCTTGCAAGACTGGTTGTAGTCTTTCCCTGACAATATACAGTTTGAACAATGAGCACGTTCCTTTTACTGCTAGCGATACCACGATGATATGACAGTGGCGATGGAATTGATTAAGTGAAATGGTTGATTCATTTTCTGCATTCAAACGGAAAGAGTATTCTATGCACCTTTTCAAAAACGTCAGCAAATACGATGTCAACCAATGCCAAGTATAGTTAGTTATAGTTAGCCTGCGTAGGTGATGACGACAGGAAGTTACTATGTCGTACACAAGTCTTTAGTGGGCTTCCTAAATTACAATGTGAATCCAAAACTAACTGGACCAAATGTAATGCAACAAAGACATGAACCTGGGCTCAGACTTCCAGGTGTTAACACATTAGTCTGGAAGCAGACACGGACCCATTACAGACACTGTATCACATCCCCATTCGTCACTCCACTGCACTTTCTCTTGTAGCTCCTCCATTTGTCGAGAGCAGGAGAGCAGAGGCTGAAAAAAAAGTTTTACAGTTTAGTAAATACAATATTTGCTAAGATATTTTGCCAAGCTCGAGAGAATGACACTATTTCCATGTTCACTCAATAATAAGCTTTAATATGTACAAAAACTTGAAAAAGACTAAACTAGTCGTCGCCATTAGGCTGAGTACACAAACCATATCACATTTTTGCATATCTTCGTGAACTTCAGATGTTCTGGGAGTCTGGCTGCTGCATTTCTAAGAAAAGTTGAACTTGTCCTTTAATGTGTGTCAGGCTGCCATCCCGCAGAATATATTTCCAAAGCGAAGACACGGCATCTCATGCAGCGAGAGGAATAACCGTGTGAGAAACATTGAAGGATGGAGAAGAGCGGGCGGGAGAGACTTGGGGGGGGGGGAGAGAAATGGGGAGGCCTGCCTTAGCTAGTGGGAAAGCCTTCAAGTGAGACAGTAATCTGGGTAATATGTCAGGCTGCTCTCACCCGCGGGAGCTTGACGGTTTCCCAATTAAGCCTGGGTGCAAAGGCGGTTTTCCCCCCTAATTGTTTAACGTGTAGTCTGAGCGTCTGAGCAGCATGACCTGCACACGTGTTCTGAAGATCACAGCGTGGTGATTGACACGGACTAACCCCCGCGGGCTGGACCACGCCACAAACTTGATCAGCCTCCTGTTCAGCACCTGCACATGAAAAAAGAATGACCTGAGGATGTGATAGAAATGAGGAGCTGCGGAGGGAGGAGGAGGAGGAGGAGGAGGATGAGGAGGCGGAGGAGGATAATGAAGCTGTTATCAATACTGGAGGTTATCAGACATGAGTAGTTTTGAAGGATTCAATTTATCTTCATTGTGGCTCTAAACATGTCATTCATATAGCAGTTGCGGCCCTGTTATTGACCATATTGGCCAATTCTAATAGACAGTGAGGAATCTGCCTTATCTGACTCATTCAGGGTAATAAAACACTTATCCTTTCGTCCATTCCTCCAAGTCCTGCAGTGTGTTCAGGCGCTGTAAGTCTCACTGAAGAGAAATGTCCAGTTTTTAGCCGTCCTCCGTCTTCACCAGTCCTCTGTCTGAGTGGCTGATCGCTGCTGAGTCTTACCGTGTTTGGCCAGCTTAATGAAATCTTGATTTCCCAAACTGCCTCTCGATATGTTTCTTCTCTCATCTCACTGCCCAAAGTGTCTGTGTGTGAGTGTGTTTGTGTGTGTGTGTGAGAGTGTGCCTCAGCCAGTGCCAGGATCTGCCATTTGGTTTTGTTTGTAGAGTGCTCAAAGCCAACTGAACCAACAAGCTGACTGATTAAAATGAAAATGGGCCCCACACACTTGGCCCCTCTATTTCTGTCTCCTGTTGCCCCTCTGCTCGGCTGAAGGGGGGGCCTAGCTACATGCGTCGGCCTCTACATACATTCTCCACGATTGATAAACCTCAATATCTGCAGCACTGCCACATGAAATAGAAACTTAATAAAATATGAGAGTTGTGCGAATGTCCCTGTGTAGAGAAGTGCCACGGGTTTGGGGATTTGATCTCTGCACCGCAGCCAAGATTTGATTGCAGAAAAATGGGCAGACTTTGCGACCCAAGCATGCAGAAGTCTCATCCTCATCACCTGTGCACTTAATTATGCAACTGATCTGAGGTTTCCTACAGGTTAATTATATAATATGAGTCATTAAAGAAGTAAAAAAATAGTCATAAGCAGCTGACGAGTGGTCCCACATATAACGGAGTCAGGAGGGAGTAATTAATGGACAAGAATGATTTATGGAGAGAATAATTTATGGATTAAACTATCCCCAGTTTGTCTCTCACTGTCATCATTTTTTATATTTGTAGCGATGGCTACATTGAAATCGGTTGTATTTGTGCCTTATTGTAAGTGGATCAACTTTTCTTTTTGGACAGCAGAGAGGCAGTGATGGCAGACAGAACTCAGCGGGACTTTACATGCCGTGTTTCCACGTGTCCTCACCATGCTAGAACCACAAGATGTAGGCTGACAATTGGCAGAGTGGCCATTTCAGTCGCATTCAAGTAACTTAGGGAGGCTGACTCATTGCAGTGACTCATGTACAGAGAGTGTCCATAGAAGAATGAGTAATCTATGTGTTTTTCTCTCTATCTCTCCACGCCGGTGACGGCCAGTTGCTGGAGACATTTTATTTTCTGGTTTTCCTTCCCATTCGTGAACAAGATATCTCAAGAACCCCACCAGGGAGTTTCTACAACGTTTGAAATTCTTTCAGTCGGACTCATTGATGAACAAATTGTATTTTTGTGGTCAAAGGCTTAATATAAAAGGTCAAAGTTGCTGTTATCTCTCGTGGTCTTTTGAACTCAACATCTCAGAAACAGCCTTAGAGAATTTCTTCAAATTTAGAACAACGCTTACTTAGAATCAAAGATGAATTTGTTTAGATTTTTGATGATCTGAGGTCAAGGCCATGGTGACCCTTGTGTTCCTGTGAATCTGATTTAATTTTGTAACATCTGGTGCTATCACTCATTTGTGGTCAAAGGTCAGGGTCAATGTGACCTCACAAGCACCTCTTTTGGCTTGTGAACGCATTAACTATAAATGACCTCAAGAGAATCCGTTGATATTTGGCTTATTAGATGTGGGCAGCCATAGATCAAAGGCCAAGGTTGTGGTGGCCTCACAAAATACATTTTGGCCTCTTGAACATAATAAACCAAGACTGCCTTTAGAAAATCTTTCAAAATGTTGACCACTTGGATGTAATGATTAACTGATTAGAATAATAAAAATGTATCCGAATCGAAATTTATATTATATTAATTCAGTTGAGACTTTCCCAAATGCTAAATAAACGTGATGGCCAGTTTGTGAGAAGTGCGCCAGACACACACACACACAAACACACACACACACACACACACACACACACACACACACAAGCTCTTACCACAGATTTTGACACATCACAGTGTTTAAACTTAATTTTACAGAATAAGCCCCCGTTTATTCATGAATATAACTATGAATTTAGCAGTTTTTTTAAAGATCACGTCTACGTGTGAGTCCACACAAACCTAAGAACACACAGTTTGGCTGCGAAACAAAAGGGCAACGTTTACACGTCATTGCTGAGTAGACGTGTGTACGTCAGTGATTTAATCTGGCACCACCTCGCCGGCTCTGCGGGAGCACAGAACAGGAGAGTGGAAAGGAGGGAAGGATGAAAAAAAACAACGTTGAATCTATATTTTCTATTTTTACTAAAGCGTCCTTCTGTTTCCGGGCTCTATTGGCTTATAGCCACTCAGGTACATGCTCAGACAATCTGGAAGAGCCTCTTCAATCCTTGCGGGTGCTGCCCTTATGATGGGACAGCAGCCTCCCACTCTTCCGCAGTGACAGCAGACGATAGCATGGACAGCTTCATCAGACTAAGTTGTGTGCTTCCTGCCACAGTCGACTGCACTGGCTGCCGGCTGCTGTATGTGCAATGGAGCCGAGCACACCCCTGCTGGTGTCAGGCAACTTTCTCACTCGCTGGCTCCGGTGCAAACTTTTGTCTCCACAAAAGTATGCCAATGTCCACATGGAGGAGTATTTATCTCTCGATCCGTTTTGCTTGCCATCATAACCACTGTGCTTTACAATGATACAAGATCTATAGCTATTGCACCCTTCGTTTTCTATTTCATCAGTTACTAACTGAATTTAAGGGACTGTTGGGCCATTCTAGTTTTGTATCAATTGCTTGGCTCTGCCATCGTCCATGGTTATCGATACATACACCAATACCATATTTTCACCTTTTCCTTAAGCAAAACAAAAAGATTCTTGTTTGAATAAAAGCTGGACCCCCATAATTTTGCTGATAGCTGGGTGGACTGCTGATCCGGGCTGTGACTCACAGCAATGAGAATTAGAAATGCGATGGACAAAATTATCCCTTGTTCACAAAACAGACAAAGACAAACAGCCCCCGAGTTGTGATCGGGGACAAAGCAAACAACATCCCTCTGGTGAATTTAGATTAGCCCTCTCATTGTGAATAAGAGCTTGGTCACACAAACATCTTACCGACAAAATATTGGAATAAATCACGGTGATCGAAGGATTTGTTTGAGGAGGGAAAAGTAAACTTTGGTGTTTGAGTTGTGCTGTTACCCAATCATACCACAGTCAGGAAACAGTGAAGACGGGACACTCCATGATGGAGTAAGCTATCATTGTAACTATTGCACCTTCCAATTTTATACAGGATATCCATTTTCTGTAGAGAGAGAGAGAAACAATGCCAATAGAACTTTTCTCACAAACAAAACAAGCCACAACTGCAGCAAGACCTGCAAGTCATCGCCGCACAACCAAGCCTCTGACACCACCTATTTTGAGAGGATGCACAAATAGCACGAGCTGTGGCCCCTTTCTGGAGAGTTGTCTGCTCTCGGCTCTCGTCTGTGTTTAATATATCAGTAGTTTAAAGAAACTTTCTCTGCATCATACAGCACATCACATACTGCTCAGACAGACGTAAAGGCAAACAATTAGCTCGCAGTGTGGGATCGTGAGAGAGGCTGCAAATTAGCTGTCGCCGAGGCAGAAGCTTTCCTCCCTCACCCAGTCGAATGGGGCGCACACTGAGAGGTTCGGTGCTCATCGTGATCACAGACCTTAGTGTGATACCACGGGGCACAATGGGTGACATCCTTAGTAATCAGCACCTGCTGCCTGCGACAACAGAGGTATATATCAGCAGATGACATGTCATGTGGTCACACACTGTGTCATGATGTGTGGGTTTGACGGGCGAGGGAACAAAGGTGTGAGTCGAGACGTGCGAGAGAGGAGAGCGCAGTGGGAGACGGAGAAGGCAGTGGCCCTCATGCAGGGCCGGGGGTTTGTGTGAATAGCTAATGACGAACAAAGTCATCCACGATTCCAATATGGGATAGGAAGTCATGGGCTCTAACTAGCACCCGTCCAGATGCACCAAAGCGTGAGTGGCTCCTGTTGGCAAACTGTTACAACACCTCCCACTGATTGTGTAGATTTGGCTTTTAGGGTGTGTGTGTGTGTGTGGCTCAACCTTCCTTATTTAGGCAGACCTTGCCCACTCAGAAGTGTTCGTCTTGCTATTATAGTCAACAACACTGCACATAGACAAAATGTATTAATTGAGAAAAATAAAAGCTCCGCGCTTCGATTTCAGCTGTTTCCCATACCGCACAGGCGTTCGGTTAAATCCTTCATTATCATTTTCTGCTTACCTCCGGGTTGTCAGATGCAAATTGGTCCTCCCCACTTCTCCACTTTTTAATCAACATCGGAGAAAGAGGAACAATGTCTCCCACAAGGTAAAGCTGTTTGTCTTCGAAACATAGAAATCAATCTGCACCGCATTACTGCATTGTCCACTTATGTAGAAGGGGCCTGCAATATCTGATCGCCTCGGCAAGCTTTGACCCCTTTGTTAGTGTGTGTCTCTGGTGGAGATGAAGCAGCACACACACTGTCCTTGAGTCATTTGAGTAAACAACAGTACGGATGAGGAAATGTCTTTCTCTTCTGTATTTGTAAGAAGTTCTAAACAGAGGTTTTTTTTCCTCTTGCATATTTAAAAAAAACCACCTTTCTTCCCTCAAATCTGTAAAGCTGTTTCTCATCTTCCGATATATACAGCTGATGGGAAAGTAACTACACCTCTGTAGGTGTTGGTAGTGTAGGAGACGTGCTGCGGAGAACACCTCATCGGTTTTGACAAATTGTTCTTGAGGGACCCGGTGATGCGAGAAGAAATTATCTGTAAGAGAATAATACCTATACTTTAAATACACAACAAGGAATTCAACTTGAATGTTAAATCTCTTTTACAAAGAGGGACTTGTTTTATTCTGACTCATTCATTCATAGTAAATATGTGTCCCCTTTAGTTTCCATTAACCACGCAATATTTAGATTTGAAGTACTCTGAATGTGTATTTCCGCTATACTGTGCTGATTCGATACACTGAGCGGTGTTTACTCGAAGCCTGTGTGCTCGCACTTTGTTATGGCTCAGTAAGTTCTCTGCAATTATTCAATTCATGCTGTATAAACTGCTCACGGACAAACAGACGAGATGCATCTCCTCTCATGTGAGCCTTTGCCGAAGTTCACGGGCTGCGGCTGAATCTCGTCTCAGACAGTTCGGGCTCAAGTCAAAGTGTATTGCAGATGTATCCAATGTGTTAGGAACCTGGAGGTGAATTCTCTGAGGGAGTGTCTTGGAAGATGGATAATGATTAATAGTTGACTGTAGTATAGTCCTCCAAATGTTAACAAGTTGTATTGTGTCATCAAATCGGAGCTGTCCTTGCAAAAAGGTGCATTATAAGGCCCAATCCCATGGGAGCCCAAATTAAATCATGTGATAATTTCAAGGTTATTGTGAAGTGACCATTATACATTGAAATGATATTAAACCAAGATATCATAATCATTATCGTAATTTTTAAATCCTTATTCATGGAGAAAATACAACATTTGTTGGTCTCTCTACCAGCTTGCCGATGATTTGCAAGGCATTCTGGGTACCCGTAGGTTTAAAGTGTGGGTATGATGTTTGGAGGGTATGTAGAGCCCTCCGCCTTAACCACTTCATTTTCACCTTTTACCCAAACATCTGCCACCACCATCTTTACCCTCGAGGTGAAAACAGTAGAGCGCATACCTGAACCAAGGGCTAATCTCATAATAATGAAGAAAGTCTTAAAAATTCCTGGATCTGCCTCTTTGTCCAGATCTGCACCAATGTGTACCAGCCTACGAAAACCACACTTTAACCAACTAGATCCAGATTTCTTGTTTGGATCAACACCAAATTCCACACACTCATATCAGTCCTGTACCACAACCTCCTTGGTGAAGACAACAAAGTGTTTTTAAAAGTTTAACCCGTGCCTTCCAAGAAGTTGCTTATGTGTTTTGTGCTGTTTTTGCAGCACAGTACATGGGGGCTTGAACGTACACGCTCCAAAAGCAACGCTGCTAATTCAAGTGAATCATTCTGCCACCTCTGCCTGAGAAACTGTACCTCGCATCATCAGCATTCATTCTTCAAATGAGATGTGGCCTCAGCTGTTTGACCATTAAAGTGATGCTCAAGCTGAGAGATGCCGCTGTCAAGAGGCCGAATGCAGAAGCCAAGTTCAGTGCCAGGTCAGCCCTGAAACAATTCACTGTAAAGTGACAGCCGAGTTGTCAATAGCTGCGTTTCAGAGACGCATTACGGGGAATCATTAAAGGGAGTCGCGGCAAATGACATATTAGAGATCCTTGTGTTCAAAATGAATCGCAGTGTTGTTGTTGTTGATTTTATTGTCGCTCTCGTAGATCCACAGTGTCACCTTGGCTTTCTATTTTTTTGACCACAATGAAATGCATTGACTTTGACTGGCGAGTTAAATTATGTAAAATTGATGAATTAGACCAAGGCAGACTGTACTGTTCCCTCTCTGCTGAATGGTTTTACATCACTGTGTTGTTGTTTTTTGATCACAGACTGTAGAGCCCAGAAACCAACGCGTCCACATATTGTGGAGTGTTAATGAATACCCAGCCGTCCCTTGTGTTTGCGCTTGAATTGTAGGAAATGGGGCCAGCTCTCTCTCTCAGCAGATTGAGTCTGATTATCGAGGAAAACATGAATTGAAACCGTCCTTAAAGGTCACTGCTGAATTTCAAGCGTTGAGCTAATGAATGTTTAATTTGTTAACGCACTCCGCTCTCTAATGATGACACAGTTAATCTCAAAGTAGCGCCCATTTTTTTTTTTTTTTGTTGAATAGTGTTTGTGTTTACTTCCCGTGTGCGTGGCAGCCCTTCTAGTGACAGTGCTGTGAAAGTTAAGCACCACCACATGCACTAAACTTCAGCTACAGTGGATGTTTCACAATGCTGCATAGATATAGATTTATTGTGAGCTGCCAGGCCTGCGAACGCATAAACATTCTGACTTTTATTCACACTCTCCTGTTTTACACCAAACATATGTTGCCCCTAACACAGACAATGATGCCGGGGCGCCGAAGATAACCAGAAAGCAATCAGCATTGGGGAGCATGTTGTCAACCGGCGAATGATTTATGTCCGATCACGGCTCTGATTTGCCTCTCCACCTGCCAGTCAGCGGCTGGGTGTGTTGTTGTGAAGCAGAGGTGCCGCTCGCCGTTTGATTGGAGTGGCGTGGAGCCGAAACGCACCGGGAAAAAAAAGAGAGAGCCGGTGTCACCTTGTCACTCGCGGGCTCGCCGCCAAAGTGCCGGTGGGGGGGTTGGAGCGGGCGTGCTGCCGAGAAGGGTTTTGTGTGTGGAGCACCGTGGTGATGAATCATTGTGCTGCTCGACGCTCTCCTCCGCCCCTCCTCCCCGCGTCTGCACCACACCCCGCCCTCCACCTCACCCCATCACTAACACTGTAATTATCCGCCTGTGGAGGGTGGGACATCTGCAATAACACTGGAGTTTTATCATTTGTCTGTGTGTGCGTTGAAGGAGAGGGTAACTCGCTGAGAAAAGGAGAACGGTGCGTGAGAGGGTGTTTAAGGGTTCAATCGGTGATGCTGCTCGGTGTAAGCTAGCATCTCCATCTGTGTTATTAGTGAGTTATTTTTATGAACAATTAAGTGATTGTCCGTGTCCGCTCAGCACCCCGACCGCAGCTGGACTGTTCTTAACGTCTCATCGAGAGGGCTGCTCAGAGGACCCATGTGGTTCCTCTCCAGCTCGCCCTGACCCATTAGAGGCCTTCTCCCACTTACTCAAGATGGAGCAGCTGATCGGGCCGGGTTCATGTGTGGCACATCTGATCTTCGACACTCGAGGTTGAATGCGAAGTCGCCCAAGATCAAGGTCTGCGTGGAAAATAGATGCTCCCTTAGCAGCAGCGCTGTCACAACAGCTAGCCAAAGCTGCGTGGTGGAGTGGAGGTGACCCTGAGGGACTCGGGGGGGGTGTCAGCGTCTCACTGGCAGCGGCGGCTCCTGGCAATCGGGAGTAATAGAAATGGTTTCAGATGCTTCATCATCCAGCAGCTCCGTGGACATGAGCGCCACTGGTTCACTGTAACACTGTGAACACTGTTAAACAACACGACTGGTTTAATGGGGAACTGAACATCCATGCAGCCTGGAGAAGAAAAAAAAATATATTTACCTACAGGCTTATGGAATTATACACGTGAATACACTTCAGTCTACATGTTGAAGTGTGTCCAGGTTCCCAGTTCTAGCGTCTCTCCAGGTTTTTCAGGAGGGATGGAGGGATTTTCCCTGTGGTGGGCGAAAAGTTGATTTTGAACTTTTTAAACTCATTTATTTCATTAAAAATTGGTTGCTATAGTTTGTCAAACATGATGACTTTGTTATTTTCTCTCTTTTCTATCACCCATTCACACTCACACAATGCATCTACATGCAGCACTTTCTCTATCAGACACATAGCTCAAGGATACTCCGGCATGCAGAAAGGAGAGAGGGGGATTGAACTACCAACCTTCTGCTCAGTGGATGACCCACGTTATCTCCTGAGCCTCAGGCGCTCAATAGGTTTTACACCATTGGTTGAGCAAATTAAGAAACCTGAAGATACAATCTGATTTCCCGAAAAAAAAAACGAGACTATTGTTTATTACAACTTATGGCATTTTACACTCAACAAAAGTCTTTTGTGTGCTTCATGTCTCTGTTGTCGACCGCCATCCACAACAAACCATGGACAGCCTGCATGTTCTGCAACTCGCTCTTTCTTCACTTTCAAGGCTCTTTCTTCTCCTGGTCGAGCCTCAGCAAGGTCACTGAAGTGCAGCGCTAATTATCACCAGAGGGCGCTCTCTCTTCTCCAGGGACTGGGAACCCCTCATCCACCCACTCAGCCTGTGCATTTAGGACCTGGAGCTACTGGCTTTGTGTTTGTGTGCGGCCGCGGTCACATGTGTGTGTTTGCCTGTATTACATGTGTAAGTAAGCATCTTCGTCACCCTGATGAATTTGTGTGTGTGTGTGTGTGTGTGTGTGTGTGTGTGTGTGTGTGTGTGTGTGTGTGTGTGTGTCTGTGTGTCTGTGTGTCTGTGTGTGTGTGTGTGTGTGTGTGTGTGTGTGTGTGTGTGTGTGTGTGTTTGTGTGTGTGTGTGTGTGTCCTCATGGTGCTGAGGTCTAGTTAAGCAGTTCTAACGCTTTTCTTTCTTCGTGGACCCCCTCCCCCCTGATTTCTGTGAAATGAGACGATATGATAGGCCGTCCGACATCTCATTTGAAGACTAATTAGGGCATTGGGAGAGTGGGTGCGGGTGTGCGTTGCATTAATGGTTTAATACGTGCTATTTGAGCTGATGGATATCGAGTCACATCTGTGCTGTATGGCTGAGTGAGAACACAGCAAGTGTGTGTGTACGGCAAATGTTCCATTGAGATTCTGCAGGGAGGAATGTGCACAGCTCAGCTTTTAAAGTCTAACTGTAGGAATAGACTGTGTATCACGCTGCAGCATGTTTGCTGACACATGGTGGAATTCTCAGAGACGGGATAGACAAAAAAAAAAAAAATGACGACTGGAGTGTGAAGATGAGATGTGAGGGCGGGAAAAAATCGGAGCCTGTCTTAATGTCTGCCTCCCCTTTCTAACCTGCTCTCACGCAGACGGCACAAGGTTAAAGGAGGGTTAGAAGTTTGATAATAACGTGACGGCTGATTTGAATCCGCGACGCGCTGGGTGTTTTCTCCGGTTTGCGCGTGGGACGTTAATTGAGCTGCCACATGACGGGAGGTGACACTTCTTGCCATAAATGTTATCGTCACACACTGACTCTCGTTTCTGGAGGAGCAGCACAAGAGGGGTCTGTGTCAATATATAGGGAATATATATAGGGGAAAAAATGAACGCAAGAGCGCGAAAAAGCGAAAGAGAGAGATAGAGGGAGAGAAAGAAACCCTTGAAGGGGTAGTGGAAGAGAAGGCAGATCCTTTACATGACCTTGTACACCCGCTGGTGCTACCTGGAGCACAAAACTTGACATGGCATCCAGAAGATATGGCAATGCGCCCGCGTCAGTCCGCTATCATTCATTGCAGCTGATGGGTTTGATTTTTCTAGTCAGCCCGTGGACGAGCCCCAAAAAAAAGAGAGAGAGAAAGAAAAAGTTTGGGAATAAGGGAGGAAGCGATGGAGCCAGACGCCGATGACCTCATCCCGTAACCTCCTCTGTTAAGCCATCAGTCTTTCTGACCCTTGTAATTAGCACACAAAGCACAGGGATGGAGAGAGCTCGCTTCAATTGGTCCCTGTGAGACTCCGCTCTCAGCCTACAAATAAGATATTGCCGCATAGACAGTATTTTACTGAAAGCAGAGAATAGATTTGTCTCCTGGCAGACACAGCAGATATTTCATCCAGGGTTTGCCTGTGGCTTAGAGCCTTGTTGGTATTAGTGTGCCTTAAAGTTGTTGGGAGCTTACGGTCCACACGGGAATACTTTCACGATATCAATTACTTCAAACACACAAAGCCACTTGCGGGGATTTTACACACACGTTCACCACAAGCGATGAGACACACAAGAAAAAACTGGTTAGCGGCATTTAGGAGAATGACATGGCAACTAACTCTTGCATCTCTAATTGGCCAAATCTGTACTAATTCTGTTCTATTATGGTGGGAAATGAGCGTGATGCTGCAGGGAGGTCTCCCCCTCTCCCCGCAGGGAGCCGGCAGCTCCACGCAGCACGGCACACCCATCTACGCCAGTCCCCCCCCCCCCCCCCCCCCCCATCAGGAGCCCCGGGGGGCAGGGGGGCCAGTCGGGTGAGGTAATTGAATAACTAACAGCAGATCACAATTTGGCTGACTCAAGCTCATCGGATGGACAGGAATGCTTAGGCAGCGCTGGCTGGCAAACCGCAGCCTGTATGGAAGCTCACTGGAAAAAAAAAAGCGGGAGCTGATGGGAGGGGATGATGGTGGGTTGTACTTATAGCTACAGTACAGAAGTGTAAGAAGAGAGGACAGGCAAGAGGCGGTGTCATCTCGCGAGGGAGTGATTTAACACCAATTCCAACTTCTTCTTATCGCGTATCTTAATGACTTTAATGACTTATATGGAAATTCTGAAAGCAACTTAAAGGCTTTGAGAATCAAAGGCGGCCTTTTGGAGGTCAGAGACTTGTTTAGTTTCTTCCTTCGGAGAGAAGTGGAAGCCTGTGGAGTCCACTTAGTGCAGTGACTGCAGCGCCGCATTCCCCACTCTTTGTCTTTGTTCCCTGCGAATAAGGACAGGAAGTGAGTGGAAGTGTGGAGGAACTAGTTTACTTATTCATCAGGTTTTCAAGTTCTTGCGGACGCAGAGTTTCACAGGGATGATAAATGGCATCTGAAGGCCCAGGTGGACAGGGGAAGGGGAGGAGGTAAATAATGGAACAGCCTGACAAACAAAGGAGGCTCCATGATGCATTGTCTGAATGTGAAACAAAGCCACAGGTGTGTGTGTGTGTGTGTGTGTGTGTGTGTGTGTGTCTGAGCAGGACTGATCGTTGCTGAAACTTTCCTTGTTTCTCAATCGCCACCCGAAGCCATGCAGGAGCGTTTAGGCGGCTTTTGAAGTGTGAGCCTTGGAGCAGCATCTCTGTGAAGCGGCCGTGTGGATGAATTCGGTGCAGATGCAGGGCCGGGACAGAAAATAAAATAAATAAATATATAAAAGAGGGAACGTCCCTACCGAGTGGAAATGTAACTCTAATGCAGCAGGAGGAGGTGGACAGGAAAGCTATTAAGGCTAAGCGAGGGCCTGGGGTCCACTCAAGTTTTACACTCCTACTCAGGGCGGCACTGTATATCGTGAGACTCTCTCTATCGCTCTCTCTCTCTCTTACACACATACACACAAACCCACACACACACGCACACTCATCCTCTCAACCTCCCGTTCCAGCTTCGTTCCGTCTGAACTCTTTCGCGGCGCTGAGCTGAGCAGACTCAAGGAAACGGTTCATTTAAATGTACATAATTTGCTCTCGAAGGCTCACTCTCGGTCTCACTGTTCCCCCGTGGCGCCACAGAGAAGCAGCCCAGGAGAGACAGACACTGAGAGAGAGAGAGCGAGAAAGAGAGAGAAGAGATTTTTATCCTGTAAGAATTCAGTGGGCAGAAACACTGGCTGGTAAAAGCTGGGCAGAGTGAGAGCTTCAGGTACACTGGACATTTATCCCCTGGGGGCTTTGATGCCAACACATGTTTTCATCTCGTCTCGCCACCAAATTCACTTTCACTTGCACTTACAGAAGCGTAAAAATAAAACGTTATATATATATGTTTTGGTATTTTAACCTTTAATCCAGGCCGGTTTTTCTTTCTTCATTTATCTTTATTTTTTGCTAGATTGGGAAATACTCTAAAGTTGACAAATTAAATATTTGAAAATTATTTTGATTATTATCTGCCAAAGATGTAATGTTTCCATCCCCGTCTGTTTGTTTGTTGATTTGTTTCTTTTCTTTTTTCTTGTTTTGTTAGTTGACAGGATTGTGCAAAACCTACTGGACAAATTACCATGAAACTTGGTGGATCCCTTTCATTGTGTTTTCTTTATTGATAATAATAATTCATGGATCTTGATGAAAACGATCAGGCGTATTTCAGGGACAGATATTTTTGTTGCAAATCCAAATAAAAATCTGAATCTAGTGAGTTTTATTGTGGTTTCATTTGGAGATTTTAGCCTCTAAAATATGAATATTTCCTGCTTTTACCTTTCAGATTTCCTGAAATTTTAATTTTATGGATAATGAAAGAAAACATGACCTTGAAAGATCATTATTTGGAGCCAAGTAAGTTGAGCACACCGACACACACACACGTACAAATTAAAGAAAGACAGAAACCAGTAGGTGAAACAGATCACAGGGTAAGAGACAGATAGCTCAGGGTGAAGACAGCAACGGGGGGGAAAGAGAGTGAAAAGCGGTTTGGCCTTTGTCAAAGTCAACACTTGACCTTTTGAGGATCAGAATGGGATCGCGCTGGCCGTGTTGCACACACTAGTGCGATGTCAGAGTGTACGAGATGCAAGGCGTGTTGGAGTTACCGCCGGACGTCAGGGTGTCACTCATCTGTTTCGCTTGTTTCGGTGTGTGAGGGTTTTCATAACCTCTGGATTTATTCCGCCTCAGTCTTCACGCCATCACTGACCCGAACGTTTGTCTGTTCTCCAAGAACAAAGTAAACAAAGCAAACAAATCCTCTTAATTGATTCCATTTGGGCTGAGTCAACTCATATCATATAATGAGTAAACAACTGGAGACGTCTGAGGAATGAAAGTCGTGCTTTTTGAACATGTTGTCAACCTGACTCTCAGTCTCTGTGATGAGAGCAAGTCAGAGCAAGGACAGAAATATGCATCAAAACAATCAGAAATGTGTTCTTGCTAAATTTCCGAAAATATATAGTGGCCAAATGAAGTGATCGGTACCTTACAACTTAAGACCTATGGACCTGAGGTAAGAAGTACATGTGGTGATATATGAAAAGGTCCAAGAGTGAATGTTGCTGGTACACTGCTCACAAGTTTGCTAGGTGCAGCTGAAATAAATGCTGTGTGCTGTCCAAAATTCAGACTACTCTCCCATGAGCAATATATATAGATATATAAGACACACATATATATATATATATATATATATATATATATATATTTATAGTCCTCCCAGCCTGTTCATCCAAGTGAGAAAATGTTTTTTCTTTTTTTCAAACACTCACTGGTGTTAGTTTTCAATTGCTATCTATATAAGCAAATTAACACTGCTTCATTTCTCATGTATTTCCCTATGGTGGTGAGAGAGGAGAGCTTCCCTGCTACATGCTATAGCTGTGATAAAGTGTAAATGTGCTGTCTGTGCAATTTCATTACCTCCTGATGCTGCTTCACTTTGGATCCTTTTCTATTGGAAAGTTTACTGAAAATCTTTTGATCAGTTTTTAATATGTCAATGAAGAAATAAAGATGTTGGACATGTAGCATTGCAGTAACGCAATTTGCATTAGAAACCGTTCAGGATGCCATAAGTGCCCCGTTTTTATGTATTAATTTGTTTAGTTGATGGTGACACAGCACATTAAATAACATTAGTATATAATACAGTATAGAAATATGACAGAGTTAGAATGCTATTTTTCCATCTTGTGTCCCCGGGCAGGTGAGAAATAACATTTACAACAAACATTTAAAAGTTATTGAGGAGTCTAATGTAACGTTAAGATACTTCAATTCATTGACAATGTCAAGCTCCTCCCCGCAGAGGAACACATTACAACATGTCACCTTAGTTTTTTGTCTGAGCATTGGTTTTCTTTGCTCGTTGTCATTGAAACATATGCATCCCTTAAAAGAATAATGTTTTCATTTCTACTGTGAAATTTAAGGCTTTTATGGCTTTTGATGTTACTTTATTTACTCTGCAGAGCACAGCTTGTCTCCAAAATTCCAAATTCTCTCAGGACTTAGATGTGTCTGAGCAGTTATAGAGAGATTCACAGATCCGGAATCAGTTGGATAATCACTTTATCTTTGTGGAAACAGAGAGGACATTTACCTAACGTGACTGCACGATACACCAATCAGCCACAAAATTGAAACTGGTTATGAATATGAATGTTGTCGCAATTCTAGCAGAGAATATTTAAATATCAATAAATAGATGATCACCGGTGATATAATGTAGTGATCGGTGGATATACAGTACAGCATTGTAAAAGCTTCCCAGCTAATTAATAGGGATTACGCTGTTTGAAACTTTAGAGCCCCACCTCTGAGAAAACTGCATCTACTATTGCAGCAGTGGAGGTAAGAGCTTATCCCGACATATACAGTATAAGCATGCAGCAGGTGAGCGGTTTCAGAACCGGTCTATCACAGGACAGACACATTAAATCCCTTGCTTAGACGCAGCTAACTACTGAGCTAATTTGATGCTCACGTTCAATAAAAATGAAAATGCTTAAGATGCTCTGTGTTTATGTATCTCACTGCCCCCCCCCCTGCAACAATCAAATTCAGTCATTTTGAGTCTCGCGCTTGTTGCCCCTGAGTCGGACCTGCTCTCCAGACCTGACACCTCGTCTCCCTCGACGGCAGCTGTCTCCAGCCCGAGGTAACTTGTAAGCCCCGGCGCAGCCACTGTAGAAGCAGATGGCTGGCACCGGCCATCTGCAGTTACACAAGCAACTATGCTGTTCACCCAACTGTTTACACAAACTGTCCTTTGTCATCACTGCTTTTGCCGTGAAATCCCTGTAATTTCACTAGTTAACCCTCTTTGATATTTGACAATCACTACATGGCCCCAGATTTTCTTGAACACCAACGACAATTACATTTTAAGTTGATATAAATGATATTAACATGCATCCAATGCATACATTTTAGTAACATGATAAGATATATACTGTGTATTTCAAATAAGCATCCTCCTTAGAACTTAAAACTCGGCTGCAAACGGATTCCCTATACTGAGGCTTTCATAACGTTAGAACATTTTAAAATTGCAAGGTTATAGCCAACAATAGTAATTTATCACATTTCCATAATAATTAGCCAAGTGTGAGCATTATGCCCGCCCACAGGAACAAAGGCAGCAGCTGCATCACAAAAGCCAGAGAGCACCGGAAAAACACTGACTTTAAAGTTCTGACCTTTATCATGGAGAATCAACAAAAGTTGTTATGGTCACACTTTTTAAATGTCATCGTTTTGCATTGTTATTATTTGCGATAGATTCTCTTTATTTAAAGTTTTTTTTAAAAGCTGCTTATGTTGGCAGAATTGTTATTAGTCTAAAACGAGTGAGACATTTGTTCACATGAAAATAACGTGTCCATGGCAGAGTTTAGGATTCCTTTAAACCAAACATAAATAATTGCAGGCTTCTGACTGATGGACATCTGGTAATTAAGACTCTGCAATATGGTCAGAAGCTCCAGAACAAGAGATGTTGTGTAGCCCCTTGACTTTTCTAATATTTTGGCAGCTACAGACGATTCTTTCTTAGCCCTTGACCTCCGCCAAATGGCACTAAAAACTCAAAATACCCATTAAGCATCAGCTTTTTTTGCTTTGAGAGGTTGTCTTTTTTATAATCTCAATAAACTCCATATGAATATGTTGAATCTTTTGGGGCAAGATGCCTTCTGGTTTCCATTTCAAGTTTAGGCAGGTGAACAGAGTCAGATTAACTTTGATAACAGGCTTTTGATAGATATAACATATTAGACACATCTTTCGATATAAGGGAGTCTAACACACACCCATTATGGTAAGGCAATCTCAAGCCCTACTATAGTACTGAGTCACTATTTATAAAAAGAAACAAGTATTTATAGTTAATGTATTAATGCATTGTATTATACAGTTGAGCCTTTATTTCTGGTCATTAGGCGTATGAGATACAGATATTCCCATCAAACCAGGTTGAACCAATTGACACCACTTCCAACACTGCGCCTTTGAACCACCTTGGTTGGTCGAAACAAGTCGTATTAAAACGGTTCTGCATGTAGCTGTGGCCTTAGGGTGGGCGTACTGGTGGGCGTACTGGTGACTGATCAACAGGAACAACCACAGAGACCCCCAAACGTTCCCTGAAATAGCTTTCACCCCCTTCCATCTGCCCACTCCCCTTAGGTAGCTTCCTACACCCCTCAACAACCCTGTGTTCCTGGGAAATAAACTATGTTTTTATAAACTTACCTCATTGTCTCTAACTGGTTTTTCTCCCCATGAATGCTCAGTGTCACTGGCAGTCTAATTGAGACACGTAGGAGTGTTATTGTCTGTGCTATTTCTGCTATTAATATGTTGAAATGCAGAGTTCCCATCTTTTCATAGCACACGCCCGCGTACAGTCAGTCTAGAAACCACAGGCTCAATTAGCTCTAGCAAATGATCTGGCCTTTGGTGGAAACCCTCCAGTCCTTGCCAAACTTTGCCAGCTGTCATGGCAACGGGTGACACGCTGACATTTTCAGTCGGGCGTGTTTATCACCTCACGCCCTCCCTGCAATGTACACCTCTGACATTTTGGAAGGGGCGGAGCTCGGGCTGTGTACAGAAGCGTCTGTTTGCATGTTGGTGTGTGTGTGTGTGTGTGTGTGTGTGTGTGTGTTTACAAACAGTTTCCTATACTCTTGTATGCTCATGTGTATGCATGTATATGTAGATCAATGTTGGCATGTGTTTTTCCCCCTCAGGAGTCGCTCTCCCGT
The DNA here is from genome assembly GCF_949316205.1 of Platichthys flesus. Taxonomy (NCBI): domain Eukaryota; kingdom Metazoa; phylum Chordata; class Actinopteri; order Pleuronectiformes; family Pleuronectidae; genus Platichthys; species Platichthys flesus. Next base: position 13,054,416 of record NC_084960.1, on the reverse strand, counting down.
TAAAGCTGTTGCATCTCATCACTGTGCATCTTTATGCCAAGTGTTGATTCCACCCCCCCCCCCAAAAAAAAACAAAAAACAACATGCTGTGGTACCCTGTAAGTTATCCATTATAAAACCATTATGAATAACTCAGCCGTGTATGATTAATCTTTTCTCATATTGAATGCATGAGTGAAAAAATAAAAAAGAATCTGCTGTAATAATATGTGTTTGTATTCAGATGCATGTACACAGACCTTGCGCTTAAGTTTCTCGCTCGATAATTGAAAAGTGAATAGAACAGTGAAGTTGTGGGCTCGTGGCTCATGGCCTAATTTGGCAGATGGCTCACTGAATCTCTCCGTGGAACCATTCCCTTAAGTGTGTGTGCCGCGTGCATGTGTGTTTGTGTCGATTTCTGCTCGTGCAACTCCGCCGAGACAAAGCCTCCTCAAAGCGTCCTCCTCACGATTCAAGTTTACATCAGGAGCAGCCCTGGAAGGTGGTCGTAGTTTGCAGTTTGGGCTTTAGTTTATTCCCTGGCTTCTCTCGAGCCTCCTTTACCCCCCCCCCCCGGTCTCCTTCACCTTGCTGGACCTCATTACCTCCTCTGTTTACGTGAAACCTCATCTTATTCCCAGACAATCACCAGGTTAATGTGTTCAGTTTGGAAAGTGTCATCCTGAACATTTGCGGTTCAGTGTGTGTTCAGTGTTGGTGGATCGGCAAAAGCCTTGTGGTTGATTATTCGCAGTTAGCAACAATTTGATCTTGCTCATTTCTTCACTTGTGCGCGTATATTTTTAGCCCATTTTCTCACTCCTTGAAAAGGTTGTTTGAGGGTTAAGATGAGGACATATTGCTGAGATCTGGTGGAATGAACTTCTTCTCAACAAGCCAGTGCTTCTACCACTTTATTTGGCGATAAACCTGAAAGAGTGGAAATGTCACTAATAAACTCTGTAACAGCAGATCAGCATTTTAAGAAGCAGTATGTTGTTATGTCTGTTAGGCATGATGAAAATAACGATAATAATGAATCTTTTTATTTTGATTTAATTTATTTCTTAAAAAGCATTCAATCCACATTGCTCATTTAACCAAAAACCTAAAAAAAAGAAGTTTTGGTGCTTTGTGTAAGAAAATAAAGCCATTTCCTCAATATGTTTATTCCAAACATTATTTTCAAATTTTTGGTGGTTATTTGCCAGATCCTTTGGACCAGTGACCTCTCAATGTCCTCACAGGAGTGCTGTTGAAGTAAAAAAGAGAAAAACGAGAGAGAAAGGCAGTGAGGGAATTCTGCGTCGTCTGAACATATGGCAGTAGAAAAGAATAATGGATTCGTCGCTCTAAACCCCCAAACCCCCATAAACTGGCATGTTTCCAGAGGTCTTCTTCCTGTTTCTAAATATCATTACACAACCATTCATTGCTTTGGCACATGCCAAAGGGAGGTGTGAGATACATGTATGTCTCCATGTTAACAATCCAAGCACATGGTCTAAAGCACTTGCATTCAGAACGAGTGTCCAAACTTGTCTAGCGAGTTTAATGGTGGGAAAGGAAGTTGCTGCACCAGATGTTTGGTCCAAATTATTTATCCTTGGTGCTCTTTGAGTGTAGCATGCAATTAACCAATAAAAGTGCCATCTTCCACTTCCCTCCAGCTGCACTTGCACCTTGGTAGATTTCTATTTTAATGGAAGCAAGGATGCTTAACTGCAGAGGAAAGACACACAAGCAGATCATTTGTGTGTGTCACAACTGGAAGGTACGCACAATTTCCACCTGCCTAAGTACTTTAGCTGCATATTACTCTAATGATGATTCACCATAAATAAAGTGCACTGATTTTAGGACCATCAATGCACCTGATCACTCTCATTTCCAGTGTATTAATGAGTAAACATGCTGGACAGGAGAACGACAGTTTGATCCCACTTGGTGCATCTTTGCGCTCCAGTAAAGATCTGTTTGTGTGTCTGGGTTGTGTGGACTTGGGTCAAAACCATAAAATAAGGATTGGCATTGTGAGGGTTCCTAAAAAAAACAATTTTTGAAGGATGAGACTTCAGACAGGAATTTTAGAGAATGTCCACACAATCGGTTCCGGACGGTTCTTTTTCCAGACTTTTCATATTAGAAGAACGCAGCAGGGGATTCTGTGGTCAGACGCGTTAGAAGCAACAAGGGGAATCTCCGTAGCTTTCAGGTGAGGGGTGGTGCCGCAACGTGACGTATGCATTCTGCTGTGGAGATCTCAGTTGTTTCTTTATAGCAAATCAACACCAGCGTTGGCCCTTTGGCACCCTTGACATCTTTTGGCACCACTTTTTCATCTTGAGGTGAGAAGTTTTTCTTCTTTTTGCCGAGCTTTTTTCGAGGGGGCTGGCAGGGGAAACTTGGGAAAAAGTCCTGATCCTCTCACTCAGTCATTTGCATTCGTCTGGATAATGTCAGGAGATTACCTGCAGCTCCATGCATGTCCGAAAACCGCTTTGTTTTTATGGGTATAGATGGAATTAGGTTTGGGTTGTGATTAGACATTTAGTTTGGATAGTAAAAGCTGGGCTAAGGAGCTTTAAACACATAATAGTGCCTGTCTTCACCAGAAGAGAAAGACTAACTGACATGGGTTTTACGCTTGTGCACCTGTGCAGAAAGCTGCCACGTTTTATTCCAGCCTGAATTCAGTTTTTTCCCAACAAATTTATTAATTACTCTAATTTCCCTAAATGTTGTGCAACAGCTCACTTTTCCGGTGTGAATGTGCTCATCATGGCTCCCACAGATTGTCTCATCCTCTCATGCGCGTCTTTATTTAGACAGTCGTCTGCGTTGAGAGGCGGGTTGTGTGTGAGCACCTCGCAGCAAGCGCTCCACACCGACATGTGTCTGTATGTGTTAATCATGGATGCCTATTTCTCTCCCGCTCGAGCCTCCTCCAGACCTCCCGTGGCTCTCTCTCTCTCTCTCTCTCTCTCTCGCTATCACTGGCTGTGTCTCCCCCGCCTCAAGCGAGTGCAGCACAGGTGACACAAGGCAACACGACTGGGATACCAGACATCCATCAGACTGCGAGAGGTAGCAGGAGAGAGGAATTATTACTCAGTGCAAGCAGGCTGCTCAAAGTTATGCAAGAATCTGGTGGCTTTTAGAAGTTTGGCATGATTACGTGTTTTCTTGGTTGCACTGTCTCCCTCAGACATCTTGTGGAGGGTTTCTTCTGTGTTGTTCACAACGTCTTGATTTGCCAGTTAAGGTGGCCACCTCTCTCACTGTTCAATATCTTTCTTATCTGCATGCTAATGTCTGAAACAAACCGCGTGATGGCCTATCCTGTTCGAGTGGGAGTAATGCGGAGGGTAATGTCTCCTCTCTGACATCTGCCCTCCGCGATTCTGAGCTTATCCACCTCGCCGCTGTTCCTCGCTGCAGGCCGTTGCAGCTCCGTCTGATGTCCGCTCACGCAACGCACCACTGTTCTCCGAACACACGGGCAAGCACACTCGCACAGATCCAAGACTCGCTGCAATTAGAGTCATGTGGTGTGAGCCCACTGCCTCCCACGATTCGAACCAATAAGGTCATTTTTTTGCAGATGAAGAAAACAAACACTTCCATTTCTGCAAGTTTCAAATCTGCTCCACAATCCTTGACAACTTCATGCGTTGTATAGCGTTGTATTCAGAGTGCTGGTCTCTTTTCATAGCAGCTGTTTCTGCAGAATCTTTGCCTTTTGTTTTCCCGTCTTTATAAGACATGTAAATGTCATGGATGTTGTTTTAGATGAGGGGATATATCTGTGTTGTTTTATTAAAGAGCAGGTAGCAACAGAACTTAATGCACTGTATAAAAAGTTAACCATATATTTACATATTTGTTGCCCTCATTTTGCACAAACGTTTACACATTTGGTCGCTGTTTGCCTACAAGGATGTTCTTTTTTTGTCTCTGGTACATAATTGAGTTCCACTAATGTAGCAAGTTCTGCCTCGTAGCAAAGAAAGGGTTTGATCTTTGTTTAAAGTGTGTCAGCTTTTTAGCCCTATTAGTAGTTTGGTCTTCTTTGGGGTTTGTGTAAAGCACAAGGGAGATGGCACTTTAAAAGGTCACTAATGCACTGAGCCTGCCTGCTGAAGGGGAAAAAGGCATGTTGGATGTTTGTTTGTTCTTTTTTATCTCTTTTCATAGTGACTTCTCTAGAGATGTGGCTCTACAACATGTGAGGAAACCATGTTTTTTTCACTGTGGAGGAGGAGGAGGAGGATGGAGAAAGTGAGAAAACATTTACTGCAACGCATCCTGCACCGTCCCTGCATTCAAGTGCCGACACGGGCCGTGCTCAGACATTTCAACATTAAAAGGAGATAGCTGAAGTCAGAGAAAGGAATGAGGGTCAGAGGTCTCTGGAGTCCTGTGAGTCAACCGATGTAGCCAGGAATACGGTGCTGCGGTTTCAAACAAGCGTATATGCAAGGCAGCGGAGCGGCAAGGTGGGATCGCGGCATCACCCAGTCCGAGGGTGGGCCTGCAGATAAGGGCCCCGGGCCCCTCACCTCGGTGCGCTCCCCTGGAGCAAGGAGTGACTGCAGAGTACACCTGGCCTGGCAGCTTCAGACCATCCAGGGACAACTGGGGGAAAGCTTCCTCCTCGGCCGCGACCCAAACTGACAAAGGGAATCATGTGCAGCGGGGGGGAGCAAACACAGCAAGGTTGACAGTGTTAATGTGTGACTGCACTATCATGCGGAGCTTCCCGTGTGCGTGTGTATGCACGCGTGTGTGTGTGTGTGTGTGATGCGTGTGTGTGTGTGTTTTGAGGAGGCTCTGGGGCCGATCGACTAACAGCTGTCCTGCTTTCCTAACCTTTGTGTTTGTCATACCGGGTTAAAAGCAGGGCACGGTGAGGAGAGAAGAAAATAGGTGAAGGGAGAAAAAAGAAAAGTGAGAGGAAAAAGGTCAGTTTTGAACATAAAGAGGAAATCATGGTGTCACAGCGTGTGTAAGTCAGAATTGTTAAAGTGTCTGCTGTAGATGGCAAGCTTTTATAAACCTGAGCAAGCTGCCAACTTACTCGTTGCCCTACAGACAGCTTCTGCTGTGCTGTTAAGGATGCCACATTAAAATTAAATAAAACCATCTGATTAATTATCACTTTAAAAAAGCAACCAGGAAACAGTCGCCTCTTTTCTCACACCACTGATACAAAGGCACCTCACTTCATTTTCACTTTCATTATCCTTTAAAAACACAAAAGACAGTGAATACTGATACATGGACACCTGGCCTCGCTTTTTTGCTCTATGGCTGTGTCTGAAATACACTAATACACACTCAGTGGTTAACTCCACGAGGAGCAATACATTGAGATTGACACATTTGAATCCTCATTATTAAGCGCCAACACTGACAGCTGTTAAATCACACAAAGGTAATTTTCACATCTATAAAATTTGACATTCTGCACAGGAAGCAGATAGTAGGGTGATGCTGCAGATGCTACTTTTCATGTTCTACGACTGGTTCTGAGGGACGAGCGGTTAATAATGGCTACAATTCATTATCCCATTAGCAGCTGGAGACACACGTGGGCTCAGGTTTCTGACTTGAGGAAATGCCAGGGACAACGTGGAAGTTGTCACTTCTCCTCGAGTTTCTAACGTTCCTCATCTGCCGGCTGCATGTACAGGAAATACAGTGAAAACATTGCTAAAAAAAGGAGCTGTAGTACAATGAAGTGCACAAACAGACTGGAAAGAGATTTCAGGTTAGGTGGCAGACTGAAACAACAAATGGATCAACACAACACGGTGACACAAATCTGTCCTTCCATTCCGGGAACTTGTCAGGGGTTGTTATGAATGAAATCAAATCTCACATCCTGTACGGACCACTGCAAAATCCATCTCGAATGCTTCTAACCTTTTTTATTTTTCTCGAATGCACACTTTGTCTTCCGCCGGGAGTATTTCTAGATAAATAAACTTCAAACTTAGAAACTCTTGCCCAGAAATGTTTTTGGTATAGTAGTTTTTTTCCCTTCGTTGCGTGTAAATGTTTTGCTACACAGTGAGGTTATAATGTGCTGCAAGAATTTTTTTTATATCTTAACTCTATGGAAGACCTGTCACGAAACAGGGATTAGAAGTCTGTTTGATATCAACTGTGATTTAAGAGAGATGTTCTATCAAGGAGAGGTTTGCTTCTACACTACCCACAATCCCATCTCTGATTGGTGGAGCTCACTGTGACCATGGAAATGTTTTCCAGGACTTCAAAAAAACATGTCAGCTAGGATTGGATCGATGACAACACAGACGTTACACTACTACAGAAGGTTACTATACATGATATGAAACTACATACTGTAAACACAAACCCTGGCTATACATTGCAACACTGTATTAATAACAAGGTTTAATTTAAGATAAAGCATGCTGGACGTTGTTGGGAAGGGATCATTCACAATGGTTTATGGGATGCGTAGTTTCTTCAATCTTAAAATAATTCTATGCACAGTCTTGTACTTTTGCCTTTTTCCAACTTTCCAATTCTTCTTTTTTTCATTGCTCCAAATCAAATGTTTAATGGTTACGATTCATCTCTTTGTTGGTTGAACTGTTTTTTTTTTTTTTTTCTGAACCTTCAATTGAGAAAATGAATGGCAATTTTCCTCCCTGAACCACAGTATTTCTCAAAGTGGGCTGTCACTGTAGTGTTCAGTGCAGATTGTCCCCCGTCACTTTGATTTGGCCAAATACTCACACACTGTGCTGCTTTCTTTTGCACAGCAGATTAAACTAAACAACATTTTAAAATAAACCTGGCCCCAATTTCCTGACAGTTTTAAGTCCATTAGTGTTGAAGAGCAGCCACTTTTAACTTAATCAGAATATTTCAAACCAAATCTGGTCTTGTGTCAAACACTAAAGCACAACTGGCAGACACCAGTATTTTTTGTCTTCAAAATTACGTTTGGAATGATTTACAGATGCTGGTGCCATTAAACGAGGCTCCAGCATTCTCATTCGCCCTAGGTGTGCATGTGGTTAGCTTGTTACACGCTGGAGGGAAATGAATAAAACGATACAGAGAGGGCGGACTGCCTCCCTTAGCAGCAAAGCAGTGCGGCCCAGCACAGCAGCCAGTGTCACATCCCATTCCTGCCAGGGCTGAGGAATGTCCAGTCCTTGACACTTGTCCAATCCAAGCTATCTCAAGCGCTCTCCTCCAGCCTCACGCCGGCTAATCCCTCCTGACACCTCACACAGCCCCGACAGAGAATCACTCTACCCTGAAAACAATCCAGCCCTCCTCCCTCCCCACCCTAAATCGGCACCACCCCCCCCCTCTCCTTGTGTCTGTCCGTCTTCCTTCTATTTCTCTTTACCCTCCCCTCCCCATCTATCCCGTCCCTATTACTTCTCTCTGTGGCCTACTCTTTGTCTTGTGTCTCCATCTGTCTTTGTCAGGCCATATTCTGCTCCTCTTCTATTTCGCTCAATCTTTCCTCCCCCTGTCTTTTCTCCTCCACCCTCACTTCCTCGCTGGGTATATCACGCCTCTGTTGATGAGAATCTGTGAAAAGACGCCACGGTCGAGGATGAGGAATAGCCTGCATTTCCTTATGGGCTCATCTCGGCATTCAGAAACTGCATTTTACTCAACTGGGGCATGTTGCCTAAGTTGGAGCGTCTTTATCTCTGAGCGCACCTTTACAGATGGAGAGAAGCTCCTCAGGATCACTTAAAGGTGGAAGGAGAGAGCGCAGACACCGACATCTTTCCCTCGAAACCCATCCACCCTAAATATATTTAACCATTTTGGAGGGAAAAGAGAAATGAGGGACCGGCTGAAAATATCTTTTTTGTTATGTCTCCACTGAAATTCTAAGTTGAAGCAGTGCAAGAAATACACATTTCCAGTCTTGTTGTTTGTTAGTCCCACGGAGCAAATGAGACCCTGAACAGATCATTTTGCCTAATTAGCGTGTGTGGGATACAAGAAGAGAGAGACAAGCCACTCAAAAAAATCCCATTTATTATTTAAATGTATTCAACAATTCCAAAAGATAAGATAGACAAACATTTCATAGATTTCATTTACAAGCTGTTTGTTCTTCTCATCATTATCTATAGAGCCTTCCCACCCTACAGAGCACAATCTCATTGGCTGCTGAGTAAAATATCTGTCATTGGCTGTAGCACAGAATAACTCTGAAAAAGAACAATGTAGCTATGGCACGGCACATGCTAAAATGCAGACACCCACTGGTATGCACACAGATACACACAAACTCACACGGGCAAACACGCACACGCGTGCGCACACACACGCCCCTTTACACTCAACACACACAAACGTGCAGTCATAATAGGCCAAGTCACTCACCCAATCAGTTTCATTCTCTAGCAAGCTGTCAGGCCGCCATGTTGAGTAAATATTACCATAATTCCTGTGTGTCAGTGAATATGCAGCTAATGAAGGGATGACATCCACTGAAGCTCAGAGACACTGAAACAGAAGAAATTGCCCACTCACAGTTGCTGTGCCTGAACGCCCCGTCTACCTCCCCACCGCCTTGCTCACTTCTGGCTCTGACTCTCCGTCTTTGTGACTCTCTCTCCCTCGCCCCCTCCGCACTGCAGAAGCCGGATTTTTCTTATTCCTCTTTTCTTTTGAACCGCAAACCGCGCAGCAGGGAGGAGGAGAGCACGGGCGCTCTTTGACTTGGTTACCTCAGAATCTGAACTCTGATTTTCGCTAGGTTGTGCCGTGTAGAGCATCTACGTGACGACAGCTAGAACATCGAAGAGACGATTTGAACTCTACATTTTTGAATCCAAACAGCAGCAGGACACTGTGGGTTGGTGAAACGTGTGCGGTGGTGTATGGGGGAGGCTATTGTCTAGATGAGAGGTTTCTGTTGTCAGACACATTAGAAGGTACGGTGCAGGATATATTGTTATTCTCCACATGAACAATATATATATAATAGCCTTGCTATAGCCAGTGATGGAGAGAAACATCCGCTGCCATGTAATACTGACAGTCTCAAGTTGAGGAATTAGTTTTTCCAGCAGTTACATCTCGGAGCTGCATCACATATAACATCTCACAAACCCATTCTCTCAGTCTAACAAGAAATCTTCACACTGGACAAATATATTCTATTTTTTAAATCTCATCTGTGTAGAGTATTATGCTTGTCTACAAAATAACGACACAATCTAAGGGATATTACACGGAAACAACACTACAAGTTTCGGTCAATGGAGTCCACCGACAGTACGGCCGACTGTTGCCCGCTGTGGAAAGAGGAGGTGAGATCATCCACTTTTTGCAGGGTTTTCATTTTTGTTCTGTGCAATGGGGCAGGGCTGAAGAGGAGAGACGATGAAAGCGAGGAGGTTCTGACACGTCGGCATTATGTCGAGGAGCGCAGAAGAAAACCAGCCCACCTCCTCCCCACGTCCCACTCCTCCCACGCCGCCGGGCCCGTCCCCCTCTCAGTGTGTCCTTCGGGAGCTTTGCGTCCAGGCTCGGCTACAGAGCCTGGATGCCGTGGCTTGATGGATACGAAGCAGAGGTGTCCGTGATGATGGAGAGATTTAGGAAAACTAGGAAGGATTCCGGCTTTTTAACACACACCCACACAACCCCCCCCCCCCCCCCCCCCCCAGTCGTACAACTCTTCCTCTCTGTCACTTCCCGTCCGACTGTCTCTGGGTCTGTGTGCCTTCAGTCTGCGTAGAGGATGAAGCCGGAGAAGGTGCTGTACTTGTTGTTGTTGCCGCCGTGGGCTTTGCCTCCGTCCAGTTTGATATAAATCTCGTCGCCCGCGTCCAGATGGAGGATGACGCTGTTGGAGGCGTAGTCGTAGTTCTGGTCAGCGTCTTGGGCGATGGCGCTGGCACGAACCTGGAAGAAAGAAAGGGGCACACGAACATGTAGGAGAACAGGTCGTCTCGTTAGATGCAGAACATTTCAGGGACATTTGCTCAAGTCCAGGAAAGCACTTAATACTCATTCTAAAGACATTCTCTCACATATTGTCAAATACTCTTTTCACATTTGTGGGTTTCTGCTACTAAACCTGAAGCTCTAACAAACCTCTCAGGCTGCAGAGTCCTCTGCATTTGTTATTTAAATACTAGAAAAGAATGTATTCATCCATCCATTATCTATACCGCCTATCCTTAAAGGGTCGCAGGGGGCTGGAGCAAATCCCACCTGATATCTATAATACATATATATTTTAATACAAGAGCAAGATCTGCATAAAATATATACATCAGGCGAAAGTAGCAAGGGGAGCTTCTACAGCTTGGGAATAGCAGGCAGTTGCATACACGCCTGAATATAAGTGCCACAGTTCTTATTTATTGATCGATTTATTCTAATCGAGAAAGCCCAGGACTTCAGATCCAAAACATCTATTGAAAATATAGCAAGATATCATCATCATTTATCTGAAAAAAAAACAACAATCATGACCAACACAGCTATAAAGGAAAATGGAAAAGCCATGAAAAGGAAAGCAAAGAAAACCTAAAACTGTCACTAGACTTTAAAGCACTTACTGCTGCAGCCCAAAGGGAAATTTGTTGTTCAAAAAGAGAACATGTCAGTTTGGGAATACCCAAATAAAAACTATCTGTTGTTGAAATGCCAAACCCCAACGTTTTTACACTGGACACACCAATGGCTCAAGTACTTCTTCATATTGATATTAAACCTACAGGAGCAACCGGAGGGTCAGTCAGACCTCAGGCCGTTCTGTCAAGCAGATTTATGGTTTCAATCTAGCCATCGGTCTTTCATAGAAGACCAACATTGAGCATCGGAACAAAAGGTCTGCAGAAAGAGAAAGTTCGAGAAACCTAACACCAGGGCCAACTCTGGGGGCGTCGGACTCTGGAGGAAATTACTGAGCAATACAATATAGGAAAAAACATCAAGGACGACTGCTGAGTATGATACGACGTATAGATTCTCTGGTGTGAATTTGTATGATTAAAAGATTAAAAAAAAGCAAAGTTTACGTTTACCCTTGTTTGACTGCGTGTGTGTGTTTGTGCATGCGTGTGTCTGCGGGCGTGCCTGTGTGTGTGTGTGTGTGTGTGTGTGTGTTCTGGCTCTTTGGAGCAGCTTCTAAATAACCTGTCCTGACTAATTAAGACCTCCATCACAAACAAGCTCCCTCCCGCTCGCTCGCTCTCTGGGGAGGAAAGCAGAGCTTCGGTGCCAAATGGGCGCTGAAAACAATAGAGGTGCTTTTCGAGCATGTGTGTCGTGGCGTGAAAGAGATTTACACAGCTGTAGATCGTCTGTTGGAATGACCTTGCAATGTTATAAATGAAGTCGCGTGTTTTCGGACGCGCAACTTTTTGTACATGTTGTTTTTGCTGAAGGAAACTTACAAAGAGAGGCGGTGGACTAGTGGCAGAAACTTGGACTATGGGCAGAAAAGGTCTCTGGTTCGTCTCTGGTTCGACTCCACGGAGAAACAACAAAAAGACGAACCTGCATTGATCTATCCAAAAAATCCAAGAGGATTCTCCCCACCCTGTCTAGTGCCCCTGAGCAAGGCACCTTACTCCCCCAACATCTGCTCCCCGGGCGCCGTACATGGCTACTCACTGCTCTGTGTGACTTGCACCAGATGGGTCAAAAGCAGAGGTAAAATTTCCCTATCTGCATGAGTGTGCCTGTGCATGTCTGTGCATGTGTTTGGGATAAATAAATGCATCTTTATCTTAATCTTAAAAAGTAAAGAGACGTACAGTGTCAGTCACACACTGGATGATGCCTGCATATGTGGTGTGCACACAGGTGAGCTTTTAAAATTAAAAGTATTCCACTGATTAATACTGCGCTCCTATACCATTATTAAATAAATAATGTTATGCACGCACCCCTCTGGATCCTCAAGAGGCCTTACGCCTTGTCCAGGTTTGCATTTGAGATTTCCAACACCTGTAAACGGACTGATACGTTCATACAGGGTGAGCAGTGGAGGACTCACTGTCGTTTTAAGTTCCCCAGATTTAAGACTGTTATTGCGGTTGTAAAGGACACACCTCCCCTGAGGCCCAACAAAGCATTTAAATTAAAACAAGCCTCATAGCTAAAGCCACAATTCGCTACACTTTAGTGCTAGTTACAGGTTTCTAGCCCTATATGCCCCCGAACAGCGGCTAAAAATAGACCACACCCCTTGAAACCGCATTTAAATCCACTGGATCCCGATTTTTTTTTGGATCTGCGTGAAACTGCACGAGCATCGATAACTAATTCCTTTTTTTCCTCAAAGTTCTCACATAATTCCCTGAAAAATCAAGAACTGAACAGTCAACCTTCACATTTTGAGTTACAGTAACTTTGATCCCCCAAAGAAGTAACTTTTTAACCCAGATGTAAACCCAAAATGAAATGAAGTGACTGTAACCTCGAAGATATTGTTTCACCTCAAGTCCAATGTGTACGTTTACAGAGCAGAAGCAACAACAATAATGTTCCACTCGCCAAATGCTAATAGTCGGCCTTGATTGTCAGCGGTATTGAACAGTTACTAACAAGGACACCCGCATCAGTCATAACTGGTATAGAATACAGTCGAACGAGAGGATCATTATTCTCTCCGGAGATGAAAAAGAAAGCAACTGTACATCCTTTAAAGCAGCCACTGGTTAAATAAGCCAATTAGTCACTTAGTCTGGTCACTGGGGTTGAATCAGAATCAATAATTCATGCGTGTTCCAAGTGTTTTCCTGTGGCTCATTATCAGGTCTCTAAAGTCCGCTCTGGCCCTGGCCTCGGTGTTTGCAGGCAGATTTAAATCGGAGCTTTGGGGCGGCCACACAGACAACATCGGGCTGGCCCAACAATTCATTTTGCACAATTTAAATAAATATATTTAAGGTTTTACTCAAACAATCCCCTTGTTCCATAATTAATATCACGCTAACCTCCTCTAAATCATGTTTGGCGCTTTGTGCTTCTAATTGAAGTGCTTGTACTCTCACTCAAACACTCTCTTTCTGTGGATTCGGTGAAATTGATACTAATTCTTCATTAATTCTAAACTCTCGTCTCCTGTCGATTTTCTACCACAACCTGCCGATGGGAACATACGGTTCCAGATGTGGAGGTTGTGAGGAGGCGGTGCAAAGTTTTTTATTAAACAGCAAACTTAAAGATTTTTATAAACTGAATAATAACTGTAACATGGAAGGATGGATTTGTATCTAGGGAACTATTGGTATAAATCTTCGGATTTCAAACTGCTAATGATGGAAAGATTTGTCAGAAAATTCTGCCCAGGGAAGAAGTGAGTGGGTGAAGTGCCTCTCTCCACATCCGCACAACGACAACGAGGCAGACCTGCACTGGAAAGAAGCATTGCTGTAAAAAGCATTGAAGTGGCAAGGTGCCATATCTGTGACACCTTATGTTGATCCTGATTAAACCAGACTGTTTGTGTTACACCCCATCACTTCACAACACATCATTATATCCATCATAGGTGTGAGATCCATATATTCATATTCCACTGCCTCAGCTGCTTCTCGTGGTCTCTGCTATCTTCCACGATTCAACGATAAATACAGACATTTTCAGAAGTTTCCCCCAAAATGAAAAGTTATTTTAATTACTTGCAGCTAACAATTTCTTTTTTTTCCCTATTAAACCATTAAGTAATTATTGTCCTTTTTCTATCCAACAGATGCTCACACCACTGAATGATTTCCAAACATAGACGAGCTGTTTTCTTTCGCGTCGCCTTCAGCTCGCAGGCGCTGAATCATGGAGCAGAGAGGAGCAAGGCTGACGCTGCTTCAGCTTTTTCAGCGACATCATTGATGGTTAAGTAAAAACAACTCGAGTTTGTAATTGAAGGTGAAAGTGAATAAAAAGGAGAATTTGTGCGTCTGGATATCATGAAGCATGCGCACATGGAAGGAGCATTTCGTTAATCGTTCTCAGGCTGCACAGAGAACAAGACAAACTTCTCTTCTTCTATCAAAGCACACGGCACAGACAGGATGTCTGATCGGGAAAGAAAAGAGAAGATCTGAGGTTTGTCTCAAAGTTTTTAAAAACCACACCGTCGACTGTAGCGGTTGCGTCGGCGTGAAATTAAAGGCTAATCTGAATAATGAAATTCCGAGGTGAGGTTTTAAGATGCAGTAGTAATATATTCAATATTGTACAGTTTTTTTTTTTTTTATTGTTTATCCTCCTGATTAAATCTAGCGCAGCTCATATCGATGTGCAAACAAAGCCTCCTGTTCTGATTCCGAGATGCCGGTGTCCAGTGCATATTAATATGATGGGATGTGCCCTGAGTGTGCCAAGTCAACACCGTCTTATTAGAGGTTTACCTCTTTTGAGGTTTAGCGGTGGCGGTAGCGGAAGCGGGGGGGGGGGGGGGGGTGGGGGCTGGTGATGTCGGCTCAGGTGGATTTGTCAGTCGGGATTTTAATGAAAGTTTAAGAAAATATTTGCCTTTACAGTTGTTCACACAGGACCCGGGAACCTGAATGTCAGAGACGGGTTATGTAACTTGAATTATTTTCTTGATTGTTCTTTAAGGAGCTAAATTTACGACTCCTTCAAGGGAGTCGTTTCACCGATTTTCTTTCTGACCGGTGGAGGAGGTAAAAATATAACATTTTCCTTTAGTGAGCAAAGCCCCGATCCTTCCAGTTCTCTCACATTGATATTATTGTTTTGTTTTGCTTCTTCGCTCTAATGGTTTTTATCCCCTTCTGAGACTCTAACTGCCGCAGTCGAGGCCTCCTTCGTTTGCCTTCAATGATAAGCACGCATGAATAAAACCTCTCGCTATTTTTGAAATAATGATCTGGGAGTTTATTTATTTACTGTATAATTATTTATTTGTTTTCCTCTTTCACACAAAGAACTTGTTAGGCACATGAGCCAGAGGTTCAAATGTAGGATATGGCAGACGTATAGCGAGAGATGAGCAGGACTAACAGCCAATTGGCAGTGCGTGACCTTGACGCGGCGTATGTAGAGCAACTTTGACAAGACAAACAAAGCATGAGGCTGTGAAGCGCCGGAGCCAGGCGATGGTAAATGAGGTGTCAGGCAATGTTGTCTTCCTCGTGGCTGCTCGTGCGTGTTTGCATCCGTCACTTCGTCAACGTGATGGCTTTGATTGAACAACACTCTGGAGTGGAGACGCAAGAGAAGTCCAGGCTGCGCACGGGCTTAACGGACGATGGTGTGCCTGGGAAAGTGAAGAGTGGATCCTCTCTAACGCGTGCACTGTTTAACTGTGACTACGGAAGCCGCAGTTATCAATAATGATGGTTTTTTTTGTTTAAAGATGCCGCCCCCGAAGACGGCACGTTCCAAAACACTCCTCCTCGGCCTTGTGGGATTTCAACTACAACCAACAGATCCTATTGCAATTTATTTAAAAAGATGTTTTACACCACTCTCATTTGGCTGCTCTGCTTTCATTTTAAGCCGTTAAAGCACACTGTTGATGAAAACGACGACAATCTGAGGCCCTGGCTACACGTTGTGTCTGGCACCGGGGGGGGGGGGGGGGGGGGGGGGGGGGGGCTGCAGAGTCGCTCTGGGACAGTGATCTTACGAGAGGCTTTGTCACCGGGACAAGGACATGTCTCGTGGCCGCTCTGACAGGGGATTTGTTGACTCGACGCCGAGCCTCCATTTTGAATCGACGAGTCTATCGGCCCTCTCTAAATCAAAGTGCACTGCTGTCTAATTGTGTTTGAACATTCCAGCCGTGAACTGCATGCTTAATAGCAGCTTAGCCGGCTTGCCACTGCTATCGAGCCCGCTCCAACGCTTGACCGCACACACGCACACACAAATACACACACTCAATGTGACAGAGGGGCAAACACACACATCCATATGCATCCCTGTGTACAAACACACCCGTGGGATGCAGGTTTTGATGAAATAATGAGGACGGCAAACCCACGACGGGTTGCCGGAGAGTTGTATAATCAGGTAGCGTCGGGTCTCCTTACGCGCTACAGGTCCATTTGTCGGAGAATTAAAGAGAAAACACGATGAGAGGTGTGACATGGTAACAGGACATTTGCCATCTGTCAGACGAGAGTCGGAAAAGGCCTCCTGAATTCAGTTCACCAGCTGTTCTCTTTGTACCTGCTCAGCCTCCTTTGAAACGGGACGACTTTCACTGCTCAAACCTTCTCGCTGTTTGTTAATCTGCTCGCAGCCACGCTGGAGGTGAATCCGGCGTCAGACATTAGTTCATTAGTTTATCACGTGTCCCGCTGATACCGGATCTGAGCGTTGCAGGAACCGCTAAGGGGGCCCGGCGTAACGGGAACACACAGAGGGCGGAGAGAGGAAGACGACTCCTGGAAAAACTGCTCAGGAAACAGTGGTGGGAGGAAAAATAGATCTCCAACTTTGACCCGCGATCCGGCCGGTCTTCTCTCTCCTGCGTCCGACTCATCACATCCCGTTAATTAGCGAGGTACGCTGTCTGCCTCGAGCGCCAGCACCTGAACTACGATCAGCCCTCGCAGCAGAGGCTTTAACTGTAAAATTGTCCAACTTTGTTCAAGCCCAGCGTGTTTTTCCAGTGAGCCTCCTAGTAACCCTGAGGCGCTCGGGTTTCCCCTTTTTTTCTCAAATAGAAAAGACTCCACTGAAAAACGAGGCCAAGTGAGTTTCCGTCTGAGTGTCTAAGATGATCGGCAAATTGTCAGCTTTGCTCTGACATGCATTATTCATAGAGTATCTGATTCATCCTCTCTTACTAGGGAGAGTGTTGATGTTTTCCCCGTATTCGTTTTAAAGGGGGAGGCGGTCGGTGTTAAACACACTGCGCCGTGCAGCAGCCTGAGTCATTTGGAGCCATTGGCCCGCCGCTCTGGGAGGGGGTGATCGCGGGTGTCGCCCAGGAATGAATTTAGGGGACGGCTAAATGTCAGGGGCGTGGGGAGACACCGAGAGAGAGAGATGTTTGCATAATAGGGCCAGGGGCACTTGTCTGTCTCCAATATGGCCCTCATTATAATAAAAGAAGCCTTGTGAGTCAACACCATTGCATCCTTGAGTCAGCTGGCCACAGGAGGAAACCCATAGCCTATTTTAAACTGTGTGTTTTTTTGATATCTCTCGGTACATGAGATTATACAGCAGCGTTCCACAAGCTGCTGCTGCCGAATGTGAGACGCCAGCTGGGCTCTCATGCCTGTCTGTACAGCCCAGTGCAAAATGCCTCAAAAGTAAATTGAATTATTACAGACAAGTGGTGGGCAGTTTTCGGGCAAGTTTAGAAACTTCACCAGTAAATGATAGATTTTCTTCCCCGTGCTTGCCGATGACAGCCCGGTGTCATCTTGACATTTCCAGTCTGTGTGGTATTTCCTAACAACATGGGCCAATCTTCATTTAATAGCCCTCGCACCTAATTAGGCCAGCTCTAATGTTCCACTCGGCGGAGTGTCAAATCCAATGTCCAATTACACAGCAGATCAAGGCCAAAGGTCCGCCTCCACATACCTCTCAGGCTGATTATAGAAGAAGTGCCCCGATGTACATCACACGGAGAGAAACGGGTCTGTCAGAAGAAGGAAAGAGACACACGTGCATGCACATATACACTTAAGGGGATCAATACTGCGGGCGAAGAGGCCGAGGGACTGAGGGAGGCTCTCTCAAACCCTGCCTGTCTATATTTCAGACAGAGTCTCTCTGTTGCGCCCGGCAGACACACAGAGGCCTCTCAGTGCCGGAGTCACACCACGATGACGAATAGCAGGACTGAACATTACCAGAATGTTAAAATCAATCTTAAGTACTGCTGTTTCAGTGGAGATAACCTCTAACCCAATAGTCCTTCAGATTTTGTTTCTTAAAAGAAAAAAAAAACCCAGCCTGAGTGATAATCTGTTGAATGATTTCTATTTCTGTGATTCACACATTTCTCTGGAGCGGGTGTCAAAATCAAATCAAACAGAGCAGCCCCTCGTCCAGATGGCTCATCTCCCGTGTTTGATGTTTGGATCGACACCGCACGCTCAACACAATGTGCGGGTTTCACCTGGATACACTGAGGCAGGATAAACGGCCGTCATGTGCACCGGAGCCGAAAAACCCCTCCTGGTGGTGCCTTCACGGGCGGAGACGGACGGAGGCCATCGCTCTGACAGGGAGATGACACGCGACTCAGCAGAGCCGAGCAACACTTAAGGTTTAAACAGAGCCGCTGAGGAGACACTGAAGCGAGGTGAGCCCGAGAAGCCAAAAAAACCTGAGAGCTGGAGGGCGCGCCGTAAACCCATTCTGTTACAGTGCAATGCATCACTTGAGAGCAACGGGGAATATTGATGGCGTTGTGTGTTGGGTGTAAATCGATTGGGTGATACCACAATCCAGATGCTCCATTTTTTTAAATAATGTTTCTTTTTTTTTTTAAGATGAAACTTTTCTGTCTGCTCCTGTAGACCGAAGGCGTAGAGGAGAGATGGAGGGCAGAGCACAGTTGGGGCAAAGGCAGTGGGTTCGGTGCTAGGGGGTTGGGGGGGGGGGGGGGGGGGGTGCAAGGCCTGCGCGCGTGTGTATGAGCATGTGTGTATGTGTGCGTAGTGAGACTGCAGCAGTAATTGCCAGGGAAGAGCCATGTGCACGAAGGACGTTGAAGCTTATTAAAGAAGGAGACAGAGTGATTATTCACTATGGTCCTCTTGAGAGACTGACGCTGAAGTCATTGCTTTTAATTAACTCCGAAACGGTTTTGCAGATTAATAACAATATTAAGAAGGGAACGGAGGGGAGAAGCGCAAACACAAATCCTGGATCTGGTTCAAGCTTTTTAATTACAATTAAATAGACTCGGTAGCACAATAGCACAATAACCATGTCTTTTTACGTCCTCTGTCTCTCTCTCCGTCTGCCGTCGCCCCCGATACGTTTTCCGTGCCACTGCCGCGTCTCTCCGGGTGTTCGAGGCAGGTCGGAGGAAAAGCATTTTAATGGTGAGAGTTTAGGGTTGGTGGAATACTTGGCAAGCGAGTAAAAGAGCAGGCGATGGAGGAGCCAATAGAGTTCGCGGAGAGGAACTCGGAAAGCCGCTAAAGTGTACCGCACCGAAAATAGATTCCTTATTTTGTTTGTTTACCAGGAAGCTGACTTTTTGGTCTCGCTAGAAAAGTGTCAAAGTCCTGGGGACAACGCTGCGATTCTTCGGTTGCAGTCTGGCAAGTGAATAGAGGAAGTGGAGAAAAAAAAGAAGAAGTGAAAGTATGGATGTTGATGTTGAACGCAGCTTGGGAGGACCCCTGGAGTGGGAGGAGCAAACACGCTGGATGGAAACAGCACTGCAGGGCCTGGGAAGCCTCGGCTGCACTAAAGCCAAAAGATGATAAAATACTAGTATTGTCTGCAATTCCCTGGCCTCCCCCTGCTCCACCTCACAGGGCAGCTTTTTGCAGCCTTAATGAGCTGCGACTGCAGGAGCCTTCGCTTGATCTCAGCACTTCATCAATGATGTAGCAAAAGCCGGCCCCAACATTTATAACCATTCACCGTCATTTACACAGATTGAGGCTTTGGGGCCTTCGCTGTCGACCAACGACCTAATAAACACCGCAGCAAGTGCTCTGCTGCATAGGACAGAGAGAGACAGAGAAGCAGTTACCACTTTACAAACATTACACAGGTCTCTGGGGATGCACACTGTGTGCGTCTAACTTAAGTACCTCCACACCCTCCTCTTGGGAGCACAATGAAGCGGGAACAGAAGGCCTTTTATTGGAACATATGTTCTCCTTCCCCTATTATACTGTATATCAATGCTTTTACGCCTACCCATAAACATTCCTGTTGAGTGAGACATTACATGTAGAAGGTGATCGCTGTAACTCTTTTTCTTGGCGGCTGTGAACTTGGCGGAGGAGTTAACCTCTAGCTGCCTTGGCAAGACGAACAGATTCATAGAGCCAATTGTTTTATCTCCACCTTCACACGGTGTCAGCACTTGCAATGTAAGGCCCCGGACACTTTCTGCTGAACTGTTTATCTGAAATTCTCAGTACCCCAAAAATAAAAAACTTAGGAACATGAAAATGATCTGAAGCAGGTGGCGGCAGCAGTTGGTGGATTTGGATTTCAGGAGGCAGAGGTCTTTGTGATGTATCTTGTTTTAAAGTTTCATCTCTCTGATGATGGTGAATCAGAAATCCCAAATGTTCATGAAATGGACTATAAATAGCATTCTGTGTGAAGCTGTGATATCATTCAACATGTAAAGTAAAAAAGTCTGTCACCATTACTCATTAGAACACTGTTTATCTATGGGCACAAGATAATTACCTTTTGAATAACTCCCCTCTGTGTTACAGCAAGGATCTGTCCAGCAACTATGAGTGGCCATATTTCATTTTTTTCTCAAATTGGTGGTCATTGGGATTCAGAGTGGAGGACTAAGGATATGTACATATATGTGTGATGAGCTGCAGTCCATCAGACGCAGTGGTGGAGTTGGTTGATCCAGGGTGGGGAATCTAAAGCGGATCATAGCTATGGTTAAAAGGTTTCGTGTAATTTGTGTAGCAAAAATTTGCCTCCCTATGCGAAAAAGGGTGTTTTTAAAGAAGAGCTGAAGTGTAGGTAACAGCTCAGGGCAGGTAAGAACAGTGTTCTGTAATCCGTCCAAAAATCCATTTCTTTGAAATGAGTTGAAGAAATTATTTAACACCTCCCTCCTCCTTTCCAGAGCACAGTTCCTCCCACATGTGGGTCATCACAACATGAACATTACGAAGGAAGTGAACCACATCAGCTTGTCCAGCTGATTTGTTTGCTGATGTCAGGCAATGTTTTGTTCGGGAAACTCAGTCAGCAGCAGCCAGAGGAACACAGACTCACAGGCAGAAGAGCTGCAGGCGCTCAGGTGAGCTCTGATGAAAAAAAAATACAAGAATATTTTGGTAATATAATTTAAAGATGTGACTGAGCATCACTGTGTGGCCACATGCATGTTATGAAACTCTTGTGTTGCCCAAATCCTCAAAGTGAAAGGGACAGATCTACAGGTTTTCAGATTGGTCGTGAAAATGCCTCACAGCAGATGTTTTTATGCCTTTATTTTCTAACTGCGTCTTCAAAATCGATCGCATTTAATAAACTTAATCAATCAATGTATTCGCACTCAGTTCAAGTCCACGTTCTGCAGATTAAGCCTCTGTTCGTGCTCATGTGTGAGGACACGTGTGCGTGTGAATGAGAACTCAAGACAGAAAGCAAGTGTGAGTATGATTTGGGCCGTCTGTCCAAAATAGAAAGGAAGGTAAAAACCAAAGCTACGCCCTTGCAAGACCCAAAGTGCAGCTGAGCTTGTGGAGCTTCTACATTAGAGATGCATGACAATGTGTGAAATGAAATAAAGGCGGCCCTTTAACCTCTTCCTTTTCATGGTCTCTTGGGATATAATGCACTTTAACCCTGAATTGAACTCTCACAGCTTTTAGAAAGTTTTAATTATCAATTATCAAGTGACTGATTTTGATTGCAGACATTTTGCAGGATTATATTTGGAGTGTTTAAAGTGTGACAGGCTGCCTATTTTCCAATTTAACATGAATGCATTTCATTTTTATGGCAAACTGATAAAGGCACAGTTATAGCCACAAATCAAACAATGACTGCAAATAATTTCATCTTCTTTCCTATTTTTTTGTGTCACCGGCAAAACGTTATTTCGAAGCCTCTTTGAAGAGAAACGATCTGACGGGCTGATCGGAGAGCTGCACACTACACTGGCACACATTACCAACCTGAGAAGACCCCGAGGGGCGCAAAACTAAATTAGCGCCCCATTAAAGCGATGCATCAAAGAAGCCGTGAATAGATCATATAGACGTCCTAATGCATTTATCACGACTGCAGAGACCGATGGATGCAGCGGCAACATGCGGTGGGTTTGCACAGACACACAAAGTGTTGTCCAAATATTATCCGTGTAATTTCCATTAAACCCACCCCTCCCCTCGACTCCTTACACCTGTACCGAGCAGACTTGATCGGATCTAAAAGTTGAGTGTTTTGTTATAGAAACGTGTGTTCTCGTCCATGCAATATTGTATTATTTTAAATTATAATAATAATGTTATTAATGAAAATCATGCGTAAAAGTCAAATCTCCAAATACGATAGCGCACGTCCCTCCGCATGCACTCCACAAAACTAAAGTATATGGCATCGCATCTCTACTCCACTGGATTTGTTTTAAATTCCTGCAACTTCTCATCCTCACTTGCAAGTCCAGCACTCCGACACAAAGTGGGATTAGCGGAGGAAAAAGAGAAAACATGGAACGCGCGATCGGTCTCCAAACGTTACGGCGTGAAGGCGCACGGACCGGCGCGCACACACCGGCTCATGCCGGCTCACACCTACACCGTGACCGTCCCCTGGATCGCATTTGTGCACGCGGCAATGTCAGGACGCATCATGCTAGGAAGGGGACGCGGGTCCCAACCAGTCAACACTTCTTTATCTCCGGGCGCGCCGGGTGTCACAGCTGTGCGCTCTGGGCTTTAGAGGCGCATGGCAGATGCGCACGCCTGACTCGCAAAGTCACTTTTTATTCACTGGCTTTAAGAAGATTAAAAAAAAAGCTACCTGCAATGTATGGATGTCTAGGACAGAGCCACAGAGGACGTGGAAGAGGAGAGTGAGCCTCAGAGTTTGAGATGTTAACATTGGGGAGAGGAAACCTTGAAAGCACTAACCTGGCCGTTCTTGCAGAGGTCTGCCCACATGCTGGTGCCATCCCCTCCTCTCATCAGCACATGGTAGATGAAGAAGTATGTGCCTGGTATGCTGCAGATGAACTTGCCCGAAATGCCATCAAAGTTGTTGCCCAGGTTGGTGACCACGTCGTCAAACTTGAGGATCTCATAGCCTTCGTGGGGGTTCTTAAGCCCCGCGTAGAAGGCCACCCGTGGCACCGTGCTGTAGGTGGCTGTGCTGATAGCTCCATTTCCCCCCAGACCCAAAATCCCAGTCCTTCCCTGATCCCCTCTGTCACCAGGAGGCCCAGCTGGTCCTGGTGGGCCCGGTTCCCCCGGCGGTCCAGGTGGTCCGGGCTTGCCTGGCCTGCCAGGCTTCCCCTGTGGGCCTTGCAGTAAGGTGGAGGGTGGAAGCACGTTGCCTTGGTCGCTCAACGCCTCAGCCTCAGCCTGGAGACTGGTGGAGCTGGTACTGCTGGCCGGAGTGCCCTTGTTCAGGTAGGGGTCGCACACCATGCGACAGGTGCCCAGCATCTCATAGTGGCTGGCATCTGTACCCACTGAGCTAACGAGCACAGGGATGAGTACCACCAGCACCAGGACCAGCATAACCCCTACGGCAGCCGCCACCAGGGTCTTCCTCCCGATGCTGAGTCGGGGAAGGGGCTGCGCTGCCAGCGTGGGTCTCCCGGGAGCAGAAATGGTGACTGCTTAGTGTAAGGAGCCTGTCACCGAGGAGAGGGACCCAGAGATCCCGAGAAGAGTTGCAGGAGGAGCGGCGAGTGTGTGAGGGTGAGACAGAGACCCACATACACTTGATACACCCCACTGCTCTGCTCAGTCACACTTAACTAGGCAACCAGTCACTCACACATACAAAAGACTTAAGGAAGCCCAGGCATACAGAGGGAGACATTCAGCATGTACTTACAAACACATTCTGACTAGTGGGAAGAAGAAGCAAGAAGGATGCAGAGCCCAGAGGAATGGAGTGAGAGACAGAGGGAGGGAGAGAGAGAGAGAGACAGAGAGAGGGAGGGAGAGGGATGAGAGTGTGAGAGACACAGAGCAGTCACTGGATCTCTATTTGTGCATGTGTGTGTGTATGTGTGTGTGGTGAGTTTGTGGTGCCGGATTCTCAGGCTTGGCTTTTTATACGGCAATAGCGGCGGAGCCCCCTCCTCTCCTCTGCTCCCCTATCGAGTGAGAGGTTGGTGTGGTTACGTCCCCTTCTCTCTCTCTCTCTCTCTCTCTCTCTCTCTCTCTCTCTCTCTCTCTCTCTCTCTCTCTCTCTCTCTCTCTCTCTCTTGCTCTCCCTCGCTCTCGCTCTCCAGCTCACTGAGAGGAAGAAGGACTCTCATCCCGTTGCATTTTATTCTACCACTCTCCTGAACCACAGAGGAACCAACACCCCCCCCCCCCCCAAACTGACCATCTTGCTCCTCTCCTTTCATCCCTCTCTCTTTTTCTCTCCTTGCTCTCCCTCCTTTTCCCCACTTTTGATGCTGTTTCTCACTCCCGTGCTTTTCTCTCTCTCATCAGCATCCAGCCTCTAAAAATAAAGACGGAGATGTGGAAAGACAGTCTTTTTTTTTTTTTATCCGGACGTGGGCTCGACAGATTCATGCGTACATGTGCACAGACACAAGACAACACTTAAATCTGCTCAATCAGCTCCTTCAATAAAAAAAAAAAAAAAAAAGGTGCTAATTACAGAAGTTGATGCCAAGAACGAACTCAGGAGCCAGCAACTTCATCTGTTCAACGCAAACAGAAAATGCAGCTACATGTTTAGAGGATGTATTAAAACTTTAAAATGATCTTCGTGGTACCTCACAAGGGGCCACTTTCTAAGGGCAAAAGCAGCAAATCTATTTTTCCGTTAGGGGCCACTGACATCTGCTGTTATTTTATTCCCCCTCTTTGCCTTTCCCCTACGTCAATAACCGTGTTTTCTCCACCTGAATGCCCTGACACCATTTCTTATTGGTGTCTTTTTTTAGGTATTGATTTCATGGTTTTTATCAAATTAAGGGACCTGGTTGGGAGAAAAAAAATCCATATGCAGCAATGATGTCATTTGTTTGACATTTTCATCCCTTAGAGTGATTAATGTCGAAGTAAGAAAGCAAATAATAAAGTCTGCAGATGGCAAACAAACATATGTCATCATGTGAAATCTGTGGAGTGTTTGCGAAGACGTCGGGATAATGCAGTCTAACGGACGAACAGGATCAAGACAGGGCGGGAGAATATGGCACGTTCACGTCAATAGGAAGAGCCAGTCGGGAAAGGGGCGGTCATTACTGGTTCACGAGAGGTAATGGTGAAAACAGCAGGAGAATGCAGGCTTTTTTTTCCCTCTGAATTCCAATGTGAAGCCAATACAGCTGTAAGCTCAACAACCACAAACCACCAAACAGTGTGCAGTGTTGTATTCATTAGCAGATTGTGAATTCATTATCAACTTGAATGGAACTCGGTTGTGGATTAACCTGAGCTAAGGCCCAACAGTCCCCCTGGATTCAATCAAGCTGCACACGTGTGTCCATATTAGTCCCCGGAATATGGATGATTTCTTTCATCCAGATCCATGAATTATTTCCTGGAAAACTGATGGAAATGTCGTGATTAGGAATTATTAGATCTACCCCTTTGTCCATTATTTAATGGGTTCTTTGTTGGACCATGTCCCATCTTTCCAACAAGTTTAGTGGAAGTCCTTTCTGTTGTTTTTGTGTGTAATCCTGCTGATAAAAACAAACCATCCAACCAACCAACAAACGGCAGGGGAGAAGCCATAACGGACACAGACGACACGTATCAAACCATTGTCTTCATTTTCTTTCGCTTTTCTTTCGGATGCGTCGGCAGGTAATTGGTCCACCAGGTGTTTCTGCAGATAAATTCCATCAGCCTCAGTTTAAACTTTAAATCTGCAAGATCTTTAAGGCTCCTTCCAGATGTCGTGGTTGCCTGTCTCCGGGACTGCTTTGTGCAAAAGCTGGGCCGAGATCTTGTGAGCAGGAGGCCTGAATATCTGCTACCACCGTTCTTGACATGTCACAAGTTTTCTGTCTCTTTGTCATCATTAAGTTTAAGTAGCAAACTCACAGCCTCACCAGTTGAATGTCTAATTTATCACTGAGTCTGTTAGACATTCCCAAATAACAGACACAACAGGTGTTCCTCAAATGCATATTTGCCTGTTTTTGTTTTATTCCTGCGGTTACAGACATGGAGTTTGCCTATATGAAGAAGCACACAAGGCCTAAATTGGTTTTTGAGTTTGTTTTGGTGGGAGTGTACGGGGGGTGGGGGGGAGGGGGGGGCATTGTTTGTTCTCCTCACCTGCCAGCTGGAACTGCCAGTCAGATCAGTTTGCCCCAAATCTCTAAATCTCTGAACCACTGAGATCAATGCACACCGGAGAGGACAAACAGAGAGTGATAGCAATGAAAGAGAGAAAAGAGAGACGGGTAGACGAGCGTCGGAGAGGCAGAAGGGGAGCAAGGTAAGACATGGAGAGGGAGTTAACTGCTGTGACAGCTGAGCTTTATATCAGTGGAGCTGGTTTGTTTCTCGTGATTTGTCGGAGCATATGGAGAGGATCCAGGAGTGCCAATGACAGTCGTTGTGAAACATAGTTTAATGGAAGTGATGGCAAGTTTTGAAAGCAAAATAGCTGCATATGGCAGAAACAGATTTTTCAGGAGCTGAGATGCTTTTTTTTTTTTTGACGCCTTACAAATGTCAGGTTTTGGAAGGACAACGTTCCGACCAGCTCCAAGAGTTAATCTTTGATGTAAACCTGTTCCAATGTCACACAATGTCATTCTGTAACTTTCAGTGCAATATGGTAGAAAAAAATGATTTCATTTTTTCAAGTCCCCCTCTGCGGAAAATGAAGTTTTTAAAATATGTCAACATGTCCTCCTTGTGCCTTTTATATGGTAAAATATATATATTTCGAGTATTTTCCTTTTAACAACAAATGCCAGTCAGAAGAAAACGGAGTCAGCGTTTGTGATGTTACAAATCTAATAAACGTATCCTTGTAGGTGGGACTTAGTAACTGGAAAAGGCTCCTCAGCTTCAGTGAGGATTGGGAGACGATAGTAGTGATGGGGTTATTAGCATATTAATAAGTATATGCTAATATATATATATATGAAAATATGAAATATAAATGAAATGAGGAATACAGGTGTGAAATCACATGTTTCATGGCAAAACATTTGAATATGAAGTTTTAAGGAACAAATACGAGTTTTATGAAGAGTGGGACTAAAGGAGAATACAAAATGTAATCTGAAAAATTAAACTTTTGAATTAAAAAACTTTGATGAATAGATAGATAGGCAATATACAAATACAATTGAGTAGGATCTATTTGAATACAATAGTAGTACAGTAAAATACAAGTTACACAATGTAGATTCAAATTCATTTTTAACACTGTAAATAGACTGTATAGTAATTTGCTTACAAAATTGAGATGTGTTGTAAATTTACAAGATTACATACAAAAAAAAGCATAATTATTTCACTTGCTACATTGTAACTCTAAAATACAATATTAAAGTGTGAAGTTGCTGCCAGTTAAGTACTGTTAATATACAGATACAATTTTAACAGTGTAGGGTTCGGTCTCTAGTCGATGCACAATGGTCATGATTACAAAAATAAGATCAATCTCCAAACAGTCAGTTATATTAGACACAGACTACAACAAGGGCGATAGCTTCTGAAACCCTGAGCAGATGTGAGGACAGGGAGCAGGAAACAACAACCCAACAACCAACAGCATCAGACACATCCAAACACACCTCAAAAGCTTTTAATCACTTTGTTCTCACTGCTTACAAAGAGACGGGGAGTCAGAGCAAATGTTTCCAAGGGTTCAGAAGTACACACGGGAAAACCATATAACATAGAGGAGTGCAAAAAATAAGGAAAAAATAGATTTTGTTTTTAGTTTTTTTTTTCATGAGGAAAGTTTAACGGGTCAAAGAAACAAAACAACATCACAAACATGCCAGCAGACACACTAGAAGCCTCATCTCTGGTTGAGCTTGTGTCTCTGATTGCTTCCCTTGTGTTGCTCCTGGCCAAAGCCCATCAAAGGGCTCCTTTCATAAGTGCCAGGATCAAGCCACTGCTGTGACTGCTTGGCACCCACTGAGGTGGCCTGGAGATGGTGAGGGGCGGGGGGGCATTCAAAACAAAGACGGCGAGGCAGAGGAAGTCCGAATTGACGACAGCAACTGAAGGGGAGATGGCGCATTTGTGCATTTAAAGGAAAATTGGAAAAGGAAAGAGGCTGAGTTCGGAGGGGGAATTGTCCACTTAGTTTGTGGAGTAAGTCTGCTTCTGCTCCGGAGAAGGGGGAAAGAGGGCATTTGTGTTTGAGTCTGGGGAGGCACTGTTTTATATACAGTATCTGCTGCGGAAATTAATATGTATTTGCTTTAAGCCTTCTCTGGCTCAGTGATTTCCTGCTGAAGGTGCAATTTAATGCACAGGATGTCCAGGTGAATGCAGGAGCGGTGAAGGACATGACTCTGGAGGAAAAGAGCAACACAACAGAAAACACACAGACACACGGGCCCTGCAGAAATCCCCTCAGGCCGTGTGTTCTTCCTCAGTACAGGAGCCGCGGGTCTATCAAGCCTGACGTCTGCCCCGTCCACTACAGCATGTGACAGCGTTGCATTTTTACGCGACACAATAACTGACTTTGCAAACCGGAGCTTGTCCAGAGTTTGTCTGGTGTTCCTTCGTGTTTACGGGGGGGGGGGGTTCTGCATAGCGGTACGTCACACCAGAGTGATTATGACATGTCGCAAGCACTTTTCATGTTATGTCACATGCAGTCAAATCAGCCCTATTGCTTTTCAGTGCAATGGGATGAGCCCGGTCGCATGCTCTGGATATCTTTATGGAATATTTACTGGCTAATTACACACATACAGTTGTCTGCCAAGAAAGAAGCTACTGTAGAGGCAGTCGGGTGAAGACGTTCAGGAAAATTGAACTCTGTCATCCATGAATGTGGCTTGATCTTTAGTCCTTGTTTACACGTTGTCTTCTTTGCCTTGACTAAGCAGCAGAGCTCCGAGGAAACGGTTGTTTAACCCCTTGTCCTCCGTCTGCAGAGTGACGAGAGGAGAGAAACTGCAGAGTTGCTCTTTGGCTGACATGCTGCTGGGTCGGCTAATATATCCAGGTATCATAATGAATGTGAGGACGTACCTGTGTGTGTGTGTGTGTGTGTGTGAGATTCTTGCTCCCTCTGCCTTGCCTGCAGCGAGCTCTTCGTGGCTTTACTCGCTCTTGCCTTCTCTCCCCGCAGGCTCCCCAATGATGGGATGACCTTTCCACCTCGGCCAGGACTGCAGCGTCACTCACAGCGTGAAGTGAGAACTCATCTCCTTGCTAAACACTTCACAGCGCTCTCCTCCCCACCTCCCCTCCCTCCACTTGCATCTGATTTGAATCCTGCCTCAGAAGAAAGGTCAGAATTCTAAATTCCAGGGATACATTTCATTCGCAGCACTTACTGTCTGTGCTACGAGTCTGGAAATGCCTAATATGCCGAATATGAAACGCGCCATTTTTCAGGATTCCATTCAGCATTTAACTGAACGAATGAAGACGACTAGGTGTGAAAATAAATACATGTTTTCTGACAAGTAAATGTCATCTCTTTTTTCCTCCTTTTGTTTCTTTTTGAAACATTAACCTAAAATGAGTAGGTACACATGATCAAATATTATTGACCTCTCATTAGTCCTTTTGCTTTCACCACAAGGTCCTGAAATTCAAAGTTTCCACGTTTTACTTTGCAAAAACCTGCCAAGTGTTAGTACCGCTTTGACTTAAATGAATTAAGTCTGAGATTGCGAGCTGTGAACCAACAACTGAACAAACCCACTATTTTAAATCTGTGTGTCAATAACTTAAGATTTTCTTTTGGGCTACTCTTTCTTTCTGTCTTTGTTCTCCTTTTTCTTGTCTGACCCAGGGGAAGTCCCAGGGTGGTTTCCTTCCTCCAGGCATTGAAGACATGAACCTGTCAAACCCTCAGCTGGAGTCCAGCGCAGGCTCTCTGTGGCCTGGTTTTGCCCTCAACATGGCAGGACTGCAGCAGAGAGAACCCACAGAGGAATATTTTGCCCCCTGGGGAAGAGAATTGAGCTGCTGTAGAACTGACAGCTTCCCCAGAGGTGAGACAAAGGGAGGAGACAAAGAGTGGTAAGAGTAATGTTTAATCTGCAGCGATCGGGGCATTTATCACGTGAAAACATGCTCATCGTTTCATGTTTACAAAGCTGTGTGCAGGGAAAGCACAAGTGATAAAAAGGTGCTTATACCCTCAGATTTATCAATGAAGTGCACCGGCTGCCGCGCTTGAAAAAAAGATCTCAATAATATGTATTTCTCATACTTGAAATAATATATTGACATTATGGTGCATTTGTAGCCACATTTTCACTTCAGGAGCTTTCCCCCACGAACAGGAACAGTAAACTCTGTGTGTTCCCAAGGCAACAATGGAAACAACATCTACCAGCTGCTGACGTTATTTTTTTAATCTGTACAAAAGCAAAAAACACGTCAGTGTTGCTGTAACAACAAGAAGCACTTGGTCAAGGTTGTGGATTGTTCACAATTAGGTAAAATTTAAAATATTGCGGAATAAATAAGTTCTTCATTATGAGGTCTTCATGTGGTAAAGGCTGTTGAACCTTCACAGATAAAAGAAACAACTAACTCCAGGTTCTCCCTCGTTTTTGTGAGGCTTTGTTTGTTGCCCTTAAATTGCACAGTGAACCCGGGATTACTGTCAATTATATTCTAGATGAATGTGTTGCCTCATTAATAATACGAAAAACTGAGTTAGAAGGCAATAATTGCACAAGTACACAAAAGGTCAAGGCTCTGTACAGGAAACCAAAGCATAATGAAGATTTTTCTCTGTGAGCTCACTGAACCTGTGGGATGGAAATCAGTGGATGTGTACGATATCTGTTTTATGGGAGCAGAAGTAATAAATCTTCCTGAAAAGCAATTAAGAACTAATGAAGAAAAAAAGCACACTATCTATCAAGAAATAGGACCTTGCGTACGTGTCATGTAAAACACTTCATGGGCTTTTCTCTACAATGTCATATGGACTCATCCTCACCCCCGATCTCTTCCCTGACTGTTCACCCTCTCCACTCACCCATGGGCCCTTGACTTCCAACCTCTCACCCCAGCCAGCTGCACATCCCCATCATCCTTCTGTCTCACGGCAAGGCCCTGCTCACCCAGCATTAAGTATTATGCAATATGTATTTATGTATATGAAGTCCACCCCGATGAATCATTTGCAACGAGGAGGGAATTTCCGCTGAACTCTGCTGAAGCTCCTGTCCCTTAAGCTCCCGTGTCACACTGCAGGCCTTTCCCCCGGCTTAGTTATACTGTAGATCATACAGCCATCAGGGAGGGGAGAGTACAGTACAAAACATCATTAATATAAAAATCATTAATATGGATCTGGGAGCAGGGAGAGTACATCCTGAAATAATGAGAAACCCCTGATTACTAATGCTGTATTTCCACATTTGGATACACATTTATTATTAATCATTAAAAAATAAGTGTGTGAATCATTGTGCTGTATTTTTGGGGAACTTTTGCTGCGGCCTCTGGACGATACTGTGAAGTATTTACTGTGTACCGGTCCATAAGACGCTGCACCTTCCGTACAGGAACTGCTGATCTTGACCTTGCATGGTCTCTTTTAATGATTCAAGGTTTTTCTCCACTAAGGAAAAAAATGGGTTTTCATTTGGCTGAGCATACCTTCCAGTGAAACCTGCTGAAACCCATGAGTGAGCCGACCACCTGACAACACACCTGGATCCGAAATCGTTCCAAATTTCTCCCGTGAGATTGAGAGAGACGGAGTGAGAGAAAGGCAGGGGGGAGAGGGAGAGAGAGT
Organism: Platichthys flesus; assembly: GCF_949316205.1. Classification (NCBI taxonomy): domain Eukaryota; kingdom Metazoa; phylum Chordata; class Actinopteri; order Pleuronectiformes; family Pleuronectidae; genus Platichthys; species Platichthys flesus. Next base: position 13,022,655 of record NC_084960.1, on the reverse strand, counting down.
TGGAGAGGGAGTGCAAAGGGCAGCAACCCAAAAAGCAGTGGTTCCCTCCCTCCTCTCTCCATACAGCATGGCAGTTAATTTAAATTCTGCAAGGAGACAACCCATAAATCACCTCCATTCTGACTAATGGCTTCTGCACTCAGGGAAAACTCTCGCCTCTCTACCCGGAGACATTATACACTGTAACAAATATAGGCTACACTTGGTTTTAAAGCCCTGGTGTCTATGTGCAAGTGTATTTATATACGTATGTATAATATCACTTTTCCGTTGTGTGAGGGAGCAGCTCCACTAAAGAGTCAGCAGCTCGACTAACCCCTCCACGTGAGCAGCTTTCACAAGAGGCAGAAATCCCCCTGTGTCGATCCATAATTAGCCCCCATAACTGCAGTGTCTGGCGTAGGAAGTGTGTGACACGAAACTAACCTTGGACTGGATTCCCAAAAAACTCACCCGGGGTTAGCACAGTCGCACTGCTCACCCAGATTTGTGAGTTGTGTGAGTCATTCAAGCCTCTGTGAATTTGTTTTCCTATACTCTAAGTGGTAGCACCTCAGGGAAAGTTAGAATTTGACGAGTTCCAAGCAAATGTTTCCTTTTGTGAGTATTACTCAAATGTTCTTTTTTTTCAATGACAGAAAAATTGCGAGGAATTCAAGAACGGCTATAGCTTTCAATACTTAGATTGATTTATTTGCATTTCATCGGAGAAAACATTACAGTCTGATTTTCAACATAATTTAGCATCTAATGTCTCAATTTCCCCTCATTTACTTCCATCATGTCTCATTTTGTTGAAGGCAGCTGTTACCTGTTAATGATAGCAAACCAGTATGGAGAAAATATTTATCTAAAGGGTGTGTTTCTAAAAGGGAATACAAATATTTTTGCAAAACATCTTCTTACAATGAGAGACTAATGATTGTCTTTGTACTTTTCAAAACACAGCACTGACAAAATGACAAAGTTCCATTCTCTTTGTAATGTTAAATTCTAAATAAATAATATCCAAGTTTTTATTAAATTCATTTTCAACATTAAAATATCAGAGGGACTGTGGAGAAAGAAGTTTGAGTGACATCCCCTGAGGTAATTTATCAGATTTTACCAAACTGCAGCTGGCAGTTAGAAGGTCAAAGGTCAAGGTCACTGTAACCTCACCATATCTCAGCCTGGAGAGAATTGCATTGCATCTGGTGCACACGTGCAGTTGGACTCAAAGGTGAACTGATTGGAATGTGGTGGTCGGAGGTCAAAGGTCAAGGTCACAGACACCTCATGAAACACATTTTTCTTTCATGGGTGAAGATTCCCTCCACCAATTATAACACGATTTAATACACATTTCTAATAGGATAAAGAGTTGGTAGGAAGCGTTGGCATTTGTTATTCAAAAGGTCAAAGGTCAGCCTTACTGTGACATAGCGTCCATTATTCAACGCGGTAACTCAGGAACAATGGGGACCAGTGATTTATGTAAAAAAAAAAGATATTTAACGATATAACTGTCACTGCCCCCATACCTCAATGAATGTCTCACTTGTTCTCTTGGCTACACTGAAATGAAATGGAGATGTTTGCAAACGCTGCCTGCTCCGTTTTAGTGTGAAAACTCTGGGTCTGCGTTTTTCTCTGGACGGCCAGAAACGGAGACTCACCACTGCTCTCTGATTGGGTCTTTACGATCCGAACGTAGCCTTCGCTGATTCGTCAGGCTCCTGTCTCATGACCCCCTTCTACAAGAAAAACTCCTGGCATTAATCTCGGCTAACACTGTATAGAGCAGCATGGATAATCAATTCTAAAAGTTGCTGACCCTGTTGTCTTTGCTTGCAGCTGTTGTGCAATTGAATTCTGCATTTTTTCAGTGGTACAACTTCTCCTGTGTACCTGTGCATACCTTCCTCATACACCAGCACGCGCATGCCCTCTCTACGTGAGTTTTCCACGTGACAGGCATTAAAACTGATACAGAGCCAAAATGCTATTGTGTGGCCAGAGACTTAATACTACGGATTTAGCCCTAGTTTATATGTATATAGTATATCAGTGTTTAAAGCCTGTAAACACACTTTGATGTGTTTGAGTTCTCCTTTAAGTGCCAGACTCTTTACAATTCCGACGTATACTGCCAACCCCATTAACACAGCCAGGCCACCACAAACAAACATACAAACCTTGGAGTGTTTTTCAGAGCAGACATTGAAGACTATTGAATGTGTGTGTGGCGGCAGAGTTGTCCCTCAGTGATGATGGGGGACGCAGCACCTCAGGGCAGCTCTTTGCTTCTTCGCGCGCCCTCATGAACTGTCACTACTCATTAGAGAGCAGAGAGATATGACTGACATGCTCAGTGTAGCTAAAAACAATTGTCATATGATCTGTGTGAATATTTCCTTGACACAAACAGCACAAAGAACAAACTGTCTTGCCTTGTGGAAATACTTTGTGTGTATGTGTGTGTGTGTGTGTGTGCATGTTGTTTATTTATTTCACTTTTTCAACAGCATTAAAAATCAAACGAATACAAACTTTAGGATTTGATTTATTTATGGCGTATTGCTAACAAAAATTAGCACAGCATTTCTAAGCGCTGAACAGCTTCTTTAGATTTAATAGTCGCCGTGCAGAGCTATCTTTCCAGCTGTGGCTAAATGTGGTCCAAAGCAAATACCAAATACCAAATCCAGCACCAGACAGGCCGGACCCAGGGATCCATTCAGAGACCAAGGGGAAGATTGAACAGGGGGCTCTCCACGCTATATGCAGCTGCACACTGTGGGCATTTAGTCCATACGCAGCCGACAAGATGGGGCTATCGTCTGTGCAGTGACCTGGAGTAACCGGCTTCCACCAGCTCTGGCTCCTATGTCCTCGAGGTAACACAGATGACCTCCAGCTGTTATTGGGGCCTCTGATCCCAATGGGTCCCCGTGGGTCACACATGTGTTTTAAAAGTCCACTACACGCTTTCTCGACTACACCGTTTCCTGCTGGGATCCGACAGAAGATTTTAGTGGAGATATATAGCCATGGGGGCGCAACACAGACTACCACACTGAGCCCCCCCCCCCCCCCCCCCGGAACACCAAGAGTCAGGGCTTCCTCTCGTGGTTGAATGTCCAGCTGTGCAGGAGAGATATAGAGCCTGCAGTCGCCACCATCCAAACACCGTCACGGCACCTGCAGCTCCCCCCAGACTAAAACAGCTGGGCTATGTGCTGCACCTGAATGACTGCAGCGGCCTCAGTGGTTCATCGCCACGGTCCCTCCCGCTGCTCGCCCGTCCCCCCCGACTAATAATGACCACGATCAATCATACGCGAGGCCTCCGTGCGGGAGTACCACCCGAGATAAAGGCCGAGGTACGAAACCCCCACCGGCCAAGCAGGTGTTAAGGTTGAGTTTTCATTCAGGGAACAGAATGCGGGGTCAGGCGAGCAGCACGCCACGTGACGTCATTTCAGTGCGTTTGACTCCTCGTTTGAGTTTTTTTTTTTCATCATGAAACCCACTTTTCTTTCATCCCATCGGACGTGATTCTCCTCTTGTGAGTTTTCCCTCTCCTCTCTGAAGCCGCTGGTCCTGTAATCCAATCTCATTAGCCCTATGAATGGAAGGCTCTCCGTGTGAATCCATTAAGGAGGCTTCTCTTTGGCCCTGTCTCTGTAATCTCACTAACCCCGTGGGATTAATCACCCACAGAGAGCAGAAATCGATCCATTTAATCACTAAAAGATGTGACAAAAAAAAGAAGAGAGCACGCTGTAACTTGGGGATATGGTGGGAAATTATTGGCCAATTGAAATTCATTGGAGGGCGAGGTAGGAGAAACACACAGAAGGAGAGAGAAAGAGGAGAGAGAGACTTTTGGAAACCTGTAGTCTGTAGCAGCGTAATGATGCAACCATTCCACTTTTTTTTTTCTGCTATTTGTGTGTAGGAAGGAGGCTTTTTATTTGCTCGGTAAACAGTGCAGGAAGTAATATACAAAAGAAATGATTGAAGCCCGCACAATGAGTTTGACCAAAACAATCTTGTCATTTATTACAAATGAACAAGGCTTTCACATACGACTACATCATGTTCCGCGCCACTCACTTTGTTTGTGCGTGTGCATGTACGGCTGAGGTGTGTACTTGAGAAATGAGGCCAGGGTCCGCTGTGAAGTGTTGTAACATTTAAGGTTTGATGATGCCTCCGAGGGCCCATAATGAGAAGGAATGAGGGTCGCCCGGCTACGTTAACCCGCTAATAAAATCTGCCTTCCTTTAAAGGGTGTTAGAAAACCACAATTACCCCCTTGACATTTTTTACTGCATGATTTATGAACTAAATATTGAATCCCCCTCGCTCACGCTTATTCTGGCTACGGAGTAATAACGGGAAGTTAAGGGGCAGTATTGATTGGCTAAAAAGTGGTGTTTGATTTGCCACAGACCTGCGGATGAACGGAGAGGCGAGAGGAGCTCGGGCTCACCTCAGCTCAGCTATTGATGAGCTTTTTCCTCTCCCACGGCCCTCCGCCACGCTGCCCCCCCTGGCCGTCTGGACACCCGCCACGTGTGAACAAGCTTTCAGCTCACATCATCTTCTCCACTTCCACCTATAATTGGCCATATGTGTCACCAGTACCCTGCTGCTGCCGCTGCTGCTTCTGCTGGAGGGGAGAGAATGGAAGATCACAGCTTTGACAAGGTGATTGTCGCGGGGGGGGGGGGGGGGGGGGCTCTTGCGTTGACGTGTCAGGTAAACCGTATCTCGACAAACAATTCTGAACTCCTAAACCTCCTTTCCACTAAAGTGAGAATTAAATAAACTGTTGTTTAATGAGCATCTGCTGCATTGTCTAACTTCTGAATGTTGCTGGACTATAGCAGCGAGATAATGTGGTGGATGTAAACTTTAAGCACTTGTCCTTCACACGCAGTCTGGACATAATGAGATATTTATACCATCTCGGGAGATTATTTCTACCTCTGCTGTGGACAGAAAATCTACATTAGATCATCAGTAGGCCAGCCACTGAATAAGCTGAATACATAATGCCCCAAAGTGGCCCATGGTATGTGGTATTCATTGAGCATTCATTAACCTTTACCGCTGCTGCAGCAGTTATCTGCATTAAGTATGGAGGTCGGCGTTCAGACAGGTTATCAGGTAAAAATCACTGGATAGAGAAACCCTGCTCAAACTAACTCAAAACACAAGTCAATTATATAATGTGTTATCGAATGTCATCTCGGATTATTATTGTTATTATCATTGCAGTCTGCGGAATTCACTGTCAGGGAAATTGGCTGTGAATGTGTCAGAGAGGGAGACGTGGGGGGGGGGGGGGGGGAGGTCAGAGTTTGGATGAGGGTCGGTTCCTCGTCCCTCGTCTGAAAGGCAAATGTCACACCAGCGAGCCGTGAGGCGGCTAAATAGTGCAGGAGAAAGGGTGAGTGGAGGGATGGGTAGAGTGAGCGTGGGGAGAGCAAGTAGAGGGCGGCGGGGGGAGGAGAGCGAGAGGTGGGTAAGTGGGGGAGATGTGAGACTCTTCTGAGATGCGACTGGGCAGATGCTAAGTGGTGAGCGGTGATAGTAATCTTGCCAAACAGAATCGCAGAGCAGCCAGGCCAGACCAGCCGAGGGGGGGGTTTCCCACAGGGGAGTTCGGAGGCATTATACATGTGAAGCAATGACATGCACAGACAGCCGGCCCCATGCACTCTCCCTGAGGTCAACCACTTATGTCATATATGTACAAATTGCATTAACCACTTTTATGCTCTACAGTCATTTGAAAATGTTTTAATTCAAAGTGTAAGATATAGAATTATTTTCTAATATTGCATTTTTTCATGAATTCCAAAGTGAAGCCAAAGCGGTTTGATCGCCCCCGGTGGCCGGCTGCAGTATAGGTTATAAATCCCACCTCCTCCATGCTTGTGGATGAGACATGGACCAAAAAGTCAACGGTGGTTCTGATTTTGGAAGTTACTTAATGCTTTAAACATCATGACAGCTGAAACTGACTCATGACTAGCGTGTGAATCGGTGGGTTCTCGCAAACATGGCTAGTGGGAGGAAGTGGAGGCGCGTTCGTCCATCTTTATATACAGGTGATGGTGAGGATATATGGTTTCTTTTGTACTAAAATATACTTATGATTGATTAAGAGTGGAGCCTTGCTAAAACAAGGTTGTCTTCTTTCCCTTTCTCCATCTACCTCAAAGACTATATCATAAATGTGACCAAATTACACACACCATATTTATTTCATTGATCATAGAGTACTTGTGTCTAGTGGGATCTTCAGTTGAAAACCCCTCAATTTTCAGCTGTTTACGGGAACAAAAGAACAAAATCATGTGGACAAGATTACAGGTTCCACATGAGGGGAACAAATAGTCAGGCAAGTGGGGGGTGTGTTGAAGGTTTGACACTGTTTATTTGTTCACTCTATTATCATGGAGTGAACACAAAGTCCTATCACGATGATGAGGCCTCTTTTTCTGTGCCACAGCAACCAATCGCTGAGCATTTGTCGCATCAGAAAGGATTGTGCTGTGAGGGATGCTGTAATGCCATGCTTGTGCTCTCGCGTCCTGTCCCTCGCTGCCTCTAATCTAGTGATTATCTAATAACAGGCTGGTGCCACGCATCGTGACTATACCACAGAAGTTAACAATGTTAATGAGACATTTCGCTGACGGATATTAAGATCGTATCTTCACCTTCTGACACCCGATGTCAACAACGCAGCGTGTGATGAGCTGGTGTGTACAGTGTCTAATTGTGGGATGTCGGCATCCTGATGGCTAAACTATTTAAAAAGCACACCACATGCTCATGTGACTGCAGCATAGAGGAGCAGATGAACTCCATTGATCCCACGCAGGGTAAACTCACTTCTTACAGCGGCCCATGTTCAAAATGGGGTCGACACAAGTGAAACTACAAAAGTAAAATTAGGATACAGAGAATTTATACATATAAATATACAATTTTCACAACTGACTGATGGATTATAGAGAAACATACTTGAGTAAATCGCAGTAGAACAGAAGTACTGCATATTGACAGGTCTGGTATACGATATGAATATGAGTATACAATGCTATGAATGTTAGATAAAAAGACAGACAGATAAACAGCAGTTGGTTCTCCCCCTTGTCTTGTTTGCTTACACTCAGATGAAACAATACTTGTGTATCAAAGGCCTTCTCCCTGTTAAATATATTAATATTCATTTGCCAGAAATTAATATTGCACTATATGTGGTCTGGTCCCAAATAATCTTCAAATATCTAAATAACAACAAACCCCAGAAACTACTCTCCTCAGCGATCTGTCTGATCATAGTACAAATACAAATGGTACCAGGGAGAAGCCCCAAAAAACCTGGCTTCACTTGCGTGTGATTAATGTTTACTACGTTATGCTGGGACGACAGTTTGTTTACTGTATGGCTCCTAGCTGTTTCAGTTCGTCACCTCCTGTGATGAAGACAACATCACACCTCACCGTAAGATTAAAAAAACTCCTTTGATGAAATCTCCGAGGTCTCTTTTGGGAGATGAGCTGCTCTGGTGCATCTTTACACCTCCTGGATCCACAGAGTACCTTGTTCGCATAGTCATTCATTTGTTCTTAAATGAACACTTAAGATATTTGCATACGAATGCCTGCAGATGACACACTCAACAAGTATCAGTATGAGGTTATTTTTTTTCCCCGTGCATTTGTAGGTGGGTTGGTGCACTTCTCTCATATTGTGTAAATAATGATGACTCAGTGTCTGGTCGGCAAGGCTGGATTTATTGTGCAACCGTCGAACATGATGAATTAAAGCTGTCATGTTTCTTTTTCTGTCTGTGAACACGATGATTGAGGATCCTTGGGGCGGTGAAGCTGCCGTCTCCTTTTTCTTGTTTTGTCGTAGTTCTTCTAAAGAACAAGAAGTGATGTTTTTAAAAGTTGGATATAGGAGTGTCTGCGGTGGCCCACAGCACCTGAAAGAGTCCGGCTGCACCGCGAGTGGAACCAGTTCGAGGCATGGGGGGGGATGCTGAGCAAAGGGGGCTTCATCCCCTTCTAAATGAATGGCAGAGGAGGGCACTGGCACCGTGTCTGGTCTCGTGGCTCAGTGAAACACATGGGACCTCTGGAGACAGGCCACCATCTGGTGTCTGTCACTGAATTAGCTTGACACCCCGATGAGAAACACAGAGGCTTTACAATGTATGCCCGCCTCGCTTGCCTGTCTCCTTGCGTCAATGATTTAGACTCACAAAAACTGGCATCCTCCTGTACCCCTCCCTCTTCTACCGCTCTCCAACCGATGCCCCCCCCCCCCCGTTCTCTGTCCTCATCTCCCTCCATATATCTCAGTCTGGTCTGAAGATAGTCGAGAATCTGCTGTGGGATTATGTACTGTGAGCTGCTAATAATGTTGAAGAGCCTTCTGGGCTCCCACTCCCGAAGCAACGGTGCAATAAAGCCAGGAGCTGGGAAATACATGGCTGTTTAATGGAAACCAAAGCTTGTGAGTTGCTGTGCTATATTTACAGGTAGCCTTTCTGCCTCAGCCTTTTGCCTCCTGTGCTTGTCTGCCTCGCCTGCCGGCCCGTCAGCCGCCTCAGAGGATACCTGGCATCTTCCTGCTCCCTGCGCCTGCCCTGCCGCCTCCCACGCCACCGCCATGTAGAATAGAACAACAACCGGCGCGGGTGCAGTCATTCTGATTGCTCTTAAAAGTGACACTTTGTTACGCAGCACAGAAATCAGGTAACAAAGACAGAAATACGATGGTGTTATCCACAGAACGTGGCGAAAAGGGCAGAACAGAATGCTCTCCTCATCCCAGTTTGTTGTTTGTTGTGCTTAGTGCTGCTGCCCAGTTTCCCAACTATTCAAATCTTGCCATTTAGTTTGTGCCATCTGTCTCACACCGAAGTTAGAATGGGTATGACACAACAGGGCCACTGTTTTGTTGTCTTGTTCTATTTATTCCTCGGTAATGAGAAATCAGCAGAGGGACTGGCATGGTGCTTGCTGCCGCACATATACACCCGCGAAGCTCTTCCTAGGCCATATGGCTTGTCTACAGGGGGCTACTTGACTCTTCTGACTCTGTGACACCGGGAGCACAGATCTCAATCTCTCTCCGTCAGAGGGTTGTCATAAAGCCCTCGCTAACATGTCCCAAAGTTAAAACAGAAAAAAAAACTTCCACTGGATACCGTGTCGTCTCGGTGTTGGTGTTTTTTTTCAGGGTGGGTTGTTGAACAGCTGCAGAATCAGGTAGAAAACCTCAAGAGAAGCGACGTCAGTCATGGGGACATGCTGTGGGCTTTTACTGTTCTCTCCTTTTTAGTGGGAAACTTTGTCCGTATGCAATAATCCCATCTTTAGCCCTGTGAGTTTTCAGTGTATCATTTCTCCAAAAGAGGAGACGGCCTCTTTTTCTACACTCTTTCTCTGAATGTTTTTAAGGCCTGCAGATTAAGGATGGCATGCATGCAAAGTTTAATTCAGCATCCCCCCTGCATGAACACTTTGAAATCGACTGTCGGCCCTGCTCCGCAGCAGCAGACTCACACAGACAACACTTACTTGTAATCCCCTGTGTCGCCAAAAGTAATACACGCTCTCACCCACAGTGCAGTGCTGTGGTCTGAAAGTGATGCACACTCCAGGAAACTGTCGTTAGCAGATATTTCATTCAATTAAAAACTCCACAAATAAATGCAGTATACGGATCGATATCTGTACTGTGCTCACTTTGTGTGTATGCAGATTAGAAGTGTTTCCTCCAGATGCTGCTGATGTCATTGATGTTACCAGGATGCTTCTAAAGGGAACCTCTATCCTCTGTTTAGATTGAGGTGAAGTCTCTGCTGCTCTGGGATGTGACTCCACCCTGCTGCAGCATGGCACACCCACATATAATTGTGGTATTGATTAACTTGTATTTTACAAAATGATGAACGTAGATGCTACCGCTGATACTTGAACATTAACCAAATTGGTTTACCGTCTGTAAAACACTTAAATTGACAATTGGATTTGTAACCGGTGTATCCCACAAACACGCCTCCTCAATGTTAGCAAATGGGAAATGGGCAAAACTAAAAAGTCAAATAAATGGTTTCTGTAATTTTTCTGTCAGTTTGTTCAAGTGCTAAAGTTTCTGCTAAGCTTGGTTTTGTTTTGTTATTTGATAATGTAGAAACGTGGGTGAGACAGAATGATTGATCAAGCACATGTATCTGCAGGACCGCGATATAGCGGCACCACTATCGCTACTGTGCAGTTTCTGGCTCCCCATGATAACATGGCAGCGTCCGTATCCAGGATATTGTGGCTTTAAATCTGGATAGTGAGGAAGTGGAGATGCATCGTCCATCTTTATACACAGTCCATGGCCTGAACAACATGTCCTGAGAAGTTGTAACTTAATTTAACCTACTTGTTTTCAGCTGCCTGTGTACACATGTAGTACTCCTGCAGACACTGTGACCTGACTGACATCTTTACAGAAACCATGTAACACTGGGAACAGTGACAACACCGCCGTGGTTACCCTGGACGCACAGTGGTGATGAAATCCGCCCAGTCCAGTGATGCATGTCTCTGGCTGATCGTTTCCACTTGGGTCTTTTTTGTTCAGGAGGAAATTTCATCCATGACACCCAGGGGTGATGGAGGTTAGTAATTGAGAACAACATCATTACACAAACCTTTTGTCATGCTTGCTGCATCCGTTCCCTCACTTGCTCTCTCTCTCTGATCTCCATCTCTCAGTCTTTTGTCTTGTACAGGGCCTATATCCACAAAACCTTTATTTTTTCCTGCTGAATTACTCCTGCTGCTCACTCTCAACTCGGCAATCTCACTGTTCAGTCAAGTCAATTTCCTCCTCAACCAATTTCTTGTCTTCATCACAGCCGTGCGATATTTAACAGTCCTTCCAGGAGTCATGTGCCACATTCAAAGCAAGGGCCAGATTTGAAGGGAAGCTGTCACAAGAAATGTTCTTAAAACCTTGAACCAATAAAGGACAGCAGATAACATATGAAGGATTACTGAACAAGGTGATTTCCCAATTGTGGGACTGATAAAGGATTATCTTATCTTATCTATGATGTTTGTTAAATAATTGCTGGAAATCTCTCTGCTCTAGTCCTTTTCTCTGTCTTAACACTGATTAACACTGACTAAAAATATAGCTTAACCCTATTTTGAACCACTCTGTGCAACCATATGCATTCATCCTCATCATTAAATCAAGCTTCACATGAGCACGTCTAGACATGCAAAGGAAGGAAGGAGGCAGCATGGCACATAAATAACCCTGCGTTTCATCCACTCAACCAATGGTGGAGCATGGGGACGAAGAGGAGAGGAGGAGGAGAAGATGACTTGTTTTTCAGTTTAACAAACATTCATTTCACTCCCTCACATCTGGAACAGTCCAAATCCCAGCAGGCGGCCACCTCAGGCACAGCGATGCCGAGCAGCACACCCCAGTGTGGTACCAATGCTATCACAGGGAAAGACCGGATCCCCACAGTACATATATCAGTAGATAAGGTCACAAACTGTGCCGAGGCGGCCCAACACAAACAGCCTCATCCGCCCAGTGTGAGGCCGCGTCTCGCACAGCTGTCCCTGGTTCAGATTCTGGATGTCCCCCTGGTGGCTTTGTGCCTGTCGGGGTATATTACCGTCATTCAAGCAGTGTGGCCTAATGCTCAACGTTATGAAAATGTATGGTGGCATTTAAGTCACGTAAAGTCTATCAGTCTAACAAGGCTTGAGAACCCGCTTCCATATCTCTTCCACAGATACAAGCAGCTTTTTTCCAGAATTTTGTTTTTGTAAATCCTGATGATCACAGCGGGAATCCTCAGCCACACAAATAATTTAGCTTTTGGCTTAGCAATGGCTCAATGGCTTTTCAAATTATATCTTTGGTGTTTCTTGTCATAATTTGGTAGATTACACAAAGTTCTGTGATGCCCAGTGACCTCTCCTGCTACTGCTATGTAAAGAAAATAGGTGAAAACAGTGAATAACTCCAATCAATTCAAAAAAGTCCTGATTTCAACAAGTCTTCCAATATTTTTGTACCTAGTAGGGGAGAGCAGGGTAATTGGGGACATCGGGTAATGTGAGACACCCCCTGTATCTAGGCAACGGAACACATTTGTGGTCATTTGACCATTATGTTGAGCTGTGAACTGGCGTTTGAATCCGCAGAGAAAAACAATATCCCTGTCCCTGCCAATTGGACAGAGAAACAATGTGCAAGTAAGCTAGGGTGTGTAAGAGATCACATGAATCATAATAATCATAAATGTGCTTAATTGACCAATCCCCATGATTCTGTTACTAGTCCGATATTAGTTTTGGAATGTGTGGTTGTCAATCTAGCTGTCAGAACATGTGTTGTTATGGTAGTTTTAAAGTGGAAAAAGTAATGTCTCATTTTACCCCGTAGCCGCGGTAAAGTGAGACACAAGACCACATTTTAAATTGTTGAAAATGCATGTGTTAAAGGTTTAAAAATTTGTAATTCCTGTTTATAAAATGCTTTAGGTCACAGAACAAAGTATTCAGTTTTAGAATAACAGCGAGTGTGCGTTTAAAACAGGAAATAAACTCCTCCCCCTGTGAGTTGTCAAAATTTGACAACCTGGTCTAGATCATTTCGGTCACCAGATTGTCCTCCAGCCTCTGAATTAGGTCACAGCCTATATCACTTTCTCTACCTGACCTCTTCCTTTGCCCCCATCATAATAACTGCAACTGTCTGTATGTTGTATTCAGGCTTTCGCAGTAATTAAAAGGACATCCTTGATATCAGATGCTGAATAGGTAATGCACCTTTAGCAGGATACAACAGAATTCTAAGCTTTGTGGTTGGAGGTTTGTTTTTTTTTCTTGGGAGTCTTCATTTACACAGTCAATATACTTCAGGGAATCAGGTATTTTCATCTTTTCTACTGATGATTCAAGTGAGAGCGTTTCAAGCTTCAAACCGCAAGTCGTCTAATACTGTCCTTGCAGAAACCCCAGAAATAACACATCCCACTTTTGTTATCTGTGTTGTGTTCATTTCAGTAATGTACCTCATTCATTTGATAATCAATCCAAACACACACCATGAGAGTTTGTCAGCATGTGAGCAGGTGTAAAGGAAACATCAGAGGTGTTTGTGGCTACGTTCAACTCACACTCCCTCCTGAAAATCTCACAACACATAGATTTCACCAGTGGCCAGGTTTTTCAATGTAGCTTTGCCAGAGACAGGCATGGCTTCGGATGAACTGATTAGATTATGGTGTTCAAAGGTCAAAGGTCACTCTGACCGAACAGTGCATACAAACACAAGCCTGTAATTGTAGTCATCTAAAGAAATGGATCTTTAAAGTTATTTATTCTTTGTATTTAAATGTAAATCCCTCTTATACTGAGGTGCAGGTGCATAACAAACTGTGAGGACCCTGCAGTAAAGAAAGAGCAAAGAGATGAATGTCCCACTCAACCATAACCCATGCTGATGTGTGAATGTTTTACACCGAGTCAACCGTCCCTCCCCTCCTTTCTACAGCCCTATGAGAAAGGTGCTGCCGTGTGCCGTGCAGTGGGTCTGAGTGGCATTTTAAACTGAACTGGCCGCTCTTACCTGCAAACCTGCATTGTGTCTCCAGAGCGACTGCTTTCCCATTTAGTGCCTGACAATATCCAAGCTTTCTATTCATTTCCCGTCTTTCAGGCAGGAGGAAATGAATCGCGGGGCTGTCAGGGAGAGGCACAGGAGCAATAACGGCAGTGCAGGAGAAGAGAAACTTTGATATGTGAGGTTTACTCACTCTTTATTCCTCGCGGACCCTTGGGGTATGTTATGGGACATCACACTGCTCGACTCTTGCTGCTAAAGCTAACAGACCTGCAGGTGTAATTTCATCTGCCCATCTCTTCCTTACCTGACTCCGCCTGTCTCCCTCATACTCTCTCACTTTCTGTTTTTTTTTTTTTGCATCCTCTGCCTCTGCTCTCCTCCCCTGTCACACAGGCTGCCTGAATGTCTGTCCAGTGCCACTTCCATTTAAATCACCAACATCATGCTTCTGCCTCTCAGTGCAGGCTTTCAAAGGAAAAACTATCAGACAGAAATCACCTTAAAAATCAAAGCACTGTTTTCTCTGCGGTCCTAAATCATTCATGCGGCCTACATATGCACACACAAATGTGGTGCTGAATGATAATAATTTCATGATGTGATCACACCGGCAAGAGAATGAATCTGTATTGTTGTTCTGCAGGACTAGAGTGGAATTCTCCAAAACGTATTTCTACTACATTACCAGCCAGACACCAAAATTAATTAAATTAATTAATTAAACCAAAATGTGAAACTCATTGGGTTAAAAGGAATGAAAGTGTTCAAATAATAATATAAAATAATTTCAGACACACCTCCACCAAGGCCCAACTGGCCCCTTAAATTAAATCAAGCTGCAACACATTTTGCACACTCAAAAATGTAAATCCCCTTAACATGCCAGATTTGTTTTTTCATTAAGATCCATGAATTATTCTCTAAGAAATAAACAACAAATTTAAAAAAAAATAATGACAGCAAAGATTTATGAGTTTGGTCATCACCCATTGGGTCATTTTGTGAATAGTCTTGCTGACAAACCACCCTACCTCGTGGGCAGAGGTGATAAGATTCTTCCCCTGGGAGCCATGAATGTCTGAATTAGATTAAAAACAGTTATTGAGATATTGCACTTCCTTTCTGTGTTTGACCAACTGACAGGATGACTTTGCACAAAAAAGGACAACTCATGGACAAATCAGTAGAAAGTAGAAAGATATTTAAGGAAAACATTGCTGCACAGTTGTAATAAATGATCTGCCCATCACCAGGTTGAAGATATTGAGGGACAGACAGATTGCCTATTAGACCTGGTGAAATGGAGCTGGTTGACACATCCAGGGTCGATGGCAGAGAAAGTAACCTTTCATTTATTCCTGATCCTCTCCATGCACATGCACGTAATTATGTGATAATAGCCGACGTGGCACAAATTTTTTCCACTTTCTTTCTTTCCTACTGTTCAAAGTGATTTACAGATGATTGGCAAACTAATCAGAGACGAACTAATCAGGAGCGGTACATGATGACAGCCGAGGTGGTAGTAAATAACAGCTTAGAGTAATGACTGCTCCTCTGTCCTGCTCTTTATTTAATTTGGAGAAGTTTACAGGACAACTGCTGACACCACACTTGCACGAGGAAAGTCATTGCTTATATTTCATATTATTTTCACTGGTATTATAGTCTTTCTTAAATCTGAATAAGACGGTACACATCTGAAAGATTTTTCTATACAGTTAGGATCAAAACCAACCAATTTGAGATTATAGTTAGTTAATTGTTTGGCCTGTGTTAATTCTGGTTGTAGTCTTTCAGAAACTTTAAAAGGGCAGCAACAGGTAAAGACCTGCTGCAGTCCACAGACCCATGAAGCTGGACCAGTTTTCTTCATGATTTGCCCGTGATTGTGAACAACAGCGTCAATTACGCTGAGTCGCAGTCGTCACAGCTACAGTGCGCTGGTCGTCTGTTCATTCACAGCTTATCAATATTGACCCTATCACGTGTCCAAATCACACCCAAATGTGGCACTGTTCCTCCCTTGGTCTGTGATAATACACAAGGAGAGTGGGAGGCTGATACCATGAACGGCTCTGGAGATGTGAGAGCCACACACGGACACAGATGTCTAGAATTATTAGGTTAGATTTGATGGATAACATGCACTCTGATACTAATGTTAAATCCAATACATGGGCTGCAAGATGAAACTTAAGCCTTACATGTCTTCTAGCATTGACAGAATATATTGAAACAATTGTACATAAGATTACAATTGAATTAAATTAATTTTAAGATTATACACTCCTTCCATATTTCCGTCGTATATTTCTCACTTGTGTCTCTTTATGTGTGAATAGTGCAACATCTGCTTTGAGAGACAGGTTTTTCCAAGAAAGGAAATAATGATATGTTGTTTTCAGCATAGAAAGCATTTATAAAAGGTACATAGTTTACTCGTATCAGAAAATCTTCAACTTGCATTTTATGGTCAGTAAGAATATCTTGTGTAAAAGCAACATGCAATTTCTTTAGCATTTGAGATGTAAAACCCTTTTTGCTTCTAATTTTCCGGCGATTCTATTTATACATAGTCTGCACAATCTGAGATCTTCAGCAATGTCATACCTAAAGAACCTTGGCAACACATTGTTTTCGCCCTCCTATGACAACGTGTTGGTGTGAGTTTTATTATGGAGCCAGTGCTATACTTCCTCGAGCTATCACCTCTGAGGAAACTGATATTTTAAGGTCTGCCATCTGCACAGGTGCCAAAACAGCCCGGGAGATCTACTGGGTGTCTGTGGATCAATCTAAGATTATTCCCCAGGTTCCTTTGGCTGGGAGGACAGCCTGTCATGCACGCACAGACACACACACACACACACAGAGACACACACACACTTAATGTTTTGTCTGAAGTGAACGAAACAATTAAGTAAAGCCTGCAGTCCTTCACTTAAAGCTCAGAAGTCTGCAGGGAGTTGTTGTGGCTACTGAAGACAGTCAAAGAAATCAAAAGGTAGGTGAGTGAAAAAAGACTGACTGGCCTCAGGCATTTGTGTAGAGGTTACTTCTGAGAGAGATATTCATGTTCTTTGAACAGCTTTGTAAAAAAGCTCTGAATGGAGGTTAAAGACCAGTGTAACTTCTCGATATCAATCACTCATGCTAGGGATGTTACTTGCAATTTATCCTTGCCATGCTGAATGTTTTTGAATGTCTCATATTTCTCAAGAGTTGTCATGGAAAGGGTTGTACTTCAGAATGCACTGATTTTAATGAAAAAGGTCAAAGTTATGTTTGCCCGAGCAAAGAACATGCAGTTATTGAGATGCCAGAGGCGATCAGGGAAGAGTGTTTGAAGGGACAATGGGAGCCCCAGGCAAAAGGGACCTGTACCCCCAATACAGACATGATACCAAACCATATCATTCAAATATTATCAGCACAACTACCAACACTATTCATACTGGGCATAAATAGGAATATAAGCAAAGTAGTAAAGTGTATCCATGGCACACCATGCACACACATTGAGACATTCTACTCTTCAACCTCTGAGCTTTTACTTTTTTTATAAATTTTAACCAAAATGACTGTGGCACTGGATGGATTGATAGATAGAGAGAGATATAGATAGATAGATGGATGGATGGATGGATGGATGGATGGATGGATGGATGGATGGATGGATGGATGGATGGATGGATGGATGGATGGATGGATGGATGGATGGATGGATGGATGGATGGATGGATGGATGGATGGATGGATGGATGGATAGATAGATAGATAGATAGATAGATAGATAGATAGATAGATAGATAGATAGATAGATAGATAGATAGATAGATAGATAGATAGATAGATAGATAGATAAATAGATAGATAGATAGATAGATAGATAGATAGATAGATAGATAGATGGTTTTACATATTGACATTCTCTTTAGTCAAATGTTTTTCTAGTCCCAGTTTCCATTGATAACTACAACATCTGCATTTTTTTGCTCGCCTGAATTTCTTGTACCAGACTCTATAACCATACAAGTGAACCGTGTCTGAGGGAGCAGCAAGGTAGACAAAATGATGTAGAGGTTTGTCAAAAGACAATGGTGGCGTGAGGAGCCATGTGTGCAACAGATAGGATGCTCGCCTTCCTTCGTCTGGGAGCTCAGCGGGTGTGCTCTGCACTCGTCCCGATTTCGAATAGCCCTCAAGCCCGTTTCACAGGAATCAACTGTGACAGCACTCTCCTTCCCCTCGTCCTGCCGGCTGCAGCTTTATCTGGCAGGTCTCGGTGAGAAATTAACACAAACAACAACAAAATGAAACGAGCTGAGAGCCATCACAGAACCAGCGTGTTTGTTGCTTGACGGTTGGAAATATGAGAATAACACATATCCAGTCCAAACCCACATAACCCACAAATTAATACTTATGAATATTGCACGACTATGATTTTTTTTGCGGCCATCTGTCCACTTGTTAGGTTGACTCTGGGGTCTGTCGGCAGTCCCAGTCATTTGTTGACGACTAAGGAGGAGATTACACTCTATTAAGATTGGAGATCAAGCCTGCAGGCATAATTCCTCAGTGTTTGAGGATGAATTACTTTTTTTCCCGGCTTGTTTACAGTAGTAAAGACTAGTAAACAAATGTAGTATTAGTAGAAGTAAACAGCCATGCTCTTCTTTTTTGATATTTTTTTAGTTGAGCATGTACTTATCCTCAAAAGGCCTTGCAGAAAAGATATCACACACTGTGGAGTATGAACGTACTCTGAAGGAGACAGAAAACATGTTTCTAAATAAACTAATTTTAATAGACAGAGATTGACAAGCCTCATCACACTCAACGACAACAAGGGAAATAACAATTTGTACACTGCACAGCATATCGATCGTACTTGGATTGAATCCCAGGGGCCAGGGCTAACGCTGGGAGAAGGGTGTGACAGCCGGCTGCAAGGTGAAGTGGAACATGTGGGGCAGAACTCACTCCTAGTACATATGAAACCAGAAGGAACCGTATTTGTAGGAGCAGATGGTGAGACTGACTGAGACGTCCACCTTGCACCTGCAACCAGCACCTACTGGATGATAACAGCTGTGAATCACGTGGCATCCACATCCCAATGCATGCAGTGCTTAATCGTCTATTTGAATCCAAATGGGAACCTCATTTACAAAATGATCACCATCCTGTATAGACTTGAAACCGTCAAAGACTACAAACACTCTTTGAGAATGCTTTCTGTCGTTACAAATAAAGAGAGAAGTAGGGATATTCGCACAGACACCTTGTTGTCTTTTTTGTTCGCTATTCGAGAAAAAAAAACTTTACAGGCATCTAAAAAATTGGCTTCACTTTCCTATGTCCATCTTTGTACTACGCAGCGTTGTCGTCTAATAAATAGTGATTGTGTTACACGTTTAAAAATGGCATTAAACGTGACCAAGGGCATTCATCAAGTTGTCATATCTTACGAGTTCTGCAAAAGTTCTGCGAAGTCTGCATCCCTGGATCCTCGTCAAATCTGGCAGAAAAACAAACAAAATGAAATGACTATGGCACCTACAGGTTGCATTCCAATGCTTGAATTTGTTGGACCTTAATTTTGCCAGTATGAGATAACATCTCCGGTTTCAGGACGAAAAGAAAAACAGGCATGCACCTGCTTGCTCACCAAACAGACAGAGAGAGGAATCACACTTTGTAGACGGACTGATTTCCACAGATCAAATGCAGGAGAGCCAGTGAAAAAATAGCCAAACTGTGCAATAAGACAGCCCAATAAGGAGCAATAAAGGAAGGCTACAGCTGGCTCGACAACCATAACAATAAAATATCCAGTTTGAGCTCAGATTCAAGGAGGAAATCTGTTTATTAATTTGTTTTTGGCTCATACTCTTATGAGATCATGTTTCCTGGACATTTGACAGGTTTAGTCATTTTCAAGACAAACAAAAACACATGCTCGGTAAACCTCCGAAACGACAATTTGTTGTTATTCTAATTATGCAACAGTAGTGGTGCGTAGTCTCTCTGATGAGTGAGGTTTGCTTTTTGCCAGCACGTCTTGGACTAATTCTCTGTTACTCTCCTCCCATTTGGAAACTAATTGCTGTTACCTTCAGCAAGTGGGACACAATGTGCTCAGGGCCGGAGAGCCCCCTGATTATTGCTGACGGGAGAAATCAGCGGATCGATCGTCCTGATTGGTGGTGTTGGTGTTTGATGGATGGCTTGCCACTTGTGACACCTCCATTAATTCAATAGAAGGAAACTGTTCTTGTCCCGTGCATACAACATTCCCTGCATGCTGCACATGCCACGTGTACACCAGGAGGGATTGCCTTTCATCTCTGCATTATTGTTAAACCAAAACGCTTCTCCTTGCACACTGTGCGATGAGTCATGGGTCAACCCGCAAATAACAGGTTTCCAAGTGGGCACAGCATGCACCTCGGACCACTGCTGACCCCATTTTAGAGAGAGAAACCTGCTGAACTGTGTGTGTGTGTGTGTGCACCGTGTGTGTGTGTGCACCGTGTGTGTGTGTGCACCGTGCTGTGACATGTGGAGAAGCAGGGGGCCAGCGTTGGGCTGAATATGTGGATTTACACAGGCACTTTGATGATTCGCACTGGGCCACAGGTAGACCTGGGAATATAGCTTCTTCTTTCATCGTAATAAGGCTGTCAAACGGAATTGCGTTCATTCCTCACTCACCTGCTGCACACGGCGCTTCCAGGTCAGTGGATTTGAAGTCTGATTGGTTTGGGATTGAGCACTCCAGAGATGGAGAGTTCTCATGTGGGCTCACACCCGGTTAGGGACCCGTGCTCGGGGGGTTCAGGGGGTCAGTATTGATGCCACCTTTTAACTGTACAGTTTGTTTTACAGGTCATCAGCAAGAATGTGACCTTGGGCTCTCCGTGGTTTCTCTGGACCGTGCCGATCAATATCGTAAATGTGTCGATGTTGGATTAAGGATTCATGCTTCTGGCTGGCAGCTTTTTTTCCTACAGCTTTTTCCAATTCATTAAAAAATACATTTAGAATAGTATGTTGACTATTAAGGCACCTATTACCATTGTGTATATGTGCAGGAGCTGGAGGTTTTCACCAATATTTTTATTATTCATGAGTCATGAATCATTAGAACAATTTGATCGAGGTTAACAAGGTGTTTGCCATGCGTTTGTTTAGTCTTAGTGTAAAAAAAAGAAATTTGCTCTGAAAGTCTTGATATAACAGCAGTTTCTGACTTAATTCAGTGTTAATGATGCATGGATGGTATGCATTTCATAGTTTGAATCACTGGAATTTTACATTTCAGAATATGACTCACAACTCCAACATTTTATGGGTATCTATTCATTTTCATCTTTTTGACTCTGTCCATGCAAGTAGCACTCCTCTAAAGCTGGATCAATGGCCTGGCCCCAAAAAGCCATTACTGCACCGTTTTACCCCCACCTGTGGCCAGAGACGGTCCAGGTTAACCTAAGTTCAGTTTAGATGGAAGAGCTCAATCTTTTTAAGGCGGAGAATGGAGGGACTAAAATGACACCACTGACTCTGGACTAAAAATGTAATGGTCAGAAAACAATCCTAATTTTGCGCCTCGCACACACTCACACGTTGAACTGTGGAAAAAAAATAACCTCCATCTGGCTTCAGAGTGTGCGCCTCACTCTCTCAGTGACAAATGACCTTGACACAGAGGCGGCGTGAGTACAGATGGACCCACTCACTTTATCAAAGGCACAAAAGAGAAAGGGTTAAAGAGAAAGAAAATAACCATGGAAACACGGAGAAAAAAAGCCATCCATTGCTTTGTGCCCTTTTAAACTGTCAGGTAATGATTTAGGATGAGGTGGGGTGTGGGGTGCTCTCCCTAACAGCGAGGCCCCAGCGCCGAGGCAAAATAAGACGGCAGGGGAAGGCAGGTGGAGGCGTTGTGCGGAGGGTGTGGGAATGTTTCTGAAAAAAACGAATCCATATCCGTGCCTGGATGCGTCTGTCTGCCCTGTCACTTTGAATTCATCGTCAGTCAAAAGCAAAATGTCACACCTTTCATCTGTTCGCCCCGAGCCGCGCACTTTTAATTGCGCGAGCAGAACATAGTGTGTTCGAAGGCTGCGGCCGGGGATGAGAGCCGGGTTTACCGGGAGCTGGAGGGCCAGGTGAGGGGCGACGGCAACCGGCAACAAGACAAGAAAGCAATAAAACTGATAAATGACGCCAAGACACACAGACACACTGGCATCCCCCCAACACCACCACCGTCTGCGCTCACAGCAGCCCATCTCAGGAGCACGCCTCTCCTGTACCAGCAAAACCTGGCAAAGTCCACACACACACACACACACACACACACACACACAGAGACAGACACACACCCCAACACTCACCATCCCTCCACATCCTCTCCAGAGGACCGGACAGCTCTTATTGAACACTCGTCTGTTTACAGATCAACGCTTCCCATCGGGTTTCGGATCAATGGGATTATATTTCTTATAAAGCAATAAAGGACGGAGCAGGGGAAGGTGGGGCGGCGGGAAGGACGGTGCAGGGGCAGCGAGCACGAGGATGGAGCCGTCGGAGAGGGGCTGCACGGGGGCTGATGGGGGATGCGACGACAGAGGGACAATTTAGGAGGAGAGAGTGGGGTTGGTGGTGGTGGGGTGGGGGGGGGGGGATTTGAACAGAAGAAAACCCAATGCCTTCAGATGGGATAGAGGGAGGGGGGGGGGGTATTGATCTTCCGTCTCTCCACTCTTCAGAAGATCAGCAGCAAACAGAGGCCCCGGTGTTTATCGTTCAGTCAAGAGAAAGGGAGGACGAGGAGACTCTATGGAAATGTATGGAAAACTATTGGATAGATGGCGTGTTTGCTTGTTGCAGGTATTGTCCCAAAGCCAAAGTGGCCACAGAGGGCAAAGGTCAAGATGTTGTTTTTGTGGGGTTTTTTCCGAAAACATAGAAAGAAGCTCAAGTACTGCAAAGCATCAAATATTCATATGACGAGTCCACAGGGCAGATAACAGATTAGGTTCCATTCCAATCTTTTGACTCTCTGCTGTGTTCCTCTGAGGGAACAATCTCGGATTGGGTTTGAAATCGGCTTTCCCTTTGTGAGTCGATCGCGATGCGTGTGTTTTCTCTCTGTGTGCGTGAGCTGATCTCCAACAGCAGCTTGTGTTTACATGCATCCTTGGGTTGGTTTTAACACAATTAAGTGCGCTCCTAAATAATTATGAATCAAGCTCAGGAATAGTCCGTCTCCTGTTGAAATAGATCGCTGACGTGAGGGTCGAATGTTTTGACTGACCAAATGCTGAAGCTACAAAACTTTAAAAAGACCCAAGTTCCACTTTGGGAAAATGTGTTGAATTCACATTGGGCTGTGAGGTGGAGGGAGCTATAGAAAGCCAGAGAGAAAGAGAGCGAGAGTTTATACTTAAATACTGGCCTGTGTCCAGGATGAGCCTTCAAGGTGCTGGCTGTGTTTTAGTCATGTTGATGTGCATTGTGTAAATCTGCTCCTGAGCCGTCTCCACTTCCTTGTCCCCGAGAGGTGACACGAATGCATCCCTGTTGCACATGCTGCTATTGATTTCTTTCTTTTTCAGATGGGGGAATTCATACGCACCGAGCACGAATCATCTTCAGAGCAGGCGTTTATTCCCACTCTCACCTCCAGTGCGTCGCCCCAGATGCGTTTTATCGCGCCGGTAATTCGAGCGGGTGGATGCACTGGCATGCTCTGTCAACTTAAAGCCCACATCTTCAGCTCTTGCCCTCTCGAAAAACACACACATCGTCCTACATAAACACACACACGAGGCGCAGATTAATGTCAAGGACTTTCCTATTTAGGATTCTAAAACATTACACATGCAGATTAAAACCACATTTCTCCACGAAGCCACTCGACTCGTGTACATTCCGCGGCCTCGTCCCCTTTATATCCTCGCCTCTTCAAAGTGGCACCGAATGTAATCCTCCCTAATGGATGTGTAATATTTACACTTATACCATAATCGCTTAAACATTCATTTACGGGGCCATATTTGGTTGTTCGTGGCCCTGACAGCCTATTCATCAAAAAGTAAATGTGCAGAACCTCGCACCCCCTGCAGCAATCAATCAATATGCTCCTCTCCCGGCTACCATCAGAGGAGATACGTCCCAGGCCAAAATTAATCACTGGGAAGTTTGCATAATCCCCCTTCGCCCCCCCCCCCCCGACACATTACCACACGTTTGAGAACCTTTACATTTGCAGACCATTTGTGTGACTGAAAGGATTAATCAGAATCTACCATTCTCAGGGCTGATGAGATTGTATGAGTTTATGGGGCAGCAATATTTATTAAAAAGAAAGAGGGGTACTTACATTCACTGATTGGATCTGTGGCCAAAAATGTCATATTTCCTCAATGTGATCCACTGTGCGTCATAGAATCCAGAGCAGCGCTGCCTTGAACTGAGCCAGCAGGGTTTTTATCAGACGATCTGAAGTGGTGATCTCTCTGTATGTGGGCATTGAATGAGAGTGGCCACTTCTGATGACCGTGAATTTCTCCGTCTCAGGGTGCTGCTATCTGCTCAAGCTCAATAGAACCTTTAGAGATACTGATATGAATAAGAGTGTGTTGACAGAAATATGTGTTGTTCTCTTAATAGTTTAATAGAAATCTTCTGTAGATATTACAAAAGCAGCACTGAAAGAAGTGACTATATAAATATGAACATTTAAATTGAAGAGAAAACAGAGGGTTCTTTGCCTCATTTACTTAATGTCCACCAAACTAGCTCTGGTTCTTGAATTGGTTCAGTACAGGATTCTGGAAAGAGCAGTGTCACCCAGTTAACCAGCCTTCGTTTCTAGCTGTTATGAGCAGAATCACTGTTATAAAGGATGCATTTTTTGAAGGAGAGTTTTGCAAAATGCGCTTGTAACCTGCGTTTGTTCTGTTTTCACAGGAGGTTCTTCTGTAAACTGCTCACTCACAGTTTGCTCATGATTATCTACTGCAACCTTTCAGGATCTTGGTCAAAATGCTCTGCAAAGCTCCACATTATAGGTGCATGAACTGGAATGGAAACCTTCCCACTGGTATTGCACTGAAACAAAGTCTTACAATTACCAGACGAAACAAGTTAAATAAATGTTTATCATGGAATTTTAATATATTTTGGAATATCACCATTTTTATTCAACCATTAATGAAGCAGAACCCTGCTAATTATGTGTGTTTATAATCCATTTTTCATTTCTGGTTTCAAAGATGGACAGAACATACGTTCACATATCTGAGATTCTGTTTGTGTGTCCTGCTTTAACATACTTGCGTCAAGATGTGTTCTAATATTTAAAATAAAATAATTATGTTTTAAATTATATTCTGCACACAAGATGTCAGTTTAGGAGGGACACCGTTAAAAAAATGAAATGATTGATTTTAACTCGAGGAACTTGAGGAAAATAATTACGGCCCAGTACTACAGCAGAGACAAAGACATGAAGACAGAACCATACTGTGCCTTCATGAGGGAGAAACGTCTCTGATGTTACGCATCATTAGAGCTGCAGAGTGATTGTCCTCATATGCCGTACTGAAAAAAAAAAGAGATCAACCATAAATCGTAAGGTGTTAGTGTGTAACTGAAGCAAAGCTGGTCGAGGTTTCCCTTTTCAATCACTGGTTTAAAAATAAAATGTAAAAAATCTCAAATGGAGAGACAAACTGTTCAGTCGATTGCAGAGCAGGAGCCCCAGCAGATTTGTTTTATCCATATTTTAAACTACAAAGTCATATCAATCTAAAATCAGTCGGGCACATCTGTCTCAGCCGGCGCCAGAGGAGCAATTTAAGATCATGGTTGTTCTCACACGTCCTAAGTGGCCAATTCCACGTCCCAGAGCTCCGTGATGTCGATACCACATTTGGAAGTGAACATGTGATTCTGGGAAAAGGTCAAAACAAAAGCAGACATCAAGCATTTGATGACCAGCTGTCAACGTGTCTAATAATGGACACAAGCGCCGGGATGCGTCCTTGATAGTCTTTAACAAAAACACCCATGGAATCAATAATTGCAGCTGTTAATAATTAGAAAGAGGGAAAGTGAAACAGGAACATTAACAGCTGCCACTGTCGACACAGGAGAGGAGAGTGAAGTAAATGTACCCTCTGTTTACGATACATAAATATAAATAACTGAACATTCCATGATGGAATAAAACACAATGGTCCAGGCTGTGAAACATTCAGATATGATGCATATGCACCAAAAACAGTACAAAAACACACACACACACACACACACCCACACACACACACACAAACACCAGCATCATATACAGCATTTTGTCAGAATGCCAAGTGTCAAGGCCACAGAGCAGCGGGCTACACTCTGTCAGACACATGGGGCGGAGGTCGGGCAGGTTGCCTCCCATCCGTCATGAAGGTGTAGCCAAAATCTTATGAAAAATATTTTTCTTGTTGACAGGTGTATATATTGGAGTCTTTTGAGGTGCATGTGTGATGCCTTTGTGGAGGGTGTGTGTTTATGTATGTGTGTGTGTGTGTGTGTGTGTGTGTGTGTGTATGTCTATGCTTATTGAGGTCCAGTTTGAGTTTTGGAGTTTGGACATTTTGGGGAAGTTCCTGGTTGTCATTTTCTGGTTTTAGGGTCTCAGTGTTAGCTGTCAATCATAACATTTTGGCAATAACTAAATAAACCTAAACTCTTAGAAAACGGAGCACTGCGATACTAGTTGTTAGATGTGGATTTTTAATTTTGCCTGTCCATGAATAAAGAGGGGGCAGGGTTTATGACCTTTACTGTGGCTTGGATTGATCTGTCCAAAAATCCAAGAGTCTCCCTACCCTGTCCAGTGCCCCTGAGCAAGGCACCTTACTCCCCCAACATCTGCTCCTGAGGGAGAAACTTCTCTGACATCTGCTCCTGAGCGCCGTACATGGTCGCTCACTGCTCTGTGTGTCCTGCACCAGATGGGTCAAAAGCAGAGGTTAAATTTCTCTACCTGCATGAGTGTGCCTGTGCATGTCTGTGCATGTGTTTGGGACTAATAAATGCATCTTAAAACCACCAGGGGGCGATGAAGATGTTTTCACGTCACGTGAGAGCTATATTATAATCATTGGTTTTCACCAACCAGACTCTTATATGACGTGTGCGTATGGGTTCAGGAAGCGTTGTATTTATCACACATTCTGACTGTAAAGTTAACAGAATTATTTTTATTCCGACAAGGTTTGTTGTCGGAGTCTTTTTACCACAGTGCAAATAAACCTGCAGTTCATGGCTCAGCGATTTCCAGTGCAGCCTTTGCCGGTGACACCATGCTGACTTCCCTTTACTGTTAAATGAAGGATGAAAAGGCAAAAAGACTAAACTAGCATGCCGATGGAAACGGTGTTTAGCAGTTATAGATATTTATTAGATATTGTATCAGCTCAGCTGGAACTCACATTTTGGGGCTGATGATGGCTGCAACAATCCATCATAAGATTCAGACAGAAAGGATTTATGCTGTCAGTTCCGGCGAAACATTAACCTGACACTCACTTTCCTCACTCACCGGGGGAAGATGAGATGCCCAACAGACAAAAGAAACAGTGGCGTGAGTGACACCGGGCTGAGAAACCGATACCACAGGCACTGTAATTAAATTTGGTTTCGTCGTCAGCGCGCATTTATCTTTGTCATCATAATGCTTTAAAAAGCCGCAGCCACCTATGATTCCAGATGACTGATATTGTGTCCTTTTGTCACCTTCCTAATTGCCTCTCACGACTGTTCTCCGAAACTGAAGAGGAGATAACGCTGCGGTGGGATTCATTTCAACCGACCTGCTCAAAATACTGACAAAAAAGAGTTGATGATGGTGGCATTGGTAAGTCGAGGGGTTATCATGTGTTGTCGTGCGATGGAGGAGCCCACTCCTTACAGGGCAAACAAGATTTGTGTTTGTTTGTGTGTGTGTGTGTGTGTGTTTGTGCGTGTGGTGCAGGTATTACTCATGCTAAATATGTTTACACAGTCACATCATGGAGATCTGTCCTCCTTGTGCAGACAAAAAGAATTAAGACCGCATCATTTAAATAATTAAAACTTAATCCGAATTTTAAACCGTGGACACGTTTATAGGTAAGGTTATTTAAAGGTTACGGTGAGAGTCTCCAGGAAGTTAATGCAGTGTCCTTCTAAGCCGTGGAGTGTTCATGCTTTTGTGTGCTGTGTGTGTGTTTGTGCTTTGAGGACCCAGTTTAGACTTAAAAAACAATCAAGTGGGGATTGCTTGTCCCATTGGGGTCGAACGCTGTGTCTCGAGTCTGGAACAGCTGATTCTGGGGTCAGTGGTTGAGGTCAGGTTGAGGGCGTGCATTCTTGCTCGTAGCCTCTTGACCCGGTGAGGCTGCAGCGCTCACTGGAAAGAAATGGATTTAAAAAAAGAGGACTCCTTTGCTACTCTTACATAGAAGAAAATTTAGGTTAAACATTGTAAATGTGATGTGAGGACAACTCAGAGGTAAATATGTAAAGTTTGTCCTGTGGGTGGCAGCAGAGGAGAGGTCATGTCAATAGAGGTTTGTCCACAGTACGGTGGTCATTTTGGGACATTTCAGACTCAGCTGGTAAGACTCGATTCCACATCCCCAACTGCTGATGCACACATCTGCTGGGTGAGACTGTCCTCGGTGAATACTGAGATCAAGGGATTTGTTTCATCCTCATTTTTATTTCACATCACAGATCCTGCAGAGTTTTCATTCCTTCCAAAAAAAACACTATTATGTGACTGCTGTATATGAAGCCTGTTTTTATTCCTTTCCATTTATAGTTTTTGATATAAAGTATCGCCCCTAAGACACAGCCATGCTCTCCTCACCGGACACACTGAAGGGCAGGCTGGGTATTAAACATTTGACAGAGATTTTCTGCCATGGTCACTGGCGATCCATCAGACAGAAACATTTACTGACAATTTCTATGTAGTGCAAATGTACTTTTTGCAAATGCACGTTTGGTGCCATCTGGTGACTTCAAGCGCTCGAACTGAAGGATTTAAATCAAGTTCCAGACGCCTGATGTATGAAGCAGAACAGCTGCCATAACATTACTTGAATTGCTTCGCGGAATAATGAACACGGCTCAAAACACACAAAGTTTGCAAAACATACTTAATTGGGGAGACCTACATGCCCTGTAATTTTTTAGAAATGAATTGAATGCTGAGCTGCACTGTAACGGCTTGCATAATGCATTGTTTTTGTAAGTGGCATGGAAGAAGGGAGCGTCTCCTCCTCTACCGCGCACTCTCCACTGGGAGCAGCGTCGGTCAGCGGGAGAATAAGTGATGTGAGAGTCAGACGGCGTGTATCACCTGCAACAATGACAGGCAATCCATTAAGCAATGCCTGAGAGCTGGTGGTTACATTCTGAGCGAGTCAGAACATGAAATGCTCCACTAGGATCCTCATGAAGCACACGCTCCGAGCTCCAGGGTGTGCCTCAGGAGCAAAAAATGAGTATGCTGGAAAACGGTGGAAACAAAGTTGATCCCACAACTAATGAAATAACTGAATTAAATCAATTTTAACCCACACGCATTATCCGATACGATTTTGCTGCACAAAATTGCATTTTAGTCACGAGAAAATTTGGATTTTCTTCATCACAAATAGAAGCATTGTCCAATGAATGAGTGGATTACTTTCATGATCCACCTTATTAGCGTTATTGATCATGTGTACTGTGCATTATTTTGTGATAATTGGATATTGGTTGGCCCAGGCTCTTCCTTTCAAGGTATAACTTTCCATTAGTGACGGAGTTATGTTCCTGTGACGGTGGACACACCCTTGCTTGTGTTGGAACGAGCACTGTGAGGACAAGGGAGTCTGTTTCCACCTCTGAAGAGGAACTCAACACTGCTGTCGAACACAACCCGGGCGTTTCACTCCAAAAGGTGAATATAGTTATTCTTACTTATAGAAAGATAATGCACTAACTTAACACTCGGTTTTGTCTTAGCATTTAGTGATGAATTCTTTCAGGTGGTTTGTAAGTGAGTTAAATACATTAAGCTTTTGTTTAATTACAGTCATTGTGAAATAACACAACCTGAATAGTCTTACTTGTGCTGTCTCTTTTCTCTACACATTACTATACCTGCCGAATGTGTCCTCTTGGTGGAAATACTGTTCTAAGCTTTCAGTCCTGTTCCTCTTGCAGTCAAGATGCCAGAAACAGCAGAAGCCGTGTCAGCGACTCTCACCACCAACAGAAACTGCACCATAGAAATAACCAATGTCAGCGGCAGCTACTGTCTCATCAACCCCAAGTAAGTGTGCGGATGAATAAAACAATAAAACACGTTCTAATGATTGAAAGATCAAATCTGAATGGATGCAGAAACAAGAATGTTTACTATCTTTCTTCACAAATACTAATGAATTAAAGATCTCATTGCATAGAAGGTAAAACAAAATAGAACTATCTTAAAAAGAGAATATGATATATATAACCGTGTTGTTTAATCTTTTTCTCTATGGTCTATTTTGAGTCAAAGCACCTGCATTGAGGTCTCCTCACATTAACACTATGACATCTATGAAACACCGTAATAAAACAAAATTTCTCTCTAAATTTGAAACCTCAGGTCCTCAAGTTACTGGCCTCAGCGACTGTTTTCTCATGATCTCATTGTGGAGCCTTCAAGTTTGACTGGTTCCAGGGAAAAGCACTTTTTAAAGGCATAATGCAAAGTGCTTTGAAACTACAGCAACATATTACATGTCCAAAATCAGTGTGTTGATTGTAATGATCCAACTTTTTTCCATTAAAATCCTATGTTAATTAAATGTAGTTAGATTTTATCTAAATAGAAGGAATGCTAAATTAATTTAACACAATCATTTTTTATTTCTAACCACTGCAATGTGTCAGTTTCCTCCGTTTCTGGTGGAAATGGAAAACGACCAGGAGAACAATAAAATAAATAAAAACTCCCCATGCCTATTGGAATTTGTGCCGTGCCTCTACATCTATCTAGCTGTGGCAGGACAGACCATATCTTGGATGGGTGGTTTTCATGTGTAGCATCACTTTGCTGAGAACATCCACCTATCCATCATGCGGTGACACAAACCGGCTCATTGCACACCGCGTGCAGGTACACTCACTGTTGCTTAGAAGTCCACGGCAGTACTTGCACAGTCACACTCCATCCATCAGCATAAGGGGCCTCACCCTGGAAAGCCCAGCACTCAGAAAGTATCCTGACAATCTCCGCAAAACTTACAAAACTCTGCTTTCTCATCAAAAGTCCAGGAAGTGTGACATAAAAGTTGACAACTGTCTCTTTGCTCTCCCGTGCAGGGTGTACATGGCGAGCGGCTTCTGCCAGCACCCGCCCCAGCCGACCGTTCGCACCGCCAAGACCGAAGTGTGCTCGTTCACCAAGGACGACAACACCGCCACGGGCGCCGTCGGCCTGCTGACCTATGACCTGTTCCATATGCAGAGCCGGGTTTGCTCCGAGCGCATGGCCATCTTGTTCTCCGTGCCCTTTGACCACAACTTGTACAAGAACCGGCTGGCCGTGGGCGTGGTTGAGCATTCCCGCGAATGCGACAAACAATTGTACGACCAGATGTATGACGGCAAGGACCTCAGCAACTTGTCCCGCTCTGATGCAAACGGCTGCGGGCTGGAGTACAAAGCCAAGTACGTTGATTTGAAGGCGACCATGTCGTCTGTCGGCAAAGCCATTGTTAAACTGGAGCTCTATGATAAAATGGGTCATTAGTGCTGAAGGAATAACTGGTTTTCTGCTTTTTAGATGCCTTTGTACAGCAGAATGAATAAACGTCATTAAATGTTAAAATGTATTGTGATCCAGAAATAAAAACATCCAGAAGAGAGGAAGAATGATTTTGCTGTCGTCTGTATTTCTTTGTCCGCAGAACGATATCAATATCTGACAGCCAATGCATTGATTCTCCATTAGCTCATTGTTTGGGCTCATGTACATTATACACTCTCTTCTCTCTGATTATGATAATAAAACACTCAAACCCAATGCTTTTGCTACTTTGAGTTTTCTCCGTGTTAGTCATTATTGCTGATGAACATTGGTTATTGTTTAATCTCTTAGCTGGATCCATCTAATACTAATGAGCAGCAACAGATGGGAATATCAGCATAGATGTTTTTTTAATTGTCAAGATAACAAGAGTGTTGTTCAGTGGCTGTGAGGCTCTACCCGCTCGGCTCGGAATTGTGTGCTTCATGTGAGGAGGGGCTGCAGGAGAAAGAGTGACGGAGAAGTTGCACCAGAAATTTCTGTCTTGACTTGTCTGGCTTTCAAAACCATAGGAATAAGATTCCCATATCAACCCCAGTTTGTCACTCAGTCACTGAGGTACCCACATCCCCCCCGGGGAGAAAATGCCTGAGCTGAGAATATTATCCCATCTCACCCAACAGGTTCAGGATTCAAACTGATGGAAGCGGCTCAACTTTTCCACGTATACAGGGCGCGGTTGCTTTATCAGTGACGGAAAAACACAGGGATGTTTGTTCTCATAGTCTCCTGCTTGTGTGGGCTTTGGCTTACTAGGGAATAGGAGCTGAAAGAGGGTGTGCCACTGTTCGACTTGGATTGTGTTGCAAAAGGGAGGGTTCGCTGAGTGATGCCTTACTTCCCCCTCCTCCTCCCTCTCAGGTAGCTGTTCCCATTTTGGGATTTGGAATCGCAAACAGAGGTTCTCGACAGGTAAGTCTCGAGACTTGTACAGAGAATGGCTCTTTGGCTCATGGCTCATAGGAAATAAGGAATTGGTGGAGGTAGATCCAAGCCTGATGGGGCATTTGTTTAATTTGTATCTGTGGACCAGTGTGTTCACTCTAACTTCATTATCGCATGGTGCTTGGTGCCCTTTGGTGTCCGCAGCCCTTTTCCGATTCTTCACAACCTCACATACTCTCAGTAGGCTCTGAAGTGCATCATTCACACTCAGTGCCAGTCTGTTTGAAGGTCAACATAATGCCAGTGCAGATTGTGAGCAGAGCACAGGTCAGGACGGATGTTTTGTGCTGCGCCAGGTGTGTTCGAGAAGTGCCCCTCACAGCTGTTTGATTCTGCTGGTTGACACCTTAACTGCCTTTGTTTTACAAGCGGATCTCACAGCCTTTGCAACATGTCGGAGTCAGCTGAAGCCGTGGCAGCCGACGTGAGCAGCAGGAGAAGTGCTGTCATTGAAATCTCAAATGTCACCAACAACTACTGCCTCCTCAACCCCAAGTAAAAACCAGACCCTGCCGGAATCATGTATTTTTCAGATGCGTACAAAAATGAGGAGGTACACAGCGATTCTCAATGCCTGGGCGTCTTTTTTCCACAGGGTGTACCTGGAGAACGGGGAGACTTACAACCCACCTCAGCCCACAGTGCGTCCTCTCAAGACCGAGGTTTGCACCTTCACCAAGTCAGGCGGCAAAGCGACCGGCTGCGTCGGCGTGATGACCTACGACCTTTTCGAGCGGTCGAAGAACGACTACATCGAGACGCTGGCCATCATGTTCGCCGTTCCCTGGGACTACAACCTGTACAAGAACTGGTTCGCGGTGGGCATCTATAAGAAGGGCCGAAACTGCGACAAGGATTTGTACAAAGAGATGTACTACGACAAAAAGCAGCATGGGTTCATCAGGGAGGCAGCCAATGGGTCAGGGATCAATCACGTGGGCGACTATCTAGATATCAAGGCCACCATGTGTCCCCTTGGTAATTCCATCATGAAGGTGGAGGTGTGGGATAAGCTTTTCACCCCCAGCCTTGTCCAACAAGCATATTAGAGACCTCTCCCCAACCTGTGCTAACATGTTTCCCAGCAGCAGAAGTCAGCAATCCACCTTTTTCCAATATCAATATGCATGATTCAACAGATGTATTGTTGCTGACATGTGTCTGTTTACCTGGGTATTACCTCTGAGTAAATCTGCTTAGGATCAGAGTTTAATTTGTTTATAAATCCAGGATGCAATATCCCCCTTTTTATAGCCGAAGCCTCTGTCTGTTTCAATAGCCTCCCAGTTCAAAACGGCGTCTTTAGAAATGGAAATCAAAGGATGAGTCAGTGGAGGATGAGGGCAGCTTAATAAAACACACTGAGCGCTTGTCTGTATTTACCTTGACACTGTCATCACAGGAATAAAGTAAACCTTTTTTTTTTTGCTGAATCTATTTGTGTTTGAGTGTCTGTTGATTGAGTTTAGAGGAATGTTTCAAAATAAATAAATATGTATCAATAATGTTGAATGCAAATATGATTATTTTTGTACTTTGGAGTTAAACTGAGATTTGGATAGCAGTTTTTTTTCCCTCTGTGTAGGAGCTGTGTGAGAGCAGCTTAGGGGGACACACCCTTCCTGGTGTTGCTCAACACTAAAGCACATCCGTCATCACTACACCAGCCGCTTTACATCCAAATAATATATGAATCTAACCCTTTTTTTTTTTTTACATGCTTACAATGTAAAGGAAGTTAGGTTTTTATCTGCTTTGTTTATTTAGTTTAGCAGAATAACACAAAAACAACTTGTATTTATGAATTTGGTCGAGGGGCGGGGCATGTCCCAGGAAGGAACTCATTACAATTTGGTGCAGATCTGGATCTGGGGGCAGATCCATGATTTTATTTATTTTACTTATTTTAAATGAAGTATCTTAATGGGTAAAATCAGCCGTGTTAAGAATACTGATATTTATGAGTGTGTGTTATTTGATGCAGATCCAAATTTAAATGTGGCCTCAAAATGGGACTGTTGACGGCCTTGAAGGAGGAATGCACTCCACAGAGGGCCCTTCTCGTTAAATTGGTTTTAAGATCCACAATCCATCTCAAACATTTAATATAATTGTTGCCATTGGATTCATAACACTAATATTTTGGGTTAGTTTTCAGAAACTATAAATATTTGCAGTCCCGCCATCCCTGCTCAATAATCCTAAATAATGCCTCGACAAACACTTAAAAGTTAAAAGCGAGTTAATTCTCGGTTAAATGTGACTTTGTGTAATTTAAATCTCTTTTAACAGACTCGGTGCATCAGTGTTTTCACCCGGATTTTGGAGATAAAGAGGGTTTTTATTTCCTCCTGACAGAACAAGAGGGAACAGTAAAAACTCCTCAGTTATTGCTCGCAATGCAATCACCGGTTGGTTTTTATGAACCAGTAAACTCCAGGATAAAATGATCAGATACGCTGTTTTTTTTTTTTACGATCTTAGCTGTGAGTATGAGGCAGTTGTGAATGAGACGGGCATGGATCTGGGTGAGGACCCTGTTACTGCGACTGCTCAGCAACTCTCTCACTTTACGCTGCATTATTCTTTAATTGGGCAGAAATGACAAAATCTTGATGTGTCATCTCATCATCAAAGAACGCGCTTCGCCATAATGGCTCGACCAATTCTCCGCGGATACAATCATTAACCTCTGGAAAAAATGTGGGGATGTGAGGCGGGAGGCAGAATACCGGCTCTTCATTCCCACCGCCAACTTATCTGGTTCCTGGATCCTATTTACACTCGCAACGCTGCATCCCTGATTCTGTTTTCCCATTAGATTCGTGATGCTATTGCAGCGTTTACTGCTGCAGCCACAGAGAAAGCCGAGATCAAAAGGGTTTCGCTCACTGTCACCGTTGCATTTGCATAAAAGCCATACATAATATAGAGGAATAAACCAGGCCTGTTTAGGCTCAATCTCTGAAGCATTGTGGAGGGGAGGGGGGGGGGGGGGGGGGGTATTGGAGAAACGACACACTGTCCCTATAAACAGATGGGGATACTAAGCAGAAACTTGTTTGTCGGAAACCTGATGAGTTCCCGCACATTTTCTTTCACATTTTCCCTTTGAGCTTCTCCTCTGTGTTTACCACACCGGCACCTAAGTCTTCTTTCATACCGTGCATTATATTGTTGACTGTAGGCCTCCATTGGTATGTACAGTCTGTGTGTTTGCCTGCTTTTGTGATGAGCATCTCTAAGTGCAGGTACACTCGAACCTGCACCTGCAGATATGGATATTTTCATAGCAAATAAATGCCTTTGTGCATTATGTGATTTGAATTTGGGTTTGAAAAAACATTTCTGGAGACCAGTGTGGGATTAGACGCCTTAAACAGGAAACAAAGGGTAATGTGAAAAATGTATTTTCCCTGTGTAGATAAACATAAGCAGCTCAGCATCATGTGGATTGAAACGGAGGCTATTCATCACTAAAGAGGAGTGAATCTATCTGTGTCTCTTGGTAAAGGCTTCTGTCTGAAATCCTAAGTGCAGGTGCACCATGCGGGTTGGCCTCATCTTTTCATGAGACGGAAATCAGGTGATCGTGCGAAAACAACAGCGAGGCTCCGGCTCAACTCGCTGCAGGGAGATGAGCAGAGCGAGAGGAAATGATTGTTCTGGAGGAAGAATCTCAGAGGGAAATAAAAGAGGAAAACCTGAAAATACCTCAGTTGAAACTCTTTCAACCTCATTCAGCCTTTTCAATATGTGCATGTACACTATGTTCTGTCTTTTGCACCAAAAAAATAAAACAAGGAACCTCCATCTTCTCTCTTTTTGGACCTGAAGCAGGTTATTTTTTGTCTCTGATTATCATCACCATCTGTGGCCATGGAAAATAAATCAACGTTTTAATTTTTTTCTCACATTCTCAGATGTCCTGCGCCGATCGTCACAAAGCCGCCGAGAGTCAGATCATAAAATGTTATTTGCATAAAAGGGATCAGCTCTCAAGGTTAGTTGAATTTCTGTCTCTCTGTTTGCTTGGAAATTAATTTATCAGTGCAAAAGAAGTGGGTGGTGTATTGACTCAAACTGGGAGTAACCAAACAGAAGAATAAGACGGGTCCGTTTCAGTGACCTGAGAACCGCAGCTCTTTAAACAGCCTAAGCCGCTGCATACCTGTGACCACAGCTGCAAATGGGAAAATAAAAGATTCCTCTTCTCCCTCAAAGTGAATAGAAGTGCACTTAGAAGCTGCAGGTTGAAGGGCCTTCGACAGAATATGCTCTCATGGACTGCCATCTAGAGGTCACTTCTGGTAGCCACACAGGGTTCCTAACAATTGACTACTCTGACTAGGAAAACCTTGAAAAAAACTATTTTTAAAAACGTGGTTCAAACCATTTTCAAAACTATCTAGCTATAATTCTGTATATAATGTGAAATATGTGGTTTTTATCGATCTTTTTTAAGGTGGATTTCCTTTATAATGGGCAGGCAGTGGGATTACTGGTGCTCACCCCGTGCTCCTCTGTTATTCCTGGTTTCAAACATGTCTTGACATCCAGCTGGGTCCGGTTCACTCCCTCTGCCCTGATGTGTGTCAGATTGGCAACAAGCGCCTGCAGCCCCGTCATCGGAGCTCAGTCACAGGCCTTGATCTCCCTCAGCCTCCCCCGGGGGCGACTCTACGAGAGGGTAAAACAATAAAATCTGATATATTATTATCAAGCTAGGCCGGCGTTGCATTGTTTGTTTGGTTTGTCAGATTTTCTGTGGATCGCATTTCATCATTCTCGTCCTTCAGATGAGATGCGAGGGCCGGAGGTCATGTTACTCCTGGCAGGCTTTGGAAATTGTCTCATCCTGTTAGTTTGTTATTTTCAAACTTCTCAGCATGCACAGTGACACAGACGTGTATCATGCAGCAATACCGATATCTCGAGGGAGGGAACACAAACTGTTCTCTACAGTAACTCTTGACATTATTAAAAGAAACGGAGCTGCCACAGTGTTTCTTTAGCAGCAATATGCTGTCATAAATATTCAGCTTCAAAATGTTAAATTATTACAATTTATACAAGTCTTCTTGTGTTTTTCTATTAATACTTAAATATTGATCTATATTGAGGTTTACAGACATTACATTCAATGCTAACTCATAGTAATAAACTACAGTGTGTGAATAGATCAACTGATTTATTTCATATACTGATGTATGTTTTGAAAACAAAACATTTAAAAAAGCGACGAGTTGTACATTTCAACATAAAACTGCTTTAATCAATATGTTTATGTTAATAATGGATCAGATATACTAGTGTGAGTGAGATGTCATTTAAAGTGATGCAGCTCCTCTTGCTCTGTGGAGCTTTATAACGACTTTCCCCTTGTTCTTTCGGTTTCCAGTGACTTTAATGTTCACTCTCCCTGCATCAGTTTTGTCTGTCTTCAGTAAAAGAAAAGAAAAGCAGGTCAGAGGGAAAGGCAACAACCTGCAGACAGGCTCAGTGACTATATTTAACATAGTGGAGCAATTAGTGAAACTTAATAACATATTCAGTGGAGACCAAAAATCTAAATAGAAACTATTAATGCTCAGTGTCTTCCAGGTGTGAAACTCAGCAGCTGTTTATTAACTTATTAAAGGTGATGACATGTCGGTGTGGTACCTACTGCTTGTTTCTGCTGCCCCCAAGTGGCAGAACATTTTGTTATTCCAGGTTTAATAAATGAATCATGAGGATTTGTTGGTTTCTAGCCTAAACCCAACATTGCACAAGAGAGTTCTGTGTGTCTACATGTGGCCCTTCATGTCTTCAGTGATGAAGTGAACCTCCTCGAGCCTCCACAACACATCTGCACATCCACTGTTTATTTACTCGTTTCTACCTTGGCCTCTCTGTCTGAGATAAACCAGGGGACCAACATCTGCTCCCTCTTTAATGTGTCAGTTGACACAGATTCCTGATCTGGAATAACAAGCAAGTAGCCTACTCCTCAATTTTCTTCTAATCTAGCTTTGCAACGATTTCATAAACAGATGCTTTTCTCTTTGCAGTTTTTTTCTTCTCTGTTGTCGCCAATAGCATCTTTTACATAATAACTCAGAGCTGCCTCCAGAGCAAACTTGGATGTGGTTTAAAACTGCTCGTTATTCCTTTCCATTTTCTGATTCTGTTAACCCCAACTCTCTCTGGTTATTTCTGAAGTGGAAAAGCTTTACCCTTGAAGTTGCATCTGCAGTTTTGTTCCAGAAATAAAATAAACATTATCTTCATCAAACCGGTGATTGACCTTCACAGGTTGTTGCTGGCTTCGCTCCTTTCCCATCACCGCTGGACAACTGGTGAGTGTATCTTCTTGCCACTCATATGTCCATTTGCATTACAACACGGTTGTTCATTTGAATTATCCCGAGTGACTGAGTAGCAGTGTTGATGTCGAACCTACTTGTATGTAAAGTCGTCTCCTGCCATCATGGTGTCATCCAGCTGAAGGGTCAGCTCTGACGCAGGTAGGGCCAGCTGCTGAGATCTCGCACTAAAGTAATTACTCATGTCACAATGAATGACTCGCTTCAGTGGGCGCGATCTTTTAATTCTTCATCAAGTTTGGCAAACTTTAGAGTGCACATGCTCCAGTAAACTATTGAACCATCATGAAAATTGAAACATCCTATAAATCAAAT
The DNA here is from genome assembly GCF_949316205.1 of Platichthys flesus. Taxonomy (NCBI): domain Eukaryota; kingdom Metazoa; phylum Chordata; class Actinopteri; order Pleuronectiformes; family Pleuronectidae; genus Platichthys; species Platichthys flesus. The sequence goes on along the minus strand of NC_084960.1, from coordinate 12,983,441 downwards.
GCGATGCTAAAAAACTCAACGATAACTTGGCACAGGCTGCTCCAGGAAGTTGACTTTCTCTCTCGCAGCTGTGGAGGTGGATGTGGTGTCGCTGATGCTGCCCAATACTCCTTCACCCGAAGCGGTGATGCTGACACTATCAGACAGCGACAACGCCAAAAGGCTCCGTCAGCAACTGCTGCCAAGTAGACCAACAGTTGATGTGCAGACGCCCTTACCTGCCGCCCTTCCACCACCTCTTCCAGATCTCTGGGACGAGACAGAAATCAGCTCCCACGGTTCGAAGACCCAGAGGTCACAGAGTCGAAAACCCATCCACCCGCCCACCCACCCACCACCCTGCAGCTGGACACACAGCTGAGGCATGCGAGTGAGATCAGTACAGTGTCTGTGCAGCGGTCTTTGTCCTCCGTTTTATAAATATATATTCATATGTCTACAGCTGTGCCATAAACATTTTTTTTGCAAAGTCAGCTTAATTAAAGCCACAATGGAGAATCCTGCTCCGACCTCCTGAGCCGCGGCCGCCCATTTACTTTCCTTCATTCACTTTGCTGGTCAGCTTTATGTTCCTCCACGCCCAATAATGCTGAATGCACAGAATAGTTTTTCTATAGACTAAGCTTGTGCACATAAAAATGAATTGTTTTATGATGATATCACTGGAAGAATAAAAATAAAGACAAATTTATAAAACAGTTAAAACGTAGTAATTTACATTTAGCGTTCTCCCCGATTCAGATTTAAGGTGGAGGTCTTCGTGAAGGGCATTGGCTGCTCATGGTTTGCACAACATAGATCTTTTTGTGTTGCACGATTTTGAAGTCTAAGTGATAAAGATACTACCAGGAATTGAAGGCCTAATCTTAAATTGCCATAATTTAAAGATGTGTAGTCATGTTATCATTGATAATGTAATCATAATCTACTTGCACAGACAAAATGGTTTATAAGTGTCACTTATTATTTGTAAATCTGTCTGCATGAAACTCATTACATGTTATCCTGATTTTCCATCCCTGCACTTTGGTAAATGCTGGCAAGCAATATTGCTGAATCATTAAGGAGTTTGATACCTTACCACTTGCAACCACTAGAGGGCATAGTTTACTGGCCTGGTTTAGTTTGTGGCAACTCCATTTGAATGTGGACCCTGAGTATTGGTCTCCTATACTGATCATGCGCACATATGGTTGAGTGCAACAACTGATGAAACGTGACTGATAAAATATGATTAATATGGCTTTCACAACCACATATTATATTTTAACTGTCTGAAGTGTTTCTGGCGTGTTGCAGTAGTGAGGAGCAACACAGAGCAGGATGAGATCAGACGGGGGTGGGGATAAGGATGGCCCGACATCCAGAGGGGAGGAAGGTCACCAAACACACTTTCCCACCCAGCCCTGCCAGACACACACACACACAAACACACACACACACACAAACACACACACAAGCACATACACACACGCACACAAGCACACACACACACACAATGTACACACAAACACAGGCCCACCCTGCAGAGTTGTGTGTGCCAGATGAGGGTGTGATACATGACTGCTGTCACCGCTTCCCTCATTGCATGTCTGTGGAGACTATGCAATGCGCTATGCTACGCACTTGTACGTCAATCCAGCCCCATACAGCTTACTGGAGATACAGTGAAACTCTACCTGGAGCACAAAGCAATGCCATCTGCACTGCCCTGAGGGGAGAGGATGGTGTTTAATCAAATACTGACAAAGGTTAAAGGGCCCTTTTGCGAGAGAGATGTCACATCTCTTTGAACATGAAACAAATAAACAGCTGCCCAAAGAAGGGAATCAATGTAGAGCCAACATTCCAACTGTAGATTTAATTGTACAAAATATAAAAAAGTACATACAGTACATTGCGTGAGAGCAGGCAGGGTGTGTTCTCACAGACAGCACGGTAAGTCCTGACAATAGCAGAAAAATAACACAGTATATAAATACACATTTGGTTCCAAATCTGAAAGCGCTTACAATGGCTTTGTCGTCATAACAACACATACCCACGGGTATCAAGATTCAAGCAGAAGATAGCACGATTATCTTCTTGTCATCACTCAGTGTTTGTCACTAGGCTGCACAGACAAACTCAATATGTCCCTTTGTCTGAACTGGATTGAGACGTTAGATACACTTCGTTCAGCTCATCAACATAAGATCGTGAGGATTGTCACAGTGAAAGTGCTTAAGGATTCAATACTATTCCAAAAATAGACAATTCCAGTAAAAAGATCTCCCTCTCTGGGCGTACCCCTTCATTGTGTCCCATCTGTAACCTTTGACCCCCAAACCATATGCTCTGACTCACATAACCACATCCATACATCACACTATACTCCCTTGGTAGTTCTCCCTGTGTACACGTGGCTGACCATTTGCATATATCAAACAACGAACGCATACCTGTACCCAGATCAGCCTTGGTTTGAATAGTAAGTCGTCTAATTAGTGGCTCAGTTTGAAGAGTTCACGAGTTCAGCAATAAGTCATCATTTCAGAATCTTGTCTTTAACCAAGGCAAATGGTGTCAGACTTATCGAGGACTGTCAACAAATACATAGTTTTGCAAGCTCAAGAGCTTTTGTCATCATAAACCTGAAAATTGTGTTCTCCATTTCAAATAGAGCCGTTTTCCGAACATGTGCATCCAGTTTGGAAGTAACCAAAACCATCAGTGTTCCAATTTCCAGTCGGTGGTTGAAAGCAAATCTTTTGTCACAGTCTCTCTTCCTAAAAATTGTTAATTCGATACAGTACATGAATTAGTAATAACAAATTATTTCGTCACAGTTAGCGTCTGTTAACACCAGGGGGTTTGACTCTGATCAGCCACATTGAATATGACATTTTGAACTCTGGCTCAGAAGTGTCTATTGATCGGTTTTCTCTGCTGCTGATGTTTCAGAATTCCTCCAAGAAGTGAAGTGCAGGTTAACTTGTCAGAAACAGTCACACCTCCGAAAGCTCACCGGTGAGATTAAAGGACGGCAGCAGCCTGCGTGGAAACAAGCAGTCCTCACGTTGACAGAATAGACTGAGCATAGGTCCAGAATCGTGATTTTCCTGGTGACTGTGAACCAAGAATTGAGCTCCTCAGTAGCTGCCATCGCTATTCTTAGTTTTGAACACCACCAGTACGACCATGACCGGGATCATACAGATGGGAGTAATCACCAGGGCTAAGACGACGACCGGCGGCGGGTCGCTCAACTCCTCTTCTGGACAATCCTGGAAGAACCTGGAGTGAATGTCCACAAAGGTCTCTTCCACCAGCGGGTTGGGCCACGGGATCATGAGACAGTCAGACATCTCCTCTGTGCAATGGCTTAGGTTACTGTACAATCTGCAGCGTGGAGACAGGGAGAATATGGAAGAGGATTCCGAAATTTAGTACAAATTTGTATATTTCAAATGTCAAAAACTGCAGACACTCAACTCACTGCTCACCCGCTCACGTTACCCCACATGCACCAGTCGGTGCTGTTCAGTGACGCCATTGAACTCTCAAAAGTGTTGAGACATAAATGGCCAATCAGGGTTGACAGGCAATCCATTGTTGGAGCACCGTACATGTCACTACAGAAGTTGCATATTTCTGGGCAACGGTGGGTATCATTCCCACAAGCTGCAATGACACAGTTTAAAAAAAGAAAGAGAACAGCAACATAAACAGATTATTAAATGACAATAAAGAAATTTGGACATTCACAGGATGAAATACAAGTTTGCGTGTCTATCTGTGGTTAAAAGGTCATGTCACCTACCAAACGGCACGGTAGCCTCTCCGTAGGTTGTGTCTGAGAGGGAGAAAAGTCAGATTTTTGGATTAAAAACATTTACAGTGAACTGCTCAGGCTATCATGTGAAAACATTCTAATTCAGTCCATTAAGTTTCCATACAACAAGAATTCCTTATCATGAGCCATGAGTCTCTTTCACATGTCTGTGCTGAAGCAGGCATTTTGCAGCTGTAGAGAGGGAGACCACACACTCACCGGAGAGAACGGAGAGGAATACCCCAATGAAACCAAGTGCTCCATTCATGTCAGAAGAAAACGAATGAAGGTGCGATTCCCCCGGCTGATGACCATGTATAATAAAGCTACACGTCTTAGTCTGTGTACGGCGAGGCATAACAGGAAACCCGGCAGGATGGAAGAGACGCAGTGTAACCTTCGGTAACCAGATGTCCAAACAGTGTTACCCGCGGTTACCAGATGTTCTTGGAAGATCTGTCTGACGGCCCTGCGCCTTGGCAGCAGTGCTTCCCCTCTCCAACACGCGTTGCTCTAGGACTTTCTTCCCTTTTAAAGGGGTGGAGGCAACAAAGATTGTCTTCTCCATTCTCCCAAATAAAAGGGAGCACACCCAAGCTGGGCTGGACCCACATCTGAAAACCCTTACTCTTTAACTCTTGTTCTGCTTTTTAGTCTCAGTTTCTCACAGTCGACGGCCTGGCCAGCTCACAGCATGTGATTTATTTGCCTTTTGGGCTGCCTCTGCCAAATAGGAAACATAAGTAAACATTTAGGGCTTCAGCGTTTTGGGGTGGATGTAATCATGACGCTGCAGGGTGTGCTGTGCAGACAGGCGGGATTTCATATTTAGGTTAATTTGACCAAACCTGGAACAAGTTGTGAGACCCAGCTGACGGGCTGTTTAAAAGTAGCTATTTCCACCATAGCTGCGGCAAAGTGTTTGTTCTTTTCTGTCACGAGCAGCTCACCAGAGTGTTTCATCTGCGAGGTAGTTTCTCACTGTCGCCACTCACTACTTTAAAAGAGCAGTCAGAGAGAGAGAGATAGAGAGAGAGAGAGAGAGAGAGAGAAAGAGAGAGAGAGAGAGAGAGAGAGATGGCTTCATTGATTGAATGAAACATGAAATGCACGGCTCGTGTTTTCTCATGACCAGCTCGTTCACTTATTTCACTGGATCCACATGCTGGGCCTCTCACAACATCTGTTTGCCGAGCTGCATTTTGATTTAGTAATGACATCAGGAAATGTGTCTTTTCAGCAGAGGAGGAGCTCAGAGTTTGGGGGGAGCTGGCAGGGGAAGGAGGGGGGACAGTCAGGGGAAAGGAGAGAAAAAAAAAAGGGAAGGCACAGGATGAGGAACAGCGAAAGGGGCGCTGCTCCAAACTTCCAGTTGTTTCACAACTCTTGAGTTCATGCGTTGATCACCGACGTTGCATGGGGTGAATGACGAACAAATTCAGGAAGTTGAGCCAGGTGGGGGCCGCTCATAATGAGGTTTCAGTTAACCTTTCACCCCAAACCATTATGGACCTTTTATCTGCTGTTGCTGACCCCCACGCTGGTAGAGACCTCCCCAGGAGTTTTTCTTGGATTCTCAAGATAATACACACGAGGGGATCTTGGCAGAAACAAGCATCTCCGAGCTCTGCTTTCTCCGTATGTCTGTTCCAGGCCAAGAAAATTGATGTAAGGACTTGACCCAGAACAAACCCCCACTGGACTCAAACACTTAATCCCTATTTGAAATATACATTGAACATATATATATACAGACACACAGACATGTTGTCGACCATTTACAATAATGTGAAATAGAAAAAGCAAACTTACTGGCAGTCATCTCTACTGAGTGATAGCCTGTCGAGAAATCGCATTGGGTTAGTCAACGCATTCATTTTCATGCATGTGATCAATATATTTATATATATACATATATATATATGTATATATATGTATGTATATATTTCTTCAACATACCTACTGTTGTGGCAGGTTGTGCAGCTAAGTGTTCATCTACCAGGCCATCCACTGTCGTGCATCTTGCTGTAACAGATATAAAACAAACAGAACATTGAAATGATGATGGAAAGTTCAAAATGCTGCCATCCAGTAAACAGCACATACAAATATAATGCAGTATATGGAAAAACATAAAGGTACGTAGAGGTATATACAGTTCAAAGTATGTTATTATAATCCAGAACCTACAAACATATAGTCTTTACAAATATAATCCAGTATATAAACAGTGAAAGTAAGAAGGTATAGAATAGAATAGAGTATAAACTCTTCATTGTCATTGTATTGCACAAAATACAACAAAATGATGCGAGCTACTTCTGGTTTGGTACTTTAATGTAAAAATAACCCATCGCACACAATATATCATGTAGTTAAAAGTAAAGGAAATAGCCTGTTGAGAAAACTGTGAAACAAACAGGTCACTGTATCCTCCCTTTGTGTGCTTCTGCTTGAAGGAAATATATATACAACAATATACAATCCATGTCCTTCTTACGTGAATAATACATGTATATCTTATCTAATAAATACAAGCAATGATAATGAAAATTGTTATAGCCTGGCCTATACTGATGATAACATTTTTAACATCTACTACATGTTGTCACGGCATGATGACACTCACTACGTGACAGTTAAGTATAAAGGTAAAAACCTCAATCATGAGACAAGCTCAGCTCCTTTCTTAAAAGCCACACAATACCACTGAAAGCCTCCAAAGCATTCCTCCTGAGAGGTGAGACAGAGGGCAAGAAAAGAAGTTATACTGTAGCTTATATCAGGCTGGATCCTCGACTTACCCCAGAAGAGAAGAGCCACAAACCAGCCAGAGAACATGGGCGAGAGGCTGGTGGCTGTCATTGTGCCTGACAGTGTTCTGTGCGTCCTCACTGGTGCGTAGGGATTACATATCTCAACCTTTCCGCAGGAGGGCTCTATAAAGCAACAGGAAGCTCTCATTTCCCAGGAAGGGTGGATTTACACAACAGAGCAGGGACACTCTGATTAGCTCAAAACGACTGTGGTCCATTGGTGCACCACCATATCTCCCTCTCTCCCTCTCTCTCTTTATCCATTTCATTCACTCATCCCTCCCTCTGCTTCCAATCACAAAGTGAGGAGTTAGGTTGACCCCCCTCACAACTCTCTCTCTCTCTCTCTCTCTCTCTCTCTCTCTCTCTCTCTCTCTCTCTGATTGTCAATCAAAAATCCCCAAAACCCATTTGATACTTCTATCGTCCCAGATATGAGTAATTCGTATAAACATCCAAAAATCTATATTATATAACGATGAATGACGTTTTAAAGTTGTGCTCCACAGTGTTAGTATTTCACTTCTTCATCTTGAGCTCTAATGATGACACTCTGATTTCTTCTTTCTACAAGACCTGCAACTCTGATGCCATTGGTTCCCATTTAATTTGACATCATTGGAAAGTACGTGTTCCAGATCATGACTTCTGTTTTCTTGTTGTTGTTGGAGAGCATAAGATTTATGATGCATCAGTGGCGGTGGTGAGTCAGGAATATGTTGTTTTTTGCTGTTACACCATCGTTGATTATGACGAGCATCCCCCCCCCCCCCCTCCGTCTCTTTTCCGACCACATCTGCGTCTGACAGAACACTGAGCTTCTGTGGTAATGAGACGCAGCAGGGATCTCCACCCGTGTTAATGTGCTCGTCCACGTCACTGAATGGCAAGAGCTCTCAACTGCCGGGGCTCGGGACGACGCCAGGTGACTTGGGGGCCACAGTTAACCCACGAATAGGATCTGAAACATTTAGCTGAATTGATTTTTTAAGAGCATTAGGAGACTACAGCTGTGTCTCAATTCAGAGGCGCAATCCTTTGGAGGCTGTCTTTGAAGACCGATTGTGTCACAGCAGCTCGACTTGGCTGTGTCCCATTCCGAAGGCTTTTTCAAATGCAGAGAAACGCGAAATCACAGCGAAACGAAGGCTCAAATGGATGGATCCTTCTTCGGCCAACCTATCCCAGGATTCATTGCACTTCAGTGACAAACCATTGGTAATGACGTCAGAAAGCAACAAAGCGCCTAGGCTTGGGTATCGCTCTGTCACAATGCAACAGCTATAAGGGCGGGACGATCATGGAGGGCTTCTGTCTCAACTCGGGTGGGCCTTCCTGGTCTGTGCGGGTCATCAGAAATAGGACATTTTCCTCTGACATCCCGACCTGGGGAGGATGCGCAAACACTAATGCATTGTTATGAACGGAATCATGTTGTAGCTACTGCTGTGATCCAGGTTAAAAAGTCAAACAAACACAAAGTGTCTGGCAAACTGTTTTTATTTCCATGTTTCAATGTTAAACGAAATATTTGATAGCTCATTAGCTACCATTAGACAACAGCTAACGATAGCATTCAAAAAGCATTGTTAGCTTGACTTCATCCAGTCGGTTGCTACTTTAAACTACTTAAGACGTCTGTGTTTGTGAATTTACACAGATCAATAAACCTTCAATTTACTTGAAAGTGAGTCCCAATGACAGCCGCCAAGACCTCAACACACAGTTTACATTTAAAAACTTCTTGCCAATAATCGCATCGCTCCCCAGACGCTAATCTTCCTGTTTGCTTTAGTTTGACAGCTCAGTATCAGTGTTAGACCACTTCATAATAAACATACTTTAGGTTGCTGAGCGCATAATTAATCACCAGGGGAAATACGAAGCATAAACAACAGAGTCAGAGATCAACACCAACACAGTGATCAGAGAGAGGGGCACTCAGGTCACGTTTGTGTAGCTGTATAGTTTCTTTGTAAGAAACCAAAACACTCCCAGAGAGGTTTCTTTATCCAAGTTAGACATTTATGTGAGCATGTATTGTGTCATATCATAAAAGTAACTGAACAGTGCCATCTTGTGAGTCAGAGAAGCAGCATTTCTTTGGTTTCCTTCAATCCTCCAGAGGTTTATTTAGAAAAAAAAGTAGACTAGACAATATATTAGATCATTGAAAATGTTGACAGAATAACAATCATTCACATATATATAACTCATGCGAAGAAGTGACTCATGATTATATGTTACAGAAAAGCCTCCATCTTTCAACCAACTTCACGGAAGCATCGAGAGCTACGTTCTTTCTTTTTATTCATGGGATCTTGAGTAACTACACACTCCATATGTGCACAAAAAACATTTCAAAATATCCTTAAAAATGTGTTATTTTTGTTAAGATCGTAGAACGGCAGAAGGCTAATAAGTCATATGGTAATACCCCAAAGAATTTCTATAGAACGGGAAAAGATGTATCTATGTGAAGAGTGAATATAGGTTTGTTTATCAACGCACCCATGTGTACTTATGCATTAATAAACCTTTATGTATATTATGCAATGCTTTCATTTTAGCCCCCCTATTTGGCAGTAATGAGCAGTATATAAGCATGTTATAAGTGGTTTATACGTGTTGTAATGTGATCAAATATAAGTGTTTGTAATTGTATTTGTCAACGGGCGGTGTGGCCTAGGGGGTAGAGTGGATGTCCTCAAACAAGCAGGTTGCTGGGTCAATCCCCACTCTTCCCCATCTGCATGCCGAAGTGTCCTTGGGCAAGATACTGAACCCCTAAAAAATGCCCCCCACACTAATTGTAAGTCGCTTTGGATAAAAGCGTTGGCCAAATGACATGTAATGTAATGTAATGTTACTACTATAATTCCTACTGTGGTAACCCCTAAATCTAGGTTGGTTTACAAACAGGTATTCAATGAAAATGAATTAGAACACTTATATAAATTTGCATTCCAAATCATTTGTATCCTTAATGAATGCACATTAATAAATACAAATATAGTTACATCGTAGGCTTTTCTGTTACAAATATTGATTAGATACATTTGCTGGACTTAAATTTCAGCTGGGGAAAGTATCAACTTCTGTATCTGTGCAGTGGCACAAACTGTGAGCATCCTGACCTGTTAAAGAAAATTGGTATTTATATTTTAGTGTAATTATGTGTACAATTAGCTTTATTATAGGTCGTATGGTATAGGTCATAATAAGGTTAAAGAACTAAAATGTGCTCCATCGAACTCGATGAGTACTTTACGTGTTCATCATCTGCACAAAGGATTTCAAATCGTATATTTCAATATCAATTCTGCATTTATATAATTCTCCTTTTTGTTGCAAGAAGTACTTTCATGCCATGTTTCCACCTCGAGTTCTGTGAATTCGTATTGCACGTGAAGCAGTCATTGGTGACAGCATCAGTGGCCTGAGGAGCCTCATCCTGGGTAAAACGTGTCGAGCGCCCCCGGGAGGCAGAGAGCGGAAGTACAACTGAGCTGTTTACCGTCCGACAGAGCGTAGAGGTCTGCAGGAATGTTAGAAAACTATTGGTCAGTTTGTAACCTATAATAATCAGTTTAAACGATCATACTAGATAACTGTAATACAGGATGTACTCTCAAGTGAATGCGCCTATTATATTTATAATGAGGGTTATTTTAGTCTTTCAATTAAAAATTATCATTATAAAATCGATATAGCACGGTTTTATGTATTTTTAGCGCGTGTCTCACTCTGCCTCACCCCGTGAGTGTCCCGACGTGACTCATCCGAGAGGGGATCACATGCCGACCAAAAAAAAAAAAAAAAAGCACCCAGAGAGCTAACGCAGTATTTAAATGGCGATCTAGCTCTTTACTACGCGGACGCACAGTTGCATCAGATCCTGTACGTGCGTGCCTGTGTGTGTATGTGTGTGTGTTTGTGTTGTGTGTGTGTGTGAATGTGTGCACCGCGGCCGCTCCGCCACGCTACGCTACTTTTTTCTCATCTTTTTTTTTTTTTTATTCCCAGGACGCAGAAGAGTAATAAATCCTCGCGGGCTGGGGAAAGGCTGTGATCACAATAAAGACGTCACCCTGCTGCTCGGGTTGAGCCAAGTGCGCAGCTATTCGCAGGCGACAACAACAACACGCTCCGGCGGCACCATGCCCCTGGATGGACGGGCTGCTTTTCTCCGAGAGATCCCGAGGGTTCCTGCGTCAGATCCACGGTGAATAACCGCGTTTAACCGCCCCGGATCCCTCGGCTACAGAGAGAGAGAGAGAGAGAGGAGCAGGAGCAGGAGGAAGAGGAGGGGGGGGAGACTCGCTGCAGGCGCAAGCAGGACGCACGACGTGGATTTGGAGGTATTTAATAACTGCGACACTGGGTGGACACGGGGGGAGACGCTGCGGTAATGTGCTGCGATCGCGCTGTTTAAAGTGTCGCACATCTGGATGGACACAGTGCTGCTGCACGGATCTGCTGCTGCTGCTGCTGCTGCTGCTGCTGCTGCTTCGGGACGCAGCGCACTTTCCTGAGCTGAGGCTGAAAACGTGTGCGCACGGATCGTCAGTCCAGGAGGTGGGAGAGAGTAGAGACGCGCAGGGGAGCAGCTTCCCCCGCTCGGTTCTTATTGACCCGCACACTTATTTCCGATCGAGCGTCGGCTCCCGCAGAGAAGTTCGTGTTCTCTGAGGAGAGCGTGAAACGCGTGAAAACTGTTACTACGCACTTTTTCTGCTCCGCTTCGTGCTGGTTTTGTGGGGAGGCACGCCCACTCCTGAGCAATGTGGATGCCCCCCCCCCGCCCCGTGCTTTCACACGCACTCACACTTTATTTATTCATGTGCGCGTTGTGTGTCCGTTTGCTTATCATCACCGTTACATTAGAAACCGATGACGAAGAGGAAGATGGAGACTCTGAACCGTTTAAAGCACCTGTGTGTGGAAAAACACGAGATGTCAGTTTTGTTTTGCCAACAGTGGGGGGCGCTGTTTGGAACAGACTTCCAGTTTGAGTGAAAGGGGAAGTTTTGCATCAGTGAGAAGCAGAAAGGAAAAGAGCATCCTACTTATCGTCATTTAATTACAGCTTGTTACCATCTTTAATACCAACTACTTAAATTAAAGTGTTTTGATCAGGTAGTTGTTTTTTTATATTTTTATATTAAGGATTTATGCTGTTTATTATGTTGTGTTTATTGTGTTAAGTGTCTTGTTTTGTTCTCTTTTACCCCCCTGTGTTTGGTAAAGTTCTTTTACCTTGTTCAGATAAGTGCTATAGAAATAAAGTTATTATTATTATGATAATAATAATATTAACACAGCTATCTGTAGGCTGTTAAAGTAATTGACAATTGCTGGTTAAAACAGTCAAATTACTACTTTATAAAGTGTTGTCAGAGGACCAAATACTATTGAAAATTACTTAAAGTTTTCCTGATATTGTTCCCATTCAACTTTTTGCGATTACAAAAAATCTGTCGTTGACCTCAGCACCTAATGCCCGTGCAGCCTGTCCCCGGTGATGTTGGATTTTTTAACCACACAGCATCTCTTGTCTTATTCTTTTTTTTTTTAAGCATCATGGAGGATGCAGCTGCCACAGACCCAGTCCCTGCCACTGGTGCCGCCCCAGCACCCCCAAGACCTCAGCCTTCCTCCCTCGCCAACTCTCGCAGCTTGCTGGAGTGGAGGCGGAGGGTCAAGTCCGAGTATATGCGCCTGCGCCAATTAAAACGCCTTAAAAAAGCAGAGGAGGTCAAGGTGGGTGAGCGCAGTTAGAGACACATCCCCATATAACGGTTTGGTTTGTTACTGTTTGCACGGTTCCTTGCAGGAGGTGTGTGTTTTTTATATGCAGCACTCGCAGTGTTTGTTTATGTGCCCGGTGCCATAAAAAAAACAAAAGTGTGACATTTGCTTTGTTCTGTTTGTGTTTTTTTAGAGCCTGTTCGTGTCCAACAGACAGAAGATCGAGCGGCAGACGAATCTCCTGAACACAGAGTGGTCCAAGCTCAGGATTCAGCCCACACCTCTGTCCACTTCCGGTGGAGCTATGGCCGGAAAAAAGGTGTGTGCGCATCTGTGTGTGTGTGTGTGTGTGTGTGTGTGCTGAAGAGGGTGTAATAATATCTGTTGCATCACAATCTTTTAAATACCATCCTCCTGCCTGCACTCTACAGTTCAGACATCATCTTCCTACACCAGCAGGTCAGGGTCAACTAGTTATTACCTCCACCAAGGAGGTTACTGTATGCCTTCGTATCGCTTGATTCTAAGATTATGCAAAAACTACTCGACCAATAATCATTATATCCTGTGGAGGGTTGGCGCATGACCCAAGAAATGTTGGGTGGATGCAGGATTTTTTTGTAATGTAATGTATGGCCATTTTTCAACGTTTTCATTGATTTCTCTGAAAATAATTCATGGATCGTGATGGAAAAATCGAGTACGTGTCAGAGACAGATATTTATAGAATGCTCTGCAAATCCAAATGAATATCTGGATCTAGTGAATTTAAACGCGGTTTCATAAAGGAGAGTGTTGGGCCTCAGCAGTGGTGTGCACTCGACTGAGCTCCATTCTAGTCATGTCTATTATTGTTTTTACATGAGTGTCATGTCCATCGCGCTGAGTCCACTTCACCAGCTCTACTGCTCTGCTCTCATTCCCACCTGCCTGTCAGATGTTGCACGAAAATCAAGCTGTGTGTCAGAAACTGATGGTATGGTATGTGACTCTGTAGGAGCTCATGATATAACAAGCCGAGAGTATGACGGCATCATTCGCTTCCCACGTGCTGCCAGGTTCGGGCTATACTGGGTTTACTGGGTTTATCTTCCCCTGTTACATAGTAATAAGATTGCAGAGGATTGTTCTAGTGTCTGGTCCCTAACCGTTCTTCTTTTACAGATGTGCACGGTGGAGTTTGGCTTCCCAGGATTCAAAGCTCAAGCCATCGCCATGAGGCCCCTGTCCACAGTGGCAGGAATCCCCTTCATGTACTCCTGGTCGCCTCTGCAGCACAACTTCATGGTATGAAGTAAACCACATTGTGATGCAGGCGATGCAGTCACAGTATTTCACAATATTTGTTTCACAATATTGCCCTTATTCACCTGATTCCTATTTGGAAGATGTTGAAAATCAACCGTCACCGATGTACAAGTGGATTTTCCCTAGTTCCATAAACGCTTTATTTTGACAATGAAAGAGCGTCACGTACCTGTCTTGATGGGAGTTTTTGCGTCCTAGGTGGAGGACGAGACGTTCCTTCACAACATCCCCTACATGGGCGACGAGGTGCTGGAACAGGACGAGGCCTTCCTGGAGGAGCTCATCGACAACTACGATGGCGTGCATGGGGACAGAGGTGTGTGTCCCCTCAAGCTCGGATGTACCTCATTTGGGTTCATTATATGCTAATGATGTAGCTTTGGTTCTGGAAGCCTGTTGGGGGTTATATCGAAGGTTCACGCTGTGTCATTCCTTCTCACATGTCGTGTCCCAGAGGGCGGTTTCATCAGCGACGAGGTCTTCAAAGAGCTGGTGGAGGCCTTGAGCCAGTACTCGGACCACGAGGAGGAGGAAGAGGAGGAGGCGGTGGCCCTGGCCGTGGTGGAGGCGGTGGGGAAGAAGGAGGAGGAGAGGGCCATGAGGAGGAGCTCGGCGGAGGGTTCGGAGGAGACCAAAGCGGGGGCCGTGGCGTTCGTCAAGAGGAAGAGGAGGAGCACGACGGAGGGTGAGTTCACACGAGAGGGCGGCAGCGCGAACAAGGGCGACACTGTTCCTCTTGCAACACTGTACAGCTGCCGCAAGGTCGTCCTGTCCCAACAGCACTTGAGCTGGCATTGTTTACTCTAAAGCAACCACTGTGTCCCAGCATGGGCACTCTGTGTGTGTGTGTGTGTGTGTGTGTGTGTGTGTGTGTTTGAGGGAACTTGTTTGTTCATGACACTGATATGTCCCGTCTCTAATTACACAATTGAATGACCTCTTGTTCCCGGCTTTATTAGAAACTGGACTACACACAAACACTTGCAACACTAAGGGATAGTGAAATTGAAGCACACCCGAGCACTCGGTCAAACCCAGTGCACGATTGAAGGGACCATGAAAAAACACACGGAAAAAAAAAGACAACTACACTGTTCTCACGAGAGCTGCCTTCAGAGCATGTTAACGCTGAACAGCCTTAAGAACCGGGAAACCCTCGGCTCCTTTGCAAAAATGTGTAAAAGTATTTGTGAATCTGAATTGTGGTCCAACTCTGCTCCCTTATTATCTTGTCTCCTAATAGTGAGGGACTTGTGCGGCAGCAGGAAGATCCCCAACGATAAGATATTTATGGCCATTGCCTCCATGTTCCCGTACAAGGGCACCACAGAGGAGCTGAAAGAAAAGTAAGAAAAGCGAAGTGAAACCGCCGGTCGGCGCTCACAATGCCGAACGGGCCCGTTGCTTAGAGGTCACCATGGCGACGCGAGCCGTCGGGGAGGAAAGTAATAATGGCGGCTCGCTCTCAGGCTCCCTGACTCAAAGGAGCACTTGCATCAGCATCTGAAAGAGCTTTATGTTAAGAGACATCAACTTCAAATGAGCATACGTATCACGGGCTGAAAGTTGTTCCCTGTCGCCATCGCAGGTACAAGGACCTCCTCGAGCCCCCCAGCCTGGTGAAGCTGCCCCCACTTTGCACCCCCAACCTGGACGGACCCTTTGCAAAGTCGGTGCAGCGGGAGCAGTCCTTACACTCCTTCCACACACTCTTCTGCAGACGCTGCTTCAAATACGACTGTTTCCTACACCGTAATGGCTTCTGTTGTGTCTATTATCAATTCTCCTGCAAATTCATTTTTTGTGATTCCCTGAGATTTTAGCTCTGATTACACTTTGAGGTTCACTGTGGACAGTTGCAATATATAAAACAGAATATATCGTTGTCTTCTTTTCTTTTAGCTTTTCATGCTACGCCCAATGTTTACAAGAGGAAGACTAAGGAGATCCGCATGGTGACTGAGCCATGTGGTGCAGATTGCTTTCTGCTGCAGGTATGCCACGCCCACAATCCTGCAACCTGTCCATGCATTCTCTTCAGCGATGTTGTCATTGTTTACTCTTTGTCATGTTTGTTTTTGTCTCTCCCTACCACCTACTCCTCTGAAGAAAGGGGCTAAAGAGTTTGTGGATCAGAATATGGTACGGCCCCAGAGGTCTCGCCGATGTCGGAAGCAGCAGCGTTCCACCGTGTCCAGCTGTCCCGGACCATCCGGGTCCACTGAGGAGGGCAAAGGGGGCGACAGTGACCATGAGACCACCTCCTCCTCAGGTACAGGACTCAGATCTCACAAGAGAACACATTCGGGAGCTGCTTTTGAAACCATCAGGTGCTTTGTCTAGACATGAAACTTACACAAGCAACGGAAAAACAGGTTTTAGTTCGGTTCTTATGCTGTAGACTTGAAGATACAGTGCAGTATTTACTTGTACTGAAGAATCTGTCATTATGAGACTTCTATTTTCACACCTAAAAGTGAATGATTCACTAATGCTTGTTATAATGCATTAAAGGTTCTGTGCTGTGTATTTCCACACACTATAGGCACAGTTGTTTTCAGGTGTTACTGAGACTCTGAGTCACTGTATGACTCTGTGAGTGGCTGCATCATATGACTTCCCCGCATAGTCCCCCTTTCTGGCAGGCTGACTGCAGCTCTTCAGAAAAGTGAAATTTGGCCGGGGATGATAGCTTTCAAGTCATATCCTGCTCCGTCCGGCCCCCCTCTTCCATCCCCTCTCAATATCAGCTTTCGCTTGCCAAGCAAAATAAACCAAACATTAGTTTTGCCTGCTTCAGACCCAACATAAACACTTTGCTCCCCCCTCCCCTCTCTTACTGTGGCCCTTTTTTCTCTTCCTCTTTAATTTCTATTGACATCTGCATGTGGTGAGCAGTGGGAGGGAAATAAGAGCGATCTCCTGTGGATCTTTATCTTTATTCTGCCCTCCCTCCCGGAGCTCTCAGGTCGTCTCTCTGTGCCGTCAGTGCCTCACTCGGAGTCCCTGTTAGTTTTGGAAGCCGCTCACGCTCTTCGCCGGTGACTCAGCAGACTCTCTCTCTCTCACACGTTTTGAGATAATGTGGAAAAAAACAGATTGTTGAGCAGATTAATAAAGATACTCTGTGTGGTGGAGCATGTGGCCGCAGCAATGCTGCATTCTGCCTGTTGCCAAGCAACATTAGGCTCTCTGCCTCGAGCTGTGGGTGTGCAAGCATCAGTCCTGAATATCCCAAAAAGCTCAATCAAAGCCCATGGTCCTTTGAGGACTGTGTACCGTGTACTGTGTGTGTTTGTGTGTGTGTGTGCGCGTGTGTGTGTGTGTGTGCGCGTGCCTGTGTGTGCGTCTGTTTGTGTGTGCGCGCATGTGTGTGTGCGCGTGCCTGTGTGTGAGTCTGTTTGTCTGTGCGCGCGCGTGTGTGTGTGTGCGCGTGTGTGTGTGTGCGTCTGTATGTGTGCGTGTGTGTGTGTGTGCGTGCAGATAAAAGCTGCCTAGACCAAGGAATTGAAAAGTGATTGCGTGTGCTGCTGCATGTGGGCAGGTTCCAAAAATATGAAACAAACTGTCTGCCGAGAGTAGTTAGTTAGTAATACTGACGTTTGTTTTTGTGTGTATATCTACGTGTGTGTGTGTGTGTGTGTTTGTGCGAAACAGAGAGTCATTCACGGTGCCAGACTCCCACCAAGCCGTGTCCAGGGGATGATGACGGCGAGCAGCAGCCGTGCTGTGTGGTCCAGTGGAGCGGGGCGGAGGAGTCGCTGTTCAGGGTCCTGCACGGCACGTATTTCAACAACTTCTGCTCCATCGCGCGTCTCATCGGTACCAAGAGCTGCAAGGAGGTGAAACGTCTGCACGTTTTTCGGTTTTCCCATGTCAACTTGTTTCCCCTGGCCCAAAGAGAAACAATTACTTTGCTGTGTTCATACATCTTTGTTATTACTGTATGACATAGATCCAAGCAAATCCAGTTTTTTTGGTTTTTAAGTTTTAAGTTGAGATTTTCCCTTCACACTTTATTTATTGCCACTGAAACACATAGTTTGTGCAAAAGAGTCTTCTCAAGAGTCTTCTCATTCCACCTCTATAACCTTGTCGAAACCTGGTGCCTACATTACCCACAATGCAAGTTGACTGCCAACACTTAAGGAGCTGGATCAGGTGTGTTATAGTTTAGCCTTGACGAGGCAGTAATGAGGAGCAGTCTACAAATATCTAGTTAAGCGTCTCAAAGCATTTTTGTATTGGAAGTTCGAGACCTTAACATTTTATAGAGAAACCAAACAGTTCCCACAGCGAGAACATTTTGGCAACTGGAGAGAAAAGATCAAGTGTCGTCACTTGAGAAAAAATACTTTTTTCAGTTCCCTCAGGAGCAAAAAAAAAGCTTTATTCAGCTGTTTTCACATAGAGCAATAATACTCCCCAAGACCTGAAAACGCACTTTGATGTGTAAATACGTGGCGAGTTCCTCTTTAAAACGCCATATGCTGGAACGAGAAAAGGGCTGGAGATAGATATTAAAGATTCTCAAAGCCTCAGTCGAGCAGAAACAGAAAAGGAATCTCAATTCAAACAAGGGAATAGAAAGTAGAAGCGAGAGGTTTTATGAGAAATCAGTTGCTTTACTTGTTGTTAAATAAACGGTGGAAAATGACTGATAATGAAAGGGATGCGTAGTGGTTTTGAAACACGGTACAATACAAAACTTGCGCCGCTGATTTCCGTTGCGTTTGCGTCAGTGCGAGTGTAATGACATGCATCCTGTGCGTGTGGTTTTATGATGTGGATAATTGGGCGGACTAGAGAGAGAATGGCATGTGGCACCATAAACAGGGATGCGTTCCAGATGTGACGTCTCTCATACGCTCATATTACATAACATATTACAGATCTCGGAGCGCTTTTTCAAAAAACTGCTCAGCTCAGTGCAGCTGAAAAAAAATGTATATGTCTTTGACACACGTAAAAGCCTGTCCATCATCCCTCTGTATGTCCAGAACACCCCGCCCACTTCTTAATCAAGTGGAAATGCTAAAACCAGCTGCATCATTATGTCTGTCTGCATCTCCGGGAAGAGGCCAAATCCGGGTTTTGGCAGCAAGGAGATGTTGTGTGTGTGTGTGTGTGTGTGTGTGTGTGTGTGTGTTTGTGTGTGTCCCTGCAGATGTTTGTGTATTTTTGGCCTCTGCAGTGGAGATTTGATAACAGAGGATGGTTGGAGGGGGGGGGGGGGTGTTGTGTGGCGTAATCGAGACAATGTGCTTTTCAGCTTGAGCGGTAAATTACACAACCTCATTAGAATAAAGGGAACCAAATTACTTCACAGCAGTAACCTAACGTTTCCGTGTGATGTTGTTTCATGACCTTTAACCCCCCCCCCCCAGGTGTACGAGTTCGCAGTGAAGGAGGTCCTGATCCATCGGGTTCCTTTAGAGGACGGAGGCATCTTGCCCCAAAAGAAGAAAAGGAAACACAGGCAGGATGAAAAAGAAATTACATTTAATTACGTTTTCCTTATCAAATTAATACTTTGGTGTCTTCAGAAGATGAAAAGTGAGCAAGTGTGGAACAGGATTCTCACATAACTCCTCCCCCTGGTGTTTGTCTGATGTTGCAGGTTATGGGCGAAGATCCAGCTGAAGAAAGGTGCGTTCCTCCCCCACTGAATTATCCCCGTGTGACTTTTACTACACTGCCCTCTGAAACACAAACCGGCTTTCTGTGCCAGTCTGAGGGTTTTGTCCTCTGTTGCTCCAGATAACTCCTCCAATCAGGTGTACAACTACCAACCATGTGACCACCCCGACCATCCGTGCGACAGCTCCTGCCCTTGTGTGATGACCCAGAACTTCTGCGAGAAGTTCTGTCAGTGTGAGCACGAGTGTGAGTGTCACCTTTTCTGTTTCACCTGTCTCTCACGTATTATGCGCATCTTTCCTTTACACAAACACAAAGAAGCAGACACAGAGAAGTAGCCTGTTCGGCCCTGGTGCGGCTAAAAGAAAATAGTTTGTCACCACATTTTCCACTGGAAGCTCCCAGTAGCTTTCAAAACCTCATTTATTTTTGCCAGGCCACAGTAGAGCAGGGCAGCAGAATGTAAAACGATTCTGCAGTCTTCTGGCAGCAGTCAGAGGAGAAGCTGTCCTCTGGCGGGGATAGGTGGGTGTCTGTTTAACTCAGAGCTGCATTCACAATGAGGCATTCGCTGCAGCAGTAATGACCCAGAACTGTGTTTTCCAAAATGACCACACGGTGGAGGAATGCATTTTGGATTTTGCCCTCTAGGGAGCTTAAACCAGAGAACGGGGATAAGAAGAGGTAAACATATTTTCTTTGGTTTGGTTTTGCCCCATTTGTGCATCACTTGCGGTCCAGTCACCTCCCCCCCCCCTCCTCCCCCCCCCGCCTCCTCCTCCTTACCCGAACGTTACCTCGCCTTTTCCCGTAGCAGGGGAGAGCTTTGGCCAAACAGGAAGCAGCCCCTGGTCGCACATGTGCGTGCTTTAAAAGACTTGGAGGGGAATCAAAGGGATGTGTCAGGCTCTGCGCCTGATATACAACCTCATCTCCAACATCAGCATGACTCAGGCTGCTCCGGCTAAGCAGTGCTCGATGATACTGACGCACAAAGCTCACACAGGCTGAGCATGGGAGGTTACAGCGCCGCAGCAGTGGAGACAAGCGCTGCCTGTAGTTGTTGCTGTGGATGGTTTTAACCAAGCAGAGGCTCCTTAAAAGACATTTTGGATTTTTCTTGCCTGATCGTTGTGGTCATCTGCCAAGAGGGTGTTGTGTTACACTCTGCAAAATTATATTTCAGCATATCTGCCAGCAGAGGTCTCCATTGAGTCTCTCTGCCATTGTTCTTCTCTGCTGCAGCTGCATTTGGAGATGGAACTGATCCATCATAATCAAATTGTGTTCTGCCCAGTCATGCATCATATTTCTGCATAGCCCCTTTCTGAGCAGCGCTGGCTCTGAATGTTTTCCAGGCCAGAACCGCTTCCCAGGCTGCAGGTGCAAGACTCAGTGTAACACCAAACAGTGTCCCTGCTACCTGGCTGTGAGGGAGTGCGACCCAGATCTGTGCATGACCTGCGGGACAGCGGACCAGTGGGACAGCAAAGTGGTCTCCTGCAAGAACTGCAGCATCCAGAGAGGCCTGAAAAAGGTACAAAGGGGACACTTGAAGGTCACAGCAGCTAAAAAATATATAATCTGTCGTCATGTTTGAGGTCACTCATGTTGGTCGTTCCTCTTTAGCACCTGCTGCTGGCGCCATCGGATGTCGCCGGGTGGGGCACCTTCATCAAAGAGGCTGTTCAGAAGAATGAATTCATCTCAGAGTACTGCGGAGAGGCAAGGCCACGCTGATTGGTCAGATATTAAAGACATTTTGCTTACGAGCTTTCAGATAGATGACACCGTTGTGTGTGTGTGTGTGTGTGTGTGTGTGGGTGTGTGGGTGTGTGGGTGTGTGTGTGTGTGTGCAGCTGATCTCTCAGGACGAGGCAGACCGACGTGGCAGGATCTACGACAAATACATGTCCAGCTTCCTTTTCAACTTGAACAATGGCAAGTATTCCTCAATCTCCCTTTTCTGTTATATATTGCAAGTCGCTTTGGATAAAAACCTCAGCTAAATGAAACGTAATGTAATGTAATATAGTCCCGCCCTATCCCTGCCGTGTGTTAAGCAATCCTTCATAAACTCTGTGCGTATCTCTCAGTAGACTTTGTTGTGGACGCCACACGAAAGGGGAACAAAATCCGCTTTGCAAATCATTCAGTTAATCCCAACTGTTACGCAAAAGGTGAGGCCGTCTCACATGTTCTGCTATGACGTCTAACGTGAATTAAAAGACTTGGTGACCTTTTCCTTTGTTTTGCCGTTGCAGTGGTAATGGTTAACGGGGACCATCGCATCGGGATCTTTGCCAAACGAGCTATCCTGCAAGGAGAGGAGCTTTTCTTCGACTACAGGTAGAGTCACAGGCCTTTTGGTGACTCTCCATCAGCTTCAAAGTAAAAGACGAAGGACAAAGCAAAAACAGACAGGCAGATGTATACTGGGATCATGTGACTTTCTGCTGTTGTGGCATATTTAAGACGCTTTGCTTCCTCTTCCTCTTCCTCCCACAGATACAGCCAAGCTGACGCCCTCAAGTACGTGGGGATAGAGAGGGAGGTGGCGACGACCTAGCTGCACCAGGCGGCAACCTCCTGAGCCTGTCGCCCCTAACGCTTCTTACCCTCTCTGCAGTGTCACGTCTGGCTGACGACTTTTCCAAAACCTCACTGTCTCACTCCTCCCCGCTGCACTTCCAAAAATAGACAGTCCCTCCCTGATGGTTTGCAGGTGCAGCTGCTCTGCAGACGCCTCACCGCCACCATCAAGGACGGCTGCTGCCTCCTCCTTACCCCCCCCCCCCCCCCCCCCCCACATACCCACCAACCCCGCAAGACTGTACACGCCAAGCTTATGAAACAAAACCATTAACAGTGGAAATACTATTAATCCACATTGCACATTTTCTTCGGTTACATCTTGTCAAAGCAAAGCGGTGACAATTACCCATCATGCAGCGTGTTAATCTCTCTCAGCCGTTTTGTTACTGTGCTTATAGACCGGCTTTTGTTTGACCCCTCGACACGTAACGTAAGCTTTTACTTCGTACCCGATGATGATCGGTGAAATGCATGTGCTGTCTCTTGGATAATCAAACCATTAAACGTGTTAGCCACAGCATTAGCTTCAGTCAGACACAGTCACTCTGTATCGTAGTGTTGTGTTGCCCTCTTCAGAGGAAACCTGACCGGGTGCGTTCCCCTGTGAACCCCAGTCAGTGGCAGGCCTCTCCGCCACATCTCTATGGTAAAATAAGTTATTGTGCATTTATATCATTGTTCTGCAACAAAAAAAAAAATAGGCAACCGGACGAGAAACCGACTGACTGAATGTAGCCTGTGGACGATGGTGAAGAGATCTCATCCCCTCTTTTCATATTTTAACACACCAACCTATTCCTGATTGGTACTCTACGCGCACATCCAACATTTCGAATCATGTTTACGTGATGTTGAATCCGTCACACCTTGCGAGGCAAGTAATTGACAAATGAACGAATCACAGATTAAATGTCTTCCTTTAAAACTCGTATACAAGTGCCAAATGTATTTCTACACAGAGAAAAGACTGAAGCAGTGTGGAGGAGTAACTTCTGCAAGGTTTAAACAATGGGAAAAACAAAAAGTTTGACCAAATATTCAAGTCCCCCACATGTGAATGTAAAATATCATTTATCATCTTGTCTTCTTCTTTTTATACGTCCAGATTTGTTATCCGCTCCGTTCTTCATTTTTGAAACATTAATTCCCACTTTGAAATGAGATCTTTGTCAACAGAGATGAACAAAATGGAGTTTACTGATATGTACAGTGTATGCCTATAAAAATAAAACTTTAACTTTATACATTAAGACACGCTGCACTTGTCCTTTTTGTGTGTTGGTCCAAAAGCTCCACCGCAATGCTCACACACATTTGTTGCTGTAACGTGCCTGATTCTCTTTCAAGATCCTTCAAGTGAAAAATAGATGAAACTGTCTCACAACTTATCTCCAGTGTTGTGCATGAACGAACGCAAAAGACCGAATTCATTGAACACATTCACTTTTATGAGAACGATGAACTGAACACAACTCAATGACAAATAATGAATTTGAACAGTGAACACGTTCATATTGTAGCGTCCTCGTGTATTGACGACAGGAAACTTCTCTCTTTATTTGTAACTTCCAGCGGACACGTCACACTTCTTGTTCGTAACTCTGACACTCCTATCATCCATCCACCAGTGTATTCTTTACTCCCCTTCCTCATTCAGCCTTGATACGCCAACTCATCAGCCAATGAGAGCCTGCCATCCCACAAAACCCTACAGCCATTGGCCTAGAACTGTCACGTGCCCCACCCCTACCTGTTCACTGACCCTCAGGACATACTTTCTCCTCAGGAGAGACGCTGTCTAAATCGAATGCTTGCACCATGTCGTTGCTCAGTGCCCGTTTAATGTCCACGATGTAGCCTAACCTAAACCAACTAACTCGACTTTGCAGTACGTTACTCATCACTCATGGCACATATGCAGACCAAACAAGCAACGTATTCCAAGTGTTTTCTTCTCTGGCCAGTGTCTCGGCTTCGAACCGTAGTTGGGAGATCAGCTCCCAGGTCATTTCAAATTGGCGCCCCCCAAACATACACACGCAAACTGTCATGCATCCCCAAGAACTTTTGGACTGTAAACAGATGCACACACAGACAGACAAATTTGTAAGCTATAAAAAACAATAAAAAAATATAATAAAAAATATCAAAATAGTCCTGTACTGATAGCATATCATGTCATGTCGACACAAATAAACATTAATGATGTCCACAATCGGGTTGATTCTTACCTCTATATTGTTATTTCTTCTCCTCCACTACTTTGCAGTGCTTTCTGAATTGTGTAACTGATAATTTTATCTTTTTTTGATTCATCTTTGACTCTAACCTAGAGTCTATCGACGCAGCTACAGGGACCCACCTGAGGCAGAAGCTAAAATTCTGTGCGAGCCGTGAGAAGTGATGGATAAGGTTTTCTTTAACAAGTTAAGTCTTTCATTCTCACTTTCCACCTTAAAACTATGAAAAATGAACTGAACTATGAACTAGTTCAGAATTTAAATGGTGAACTATGAACGTGAACTATTCATGTTTACTTGTATGAGCTGAAATTTGAACTAGTTCATGAGAGGTTTGAACTTGCTTATCTCACACACTGTGTTAAACAAAGTTTCTTGGAAATCCGTTCAGAAATCTTTGCGTCATCCTGGTGACAAACAAACAAAGAAAAAACACACGAGCAGTTTCCTTCAAGCTTCTTTTATTTAGGTGATAGTTTGGCTTTGCCTTGATTTACACAGTCATGGTCATTTACAGTGAGAGTTTTTACAAAACTAAAATCGAGCGCACTGCAGAACAGAAAAACTCCGAAATGTCAGTGTGATCACAAACACAACTGTAGTCATTGTTTCTGGTACTCGCTGCAGAAGGATTCAGTTTGACCGTGCAGAGGAATCGAACCTGCCTTCAATCCTCACCCACACATGATATCACTGTGAACCGGTATCTGCTGATTTATTAGTGTCAATTATTTCGTTTTAAAGGTACTAGAATTTTATAGCATTAAAAGTGACATGCAAATCATTACTTTTTATTATTAAGCCTAATTTAACTTTATGCCAATTTGAATATAGTGTATAACTTTTTATCATTATTTCCTGATGCTAATCTTTGTCCAATTTGAAACTCAATGAAGCATAAGATAGAACTCAATAGATGGCCTTTTTTAATATCTTTTTAAGGGTCCTGCAGATACCCTGTTTGGGCCAACAACTTCCTGCTGGTGTGCTCCCTCTACTGGCCATTTTATCTCCACTTTCACCCACACCCTTGCCTCCATTATGAGGAAGCAGGCCCTGCACGCCTCAGCAGAGACCCACTGTGTTTGAAATCTCACACAACAGACATCCAATACCTGAACACGGAGGAGCCACGCTGAGCTATATCTAGTACTGTTGGTGCACTACAGTAAGTGGTTGGTTGGCATCAGTGCACATTTGTTGTTGTTGTTTGGACGAGTCACTGTGACTTCAGTTAGGTGTATCTTGGTGGACACAATGCACAAACACCCACACACTCAGTCAGTCACACACACACACACGCTCCAGGGACCACGCATGGATTACCAAGTGAGTTGCAATGAAGTAACACCGATATAAGCTGAATGTTTATACGCCGTTTACCAGTGAATATAGTGAGGTGAATACATTTACAGAATACATGAGTTGGCTCTTACCTAATAGGCGACTAAGCGTGTTTGAGCCACGTTCGATGGTTTGGTTTTGCACCGGGTATGAACTTATGACCGGCGATTGTCCATATAACAAACTAACAAAAAAAAAAAACGTTTCTTTGCATCGATCAGAAGACAAAACATTTTCACCTTTATCTGCGCACTCCTCGTGGCCATTCGTCTTTCTCACAGCACATTCTCCAAAAATATAGCCTGGGAATTCCAAATCTATGTGTACATTTTCATACATTATCAGCTGTACATCCTGTCGCTGTACAATTATTATTATCTTTTATTTAGCACAGTCCCGCTCGTCTGCAACAGAATAAAACCAACCGAGTGTCTTTGAGGAGTGTTAGTTCCTGCAGAGAACAAGTACTGTACTTTCTTTATCCTGAGCTTTACTTTCAGTGCTAAAGCAGCCTCACTGTCTGCTCGTACATTACAGAGTCAAAGGATTTACATTCAAATATCTCCCTTCATCTGAATTCACCTTGTTTGGTATAATCCGTAGGAATAAAAAAAGTCGCTTGACACATTAATATTCATAGATTCACATATGGACGCGTAACATCCTATGTGCTAATGTGCATCTGCAAAACAAACAAGAGACGTTAACACCATTGCTCTACGTATACACAGCTGTTATGTTGCAAATGTATTCCTTTTTTTTTTTTTTTACATACACAATAGTGCATTTGCCTGCAGTGAGTGATGATAGCCCTAAGCTTCTGTTGCACCACACGTCAAACGAAAATTCATCCTAGCAGAGAAGAAAATTTGATTTGGACGATAAGAAGAGTTTTGAACTTTCCACTGAAAGCAGCTAAACAAGCAGTCGGCGGCCACTGTCGTGCAGCATTTTGCTAAAAATATTCAAGCAGTGTGAGTAAGAAGTGATAGATTAGCATTTACATCTGTGTGGTCCTCTGTACATATGTTTTAAAGTGTGTGTTTGGGTGGATCCTTCTCCGCCCGGCAACAGGGAGCAGCTGTTACCTGAAAGAGGCTGAAAAGGGTTTGAGAGAAGACTCAATCCTTTTGACGTCCAACGCTCTGTAGCACCGAGCTACTGGCAGCTTGACCCGCGATAAGAGCAGCAAGTAAGACAGAAAGAGTGAAGACTTGGATATCGAGGGTCGCTGTGTCCCCTGATGAGCTTCATCCCACCTACTTTTGTTCCGTTGTCTGCAGTACACCAACAGCCCATCACATCTGAAGCAGTATCTTCACTCATCTCCGAGGCCCTGTGTCCGAGAAGGTGAGTATACTGTGATCGGCTAAGCTGCTATCTACTGACACTATGGCAAGTCTGAAACCGCTTCACATGTGCCATTCAGTATAGGTAATGCACTGTTATAGGCTGCAATACAACAAATAGAAGCGTATACACCTTTTACAATCTTTATACGTATGATCTCAATGCTAAACATCTCAAAGCTCCATGCTTGTCGGTTTGCTGTCTCCACGGTTTGTTGTTTTTGTTCAATAACAATGTTTTAGTTGATTTGAATTAGTTGTTTTTTTTTTTGACGTGCTGGTTTAGTGCACCAGCTCTCAGATGATGCCCGGAGCTCGTTCCCCAGCCGGATTATGAGCAACAGTGTCAAAAATGGCTCAATGAGAGATTGTCATCCAAAGGTGATTTATAGATAGCAATAAATCTGCGCTGCAAGATATCTGTGGTTTTGACCGGTCTCAGAAATGGCTCGGAAAAGAAAGCGATCCGTAAAAACCTGAATGAATTCAAACTGTAAATAAACGTCCCTTAAAATCCTTTTCCCACAGTGTCTGATTTGAACCCGATCTGAAAAAGCTATTGTGGATACTGCAGATCACGCTTGCTCACATGAGCCATTTCATTTCGGGTTCGATTTAACTTTGAACCCAGCAAAACTAGAACTGACCAAAAATACACATAGAGCACCAGGCATCAGATTCCAATCAACCGGGGCATTGAACACAGAAACAAAAAGAAAATAAAGTAAAAAAAATGAACACAGGTATACGTTGTTCTTGTAGGTGCTATTTCCCTCTGATTGACCCCACCCCACCCCCCCACTCCCAATCAAACCCCACCCGCTGCCCCACAGGTCCTGTGATGCTAGTCACTCCTGAACTCCTCGTCAATTTCCGGGAGGTGTTTCTTCTCCCTCCGCAGGGTGTCGGTCAGCGGCCTGGAGCTGCTGGGAGACTCCAGGTTCTTGGGTTCGTTGGTGAGGTAGCTGCCCTTCTGCTGATACGTGTACACATAGATGCTGTACAGGCCAGCGAAGAGCAGCACCAGCGCCAGGATGACGATGACTGAAAGATAAAAATAGCACAGTCACAGTAAATCTGCGAAACAATGAGGGAGAGAGCCGGAAACTGATGAGGGGGATGGGCTCTGTTTGATTGGAGCTCTACTGCTGTGTAGTTACTATATCAGCCAAAGTGGTATGGGGCGAATTTAGGCCTTGCATTATCTGAAAGGACGATATAATAACCCCAAGAACTAAGAAAGTATTCACTTCTCTGAATTGAGTCCACATTGCAAAATGAATTGTCAAATCAGATATATTCACAGTAGGACTCCTGACTGAAGGACATCTGTTGTGTCTCATATCCCTCCCTCTATCCACGTGTCTTGTCTTTCTCTACACCGCCTGTCAAATGAAGGTAAATAATGATCCTAAAAACCAAAGGAAATACATAATCATAAGACACAAACTCTATCAGGGTGCAGATCTAAGATCAGCAGGCCAGCTATTCAATGTTCTTGGTGCGCTGGGATTCCGAGCAGGCTTTCAGGAAATGAAGGATATTGGTGCCTTGTGATCTAAGAGGTCTGCTGGCTTTGTTAATGGAGAGCATTATCTGATATATACTGCAGAGCCGGCCCATTAAGACCTTCATAAACCAAGGAGCGTCTGTAAGAGGCAGCCTGCGAATGGAGATTTCTGGGAACTTGAGGGATCTTTTTTGTCCTGGGTCGGAATTGCAGTAATCCAGCATGTTTATGGCAAATGCGTACATAGGCTTATTGCATGACATATAGATGAGAAACCCTTGTGATGCTACTAAAGTGAATGGTAAAAGGTCAAATCAGTGTCCAAAATGAGTCCTGGATTTGTATTGCGGTCTCTTATTCAACAGCCCACCTGTACCTTGCGACAGGATTTCTTAGCGGCTCGAGCCAGCGCCCCACAGCTAAAGATTCCGCCCTCAGCCCCTCGTTCTTTCTCAGCGTCGCCCCTTGGCATTTGCTTTTGTTTTCTCTCGCAGTCCAAAGACACGATTCAGGTGAACTGGAAACATTAAATTGCCTGAAGGCGTGTGTGCTTGTTTACCAGTCAGAGTGTAATAGACCTGCAGAATATCCCAGTGTTTTTGTAACCTTTCTACAAATGCTGTCAAAGGCTTCTACCCTAGGTAGGTGTTTACACCGTTATTTAATATGATATTGTCAAAGGAAAAATAAAGATTTATAAATAGGTTCGGTCTCTCAGTCATAACCATTTCATCGTGAGGACTATATCAACACTGGACCATTGTCCTGATGCCTGAATGCCACTCTAATCTTTAATGACACGCTGATGTCCCGCATTAGCATAATATCTCTGAAGCCGAATGATCTATTAAGCTGGAGCATGCATCAATCATGAACAGTAAGCTGGGCCCGCATGCAGACTAAATATAGCTGATCCAGTAAAGGTCTCAGACAGGGACTGTGTCTGTGCCGCACTATAATCCTGAAACTCCAGTCTCCTGCTCATTGGGGGGACCTGCTCTCAATTTATCCTTCATAAGTCACACTGCGCTGCCGAGCATTTATCTGGTCCCAGCACTCTACATGTCCCCTTGTAATAAGATGTGGTGATTTGTCTGGCTTTAAAAACCTGAAGAAATATATTGAATATTGGTGTTTCATAGATATCTATAGGTAAACTGTGTCATATCAAAGTGATTTATAGCATCAGAGTGTATGGATATATTATCATGAATAATGATACAGTTAGTATCATTGCTTAAGCTGGTGCAATATAAATCTGAATTTATGTGTTAACGTATCATTTTTTTTTCACTGCAGACTGTCAAATTAGATTTACTTCAATCTCGTTGAAATAAACCTCTATAAAGTTGTGTACTCCTTGTAAATCATGTATTGTAAACAAATATAAGCAATATACAAAATATACATAATAATAATATACTGTATTCAAATATAATAATACAATAGAAAAATACAAAGAAAAAATAGATATTAAAGATAAATAAATATAATTGGGAATCCTGCAGTAAAAAAGGTGACAATATGTCCATATTAAGCCTAATTTCCGTTATCACCAGAATAATAGCACAATGACAAAAGATAATGGATGTGACCATCTCTATTATTAGCTCACATGGTTATATCTAAGGCAAAAAGGTACACAAATAGGTGACTTACATTAAAAAAAAAGTCTGACTTCACCTGAATGGAATCAATTATAATTTTCAGTGGCATAACATTAGCATTAGAAATGTTTCTTTTTTTAGCTTTTTTGTGCCACTTGTAATAAATTGAGACCGCTGTCATATGCTTGAATAAACACTTAAAAGCCCACGTTGGAAACCGACAACCCAGTTCTGATTTAGGATTAGAGGATTTTAGGGAAAAGAGGGAATGAGAATTTCAAACGTCTGATTTGTGTCATCTGGGACAGTGAGTGAAACAGAAATGGGGCGAGAGGAGCAGTGCTCCAAAATAAACTGGATTAACTGCTAAATGTCACATTACTGGACTCCACGAGGTAGACATGCAACATTTGACTGGATAATATTTGAAAAAGGAGAGTGTATCATCAGAGTACATGGTAAAATGGAATCTTACCTGTTAGCCAAAACAGGCCTAGGTCATCGTGGATATAAAAATACTCTGAAAGAAAAGAGATATATGCAGATAATACAGATAATACAGAAAATTCTTATAATTCTCTTCTCTTCATGGTTTTATAAATAATGATTCCATAGATATTAACTCACCTATGCTGGTAAACCAGGGATCTGCCTCCCATGGTACATAACCCAGGACAGGAGGGAAGGCGCCACAGTTGGACTCAGAAACATAGCCTTGTGTCGTTACTGGAGGGTCGGTTTCATTGGGGCGGAAGAAGGCCTTTAATGGGGCGTAGACATTGTACCTCACCCCGGAGATGCAACCTATGAAGCCTGGAGCATTATGCCTCTGTATCTCATAGTCGATGTCACCGACCTCTGGAGGAGCAGACACAAACGGGCTCAATAAGAGCTTCTACTTTAACGATACAAGATGAATACACTACATGTCAAGTAGGGTCATTACCCATCACTCGGCCGAGGAACATGGACTTTGGAGAGTCAAATCTGGCGTCCTCCACTACGGTTATCTTTTCAACTATGGGCTCCATGTAATCCACCTGTGGGCAAAGAACAGTAAGTCATATACGCCATCGTTACAGGAAAGTCATGTAAAAAGGCCATAATACCAAAAATTAAAGTATTGACAAAGTATATATTTGTAGGTGAGCAATCACACAAACAGCTGTAGAAATTTGTCTGAATTTCATTCTAGATATTTGGTATGAAGTAGGTGATATCTAGATAAACAACCTATCATCCAACTCTCATATCACATTTTCATATTACTATTCTTGTTTCAATTCTTGCATCAAAGCTTTCCTGTAATTTAATGAAACAATGTATTGGTAGACAGGTGCACAACTGTGTGTTTATTTTCTAGACATTGAATATGATTCAACATGAAGTGCAGATCATGTTCATACAGAAACAGCAGTGAGAGCGCCGACCTGTGTTTTGATGGTTCGGTTGTGTCTGGTTAGGTTAACGTAGTGGGGGTATCCATCTGCCAGGTTTCGGTGAGTCAGCTGGTACTTGTGTGTTATGAGCCCCAGCCTATACCTCAGATCTACACTGCCTGTATGGAGAGATACAACAAAATGCATCAACAACACATCCTTCTCCTGAATTACTTACTTATAACATCAGAAATACAGTTCTGTTTTATCTGAGTCTCTCCTACCGTCTGTCTTTAGGATGATAGCAATGTAGTCCTGAACGAAGGAGCTGATGTAGAGCAAGACCGCTGGCGTGTGGACGGTGCTGAAGCTGAACTCGATGTCATCCGCTGTGTCGTTGTAGCCGAGGCTGAAGTTGTCGTAGTGCGGGTCGATCCAGTTGGCCCACGCCGCCTCGTCCGTTATAGGCTTCTTTCGGATGTTGTACCTCAACCATGAGCCGAGCTCAAAGTAGGCTCCGATGTCTTAAAAGAGATTATTGCAGAGTTACAGATCTGCATCCGTTTCAAAGCATGGATGCACATGAGAGGAAGGTGTCTGAACTCACCTCTATGGCAGTAGAAACCATCGAAGGCTGTGTTGTTACAGTCACAAGTGTAGGACGCGTAACCCTCAATACACTGTCCACAGTTTCGACATGGTATGGTGGCATTGAGACACTGTCCTGTACAGTTCCTCCTTATACCCTGTTCTTCATTTACTTTGCCCTCTAGATCCAGAGGAACACCGTTCATCCGTAACCCTCGAAGACAGCCCAGGAACGGTCTCTGGGTGCGGTTGGCTGAACCTAATCAAAGAATACTCATATCAGTGATTATCCCCTTTCAATCAAAGTTTAGGGGACTAATTCAATCTTCAAAAAGCTTCCAAATTCACTTACCTACTAAGAGAGGATGGGTAAACTTCATGGTGATGAAGGTCTGGCCTGGGAAACGTTTCACAGCCCATGGTTGATAATCAACCTTGATCCTGGCCAGCTTCACATTGAGCTCAGCCTGAACAAAGTGCCACTCGTTGTCATTGAGTCCAATCGGGGAGTTCAGGGTCACGTTAAGGATGCCGTCGCCAACCATGAACACGAATGCAAGGTTTTGGGTGGCTGGAAAAGGAAAGTGGTTAAAGTGAGAAAGAAAGAATGATTTTGGCTGTGTGAGGAGACACGTTTCCTGCTAACAGGTGCGTCGACTCACTGTTGAGCTCGATCCGTATAAAGTTACGAAGGTGTTCGTCTGAGTTCTCCAAGAAGACACAGTGGTCACGATAGGTTTTGAAGTGGAAGGAGATGTCAACGCTGGATCCAGGCTTGAACGTAGGGAAGGTGATGTAGGTGGGCTTGGTGAAGGAGATGGTATTCCAGATGTTTCCTATGGAAGACATTAAAATACGTATAAAGAAATACAGCCACCAACCCTCCAACAACACTGAATTTAAACTCACTGTCCCCATGGCAGCGGAGGGGCCCAACGGTGAACTGTGCTTTGGATCCTGTCCTGTTGGTGTCCCCGACCACCACTCTCCTCACAGGCAGATGGTCCCTAAAGTCCAGGTAGCCCTTGTCTGAGTACCTGCCGAGCCACAGTGAGGAAGTTAAAACATCAGTGTCACAGATACAAGATAAACCTGCTTAATGTGTCCATCTCTCACCATTGTCTATAGTCAGCATCACAGTTGCATTGAAACTTGGAGTCGATGCATGTTTGGTTGATGGCACATCCACACTTTTGGACCTCTCTGAATGTCCCTCCCCAGTAATAGTGACTCACGTTGTTGCGACCGATCCAGTAACCAAAAGGTCTTCCATCTATTTTGAAAAGATAATTGTGTTAGTGCGTCATTCAAGTGTCGTTTCTTCCTTGTCATTCACTACTAACACAACTGGAACAGCACTCAGTAGAGCGCATAGGCCCAGCAGGCCCCTTAAATTCAATCAAGCTGCAACACACATATTAGTCTCATAAATATGCCTGATTCTTTTTTCATTCAGTCTCATTAACTGTTCCACGGAAAATCTGTGCGAATGTAAAAAAAACAACTCATATTGTTTAAGAAACTGAAAAGAAAAATCCTGATTCAACATCAACCAAACCAACATGCATTACTTATTCATTCTTGGCCCATGTCCCATCCTCCCACAAATTTTTGTGGAAATCTGCTCAGCCAACAAGGGGTGAACACCTAACCTCTTTGGCGGAGGTAATAGACCTACTTACCGGGGGTGTTGAGAAGACGGGACTTGTAGCAGGAGTAGTCGATCCACTGCTCACAGTACTGGGAGGTGTTGGCCAGAGCAGTCACTTCGTCCCAGGAGGCATTCCAGTAGTTGACATTTCCTATGTACGGCCGATCTATGGAACTCCCAGAAATCATGGTACCATCCACTCTGTCGTGCATGATCACCGTCCAGGATTTATAAGCTGTCCACAATGAAGAACAGGTGGGAGGAATGAAAACTTAAAAGAAGGAAAAGCTATTGAATCTTGGTTAAGAATGTCAAAAAGCTTAAGCAGTACCTCAGAAAAAGAGATTGACCTTTATTTTTATTCTAATATACACACGCAGAGAGAAACAACTGGACCTTACTTGTTTGATGCCTCGTTTTTTTAATTTCCCTTGACACTCCTGCACACATTCCTCATTGCAGCGACATTATAACCTGACGTCTGGCTTTCCAACTTTTAATTTATAACCCACGGACGTTCTGGCTCATACTGAATACATTGCTGTGAAGCTGTATTTTATCTAGGGACAGCTCTTGCTTACAGTTCATTTTGCAGTACACCTCAAATGGCTTCAGCGGTCCACTGAGATCAGGATCGATGGTGTAGTTTCCAGACCAATACTTGCCGCTGAGCCTGTAGGCCTCGCACGACTCTTTATAAACAGCTGTTTGAGGAGAGGGAGATTTTCAATTTGTTATTATTAGGGACGGAAACATTTCACGGATCGGGTGCAATTATCTGTGAAGAAATGGTTATATATCAATGGTACGATGAGCGGCCGGCACTTACACATGTGACACACTTCTCCTTTGTAGCCTGTGTTCTCACAGAGGCAAATGAAATCATCCCAGGACTGGATGCATCTGCCTTCATGCTCACACGGATTTGGAGTACATCTGTGAACAGAACAGATATTTATAGTGAGTAGTTTTTTTATATTTTCGAAAAATATATTATATTTCTTTCTTGCGTCCACATTCTTTTTTCAAATATTTATATTTCTTGTTAAAGGACACTGTTTATAAGTAGAAACGTACTGTCACCTGATGAATCCTGACTACTCGATAACTACAATATAACAATAATGTGTTTCTGTAGGAACAAAGTATTTGGCTTCTTGCCCTGCTGTATTTTCTTTCTTATGCATCTTTTAGTCATGCTTGCCACGTTGTAGGTAGGTACTCTGAGTTAAGAAGTGTTCCCTACCTGTCAGTGATGCCACATGTACCCAGCAGTAGCTCAGCATAGCGCCCCCACTGTCTTTGCAGAACAATATCAATATCCAGCTGTTCGTTGTCTATGAAAATGTGCTGCATGCAGCCATGGAAGCGGTTTAGCTTGGTCTCACACTTCCTTATTGTATTATTGGTCTTTGGACAACCTGAGTGCAGTAAAGCAAAGGAATGTAAGTCTACAGATTTGGAGGATGATATATTATTGAAAGCATATGATCTGGTGGACATCACACCTCCGAAAAAGTAGCGGTCACCAGTCCGAATTGTGAAAGGGTTGGTGATCCTCAGTGGAGAGCCCTCCTCCTCATCAATGGTCAGGGTCATTAAGTTGTCCCTGGCGGCCAGATCCACTGTATGCCAGTAACCATCATTTAGCCGGTATCCTAGAGATGGAGGAAAGGCTTGTCATGCAGTGGTCCTACTATGAGAGACATGCAATACAATATACAACATTCATCTTGCAATGATTGTCCACCAACCCCTGTCCTAAACAGGTTTGTCTAATCATTGCCCATCAAACTTATCGAGGCATGGTGGGTCTATCAGTTTTGAATTTCTGCGAATGCTAAAACGGTGCATGGTGGCAAAGCAGAGCTGGAGTTTCTCTAGGTATTTTTTCCTACTTCGGTCTGAAATCGAGGACTATTTCTTTCAAAAACAAAATATATCTCATTGCACACAGGCCTTTTGAAATTGGAAAAATCGTGTTTCACAAAGTCTGTGACTCTTTCAATGTTCCAAAACCTTTTCTGTCAGACAGAATCTGACCAGACTACACATCGCTACCTGCAGCAAACTGGAGTTTCTTCTTTCCTGGCTGGAATATGGTGACGTTGATCTGCCCCTCACTCAGACCCAGCTCAAGGGCACCCAGGTCATCAGCGAAGCGCGTGAACATGAGCAGCCCTGTGTAGTCCCAGGAGCGGAACTTGAACTTGACGAACATGCGAGGCCTCCGGAAGAAGCCAGGCACCTGCAGGAAGTTGTTGGGCCCGGCAAAGGTCATCGGTTTGAGGAGAATGTCGCGGCAGGCAAAGTGCATCTTTTTCTGAGGGCAAGAAAGAAAATCATTGATTTTGGTGAAAACATTTCCAGCGGTCGTGATTCTGTTGGTATCATGTAGCAGGTCAAGTTATGGTGTGTAAAGATCGACCTTTCGTGGTATTTGGATGTCCTCTTCTTCTCTCTTGGCCTTGTCAATGATGTTGATGTTATTAATGAAGACGTTCTCCAGGCAGCCCCGGAAATTCGGTGTGGTGGGGAGGTGAGGCAGGTTTTGCTCAATTACGCCGCCTACATACAGCTAAGCGGTATTAACACAGTCAGTTACCCTCATTAGCGCAGAATCCATATTTCATAATTATTATCAGTATAATGAATTGATGCAGAGTTACCTTTGTATCCAGATCCAGGTGGGTGAACTCTCCATTACAGATGGCTGTTACTGTCTGACTGTCCACTGTGAAGTTCACCTGTCTGCCATAGCGCTTGATGGTGACGTAGTGCCAGTGGAGGTTATCAAGGAGGCTGCCAGCGGTCAGTGTGGTTCGACCACTTACTTTGTGCACAACACTGCTTCCTAGAAAACATAGGGCAAAGAAACAAATGCTCAGAGCAGCTCCAAGTAACCAAATGTAAAAGTAAGAGAAACTACTGCAGGACTCCAGCCAACCACATAGCCAGCAATATCGATTTTTCGATTGAGAGAAGCCTGACACTTTCCAAGATTGATGCCATTGTCAAACAGGCCGTTCTTTCCTTTATCCACAAGTCCCTTCCATAAATTCTAACTTTAAGGGTGTCCCCTGTGTGGCTTAGAAAATGTAGGGCAGACCAGAACCGTCTAGTCTGGGAATTTTTCTCTCTCTCTTTTATTTCCTGTCCACAAAGCCTGCCCAAAACAATGGAAAACATTTCTCAATTGCTCAGACATAGCGAGCGGCGCCGTACCGAGGCTGATGTGCAGGTAGAGACGACCTCTCTTCAGCTCCAGGGTGAACAGGTCTCCCTGAATCCCCTCGCTGTGCAACAGTAGACCGTCCTGCTCCAGAGTCTTGAAGTTGATGGCGATGTGGTCGTGCAACGTGCGGGACCTCTTCCCTGGGTACAAGTACCCCACCGATTCATCCCCATTGTACTGTAGTACGTAGGAATCTGAAACAAGGGGGGATATTTTCAAAGATATATTCAAGATTTCCTGAATAACCACAGATGTCAAATATTGTTCACATTGTTTTAAGTATTAGGATTACGAGTTTATATGTATGCTTATGTCGCATTTTACAAGCATTTAGCAATTATCTAAAATAATCCTTGTTGCACAATGTAACTAGATTAGGATTCAGGTGACACGGCTCTGTGGAATTTTTACCCTGGAATTTACTGAGCCTCATTTGACATGTGGGTGTAGCAGCATATTGTCAACTATGATTAATCACTGGGATTGTTTAATGTCCCCAGATCTGAATTCAGCAGCAGTGTATCACTGTCAGTCATTTTTACCATATGGGCAGCCGAACAGCTCCAGCCTCACGCCGATCTTCCCTCCATTCTCTGTGTTCCAGGCCAGAGGCAGCAGACGGATGTGTTTAGCGGTAAATGCGTAATGGAAGACATTCCTCTTCACCTGATAATAATTCCAGTTTCCAGGCATCGTCTGCAAACAGATGACATGGGGAAAAAGAGAAGAGAGATTTATTGAGTCACTGCAGTGGTGTTCACATCTTATTAAGCGACTTGAGATGAACTGATGATGAGATAAGCTTTGTCAGTGTAAAGGGAGATAATAGGCTGTGCTGCCTGTGTGTGTAAGCCACGCAGTGACAATAACTGTAATGGGACACCCAATGAATGTAGATTCAACTATAAAGATTATGTTTGACTAGTTAATCCTGGACCCATCCCACCCCTACCACAACCAGTCTGGCTTAGTGAAACCCACAGAGTTCCCTCCATTCATGATGTACGGTGTCCAGGAATCCGGTCGGTCTCCGTACAGCAGTGAGTACTTGGTGACCCAGTCGTACGAGTTGAAGACCCCCTGGGTGGCGACGGCCATCAATCGGTACTTCCTGCCCAGGTCAACCTGCAGCCATGGCTGCCGGTCCCTGGGGGATGGCGACCAGCCGCTGCTGCCTGGAGGAGGAGAAAGAGGAGCGCTTGATTCCAGGCTGATGGATACAATTTGATGACCATGAAATCCTGAGCAAACCAAATGTGACATTAACTGAACTTATTGCAGCCATTTTTGACCTTGAGTTAACTTGGAGTGGATTCAGCTAATGAGCAGGTAAAACTGGAACTGGACAAGCACTTAAGAGTAATATAATTAACTAGAAAATGCAGCTTAACAGCCAACGGTTCATGTTGTACTTAATTTGGACCCAAACTCTCAACCCCAAGCAGAAATGAGAGAATGCTGCATAGGTCTGGTGAATTCACTCGCCTCCGGGTGTTTGTATTTTCACACTTGTAGTCTCTGGTGTTAACAGACTAACAGTTCTCCAGGGACCTTTGAACACACTTTGATGTGTTTGCATGATGCTCAACAAGTTTTAGGGCCAGGGCTGGGCAATATGGCCAAAGAAATCAACTGATATCAGTAATTATCACAATTGATTTCACATTATTTGTTAATTTATGTTTGAAGACCCATTTCTCCCTCTAAGTGAAAGTTGTGATTTTTAACTCTTCTTTAAGAACACTTAAAAGACCACAAAACATTTTAAAAATTTTAGACGGATCAATATTTCAACATATACTGTACTTTTGTGATATCGAAACAAAATTTATACAAAATTATATTATGATAAGTATTGATATTGTTTTATTGCTGAACCCTATTAATGACTCACCAAGTGTTCCGTACAGAAATTGCGAGTTTAACATTATTCAAAAACAAGTTTATCAAATAATGTTCTAGTACCATGAACCGGGTATTACATACTGCAATGGTTCATTAATGTTATTGCTACACTTGTCCTTTTCCTGGTATAATGTCTGCCAAAGGTAAAAGACGTGAAATGAATGAACTCTGCAAGTGAGGACTTACCATACAGTTTGGCAAAATTGGCTGAGTACAGAAAGTTATATCTGGAGGAGGCCAGAAAGGAGGAGGCATAGAGCCCGGAGATCAGTGGATCGACACATTCTCCTGCAGAGACAATCAAAGAAGACGTGAAGGTCAGGAGTTATTAAAAGGGTCTTCTCATAATGCATTGTTCACAACTGGCTTTCATAATGAAAGCGTTCCAAGTGAGAAAGACTGTGCTGCTGCACAGCCTGATAAGAAAACACCATTAGGAGTTTAATTAGAGGTTACTTGTTCTGTAAGACATAAAATTCAAATTTAGCCAGATCAATCCAATTTAATTAAAAGCGTAGCAAAAACACTTTGATGCTTTTTTACTGGTTAAAGTGCCCAGATAATGAGGTAGAAGATTGACACTGAACAGCCTAATGGCCATCAGTAGCGCGTCGTCAAGGCCCAACAGTCAGTACATTCAATCAAGCTGCACCAAATTCCATATACCAGATATCTGTCCACTAAATATGTCTGATTCTCATCAAGATCTTTGCATTATTCCCTCGGGAAAAAATTCCTGCAGTCACCACCGATCCAAAATTGAATGGGTTCTTGCCTGACCCATACCACAGCCTTCAACCAAGTTTTCCGAAAGTCTGCTCAGTTGTTTTCATTTTGTATCCAC
Source organism: Platichthys flesus (assembly GCF_949316205.1). Taxonomy (NCBI): domain Eukaryota; kingdom Metazoa; phylum Chordata; class Actinopteri; order Pleuronectiformes; family Pleuronectidae; genus Platichthys; species Platichthys flesus. The sequence continues at coordinate 12,943,865 of NC_084960.1, read as the reverse complement.
CTGTTAGTGCTTGCACGTCTGAATATGTCTGTGTAATTTATTGAAAATGTTCCTGGGTATCATGGGTAGGAAAGTGGAGCTGAGACTGCAGCTGTGTCGTGGAGAGTTGTTCTCTATTTGGTCTTGAGACGGATGGGACCATCACCCGTTTACTGAAGCTCATCTGTTAGCTCACAGCTATTAAAACCCTAATTCTCCTGTAGACAAGCGCACAAAGTCCTCACCTCGAGCCGCAAGAGAAACACTCCCTCTTTTTAATGCTGAAGTTTGTTCTTTAATCCCCCCCAAGAGATTTTATATAGAAAGGCTCAAATTTAGATGGATTTGGTTTTGTTGAGGATCAACTAAAATATAGTAATTAGGTAAATGAAAGCAGCTCCAGACGAAGCCTTCTCTTTTATCTGTATATACCTCTACAAACATTGGGAGCTAAAATAGCAGAGTCCACGGAGCAAAGGTGGCTTAAAAAAAGGAAATGTTTGATGCAAACTGCTATTAGATACAATGAAATGTTGAAACCCTCAGCGACTGTCCAATGCTTTTAATTTGAGGAAATGTCATCTAGTAGCATCCCTTGGATGTTTCCACTCTGAATCCAGTTGTAGCGTCGGCACTCGGCAGTGATGAACTTGCTGCCCATCTTCTCCTGACTTCTGGCACAACTCCTCCTAACAAGAAGCTCTATCCCCTGCCTTGTCCAACCCATTACCCCCCCCCCTCCCTTCCAGCTTATCCCAGAGCTGTGAGCATATTCCACACAGCCAGCACCTGGACACCCCTGCAGCCAAACTCAACTGGAAATAGCCATGCCTGTGCTGTCCTTTGGCCCCTGCTTTGTTGGCCCGTCCTCTCTGAGGCTTCCTCCCGTTCCTTTATAAAAGAACTGTCAGTTCAATCAGAATGATCGTCCTCGCCTCCTCGGACATATGACTGTGTCACGCCTCAGGCATGTTTGGATGACCTTTTCTTCCCACATGGAGCGAAATGAAAAGGAAAGGTACAGCACAGCATGGCATTAAATTTTAAGTATCTTTGCAGAGGAGGAGTCCCGGCGATCAGAGCTGATCCTTACAATGAATGGGGAAGTAGAAAGCATCCATCCACTGCCTTGCTCTACTTTAAATGGCTCATGAAACATACAGTATGTGAGCCATTATACAGCAATGGTACACAGTTTCCTACTTCATCTGGAATAAAGCGAGTGAGCAACGTAGGCACGAGTTTTGTCACCTCTCATTCAAGGACCTGCGGGGCACTCAGATGGAAGAAAGCTGAGCTAGGAAAATTTGACCTTGACTTTCTGTCCCAGTCTCAGCATCTTGTTCATACACAAATCCCTGGGATAACGGTGCTGATCAATACCGGATGTCATGCTGCATCATTCCATCAGTGCACTGCTGTGCCTCCTCATGTGATCCGCTGCTCATGTGATCCGCTGCTCAAAAGGCCAAAAATATCTGGCAGCATATTTTGCTGCTAATAGCTTCAAATGAATTAATTTGTTTTGATTAAATGGGGAGCCATCTGACTTTCAATGTGAAGAGCAGCTCCATCCTAGACTGCAGCAGGTTACCTCAGGCTAACCGGCTCCTCAGCTCCTCCTTATGGTAAGTCTGTCACACACTCTGCACCCCCACCTATAAAACGTCTCTCTTCCTTTCCCCTCACTCTGGCTCCTCTCTCTCTTTTTTATCTCCATCCAAACTCCGAAAACCATCTGTTCTTTTTTAAGCTCCCTGCATCCTCACATTCTCTTTCCCCGTCATAGGGCTATTTTTTACTTATTTCTTCTCTTTCAAACCCTGTGCCCCTCTCTCCCCAAGTGGGCGTTGTCATGTTGCAGTCGCCAAATTGTACCTGAAGTGTGCGCACAGAGCATCCTTTTAACCCCTCTACCGGTGATCCAGCCTCCAACCCCCCCCTTCTCTGCGCCACACTGAGAAACCTCTCTCTCCATATATCATTAAGGAGCTGTGGGGGAACAGTGTGGCTGTGCGGGGCATCACTTCTGCTGAATCATCAGTCTGCTGTAAGTGTAGGCTGGTGTGTCTGGGCTGACACATCCGTACTGCGGGTTGCATACTGTATGCAGAGGGGGGCGCCTTCTCTGGCTGTCACATGCCTATGACGCGTAGCTCCAAAGGATTGTGACACCATCCCTGCATGTGTGCAGTTCAGCTGAATGCACCAAAAAATAATGTTTAAAAAAGAATACACTGCAACAGAACATAAGGGAAGTGAAATATAGCATGCTCTATTGAGGGGATTTCATTAAATTATTCATACCCTTGGCAGTGCACCGCGGCGGGTGGTGCACTGCCCAGGAATAAAATCCAAACTATACAGCATATCACAATCAGATTAAATTTGGATCTCAAACAGCAGCATGCTAATGGCGCTGCTCAGAATAACACTCCCCTCATTCTCCTGGTATCAATCCAATCAGTCCCCTCCTGCCTGCTCACCATGACAGAAGGAACAAGGCATAAACTTGACATATATTCATACGCAACACACCCTGCACAAGCACACACACACAACTTATTGTGAGTGGATCTCAGCCCCACCCCAGGCTGGGTCACAGTGCTCTGGGACTTGAGGCTCCTTTTTTAACTGACATTGCTCTTTTGTGCACATTCATACAGTGTGTTGCATCAGCGAGCATCTCTCACAGGCAAATCCCACAGGCCTCAACTTAGTGGTTTGATCCAATGAGGATCCAAACCCCTACTTGAGAGCATGCAGTTATATACATTTCAATCCTCTACAGATCACTTCCCAGACATCTCTGACAGAACTTCTAGAAATCAGCAGAAGTAGTGATCATATTAACAACTATATATTGTACATTGTAGTATATATAAAAGTAATTATATATATTTAATAAAAAGTAGTCCTTACAATAGCTTAAAATAACCCTTTTAGAAAGGAGAATTAGCCTACATAAAGTAATGTGGATCCATTTATATAAACAGCCAGAGCCCAAACTGTTCAAATTTTGCTTCACTAAAACACAGGTCAGGTTCCCTGGCCTATCGATCCTCATGGTTAAGTGATGTGTGCAATTCACACCATCGAGAATCTGACAATCAAAACTATCCAGAAGTCACATGATGCCCCACCCCTCATCTATGATCCTCATAGAAGTCTAAACTAATGAGTCACGCATCTTCTGAGGTCATCCTGACACCCATCTCACCTGGAGCTCATCGGTATGCATGTAACGTGTTTGGTTAGATTGCACCTTTTAAAACCCCCAAACACAGCTCCCACCTCGAAATCCACCACAAGACTGCTGCATCGGCCAGCGGGTTTCAATGATTTCCCTGCCACGCGCTTCGTGTGCAGGATGCGGAGCTCTGTGGACAGGTGACGCGGACACAGACCCCCCCCCCCCACCAAAAAAAAGTACTGCAGTGGGCTGGTCCCGGTCAGGACGCGGTGCCCTGCACGCCCAATTGTCACTTTGAAAATGTGTTTTTGGCATCCCCCACAACAGTACCACGCACTATCACTGCAACGTGGAGATGATCACATTCGAAAGAAATGACACCGTGGGGCTGCGGGGAGTTCGAAGGCGCGCGGTGCAGAAACTTGCACGCCGGCTCACAGAAAGCACTGCAATGCAGAGAGTGCTGAGCGGCGCAAATGGCAGCATGGTGCGCACTGTCCACAGGAGCGACGCGCTTCGCTCCTGCACTTTTCCGCCTGATCCCGCTCCGACAAGGCTTTACTGCGATTTGAACATCCAAAGCGAACAGTGCCATTGAATGACCTGTGCTGGAAGACCATGCCCGGTTTGATCGCAGCGTGTTTTGCCCTTCAAACATCCCAACATCCCCAGGATACATTTCGCCCTCCAGTGTTATATCCCACTTATTATACCGAATGCAACTTTTTCCTCAACCAAATACGATCTAAGGCTGAATAATCTGACCAGAATGCATGTATATATACGTTGAAATAGGAATAACATAGGAATAACACACATGAATAATGACTGTTTTCCGGGACTTACGTGTGGAGCAATGTTGAAAACCCAAAAACAAGAGGCATATGCTCAGTATTTTGCAAGTCATCCTTGACTTATGGACACGTTTCTCCGCATATGCGACAGTTAATGAGGCCGTAGGTTGTTCCGCAGCATCCTCTCGCCCCCTTTTTGGCCCAACTTTAACTCGCGCAGCTCCAACTCCTCTTCCCGGGATCTCGGGCAGCCTCCACCGGGGCGGGGACGCGCATCGGATGCTGCTGGTGCTGATGCTGAGGCGAGAACGCGCAAATCTTGCCTTTTATATTTCTTGTAACAGTTGGATTCACACGTCTGTCGTGCGCCGGTGTGGCTCCTCCGTGGTATAATCCAGCATATAGGGCTACGTCTGGCTGAGTGATCGTTGCACAGGAGACTGGATGAGAGGAAGAAGAAAAAAAAACTTTTCACATCCGCTGCAGATTTGTTGTTTCCCCCCCAGAAAAGTAAGAATCTTTTGAGGTGGTGTGCAGATTCCAAATAAAGTCAGCAACAACAAGGTTCTTGGGTTGTTAGTGGACAAACGTATTTAGGATATTCCTCTCCTCTTCTTCGCTGGCATCTCCTATATATCCTCCTCTGGTACAGTTCTCATGGCTGCCCTTGCTCCAGGAAGGGGTTTTCACAAAGTCTTTCCCTCCAGGAAGCAGATCTTAATTTATCCCCAAAAATAGATCAGGAGTCCTTGGTATCCTCTTTCAGCACCAGAACCACAGAGTACAGCAGTCACAGCAGAGCAGACTGCGCAGCTCAGCTGGCCGAGCGTCTGACCTTGTCCAGGTACACAGTTCAAACCAGTGCTCTCACAATGACGTCCAGAGCAGAACAGATTACAGGGTGAGGATGCCAGCTGTGCCTACACCAGTCTCATCCCTGCGCACACACACACACACACATACACACACACACACACACACACACACAAGGGGGGTGGAGGCGGGTTAAAACTGAGGCAGTGGGGGATTTGTGGCAAAGGGTGGCACATTGACCACAACATAAAAAGGCTTTGGGATTAGGAATTGGGTTTATGGGACGTCAGTGTGTCAGCGACGATGTGAGATTGAATGCCCGGGGCCAGTGTGGGATTTATCATGTTTTCAATCAAATCAGATTGTCCGTTTGTAAGCTCCCTGCCACTGGTTTCCCTCCTGGAATTCCATTGAATACTGCAAACAGGAGACAATGGCAAACAGAGGAAAACAACATGGGAGAATAAAGTAGCACATGGAATCGGCGAGGAGAAAGGTCTGCAGAGGTGGTCTGTACTGCAGAAATATTTATTATATATATATATATATATATATATATTTCTATATATATATATCAATACTCGAGAATGAGGCCTAAACTAAACACAGTGGCCTTTACAGGTGTATAATTATCTCACACTTCTGCAATAGTTTCTCTTTATTTTTTTTATGTTTTTTTTAAGTTCAACAGCTTCACCACAACACAGCATCAAGTTTTACATGCACTCTTTTATGAATGAGAGGGAGAAACTAAAGATTTTATATTGCGTTCATGTGGTTTCTCTGTGAAACTCTGAGAGAGCGTCAGAGTGAAAGCGCTTTAACCTACACAGCACATGGTACTTGGTGCACGGTTCATGGCACACTATAAAACACAGACGCTCTCCCACCCACACATCTGCACCTTGTTTATAACTGTGGGGATTGTTATTAGGCTGGATTGCCATCTGTCTCCCTGCCCCTGACCTTTTACATTTGACCTTATAGTAACCATGGCGACCTAATACAATCCAGTTCTGGGTTAAACTACTCATCTGGATAAAACAACACACAGGCTCAGTGATAAACTGATTAATAGGACAAGAGCAATCCAGGACATCATTTCCAGCAAATGTGATTCAAGCTTAAAACAACCTCACTCACATTTAGATTTTTTTGGCACCATCTCAATGTAATATTTTAATCGTTTGGTTTTTGTATGGCAGTGGTTTGGAACAATGCCACTTCTATACAACAAAAGAGGATTATTTTAATACTGCATAAAAAAAATATATAGATAATATTTATAAACTGTATTTTAAATAAGCAAAAATAAGAAATAATGTGGTATTGGCAGAAAAGGTCTCTGGTTCGACTCCACGGAGAGACAACAAAAGACGAACCTGGATTGATCTGTCCAAAAATCCAAGAGTCTCCCTACCCCTGTCTAGTGCCCCTGAGCAAGGCACCTTACTCCCCCAACATTTGCTCCCCGGGCGCTGTACATGGCTGCTCACTGCTCTGTGTGTCCTGCACCAGATGGGTTAAATGCAGAGGATAAATTTACCTACCATTGCATGAGTGTGTTGTGCATGTCTGTGCATGTGTTTGGTATAAATAAACAAATCTTAATCTTAACACTCGACCAAATTTAGTTAACTATTATTTTGGGTTGTATGAGTGAAATTGTTATCATTTTTAATAAATGATACTTTTATTATTGTTACTGTTTATATATAATAACTTCTTTGTCTTCTCTATTCTGTAAAGCAGCCTTTAATAATATTATTAAAGCAGTAGTACTAGTATATCACATATCACTTTTTTAAAATAAGATCATATATTAAAATATTCAGCAATAATTGGGTAAATAAATACATTTAAATTTGATAAAATGTTAATGCTAAGAGTTATTTTTTCACATTTAAGCAATGTGTTTTCATTCATTATTTCATATGAAGTGTATAATTTGCAGGTGAAGCCTGTTGTTGTACCGCAACTGACCACTAGATGTCAGATGAAGCTCAGACTTTAATCTGATCACATTAACATCATGGCAGCCTGAGTGACATGACTGATGGGATGTTGTGCATATCTGCCCCACAATCTATTCCTCACCTTAACTTTATAATGCAAGCTCCAAAAACACATTAAACCCTGAAATACATTATGAATGAATGAGCAAATAATCGAGTCAGAAAGGTCAATATGTCACATCATCTTCATCAGTTACAGATAAAGCTGTAAGATTGTGCACAGAATTTTTTGTTCCACTTTGAACTAACCTGAACACAGAAAGACACATGCCGTAAAGGTCATTCTCACCCTGTCTCTGTCAAATTTCTTAAAAAACACACACACACGTGCCAGACAAACAACAGGTGGAGGCTCATGGTGGCCTACTTTCTCACAGGGATCTGTTTTTTGTATCAGATTGTACTTTGGTCTGCCCCCATTAGCACTGTGTGTAATTTCCATAGGGGTGCCACCGTATGCTGCATTGGACATGTGCTGAGGGTATAAGCCTGAAAACACACACACACACACACAGATACACACAGTTCTCACAAGTAGACATGCACCATCAAAACCCACAACCATGGGCCCACAAACACAGGCCTACGCATAAACATGGGTCAAGTCATGACTCAAGCCCAGATGTTTCCACATGATAGTTTTGCTGATCTGTCATCATGGGTGAGTGCAACCTGTCATGAAGATGGATGTTCAGGTGTGCGTGATGAGCACTGGCTTCTTTTTGTGTAGCAGATATTACCAACACAAATCAGAAATTAGTTCTGCTGACGGTTGCGGGTTTGAAAATGTGCATCATGAAAAGTTGAGAAATCAGCAAGGTCGTGTTCTATCCGGAATCAAGGACAGGTGTTTATATTGGCCAACACCTAAGGGAACCCAGTGTCCCTCGGGGGACGAGCTGCTGTAAACAGGCCTGTTAAAACAGCTTGCTCTTAGGTGTCCATACCTCCTGCTGGCGAGGGCCAATCCCAGCTGAAAAGAAGCCCAGCGGGGGAGGCACAGGCTGGGTATCCGACCTCTGCAGCGTCCCCCCCAGTGTGAGCTCAATCGGTGTGTCCAGGACAGCTGCTGCAACCTGTTCGACCACTCAAAGATCCGAGTGGACCCACCAACCAACTCAGTTTAGGACACAGATCGTGGGGGGTGAAGTAAAATGTTTAGATCATCAAGTGTTAGTGGCTTTGGATGTGTATTTTAGGATGAATGAATAGTTCAGTATTCTATGAAATCTGAAAATCGATATCACTCTTGTGTCTGACCCAGCAGCTGGCTAGCTTAGCTTGGCACAAATGGGGACATAGCTAGTGTGGTTCTATTCAAATGTAACTCAATTTTGAGATTTTTCTTTAATCTGTACTGTAGACGCCATGAAAGCTATGTAAAAGTGAAGCCAAAGCGTCTCCACTGCCCCCTGGTGGCTGGCTGCAGTATAGGTCATAAATTAGGGCGATAAGGACGGAACTTATATTAGAGTCAAATAGATTTTTCTCAAGATGTTTCTGTTGTTTTAGGTAGCTATTATCTCACTGGTGTATGTTCAAGGGTTCATTTTTGTCTGATATGTTTGGTTATATAGTATAGTTATTTGATGCCATGATAACTGAGACTGACTCACTACCAGATTCTACATACGCAAGTTGGCAGCAGTCGTCATTGGGATATTTTGGCTTCATTTGTGGATCTAGGAGGAAGTGGAGAAGCGTCATCCATCTTTATTTATGTCTATGATGTAAACAAGAACTGAAGAGTAACAATGGAAATTTGCCACTTTGGAGGGACTAACATTTTTTCCACCTGTTCCCATTCTTTTTGCTCAGCTTAGCTAACTGGTTGCTGGTGGTTGGCTTTCAATATTTAACGTACAGACGTGAGTGTGGTATCAACCCTGTCCTCTAAGTCTACTGTAGAAAGAGATGAGGGTATGTTTTGTTTATGTTCTTCTATTCAATATCCTCATTTCAGCTGCAGGGGTAATTTCTCTGTCTGCGCTCATCATACTCTTTTTAAAACAACCGAGGGATGTTTGGGTACACGTCATGACTTTCCTTTCACCGAACCATCTTCAAACGCATACAGGCTCGTTGACAAATACACACGCGCTCGCATGTATTTTTCGAAGGGGGATTTAATTCGCAGAGATGTGTGAGATGTACGCACGACGAGAGCTTCACAAAGACGGACGGCACTGACACCTGCATAAAGTTTAAAGACTGACAACAGCTGCGGCCTGGTGGAGATGCATGGAGCCGATAGACTTTTGTTTCTAATGTTTGCTGCCAACACACACACTAAACACACACGCACACAAAACACACACTACATTCACGCCCAGAGAGAAAGTGAGAGAGAAGTTCACACATAGGCAGATGCAGAGCCACAGCCAGTGATACACACACACACACACTCACACTCACACACACCAGTGGGTTGTGTTTCACTCATGCAGCAGACAAGCCGCAGTTATTTAGTCTGCCTCCCAGTTTGTTTGCCCACTGTCTTTTTTTCTTTTGTTGCTCTGCCTTGGGCTTTGTTTGATGTAAACTGCTAACTGTAGCGAATGACAGTTGCCGGGTGGATGATGAGTGAGGATGAAAAGCCTTCATGACAAAGTACGAAAGGTGGTCAGGCTGGATAAACAGAAGTCACGTTAGATTAAGATATCGCTCTCAGGACACTGGGAAATAGTCCAAATCTGAGCTGAGTATTTTCCTAGAAGTTCCGCTGACCCCTTCTCCACAGCTCCACTGTGCACATACACATTGAGATATGTAGCTCGACGTGCTCAAATCCCGTCCTTCCCCCTCCCTGGCTCCAGTAAAGCAGATTTGGCAGCGGCGCCTCAGAACGGCTTGTCCTCTCAATGCTGACCTCACTCAGCCCACAGCCTGCAGGTGGGGTGGGAGTTGCGACATGTGGAGGGCAGAAATTCATGCAGCTAATGGCAGTGAGGCCTATGGATTGTAAAAGTTAGAATTGCAGTAAGTGTGTGAAACGTTTCGCAGTGATGTCATACTTCGTGGACTAAGACAATAAAATGATCAAATCAGAGTCTCCTCTGCTTCCTCGGGTGATAAAGGAGAGCGGGATCATTAGCGTGGATATGTTCATGATGATTAACCATCAGTGAACGAGTGCAGCCACATGCCAAACATATGTAGGATTTGTGGGGCACAGTGTGTTTGTGAAAGGCCATGTTGCACAGATAGAATGCAGCCCTGCCCCTCTGTGCAGGGTTCATCCTCCGCGGCCAAGAACGTTGCTCTTTGAAGTCACAGCACCAGCCTGGATCACGTCCTGAAAGAAACACGAGGCATAACGACATGCACCGACACACACACTCCTACACACACATGTTTATTTATATAAATAGCGATGTTCATTTTCTTAAACACACCCAAGTTAAACTAGCTTCTTGTGAGACAATGTTGATCACACGTGCAGAGTGGTGTAAGAAAAAAACATTTTCACTATCTAGGGAACATGTGTCCGCGTGATGTGGTGTGGTTACCTAAGATCGAATCACTGATTCATCTCAAAGAATTGCTTATTTCTCTCTTCCTGTCTTATTGCCTCAAAATAACATTTTAATTCAGAGGAAGAACTCACAGTGACTGTTTGGGTGACTGAGAGAAGGTGATATTTCATTAAACGGCCTTCCTCAGGAAAGTTAACAGGATCTTTATTCAAAATTCATTGGGACCTTAATTCATAGAGGCTCGGAACAAGTACATCAAAAATATTGCGGGTGCACAATATCAAAGAAATTGGTTAGAGTTGAAATAAATCCATGCTACATGTCACCTTGTCTGTTGTCCCACTGCCAACGTACAGTAAATAACTCCAGTCTACGAATCACCCCTGTTAACGATGACTGGTAGGCATCCATTATGTGCAGAGTCATATTATGTTTGATTTCCTCTTTCATGAACTAAGATAATTAAATTGTTAAAAAAAAAGCTCAAAACAAGATGTGTAATTGTCCAGCAGATTTGCTTCCCATCCATTGTCTCTGGATTTGCGGTTTTCTCGATTCTTGTTTTGAGCGTTCCTGTTTACAGTGGCACTCGGAGTGAGGAGGAGTGTGACGTTCTGCTTTAGGATGGTAACCCCTGTAAAGACACCCAGATGCACTCTCGCAAATTGAACCAATGGAGCCGTTTACTCGGTTGTTCTGTGAGAGGGCCGCTGCCCAGACTGAGGTAGAGCAGTGGGCACTTTTTCCATATTCAGTAATTATACTGCTTGTACTGCTAAGAGCCGCTCTCAAGGCTGATATCTAAACACAGGAAACACAAGCAAGCCTGTGCACAGACACACAAGGCTCAACTCCTCCACAAATAGCAGAGAGTTCCCAATGATTCTGCAAGACCTTTTAATAAGTCCATCATTCAGTTATTCTTCACAGTGCCCACCAATCATTGTCACTCCTCCGCTGCTATGCACAGAAAGATATAAGCACTCAGTTTTGTATTCTTTGTACCGGATGCATGTTCACAACAGTGCTTTCTCTTCTTGTGCACATGCACATTTCCACATGCAAGTGCACACAGACGCCACTAATCCGGCACAGGTTCAGATTTTGGCTATGTGTCATCAATTCTGTATTCAGTGCACTTTCACACAGTCAGCATCCTAAAAATAGCTGAAGGACTCTGGCTCTCGGCTCAGCCTCCCTAACTGTCAATAAGTTATCTTCCCCCTCACGCCGACACTCGCAGCTTTTAACCTGCAGTACCACGACGGTTAACAGCACTGCCTGCCGAGCAAACACCACAAGTCAATCATTCATTGTTTTAATTTGGCCAGCCGCAGGCATTTTGATAATAGACCATTGTTCAGTAGAATTAAGTTTGATTTACAGGAATAAGGAGGAGGTAAAACTCACGACTGAGTTAGACAGTAAAGTACATTATTTAGGAACTTATTTTAGGTACTTTTGCTTAACTTGAGTTGTTTCATTTTTAAGCAACTGTATACTTCTACTCTGTAGTTTTTACTCCTCTACATTTATTGATAATTGTACTCAGCTTGTAAGTAAAGGATCAAAATACTTGCTTCACCACAGTATTATATGCAGTAGGATATTTAAGAGTAATACAAAAATACACTTGATTAAGAGGACTATATATACGGTGAGAGAGTATCACAGGTACTTCATTGTTGTTTGGGTGGTCGTTTGATTATTGTCATGTATAAGTTAATCAGTTACTCTAATTTGACCTGTTCCAAACATGAGATGATACACAAGGCTCAGTAGAATTAAGGGAGATTTACAGGTATAAGGAAGAGTAAGCACGCACGGCTGAGTGCAACAGAAGGACCTGAATGCAGTAGAGGAAATTTAAAAAGTAACTTTACTAAATTACTGCTTATAAGTAGGCTACAACTTTTAGGTACTCGTAATATAACTTTGTACTTCTACAAATTAGTATAAGTTTTACAATAATAAGAAAGATTATAACTTAATTGCTCAGTATCTTCATAAAAACATTAACCAGCAGTAAGATCATTTGTTCAGCACACTTGGTGACGCATGTTCTTTATTTCCTCTTTGATGTGAAAATACCAGACAATATGAGGGCATGTCTCTGCTACTTGTTTGCATTGTTGGTTGTTTTGTCTCCAAATCGTATCCTCAGCCCTCCTGGATTATTGTTTTTTTAATCGGTTCTGGTTGACTCTCCATGTTTATCAACCTCCCATCTTTTCTCTCTGCCTCCTCGCTTGGCGTTTGATGGCGGTCAGAGATAACTTCTTTTATTGTGTCTTCTCGTGTTTTCGTTTTTCCCCACTACTGAGGAATGCTTGCTTCTCAAATTCCAGTAATAGGTGGATTGTGGTGCAGAGCTTGTAAAGGCGGAATTATGCAACTATATAAATTTAATGGATGGCATGAATAATGGCGATGGCATTTCTAAATTCTTGCAGCCACAAATCTTATTACAGATGGTTGCAGACCACATACGCAAAACAGCTGTAATAAACAAAGTCCAGGAAAAAGAAAAAAATATTGGCAATGAGCAAGTCACATTGTGCCTATTTTCTTGACTGGTAAATGCAGTGAAGAATATATGAATTGTCTATAGTGCCCATTGAAGATGCCTCGAGTGCAGAACATCAGTCAGTCTCTTAAAACCTGAGAAGCCTCCGTACAACACAAATATTCATTCTATGTACAAGTTCTGAAGGCAGGCTATGCCAGTGTTCAAGACGGGGGGTGAATTGCAAGAAGGTCAGAAGTTAAACCCCCCCCCCACAAAACAGATGTGCCCGCTGCCAGGGTTAGATACTCAAACCTCCCAAAAACTGGTCAACACTGCTCCTGAAGCAGGAAGACGGAAGGTACTGGACATGCCATCGACGTGAATCCAGCTGTGTTCACAAGGGTCCCACTGTCTCTCTTAAAATAAAACTAATGAAACCCTGGAACAACGCTGTGGTAGGATGTGTGTGCAGTTAAAAGCTGATTAAACCCATTTCATTATCATTCTTTTAATCAAATCTCTTCCTTCACCATTTTATCCCACTTTCTGCATCCTGTTTACAGCCATTCTGTCACAAACGATCCACATGCACAGCTGGATGTTTCACAGTGGGAACTTCGGGTCAAGTGGTGCAGTAGTTAAAGGGCCCTATCCCATTACACAGCCAACAGCCGTCAAACAGCACTCCTCTGTTCACCAACTCGTAGCTTGAAACCCCTGTTGGACCAAAAACACACTGCTGGTAGTGGAGGGGGCGGTGGCACAGCAGGGTGAGGGTTAAGTTCAATGCTGGACACAGCAGAGAGGACATCCTGTCTGAACCAGGGGTGAGGGATCACTGGGGGTCAAGTCCTATCCTAAATCCTTACTTTGGGGTTGTCAGATAAACTCTGACCTTGGTCGGGTCTTCTGAAGAGAAAGCCAGCGAGGATCACCAGAGACTGAGCTGCCGTCTCCAGCAGACACAGAGCTTCTTTATTGAATTTGTTTGGATGTGCGCTCGTAGACCACATCGGGCGCTCAGTTTCAAATTAAACCTCAGAGGCAGACACCCCCTTGGTCCTCCTCGAACATAAAGAAAGTTCCCATCAATCATCACCCGGAGAACACTCACAAGATAAACTTACATACGGCCACATGCAAGGAGCTTCTTGGCCAGACCAGATTTCACATCCATTTCTGTTGACAATCAATCTGGTTCACCAACATCAGAGTCTGGCTGTGATGCGGGCTACAGTGAAACAGGATCCTGCAGACATAAACTCATAGGGGAAAGAGTGGGAGACACACAGAGGCGCAGAGAGATAGAGAGAGAGAGAGAGAGAGAGAGAGAGCGAGAGAGAGAGAGAGAGAGAGAGAGAGAGAGAGTGGAGGGATACAGGCCCCTGCTCTGCTCTGTCTCCGATCAACTTGACATGTGCGACTTGCGTCTACCCCACGTCTCCGTTGGAAACCTCACACGCCAATTTCAACAAACGGTGTTGTGAGGAGTGGCAGGCAGGAAGTGGGTGGGACCAGCCTGAAAGCACAAAAAGACAGGGGGAAGTTTTATTAACAGCCAGAAGATATAAGATTTATCGAGATCAAAAGAGTAAATCTGCACCTGATTTAATTTGGGGAGGGTTATTATTTGTCTTGCTTTTGAAGATGTCCATGCTATTTCCATAATAATAAAAGCTATCTATAACTGCTTTTATATCCCCTCTTCTCTGGCAGTTTGAAGCTGGGGCCTGCCTGCTTGGCTCGTGTTCAGGCTTGGAACGCGTCATCTGGCCTACTCCTGATCTGGAGCCTCAACCTGACACATTATATCAGCTCAGTTGTGCGTATCTAAGTTTGTGTGCGTGTGTTCGGTAGTGTGTGTGCTAGTGGGGGGGAAGAGAGGGACAGGGAGGACAGTGAAAGAGATAGTGCGGGTAGAGGTCGAAAAGTTGAAAAGACCAAATAATACCACAAAATAATAAACGATGTACTTTTACTGTTTGTACTGACTACATCTCTTGCAGAAACCCTATGCGGAGAGAGGGCTGTCCCACTTTTTTCCCACTTTACCAGCATGGGCTGAGGGAGTGAGCTCTAAAAATAAAACATATGTTACTCCAGGTCTCTGGGAGCAGGGGCCCCCAGCGTATTGTTTTGGGATATGGGGGAGGACAGGGAGGATCTGGCCTGGAGAGAGATACTGTGGAGAGAGAGAGAGAGCAGAGGAGGGGGCTGGGAGACAAGGCTGCTGTACTTTCAAGAAAAGAGTTAAGGAGATACGGTTCCACTCAAGCAAATGTGCCTGAGCTCTTTTGTAACGTACACCTACATGTCAAGTGGAAAGCTGAACCGAAGTCTGTCCTCTTTCCTGTATCCACCAGGCTGAAATGTGGGGCAGTGTGTCTGTGTGTGTTTCTTGAAGGGGCCTGGCTGAGATGGGGGGGGGGGCAGGATTACTGTCCATAATGCTGAATGCACCCCAGCTGAAAAGGTGCATCCATGAGCCTTTTTATTGATTCCCAAAGCCCTCGGGGCACCAGCGGGGACAAGGGTTAAGAGTGTCTGAAGGAGCAGTGTGCTTATGTATGTGCACACTGAAAAAACTGCGTACAGTGTGTGTGTGTGTGTATGTGTGTGTGTGTTTGGTGGGAGAACTGAATCAAAGAAGTGTATCCATCAAGCTAAAAAGCTCTCCTTGGTGAAGAAGGAGTTAAAGCCAGCTGACTGAGATGTGTGTGTGTGTGTGTGTGTGTGTGTGCGTGCGTGTGTGTGTGTGTGTATGTGTGCGTGTGTGAGGGGGGTGGGTTTGCACAGAGCAGGGGAAATGAAGGGATATTAGGGCAGAAATAAGCGCGAGCGGGGGGACTGGATATATCACGTGTCGGGATTTAGCACCAGTCCTCTTACCTCCTGCTGTATCTTTGCAGACTGTTGAAGAAAGTGGAAGACGAAAGAGTGGGGGAGGAGTGTGTGAGTTCACAGATCAGGATGTGTGTGTGAGTGTGTGTGTGTGTTTGTGTAAGAAAAGCAAGCTTTTATTGAGAAAGCAGAGATTAAAAGAGAGAGAGCAAGAAAGAGAGAGTAAATTATGGCAATCAATAACATGGCACAGAGAAACCTTATCTTTACTTCAAATAAAGTTTTGAAAAATATCCTATTACGTTACAGCAAAAGTAAAACACTTAAAATGTTGAGCATGATATTGTCATCACACACTCAGAGTGGTAAAGCAAAAACATGACTGAAGTACTGTTCATAAGTGGAATTTGGGTACTCTACTCGAGTATTTCAATTTCATGTTACATTTTGTATAGATTAAATGATTAGGTAAACAGTTGATAAGTCATCTCAACCAGTTGTAACATTACTTGTCCGCTTAAAGGGTAACACACCAATAATAAAGATCCATTGTATATTCATACATCACTTACAGACAATGGTTATTCCATATTGAGTTCTGGTTACTTTAATATGCATATCAACAGTACTTTATATTTGACAATACAAAAGTAACATTTTGAATTCAGGACATATACTGTGACTAGTTTTACTACTTAAGGATATGATCTGAATACTTTGTCCATCATCGGTTATACAAAACGAGAAACGACATTAATTGCGGTAAAGTAACTTCAAACTGAATCAGGGCTTATTTCTGAAATGATCACACATATACAATGAAATGGTTACTTTTCCTGAATGGTTTTTACTCCACTACATTTATTTGATCATTTTAGCCATTATTACAAAACCTAACTCGACACAGAAAGAGTTTATGAAACAGGTAAGCGGATCTCAATACTTGCTCTTTCTAGTTGTACAGTCTTTTCTATGGTATGAATACTAGGGGTAAGTAAAATAATACACACCCTGGATGATGAGCATAGAGTGTAGAAACCGTGCATGTGATGCTCTGTCACTGGGGAGGGGAGTGTCCTGGGGGGCGTGAAACTCCAGGGAGTGTCTGCACTCAGCCAATCACATTTGAGTCGTCAGGTTTGTGGGCGGGGCCTGTGTGCTGTCTCAGCTGCAGCACGCTTTTGTTCAAAAAGTGGCTGCTGCTCTGAGGTGCGCTGCCACATATCACTACTTACATTTAGGTGATCTTAGCTGCAGGATGACTTCTCTCAGTCTCATCCGACCCCTCATCTTAAACGTCCACTTCCTTATCTGGATGTCGAGCTAGTTTTTTTTTCTTTTTACAGTTCTTCAAGGAAGAAAGTGGAGACCTGGAAACTGGTGAAGGATTCCCCCGCCGATCCACTTCTCTGGATTGTAGAACTGCCGCCGTGTTTAGTTGGTAGACATTCACCATGTGTTTCTGACAGAGGGGAGAGAGCGATCTAATGCTTCCCTTCATCTTCCTCCTCCTCCTCCTCTTCACCGGACATCTGCGGGAGAGGGTGTCCCGTCTGCTCTCACGCAGCCCCTGGAGTTTCCTCGCGGCGTGAGCGAGGAAGACCTCAACCTGGAGATAATCGAGAGAAACGCTTTAAAAGACCCACGGAAGCTCATTTGAATGCCTTTGCAAGGACTTTGCTGGTTTCTGTGCTGCAGGCAGGGCTTCAGTTTGCTCGGACGCGACTATGGGGAGAAAGAGGAGGAAGAGTCTTTCGAATTGCGCAACAAGGAGGACTTGACTCCCAATGGCCGGGTAAAAACCTAACTCTCCACCTGCATGCACCACATTCAGCTGCTCCCCACGCGCCGCACACATGCACATCTAGAAAATGTCCAAAAAAAGTGAGTGGAAAGACGTATCGGTGCGCCCTGCACATGGCTGCACCTTGAGCAATTCATAAAACAGGGTCAACTTAATGTCAGCTTTGTGCAAGCAGATGTGGCTGCAGCCCTTGATAAGAAAGTGTCATTATACTTTTGAAAAGTCAACATGTATTGATAATTCAAGAGCTTGTGTTCACAGCACAGCCCGCGTGTTGAAGTGGCAAGCTCTCCGTGTTCACATGCTCTCTGTTAACTGAGTTATTTGTTCTGTGCGAGCCTCGATCGCAGACTGCTGCTGCTGCCCAGTTTGACGTCAAGGTTTGCATGGAAGCTCGCGCGCGCGCGCACACACACACACACACACACACACACTCTACAGTTAGGAGAACACCCATTGAAATGACAATGCCTTGTGGCTCAACACTGACCATATGACCCCCAGCCTAAATATAATTCTAACCTACTGGTTGTGATGTCCTCGAAATGTTTCCAGCAAAGTTGTGTCCACACAACCATAGAAAGACATGCACGCACGCACGCACACAATGATGCAACCTCCAGAGCCCAGTGTGTTGAACTGATCCTGTGTGTTTGGCCCTCGTCCACCCAGTTGCAAATAAGACTGTGGCCTTGTCTTCTCTGTAATGTTAGTCATCTGATCAGCGACAGAGAGTCCAGTATTGTCCATCCCCTTGTGAGGGTGCATTGTTGCCTTGAATTGAGGTAGGCTCTCTCTTTATGACCCAACCTACAGCTCTTTATGTGCAGCCTCGTAGAACAATTTACCTGGACGTAACCCTGGAGTCTGGGAGCATTTCCCCACATCAGACTGTGTGTTCGAGGAGAATTTTCACTTAGTTTTCTTCGTCTTTACGCAGGTGAAAGTGGTAGCCTGCAACCTGGAGCCACTAGTGCTAATCTATTTATTTGCCCATTTATCTGCTAGCAGCCAACCAGTGCAACACTGCAGCAATTTGTGCATGAAAACGTTTGGAACGAAGTGTTGCACGGTCAATTCCTCAACAGAAAATTCCAACGCAACCAGCACCTCTGTTGATAACGCTGTTGGTTTGGAGCAAGCTTCTCTTTGGCAAACTTTCAATCCATCTGCCTGACCATCAGTGGTCAGAGGAACCCAACTGGGCTCCAAATCTGTAATCAATACGGGATCATAGTAACGTCTCATTGGAGAAGTCTTTTAAAGCCAAACAAAGAGATCTCCTTTCCCTATAACTTCCCCGGATCTCTCATTAAAATGGAATCTATACCCCAAAATGTGCTGCTCTGGGTGGATACAGTTTAACGTTGGTTTAATGTATTTTACCTGTGTTGTTTGGAGAAGAACGCACTCTGTGCTATGACCTTGACCTAAGGATTGCATTCCGGTCCATGTAAAAACTCTAAATTACTAAGATAAATATGACCAGTGAAAGCCTAGAATCCACCTAAAGTTTTTTGGACAACTTTAATATGAAAGCTTTAAAAATGCATGTGCAGATGTGTGACCAAGTAGTAACTGGAATAGGATAAATCGTTTTCACCTAGCTGTAATAACGTTTTTTTTTGTCACTGCATGTTGAGCCAAGCTCACTGAACTCAGAGCTGTCAGTTTCAATCATATTAATCGGAGGAAGGGGGGGGGGGGGTTCTTGGTGCATAACAGATATATTAACAATAATTCCTAAATGAAAGCTGTATTTATAGTTTTTTATTATTATAGATTGAAAAAAAGTGATTTCTTTGGAGCTCTAATGCTTCTTTCTCTTGGGAGCTGCTCCCCCTCCCCTGAAGTGGTGATACACCACTGATGGCTCTGGCCTTGGTGCTATTTATATCTTACTCTTAAATATTCATAAGTAGGAATTGATTTGTCCTCGTCCATAAAAATGTCTTCTTCAATTAATCAGAGTGGTATATTTTCCTTTGTAGAGTACTCCAGTCTAATCTATCATGTTCAGTTTATCAGATTAGTTCTTTACAGGATAATCCACTTTATTGACTGACGCAACGTATGTTTCACCAAGTGACCAAAGACAGGAAATGGCCTTTTGGAAAAATTATTTTTGTTACCCAGGTGTCATTAAGTTATTGATTATTGATCACATGATCCTTGCAGAAAATCAATCCACTCCCACCAATCCTGTTTTCTTTTGATCTGCCTCAGTGGTTAATGCTGGGTATTGTAACCCTGTGTCAATAGTGTATGCTCAGCCAATAATTAAGGCCATAGTCAAACCACTCTAAGCCAATATCATCATCATCAGCTGACCCACTCTTATCCAATTTCTGTTGGTTATGCTCCCCAGAGACCCCCCCCCCCCCACCCTTCAGAATATACAGATGTATAGCAGATACTGTTTGGCTTCTCATGGTGTCAACGGAGGGGGTGGTGGTTGAAGATTCCCAGGGTAAACCCCTCAGGGCTACGTTCCATCGTTTACCCAAAGAGCTCAATATTGTCACGAGCTTGACAAGCCACATTTTCAGACAGCAGGTCAGACCTCCCCGGGTGTGTGTGTCTCTGTGTGTGTGTCTCTGTGTGTCTTTTGGACTTTTTAATGCTGAAATGCAGCATTTAGCAGGACTCCGTCCAGCTCCTGCTAGGGATGACCACAGCAACCCGCAGGTCCAGTTGGGTCTCCCTCGCTTAAGACGTCCAAAACTTTCACCACAATCTCCAAAGTTGTTTTCCAACATGCTGCCAGAGGACACCGGGATTTGCCGCATCCACAGCACCAAAGCCAACGGTGACGCGCTGTCCCTGCCAGGACTGGTCTCCCTGAGGTTGGAATCATGAGTCAGTGCTGCTGACGCTTGTGTTGGCTTTGCCCTTAAGAGCACGGGGCCATGTCAGAACCCTTTTCCCCGCGTGTTTACAGTCCCCATTCAATGAAGCTGCTCTCCAACAGCTGCCCAAACAGTGAGAGCTGAATGCCTCTTGTGTTAGGACAGCACGGCACTAATTTTAGGACGGGACACCCGTCATTTTCTCTTCTTTCCACTTCCACTGAAACTTCATTCAACATTTATGCAAGGTGAAGTCACGTTTGCCTATAAAGTAGCGCCATCCTGTGCAGTTGTATTTGTGGATGGGAGCACCGCAGTGCATCCTGTTGCCTGGAACAAACAGACACAGTCCCACCACGCTGAAAGTGGGTCCCAATAACCGTCACTACTGCCCTCTGTCTTCAGAGGTGTCACGGTACGCTGGTTTATATTTGGTTTCCGTTGCGTCTCTGCCTCACCACCTCTAGGCCACACATCTGGTCTTCAGGCCGACACTGGCTGAGCCCAAGCATTTCCTCCTGGTTACTCAGCCTCCCAGGAGAGCTGAAGGGAGAGAGAGAGAGAGAGAGAGAAAGAGAGAGAGTAGACAGAGGGAAAGCGAGAGCGGAAGTCAGCCACGGAACAAACACATCACAGCATCTTTCCCTCTTTCCCTCTTTCCCTCCATGCTCTGTTCTAGTCTGGAGTGATTCATCCACTGCCCGTCCAAAGGGGGAGCTTTTGCCAGGGCTCTGCATCGCACGCTATCCTCACTCCTCATCCCACACCCCATTAACTCATTGGAAAGCTATATTTCTAGAAATTGTCACATTATGTGGAGAACTGCCTAGATCTTTGTAACTCGATCAACCTAAACCATTCGTTTATTGATTGTCTGATTAGTTTATTTCGTGGATTTACAGCTTTGCAGTCGTTGATGTGATTAGTATTGATTTGTCGCTTTCAGTCATGGCTGTCTGTCTGAATTGTCTTCTCTGGGGCTGTTGGCTCGGCTGAATCATTTATGGTTAACAGACAGGGGGAGGGAATTACCGTACACACCATACCATTCACAAGTCGCTTTCCGGTGCTTCTCAGTTATTCTTGCCTGTCTGGTTCGACATTTACAGTACCTCATCCTTGGTTAAACATTAATTGCCTCTTATTATCCGTACCCTCGTCTTTTCCTCATTTGCTTCAGAGTCCATCTGCCTTGTAAATACACAGATCCCATACTAGCCT
The DNA here is from genome assembly GCF_949316205.1 of Platichthys flesus. Classification (NCBI taxonomy): domain Eukaryota; kingdom Metazoa; phylum Chordata; class Actinopteri; order Pleuronectiformes; family Pleuronectidae; genus Platichthys; species Platichthys flesus. The sequence goes on along the minus strand of NC_084960.1, from coordinate 12,922,371 downwards.
ATACATTTATAGTTAATGATTTCTTTGTTAGTTTTGAGCCACCCAAAAAGAAGCAGTTCATTTGTTTTTACAGGGCATGGGCTAAACTTAGGCTAGTTTGCCCAGTAGTAAAGTGTGGGGTGTTTGTGTGTGTGTGTGTGTAAACTGCGAGGGGCCCAGATCTGACCTGGATAGTGTTTCAGGTAGGCCAACACACCCAATCTGGGCCGGGGCAGCCGCAGGAGCTGGCTCAAGGCTGTGGCTCACAGAGACAACAAGTTTGGCCAGGGGGGACTTACGGTACTGCCTGTCTCACACATAAGGGAATCAGCCCATACTGCTCTCAGGCAAGCACTGATATCTGTTGGGGCTTTCCAAAGTCAGGTTGGGACTCTAAGGGCTGAGGAACAGTGAAAAGAAACATCCTTCATCTGCTTAACAGGGGAGTCCCGCAGTGAAAAGTTCATTGTTCCACCAGTGAAATTTGATTTTACGTGTCTGTCAGTGGCAGGCTAACTTGTATAGTGTAGTAGCACTAACTCCAATTTCCATACAAAACTGATGGCCAAGAAAGAGGGAATGTGATTTGATATTTTATCTGGCTATAGCAGACTGGATAACTTATATAACTTGTATGACTGTGATTGTCAGATAGTCAGCATCAGCACACCTCCATGACTTTATTTATAGAATCCCCCTCTGCGATCTCCCTGTTATCTTTAATCTGGCAGCCTTTTAACATCAGCTTACGTCTCTATGTACTTGTGGGCAGAAACGATCAAGGCAGCTGTTCCTGCGATGAGTGCAATCTCAAAGACCAGGTTTATTTTTAGGTTAACAACCTTCGCAGAGAAATGACTGATCACAATAAAAGCATTTTGGGGTTTGCACGCAGCCACGGCACAAACGATTCCTCTGTTCCCCTCTCCTATATTAAATGAGCTTGTTTTGCATGCCATATTTCTCCCCACCAGCGCACCCCGTTGCAAGTGAGAGCCAAGCATTACAGGAACAGAGCAGCTATGTGCTGGGATTGCCAGGAATGGCTGCATGGTCTACTGTAACATGTCCACTGAAGGCAAACCATTGAGGGACCATCTGCAACCTGTGGGCTCGTTCTAAGGACAGGCCTATGTTTGTGTTGCATTATTATCTATTTACCCTATTCTCTCTCTCTCTCTCTTCTGTTGACAGAGTCCAGCTGATGTGACTGTTTCTCAACCAACTCGTACAGCCAATGGAACAAATGGGTAAGGAGAGAGAGAACCCCCCCCCCCCTCCTCCCCCTCTTAGAAAAAAAAGGAAGTTATAGTTCCTTCTTTTACTTGTATACTTCCTCTGGGTGCTGTGGATTTCTGTATTTTTCCCTGGCACATGTGTAACTACAGGCCTCTCAGTTGATTTTTTTGCACTTCCTCTCATGTGCTTGACCTTACAGCCGCACACATTTTCACGTGTGTATCGGTACAAGTGGCATCGAATCTGTATTGACAGATAGTCTAATAATCGCAAGTTGCAGCGTTGCTTTAACTGCTTGTGGATAATGCCACGTCGGTTTTTTTACTCGTTAACCTTTTGAATTTTGAACTTTTCCATTCAGAGGTCGGCTTAGCTGTGGCCAATAATATCAATATTCAACCCAGACGTTTGTGACCCGACGTAGTTGTAATATCCAGATAGCTCCACAACGATTCAATCGCTTTTTTTTAGTTTGAAGGTTGTGCATTCAAATTGCCTGTTACAAGGAGCCACTATGCGGCCGACAAATAATACAACAGTCATGTGGTGTACGAGCGAATGCAAGAGACAAAGGGAAGGAGTGATTAATGGAGGGCTTGATCCAGACTATTAGTACAGAGCTGTGATCTCAGTGATGTAGCCTGGCTTTGCTCCACTCTATCTCTGGCATCATGCCCTTATCATCCCCTCAAGCCCACCCCCCCCCCCACACGCCATCCACAATCTCCACTGTACATCTGCTGACTCAAAGCCGCTGAGTCACAAAGCTTGACTTGTAGGACGATCATACAGCGCCCGTGCATAAAGGAGGGTCCTGCAGCGACTCTCGTAGATTGTCCACCGGGTGCTAGGTTGTTGAGCTGAAGCTGACACATTGGGCTGCCGTCACGCCGACTGTTGAGAGCAGGAATGGGTCGACGTGAGGAGGAAGGTAGGCAATCCAGACCGGGTGACTCAGGACCACATCAGCAGCACTCCCAGAAGAGGTGTGGCTCGGACGTGTGTGTGTGTGCGTGCGTGCACATGCGAGTGTGTCACTTTGACAATATAGTGGTGGTGGTTTTGAAGGGAGTGTGTTAGAAGCCATGACTGTAATCATCACACTGAGGGCAGAGATTAGAGAGTGCAGTGCTCGGTCATTACCTGGCCAGTGAGTGGACACGCCCAGGAGTTCAGCCGTATGGAAGGGAAGCAAAGCCAGGATCTGATAAGTCATGGCATTGTTTTATAGCAAATGGGGTCATATAAGTTTATCTTTAGTCACTAGTCATTACAAGGCGTCCCGCTCGGGTTTACTTTGAACTTTTATTGAGCTATTGAGTTAAACCACACAGTAAAAGACAAATCTGAAATATTTGTTTGAGTAGCGGGCCCAGATATGATGCTGATTCATTGGGGGGAATTTTTTGTTGTTTGTTCTACCAGGCTGAGGTTAATATAGTGATGCTCAGATCATTCGATAGTGGTGTGTACAGACTCTCAGAACTCCTGAATAAAGTCTTGCTGTCAGTCATTTTAGAATGTAGAAATACTATGCTTTCTGTGTATGATGCATTTTGAGTTTCCGATTTTTTTTTTTTTAACAAGGCAGAGTAAAAACGAATAGTCTCAAATAGTTCCACTGTGTGGACCACATACAGTATGTGAAGGACCGCCTACTCAAAGGACCTCCTCTGACCCGGATTAAACTTATTTTTACGATTCTCGGTTTCCATCCATACGTTGATTTGTTTGAAGCCGCTGCCACTATATTAACAGTCACACACACACACACACACACACACACACACACACACACACACAGTCATCAAAACATCTGTAAACTCTACGTGTCCTGTATATTTGCGTATAGAGCGGGGAAGCAAGCTGTGGAGATGAGGAGATACATTCAGGACACATTTAAATGTCAGGTGGGAACTCACGCACTTAGCGCTGACCACTTGTGATGGGATCTCTCAGGCCGGTCGGTAATACCAGGTCCGACCAGAGCTTCAGTCAGCACAGTGCCAGCCAGCCTGCTCCCTCCTGCTGTGTTCACACTCAAATCTGTCTTGCATCATCACTAGTTTTACGTTCCTCACTGCGTCTCACAGCCACGGCAGGGCAGAGTGCAAAGGAGAAATGGACACCAGAGGACTTCCCCATCGCTCTTTCTCATCATTTGTTCCATCTGCTCCCTCATTAGCCCCCTCTCCTTCGTTTTTTTGATGGCCTTTGACTGTCAAAGAGTTGACATGCTGTGGTTTGGGCTGCCAGGCGGCGATGGCTGAAAGAGACCAGTGTTTGATAATGTATTTCATGTGTGTGGATATACAGTACGTGTGTGTGTGTAACATGTGTGTGTAACATGTGTGTGTGTAACATGTGAGTGTTTGGGTAGAAAGCTTAGAAGTGGGCCCCCGGTAATTGGCTGTCTGAGTGTCCGTCAGTCTGTCTGTCAACCATCCACCCATCACTCAGCGACCCCTTGAACGACATCAGGAAATGTAGAATGTTTGAGTTCACATCATCTCGATCAAAGCGATTCCATTCGGATATTTTTTAAAACGCTAGATCAGCACACTTTTCTAATCAACACACTCTCCTTCAGTCACCAACTCTGACTTCCTGCCCCCCCCCCCCCCACATTCCCCCTTTCTCAAAACATGACTTTTCTTCCCTCTCCCCTCTGCCTCGTCCAGAGTTTCTTGGCAGTGGTCTTGAGTAAACAGCGTATTTTTAGCTGGGAGGTCATATAGGCCCAGTCTTAATCACCACATTCCCATTTTCCCACCAGCCCAGCTTCAGCCAGAGGCCAATGCAGCCAGCTCGTGCACTGGGGGGGAGGGGATGGAGACGAAAGAGAGGAGGATGGATTTCTACAAAAAGAAACTCTTATTATGATTCTGTTTTAGACAAAGCTGTTTATCCTTTATGCTTGTTGGGACGTCTAATAAAAAATTCGTCTGAAGTGACGCAGGCCCATCATTCGGGACCAGTAGATAAGCCTGGACATCTGACTCTCATACTGGGTTGGGTTCATTTGTTTGAACCCGTCTGGCTGTCTCGTCAGCATCAGATAAAGTATTTTTTCTCTGACGCAGGATCACTTTTTGAAAATGTGCCCTTTTTTTTTGTGGTGACAAGGACCCGCTTTGTATCCCGGGACGAGTCTCGGCTGTTTCCAATGCGGTCATCTGAGCCCGAGAGCAAGGACACCGCTTTTTCTCACTTTAATTAGCGTCTCTGCGTTGTGATTAGACCCTGGACTGAAATCAATTACTCATCACTCAATCGCAGCGGCTACATATGGTCACAACTAATCAACTCATTGCGCTTCTCGTACTTGTCAGATTTAAGCGTGGCACCGTGAAAGGCCCCTTGACAATTGGCTCATCAGTCGTGATGAACAGTATTTCTGAACGGACCTTAGGCTTGGGTCCGTCTCTAGCTTGAAACGGTAGATAATGCTGCATTCACAGGCAGTCTTTAGAATGGGAGAACAGGAAAGTCAGTTTACGCGGATTTGGGTGTGTTGCATTCTAACCCCTGTTGCTAGCCTAACCAGGCTACCTTTGCTTTGTTACGTGTTATGAATTGGACCTGATACAGACTATGTGTAACTCCTTGTTAAATTTAGCTGAAAAGGTCACATTAGTGCAAATACTCATCTTTATTTAACTGTCAGAAACTCGTTTGGTGACATTGTTGGCTTTACAAACCACACTCTGACGTGATCAGTTTACCAACTCGGCTGCTTATAATAAATATTGAAACGATTCCGAGCAGACAGCGCCTCCGATTCCTGAACCAGTTTTAATCTTTGGAAGTGCTCATTGTAACTTGTACGCTAACCAATAACAGCATGTATTATTCATTATTCATCATATAATCAGTGAGAAAGATAAAACAAGGTCGAAGCCGATGAGATTTACAGGGAGTGCGGCTACAGTGAATTATATTAATTGCATTCACGGTGATAAAATGCTAACCACTTAACCTCACAGTCCAAATGGTGTTTTCACTTACTTTGGCTAATTGAAGCTCGTCTCTGGGAGTTGATTTACATCTCCCTGACTCTCCGGTTGGTTTTCTTTCACCTGTTAAGAGGTGGGACGTTGTGCGCGTTTCTCTCTTTTACATGGAATTCAGTGACCTGTAAATCCTAGTAAATCTGCACCAGACTAAACCGGAGTGGAGGTCGGCCACAACCATGTGGGATCTGCAACAAGGCAGTACTGTGACTTACAAGGTCATCAGTGTTTTTAAAACATTGTTTTTAATTATATACCATTATGCTGTGTTATGTTAAAATTATGGGTTTAAAATAAGGTCAGCTAGTGACTTTTTGTGTGTTAGATTTTGCAAATTGATGAGTTCAAGAAGATAGTCCAGCAAAACATGAAGCTGCTGTGTTCTGGATACTCACTGTGTCCTATTTACGGTCATTAGTATGTTAACGATTGATTAATTAACTTATCCCTCCGGCTTGTACTGATCAGTTGATTAATCGATCAACCGTAAAAAGTTTAAATGGTTTTGAATACGTTTTGGGTCCAGCTTTTCAAACATGATGCAGTATTTGTTTTACACACGACGGTCAACACAATGTGTGGATTTTCGTCTTATTCATTCAAATAAGACGTTCAAAAACATCACACTGAGCCGAGGAAAATTCTATTCTACTCAAGAATGACATGTAAGATGATCAAGAAGAAAATGGCGGGATATTCAGAAAATATAAATAATTACTGCAACCCTACTCAATTTTGTGTTGAGTAGCTATAACAGTTGTGGAACTAAGAAAACAGGGCACACACCAGTTAGTGGTGGCGAGAACTAGTGATGAATGGATGAGTAGTAATGAGCACAACTCTGCGTCTCACTCACACTGTACTAACCAGCAGTCAGATTACACAACATACACACTGTCACTCATTTCTTAAATAATGTGAGAGGACATTGAATTGCACAGGATGGTAAAGCTTCTTCTTGCAAATCACGTTTCTTCTTTTTTGACTTCCCCTCTCCTACTTTGAGGGACAGCCCACATTTTACATTCGCTGCTCTGAGCTGCTCTAGGCAGTAGAGCCTGCAGATGTTTTTGTTTTACCTTCCATAACTGAATCTCTGTGATGGCTCTTTCCCTTTTGAAACAAAACTTGTCTGTGTCTGAGGAGAATAACTGGTCTCCAGTCTGCGATTTCATCTCAATCAAAAAGGGCAGAGCAGAGAAAATGATTGATTTGAACCTTGATTTTCAAATCATCTCCGACAATGACTTTGAAATGACGCTCCTCCCCCGCAGTAGCTGATGCTCAGTCCTCAGGGCAGGGAAGAGAGGTGTTCTCTCTGTATATGTGCACTCACTCTTTTCTCTGTGCTGCTTAATCCCCATATCAAATTGTTTCCTGCAGTCCGCAGGAAGCCGCCTACGATGGGCCCCCTCCGTCACAGCCTCTGCTGGGGCTTCTGGGAATGTGGGGGTGGTAGGTCTGGGGGCTGGGGGGGTGGTGGTAGGGGGCAGCTGGACAGCTGTTGAGATCCGAAGCCTCAACATCAACAGTGCAGTTGCTCTGAGCTGTATAGCATGTTGTTTTTCAGGAGAGTGATAGGACAGACGGTTTCGGTTCAATCATGTGATGCAGATGTTGATTGATAAAAACGTGAACACATTAGAAGACAAGAAACAAAGATTGTCCAGCTCTATATGATTCTTCCCCCATAGTTAAACTCGCTGATTCCTCGATTTATCTCCTCATAATTACAAGTTTCTTCTTATTTAATATGTTGCAACAATGAGAACATATTAGAACATGAGAGAAATGAAGAAGAAAGACATCTCATGACAACAGTAAGAGTCGGTTATCATGAGCGATCTTTTTTCTAGAGACGACTTTACTGCTGCGGTCTCCAGCCCGTCTCCTGATTTTGGACATTAGCCGGGCTTTTTTTAACACAATGCACATATTGACTCTGCCAAAGTAACACTTAAATTGAAGGTCAGGCTAGTTTGTGTTGCGAAAGGTCAAACCTTGGGTTTGGACCTGTGCTTTTGTCCTCTTGTAATACCCTGTGCTTCCTCTCTGCGTGAGCTAAAAGGGGCATTGAAGTTGATTTATAAAGTTTTTCAAGTTAAAGAAAGAAGGATCGTCCAGTTAGGGGCAGGAAAACAGATTTCTGTCTGTGCTGGCATTATGGCTAAGATGTCTACATGACTTAACAATCTGCAGACATGAGAACCGAGGTTGATTTTCAGCGGGATTATTCTTCCAAGATGTTTGGGTACTTTATAACCTCTTTCACTTACTGTAAAGTCGAGTCACTGCGCTTGGTTACAGCAGTTGTTTATAAGTTTAAATTTGTCCTTGTTGTAATATTAGTTCAACCTAAACCTGGATTAAGAAACGGCGTGTGTTGACATTTTGGATGCACTGAACATAAACACAGCTGCCGTGTACCAAAGCCTATATTCTCCGATGGAGGCGTAGGTTTTTCTTTAGTTCTAATCCTTGTCCTGTTTGGGCGGCACACAGAGTAACTCTGCCCGTCTGCGCGTATGTCTCTGTTATGTAGCAGGGGATATTAACAACCTCAAATGCGAGACGTCCTCACATGTCTGTGTTTATTTTAATGCCTTTAAGTGGAGTCTGTGGATGCACGGACTCTCAGAGGTCCTCGCAGGCTGTTGCTGGAGCAAGCGAGCAGGCTTAGTAACACAGCCTGACTGGGTATAATGTGACAGGATCATGATTGTCTTCTCTTGCTTTTTGGTGATGAGTCTAGAAAACTAGAATAGGCATTAGAGGGCAAATCTCCGCCAGGGCAGAATAGTCACATTAAATTGAATCAAACTGCACTAAATTGCACATTCTCGTGGATATCAGTCTTCTAAATATGCCTGATTTGCCCTTTTAGTACCCATGAATAATTTCCTGGGAAAGGAATGAAAATGTCAAAATCATCCCCCTGATTTGTATTCAAAATTTGATAAGTGCTTTTCTAACCCATACAGCATCCTTCCACCAAGTTTCTGGAAATGCCGTTGTGTAGTTATCACGTAACCTTGCTTACAAACAGTCGAACAACAAACAAACAGACGGGGGCGAAAAGAAAAAATGACCCACCAGATAGACAGAGCTTCACTAGCTTACATTATAGATGGCAATCAATTTCAATCTAGAATTATGTTTAATAAAAGGACACAATTGTATAAATGGGAGGCAGTGTCCCATGGATCCACTTTATATGCCATTGTGTGGACAGGATCAGGTCAGTAAAAAGACAGGAAATGGCCTCTGCAGTCGTGTAAGCTGAGTCAAAGCAGATTAGGCTATATTCAGACTCATTGATTATTACCGCCTTCCGTGAGGAGGAACATTCCAAGCATTATAAGATCAATAATGACATAAATCAGCCGGAGTGCGAGGAGGTAACCAGAGGCCAGATATCAGGGAGGGAGGGCTCGGCTCATTTCCTGAGCAGTGATACCTCGAGGAGGAGGAGGAGGAGGAGGACAGGAAGGAAGACGGGGTTTCTCACTTGTACCTAACAAAGCTTGTTAGACCCAGGAAATAGAGAAAATAAACGAGCAATTAGGCAAATAAATGAGGAGAGATAAAACCTCCAAACAATCGCAGAGACTGGAAATGGACCTTGGCCTGAGATAATAACGCCCACAGCATGGCCCCCGACCAGATGCAGAGGGAGGGAGCTGCAAACGGGATGGTGAGGCATTAAATGGGGAGCGACAGAGCAAGCGGTGCAGTAGATTTACAGATGTTTTTGATGTTTATGGTTTAACTAGGCAAGGCTGTGACCCCTTGAACCCTCTGCCTCCCTCTGACCGGCCCGAGCTGTCTGGCCGGGAATCCGGCCGGCGTCGCTCTGTCACGTTTATTTTCAGTCGCCGGCTCGGCTCGCCGGCTGGAGTGATAAAAGAGAGACGAGCTGTGTGTGTGTGTGTGTGTGTGTGTGTGTGTGTGTGTGTGTGTGTGTGTGTGTGTGTGTGTGTGTGTGTGTGTGTGTGTGTGTGTGTGTGTGTGTGTGTGTGTGTGTGTGTGTGTGTGTGTGTGTGTGTGTGTGTGTGTGTGTGTGTGTGTGTGTGTGTGTGTGTGTGTGTGTGTGTGTGTGTGTGTGTGTGTGTGTGTGTGTGTGTGTGTGTGTGTGTGTGTGTGTGTGTGTGTGTGTGTGTGTGTGTGTGTGTGTGTGTGTGCTGCTAGGGAGGGAAAGTGGGAGAACGCTGGAGGACGGATATTCGTGGCCTTTCTTCCAATCCACCCCCTGCTGCGTGACTCCCCCCCCAACTGAGAGTATCGGGGAAGACTAGTTGTTGGCACGTTGGAGAGTGGTGGTGGTGTTGGGTGGGGTGTAGGGCGCTGTTCGCAGCCAACCGTGTGTCTCCAGGCCAATTAGTCACCCAATGGGGCGGTGGTGGAGTAGTCGGGGGAAGACTTGAGGTGAGTTATTTCACATCGCTCTTCCTGCTCTTCCACACAGGCACACCGTGTCAGAGGCGCCTGAAGAGATGAAGAGCCTGATCATTGAAAGGAATAAGATGGGCCTGGAGGAAGAGCCCGAGCTGCTGGTCAAAGGTGAGTCTCATTCTCACCCAACAAAGAACTGCACCACTGTTGCTGTGTTCAGGCTCAAATTGAATGCCTCCACCTGCTATGAACTTGCTGTGGGGAGGAGAGTCACACGGCTAAAAGGAGAAGTCGATTATTTGATCTGTAGCTGGGAATTTTTTTTTTATGAGCTTCGATAATCAACAAGAAAAAACGTTCTGCATTCATTGATTCCAGGATTTGATGCTTTTGATATAAAGTTCCAAAGGTTTTCTTGTCAAATGCAGAAAGAACAAATTTGATAACTTGTTCTTTCTGTGTAATTAGATTCTAATTTCCCCACGTCTGTACATGGAGCCATCATTGGATATTGTTTCATATCAGTGCAAATTTAATAATGTCGACTGTTCTTCAAACAAAACTTCAGTTTGCAGACTTCACCCTGAGGAAATTATGATACGATTTTGTCAATAATTTTTTTGCAACCTGTATAATCAATAGAGTAATCAAACATGTTGGATCACCAATGAAAACCATCTTAATTTGTAGCCCTGCTCTTAATTTCAGTTAATAAATAAATCCCCTGCAGGCCCATCTTGGTGCTGGTCATCTCATTAAGTGCAGTATATTTTTCATTACCCTAATAAGTACTGTCGCAGTTTCATGCTGAGCTGTCGCCCTGTAGCCAACCTCACTCTGACCACATGTGGCCCACAGCTGCTCCCAGTCTCCCGCCCCTGTGTGTTCTCTTAGGGACAGCTCCTGTCGTGCGCGCGGGATGCTTTTGAGGAATGATCTCATAGGATATTTCCGTGATTCTCTTTTCCTTTTTTTTTTTCTGCCACCGAGAGCGAGCGATGAAACGCCAGCGCTTGGATAAGTTACGTTCCAGTTTGGAGTGGCGGCAGTCAGATTGCCTAATTCTGACAGCAGTTACCATGCGCCCTCGGCCAGCCCCCCCTCCCTCGCTCTGTCGCTGCTGGCGGAGACGTGTGAGGAGCTCCTTTCCAAAACAGAGGACAGCCACTTTCCTTGGGCCATTGATTACACTGTCACTTTGAATTTCAGCTCGTGCTCCACGGCCCCATCCTTTAACCCAACACAATATCAAAGCCACCACAACAGTAGCACACCTCAGGGCATTAGATAATCCCCCTCATTCCATTTTGCGCTGCACAAATTGTCAAGAACCCCTCCATTAGGGCCTTTCCCCCTCGTTCACTGTGTTTTTCTTTGTGTTTTTTTATTTGTTTGCTTGTTCTTCTTCAGGACATCCTGAGGCTACATGGGGCGAAATATTAACCCGCTATCTAAAATAGGGCACAGACATTGCAGATATAGACCGATGAGTGGCGTAAAATGCATTGGAGTGGTGACAGACAGGGATGCTGGAGAGCGTGGCCTAGGGGATAGAGTGGGTGCTCTGCAACAAGAAGGTCGCCGGTTCGAATCCCACTCTATCCCATCTGCATGCCTAAGTGTCCTTGGCAAGATACTGAACCCCTAGATGGCCCCTCATAAAATGATGAGTGTTCTAAAAAAAAAAATGTAAGTCGCTTTGGATAAAAGCGTCAGCTAAATGACATGTAATGTAATGTAATGCTGACATTGGTTTATTGACATGGCTTTGTTGATTTCACAGATCAAATGAACTGCTCCTCACATGATTCACAGCTTCTCATGCTCCAGTAAACCACAGCTCAGTCTGTGAGTCAGTTTATTTATGTGTTGCTTTTAATTATACAGTCTGGCTCCTTCATTCTTAGTTATATTGTTGAATTCTATTATATACTACTTCAGGAAAAGCAAGCAGATAACGTTAGCTGACCTAAAACTGTAAGTGTTTTAATTTCAGTGATGATCCTTTATGGATGTTCATTGTCAGCATGCAGAGGCCTGCAGAGCAGAGTTTCCAACATTTATGTGAAACAGTTTTTCAAGTCAAACTTTGAAGTGGTTTTCAAAGCTCAAGTTTCTTTATACATTTTTTTTTCTTTCAAACGCGTGGAAAATGGGAGGCCTGCAGCAGAGAGATGGAAGTGCACAGAGAGAGATTGTCTTCTTGATCCGTGTTTGAGGGGGCAGGGCGTGGGCGGGGTCAGGGGTCACAAATGAAACAAATTAAGGGCGAGCCATGGCCCCCAGGGGAGGCATTAGCAGGCCAGAGAGATGGGATCCAGATGGAGGACCAGGGGAGGGGTACACAGGGGGTCCCGGGACTCTGCTGCTCCGCGCTCCTTTCCTATCTCTCTGTCAAAGTTCCCAAAGAAGAGCAGTCTCTTCGGGGATGTCCTGTGTCTGCGAGCGAGGCGTCACAGTACCGGCCATGCCCTTCTCTCTATGTCCCTCACCCAGTCAGTGTGTCTGCCTCCCACACGCAGCCCGTCAGCAGGCTCAGCTCCGACTTACCTCATACTTTTTATTTATACCCCTTTCACGTTGGGTTTTGATGCTGCCCCCCTCTGATGTGGTGTTAAGTACCTCCAGGGTTTTTGCTTTGGGCTATATTGGGTGGGTTTATGGTGAGTTCAAACCTGGCACTTATATCATATAAAAACATTCTCAAACAGGAAACATGGCCTGAGAGGCTGAGCCTTGGCCCCCTCCTCCCTCTCCAGTTTTATTTCAGGGTAGTGGAGAGACAGTGGATGCTTTGCGCTGCCTTGAAAACCACTTTGAGGGAAAGGGGGTGGGGGAATCAAATCCCCGGCGGCACAGGTGGACAGGTGGCACGCAGATTTCTAACCACAGAGGAAGTTGTGATGCTGGCGTGGCGTCACTGCTGTTTTTCACGTGGTAGGAAGTTCAGGGTACGTTTGCCTAATTATTCCTTTGAAACCACTCGGAAGTGTTCATGCAGGAACCATATGTTCTCACATGCACGGCCCCCCCACATGTGGCACGCTGCCAGCGTATAGCATGCTCAGAAACTCCCACCCATCCCTAGTGTCGTTCCAGGTGGCCTGCTTGAAACCAGTGACAGAAACCAGTTCATCCAGAGGCCTGATTCTCTCCATCAGACCTCTGGATGAACGCTTGACCCCCTGTCCAGGACTCTTCTATCCTCCTCCGTCTGTTTCTCTCTGAGGAGGCATCTGGACCGAACCCTGCCAAACTTGTTTATTTATCTACTCTTAGTTTAAATATTTATTAGGGACAATTTGCACAAATAGCTCAGGGGGAAGAGGAGGTTCACTGCTGTTTGGGAACAGTGGATCTGGGCCGTTGCTCTCTTTCCAAACCCTCAGGACTTTGGGAACACAACAGCCTTGCATTGTGGAGCCAGGCTTGGCAGGGTCGGCGGGCATGCCTCTGCGCTGGATGAAGGCATGTCTGCCTTACTCTCTTTGTCTGTAGCTGTCACACTGTTCCAGTAGCTCTCACTCTCTTCTCCTCCTTTTCTCACTCTGTCAACCTCTAAAGTGGTAATTATGTTGGCTGCATGCAGGTTTTAAAGCCTGTGCCATTAACCGGCTGTATTTTTATCCCCTACTCTTTACCCCAACAAGGCAGTCACATACGGACTGCTGCAAACTTTATGGATAATTACATGGCTTTAGGATTTATTCTTAGGGAAGACTGGTGTGGCAGCGCTGGTTTAGCAGAATCATGACTATAGCCCACCTACCACCCAGAGCTCTGAAGGGGGAAATGATGGTCCGAGTGTCTAGTTGCTGAGCACTTAACACTTTATAAACTAAACCAAATAAAAATGCATCACTACGAACGTTAACTTGATTCTATCTAATCCATATCCTCCTTTACAAGGGATATTCATTTATATGACATCAGCTTTGTTTTGTTAATTAAATTAAAGTTATAGAGTATATTGAGAAATGTCCATCACAAAGTCCTGTGTTTAGAGCTCAAAGTGACATCTTCAACCAGAACACCACTCACTACAGCGCATTCCACCACCATCGAAACTGTTCCCTTAACTTCAACTGAGCGGAACCATATTTTACACACTTCTCAAGTTTCATTCATTTTTCTTAAAAACATTGTGAAAAAGTCAATAAACTAATTCCTAGATCCGCCCCCTCTATGGGATCCCCAGCTAAATATAATGGGTTCATCCCTGACATTCAGTATACTGCATCCTTCCACCAAGTTTTATGGAAATCTGTCAAGTAGTTTTTACTTACTATCAAATATACCAACCAACAAACAAACAGAGGTGTAAACAATATACCTTGCTTTGCCCAACTTACAGTCCAAAACTAAAGATTTTAGTTTAGTTAGTTTGAGACAAGAAAAAACTAGCAAAAATTTTTGACAAATGAACATTGATTGACTAATGAATTTATCATATAACCATTACAGCTCTGCTCTTTGATGTATTATAATGACTTCATTTCAAGTAGTCATTCCGTGCATGTGTGTATATCTTGATTTAAAGGGTGGCTGTTGCGGGAGGTGCGAGGAAACTGGATTAAGCAGCGTCGGTACTGGTTTGTGCTGAGCCAGGACTCACTCGACTACTACACCGGCCCAGAGAAAGGAGCGCGCAGACTGGGCACGCTGGTCCTCACCAGCCTCTGCTCCGTCATCTGGCCCGACAAGCAGTCCTACAAGGAAACAGGTGAGCAGCGCTTGAACGTAGGCAGACAACAACACGGGGCTGGAGCTTAACTGACTTATGCCTGTAATCAGTCCACTTACACATGTTAACTCCCAGCGTACAGTGACGAGACATTTTACAAGATTCCTACAAAGTTGTTAAGGGATTTTTTTTTTTGTCCGTGACGTGTTGTGGGCCCATTTCCCTTCCCACCAGGGCAGTAATTCTGAGTAAGTTTGGGAAGCCCCAAGCCGTGTTTGGTCGAAAAACATGGTTCAAGGTTGGTCTAGAAACCTCAGCTTGGGCATCTCCCTTCCACTTCTCGGATGAAGGACACAAAAGACATTGACGCGAAAGAGCAGAATCTTTGCCGGACAGGCAGAGACACAGGGATGACTTGTCCTTTTTTCGAGTTAATGTATTACTCAAACATGCCGCCCTTCCTCTGAGTCTGTCCGCCTGTCCGTCAATGGCGGGGATTATGTCCCGCTGACTTCACCAAACCACTTAAAATCTCCGAACTCGAATCCAAACATAGTTCTTAGGAACTGAATATACCATGGGACTTTGGCTTTGTCACAAGCTTCATTGGCTGCTTGACGACTGAATAGCTTTGTGTTCCTATAAGCCACTTCCCTTTAAGGGGTTTTATCTGTGGCATCACTGCCCAGTCACACCAGAGTAAATGCAAGGGCACCAAACAGATTCATACTGGGCAATGGCAGTTTCATTTCGGGTTTTGTATTTTAGAGAACCTAAACAAAGAATGAGGTGGTGTCAAGGCACGTAGCAGGAAAGGCTGACAACAGCCACGGGGCAGCAGGCTGACATGGGTATGGCTAATACTTCCTCTGCACAAGGAGGAAGCACGTCTTGTGCATTCCCCGTGGCGGGGGGGGGGAGCACACTGTTGGGTTTAACACTTGTCCTGCCTAATCATTACAAAAACTATTCTTGTTTGGTTTTGGCGTAGGTTCCTCTCATCCTGACCTCTGACCCTCAGTAATACCGAGAGAGGAAGTCAGAAGGAGTCACGTTAGAAATGCAGGGTGTCCCGTGAAGTGAACACTGCACTGGTCTCTTCCCCATTTACTTAAATAACAAAACAATAATTCACTAGAATTATCAGTGGCCTAAACATGCCTGATCAAGATCCATGAATTTTTATCTTAGAGATTAACGACAATAATAATAGAATGCCCTATCTCGCACTGTTAAAGAAAGTGGGGGAAAAAATCCTACATCCACCCCCTGATCCACATCTGCACGGAAATGTGTGTTCTTTCCTGATCCATAGGACATCCTTCCACCAGGTTTAGTGGTAATCTGTGCAGTCGTTTTTGCGTGATCCTGCCAACTATCAGACAAACAAACCCAGACTAAAAATAACCTTTTTAGTGGAGGTGTTTACAAATTCCAGTCATGTAAAATGCTGTGTATTTTACAGTTTCTTTTTATTTCAGGCTACTGGAGCATCACAGTATATGGGCGGAAGCACTGCTACAGGCTATACACCAAGCATTTCAATGAGGCTGTGCACTGGGCATGTGCCGTCCAGAAAATCATTGATACCAAAGCACCAGTGGAAACGCCAACACAGCTCCTGATCCGAGACATCGAGGTAGGTCACAAGATGCACACACACAACAAGAAACAATATATGAATGATTTTGTGATAAAATGATGAAAAGTTGGCGGTTTCATGGTTACACTTGTCACCCTAAATGGAAACTGTATAGGCTGAGTAGCTAAAAAGGAGGAACAACCATTCGGTCTTCAACGCCACCATTGCACTGGTGCTGAGGGCGGCATAATTTCCACTATCGCGTCAAACAGAGTTCATGCACAAGAAAGAAAAATATTATTTTCCATGTCAAGTGAGCAAAGCAGCCGGGAGATATTATGGTGGGTGTCAGCTCCTGTCAAAGTGCACCACACAACGAAAGAGCATAATTTGAGAAGCATTACCCTGCAGAAATTGACTCTACACCAATATGTTTAGACTTTTGCATGCAGTGTAGTAATTGACATGTCCGATTTGAGACGCAGCAACAAGCTGTCATTGGGCTATACGTTATTTCCCCTCTGCTACGTTTCCTTGGACACCACATTGCCACACTGAGCTAGGAGTCCAAAGTTTCCTCTGCTGGCTTTTCTCTTCGGAGTGACCTCATCTTATTCCACCACACTGGGACAGGACAGAGTCACCGACCTGAATCATCAACAGTCATTTCAAGATAGGGGTTTAACCGGTTATTCGGCACTCTCGGGAACTGGAGCTTGAGAAGATACTCTTTGCTTTACCTTCTCACGTGGAGCGAGTGTGTTTATAAGCGACGGACATATTTTAAGACCTGGGGGCTGCTAGAGAACACAGCGTGCTGGAATCTCATTGAGCAGACATATGACTCGTCTTGCATCAGTCTGCCCCCGGGGTGAAGAGAGGGGCAGATTTGGCAGAGGAGGTGGAGGAGGGCCCGGCCTGAAGCAGCAGGGCCAGATAAGCAGTCCTGCGCCGGGCCTCCTGTGTCCATAATCTCCCAACGAGAGTCTCTAATCTCAAAGAAAAGTGGTTAATCTGCTCGCCTCCGTCTGCCTGTGTGCTTTGCCAGGAGGGGCCAAGATTATGTTTTGGGTGGATGAGAGGGGGGGACTGCTTTCAAAGTGCTCCTCATTCACTGTCTGACCTGTTTTTCCTTCAGACCACTTTTACTGTGTCTCAAACGTTTCATTTCAGTCTGTCGCTTCTTCTCTTTCTCACCTTTTACACGCAGGCACACAGGCTTACGCAAATAGACGAGGTATTGTCCCTCTCCAGTGTGAGATTAGGACTGCTGCTGCAAAAATCAAAGAGAGCGAAGGAACAGACGAGGCTCTGTGCAGACAGAAGTGCACGCTTTTCTTTTAAGGCATAGATTCAAGTTCCAGCCGCAGACACAAGGGAGCGAAGGGACTTTAGTTTCAGCCTTGAACCTACGGCCAGAGGCCATGTGCAAAAGAGAGAAAAATGGAGACAAGATCTGAAGAAAAGATTAGCCGGGTGAAACAGCTCAATTTAAAATCTGCCGCACATTACATTTAAAGGACAGAATTTTTTGAAACGGGGGTCAGACCACTATTCCTATCTGTAATAGAAACACCGTAGGCACCAAGTCATTTGCAGAAATCTCAGAGTGCAGCATTCAAAGAACAAGTTTAAACAATAATATTTAACTAAACTCCTTTTTTATCATTTGACCTCCTGTATTTTTTACCTCCATTAATTATAACCTTAGAAATGTTGCAGTAATACCAGACGTTGGCGTTTTTACTTTATTGAGCACAAGGTTATGATGGGAATGATTCTCTTTATAAATCAGGGGACAACATTTACATAGAGGAGCCAATTATATGCCCGACATCAATGCATCAATTCCCGATTCAGTAGGTGCACATTTAAGTCATTCTGTTTTTTACAGATCATGGAATATATTTCAAGAATTTGACCTTGAACATTGCACTTCAAAAAAAGCTTGAATAAGTTAGGCCAGTGCCCCCCTGGCCCCACCCGTGGATCCGCCCCTGTCAGTTTTTAATAAACCAGAATCAACGTTTTAAATGCACAAGAATTGGAAGAAAAGATTGAAACCCCTCAGTGTCAACAAGTTCTAGAGCCAGGCCAGCTGTTTTTCTCATTTCTAGTTTAAGTCCAATGCCTGTTCTAAACCTGTCTGTTTGGAATGGGCTGTTTGTTCAGTCTGTGGTGATGCTGGTTGCAGCTTTCTCCCTGAAACTGTAAACGTGACCTGCAGATATTGAGCTGCGGCGAGGAAAGACCGGTTCCTCGCAGAACCCTGAAGCTGAACCACCACTGCTGCATTAAGAGCTGTTCATCTGTTTATGCCAAGGATCCTAAACCGGAGAATCAGTTGTAACTGTTGCCTTGAAGGTCCTGTTGTCGTCGTGATCGACAACAACATGTGTGTTGATGAGTCCTAGTCGCCTGTTTATTAATATTGAACTTATCGTGTGTCCACATTGCATCAAATGTGACACTGCACATCCCTGGGTCCTTAACAATACACATGCCCAGTGTGAAGTTGATAAGATGAACGGTTCTCGGGGTGCAGACAGAGATTTCTGGATTCATTCAATAAATGAAATAGATTTGTTGTCGGGTCAAGCTGAGTTTGCGGAATCCATCTTCTCGTGTGACATGGATAATACGGGCATTTCACGAAACATCGAACGACTGCATGCGTCAGAGGGAGACCAAAGGGAATTGGAGACCACCTGGGGGCCCAAGCATGAACGTGCACCATATGAATATCATCTGGGTTCTGGTGCCGTATCCTGCTGCATGTGGCCCACAGAAAACTCCTTCCCACAGTTCAAACAGACAAGCCTGTCACCAGTGTGCGCCAAACACTTAAGAAGAATGTGTCAACTTTGCCCCACTAAGGAGGGGGTGGGTGGGGGTTTTGCCTCGTAGCCAGAGGCAGTGGCAACGTTACTAATGAGCAACAGGTGCTGGAGGGCAGTAGCGAAGCCATCTGTACCACTGCAAGGCATCGCTCCACAGAGGCAGTGAAAGACGCACACACACACACACACACACACACGCACAAAACCCATTGACGCCAGCAGATAAAATATAACATGTCAGTCATGCTGGTGTGGTTTGCCGGGTCATCGCTTGACCTTCCTTCTGCTTTGAAAGTTGCCAGAGCTGAATTGTGACCCGGGTCGAGTCGACCCTGGTCAACCCCTGAGAGACCGACCGCACTCTCAATCGCCGACTCGCCCTCAGGTTGACCAAGGGCTCACTGCGGACATATGAAAGTTTCTTCTTTTTCTGCGTCTAATGATGTTATCGTCACAATTCTTTCCCTTCTGTGCTAAAGGAGAATAAGTTCAACCCTGAGGTTGTGGAGCACATCTACCAGCACAACCCCATCCTGAAGTACACCCAGGGCCCCCTGTACGCCCCTCTGCTTCCTTTCCCCTATGGCAGCCTGGAGCACACATGTAAGTACTTAACATCTGCATGTCATACATTATTATGTAGGTTATGTGTGTAGCTGTGGATAAAAATGAAATGAAGTTAAAATAAATTCTACAGCCCTTCGAAAAAAATCTGATTGGCTGAGACTATTGCAAGCTGTATAATTAGATAACAAGTTTTCATTAGTTTGAATGACATATTTATATATATAAATACATGTTGTTTCTGACATGGCAAGATAAATTATCTGTTTACAAATTGTATTTATCCTCAATTTAGATATCGCTTGAGAAATATAGATCTAACAACTGAATTTCCACTTATCAAAAGTAATTTCAGATCTCTCAACAATTGCAAGTTATGAGATGTCAACAAACTATTTTAGACATGTCATCCTGATATGTGTATTCTTTTTTGACTAAATTAAAGATACAGGGTCGGTCATTTGTTTCTGAAACACTGTTTTATCTTATTTGTTGAAATCCTCTTCACGTCCCGATAGCCATCTATAAATAAAGCTGTCTGACAAAGAGATAGGGGTTTCCGGGATTACCAGCAAGTTTACTGAGTATTCCTTCAGGCCAGATGCACAATCTTCACTGAGTAAATTACAGTAAACTAGACATTTTTTGCCACTGCAGTTCAATGTCTGTGTTGCTAAATGGAGAGCAGCAGAGTGATCTCTGGGATTACTCTGCTGTTTGAATTGCTGAGAGGCAGAAGGCACAGTACAGGCCACTAGAATAACAAGATCTCATCGGCTGCTTCATTTAAACGAGTGAGAATAGGAACGCACGTGTAGATTAGAGCAGACAATAGGAACCACGGCACAATAAGTCTGAGGAACAATGGTCTGTATTACAACATCAGCCTCAATTGGCTACAACTTAGTGATCTTGCTCTAGTAGACGGTAGAAGTTAAAAGCCTGAACACAATATTCCACTGCTCTCCCTCCTCTCTCCAGACCACAGTGGGAAGGGTTACGGCTCGGTGCGTGAGGAGGCCGTGAAGCTCTTCAACTGCCTGCAGCAGCTGGAGTCGGCACGGGAGCCGGTCCCCATTATCCAGGGCGTGCTGCAGACCTGCCTGGACCTGCGGACACTCCGGGACGAGGTCTACTGCCAGCTGGTGAAGCAAACGAGCTACACGCCTGCCCCGTACACCGCCGCACACCTCCGCTACTGGCAGCTCCTCACCTGCATGAGCTGCACCTTCCTGCCCGGGCCCACCGTGCTCAAGTATCTGCGGTTCCACCTCAAGAGGTGAGAATCAGCGTTTGATGTTGGACTAATTCAAATCAAAAGTCCACTCAGAGCAGAGGTGATGTGATTGTATTTACGTTTCCAAATGGAATGGAAATGGTTGTACCCCGGAACCTAGTGGAGGGATGTGGTATGGGTCAGGAAAAAAATCAATAAATTCTGATGCCTATCCAGATGAGGGGAATCTGAGAGAATTTGGTTCAAATAAAAAGATGGTTTCTTAAGGGGACTGTTAACGGAGGTTAGTGCCTTTTCTAGTTGCTCTTTATTTTGCAGTATTAGAATCCTTTTAGTCCTCTGTTTTTCAATATTAGGTTTATTTTTTTCCACTTGCAATATAATGTGAATGCAGTATTAGGTTTGGATTTATTCATATTGGATTTAGTATCACCGTGCAGACTGACGAAACCTGCTCACGCCATCTCTGTCTTGAAATTGCAAGTGGAAAATTTTTCTTCTTCTTCTTTTTTTTTTTTCTGGCTCTAATTTGTCCAACTGGGAATCATGACTTGTGGTTGACACGTGGAAAACATTACAGCAGATGCATCTAAGTTGACAGTTTAAGGTAGTCGAAACCACAGTTGTCTGTTAACAGTAATATCGCAGTGTTTATTTTATATATCGATCAAAATGATGTTTTGAAGAGCGTAACCAGGGAAGTCAAATACGAACTGAAGCTCTCTCAGCGAGGTGCCATCCCATTCCCGTACTACTGGGTCATCAGATCGTGAGTCTGATGGGGGGAGACAGGTTCAATGTTACAGTAGCAGAGAAAACCTGGGGGCCAGACTGGAGTTTAAAAAGCAGGCGTCAGGATCCCACTAGATATGTTTAGATATGGTAGCGTGATATGGCTTCACATTGTTAGCGTGTTCCCTCAGACAGATCCAGTGTTTTTTAGGTCGGGATATGCAAGTCTGAATTAGCTGCCAGGCGATCAAAGTTATTAGTAGTCTTAATCTCCTGCTCCAGATATTCTGTCTAACGCCATGTCATCAAAGCCCTGCGGAGTTCTATCGACGTTTCTGTACTGGGAATCCGCCTGCAGCTAATGGAGCAGTCGCATGCGACAGCGATTCATAATAACAGCGTGGAACTCTGCCTGTGTTTTGATACGTCTTGCCGGGCGCTCTCACGCACCCTCTCACTCGGCGGATCAGTGCTGAGGCTGCAGCTGGGCAGTGGGCCCAGAAAAACCCCTCCTCCACTCCCCCCAGTGCCCTGAGAAACCCCCGGGGAATGTCTGCTGTCAGAGAGAATAGGCCAGAAGAAAGAAAGCAGCAGAGGAGGGTGGAGGCGGAGGAGGAGGCCGGAGCGCAGGAAAGAGCAGAGAGGGGTGAAGAGAGGAGGAGAGTATAGGACATAGAACATTCCTAATTATGTTTTAGCAGGACATATCCCACCCTGTGGCCATGCAGTCATGAGAGAGCGAGCCATCGGAGGGAGTGAGAGGGCCTCTCTCTGTCGGACAGAAAGTTGGAGGCCCCCTTGTTTGCGTCTCTCCGTCCCGTTTGTGTGTTTTGGGACGAACGTCGTGGTATAATTGTTTCCTTCCTATTTTCCCCCTTCGGTGTTGACACAGGGCTGAGCTCGTGACTCCGTCAGGTTGTATTTCACACCTTTCACACTCAGTGCAGTGTGTGAGACGTCACGCTGCTTTTGTGTCCCATCTCTTTAAAACAACACCAGGCGCACTCACCTACCACTCCTGGACGCTCCGCTGGGAGGAAGTGGCAGGTCGCTCCGGTTCACAGGAACGGAAACACCTTTTCCTGTTTCATACGTTACTCCAAAAGTCAAACATGTTTTCTTTGCTATTTTCCTTTTCTCTGAACGAATGAGGGATCTTGGGCCTTTAAGTCCCTGAGAGCTAAAGTGAGAACATTTGTCATTCCTCGCCTCATTGGCTTTCTAGCATTGCCAGCCCAAAGAAAATAAGGAATCGGTCAATTCAAAAGGATGACGCCAAGTCCACGATTGCAGCAGAGCACTTTACAGGCTTTGAGTCATGAGCGTTAACAAGTTCTCCCTTTTTAAGTTTTGAATATATTCATTTTATCCGCACCCATCTCACTTTCTCACCCTCTCTTGCAGGATTCAGAGCCAGAGTCCTGAGTCTGAGATGGATAATTACGCGTCATTCATCAGCGAGGCTCTGGAGAAGACCAAGTGTCGGGAGTGTGTGCCATCCTGGGAGGAGATCCAAATGCTGATGAGCAGACAGGAGATGCTGTGCACTGTGCACTACCCTGGCCCCGGCTCCTGCCAGCTCTACATCAGCTCACACACCACTGCCAATGAGGTTTGGACGCATTAATCTGGATTCTTCTTTTGAGCACAACTTTTCTTTCATATTCTCACGTGTTACTGCTCGGAGCTCGGTCTGATGATTATCACAGGGCGCCCATATCTGTGTTGTCTCGTCTCACACGAGCCTATCCCCGTCTACCTGTCCCCTTCCTCAGGTGGTTCGCAGGATGCAGGAGAAGCTCGGCCTGCAAGAGAGCAAAAACACGTTTGCACTGTATGAGCAGAATGCACTGTGGGAGCAGCCGGTTGCAGGCGGCGCTCTGGTCGCAGACATCCTGACCAGGTTTGTAAAGTGAATCAGCCTGGAGCACAGATACAGCAAAGGAAGCAGACACTTTAAAACCCAAGCAGACACACACGCTGTCAAAACACAGTCTCGTCTGAGGAATCTGAGCTATTTGTCACCGGTGGACTGTGTGTTTATCTTGACTCGTTCGACTCCCATGCTGAATGTTATCCAGTATCCTTGATAAGTGACGACCTTGTCTGGTCTTATTGGTTAAACATTACACCCTGCTGGGAAACTGGACCTGTGTCACTGCCAGCAAAGCCGGTGGATTTCCACGGTGGAGCTGACGTCACTGGGTTGTACCAGGCGAAGTCTTGCATGAAACGATAAGGCGTCCGGCGGAACTAAAAAAGGAAGTGTGTATTATTTCAACAGGTTTGTGTATCTGTGTCCTCACTGTGCTGTGACAGGGTAAACACGTACCTCAGCAGACCACAGAGTTACTAAACAACATTTCACATCGGGGAGGCAGCAGCTTGTAACATATTAACCTCCAGCCTGAAGATGCTTGGTGTACCATTTGTGGTTTTTGGGTATATCTGTTCCCTAACCCCTTCTGTCCCTCCTCTGTGCAGCTTCTTCACCAAAGAGTCCGAGTCGAAGTCCCAGTGGAAGCTGTGTTTCAAGCTCTACTGCCTTTTGGATGCTGACAGCATATCATCGGACAGCATCGAGTACCTCTTCCTCTTTGAGCAGGTAATGGAGCAGAACACCACTCGACAAAAGGAGTTTTTCTGAGAGTGACCACTCCGGATAACGAATTGTC
This sequence comes from Platichthys flesus, assembly GCF_949316205.1. Lineage (NCBI taxonomy): Eukaryota > Metazoa > Chordata > Actinopteri > Pleuronectiformes > Pleuronectidae > Platichthys > Platichthys flesus. The sequence continues at coordinate 12,898,434 of NC_084960.1, read as the reverse complement.
CCGCAATGACAAATTCCTCGTATTTCACGGGGTGTAATAATGTTTCATTAATTATCATCATTAATGTGTTATGGGCTGTGATTACAATAAAATGCAGTGTATAAAAAGTGTGACTAAGAGGACTGGCTGTAGAGCAGAGGGGGCAGGAGGCTGCCAGCACTGGCTTCATTAGAACATTTTTCCCGAGGACTCCCATAAAAGATTTATGGGACAAAATAAAACAGGGTGGGGTAGAAAATATTGATGGAAGGACTGAGGCTATTGCTGTCACATTGTGCCTTATTTTCATCCTGCTCTGTTCTGTCTCTCCCTGTGCGCTGCAGTGCCACGAGATGGTCGTGCGCGGCCAGCTGCCAGCCTGTGAGGAGGACCTGCAGGCCTTGGCGGCCCTGAGGCTCCAGTGCCTGATGGGGGACTTCAGCACGCACGCCCCCTGCCCACCTCTGGACGAGCTCTTCCCCGGCGACATGCTGGAAGCTCGCGTCCTCATGTCCCTCGCTGCCCCGCAGGCCCTGCCGCCTTGTCTGGTGGCGGCTCAGGGCTGCCCGACGACGCAGCGCTTCCCCACAGGCCTCCTGGCGGGGACGCTGTGGAGCCACACGGCCACGGCAGCGCACAAGCAGAAGGTGGAGCAGGACATGCGCCTGCTGAGCCGGCTGAAGGAGGAGGCGGCGGCCGTCATGGGGTCCATCTTGGAGCGTTGGAAAGGTCTGGCCGGCTACAACCGCAGGGACAGTATGGCCGCCTACCTCACAATTGCACGCCAGTGGTCGGGCTTTGGATGCACGCTGTATGAAGTGGACTTTTATATTGTGAGTAGCGTGAGGTCATGCTTTGGTTTTATTGTCGGATTAGAGTCATTTGCGATAATTTGAGTGATAACTGCGGATTGTTCTGACATCTGTTCACCTCCCTGCAGAGTTCGACGGGGAGTTTTTCCCAGAAGCTGTGGCTGGGCGTTGCTGCTACATCCGTGTCTCTGTACCGGCAGGGAGAAGCAGAGGCCCTGGAGTCCTTCCCTTATGGCCAGATCTGCTCCTACGGTGTATCGGACAGCAACACCTTCAAGATCACAGCCGGGGATCGGGATCTGCTATTTGAAACCACCAAGGTACAGTGACCCAAGTCCCACGTTAGCACATCCAGGCCGAGGCGGGGGGGGGGGGGGGGGGGGAGTCAAATTGGAGCCGTTTCCTGCACTGAGCTTAGACGCCATTCATCTCCAGTGTAGTCAGGGTTCAAGTGGCCTTATCGCCGTGCAGCGTTCTGCCGAGTAAGTGAAAGAAGCATGCTGTCTGCTCACAATGCAGCCCCCCCTCCAGCACCCTGACCCACTTTAAAAAACACTCATTAATTTGGTCTAAATGGAGAGCACACAACCTGCCACATGCTAACCACCAGAAGTCCAACTTCCTGGCTTCAGATGGCAACTGGGGGTGAGTTTTATTGCGGTGGTTAGATTAAAATATTAGGCAAAACATTTCTCAGAAACATCGATGTTCTTCCAAACAGACCCTTTTTTTTTTCCGGCAGAGAACAAGTCTCGCCTTTCACTGGGCAGATTCGCTTGCATCTTCCCACATTGAACAAAAAATCCCTCTGTGATTTTTTTTTTTTACGCAGGGCACAAAAGTGGCTTTTATTTATTTATTTGGACACACAGGCGACTTGAAGTACGACTCTTGAGAGGTTTTCTACTTTTATGAACTTAAGGCCTCATATTGCTCTGACATGAATTTGCACGGTTTCTTAGCCACCGGGCAGGAAAGAAGAAAGCGGGCGGATTTGCAGGGGGGTGATTATGGCCAGGCCTGGAGTTAATGGCGAGAGCAAGATTTAGCTGCTGATTCCAGGGTTACAGTTACAGTTGAAGTGTAGGTGAAGGTTGAAGCTTGGAGACGGTGCTCTCACACACCATGTTTAGGCAGGCGTACGCAGGACGAGATTAAGGGTAATGGTCACCGAGGCTTACTGTGGTCCGAGTGGTCACGTCCGCCGAGGTCAGGTTAACGCAGACACAGATGAACGAATTAAACGCTCTGCCGTTGCCCTCCCTTCTTTTCCTTCTGCAACAGCTGCCGAGCAAAATGTGTCAAAGTGATGAAATATCCACACACATGTGAGGCCTCTTTCTCTGGTTGTGTGTGCGTATGTCTATGGGAGTGTGTGAATGTGTGTGTGTGTGTCCCCGTGAGAATCTGCCAAACAGCCTCATCCTCGGCTTCTGGACGATCCAGTTTTTCTAGCAGCTGGATGACATCATGCCTCTCCACCCTCCTGTGACAGTGCCAGACAGACACTGAGACTGCCACCAGTCTGACCTCCCTCCCTCTCTCACTCACTATCTCTCTCTCTCTCTCTCTCTCTCTTTCTCTTGTCACAGCTGACTGAGATCATGCAGCTGATGAACGCATATTTCAGTGCCATCCGTCGCCAGCGAGGGAAAGGGGAGGATGCGGACATCTCCAAAGCGGAGAGCACGGACGTGGGCCTCCGTCACCTGGGCTCGATGCAGACGCCCACCCTCCTGGAGCTGCCCTCGCACCCCGTCTGAGAGGGACCCACACCCAGACGACCCCGCCCCACCCCCAACTCCAACACTGGCCTCCTCCGCGTGGCCCCCCTAGGAGGCCCAGACCCGGTCCTCAGGACCCCGCGCCTCCTCCACTGGGAACCGCACGACAGCCAAAACAAAGAGAGGGCTGTTTTCGCTCCCCATCCGTGAAAATAAACCCTTGCTGAGCTTTCCAGCTGAAGGAGCCGGCCAGTGGAGGAGGGAGGGTGAAGGAACGGCAAAGCACGGGAAGGCGAGGGGGGTTGTGTTTTTGCGAGCGAGGCCTAGAAACCCAAAGAAACCAGTGCGGTAGCTGATGAGGTGTCACGTGTAACCCCCCCCCCACACACACACACACACACACACACATCCACCCCATCCTGTCACGCAACCACCTCTTATACCCCACATGGCAACACCCCCCTCCCCCAACCCAACCTCGACAATGTGAGACGTTAGTTGCTACGTCAGGGAGAGACAGCAAGACTTTGGACTTGTGGTAACAATTAGCTGTGGTCCTCCCCCTCACGAAGCCATGGCTCCCAGTGTGCCGTATTTGTGTTAACTTTCCTAGAAGGCAGTCCTCCGTGCGCCGCTTAACCAGTTTTGAGAACGCTCGGTGACAAACCCTCCCGCCTCCGGCTCTCAGTCCCACACAGACTCACTTTCTCACGTGCCTGTGCGCCGACATGTTCATCAGAGACAGTTCGTTTTCATAAGATCCCAGCCGGGCTTGCATTACCTGGAACTGTTGATGCGGTGAGCCATGTGAACTTGGAACCAGAAGCAGATGTTGAACTCTGTAGCCAAGTCATTTTTGGCCGCCGGGTCCATTCAGAGACTCTTACCGATGAGATTTTCAGTTGCGAGTGCGGTTGACGAAGAAACTTCTTCCCTGGGCGACACGTTCAGGATCTGGGATCGTTGATTCACAGAAACCAAAGCATTTTGGAGCCGTTCGGTTTCTGTTCTGTTTTTTGTTTCCACCAAATGCTCTGATGTGTCCTTTGTCGTGCTGCTCGTCTTGGCTGTAATCCTCGACACCGAACTTGGTTAACACTTGACTGATTGGATCAATCTTAGCTTGTGTCAGTTGCTATTCTAGTGCAGCTCTGCTCCGCTGACAATAACAGGTGCTTCACTGTTTATTATTGTTATTTTCACAATGTATTAATCATTGAAGGCATCGAACCCAGACCACACAGAAAGGCCCCATTCAGAGCTGTGGATTATTTCATATTTATCATGCAGTGCCCCCATCTGTCCCCTGCTATTTAAACATAAACCTTCTACTCATGCCATAGGTGCTTTTGTAGTTTTATTTATGTGCTTGTTTTTTTTTTACTGTCTTTTATGTCTTAAATGCAGACCCAGGTGCATTTTGATATTGGGTTTCAACCGATCAGAGCCATGAATGCCTTTGGTTCACGCTCCATATGATCAGATGTGTAACTCCTGTGTAGCTCCTATGTGTTCACTGTTTTAGTGTTTTTGTTTCACCGAGGCATGAGTTTGAGAATGGACCAAAGATATTTTTAATAAGCTTTTATAACATTTCATAATCCCAAAGCAGACAAATCCCCCCTTTCGATATATATATTTTTTTTTTACACCTGAATATCTTAGAATATTAAACCCTCCTGTTGTATACACCTTTATATTACTGTAGATAACCCTTTAGGAATCTTGAGAACAATAATTGGCTTTGTAAAGATGATTTTTCTACAGGACTGTCTGCAAAACAACCCCATGCGATAACCAGCGACAAAACTACGAGTTCTCAATATGGACGACCTTGATGAGTCATAGCCCTCTCTCTCTGTGCTTCTTTTTTACTGCAGCTGCAGGCAGCTCTGAGCTACATGTATGAAAAGGACAAAAAAAATCAAACTGCGGATGTTGTTGCTTTATATTACGCTTGTTTGTACGCTGCACGGTACCTTTTAATGTAATGTGTGTGTGTATAGTTAATTGCACTATTGTTTGTTTTTAACCAACTTGGAAGTGCAATAAAAACTATAAATACTGTATGTAATTAATAAAAAACAGCACCATTTTACCATATTCAGTGTTCGGTACCATTGTTCAGCCTGACAGCTCATTTCCTCAATTTCATTTTCAGAAAATGTGCCTTTCTTGTGCCTCAGCTAGTGAAGCAGTGCAAGACTATTGTTTCACAAAGAAACATTTTGATAAAAGGCCCACGTTTGGCGCCAGACCTGGGAGTAACCCCCCCCCCCCCTCTCTAAGCTTTTCTGGTTAAAAACAATAGCAGGTTGAGCAAGCGTTGCTAAGTGCCTTTACGTACCCCTGTGGTAATGAGCCTTAACAGAGTTCGTTGAATGGGCATCAGGACACAGCAGTTCCAGGTGAGGGGGAAAATGCTGTTTAATTTGTGTATTTAATAAAAGTAACATGACCCTGTGTGGTTACATCAAAAACAATGTTTATTTTCAGCAGGTCCAAGAAGCAAAGCAACAAGGGAGAGTAAATTCATCAACAGGAAACAGAGACCGTCGGTGAGCCAGATATTATTTTAAGTTTATTTACAGGCATAGAGATGAAGCATTACAGTGAGGTCCAGCCCTGTACACAGACATGGTCATCTGTACAAACTTAATTCCCTTTACTCTGGGTGACATTTGCTGTTAAAAATATCAATGCTGTGAACATAGCAGATGTGTTTACACCATTTTCTGGCCTAAACACAAGTTCAACTTAATTCTTACAGGTCATGTACAGTGGTTACAAATGAGTATCAGCAGCACAAATATGGGAACAAGCTCCATTTTAAATGTCTGGGATACAAGAACCGACATTAACCATCATGCATCCAGCCAGTCCTACTCCCAATTACTGAAGGCAGTCACTTTATAGTCTGTGGACATTTTCCTGTAACTCAGCTCTGCTAGCGTTCAGGCAAGAAAAAGAACAAAACAAGGCAACAGGTTCTTAAATTGCGGAAACAAAGGCAAAGAAATAGAAAAGGAAACAACTATCAAATAGATTTTTGTAGAAAACATTTATGCTCTCTGCACAGAATTGCAGAGAAGAAGCGCTCATCCTTTTACTTCACAAGACTATTTACTTGTATAAACTACATTTCCGAACTTAGCCTTTTAACTTTTGGTTGGTTTTAATGACAGTGGGTGTTACCGATCATCCCTCAGTCTGCACACTGTGGATGTGTGAACGTTCAAACACATAACAAATCATATATATATATAACATGCTGCAAAAAGCTGATGAATATTTTTTCCAAGAGAAGCAGCTTAAGTCAAATGTGTTTGTTTCAGGACATGTGTGTGTATAAGGGAGATGAATGGAGTGAGAATAAACTAAGAGCGCGTGTTCATTGAGGAGTTGTGGCTGAGACTCAACACCTGTAAGTCCTTTCACTGGTCTTGTGAGCCCCAGCAAATGTAGTCGGGCCGCGTGGCTGCGCTGTACTCGTCTATCAGCTGCTGGACGACTTCACGGGAGTTATCCAGCTCGTCAAAGTTGTCCTTGAATATGTCCTCTTTGCGGAATTGCTCCAGGAAGGCCTCACGCTTACGCAGTTTGTCATACTGCCGGCACGTCCGCTCAAACAGCTGTGGGAAACAAACGGAGAGCACATCACAACTAGCACCAGGAAAGGGGTTGGATTTCAGGTCCATGTCCTGACTTCTTTAGAAACACACTTTCCTTTTGACTAGGTTTTTATTTTTACTTCTGTTACAAGAAAGGAAAATGAAACCTTCACTGTAACTTCCAAAGATGACTGTAAATCATCCTTACTTTTATTAAGACCTGAAGTATTTAAAAAAGTATAATTCAGGCACTGTAATGTGACTATGAATATTATTTCAACAAAGTCACAACATTTTCTTGCTTCACAGTTCATGTCTTAAACCAGCAAAAATAAAATGTCAATGTTCAAGTAAATGTCTTGTTTGGCAGCATAAATAGCCAAACTTAATTTGTGTGGAATTTCCCTAGAACTGCTGCTCTGGCAGCTCAACTTCACTCTTTAGGAAGATGCATTTCACGCAAGACTAAAATGTAGATCTGTTTAAGTGATACATTATGGAAAAGATGAATAACACATGTTTTAGAAGGTAATTTTTACAATTGCAGTTAGCAGCATACACAGAGAAACTGTAAATTCACATTTCACGAATAAATCCCCCCCACACACACTTCATTTAATGTATCATAGACAGTCTGGGAGAAATCCGGCCTCAATGGCGATCCATTAGTTAGTTATAGATATAGACCTGTGTATGGTCTGTTAAATATAACAGCAGAGAATACCCGCTCACTTTAGCTGACAGTACCAACCTGTCAAAATTCACATTGCCAGTAACAGCTGAATGATTAATAATGAACATTCCAAACACAGATCTGTGTTGTATAAATAAACACAGGAGGAAAATGTAGCTGAACAGGCTGATGTCACAACTGAGATAAGCACTTACAGAGGAAATACTTGTGTGGTTGGCCATCATCAGACCACTGACTCTGTGGGCCGAAGGCAGGTAGGGGGACTTCCTGGACAACGCCACCTGGATGCTGGCGGGACCCCAGGGGATGAAGCTGGCAAGTTTGCGTTCTCGGATTCTTTGGAGGCTTTTATGCACCTGCGGCAGGGTCAGATCAAATAGGATTAAATTCTGTACAGACATGTCGAGAGATGTGTAACACATAAGGTTATTATAAGTGGTGCACCGATGTATCGGCCGTACATCGGTAGCGGCCCGATATTCGCCTCGTTTACTGACATTGGCGCATCTGTAATAAACTTGGGTTTCGCCGATGTTCATTGGTATTTGTGGTAAAACCGCTGGGCACGTGCCGCGGCTGGGGATGCGGGGGTCCCGTCCGCTGATTGAATTTGCCCCACTAAATCTGATTGAATTTGTGCTCATTAAAAGATAAGAGTTATAAAAGGGCTGAATTAATTTCAAATAGTGCTTTTTAAATAATGTTTTAATTATTTTCCTGGCACAAAAGGGTGAATAAATAACAACAAAAACAAAATAAACAAACATCAGTATCGGCTATCGGCTAGATTATTGTTTTAAACATCGGTTTGGTATCGGCCAAGAATTTCCATATCCGTGCATCCCTAGTTATTATTTACACTTCCTACACAAACAAACAAACGCCTACCTGTGTGGGGTCGACCTCTCCCTGGATGATGTTAAGGATGGCAATGTAGCAGTGGTTTGGCTGCCTCTCTCTTCCGGTGGACACCATCACATTCTTAGGTTGCAGAAGCCTCCTCATCACATCCAGCACTGTGGTTTTCCTCACACTAGCAACCTAAAGCCCAGTGGGGAGAGTAAAAAGCCGGCTTCTCAGTATTTCAAATAGTAACTGCCGATAGCAAGAACACTTCCGATCGACTGACAGGGGTTTAACCTTGCAGAACTTTGCACTGGGTGTGAGTAAACAAACGTTCCTCAGTTTGATTTAATTTCTCTCAGTGGTCTGACCACAACTCACCGACTGGTCAGTAGTGAGTGGTGTGTAACCAGTCATAAGGAAGTGGAGGCGGGGTGTGGGGATGAGGGATGCAATCAGGCCAATGAGGTCGTTGTTCATGTAGCCTGGGTAGCGCAGGGTGGTTGTGCTTGCAGACATGATGGTGGAAACCTGCGTGTATGAAGGTTCAATTAGACACAGAGCTTTTAAAATAACTGGTTAGAGCTTCAAAATAAGATAAAATCTGGAAAGGGATATATTGCACGAATCGGGTTAATCCAATTCAGTTTTATCACAATGTCTAAAATGTCTATTTCATGAAGTAAAAAAGTCTCTTTACAATAAAGTACAGGCGAACAGCACCCCTACTTCATCTGAATTAATTTTCACACATCAAAAAAAAATGTAACATTTATATAGCTGTATAATTATAATATATAAAAACTTATAATGTATATAAAATGTTTTATTTGATATAAACAATTATATGAAATTATATATACATTGTCTATTACGCCCCACACTAAAAAGGAGTGCGTTGCTCTTTTCAAACGCTGAAAAGTTGACGTATCATTTGGAAAGTGCAACGATGTGCCACTCATTCCTAAGAAAGCTGAAATCCAGTCTGACATGCAACTGACTCGCCAAACTAGTTTGTGAATCTCGTAATTTTTTGTAGTGAGCGAGGTGTGTCTCGCACAGTTTGTATTCCGAACAAAGACAACATGCCCTGGCAGTTGAGTTGAATTCACACTAGAGCGAAAACTAAAACCTGACCACTGACAGGATGACACGTTTCACTCACCAGCTGATTGATCTGGGAGAATGAGGGGTTCTGGATACGCAGTCTGTCTGTGGCGATGCGATTTAGAGCCGTGTTATCCAACACCACCTGACACACAAGCCCACAGAGTAATTATTAGACAAACTTAGAGAAAATTGGAGGAATAGATCCCCTCCAGCAAAACAACATGGGTGAAAGTCGATACACTGCTACGAAGTTAGAGAAAGAGCGATAGGGTATCGGAGTAATGACGCAGTCAAGGAACCTTTTAAAGAAGCTACACAGTGTGCTGTTGTTAGGAGAGCTGAACATAAGACGCACTGTACAGCTGCAACAGGGGGACCAATTCTTGGGCAGATTCTATTAGCTTTCCAGCTAATTTAATACACATGAGGGGCTTATGCAAGACCCTGGAGGAAGTAGGTATTAGAAAGGAAACCCCATTAGACTGTCAGAGAATCTCAGACTAATACAATCACTGATTTCAGAATGGGATTGAATAAGTTCGATTTGCGATGCGTCAGGGCCGGCACAGCAGTTTGCCTCTTTAATAGTCACAGCTACTCAAGCACAGCAGCGCCTTAAATAAGTAACAGTTCAACAAACCGTTCGATAAAAGTAAAATCTTAAGACTCATATTCTTTACTAAATTATTTGCGGCGTTTTCAGTTTTGCAGACATAAAATGACTCAAATGTATCAAAGCTGGTTTCAGGGCACGGTTTAATACACCAATGAACCGTAAGCTGTAATTGGATCATGATAGGAAGGACAGCTGGGCAGTCAAATTACCAAATCCCTTTCATAAGTGGAGAGGGAACAATCTCAGCCTTCATGTTTATGATTATTTGGGTGGAGTTCTCCTTTAAAGGCTAAATATCCTCATCCAACCGCCTGGTTACAAATTGACCAGTGAAGAAGTGGCTTTTGTCAATAAAATATAATTTTCTCAGGCTTACTGACAACACTACATCATCAAGCTCTATTCATGCTTTTAATAAACGTTTGATGTCCTAACACTGTTTGACATGTGTACTCACAAGTGCATGCAGCGGTTTGACCCCTGACATTTTGTCAGAGCATGTGAAGCCAAATGTATTTAACGGTCTGACATCACATCATGACGTTATTGGTAATTTGACTGACCACCTCTCTTAATAAAATTATTTTGTTTCCTGTCTCAGCTCACTGATTGTGGAACAGTTTGGCGTCTCTGTTGGATTTGACCTTTGGTTTGACTCAAGTGGTAAAAGCTAACCAGTTAGCTTTTGATTCAGATCACAGTCATGTTTATGTCATCTTGTGTTGTTTTTTTGTCCCATGGCAGCATTATGAAGCAAAGGGAGCTATTTGATTACACAACACCCCTTCACAAGTGCTACAGCTCACCACGCAGTCTGCATTCTGGGTGAGCCTCTTCAGCGTCAGCAGCGAGTTGTACGGCTGAACGACCACGTCACTCATCTCATCCTGGTTTGGGAAAACAGAGTATGTCTGCACCAGCTTCTTTGGGTACCTGGGGATCATAAAACAATTTATATATATATATATATATATATATATATACACACACACACACACACATATATATATATTAACATAAACACACACCAGATCACTAGAAAATGTAAGTGACTAAGCTGCATGTGTTTGTGAACCTGTCATTGAGTTTCTCCAGCAGATAGGATCCCAACCCAGAGCCCGTCCCCCCAGCAATGGAATGGCACAAGACGAATCCCTGCAAAGACAAAGTGTGACTCGTTACTCGCCGCTCAGATCCACAGCAACAGCATGTGCCACGTGTGACTTTAAAAACTCACTGTAAATTCCACTGATGCTGAGGGCTGAAAGTGTGTGGGTGACCAAATGCCTCTCTTCCTCAGCAGTTATATAAATGGGAGTGCAGCCCCACCTCACAAATGGGCTCCCTTATACCCCCCAAGACAGCCCTGTAATACCTGCCTTCTACACTCGCCCGGCTATTATCACCAGACATTCTACATGCCACACCCTGCCAACATACACATGCTCGCGGCAACCCGGCCCACCTTCCTATCCAATGCACACATGAGTGCACACACTAAATAATAATGTGGGGTCATAATGTGAATGAGTTACAGAAATTGCAGACCTTAGAGGGGAAATGTGAGTGTTATTTTATGGGAGGCTGGCAGCTGAAGAAAGTCCACCAAGGGAAAAAAAGGAAAAAGAGAGGCTAAGAATAATAATGAGGGATGGCTGGAATTTGGCTGTTTTCAAGATGACAGGCTCTGACACCATTTGAACATGCTGCTTCTATCAAATAACTCCGTTCTACATGGATCTTTACAACAAAGTCAAAAGAGTATCCAAGACAAAGTCCAGTGATACTAATCAAACCACGGATGCATTACAGAACAGGCCAATTTGTTACAAGCTCAGGGCCCCAACGGGTCAGCAGGCCACTTGAGGTGCTGCCTTCTGAGAAAAACCTGCTAAATGTTACTAACAGAGTCTGACAACGACTACAGAGATACAAAATGTCCAAAAGGAGATAAGTGGTCACAACAAGAGACAAACAAAAAAAAAGTACAAAGAGATAGAAAATGACCACAAGAAATTACCGGTCTGTGCCCAGGACATTCACTATAAACAACACTTTGATACTTGAGATACAAGCTCAGTAGGAAGTTGTTCTTGTGTGAAATGAGGGGGGGGGGGGGGGTTAACTATTCTGGGATATATTTCAAAACACACACATATTACTTTGTATCAAAAAATCCACACAGCCACAGCTCTGACCAGCTAATTTAATTAGCACCAGTCAGTGTGTGATAAAGGATCAACTTGCCTCCAAACTGTCACTGCCATCTGCCTCGCGGTCAATGATGTCAAAGATGTCTTCTTGGATTTTTTTGCCCTAAAGGAAAAAAGCATCACAGGTCTATCAAGTTATGTCTCTGTTTTCATATTAAAATCGAGGTTTAAGAGAGAAACAGGATAGCATCCAGTGATCACCTGTGAATATCCACTGGCCCAGTTGTTGCCGGCACCTCCTCCATGCTCAGAGAGGTAGATGTTCTCTGGGTTGTAAAGGTTTGCGTAGGGGGAGTTGAGAATGGAGTGGATCACCCTGGGCTCCAGGTCCAGGAGCACAGCACGGGGGATGTAGTGCTCATCGTCGGCCTGTGGAGTTTCAGGAATAACCAGAAGTGAGCTGGTGAAACTGAACTGTCTGAAGGAAAGCTGTGCTCCCACATCATTTGACACTACAACTGCGCCACCTAGTGGTGAACAACCTTGGCTGCACACAAGAATCAATAGACTGCGCTGTATATACACTCACTGAGCACAATGATTGGAACACCAGCACAATAGATTGTCTGTGCAATGATCAAGTCGGAACTTAATGTTAAAAATCACAATAGAGAACAACAATGTCTCCTCCTGTAATCGTGTCTTTGGCCACCAACTGGTTTACTGTGTGATCTGTTGATGTTGCTGAGTTTCCTCCGCATGGTGAGGATAGGAGACATCCAATGAGGAGCAGCTCTGAGGACAGACACGTCCTTTAGATGAGAGGACAGAGGAGACAGATGAGAAACCCCTGCTCCAGTTACCTGATAGAAGAACACGTCCTTTCTGTCGGTGCCCTCAGTCGCAAACTCCTCGACAATCCCCTCTGGACTGATGCCATGTTCTCCACACAGCTGCTTCCAGAACTCAAACCCGACTGTAACGGAAGAAGCAGTAGGGCTGGCATCAACTTAACATTTGGGGCAATCTAATCAACTATTGCTGACCTTATAAGTTCAATAACAAACAGTAAACTACGACTGGTAGCTAACTTCAACATGCATTATACGGTATTGTATGCAATTAAATCCCGCTAGCCACAGGTTAGCGCGGTTATACTGACTGTAGTGGAGTTAGTTGTGTTTTGAGCTTAGCTTGTCTTGATGGTAACTAACAGATCATCTCCGCTAGCTGACTCTGGTGAACACAGGACACTGGCTAGAAGATGGAGGATCTTAACGTTAAGTGCGTCTTCCACGTACTCTGGTTTCCACACTGTCCCAGCTGAAGCGTTATGATTTCCCGAGGCATGTTTGGTCCTTGGTTCAGCTCTTGGTTTAGCTAGCCTGCTAGCTGCTGGCTAGCTAAAAGATACAAGGGGACCAGACCGCAGAGTGAGACACTGCCCGCTCCTTCCCGCTTAGAAGGAACAAACTGGGGTTAAAAGTGCACAGCGCCACCTACTGTGTCGGTGTATGTAGAGCCGCTTGTCACTTTTTAAGATAAGATAAGATAAAAATGTATTGATCCACAAACTGTGGAAATCCAGTTATTACAGCACGTCAGAAGTAGGTGGACTAGATAATACAAATATATAAAATAAAGGGCAATACAATTAAATAAAATAAATATAAACTGTTGGTACATGAGAAATTGATTTGATTTGAAGATTGTATCTACAGAGCGTTGTTACTCTTTCTTCCCTTCATTTATTTGTATTTTATATATATATGTATATATATATATACTATTGTTATTATTAGGGTCCGAGCACTGACAGGCACTGACAAACAGGCACTTTTGTCAATGCTTACTATTCAAATTGTAAAGAAAATTGTAAAGAATATTATTATTATTTTTCAGGCACATGAATTGGCTTTTTGAGGGCTTTAACATGCTCAAATTCTTACCAAAATTGTGAAGGGAGATTGTATCAGATTACATTGCATTGCACATTTGCACCTAATAAACCTGCATTGTGATCCTGCGTTGAGCCGTTTATGTGGTCACTCATTTTCCTATTATGTTCTGCTTTATATAACATGGTCCACAGGGTCAATAACTGGTTTCCAGAATATGAAGTGTGATCTCCATCAGCTACTTAAAGGGACAAATACATATACTTCTGTACAATTATGAAGCATTTTGTCATGAAAGATATTGAAATTTCAACCAGACAGTACAGACATCACCTGTGAGTGTGAATGTCTTTACCATACTGTCAGTGGTCTGTGCCAAATTATACCAGCCTGAGAAAAGACCATCCTGCTGACATTTGCATATTCCTTTTTCAGCATACATATATCAATGCCTCATGGTGACGAATACATCTGTCATGAATGTCTCGTCAAAATGTCCTCCCCTGATGTCGAAAATCTTAGGAAATATTTAAATCTGAATCAATGTGATGGACTGAGGGCGGGATAAAAATGTCACACTATTTGATTAATTAGGGCCTGAGCACTGACAGGCACTGACAGACACCTGTAGGTATTCATTGTACAATATCTAACCCTATTTCAATAAAAATAATATATATATAAAGAATATATATTAAATATATATTAACAATTAACAGCCTGACCCAGCTCCTTTGTCCACTGGTGTCCTGGTTCCACGCATGCAGCGTAGTGGCAAGGGGCTGGCTCTTCCCTGTGGCCCAGGGAGCGCATTTCTCCACGCTGGTTCAGGAGTAAATGATACTGGTCTTCACAGGTCACTGACCTACGCAAGCCTGTAGCCTCAATATAATATAGTGTAACAAATAAATATCTGAAGCAGAAAATGGAATCACTCAAGATTAAGTACACCTCAGAATTGTTGTGCACAACATTTGAGGGTGCGTACTTGGTTAATTTTCACAACAGACCAATCAAGATTTATTAAAGAAAAATACAAATGTACTCAACAAGCCACTATCTTTATTATTGTTATTATTATTATTATTATTGTTGTTGCTATTATTGTTATTATCATTATATTTAACTCAGGTTTTTCACATTGTAACTCCGCAATATACATTTCTGTCTGTGAAACTCATTGGCTAATATGCAATCCATTTCACTGTACAGATGGTCACATGGTACACAAAGTTTACAATTGTACATATTAGTTTTATTCAATCTATAACTATTCATAAGTATTGCATGCTCCTTATTATTGCTTTACTGATGTCTATCTTTTACTGCCCTCTTTCTGCTGTACAAATGTCCCCACTGTGGGATGAATAGAGGATTATCTCATTTTATCTTGTTTTATCTAAATATATACTTATATATATATTTTCAAAATCTATAGCTGAACCAGTCAACATGTTAAAGAATTGATATCCACAATACATTGACCCGAACAAGCTGGACATTGTTTATTAGTTTACATAATCAAAGCTGACTCGTGTACATTAACTAATAGGATTAGTCCTTAACAAATAAACAATGAATTAACAAGTATTAAATGTATGTGTAATCAGGGCAGTACATTCTGTCGCGTCTGCTTCTCAGATTTGATTTGTGTTTGACATTTCAATGTTTATGGGTTATTGTTGTTTATTTCACCCTCACCAGGCACCTTCAAAGCTATATAAAAAAAACAAGTAAATAGAAACACGAACATTTCAACCTGAGCGTTGATTAGTTTATTTGTCCACGAGGCGCTTCAAAACTCAAATATTCCTATCGCACCTGAACGCCGCATCACACGGGGGGCTCGTGCGGATTCTCATTGGATCGCTGCTCTTTGAGAAAAACAGGTTGCGCCATATTGTCCTGTTCCCGAGGAGAGCGCTTCATTTCTGCAAAAATGACTAAATAGTGAGTGTCAGTCTTTTTTAAACACATTTCCGCAGTAGGCACTGTAGCTTGTGTGATTGTAACACAGTTTGGTGTTCCGCTATAGTCGCTAACTTGCTGGGTCAACTGGCGCTGCTAGCTACTAGCCTAAATCCGTTAGCGGATATTTGTTAGCCGGTGTGTTGAGCCGTGCTGCCGCTCTCTACCTATTTCCTGTCTAAGTCCTCATCGCTCACTCTAACGTTCCTACTCCACAGGCTTTGCTTGTTTTATGATGGCTCACACTGGGACACTGGAAGGCGCATCCATGGAGGACAGCTCCGACATGCAGGGGACTAGTGTCTGCCTTCGAAGTCGCCCATGCTCCAGCGAGAGGGACGGCCAGGTACGGGCTGTCAAAGCCGCTCTTCAGTCCAGGCTGGGGCCCTACGAGCCCGTGCTGACCTACCTGCAGTCCGTCCTGGTGTGGGAGAGACCTCTCCAGTGTGTGCTCCTCTACACCGCGGTCAACGTTGTGTTCTGGTGAGTTTGTGTTTTGATGGCAGACTTGTTTACATTTGTGTTACAGTAACATGCAATCACACAGTACAGACTGAAGGCCAACTTGACTGAGAGCAGCTGGTGCTTGTACACAATGCTAACGCTTCACCTGTCAGTTGAAGACTAGACAGACAGATGGCTGGTGGCTCTATTTATAGACTCACTCCACAGATTCATCTAGCTTAACTCCAACGTTTCTCTCCACTGAACCGGCTCCTTGATATTGAAACAGTGAGGTGGCTGTTTAATGCATGCACGTGTCTCATTGCTCAGGCTCGTGTCTGTGAGAGATTCACGAGTCCATGTCTGGTCACTGCAGAAGTGAGAGTCTCTTTGGGTGTCTACTTGTTAGGGGCTTTGATACAGCACATATCAGTGAATAGCAGTATATCTATACATATACTAGTATGTTTCATATTGTGTTTTTATTAAAAGGCTGGAAATAGAGCACTATTGCAAGTATAATATATTCAAATTATTTAAGTAAAGTACATTACAACTATTAGCATCAAAAAAGATTTAAATATCAATAGTTTAAGAAGTCATCATGCAAAATAGGTCTATTCAGAGTGTTGTATTATGCTATAAGTATATTATCACTGATATTACATTTGAACAACCGTTTGTTGTTTTTTAGGTTAATCTCTATGTGTATTTTATTTTATAATCTTATTGTATGTTTATATATATAAATGAGTTGCTATGGCATTCAAATTATTACAGTTAAGTTTAGAGTACAAAATGTTCCTCTGAAATTGCTCTAACTGTTACTATTGAGTATTGTTATGAATAATTAGCTTTACAATATTTTTATATATATTCACTCAGTTATAAGATAAATTCATAGTTAAACAAGTACAGAAGAAATCAAGAATGAATGAGGAAGACTGGGTCAATTTGGCGGTGGTTTTGACTACATTTTTATATTTTTGAATGACAAGAATCACTGACCTGGCATCCAAATGAGAGAAAGAAGGTCTGTCTGGCCAGCTTCTGGTGTTCAGACATTCTGCTTTGAATTAATTAGACCACTGGGCGTGTCAAACCGTGCAAACATTCTCCTTTTTACTTGTAGTCTTGAACACATTAAGTAGTGAAGGCCAGTTCCTGCCCCAAAAAAATCAATTAATGTACTATAATGATGCATCATCACTTGGAGATTGGCGGCAGTTTAGAAAACCTCTCAGACAGTATGTCATTGATGATCTCCAGTTTGAACAAGCAGGAGTGACAAATTTAAATCCAATGCTTACACACCACTAACTGCTTCTTCAGAAGGAGCTGTAGAGATTCAGTATCAGTTGACAATCTGTTCTATTGTTTTTGTACTTTAGTTCAAGTGTACACACACCCCCTCGTACTTACTAGTTCAACAATTACCTTATTATCTGTAGCTACTAATTGCACTGCTACCCCCAAATACTTATTCACAACATTGTGCCAACAAATTCTTTGTTAGGTTAATCTCAAACTGCTGATTGGCAGAATCCTAAAAATTGTTGTGGTCAACAAATGTTAAAGTCTTGTGATCAGAAACTGGAGCAACACTTACGGAATCGGTCCAAGGCAGTGAAATGAAGTTGCCTGAACAACTCCTGTGTTATATTTTAATCTAGAAGTACAGACTGAAGCTTTTATATAACAACAGTGCCACGACTTTTAACAGGAAATGTTGTATTCTCATCTTATTTAATTACCAAATTTGAAAGAGCACTAGCAGACATTCTGACTATGAGAAAGAATAGATCATCACTTGAGTTTTTTTTTTTTTTTATATAACTTTGTGTCCTGGGGTAACATTAATGGGATGTACTGTCGTCATGTGTTCTGTTGCCCTTCAGGTTCTTCGCCTTGACCTCACTGCGCCTCCTGTTCCTGCTGGCTTTTGGTCTGGCTGTGGTTATCAGTGTTGATACCTGGAGAAACAAGATCTGGCCAGAAATAAGAGGTGCGTGCTAGAGTGTCTGACACGTTCAAAATTTTACCCCTGGACTGCCCCATCTTTCTTTTCTAAATTGTATCTTAGATTATTCCCCTGTTTTTACGTCATTGCCTCAAATGTAATTCTGTTATCAGAATAAGAATGCAGTCCTGCGCCATGGACTTTACAAGTGGGTCGTATTACACAAGGAGCAGTTAATATGTTTTTGAACTTGTTCTGAGCGAACAAAGTCCTGCGGATACTGTAGATGAGAGAACAAAAGGCTAAATGAACATAATATGTCCAAGCCAATGGGAACCCCCATAGCTCAACTGTTTGAGCACATGCTACAAACAAGGCTGAATCTTTACTGTAGCAGCACATATTCAATGCCATGCCATGATACATGTCATCCCCACTCTCTCCCTTTCACTTCCTCTGCCTCTACTATCTCTATCTAATGAAGCAGAAATGTAATCAAATATAATCATAAAACCTTTTATACTGCACACGTTTGTTACAGGGTACTTAGTGTTTCTCAAAGTGATGAATGTTTTTCTCTCTCAACAGTCCAAAATGTGGAGGAATCAGAAAGTGAGAGGTTTGTTACTTTAGGCACAGTTTATCACTGTCTGTTATTCTTAAAGAATTAATGATACAATAAGACGACCACTAAAATTGATTTGTTTATTTGTCTAGCTGGGGTCTGGTGCAGCCTGGCATCATCAGTGTGCCTGAATTGTGCCACCATATTGCTGAGGCCTGGGTCAGCGGAACAGTTTTCAAGTCCAATGTGGTTCAGTACAAACGACACAACCCTGGCAAGGTAAGGGCCACACAAGGTATCCAGACAACCTCATTCCATATGTATGAAATGTAAGAAATTAATTCATGCACCATAGTCAAACTGTATTATAGTTGCTGACCTAAATCCCTGTGTGTTTTGTTGCTCCGTCAGTTTTGCATCCTGACCTGTGGAGTGTTCATCTGTCTGGCTGTGGTTGGCCGCTACATTCCTGGCTTGGTGCTTTCCTACTCTGCCTGTGAGTCCCAGGAGTTTAACCTGCCCTAAATAAAGACCCCGGCCCCTCACAATGACCACAATGACAGGGAAACTAAGTCTGACTGTTTCTATTAAAAATGGATGGGTGGTGAAACCAGATCTGTGGTGCCTCAGTACCAGGGCCTAGTCCATGAGGTGATTAAAGCCAGGATGAGACACAGAGCAGGAGAGAAGGGGGGAATGGAGCCAGACAGAATGCTAAGGAGGTCAAGCTGAAAGCAGGCTAATCTCCTAACCTCCAACCAGTGTAGGCTGCAGAGTTTGGGAGTAGAGACCTGCCAAGGCCCTTAGCTGTGACGTCTGACACAATCCACAGCGGCTTGTAGTCTACATGTTAACTCCCTGCTGCTGCCGCTGTTTCACTCTGTCTATCTCCACAAAGTCATGTTCGTGTCTATCTACTCAGAGCAGAGAACCTGAAACTGGAACTGTAAAAAACAGAAGAAACCAAAATTTCTTATCGCATACCGTACACAACACAACAGAATTACCTCTTTCTCCTTGATGACTAATCTATTTGTGCTTTTATCCTCTAGTGTTAGCTACTCTCCTGGCCCCTCTGGCAGCCTATCACAGGGTTTTTCAGTATGTGTGGGTGAAGCTGGAGCCAGTCCTGCAGCGGCTGGATTTCAGCGGCACTGGATACATGATGTCAAAGCCTATTGATAATCAGTGTAAGTAGTACATCACATTTTATTAGGGTGTCAGCAAGTTCAACTTTTAGTTAGGTAAACTGTCTGTATGCTTAACTGACAATGCAAATTTAAGTATAAAGCAATCATAGACACCATCCACAAATAAATGTGTCGTTATATCACACAAGTTAAATGATAAATAAGATACAAAAGCTTAACTCTTGATATATTTAATGTTGAATATTGTTCTACAGTTCTGCGGAGGCCGATCCGGGGTGCCGGTGAAGCCAGCGACAGTGAAGAGGAGTTGGCTGCTTTCTGCCCAACAGTAAGTCTCTCGATGTTTCAACTAGAGTGTCACATACCTCCACCAAGGCCCTATGAAACCAAAATTCAAATCACTAGATCCAGATTTTTATTTTTATTTGCACCAAATTGAACACACTCATAAATATCAGTTTGTAGTTGATTTTGTTTTCCTGTGGAATTTAAAACATGCCTGAAAGGTTCATTTGACATTGTGCTCTCACAGTTGCTATGGCAATGTGCCGAATTTTTGGCCCCTCTGATCTTCCTTTCACTTTCACTAACTTATGCACGGTTCACCACAATATGTGCAGAGACATGTCTCATCTTGTTTGATCGTTCACGCCTTTCTTCTGTTTATAGAGTTTCAAAGTGCGTTCTCCATTGTCAATTCAATGAGACAATGAAAACAGTTGGAAACATAAGGCAGCTGAAATCATGGGGACTCTTGCTGTGGGAAAGTGTGAGATGTGAAATTAAGCATGGACTACATAGCTACGGCTGTGTGTTCTGTGAGGGTTATTTACAGTAGCTCATCTAAGCTGCTTCCTGTTGAGGTTTGGAACTTCACATGATGTTCTGTGTCTGTCATGTTTATTGTTGCCCTGTGTGTGGGTGATGAAGCCTACAAAGAGTGTTCAAGCAAACGGAGAGAAAATAATTATGGAGTCGTACGGAAAGTCTTCCAAATCTTCTCCTACCAGAGCCAAAAACCTCAAGTTAAAGTTTTTGTTAAGGTTGTGACTAACATCTAAAAAGGAAAGTAGCACACAACTTAAAAATATTTAACACTTAAAATCTGCTGTCTCTTATAGTTTGATGATGCTGTTGTTGCAAAGGAGCTTGCGCTGACAGACTCAGAGCACTCTGACGCTGAGATGTCCTACACCGAGAATGGAACATTTAATCTATCACGTGGTCAGACCCCACTCACAGAGGGCTCTGAGGGTAAGTGTGCAAACACGGTCAATTTTCTTTTCATTGTTTTCTGGTTTGTTCTAGTCTCTGACCTTGTCACTTTCTGTATTTTGTTCAGACCTTGACAGACACAGTGATGCTGAGGAATCCTTTGCTGCAGACCTCCAGGACTTCCCCTCCATAAACCCTGATGCCACTCTGATGGATGACGATGACGACACAAGCATCGGGTTACCTAGCCTGGCTCTATCCGGGCTAGCTAGCCATCGGGCTTCAGTGCTGGATGCTCATCTGGACTCGGACCAGGAGGATCTGGATGAAGAGCTTTCTCTCAGCGGCCTGCCACCTGCCTCTGATTTCACTGGAGACTTGGCAGGAATCATCGCCAGCAACATGATCCAGGCGGCGATAGCCGGGGCACTGCAGCCCCGGCCTCATGCTGTCCAGCGCAGAGAAGGTCCTCCTAAGGCCAGAGCCCAGCGGAGCTACCGCAAGCAGTCCAGCTCCGAGCTGGACACAGACATGGACGGAGAGGACTTTGAAATGCTGGATCAGTCTGAACTGAACCAGATGGATCCCATTGCTGGAGCAGGGGGTAGTAGACGGGGAGATAGCCAGGGGTCTAACTTCTTATCTAGCCTGTTGGGTAAACCACAGTAGATTGCGAATGTACGTATGTGTGTTTGTGTGTGCATGTTGATGAGCTGTGAATGTGATGATAGATTCCAGCAGACCTGCTTCTGATTGGCATCAGTTTATCACTGTGAAGTATTTTATTTTTCAAACTTTCTCCTCTACTTTTAAACCTTGATCATCCAGAAAAAAACAACTTATACTTTGTAGGCTGAGCAATAGGAAATGCAGCTACAAAAAAAACACAGACAATAAATAAACCAGCAGTAATGAGCCATGTTGCAGTTAAGAGGGTTTTTATTATCGACATCAAATGAAGATCAACATTTCCCATGAATCTTTTCTACAGGAAGGTCTAGATATACAGGGCTATTTAACATGGGACCAAACATGACATTCCTGTTGGTTGAGCTGAGCCATGTTGATTAAACGCCAACGTGAAACAGCATTTCCATGTTTTGCCTTTTCAGTGAGTGAAATATTTGAGATGGATAAATCAGTCCCTGCTTTTTCCGTGACATTAAGTCCAAAAAACGGTTTATATCTCTGTAGATGTTCATTCTCTGTCCATTCAACTGACATGAGGCTATGATCTGTTAGAAGTGATTCGATGTTACCGGTAAGCAGAGAAGAATTTAATTTCTTTTCCAAAGACTTGAGGATTCGAACAGATATTCTCCTCTATTAAGAAGATGAATAATGTTCAAATCCAAGTTTCAGTTACTTTTCTCTGTGGTTTTATGCTGAAGAAATATTCATATATGATCAGTTGTTGCTTATTTTGTTACTTTAAAAGTCACATTCGTCTTAAGATCTCTGACCTAGTGAAGCATTTGAAGTTCCTTTTTTTTTGTGCCCCAGGGTTAGTTAAATGTATTTTTAATTGAATAAGTTAATTTCCCTGACCTTTAATACAGCTCAGTAAAACATTGTATTCATGCTTAATATCTTGAACGAGCCCTCAACTAAGTTTATTTTTCGGAGAGATACAAACACATTTCTTTCTTTTTATCATCTTAGATTTTCTTGTAGGTGACAGTCATGCTGAACATTTTAAAGAGAAAAGTCTAATATTCTTCTAACGATGGATATTTTACAAAGCCAAGTATTATTGGCTTTGTGGGCTGACCAGCCAGATCTCTACTCGATGGACAAACCTTATCTGTGTGTCATAATCTTTCAATGGACACGGCAGGTCAAACACACACAAGCTACCGTTAAGATATAATATTTGAAAGAGTGTAAAAATGCTGGGAGACACATTGCTCGCTTTCATTGTGTTATTTAGAGAAGACAAGCTGTAGCTGCGAGAGCTGGATCCACAATCATGAAAGTGATGTAGAAAAGTGCACTGATAGGACATCGCTGGGATTTTGATGCTAAATAAAAATGAGGAGGATATCAGTTTGTTTGATCACCTCAGTTACCTAGAAAGTTGCTGCCCTCTGAATAGTCACCTCCTCAATGAATTACCTGTTGTCAGTTTGATGTGCATAGTGGTTGTATGTTCTTCTCTGTATCTGGTTTTGATATGTTTTGATGTGCAAATCATGTTGAATAAAATGTTTGCAATTACCTCTGGTCTTTGGTGCAATGTGACAACAATCTCCAGGTTATTCCAAAGTGTCTGATTAATGACTGAACTCGGCAAAGTCTTCACAGTAAAGTCTCAGAAACTTTAGAACACTGACAAAATCCCCCACAACATATGAATATTTGAGAGTATCGGTTAGGGTCTGACTGGGGTGAATCCCAGCTGTGGTTTAAGTGCTGAACAAATTGAATGTTCTAACACACACACATTGGCCCAGATCCATTTATTTAAAATAAAATATGTCTAAATAAGTCATATATATATGACCATATATACATACACCATTATGAGGATTGTTTTTTTTGTATTTCATTTAAAAAATGAGTAGTTCATTTACTATATAGAATATGCATTAATATAAAATAGTTTATTATGTTTTTAAGCTTAACGATCTGTACTGACTTCATCTGAGACAACATAAAAGATTAGAGATCTCACTCTGCTCTTTTTTCCGAATATCGTAAACCTCGCGAAAAAAGCATTGAAGTTGCCAAATAAAAAAAATATGCAAATAATCAATTGGAATCTTGATTTTTCTAAAACTAGATCAGCGGCTGACTTGACACATCAGGGTGATTTCAACTTGAGTGACGCATCCTACGACAAAAACGATCTTTTCCGTGACGCACATTTCGCGGGAGACTCGGTTGGTGAAGCTGAACGCGGACGAGGTGAAGATGAGTAAAAAAGAAAACGGTGAGTGAAGAGTTGTCGTTTTATCGGAGTGGGATGTCAGGAGACTCGGACTCACCCGCACCGAGAGAACCACATGTGAGCTGATGCGTTACAAAGCTTAGCCCAGAAGCTAACCGCTAACGTTAGCTACGTAGCCTGTAGCCCTGGTAGCAAGACAAGCTAACTGGTCTCAGAGCTCTCTAACGTTCCCTTGACGATACGCCCCCCTTCATGGTACAGCTCTGCTGAATATAACAATAACCTGGTACTGGCTCCATCGGATCGAAGATGACTTTATATTCATTGACAAATTTATAAACTAATAACTAATAAGATTTTCTTTCACCTACTGTAAATCTCCAGGCTTTTGTACTGGGATTTCGATTCTGTCAGATCAGTGAGCAACAAACTGAGCCTGAAGCAGATGGTTGGCTGCAATTTGGTCAATGTTTCCCACAATGCAACAGTCACAAGGGGTCACTATTGTCAAAATAATGTGAAACTTTATATCTGTGTATTTTACAAACAAGCACCTTAATGTGTTTATGGTAGAATCCATAACATTTGTAAAGTTTACTATGACATTACTTGGATTATGTTTTCAGAGTAGTTAGTATCTTCTTTCAATATCAATTATTATGATTCCTGCATTATTGTTTTTACTTTTTATTCTACCATGCATCTCATTAATGTGTCTGTGTATTTGCTCGTAGGTAAATACCTTTTACATGTTTTTATTTCTGTTGAACTGCATTTCTTGTATGAAAGGTGCTATACAAATAAAGTGAATTATTATTATTATATGATCCCGTCGTCCTGCTTGTCATCCACAGGTGCACCGGTAATACTCGCCTATTTGAATGAGAAGAACCGGCCATACAGCGCCCAGGATGTCTTCTGTAATCTACAAAAGCAGCACGGGCTGGGCAAAACTGTGAGTTCAAAATGCAGCTGTAAGAGGCACTGATGTGTGTGTGTGTGTGTGTGTGTGTGTGGGTGTTAAAATGACAAAAATGATTGTGTATTTCTGATTTCACCAGGCAGTGGTCAAAGCCATGGAGCTACTGGCTCTCGAGGGCAAGATAAAGGAGAAAACATATGGCAAGCAAAAGATTTATTTTGCGGATCAGGTTGGTGTGTTCATCTGTTTTCCTTTGGCCATGTGGGGTTCAACGTAACGTGTACAAAAGTTTTTTTATCACGATTCATGTGTGCCCTGGCTGAAACTGTCTGCCGTCCCTCTCTACAGGCCCAGTTCACAGATGTGAGTGACACAGACCTGAAGGGGATGGACAGTCAGATCTCGGTGCTCGCTGCAGAGGCTCAGTCCCTCACGCAGAGCTGCAAACAGTTAGATGCAGGTGGAGTACACTCTGCTAGTTGGTGTCTCAAGATGGAGCGTGGTGCATGATTTCTTAGAGTCATCTCAGTACCATAATATTAGCACTTTGTACTGTTTTAGGCTACAGGATGTTGTAGTTTGATACACAAGTGCAAGCAATGTTTTGCAGAAGTCCAACTGTAAGGAAGAACGGTTTTGTCGTGCTTTATCTCTTTGAGCCGGGATGTTGTGTAACCTTGTGTGAAATCTGTGATAACAGAGCTGAAGGAGCTCAACAGCTCCCTGACAGCAGAGGAGATGAAGTCAGAGATCCAAGAGCTGAAAGCAGAGTGCTCCGGGTACAGAGCGCGCCTGGAGAAGATAAAGGCGGCAACGAATCACGTCACGCCTGAAGAGAAAGAGAAGGTGCCGAGTGCATTTTCTAGTTCCAGCACACTATCTGAGGAAGCTATTCCTCTATCTTTTATATTGACTTTACGATAACCTCGTATATTTTGATTCACAGGTTTACAAAGAGCGGACAGTTTACGTGAAAGAGTGGAAAAAGAGGAAGCGATTGGTAATGTCACAAACATTTTCTGCTTCTAGCTTCTTGAATTTCTTGAAAAGTGTGTTGAAGAAATCAGCGTGGCCTCTGAGAAATTGTGCATGCCATTTTAATTCAAACAAAACCATTAACCAAGAAACATCTGCATACTAATAGCAAAAAGTTAGTCGCTGGCCTAAATGTAAATTTTGAGTAGGTTTTTAAATTGGTGCCACATTATATGTTCTACAAATGAAGCTCTTGTACTGTCACATTTTGAATATTACATTTTATAAATATTGAAACAAAAAATCTACATTTTGTTCCTAGTAGTACAAGCAGTAGGGAAACAAAATTATAAGGGAGCTTTTTAGATCTGAAAACATCTGTTGTCACTCTCGTTGTTAAGTTTTGAACTCTGTTTGTTTCTCTTTAAGGCTTCCGACATGATAAATTCAATCCTGGAGGGATATCCTAAGAGCAAGAAGGAGTTCCTAGTGAGTGAAAGCAGCTCATAAAAAGTTTCTTACCTTTGTGACAACCCTAGATGTTGGGTTTCTGTGGCAGCAGTTCTTCTTATTCACTAATGAACAACCTGGTGCTTCTCTTACAGGATGAAGTCGGAGTCGAGACGGACGAGGACAACAAGGTGGTTGTTCCGAGTACTTGAGAGAAGCTTGTTCTGCTCCTTCCTCGTAAAAAGTTAGATTACACGTCAGAACAACCTGGGCCACGGCACATTTTATTTAAAGCCTTTCTTTTGAATAAATAAATAATACAGGTTGATAAAAGGCTACTGGAACAAGTTTTTTTTATAGAATATTTATACACTATGTATTGTCGTTACAGCACTCAGGGATGCCCTACAAGTCTAGAAGGAAAATGGCAATTACTTCATTATTGCTTTATGAGGTTTATATTCTTTGTTCTTATGTTTGTTGTTGTTTCTTCAATGTGTTTTGAAAACTGTTAAAAGAAAAGCCAATATTTTATTAAAACATGGACGGTTATTCACATTCCATTATACCCTTTGTGCTGTTTTTCATTCAGTGTTGGGGCACATATGGTAAAGTTATTTTTATTTTCACAACATGAACATTTGATGCTGAAACTCAAATTTGAAGATTTGAATTTCTTACAACACAATCAAACTCATGGTTTTCTCAGTTTTATTAAAACACTGGAGTTTTTTTCGGGGTCATCAGCTGCAGAGATGGAGGCCACTGTTAACCTGCTCACTTTATTTTCAAAATGTATTTTGCTCAGATACTTTTTTTTATTTACAGGTTAAAAACACTCAATTGTCATACACACAGAGTGGCCACTCTATTGGGTGCACTTGTAAAATCGTGTCATCCAATATAAAAAGTCTTAACAAGAAGGTTGTATTTTCACCACAGTCTGTTTATCGGCAGGATTATGTTTAAAACTACAGAAAATATTCTACAGAACTTCAATCCAGACAAAGGGGCAGATCCAGGAGTTTTCTTTTCCCTTATCTTTAAATTATTTTCTGAGATTTTTGCCAATCTCTCAGGGAATAATTAATGGATTTTGCTGGAAAATAAATCATATGTATATGGACTGAAATCTGAGTGTGTAGAATTGGTTGCAGCTTAATTGAATTTCAGGCGACTGTCGGGCCTGTCAGATTATTTTAACTCATAGTGGTTATGGTATTGCACTGGACTGTGTTCTGTTTACACCTGTAAAGTACAACACCGCTTCCAACTACAACCTCAACAATAATCATTTATTTAAATCATTACTGACTTGATAGTATCATCACAATTACTTTATTATTGTAAGCAAAGGCAGAGCTGGTGTATTGAATCATGATTGATTCCAAAGGCAAACCTCATGAAGTCACATGTGAGTGTAAATGGCTTTTGTAAAACTACTGAAAGAAAACCACCAGAAATCTGTTTCACTTTGAATAAAGAAACAACAGAAAAGTAGCTACAGAAACAAAACTGTGTAAAAATCTGATTTGTTATCTTAGAAATCAACTGTTTCCATTCGTTGCAGATTGTCTGTAGATCTCTGCTTTGGACTGTTCAGGATCTCTCCTGGAACCTGTGAATTGTGTTAACAGTCCTGAATAGTAAAATATAAAAGCTTTTCTAATCACAGACAAATGCTATCACATAATTTCTACTGTTACTCAGCACAAAAGCCACTGTCACTGAAAATAAACAGCATTTAAAATGTTTGTGTGAAAACAACAGAACTTTCTTTTGATTCAGGATGAAAACTGTAAAATCAACACTTTGTAATTAAAAATCCTCTTCAGAATAAAACAAAACATGTACAACTGCAATTGGATAACTGCGTGTCAATGAACAGGATCTGTTCACAATGTGCTGTGTAACGCAAGTATCGTCAAAGTCCATAGACTGAATATAAAAAATGATATACAGTTCAGACCTGAATGCTGCCTCATTACAAACCAGTTTAACTGGGGATCATGGCAACTGGTGATTTGTTGGCCGTATTCCAGAGGTTGCTGGTTGATTGCAGATTCGTCATATTCACAGAACAACATGGTGAAGCGCTGCATACTTAATAACAGGCTTCACAAACTGATGCTCCTTGTTCATAGAAGGCACAGGGAGTTATGAATAATACACATCGCCATGTCGTTTCCAATCCCGTTTAAGTTTTTAACACTTTGTTTATTTTTTTTTACCCATGATTATTGTTTCAACGTGATGTTGACACGTACACATTCCATTAACTTGTGAGGTTTTTTTGGCTTGATTTCTATTTCAACGAGGCCGTCACTATATCACCGCACTTTGACACAGGCGCTTTGTGAAAATGACGAGTCTGCGTCCGACAAAATCTGGAAATAAGACCACAAATCACCAGTTGTCCTGATCCTGAGTCAAACTGGAACGCCGGCCACACATGCCATCTCAGCATCTCTGTCGGCTCGTCACAGGCGCTTCGATAAAAACTTCACAGTCTGTGTCACTAAAGCTAGAAATCTGAAAACGGCCTGAGAACTCGGTTAGGAGAGGTGACGGTCACCCTGCAGTAGAACAGTAGTGGTGGAGTATTCTCCATTGCCTGCTGTGGTTCAGGAGTGGTGTGGCTGAGAGGAGCCCTTTGGTTCAGCATGAAACTACAAACTTGTGCTTGTTGGGACACAGAGGGAGGTTTACTCAGGCAGCAACTGCAAAAAACTATACTGAAGAGTTAATGCATTCAACACGACACATTCGTTTGCAGACTTACATTTGTTTTGACCCCTGAGCTCTGTTTCCTCATGCGTTTCGTAGCAAAACCACAGTAAGAAAAACGAATCGTCAGCTGAGGCGGATGAGGCCGAGGCTCTCTGTGTATGTACACTTTCAGAATGTTATCTCAAACAACCCGATGCAGCTTTTCCATCTGTGCCCACAGTGGGTGTTGAGGTAATTCAAATGCAGCCAGGCAGTCACAGATGAGCCGAAGTGAGTGTAAATGCTGTGCTGTGGCCCCGAGGCTGATAGCAGTGTCCACCCTGAGAGGCCGGAACAAGTCCCACGAACTGGGAGCTGAGTCCAGAGGTTTCACTCGATCAATACAGCTGACCGCTGAGCTGCCGGAGCACTCCGACCACAAACTCCCTCAGCGTCTGGGAGAGGGCAGAGGAAGCACAAAGGCTGTGATTATCTCAACATTATCAGAGCTAATGGATGTGTTGGGATTCACCGGTATAGTGATGATAATCAGAATATTTAAATAAAAAAATGTATATACTGATTTGATTATATATTTCTGTTAACATTTCCAATTCTTTCTGTTGTGATGCATTAACTGTGTGCTTGTGTCGTCACATGTGTTCATTATATATACTAAGAGGTAGACTTAACACAAAGGCAGGGCAAGTGAAATTTTATATTTTGATATGATACAATAATTTAATACATTCAAGGAACAGGGGAGCCATCTATGATCACATAAACCCTCTTCGACCACCTTTGATAACATCTTCAAGTGTTATTCATGATCATGCAAAAGAAGAAGATATTCTGTCAGAGAATTGAATTCAAACTTTGCTTGATGCTCTGCCAATATCTTCAATGTGAATTCCATTGACTTAGATAATCCTAAATCATGACAGCCCAGTATATGTACCTGATCTGCGATACAATGACTCCTGTTTCCGTACCTGTGGCTTGCAGTGCTCCTCGATCCAGCTGAAAACACAGGCGGAGAGCTCCTGGAAGCTGTTCACCGACACACAGTTGTTGAAAGACACGAACAGAGAATCCATGATGCTCTGAAAAATGTTGAACTTGACCTGGTCCGACACCTGATCTTCTCCCTGCTGTGGGTGGTTCTGATGGGCCGTCACTATGTGCTCGTAGTTCCTATTGGAGAAGACAGTTACTTTTGACTGAAAGTCGGACCCAAGTTCATGTCTTTGTTTATATTTCATTTCATCTCCTAGGTGGGCTGTGTCCACCTATACTTTGTACTGATTGGTTGGTCGACAGGCGCGTGTCCGACGTCAGCATGTTGTCGGGTAAAAAAATGAGTCTTTCCATTTGAAGGAACCAGCTCCCTTCGTTAATTTACCACTGCAATATCATAAGAGTATCTCTACCGGCATCATCAAATTCAGCCACAGTACTCGACACTAGTTTGAATATGCCAAATGAAAGTCATCATAGCTCAAACATTCTATCGTCTGAGGACGTTCCTGCTTCTTTCTCTTGTTGGATTCTGTCTCAACTTACAATTGGTGTAAAAAAGACAATCTTTACATAATTAGTTTGATCCGTGGTCAGTGTGAGAGCGCCCTTATAGTTACAGCTGTAAAAAAAAAAGATGATTAGCTTGATCTATTCTTTCCAAACACTGGATGAAACAGTAAGCCTCCACAGCAAATGTAACAGATAGAAAATGCAGCATTTACAGCTTTTAGTCGAGGGCATTTCCTTGTATTTCTCAGATCTGATAGTAACTTTACTTGTGCTGTGTAAGGGCTCCTATCAAAGCATTTCTCACTCGAGAGATTTCTCTTTTTGTGCGGGCGCAGCATTTCTTTTAAAAATCCATCTTTTCATCTGTCTGGATGCAGAACTTTCAAGACTTCGGAATTGAAATGAAGCAGATATCATTTCAGGGTTTTTGCCTTCAAGTAGGGATGCATTAGTTTGCCAAAAAATATAAATATATCGTGCAACTGTGTCAAAGATTGTGGCGCCCGCAAGCAGCTTTCTCACGTCTTCATGATCTTCAACGCCATCACTTCTTTTCTTAATACAGCAACTTCCTCCTCTTGCTTCTTTTTTTCTTTATGAAGAAAATGGATGTAGTCAATTGCTGAGAAACAAAGTAAAGCAATGCATCAGTCGGGGACCTATTCGTTGCACAAAACCTCACCCACAATTCACCAAGTTTTCATCTACCCCCCCTTTTCATCTTATCCCTCCACCAAATATAATTCACCCTTCTATTTCTCCTTGTGAAGGAAACCCAGACATGCATATATATCTTAAGTGGCCTGTTAAACTGTATTTGTGATTAGAGGCTAAAGGCAGCATGTATGCAGATTATGACATATGACTGGAGTGAGAAATAAACTGGTAACACTGCCGTTTTTTGTGATATGGGGTTTTAAATAACAACTTGGTAATATTGCTAAGTTATCAGAAAAAAAACTCTTGTCTAATGATGTATTAACTACTTTGACAAATACCCAAAACTTCATCCAATAAGACAACATCACATCTTACTTTTCTGCAGGACGGTTGCTTTGCTGATTTTCTGTGCTCCCACTGCAAAGTCAGACTGCTGCTGACAGGTTGGAACTATTGCCTGGAGGTCATCATAACCTTTCTAACATTTTTTTTCAAAAAGAAAGTCATAGATAACAAGTAAAAAAAAAATGCAAAACACAAAACTTCAAATAGGTCGCAGAGATCAGCTTCATGGTACTGTAGCTTTACCTTGATAGCGTCCCTACGCTTCTGCTCAGCCTGGGAGTGCGCGTGTCTCCGTCGATCTTTATACGAGTCCTTATATGACGGCTCATGTCTGTAGTCACTATCTTCATCATCTGATCAAAAAGAATGAAAAAATCTCAGATCAGATAAGCTATGGATTGTCACATTCTAGCCTAAAGGTGGGAAACTTAAAGGGGACATATTATGAAAATTCCACTTTTGTAGTGCTTCTACACGTTAATTTGGGTATCTGGCATGTCTACCGTCCCAAAAACTCTGAAAAAAAAACAACTCCCGCGATTTGTTGTGGTTCCTCTATGTCAGAAACGATACGCTAGAGTGCGTCGAATAGGATTAAGACCGAAATAAACATCACAGTCACACCATGCCCATGTAGGGAGTCTCGCTACATGGCCTTGGATGAGCGAGCTAACCAGGCCGGTGGAGCCTGTCTATCGTTAGCTCGCGATTAGCTCGCTGCTTCTACCGGTCAGACATTTAAGTGGCCGCATAAACATGGGATCCCTGGGACACCTCTAAACGTTTACTCAACAGTGTGGAAGGATCCCGCTGCTGCGCCAGCTCAAGCTCCCACTGCGGTATTTTAACCAAAACATTTTACAGACTTTTCATTAAGACCCCAAGGAGCCATATCAACTGTGGTAAAATGGGCATAATATGTCCCCTTTAAGGCTGGTTCTGAATACCATCTGGAAACAACTGTGCAAAGGTGGTATTACTTTTCAAATTCAGGAACCTCTGGATTAGGGGAAGGTCGACCTTCTTCAAAATACATTACATCTACTTTGTGAAAAGTCCTGCACATCCCATGCAATGAACAATGACGCCAAAGAGATTATCTCCATGGTGACAGTGGACAAACAAGAACAATGCTGAACAGCGTCATCTACGACGCTGTTCAGCATTGTTAGTAAACACGTTTTGAGGGTTTTGTCATTTGTCCAGTTTTGTTAAATGCTGCAGATGTCTGTATCACATTACGTCTATTTTGTTCATTATTCATACAATGAAGCCACGTGAGTAGACACATTCCTGGGCTGGCTCACAGTATGAAGTGTGTGCCTCTGCCCGTGCTTGTCTGATGGGAGAGGCTAAAGAAAAAAAGACCATCCATCTCAAAATATTAGTATTCACTGTCCTACTTAGGAGACTAAACGGTCAACTATGTATCCAGTGATCCCACCTACTGCAGCTTTGAATGGCTCTGACCTCCGTCTGTGGCATACTGACAAATGCTGAAATAGGTTTTCATAATAATAATAATGTAAGACAGCAAGCTCAGCAAGCTCATTAATTTCCCAGACACAAGGGGAATTATCTTGACAACAATGGAACAGCAATGAGTAGCAGAACAGGTTCTTCCTTTCATTAGAGGCAGGAAGCAAAGTGAAAACAAAGCCGGCGCAGAGTCCATTTACTAGAGTAATTGTACCATCGGTAAATGGTCTGCATTTATATATTGCTTTTCTAGTTGAATAGAGTTTCTTGACATTCACCCATTCACATCTATGGGAACTTTTTCCATGAAGGAATCAACATCAAATAAGAAAAAAAAATTAAGAAATAAAAAAACGTTATATTACACAGTACACACATTTTAGAGAAATGATTCAGCGTGAGATGTTGGTGTGCAAACATCTACATCACAATCTTGATGTAGAACAAATTATTTTTTAAACCACAATGACAAATCGTTGCTGTTACAGCCACATTACCTGTGTTTGGTACTGAAGAGGCACTTGTCGAGCCAATGCTGTTGGCCCTGGACACCCCGGTAACCTTTCTGGCTGTTTCAGGGAAGAAACCTACAAACCAAGACAGGACAAAAGAAAAAGAGGCCAAAACTAGATTAACCAAATAATCTCAAAACAACAGAAACCCAAGGTCACAGTAACAGTTCAAATATCGAATAAAATGTCAAAATACAGGATATCAACAGAGTGAATACTCACTGGGGTCAAAGCCACCGTCGCTGAAGGCACTGTCCGTCTGCTGCGCCATCACCAGATAACAGAAGATGGAAAAAAAGGGAGAATAGAGGCAGAGAGGGTGGAACCATGAGAGGAGAATTGTGCTGCCCTAAATTCACTGACAATAAACCAGTAGCTAGCTGGTCTGATGAACTGACTAAACCCCCAACTGAGCATTGCTCTGACTTGTACTGATTCAAGGGGGCAAATGTCTGGAACATATTACGACTTCAATCACAGGTGCAATGTTTGATCTAGGGCATCGAAAACCAATAATAACTGCAATTTGTGGTTTCTAAAGATCGGAACAGTTTCCATCAATGCTGCCAGGGGATAAAACAGTGTTGTTTATATTGTGTTATATTTCAATACTTAGTTCTGCTATATGATTAGAGTGTTTGACAGCGACTAAAGGTTTCACTCTCTCAAAATCACACAAGAACTAGACCAAAAGAATTAAATGTAATTAAATGTAACCCTTTAAAATAGACTTTGTAAGATAAGGTCAACAGCTTTGTTAATGTTTCTTTATTTTACATATCAGAGACGAGTAGATTACATGATCACAGTTTAGGGTGAGAAAACATGTTATTCATGTGACAAAAAGTCATATGACAGACATCACCTTGTGAAAAGCTTCAATCAGTACTTATGATATCAAGTTATCTCCTAATTACAAATGAATTCTACATCAGTGTTTCAAACCAGTTGAATTGCAGTCAGCGCTGACTTTTAATAGCCAACAAAACTACATGCTATATAACATTCAATAAGTCTGCACTTTCATATGAATTTGTGGTTTCCAAAGTTAGGTAGTTTTCGTCAATGCTTTCAGGTGTAAAGGTTAAGGGTTGTATTTCATTTGGAAATTAAATCTATTTTCACTTGTTTAACAACGACTAAAAGGTTTCACTTTCTCCATTTAGACGTGACAGCTCAACCATATTATTCTCTAAGGGAGTGTGTAAGATAAGCAATAATAAAGCTGTGGATTTACATGATCACTTCGAATAGACATGTGAGACACCTGCTTTTTTATTTAATGTTTAACTATTCAAGCTGAATAACAACTCTACATTTTACTTCTTGAATAGATCTGTATCCTGCATGAACTGTTCAAATGAGGAAACAACATGAAAACACAGATCATCGTCTCGGTCCGTGTGTTCGGTGAACGGAGACATAGCCCCCCCGAACACCCCCTGAACACACAAGCCGTAAATGGACCAGACGAGTTCACCTCTCAGGGCGTTTTGTTTACTTTGACTGCCTAGCTAACCGCTAACAGCTGAACAACAAGCTAACGCTAGCCGCGGAGCTAACGCAGCTCTGCCCCCCGAAACAAACGTCATCTTTCGCGCAAAACACCCGTTGTCACTTGTCGCTGTCGTCACACAACAGTCGTACGAGTCATGTCGACAGAAAGTGCTGGTGAACGTGTCTTACTCTCCAGTGGTCTTCAGGAGACGCGTTCGGGTCCGTCATCTTTATAGTGCTTACATTACCGATAGCCCTGCTGCCTTCAAGGGCACCACGTAAATTCCAGTTCCTCACACTTGGGGAAAGTTTGAGAAAAGGGAACTCCTCTCTGTGATGAGAGAAATATTTACATCCTTCACTTAAGTTAAGTCACCGTACCAATCCAAGTAGGACTAAAAATACCAATTTGTAAAATAATACAAATACAATTTTTTTATATTATTGATATTCCTTACACATTTATTTAATGCTTAGTGATTGTACAAGGCAGTGAGAAGGTGCAAAACATGCTTGGTTTTGATGATTGAATGAGATAAGACAAGACAAGACAAGACAAGACAAGACAAGATAAGATAAGATAAGATAAGATAAGATAAGATAAGATAAGACATACAATATAAATATGAGTATACACATTTATACGAATGGATATAATTTCTCCGTAGTATACTATATATAATGTGCAGGATATAATTTAAAGAGCTTAAAATCCCAATCTTCACTCAGGAGCAAAAGGCTTTAAACTTGTATTTCTTGTAAATATATTTATTGACACTTGTTGATATCAACTGAACTGAGAACATTTTTGATTGATTCATGCAAGGTCAATCTATGAAATAACAGGAGAAAATGTAAACAATTGTTTCTGTGATGTGTCACTTAAAAGTCAGATATTTCATAAATGTCATATATATATATATATATATATATAACTAGTATAAGTGTCTATTTATGAGTGTACATCTTCCCAATTCTTCTCATATCATCCATGTCCACAGCCCTGATTTAAAACACCTTGAATGCAATATACTCGAGGCCACAAATGCAAGAGCCCTACATGCAGTACTAGGTTCACAACACAGAGGGGCGCTGTCAGGCAATCATATCCACCCTGTCACTGTGCTTCTACACCTGATCTGACTGCCACAAACATGCTGGCCTCACTGGAAGGGAAATGGCCTAAACAAATGTGACCCCAGCTCCATGTAGAATAATCCGGCTTCAGTGGAATGAATGGATCCAGTGTGATGCAGGTGGACTCATGGTAAAGAGAGGGGAAGTTTCCTGTGCTTCATTTTATATCTTCATCTGCTTGATAAGCATGTGTCAAGCCTCTTCCTGCTTTGTTTCACTTCTAATTTACCTGATCATCATCATCCTCATCATAACCATGATCATCATCCACCTACTGCGTGCAAAGGACACCTAACAGTTAAAATGTTAGGTGCACCCTGTCCTCCACCCCAGGTTCGGTTGCTGTCAGGCACAGGAAGTCACTCTTCTGCTTTTGCGCTTCTGCGGTTTCTGTCTGTGTCACTTAGTGTGTCACAGTCCTCACTCCTTCCTCTCACGCATGCAGCCCTCTCACCAGAGCAGCTCTCTGTCAAGTAGCGTAAAGAACAAGTGAGTAGAGATATTGCTTGTTACCCTCTTCTCAATAGTAGACAGAGTGACAGGTTGATGAGAGGATAGACATGAGGACGAAGCACCTTCTCTCATCTTCGACCCTGTCCTCAACACCGACGAGGAGGCAGTAGGCCAGCGGCTTGATGTTCTTCTCACTCAAGACCCAAGGACTTGGTTTGTTTTAGGCCTGCTTGTTCGAGTAACGGAGTGACCACTTCTTTTTGTTGTGGAATTCACTGATTTCTCAGGAGAAGGAGTTTGCGTAAAGCTTTCCCACTGGATTACCTTTGGAGATTAGTGATGGGGAATGCGGCCACAGGGGCCTTGGAGCAGGAACAGGCTGAGGGCCGTGAGGCCAAGAACTCAGTCGGTTCAGGTTCAGGGATGAGTGACCCCACGCCAACTTTGCAGAAGAAGCAGCCGGCTCCCCCCAAACTGCCAATGCCCCCAGAGGAGGAGCTGGAGGAGCGCTTCAACGTGGTGCTGGTGAGTGTGGCTGCACGGGAGACACGAGGGCACACACAAAAACACAGAGATTACGCACTTAGTGTCTTACCTATGCTGGCTTGGTTTTGAAGTGGAAGCTGGGAGAATCAAGCGGGAGGCACAGAAATAACAAACCATATCCAATTTGTTGTCTGTTATTTAAAGTTGTCAAAGTAGCGAGTGTTTGGAGACCTGTTTGTAATATTTGTTCTGCCAGAAAACAATTCAATTTTAAATGAATACAGACTAAATATGATGTCTGCCTTTTCTCATTTGTTGTCAATCTAGAGTTCCATTTGTCTGGTGGGTACAGGGAAACAAACATTTAAAAAAAAACACAAAGTTTTCAACACCACTGTCCTTAGTTGTTGGTTTTAAAGATTTCAGACCAGGAACAGGGTGATCGGTGAATGCACAGGCAGCTGGGCATAAAGGGGAAGTTGAGCAACACGTAAACATGAGTGAGAGCATAAGACCGGAAAGCAACTGTTTCACCACCCTTTCAACAGTCTTACAACAAGTAGGAAAACACAGAGCCTCACAACAAATACCTTGAAGTATTCGAGACATCATAAAGCCCAACGCAACAAAACAGTGATTAAGTTGGAGGAAGAGTGAAGCACATAAATCTTTGATAATTTTTGTATGTATTTAATTTACTACAGAAGAATTCCACTCAAGGTGAAGATCTGTTTTTTATTTGTTGTGTTCCAAAAGCGAGATTAAGAGCAACAGGGCTATTAACTGTGAGTTTGTGTTGACCCAGTGCAGCAGTGAAACATCAATACAGAGTTTGGCTCAGTCGGTCTTTATACACTCTGCCTCAGCTTTGACTCCTTAATGAGCTTTATTGACCCCACGGCTGCGGCTGTGCTCTCTGCTCACACGTGGAAACATCGACAGCAAAACATTCAATCTCATCTTTTATGACGTTGCATAAAAGTGTTGCATCACTGAGTATTGAAGGGTCAAGTTCGAACGTTTTTCCAAATCAGAACTTGAACTTAGTCTAGTGAAGCACAAAATAACAGACTAGTTTATAATTTCTACAGGAAACAAACATGGCTCTTCTTCTTGTGACATGTGTGTTTTTTATTGGAATTGCAATGAGGAAAGACCTACATCTGTTAAAGCCTTCAAAAGGACCTGAAAAGACATCAAACATTTCTAAAATACTAACATCCATCCAGATATCCCCGTTAAATTACCCAGGAAGTTACCAAGGAGAGTAATAATAAGAGCTGACAATAGTACGCATGCGAACATTATACACAAACAGTGTCTTTATAAATGTATGTGTCATTTTTTAACATAAGTTGACTTCTCCTGGAAATAACGATGTCACTTCCTCTTTTTGGCAAACTATGTCATTTGCTACTTTTCTTAATAGAGAGAATGTTTATTTTTCAAGTTGCAGAATTAAGCAGTTAAAGTACACATAATCATCTCGACAAGAAAAATGAGAAATGGCCTCTCGTCTTCATTTGAGTGAACTTACGCAAAGAGGGAACCTTTCTCGCTTTGCTTACTAGGTGTTGCACCTTGAAACCCAAAGTGTGACCCCTCCCCTGCCCCGCCAAAGATGAAGCTCTCAGCTCTCGGCTCCTCAGCAGAAAAGCAACAAGCTGTTTCCTTTTACCACCACTAAAAAAAAAAAAAAAATGCAAACCACCGCTTCTATCTGCACACTGGGAGAATTAAGGTCAACTCCCAGTGAAAGATGAAATAATGTGGTTACAAAATAAAATCATCTTTGAAATAGCAATGAATAAAATTGAACTATTCATTTAACGTGTGAACAAGGAAAACACACCAGACCCTGTACCTTTTTTCAGGGGTAAATTATCTTTACCCAGATTACACCCTGGTCCCTGCGGTGGAAACAGAAATAGTTCCTGCAAAGCTTCCTATTATTCAATGGGAAAGTTACTGCAGTCAAAACGCAGCTTTGGTTTTCACAGATCCCCTGACAGTGTGAGCCCCAGGGGTCTGCGGACCCCCATTTGGGAACCACATCAAATTATTTAGTTCTTAAACCATTTGAATGAGGGAGATAACCTTCTTCTTCTAGGAGTCAAACAGTTTACTGTAAGTTGAAGGTAACAACTCAAATGGAAACTGTGAGGTTACTAACGTGCCACCTCCTCAGATGTTGAGCAGAAAAGAGTGTGCGTAATGGGTGTGGTTCTTCATCTGTGTAAAACCCTCCATACAGTTCTGAGAACTGTTATAAGGGGAAGATAATAGTTTAACCTCAAATTAAGAGTCTATATAAGCAACTGCAATGGTCAATATTTTAACTTTGATATTAATGAAAAAGGAATGAAACCAATCAATAAATATAAATGGTTTTAAGTGGTGTTGCCCTTTCTAAATTTTATACACGTGCTTTTATTTAATCTTTTGTAAAGGTTGTATTCCAGGATAACATTTGACATTTGATCATCACACACACACACAAAGGCTCTAACATTAGTTGAATATTTATTTGTATTCTGACGTACATGGTACCCACTGGCAACCATCAATACACTCATGTAAACACTGAGTCATCCGTGCTTCCGGCGGGTACTGAACGCCCTCTTGTTTTACACTGAAAGTGCTGTTGTGGTTATTTGAAAACTTTAATATCGTTGCATGAGCAGGAAGGATGAAGAAAATACCACAGGGGTCGTTACATTATGAAATATGTGATATACTTTTACTCAGAATCATATAAAGTTTGCCAACATTTTACTCAACAAATAAAAACACGAATGCGCTCAAGTAAATGAGCCCCTTATGCAAAGGTCTACTACACCAATATGGTCTCGGCCTCTGAATCCATTCCAGCTGCTTCTTCTTCACCAGCGATGATGTGGCTGCAGGAGGCGGGGTCTAGCATTACTTGCGTGCTCTGATTGGATCAGTTATATTGATTTATAAAACATTTTTTATACAATGTGAACATATAATGCAATGCTTTGTGACAATGCAATGGGGTAGAAATGACAGATTATTGCTCATTTACTAATTAGAGTAAAAGTGATGAGTACCTGAAAATGAAGTTGAAGTACTTCAGATTCCTGATCGGTTGAAACTGTCCCTTCTTTCTCTTTCTCTCTCAGAGCTACATGAACCTGCCTCCAGATAAACTGCAGCTACTGAGTCAATATGACAATGACAAGAAGTGGGAGCTGGTCTGCGATCAGGTAAGAATGTTTGTGCTGATAAATGATAATGTGTTGGTTTCATGAATCCAGGATCCTTGTGCTGGAACCTTCACTTTGGCAGTGTTGATACAAAGTAGCTCAACAGAGTGGATATGTGATAAAGAGCAGAGCGCAGCGAGAAAAGCGTACACCACAGGTTCTGTGGTGGCGTGTGATAATAGTGACGTTGGCATGGAGACAGAGAGCGATTTGTAACTCTTGCCAATAATAACTTTGCACCCACAAGTGTTTCCAGTGACTACCTGTCATGAATTTTGAGTTGTTGTTAAAAACTCACTGTCAAAAGTGACTTCTCGACTCAGTTCTGTGTGAACATTTCTTTCTCAGGAGCGTTTCCAGGTGAAGAGTCCCCCATCCACTTACCTGACCAAGATCAGGAGCTTCTACCAGGATCAGGGAGGGGTGTCCCGCAGGGTCAGAGCAAAGCATCATCCTCCTTTCTCATGTCTGACGCAGCTCTAGTTTTCTACAATGGTGTCTTAACTCTCACATGTTCTGCTTCTTTAGCTGAAGAAAAGGATCCAAGATGCAACTCAGGTTCTTAAGGATTTGGAGATTTCACTCCGCACCAATCACATTGGGTGAGTTTGTTGAGTTTAGATGGATTTTTTATCTTTTTATGTCATCTTATGGGGAAAAAAATATGTTTACAAACCTTAGTACTTTGTTGTTTAGTCTTATCTTTTAGTTTGATTATTTTATCATAAAATAAACATTAGAGAGGAACATGAGCTACTGGTTTTATTTCTTGTGAATTAAATGTTTAATTTGTAAAATTTAAACTTGCTTCAAATCCAATCTCAGTGCGGAATCTGAGATATGTAATTCATTATCTTTCTCTCCTCATGCTTTCTTCTGCTTTGGTTCTTTTTGTGTAGATGGGCCGAAGAGTTTCTCGACGAGCAGAATAATGGTCTGGGTGTCCTGGTGGAGTATCTGTCTCATGCCCAAAGTGACGCCTCGTGAGTACAAGCTATCTCAGAATCTGATGCAGATACATTTTTTTTATTTATCACCATTTATTCTCGGTTCCTGTTCCTTTGTAGGTTCGATGTGGAGAGCGTTGAAAATGGCGGCACCCTGTCGGACAGAGGAAAGCCAGCAGAGAGGTCCATGGAAGATTTGACCAAGAGCTCCAGCGTCTCCCATTCACATGGGATGACCAGAGCTGCCCGAGCGCTGACTGTGAGGTAAAAAGGCTTCGTAGCTGTTCACAGTCCACACAGCACAGAACACAGCACTCAAACATTTGTAAATATCGCGCCCTTCACATCATGAATCTTATTAAAGAGGAACTCACATCTCATACAGTTGTAATCCTGGTAGGGTAATGACATGGGCAGATCCAGGGCTCACTGGCTCAAGCTGAAAACTGATGGGCCCCTGAAGTCCTACCAGTAGTCTATTAAAAAATAAATATTACAATTTGTCTTGAAAAAGCAACAATTATTCAAACCATAGGCTGTGTGGCTATAGAGCTAACAGTAAACAACTAATGACCTAAATGTGCACCCTCTGGAATCCGGAATTGTGCATGCTGGTCGACAACTAATCAAATGAAGCCGTGTTAAATAAAGTATATGAAATATGAAACAAACTTAACTAAATCAATATGTCTTTATCCAACTATCTGCTCTCTATACGTTCCTCTTAAAACTGAGACAACAACAATTATAACACCACTTTCAAACTCTGGCGGAAGTCGTGTTATGATTCCCTGTTTTTGTATGTTCTGTATCTAACTTCCAACTTTCTGCACGGACAGTGACAAGTGTCAAATCACGTGTGCAATTTGTGCTCCACAGAATAAGCTCCACTCTGGTGAACAAAATGAACAAAAAGTCCCATTCATCCAACCAGAGAGATGATGTGCATGTGTGCATAATGTGCTTGAGAGCCATCATGAACTACCAGGTAGAGTCATACTTCCTTACTTTACAAGAACTGGGAGGGGATTTTCATAATTCCACTTTTGCCACGTCTATTTCACTTTACACACATTTAACCTTTGTCATTTTCAGACTAGTTTTTCCTCTTTCTCTGAATCTTTAACCAAATCATCTCTCTTCTCACTTCCCACTTGGTTTTCAGTCCGGTTTCAACCAGGTGATGACTCACCCCCGCTGCGTCAACGAGATCACCCTCAGTCTCAACAGCAGGAATCCCAGGTGAGTGCGTCTGTGTGTGTGTCAACGTGTGTGTGCGTGTGTAGTCTATCTCTGTATCCGGAGTTCTCAGCATCACTCTCCTCTGCCGCAACAGGACCAAAGCCCTGGTCCTGGAGCTGCTGGCGGCCGTGTGTCTCGTCAGAGGAGGACACGACATCATTCTCTCTGCTTTTGACAACTTCAAAGAGGTGAACAGACTTTTTTTAATTTATCAGTAATATGACCTCACCCAGATATGTGGCATCACTTGACTGTTATTCATTTAGTCCGACCTTTTGTCTCAAACTTCCCTTCTTGCATTACTCACCCTGGAACTGACACACTCTACCCCTCACGTGCACTGTGGTCATAATTTTAGCACAAGTAAAACAGTCATGCCTGTGTGTTTGGGTGTAATGCTAAATCTGGTGCAGAGCTAAGAATGTACAGGTTTAAGCTGACTGATGAAGCCTAATAACAATACCTTATTTTGCATATATTGTCCCCTACCCCCCCGTGTGGGCAACAATTGAAATGCATATTCAGATCAGTTTATGTCTTTTTCTCAGGTGAGCAAGGAGAGGAACCGCTTTGAGAAGCTGATGGAGTACTTCATCAACGACGACTGCAACATTGACTTCATGGTAAAGTCTACACAGGTTATTTCCTGGCTGCTGAGTTGCAGGTGTAGCTGAGATGTAACTGTCTACTGTGTCCGTCTCCAGGTGGCGTGCATGCAGTTCATCAACATCGTGGTGCATTCGGTGGAGAACATGAACTTCCGTGTGCATCTGCAGTACGAGTTCACTCACCATGGATTGGACAAATATCTGGAGGTGAGTATTTATTAAAAGTGGTCAGCGTAACCTATTGTTTACCGACAAGAACAATTTGATTAAAGCTGCTGCAGGCGCAGTTGTATAACAACAATGTTATGCTGACTGTTACAAGTCATGGGGGATTGGGGAAGCTAAATAAAACCAGATGTTGGTTCACGTAAATGTTGTTTATTATGAAGATGAAAAATACAGATGAATACTTTAACGAAAGGAGGGAAACGGGCAGAGAAGAGTTAAAGCAACCCCAACTAAAACAGCCAGCCCGGTTAACCCCAAGTATAATAGTTAAATACATGGAGGCTGACACAACCTGATCAGCACCAAATGAATATGCTGAATATGTACCTCATTAGCTGGTGGAGACCAAAAACAGAGCAAGATGGTGAATTACTTTTACATTTTATGATAACGTTGCTATGTAACTGTCTGCCACGTCAGCTTAAAAAGCATGTGTCTGTTGCTTGCTCACACCATTGGACAATATGAATTATACCCTGTAAATATGTATATTATGACTGTAAACGTGCAACAAATCTATTCTTAATGATACTTAATATAAATTAATGTATTCGTATAATAAGTCACTTGTTAAATGTCTTTGTGCGTTAGAGTCTGAAGCAAACCGAGAGCGAGAAGCTGCAGGTCCAGATCCAGGCCTACCTGGACAACGTGTTGGATGTGGGCGCCCTGCTGGAGGACGCTGAGAGCAGAGGAGGGGTTCTGGAGCATGTGGACGAGCTGCAGGAACACAACGTCCAGGTCAGCAGCCAGTTCTTAAAAACCAGAGGGACTTCAGACTCCTAATGTTGTGATGTTAAATTGGTGTTGTTGTGCGTTGTGTTGCAGCTGAGTACTCGGCTTCAGGAGATCGAGAATCAGACGACAGGCCGATTGTCTGAACTTGAGACGCAGCTCATGCAGGCGACCAAAGAGACGGAGCTGCTCAAAGTAAGTGCTGCTCCCTGACACGAACAGTGTTTAATAAGATTCATTAGCCAACCAAAGCACAGCGATTAGTTATAATGAGGCCAAAAGAGAGGCAATTCACTTTTTTTGAATAATCCTAATTTGAAAGGAAAAATAGAATCATCTTTAGCAGCATGCAGAGACTGAAACATTACAACGGTTATTTGATGGATAAATGAGTGTCGCTACATCCATCAAGTCCAAGGGGGGGAATGATCCAAGGGATTTTACTCTAGCGCC
This sequence comes from Platichthys flesus, assembly GCF_949316205.1. NCBI lineage: Eukaryota > Metazoa > Chordata > Actinopteri > Pleuronectiformes > Pleuronectidae > Platichthys > Platichthys flesus. The sequence continues at coordinate 12,854,203 of NC_084960.1, read as the reverse complement.
TACGTCAGAGGGATTTTTTGTTTAAAATGGAATTTCTCATAGTATGGGATGTTATGAACTATTGGCGTTCCACCAAAGGTCATTCTTTTTAGCAATATTCAAAATAAATTGCATTTCATTCAGCCTCAGCTATATGTACTGTTTTGTGCTAATTAGTAAATGTCAGATGTTTATAATTTGTAAATTAGCTCTTATAAAGCCTGAAGACAGACAGTGCATTATATGCTCTTTGTGGAGCTGCAGTAAATTGTTCATATCTTACAGGAAAGCCTGCGGGAGTCCTGTTCACAGGTCAGTAGTCTGCAGCAGAGAGAAAGAGAGCGAGAGCTGGACCGCGAGAGGGAGAAAGACAGGGAGCGTCGGAGCTCCTCCACCCCTCAGACCGTCTCAGAGCTGGAGGAGAAGGTCCACGAGCTGCAGGAGAAGGGCCTGATCCGACTGGGGCGCAGCGCCTCAGGAGGTCTGGACATCCAGGTGGTGCCCGTCACTGTGGTCGAATATGTCCAGTCCCCCGACCAGATCTCAGTCACTCAGCCCAGTGACTCAGTCGACTCAGCCCCCCCAGCGGCCGGCCTCCCTTCCTCTCCACCACCAGCACCTCCTCTTCCGCAGTTTGCCTCGCCTTCTATTCCAGCGCCTCCCCCACCTGGTGCTGGACCACCACCCCCACCTCCCCCGCCTCCACCACCTGGTGTTGGACCGCCACCCCCGCCTCCCCCACCTGGTTCTGGACCACCAGCCCCGCCTCCCCCACCTGGTTCTGGACCACCACCTCCACCTCCGCCACCCGGTGTTGGAGGCGCACCTCCGCCTCCCCCGCCTGGTGGTGGAGCCCCGCCTCCTCCCGGAGCTCCAGACGCTCAATCTGGTAAGGAGTTTGGAGGAAGAATCTGAAAAGAGAAAGAAACCCTCCCGAGTTGGAAGCAAACGATGAGAAAAAGATCTCTATTTAATTAGTTCTTCTCCTATTTCAACAGGGTTAAAGAGCAAGAAGCCCATTCAGACCAAGTGCAGAATGCCGCTATTAAACTGGCAGCCCTTAAAGCCGAACCAGGTGTTGGGCACGGTCTTCAATGAAATAGATGATGAGCAGGTCTTAGAGGTAAGAAAAAGCATCCTCCATTTTCCATTTCCTACTCAACAGAATATCCCCAGATGAAATTTCAGTTTGAGATGAGACGTTGAAATGATTTCCCTGTCTCTTCTTGTGCCGACATCAGGAGCTGAACATGGACATGTTTGAGGAAATGTTCAAGACTCGGGCTCAGACTAATCCGACAGACTTGTCCAATGTGAAGAAGAAGTCGGTCAAGAAGGCCCCCAGCAAGACGTCCCTGCTTGAGATCAACAAGGCCAAGAATCTGGCAATCACGTTACGCAAGGGAGGAATGACTCCAGACAAAATCTGCACCGCCATCGACACGTACATTCCTCTTTCTGAAAATATCTTCACTAAACAGATTCATATCCTCTTCATCGCTCTTTCTCTTACCCTCTAGCTGATGTGGTGTTACTGTTTTCCGCAGGTACGACCAGGAGGCTTTATCCCTAGACTTCCTGGAACTGCTCGAGCACTTCATACCGTCAGACTTTGAGATGAAGCTGCTGGTTAACTACGAGAAGGACGGCCGCCCGCTGGAGGAACTGGCCAACGAGGACCAGTTTATGTTGCGCTTTGGGAAGATTCCTCGTCTGAGCCAGCGGATAAAAACCCTCACGTTCATGGGCAATTTCCCGGACACTGTCAAGCGCCTGCAGCCGGTCGGTTTGTTAAAAGTGCTTCGGCTTTGGTTTAGAAGAGACATGAGATTTTAACCAGATGTGTTGATTTTGTGTATTTTTTCTTCTGTGGTCCACAGCAACTAAACTCCATCATTTCTGCATCCATGTCAATCAAGTCTTCATTGAAGCTGAAAAAGATTTTAGAAGTAAGTAAAAGACGTATGTACTGATGTGGTTTCCAAATATGCAGGGTTTGAGTAAGTCATCTGGTGTGTTTCCCCCTCAGATCGTCCTCGCCTTCGGTAACTATATGAACAGCAGTAAGAGAGGCGCGGTGTACGGTTTCCGGCTGCAGAGTCTGGACCTTGTGAGTGGACCTTGTCCGGAGATTAACTTTTTCTCATTTCAAGATAACCTCGACAACCAACATTTTCAATAATGTGCTTTTCAGCTGTTGGAGACCAAGTCGACTGACCGCTCGCAGACGCTGCTGCATTTCATCACCAACATCATCCAGGATAAATACCCCGACTTGGCTAACTTCCACACCGAGCTACACTTTCCAGACAAGGCAGCGCTTGGTACACGAAGACACATTCGGGTTAAAGAGCTGGTTTTTTACAGAAAATTTGCAACGATGCTAAACTCATTCCTCGTTCTTTGCCAGTTTCCCTCGACGGCATTCTTCAGGATATCCGCTCGTTAGAACGAGGAATGGAGATGACCAAGAAGGAGTTCCTGGTGCAGGATGACAGCCCCGTGTTGAAGGAATTCATCAAGACAAACTGTGAGCAGCTGGAGTCTTTGATCAAAGACAGCAAGACCGCCCAGGTTAGCCCACAGCTCTCATCGAACTTACACACAACGCTGAACAGCATCTTATCACGTGCTCAAACACATGCATTCTCTCCAGGAGGCTTACGGCTCCGTGGTGGAGTATTTCGGAGAGAACCCCAAAACAACGCAGCCTTCCATGTTTTTCCCGACGTTTGTACGTCTCATAAAAGCCTACAAGGTGAGCACTTTTGGCAGGTTTGTGATTTTATCTGATGTGGTGTGATTTGAAATTTGAAATTGAAGTGGTTTTGCCTCTGGATTTAAACACAGAGTGCGCAGCAAGATATTCAGCAGAAAAAGAAAATGGAGACTGAGAGCCGTGAGGAAAAAGAATCGCCATCTCCAAACAAGGCAGGGATGCAAAAGGTACGAGATTTGAGGATCAGTGTTGAAGAACTATGCATCATAAATTTGAAACTGTGATGTCTCAATATAATATAATTTTCCCCAGGGGCCTATGATGCCCAAGATGCCCCAGATGGACCTGATAGCAGAGCTGAAGAAAAGGCAGGTGAAGCCGCAGGTCCGCGAAGGGAAGGACGGCGCTCTGGAGGACATCATCACAGGTACGTTATATTTCAATATGGCGTGTGCTGCCTGTTGCGATATTTAAAGTCAGGTGAATCTCAATGCGCTTTTCCTCGCTCTGCCTCAGATTTGAGAAACACCCCATACAGGCGGACAGATGTTCGACGCCCAACGCAGCGTCAGGACACTTGAGCCACGTCGGATGTGACTTATATGAAATGTACCTTGAATCCCAGTCAAGCATACAGACAAAATAACAATGTTTTAACAGTTCTGTAAATACATTTATATCAAAGTTGCATCATGTCTTATGACCATTTGTTCTGTAAATAGAGTTATGTTGGAACTTTTTGATATTTTTTAGTGCAAATCTTACAAAATCTTCCAGTGATGTTTCCTGTCTAACGAAAAATCCATGACTGTATTTTAAAATTAAACTTGTTATAACCATGATTCTGTATTTGGATATTTTCATCTGCAACAATCAGTTTCCATTTACATTCTCTTATGCTAAAGATGCAATCATTTCTAACGCAAACTCAGACATCACCACTGTACAAGAGAGCTGCATTTTAAAGTGTTCTGCGTATACACTTTTAATAAATATGAGCAAAATAGCATCTTGAATTTTTGCCAATTCTTTAGAAAATTGGTCCTGTAAATAAAAACATAAATGCAACAGTCTGTGTCCTTGTTTCTACATCTTGGTTAAAAACCACTGACCACTGATTCTGTATTTGCATTTTCTCAAATGCAGCCTCCACAGTTTATGGCTACAGTGTGAAGCAAACTCTGTACAAAAGATATGCACTTTAGTGTTCTGCATATATAGTTATATCAGAATAATGTGTTTTTGGCAACATTTTAGTGGATTTGTTCTGTAAATAGAGTTGGATCTATTTGATATTTTAATGCAACAGGCAATGCATTTGTAATGCCTCATATCTTTCTAAATAAAAAGAACATTGTGACTTTTTAAGTGTTTTAAATTGCTGAAACTGTATTTGTATTTTCTCATATGCGGCGATTAGCATTTACCTCAAAGCGAGAAGGTTCCTGGTTTCGCTGAAGTCTTTTGTGGGGAGTTCCTCCCACAGTCTATTGGCATGCAGATACAGGTTGGAGACCCGGAATTGACCATAGGTGTGTGAATGGAGACCTGGGTGTATCCCACCTCTCATTCAATGTCAGCTCGGGATAAGCACGACCCTCAAATGTATAAGTGGTATAGACTATGGACGTACGAAAGGACCATATGCAACATCCAGTTTGTATCCACTTGATCTGAAGCCGAAGATGCGATGGTTTCTGAAGTCAGTGTAAAGCAAACACAGATGCCAGCACTGTACAAGAGAGCTGCACTTTATTGGACACACAATCACAGCAAGTTATGTACAAAAGAAGGCAGGTTCAACTGCCTGCCGTCTTCTCACAGGAAAAACACACACATCTCACAGAATATCATGGCATCCACACTGATAAATTAGTATCTCCAGTATCAGTAGGCTTTTAAATTTATATATCATTATATTATAGATCTATTTTCTGTGTTATTCTTGTTCTTATGTCACACTACTCTACAAATGGGAGAATCACTCTTTTGTGGAAAGAGTTCACCAACGCTGGTGAACGTCTCTGGTTGGGCCGTGTTCCAGCTTTTCATACTCTTAGACATTCAGCACTCTATCCTCATCATCGTCATCGTCATCATCATCATCATCATCATCATCATCACCACCACATAACATCACAGTAGGACTGAACATGCCTGCGTCACAGATAACAGAATAATGTCGTCATTCTTCATGTTTGTAAACCTCTAACATAGACAACCACTTTCCTCTTCCTCTCGTTCTCATTTCTTCTTGAGAAAACATGGAGACAACATTTTTTCAACTGCACCGTGCGATTGCTTGAAACTATACATGCATTGTTTTGTATATAACTTTGTACCCATCGTCATAGTTTATTCATAAAACATCTTCTTTTGGACATAACAATTTGTTGAACTCGCTAGGAATGACTCGGCCTATTTACAAGTCAATTTTAGTTTTTCTCTGCTTTTTCGATGCCAAGGAACATCCACACATTCATGTAAAAACCTCATTTACATACTATAGAATGTAGGTTCATTATATATATATATATATAAAAAAAAATAATACAATGGCAAAGGAAGAGATAAAACGTCACGTAATTCCCTTTTTGATCCGTCGTGGTGGTTTTTAAACAAAGCTTGTGTTTTTCGCTCAACTGCTACTTAAAGCCGCTCGGTGGAACAACTGGAGCAGATAATAAGCGACGTCACCCAGTCCCACCTGTTGTGATGATTCAGAGCGTGTTGCCTCTGAACGCTTTCTGCACTGAGCATCCACACTGCTACTGTTCCTGTTCACATGCAAACATGGAAAATTAAAGCCTTTTTCAAACCTACTTAACGTCAAAGCAGCAAGGCTCTAAATGAGGCCTTCAGGCGAATTGACTCTTCTCTCACAGTAGTTGTGACAATATCTGACCATCTCCACTATCACTAATGCCAGCCAAACCACAAACACAACATGGGGCGAGAGAAAAAGAAAAACCACAGATACTCAAAACAAAACCCCAGAATTAAAAGATAGTAGCAAAATAAGCCCCGAAGCACAGGCACTGGTCCAGCCACTGACACCTCAATGTTACCCTTCACATCAGGAGGCGAAGGTGCAGACGAGCTGGACAAGTGTTTTCAGGGACAGGCTTTTCATAAATGAAAAAGAACATTAAAGTCAGTGTTCATAAAGAAAAGCCTAGAATAAAAAAAAATGAACTTCAGTGTATATTACAGAGGCTAACTCTTGTCTATACAGATATTTTTAAACAAATATAAAAATGTTCTGCATATGAATAAATAATCTCTTACAATGAGTTAAAAAAGAAAAAAAAAAAACATCTGTACAAAATGGTCACTAATATATAAAACCGAAGAGATGAGGACATTTTACAGTATATCATTTAATCTAGGCCTATATATATATCACACTTTTCTTCACAATTATAATATCATACACAAACATCGCACTTAGATATATTTATATATGTATATTTCGCCTAGGTTTGATTTCAAGTTTGCAATAGTTTTTCTGATTGCCAGGGGTCTCGACAACATGCCCTCTAAGCGTTCAGCCATGTTGAAATCACAGCAACACTTGTCTTGGAAAAAAAAAAAAAAAATGAAATAAACAGAAACCATTCCAGAGGGCGACGTCACGCGAATCTCGGAGGGTTTCATCTCAGATGTCACTTAGGGAAAAGCGATCAAGCGTGAACGCTTCCTCCCCAACGCTCTCCAGACGCCAATGCAGCAAATTCAACTCGGAAAAAAGTTATGGACTTGAGAGTGGAACAGCATGAGTGAGTGAATTTCTTTCATTTGACTTCACTCAATACGGCGAAGAGGGCTCGACCCCGCCTGGCAGAGCCGCAGAGCGCCCAGGGTGCGGCTTAATTCGCTGCGCTGCGGGCTCGCAGTTTTTGCACTTTGACAGATCTGAGGGAGTGTTTTGGTCACATGTCACCGCTGCAACCTGACAGACTCTGCATTGCGAGTGCTGTTTCTCTTTATGCTGCAGGGAAAAAAATGGGGGTTAGCCCTTTTTTTTTTGGCAGCCTCTTCTTTGGGTAAAAGTGTTATTCTGTCATTGCTGTCGATCTAATACTGTCACACAAGATCAACGGAGGTCTTCTGGCAAGAACAAAATCTCAGAGGCACTGGGAAAACAGAAACACTGGTACAGGTCCTTCTAGAGAAAAACAGGCAGGGGGGGTTTCCCAAAGGGTAAAAGCACTGTCTTGGTAAACGTGTAAGAGTGCTAATTACATATTGCACTGTTCATAACTGAGGCTCATCAAACCTTGTCCAAGCGCAGCCTCGACTGAGTGGTTTTTATCTCACAGACGCCCCGCACCAAAGACGAAGCAAAGGGAGAGGGGGGCAGGGAACGAACAGCCGCTTAATGGCTCCCTCACTGTCAAGCCCTTCCTCTCATCTCTTTGGGTCCTTTGTGTCACGAGCGCCCTCGATGGAGACGGCAACTCAAAGCCGCCCTTATTAAAGTAGCCTTCCGACACATGTCTCCACACTAATCCGCTCTCCTCACACTGACTACTCTTTGACATGAGCCCCTTTGCACATGCTTGATTCTCAATGCCACAAAGAATCGATTTGACACAGTCCAAAAGAAAAACCACTCTGTCTACGACTGTCGGTTCGACCTCGGCACGAAGCGACAACACAGGACAGGCGGCATCAAAGTGGTTCCTTGTGCAGGGGTCACGCTGACAGACCCATGAGGAGCTTTAAACTTCTGTCGCTGAGGAACTCAGAGGGCCGGACATTCATAAGTGTTTCATGTTTGAACATGCCGGTAATAAAAAACAAACGAGGCCACGGAAACATCGGGTAAATCTAATGTACAGTGTCTTTAATGTGAGGGAATGTTTTTCTGTCTCTCGCCCTTGTGGCTTTGTGCTCGTGGTGATCAACCAGATGCTATAAGTGAAAATTTGAGTAAGAAATGTGTGTGGGAGGAAACTGTGCTCGATTTATATTTCTATATTCTCCTCAACAGAGTTGTGTTGCATCTTAATATCTAAATATGTGCTGATTAATCTTTCAAAGACAACCCAAAGGGTGAGATGATGTCAGGAGTCATCGATTCACTAGAGTAAAGATACATTTTGTGCTTGTATAAAGAAGCTTCTTCAATAAGGTTCGGCAAATTGAAAATGTAAAAAATTCAAAACAAGGGGCGAAAACACAGCACATCCGATTCCTTCGAGGGGGGGAAATCACATTCCATATTTTAACCAGAGTGCTCCTTTCAACAGATGAGACTAAAGATGAATCATCACCCAAAGTATCCTGGAACAGAAATAAGGAAAATATCGACTAGCAGAGTCTGCGTGTGTTATCCGCAGCTGGGTGTGCTTGAGTCTTTGGGATGGTTTGGTGATGTCAGGTGCTAAAAATGCCATAGCAACCTGTGAGATGCTACAGTGGGAACATCCTGATTGTCATAATTCACTAGCTCGTACACACACACACACACACACACACACACACAGAGATTCAACATTTGTATATAACACCCCTATGAACATTTGTTTACACGATTTTCATTTTTCCCTTCTGTTTGTGTCTCTGTGCGGGTTTGTTCCATTTTTAAATAGACGTGTGCTATAATAGGACTGCTCCCTGCAGTGTGCTTTTGTAGGTATAGTGTTTTCATAATTAATTCCATACTTTCCTAGGGTATATCTGCATATCGATACTGTGACGTGAATTCCTTATGCAGACAGTGTTGTGTACACTTGCAACCAAGCGCAGGTCAAAGGTCAGGGACAGACATGTAAACTCTTCACGCAGTGTGTACAAACAGAGGGGAAAATGTAGCACCAGTTCAGAATGTAAAACACGTGTGATGCAAGAAAAGCCACAAGTGCCTTTTGAACGAATAACAGCTTAAAACCACAACCATCACCTCAACCTACTTTAGATTTTTTCTTCTTTTTTTTTCTGAGCGGGCTCACGTTCTGCTGTGATGCAGTTTAGTGAGAGTAATATTATCCAGGACACACACGACTACAGGACTCACTTTGTGATTATTGCGTTCTATTTTCTATGATAAAAGTCACAGATATTATATATCTACTCCACTAACGACCCACTGAGTGAGGGTATATATGAGATCGGTGCTGTCAGTTATCTCATCAGCTTATAGCAGGCAGCTGGTGGGAGGGGAGGGCCATTCGTGCGCTCTTGGGCTGGGAAACTGGCAGTATGAGTGTGTGGGAGAACTTCAGAGAAACTGGGGAGCCAGATCAGAGGGAGGAAGAGAGTGACTCCATTTACAGGGTGGTAGTTCTTTCCATGGAAATATGATGACTCTGCAAACTGCAGACAAAAGTAGAGACAAGGAAGAATAAAAGAAAATAAAAAAAATCGTTTAAAATGGTTATGGTTCATGACGATGTTGAAATGCGTTCCCCTGTGTCTTCATCCTCCTCTTCCTCACAGAGAGTTGCCGGGGGTGAGGTCCTTTTTCACAGGCTCGCTGCAAACCTCCTCCTCGTCGAGGCTGCAGCTGTCAAGGCTACGACCGCTGGGCTTGAGATCCCCAGAGGGGAGGGTGAGGGAACTCAGAGGGACGGGAGAGGAGGGAGACAGGGATGGAGTAGGGGTGGTGGGCGAGGGAGAGGAGGAGGGGAAGGCATCAGGAGTAGGGGAAGAGGACCGGCTGCTGGGGAGAGGCAGGGAGGAGGCTCGCTGCTCGCGCAGAAGCCGGTGATGACGGAGGGCGGAGGAGAGGAGCAGGGCCTCGGCGCTCAACCCGGCGGCGGTCAGGCTTGCCAGCAGCGCCTTGGCTTGACTGGAGGAGGCTTTCAGGGCCGGTAGCGCCCTCTCCTGGGGGTGCTTCCTCTGGCCAGGGGTTAACGCTGCTGAAGGAGAGGGCACTCGGCTTGAGAGAATGCCCGTTTTGGTGCCAGAGATGTATGGTTCAATACTGCCGCTGGTTCTGTTGGTCTCCAAGGCCTTCAGGTAGAGCAGGGACACAGGACACAGGAGGTGGGAGGGTCGGAATGTAAAGAGATGGTGTTTTTTTAGGGATCAAAAGGGGAAACCATGAAAATGTTAAGTCTTACAAACACTTGTGGCTGGGCACTGTCCCCTTCAGGCTCCTTCCCTTACCATTACAGTCAAACATGCCCGTGCATGCATGCTTGCACAAGCACATAAACTCGCACTCATCCACAAATGTACAGAGACTGGGATCCAGTGTCGATTTTAGAAAACACTTCAGAGATGTGAAGGGCGCTAAAAAAGTAATAAGGAGGCGGATGGAGGTGTGTCGTCGGGGTGAACATGAGAAGAAGGAGACTGAAGAGGCCGGACCCGGAGAGGTGGCTCACTGCTGCAGGGTCACGGTTTGCAATGGGTGGGCGATCCAGGAAATGCAGGGCGAGGCAGGGGTTTCACGCAGGGCGAAGGGTTGGGTGAGGTCGTGCCGCAGGAACAAGTGTCAAGAGGAGACAGGTAGTGGGGGGGGGGGGGGGGGGGGGGGGGGGGTAAAAGCGTTGGAAGGGTGAGGGAGAGGTGGAAACAGAACAAGAGACAAACACAGGAGATCGTTATTCGGGTTGATATCAGCATCATGTGTGATGTGAGATCTACACATGGTGACCAGACCTTTCAACACAACTTTTGTCATGAAGGTGGTCAACCGCAAACCACAACGTTGACCATCTTTATTTTGGCAATTGTTTTTTTAATGATTGTCCCCTCATTAAAAACAACGCAAAATACTCGGATGGACACACACAGCACCTCCCCTTCAGTCCCTTCATGTAATGCTGGAATCAGCCAGTAGGCAGCACTGTTCCGACATATGAAACTTGAGGGTAACACATTCACAGCATGTGTGTCGCTCTCTTTTACAGGTGGAGCTAAGTCGAATCTGACAGAAGCAGCGTGTATGTTTTTATTTGCCGGGAACAAAAAAAGCTAAATGTACTACACGGTTTAGAAAAGAGCGAGTCAATTTTACACGTAATGTTAAGGTCAAGTTTTACTGATGTTTTTTCCAAAAGCCGAAACAGGAAAAAGTTTTTCCTTTGCAATAAAAGTTTAAATAGTGTTTGTGTGAGGGATAATGAGGATTAGTCCTGTATGAGCGGAGAGCAGGTGTTCTCTAGTCTCGACCGCGCTGCTGGGAGCTTTTCACCTGCTCTGTTGCAGTTCCAGAGCAGTGCTGTGCCAACCATCCCCAGAGCCGCTCCTTCTGCTCGAGGAACCCCTCTCAAGCCCGGCCGACACGTTTATTCTGGTGTGAGGGTGCGGCAAAACGGCAGACGCTCTTCATCTCTCAGAGCTTCCTGCCAAAAAGTCTGCCTCGCAGGACAGGCCTTTCACAACTTTTACCTCATGCCCGGCACCTTTAATTAGGCCGCCTTGCCGGCAGAAGTAATAAGAGGCCAAACGGGAAAATGAAATGGGGTTTGGTGGCGTGAAAGTGATTCACATTGTCGTGCCCTCCTTGATCTGTGCCAAAGCAAATGGGGAGAAATTGTGGTTTTGAACTGTCTGTTCCTATCCGGCACTTTGATTTGAAGAATCCTCATGCCTGAAATGCTCTAATGCCTCTCAGTGAAGCTCCGGTGAACCGACAGTGTGGGCTCGGCGGCACAGAGCCCCATCAGAGAAGCTCTGTTTATTTTAACACCCGCAATTAACACAGACAGATACCATCAGTGTCCAATCTAACAACAAACCTGATCCTCAACACGTCAACATTAATTAAAGGTATCTTTATCTTATCTTTGGGGAGAGCGTAGCCTAGGGGATAGAGCGGGTGCTCTGCAACAAGAAGATCGCCGGTTCGAATTCCACTCTACCCCATCTGCATGCTTAAGTGTCCTTGGCAAGATACTGAACCCCTAGATGGCCCCTCATAAAATGATGAGTGTTCTCAAAAATGTAAGTCGCTTTGGATAAAAGCGTCAGCTAAATGACATGTAATGTAATGTAATGTATCTGCGACTCCAGAGCTTCAGGATCCAGATCTGACTCGGCTAATAATATTATTATTGTTAGCATTATCATTCCTACTATTATTAACTGGTGCTGCTTTTATCAATAACACCATTAATTCTGTAAGTATCATTATTTTCAATATGACGAACACTCGAATATGATGGTTACACAACTGTTCCTGGCCCCTCTCTCTCTCTCTCTCTCTCTCTCTCATACTGCGGGTAACCCTGAGTCCAGAGCTGCAGGATCTATTATTATTACTATTATTATTCATTATAAATATTATTAACACTAATCTTATCTGGTTTCTCTTTTACATTATGAGACTTCATTAACAACACCATCACATCTATAATTGTCATTTTTATTATGTTTCATTATAACAATCAGTCTGTCAGAGCTTAATCGCTTACACAACTGTTTCTGGTCTCTGTCTCTCTCACTCTCTTCACCCCCCCAAACTCACTCTTTTCTATTTCCTCGTTCCCTCCCGCCGCTCCTCTTTTCTTCTGCTCACCCCAACCGGTGAAGGCACATTTAGTCTGGATCTATAAGAGTTTTTTTTTTTTTTACTCTTGCCAAGGCTTGCTACTTGTGGGACTGGTTTCTCTATAGTATTGTGAGGTCTACGGTCCACGCTGTAGAGAGGTATTTCATGGATTGTGGTCATGTGGTACAGCGGATTGTCCAATCAGATCTACAACAGCCCCAGCTTATTTTATCTTGATGAAACTATATACTATACAGAAGAACTTAAAATTGGCGAGGAGCTAAACGCCAGACCCAAATCCAAATAGTGGTGCCAGCGCATCTCATTTTATCCCACTACACAGGGTCCAGAGTGACGTCTTCAAAATGTTTAACTGTCCCTCAAGCTGGCTATCACAACATGTTAACAGGCACCAGCTGCCTTTCATATGCTGCTGCTGTGACTCTGCAGTTGCTGCCAGAGCCAGTCATTTTAAAGGAATTTATATATATTCAGATCAACTAATGTATTAGCTGGGGGCGGGACGACAACTGGGACCACATGCTCATTCCTTGAGATCGGACCCCCCACACAAAACGCCCTAGAATTTAAATTAACATTTGTTCAGAGGAGGTAAAAAAGAGAACTGAAACACCAACAGGAGCTGGAAGGAGGGTGAAAGTTTGGGGTTAGGTTTAAGGAGCAGTGTCCGGGGAAGGTTTAAGAGAAGAGTCACCTTTACCTTTAGCTGAGGGCCGAGTAGAGATGTCACCCACGGTGGGCATGTCTGATTGCCAGAACAACAGTATCAGTCAAAAAGTGATCAGCATGGGTGAGGGGAAGTAACTGCCTCATATTGGAATCATTTTGTGGTTATAGCTCAATAATAAAATAAATCAATCAATCCGTGGACGCTGGATGAAGGTGACTGATTGAACCTGACAGATTCTGCACAAATGTTTTCTTCAAAAATAACCGGCTTTTATTTTTAGTTTCAGAATGCATCACATCTTATTTCTTAGTGGCAATAATTAGGATTCATCATCGGAAAGGTCAGATGTCTGAAGTCAGTGATGAGATAAATAAAATAAAAAAATAAAACTGTGGCTGAAGTGAACGTAGAGTTGACGAAAGTTTCTAATTAGCTCTTAAAGTCTATATGCAAATGAGCCAGCCGCCCGAATAATTTGATGAGATGAACTGCAGGAAATCAGCATGTTTTTCATGCTCAATTTAAAACTATTCAGGAGACAGATTTTGCTTCATCCATCTGTAAACAGAATTGTCAGGATCTGTGCTGTTCTCTTGGTTTGACATTGAAGGCGCCAGACCCCCACACCCCCCCCCCCCCCCAACAAAAAAAAAAGAAAATATTTGACGCTATTGCAAATGTAACAGTTTGTGGAAAACAACAACACAACACTTGATTCTCAGCATCGTGACTTCATTAAGGTTTCAACAGGATTTCAAAATATGTGTGTTGTTGTTTTCCACTGAGCCTGTGTTACTGGACTGGAATTTTCACATTCAAATAAATAAAGCAGACAACATAACATATATAAACACTTGAATAAAATTAGAAAAAAAGTTTAAAAAACAACAACTTGCTACATATAATTATTACACTGACTCACAACCACTTAATTATTTAGGTGGCATAATTAACAAGTTATTTTCAGTGTCTGGGGTTATTTGCAGCTAGATGGTAGATTCACAATTATTTTGACTTATTCGACTAGCAGAAGTATGTTTTATGATGCAAAATAATATAAAACAATAATAGACCATTCATTAAAAAAAAGGGTATTTTAGAAGCAAAAAAATATGTTATTAAATAAATGAATTCGATACATTAATATCTTAAAAATATCATTTAACAAATAATTTTATAAGGACAATTATGATAATATAGTCAGTTTGAATGACTTAGTTGATTCTTCAAGTTTAATTTATATGTTTTTCTGAGTTTATTAATGTGACTTTTTATTTAATGTTGCACTTTATGTTGCCCTGTACTTGTATTGGTATTAAGAACAATACAACCACATTTGTTGGCAGCTTTATATTGAAAGAGCTCAGATTATCTGAAAAATGTCCTATGCTTGTTTTTGTTTCGACAAAAATTTCTCATGTTCTAATTGACAGTTTGATCTCTCAACAGCTCGCTGCACTCCAAACTTCAAAATGCTCATTCAAATCTCAGCTATTGGCACATTGAGAAGACAGCTCACTGTGGATTCTCTTGGTTTCGGTCACTGTTGTGATTTGTCATGCAGTTGCAGTTATATTCCCACCCCAGACGGCGTGGCATCGCCTTCACACGCAAACTATTAGTTTCGAGTGTCCATTTCCTTTGAGGCCGGCGTTTCCACACAAGCGGCGTCTTTTCACTGTGTCTGTTTTCAACAACTCTGACGACGAGGAGTGTTTGCCGTGTGCGACTGTCACACTACAATAACGGGATTAGTTTTACTCCCACAGGACAAGTGTGAGAATCCATTCTGCTTTCAAATGACAGGGAAATAAAAGACTCTGACTGGGGGAGTGAAAAGGAGAAAGGGGCAGTGTGTGTAAATTGCAAAGTGCAGAAAGCGGAAGGAGGAAGTAGACATAAAGAAGAGGAAACGAGGAAAAGACTTAATGATGGTGAAAGATAACTGTCCACTTCATATTGAATAATCAGTGATTGCCACCGACTCGAGGGGCGATTATCACACCGCGCTGCAGAGATTCCCTCCTATCTTCTCCCGGTCTGAGGCGATGAAAGCTTCATTATTCCCCCCATCTCTCAAATCTCTCTCTCTGTGCCAAACACATTTATGTCCCTGCAATCTCTAAGAATGAATTTGTGTGGGAATGGTCTGTCACATTCTGAGCAGTATGGAGGTTTAGGTGCACTTCATTGCTCCTGCTATATTTTAAATGATGTTGACATTATGCCTTTTTCCCCCCCTCTGCCCGGGCATTGTGCACATATCTTCCTTTGGCTTTACTGGACTGACATGCTTCAACAGTTCAATTTCCTGGGCCCTGGAGACCATCACCCATCCTTATGTCCAGTCTTTGCCTACGTTCAAGCACTCAAATTAAACGTTACAAAAAAAAGGATTTCAGAGTCAGTTATCAGGCAAATGTATAAGAACACATATTTATAAATAATGTCTGACTTTCTGCCAGGAATTAAACACAATGTTCTGCATGGACGGGTTGATATCCTTATCACAAACAGGCCACGGTCAACATTTTTAAGTCCAATAAAACCAAATTTAAGATGTGCACCATTATCATTACTATTTTACATGTACTTTGGGGTTTATGATCTACACATAGATAGCCACCAGGGGGAGATCGGGATCGTTTGGATTCACTTGAAGAAGCTGTCATGTCGTCCGTGTATATATAGTTTATTATATTTAATATTATTTAATTATATATAAATTATATATAATATACTATATATAAAGCCTGTTTAGGTAATTGAAGCGTCCACCTCCTCAGCCTGTTGATCTCTTCAAAGAGTCATGATAACTAACTTTTGAATAATGTGATTTCACCATCAAAGGATTTGAATTTATATTTACGACTATCATTATGTTAATGCTCATTAATACCGTTTTCATAGTATTAATTACTTAAGATTAATTAATTCAAGTATTAATTTATAATTATTAAGAAATGTCAAGCTTATCTCTTGAATATTACACATTAAACATATTCTGATAATTGTGGGTTAAGGAGTTTGGTGGATTTGCATTTGTGCTTTTGTGGTTAAGAGGCATGGTAAAGTCTTTATTATGTGTGTGTGAGTTACAGTTGGGTGGGTCGGCCATTCTGGAGATTCTGGAGGTTCAGATGCAAACTTTTTAAATGTTGAAAGTTTGCTGAAGTTGTGTGGATATGACAAACAAGGTCATCACACACACCTATTATATGGTATATGTGAAAAATGTTTTTAATTTCGTTGCACAGCCGAAGAGCTCACCGTCCCATCTGTCTTGATTTATAACAGACATGGGTCATTACCTCTATTTGCCCCGATTGGTGAATGAGACCACATTGATGTGAATTGTCTATATAATGATGATTATCTTCATTTTTGTGATTTTCCACGACCCTATTATGTGCAAGCTTTCTAGAAATAATGGCTCTGGCCTGGGCTGGCACTATCACAAAAGGCAACCGATATTATCCAGAAAGAACCGTACTGTCCCATCTACACCCACTGGCCCAAACAATGTTAAAGATGATACCTGCTGCTGGCCCTGGATCTTCAGGAAGTCCTCTCTTTTGCCGCCTTTAGTCTTGTCTGTGCTGTTCTGCTGCAGGTGCTTCAGCTTGGAGGTAGCCGAGGTGTGGAGAACTTTACCGACGCTGGAGACATTCCCTCCCTGAGGCGAGGAGGAGAGAAAGTGTGAATCAGAGCGTGGAAACACAGTACATGGTAGTACATCTCATTTCTCCTCTTCAGCGGCTTTGGTTTATGCCAAACGAACACATAAACTCCTGATTGCCTGATTCCAGCAAGCGAGTCTCTCCCCTGAGACCAATGACTTTAGCTGGGATCGGCCGATATCAAACTGAACTATCCACAGGGTTCCAGCATCGATCAGTAGAAAATGACAGAGTGAAGAATAGAGGAACGCAGCATCAAAACTGACATTGCTTAGCCTAGCCTCACCGCAGGATCTGAGAGGCAGTGTGCTTAATGATCTTTCCCGCTGAGTTACTCTGTCAACTGACTCTAATACGCACAAAAACAAACAGACATTCAGTCAACTTTCCATCCAGCTGGGCCTCCTCTGCACACAGAGACATTAGCTGAAAGGAAAACTAATAAAAGATTAACTGTACTAGTCTCAAATTACTAGGTTTTCTTTGCTATGGTAATTCCTGTGCGTCTTCCTCCCTTGCAGTCTTGATGTAATGTAGAATTTCAAAATATATATGCAGAACTTAATCGTTGATGGATGAATCCTCATTCAACTGTCCTGTTTAAAAACTGAACAGCAATGGGGCTTGAAAGTGGATCACTTGTCAGTGTGAATTTGGCGAGTGCGCAAGTAAGTGTCGAACAAGAGCGGGACGAGGGGTCATGTAGAAATGATGAACACGGTGGAAGTTGGGGTGATGAAATTCTGTGTCAAGACCCTGTAATCCTCATCCAGTGCACGTGGGAATGCTCCCTGCCTCGACATCAGAGGCCTGAAACGCACCGTGACAGTGGGACTGTCAAGTGAGGCACCCTGCCCTGATTGGGAGCAACGGGGGATACTACTACGCTGGCTGTCAGGACACCTCGGCAAAGTGGCAGCTGAGATGGCAGTGCAATTTTGATTATCACCGCTCTTTAGTTGAGTTACAGGCTGCTGGAGGTGAGTTGAAAGGAGGCTACTCGCAATGTCTGGTAATAGAGTTAAACATGTAGTCGGTAGTTATTAACAAGAAGTGTATTGGAAGTGATTTTGGCTTTGGTGTATGTTCCGATGAAGGTTTTACTAATGCTGGAGTCAGGACTTAAGAAGAAGTTGCTTGCGATATTTAGTTTACCTTTCTTTTAAGGAAGACATATCATACTCATAATCAGATTAATAAGTTTGATTTGGGTTATTATCTTTAAAGGCCCTAATGTTCAGAAAACACATGCCTCATATTGTCCCATTGCTGCAAACCCTCCTTTCAGCCTCTGGTTGAAACACTTGGTTTTAGCTCCTGTCTCTTCAAGGCCCCCTCCCAATAAAGCCCACTGATTGGCCAGCTCGTCCACTCTGTTATGATTGGCCAGCATCTCTGATTTGTCAACAGCCTTTGCAGAGCTTTTGCATTCACAAAAAACTGAAAAAGTATCATATGTCTCCTTTAAACCTGTTTGAGATCTTTCCCTACAATGTTTTTCTGAGGTCTGGAAACACAAACCGCCACGTAACTTTTGGTGAAACGTAGTACATCAAATATGCATTTATGTTTGTTTATACACAGCACAACAGCAGTCCCACATACATAGTCCCATGCATAGAGGGAAAGATTTGAATTCAAGGCAAAACAATGAGAAGAACCTAGAGGAAGAAAAAGGAGGAAGTAAAAGAAGAAAATGGAAATGTTTGTATTATCTCTGGAACTTTTCTATTCCCTGTGTGGTGTAACAAAAGGTTAGATAGGCAAAGTTTACAGGGTGAAAAAAAGTGCCAGTACAGATCAATGAAGAAACAATAAACAACCCCTGGGCCCAGCAGGACAACAGCTGCAGCACCAATCACAGCACAGACGAGAAGCGAGGAGTCTGTTGTCTGTCCCTTCTGCATATTTTCAATTACAAACACAATTTGGGGTCGACTTAATCAGGGAGCAGACATCAGAGGCTTCAAAGTCCCAACAACCACCCAGAGGGAATAAGTGAAGAGAGAAAATACGGCATGCTGCTTTAAAGCAGGAGTCGCCACAGTAGGTGAGAGCAATAAACCTGTGTCGATGCTGCGTTCAAAGACGTCGGCTTGGGTGGAACCGGAGGCCTCTTGGTCTCTGAGGTCGTCTGAGCTGGAGTTGGCTCAGCGTAGAGCTGCTCTGCTGAGGGATGGCCGCCGAACTCTATCAAGGTGTTCTCCAGCTCTCGAATGGTCTCCTCCAAGCTGTCCAGCCTCTTGTAGGTGCTGCGTCGCACATCTTCTGTTGTCCTCGTCCGACTGTAACTCGCGCTATTGGACTCAAGAGAACTGTTTACCCACCCCGGCTGTACTTCAGGAATCATCTCAGTTTCTGTGTTGTGAAGCGTCAGCCTCCTGTCCCCTGTCTCCATCCCTCTTTTCAGAGCCTCCGCCAGAGAGCTCTGTCTGACTGAACCCAGGGAAGATTTGACTCTGGGTTTGGGAACAGGCTTGGTCGACTCCAGAAGGGAGTACAGCAGCGTGTAGGCCTCTCTGACTGTTTGTTCCTCCGTGAAGAGTAGTAGGAGAGGTCGCTCTCCCAGCGCAACCTCAGAGAATTCTTTCGTCTGCGGTGAGATGGCTAGAGTCTTTATAACCTTTCCAGTAGTGTTGCTGAGCTCCTGGGCCTCAAAAGAAGACACCGCCCTCACCTCATGCTCCATCAACAGCAGGGCAAGCTCCTGTTTTAATTCCTTTTCCCTTTTAAGCTCTTGCAGACGAGAGCTTCCCCGGTCCTTTGATTTGGGCGCCTTGTAGAGATGACCTATCACATCTCGTGACGGAATCTCTTCCACAGAGCTGTTTGCCAAATCAATGACAGGATCCTCCGAGCCAGTGGGCGAAGCTGTGTCTGTCAACACGATGTGAGGGACCGGAGACAAGAGACTTCCCTATAAATGAGGAAAGCACTTGAGCTTTAAAGTCAAACAAATTTAATTAGTTTTAGCGCCAACGGATTCAAGCGAGACTGACGAGCACTGCACAATAAGAAAAGCAAAAGGGGGGAAAGAGAGGAGCTGGTAATCTCATTGTGTGTTATGTGTTCCTCGATAATTTCCCATTAACGGAAATGGCTGTTACAAACAAAACAACATCAGCGAGAATTGTAAACACGCAGTGGAGAACACACACTTTTTAAATGGGCGAGTAGGTTTGCGTGTACAGGATTGGTTTCTTCCGGCACCGTGCAGGACTCTGCAGGTCGTCCGCTATCGAGGGTTTTTAGTTCATCTTCATGGACAGCTGTATTTCCAGCACAACAAATTTTTGTGGGCGACCCGTCCAGCAACATAGAGCAGAGGAAATAAACTCAGTCTACGACAAACGTAAAACCAGTGACATCCAGATTAGCGGGTATACTTGGGTTTTTAAACAACACCTTTCTACTTGCCAATGTAGGAATTCATGTATCTATAGTATTTTTTTTTCACCAGGTGAGCCATGTTTGATGTCACGAATGTGATGGGAACCACCGTGTAAGAAACCAAACTGACACGGGAAGATGCCCATTGTTGCATCTTGCACTCTGGGAAGAAAATAATGCGGTTTCACAAATAAAGAAAAAATCATGAATTTAGCGCTTTCACTTAGTCATGTTTTTATCATTACCAGGTCAGAGCCAATAATAACCTGTCTACTGCAGAGTAATTTAACCCCACAGTGAATGTCGATTGTTTCCAGCCCCCCTGCACACAGAAGCCAGATGCTAACGAGTGTTAGTGGGCTTTTCTTTTGGATTCCTCGTGTACGTACAAATACTCAAAGTACGTTATTAAAAGCACTATCAAGTCTCAAAACCAGCCACATTATGCAAATGAATAAATGCTTAATTGGAGTGAAAATCTGCCTCCGCTCTGATGTACTCTGCACAGGAAGAGAGCCAGTGGTGAGCAATAACATCTGCTGTGTTAAATTGAGGTTGAAGAGATGAGAGCAGTGCATGAGCGGATGTGTGCAGAGGCTGAGCAGTGAGTTAGAAGAGGTTAAAAGAAACAGACTGAGGTTTTATCCACAGCACCCGGGGTGTTACCTCGGTGCCCAGGACCCCAGAGGGCCACAGGTCCAGTCTGCGGGGGGGTTTGCTTTTCCTGCTGCGAGGGCTAACAGGCAGGGGATGGGGAGGGGGCACTGTGAGCCTGAGTGGGACTCTCTCAAACAGCTGGGGGCGGGAAAGGGGGAGGTTTAAAAACTGTAATTATACATGATAAAAACACAACAGCCTCTAAATAATCAAAAGAACAGTTGCCGATGACTCTTTGTTCCATCAAATTTCAGGCGGGCCATGTCACACCCAGTCTAAGCAGCCATGAGGGCCCATCTGTCTGGCTGTGATCTGTGAGCCCTGGGTGATGATGTGTGTGACTGAGCAGTATGTGATCTTTGGGCTCTCCCACCGCCACAGGGCAGGGGGACATCCGGCACCTGCTGCTTGAACATGTGGTGAGGACGGTGAGCATGTCTGCACACACATTCTACAAATGTGTGTGCAGACATACAGGCAGATTGTGGAAGTAACACAAATAATTACACAAAAAAAGGATGTCGTTTTCCCACCCATTGAACACACCGGTCTGTCGAGGATATGATCATATGATCAAAATGCACGGGCAACGTATTTGTTTACCTCCAATTCGGCAGCGATTCTCTCCTCCTCCCCTTCCTCCCTGTCCCCGGAGGCCAGTGTGGGGGGTGTCGATGCAGGACGTGGGTTTTCAGACACGGTCCTCCGCAGTTTTGTATGAGGCTTCTGGCCTTCAGTCTCGTCAGATTCGGACTTCTGTAATTATAAGAAACAAGGAGTCCAAAAGTTACAACCTGAACTTGTTACTGACAAGATCTAACGAGAACGTTCATTAATTCTACGAAGCAACAGCTCCCATCAGCTGGTCTAATATCTGTGGAAGCGTAGCTCTTAGAAAAGATCCTTATAGCATTAAAAGGCTTTATACTCCTACAGCACATGTACTGAAATCAGTCAAATCTACCTTTATACTTTTCCCAGCAGTGAGGGGCTCTCCGATGCGGGTGATCAGGCCTGGAGAGGTCGGGAAGCTCCGTCTCGGTGGCGGGGGAGGAGGAGACTTGGAGGGTTTCTCTGTGCGATATCGAGGCACTGTGAGTTCGTCTGAAACAAGACGTCACACGGGCCAGTTGAGGAAGGAGCAACCCTCACATACGTTGAGGTATCAGATATATGGCATTTAAAATCATGGATAACTCTTTACTTCATTCTGAATGCAACGTGGGGGGAACCTGTGAATTTATAAAAGTAACTAAAATGCTTAAAAATCATACTGAATCTGCAAAATTTCACATCTATTTATATTTCGTTTCATGTTTTAAACAGGATTTGATGACATGCACAGCTTGTAAAAATAAGATGAACCTAATTGGATTAGTTTAGACACACTTGTTGTTCTTAGCTTTAGAAAAGTTGACAAAATTTCAAAATGGAAGGTTTTTTATCTCCGCATGAAAATGTTGCCAAGTGAGGAACCGAATGGTGCGTCGTACCAGAGCCACGCCTGGACCCCTCCTTCCCAGAAAGCTTGTGCTGGGGTTTGCTGACGCGGTGCTCTGGGGTGGCCGTCCCACTCTGAGGGTTCTGGGAGGAAGTTGTGCTTGAGGAGGGTTTAATGTGCTTGGCAGCAAAGTCCAAATCGGGAATCGCCTTCAATAATTCAGCCTGGGTCTCCTCCAACAGCCGGTTGATGTCCTGAGCACTGTACTGGGTCAGACTGGCCCGCTTCTCTTCCCAATCCCGCTCTGCTGCCTGTGGGGTGGAGAGACGGATCTAAACACTTGACATGATTTGTAATGCTGGTCGTGTATGGTTGGGAAAAGCAGCAGAAGTCGTTCCTACCAGTCGGACCTCTACGGACAAAGCTTTGTCCGCAGCAGCGCGGCGCTCCAGCTCCTCCAGGGCTCTGCCCTTGTTGGGCACAGGAGGATAACTGTCCTTGTGAGAGCCGGACGGGTTCCCGTGGCTTCGGCTGAAGCTGGAGTGGGGGCTCCAGTTGGACAGGCTGTTGCCTCCCCCAAGGTCATTCATGGTGAGGGCGGGGCTAGTGGGAATGTCGAAGTCTGGAAACTTTCGCAGGTCGTCGTTGTGCTTCGATGAGGAACTGGAGAAGTCCTCCTGCTTCTTCCACACCCCGTCATTCGCTTGTCTGGCAAAAGGCAGAGGAGGAGGAATTACTTAATCAAGTCATGGATTATTCAAATATTTTTTACATTACATTACATGTCATTTAGCTGACGCTTTTGTCCAAAGCGACTTACATTTTTAGTACACTCTACATTTATGAGGGGCCATTTTGGGGGGTTCAGTGTCTTTGCCAAAGACACTTAGGCATGCAGATGGGAAAGAGTGGGATTCGAACCAGCAACCATCTTGTTGCAGAACACCCACTCTATCCCCTAGGCCATGCTCTCCCCATATTTCATATGGGGAGAGCATATTTCAAACCAAAATTGTTGCTGAACGTCCCCAACAAAACACAGGGAAACTTGGACTCACACCAACACTGGAAAATTGTCCAACTTGCTGTTTGCAACAATGATGAAGGGAAAGAAAACCTAATTGAGTTAAGCTCTTTTTATCAATGAGGTGAATTGAACCAGAGGGTTTTGGTGCTTTAACACAAGACCAAGTAGGATATGGAGACAGGCGATGCTAAAGGGCAGAAGTCCAGGCTCATCATATTATTGGAAAGCTGGAATTCATGTGACTGAAAAGAACCTTTATCTTAATGTCATTGAAATCAGGTCCAATAAATCCTCAAGCTCTTTTTTTTCTACAGACATGATTTAAAGCATTTCTCATTCCCTGGTCGGTTTAGAGCTTTGGCTGGGAAAGAATCAAAACGTCATAGTGGAAATCTTTGATCCGAATCAAAAACGGCATCTAAGCGTTCACCTTGGACAAAAATCTGTCTGTCCACCTGTGATATGAAAATCCATGATTTTTTGCTGACTCACATGTAAAGAGGCGAAAACGTTATCATGTATCTTTGGCCACTAGGGATCTCTCAGTCAAAACAAAATGTAGGTCTCTTCATTTGAAGACATTTTTGTGAAAAATTTAAAAACTCTATGGACAGTTCAGTATTCAACACACACACACACACACTCTCTTTAATGGGATGCAAAGGTAAAACAGGTGCTGATGAAGTGTTCATACTTGCGCATGGTGGCGAGGGTGTCGGTTACGCTCTTGCAGCGTTTTAACAGGGCGTCCAGTCTGTGCGGCTCCTCTTTCAGGAATTTGACGGCCTCCACTTCTACCCTGAGCACCACACGCATCTTACTCTGCAGGCCCGGGAACTGATCTGCAAGAGGAAGCGTGTAAAATGACAAATTCTGCTTGTCAAAGCCAATGAAAGCATTTTAATGTAGTCACAAGCCCAAAACCAGTTTGGGGGCACTGTAAATGGCCTGGGAGTTCATTAAGACAGCGAACAAACCGAGCAATCTGAGACTAAATGTTTGACAGACTGACAGTGGGTGACTGAATGATAATCAGGGCCTTGGTGACTAATTAGTGGATTATTCCAAACTGTCTGCCTGAGTAAAGGACTGGTGTTTTGTTTTGTTTTTCTCCCCGAGCACAGAATGTAAAATGCGCCGACGTGACTCACTTTTCAGTTCTGTGAGCGTCTCTCCCAGTTTCCTCAGAAGGGTGGCCTTCTCCTCCAGCTCCTGCACTGTCACAAGCTTGTGGTTGACGGATGACTCCTTCTGGATCTCCTCCACCGACTTCTCCAGGTCGCTGGGATGGAACAGACAGAAGGCTGAACACCAGGGATGCTTTATTACATTACTCATTATTCATCTCAGAATTTGGGCTCGGGCGGAACTCCTGCCAATAAACTGTGCCTCGTTCAACTGGCAGCTAGATTAACAGCTGAACTGGAGGAGTACAGACTGGTGTTTCAAAGTTTCATGCAACAACTGAGATAAAATGCGGGGGGAAAAAAAAACGAATATTGAGTGTGTCTGCTCTGTTCGGACTTGAAGTTAAATAAATCTGCCTGGAGTTATGTGTGAAATCAAAGCTATATGTATAATTAACCAAAAATAAATTGGCCATTAGCCCGACTGAATAACCGACGCTGATTAGCAGGGATCATCCGACAGAGCAACCAATTAGTCTGTGATCAAAATGCAGCTCGGAGGGAGATTCGGGGACGATTTGAGACGCTCACGGTCAGATCCAGGAATCATTACTGCGGCGAGCATTTCCACATATGAGTCGGCGGGCACGTTATCTGATTATTCAATCTCAAGGTAGCTCTCTGCTCTGAGTTTGCAGTGCCTTCAATTAGTTGCTGGACCATCTCATATTTTCCGATCTTAATAAGCATCTTGCTCTATGCCGGGCTTAATTACATTTCATCCTACCGTTGCATCACCCTGTAAGTCGTCTCATTATAAAACAGATATGAACGTTGTCATGTTTAAAGCAATTATTCAATACATGATCAAATCTCATCTGAAACCATATAACTGTCAGATTTTATATTAAACACCGAACCTGAGATCCCCCTGTGGTTTGGCAGAACAACTGAAGACATATTTTCTTTTCGTAACTACAATTTTGATTTAAAAGAAAAATTGTCATGAGATGTCTTCTGATCGTTTTTTTCTGTTACTGACTGGAGCTGCTGAATGATGAGCTCCTCCTCGTTCAGGTACTTGAGTCTCTCCTCCTCCACCAGGAGGCGCTGTCTCTGCAGAGGATCCTCCTGTTTTCTTAAGGCGTCAGCAACGCGCACATTCAGCTCCGCTTCTGTCCGCTTCAGCAGAGTTTTCACCGAAGCCTGGTTCTCCACCTGCACACACACGCACGATCACACATAAATTCAAACATTACAGGTAACTTTAATATTTGTTGGGTCATCAGCAGGGGGCGCTATAGACTCCAAGTACATTACCACCAACAAGGAGGTAATGGTTTAATCTGCTTGGAGGGGTGGGGCATGCACCAGGGAAGATCAGTTTACATTTTGGTGTAGATCCAGATCAGGGGGGGGACCCAGGATTTTCTATTTATAATGTATTTAACATAGCGAGATATGGAGATTCTACAAACTTTAGTTGATTTCATGGATCTTGATGAAATAAAAATCAGGCTCATCTAGGGGGGGTGATATTCATGAATGTGTGCAATCTGGTGCAGCTCCAAATAAAAACGTGGATCTAGTGAATTCAAATGTGGTTTCATAAAGGGACTAGTGGGCCTTGGCGGCGGTATGTGCTCCACTGAGGGCCATTCTAGTTTGGAAATGACTTGTATCACCGTTAGCCTCAGTGGCCTCGAGGAGAAAAGCTTGTTGCTGCCATCTCAGCATAACAACGGGACAAGAGGCTTTACAAAACACACCTCAGTGATTCACCCCGACTGCACATTTTATTCTGCCTCATCCTTGAGAGGGCAAACTGAGGCCTCATGCCATCGCTGCTTCGTGCGACTGCAGCCATTGCTCGGGACTTAACCCTTCCTACTGATCGCCTTGTTCTCGCAGGCACTAAAGCAGGTGGTTAACTCTGGGGTTGCGTTTGTAAATGTGAACGGTGCATATAGTATTTCCCTTCACAAAGAAAGCCGGGACGCCTCGAGGTGAATGAAGGCTGCTCCGTGACAGCAGCACCGAGCATAACCCCAGCTCGGCGCTCTGTGTTATGAATGGAATACTCTACACGACGAGTGGATGTAATACAACTCCCAAAGATGAAAGCAACTGGTAAGCAAGAAAAATTAATAATTGATCCGCCTCATGTTCCAGGAAGTGAGGCACGACAACAATATTGCTTACATTGAAAATTACCCTCGCATCACACTGCTGGTGGTGAAGCCGGGGTTACAATATGATATCGTACAAATGATTTATTTAAAAATAGAAAGAAATAGATAGAATTCAAACAAAATCTGGATGGAATTAGTGTCCCTCTCTCAGGTGCCTGTTTCTCCCGCACCTTTCCTCTGTATAATTCAGTAGCTGCATGCAAAATTGAAGGCGCTGGCCACCGTCACAGTGCGGCTCCGGGTGCAGAGGTCACAGCAGGGAGGGCTCTGTGGGTGCGGCAACACGTCGGCTCTCACCGCCTAGCCGGTCCGAGAGGCCCCTGTG
The DNA here is from genome assembly GCF_949316205.1 of Platichthys flesus. Classification (NCBI taxonomy): domain Eukaryota; kingdom Metazoa; phylum Chordata; class Actinopteri; order Pleuronectiformes; family Pleuronectidae; genus Platichthys; species Platichthys flesus. The sequence continues at coordinate 12,827,527 of NC_084960.1, read as the reverse complement.
ACTGCTGTCATGGAACAAAATAACAGCACGGCACACCGATGATCTGTCACTGCTGCTGTTACTCTGCCTTTTTTTTTCTACCCCCCCCCCCCCCCCCCTCCCCTCCTGCGGGATGCACTGAATCCTCTCCCGTGCCTCTGAAAGCATTTAGCTCCACATCTCTCCCCGACTCCTCCTCCGGTAACCATGGCACTGCTTGCATCACGGATAAATGGAATAAATGAGCACCTCCTCGCCGCTTCATTTTTTTCTGTGACTGCTTGTGGCTTTTCATCTGTTTCCACATCCTTCGTGACATTCTGTATTTCTGTAGAATGCTACACGTTGCAAACCAAGCTTTTATCTTTGTATTTCATTATTAATCCCCACAAGGTTCAATGCCCTCAATGTGTCAGGCGGCGCAGAGATGTCAACCCGCAGGTGTTATTTACTGTAGGTGCCGTATTTGATGTAAAGATCAAAAGATGCTGCTCCCGCATGTATGTGTGCGCGTTGCAACACTGGACAGTGTGTACCTGTGGAAACTAAGAAATCTCGTAGACTGATTTAGCTTTGGATCAATCTGTGGACAAAATGCATGATCTTCTGTAGTGAGTTAGGAGGGACCCTGAAAAAACACATTCTTATGTTGTGTTCATACAAGATTCCAAACTCTAAGGCTCATGCAATCTTGATTCACAGAAAACGTATGAAATCCCATGAACACACAAATGCTGTTTGAATAATCCACCGTACCAGCTGTAAACACGCTTCGCAGGCAGCAGGTCTTTTGGTAAAAAAGTACCTGATGACAACTGCACACACGTCTGTGGATTGTTAAGCAAGGGGGAAGAGATGTTGCTGTTGTTTTTAGTTATGACATCCGCCAAGGAGATTATGTTTTCATCAGTGTTTATTTGTACTGGGTTGTAGGATTACGCTACTGAACTAACTGCTGAACTGATGTCCATGAAACTTAGTGGAAGGATGTGGTAGGCGTTGGGGAAGAAGCCATTCAATTTGGGTGCGGATCCAGAACAGGGGGCAGATCCAGCTTTTTTCCCCCCACTTCCTTTAAAGTCCTGAGATTCTTTTCCCCCATTTCCCCTGATTTCTCTGAGAATAATTCATGGATCGTGATGAAAAAAAAAAAAAATCTGGCATGTTTAGGGGACTACCATTTATGATTAGTGCAGATCCAAATGAAAATCCAGATCTAATGAATTTAAATGTGCTTTCATGAGGGGACTGCTGAGCCTTCGCAGAGGGACACGCTCTACTGAGTGCCATTTAAGTTTTATATATTTTTTATTTTTATATATATATATTTTTCTCGATTTTGAGCACCTCAGATGAAATTCTAATTGCTTATATTTGATTGGGGTGGAGGCAGGAAGGCAGATTATCGGCCTTATGCACCGAGACACTGACAGTATTCCCCAGTCAAGAATAAACATATGGAAAGAGAACACACAGGATGAATGAACATGTGACTACGCTTTTACATTTAACATGCATGATAATCATCCTTTACTTGTTATATCTGTTATGTTCTGCTGCTCATACTATGATATCTGCTTTGAATTGAGATTCTGCCTTTTTAACTGTATATAAATTGTGAAAAATGGCTTAGTACATTTAATCTATACTCGAGTCGCTGTCCAGACCAGAATTCAAATACAAACTAAATAATAAAAGCAATCCTAGCATGACCTCTGTGTTCAAAAATCTCTGTTTGCCCCAGCGTTTATAAAAGCCGACCTTTGATTTTAAAACTGTATTAGAAGAGGTTTAACTATTTGCATGGCAGGGGAAAGGAGATTAATTATTAGGAATATTTCCAAGTATCTCCATGGCTAGACAATGGTAATGGTGAATAATTCAATGATTTGTCCTCAAATGGGAGTGCACACTCTTAAAGAAACATCAGTCAAATGTTGTTTCTGTCACAGTGGGCGGCATGTACCTGTGTCTTGCGCAGCTGGCCGAGCTGTTTGCGCAGGTCGCTGGCGTTCTGCTGCAGGCCGTGCAGGTGGAGCTGCATCTGCAAGCGGCCGACGCTGTTCACCTGGGTTGAGATGGAGGGTGGCGGCGGCATCAGAGCAAGCGGTCCCGATGGTGTGTGAGCTGCAAAATCACAGAGTAGGACACGGTGGGTCACCGGGAGGTCGTCGGGGAAACAAATTGGTTCGTTTGCGGGGCTGCGCTCCGGGGAGATTTGCAATCAGCCCGCTTGACACGCAGCGCAAACGACAACACACACACACAGAGTACACGCCCAGAGAAATGTACAAAAACTGGAAATTTGGGCGCACACAGGCAAATACAGTGTGGGTGCGTGAAAGCAACGGAAGCACCATACTCACAAAACTTGAATAGCTTACCAGGAAAAACATGAGCTCATGCTATTAGTAACCTATATACAAGTGCAATTCTTCTATTCAAAAGTGACACACAGGGGGATAACCATGCTCTTATCAAGGCTTTGTGAGTATGGCCTTTGACTCCCAAGCTATTCTCACACACACACTCTCACAAACACACATCAATACCGAAGTGCTCGCCCTGAGACAAAAACAACCCTCAAAGGAAAAACCAAGTAGGAGTTCAAACAGTCGAGAGAACGAGGTAGGGGGCCGGGCTCTGTGAAAACCAACCGGGAGGGGAACGTGAGGAAAGACACCGGCAGCTACCCAGAAACACCACACACCCATACACAGGGCAGGGAGATGTCTGATAGGAGAAACCAACAAAAAAGGAGTGATAAGAGAAAGAGATGGCAACTACCTTTCTTCTTCAGCCGTCCAGCTGGAATATAGAGAGAACGAGCCCGTTATCGAGAAATTAATGAGAGAGTGAGAAAGAGGGAGAGACAAAAAAGGGAAGAGGAAAGTCTTAAAAGTTCATATTTATAGAGCGGTGATCCTGGAGAGCGTCTTTATTGACTGCAGCAGAGAAATTACTCTGATGACGGCTTAAGCCTATTTGGCATTGGATCAATTTTGTTAAAAATAACTGTTTCCTTGCACAGGCAGTGTGAAGGTCTGGCCTCAGCGAAGGTTTGTTAGCACCAGACATACAGTCGGCTAATCTGAACACAGGGTAGAAGAGAGGAAAACAGAAACAGGGATGTAGGGAATGATAAAGCAATGAAATTAGGGGTTGAAAAATTATTCCGTCTGTATTTTAAATATGCTATCCAGAGACATGTTTGTTTTGTAAGTTAAATGACACGTTTTATAAGAATAACATCCGAGTCACAAGAGTCAAAAGGGAAACCTTTCAACTCCTTTTACGCGATCCGTCTTACATCCTCGCCAAGGAGGTGAAGTTTACACTCCTCTGCTTTGTTTGTTTAACACCTTTAACAGTGTGTTCACTGAGCTTTGCCAACATTTCACTTTTGTATTTGTGCTGAGTAAAAGTTCTTCTCCACCAAATAAAAAATGACATTAACACAAATGTCTTCATATTAGACCTAGTGAGATAATACTCACAAGCCTTTTCTAGGCAATGGCCTGTATCTTTAGAAAATTTCAATAAAGGGGATTCAACCGGCCGTCACTTGGTTGTTATCTGCATCATTTAGAATGAACCTCCTCAACTTGAATGGAGAAAAGACAAAGTGAAACAGAGGCAGAAAAAATAGAGAATAAGAAATGAATGAAGATGTTCAATTCTTTGGTCTGCGTTTAAGGACGATTTCACACCTGAGCCGTTCGGTTCAATTGGTTTGAGCTGGTGGGATAGCTGTCAATCACACGACGGTCTGTCTGGCTGGGCTTCTCTGCACTTTGGCTCTTTATTAAATCCTTTCAAAATAACCTGATCCTACTGGAGCTGCGACTATTAAGTCAATCGACTGGGAATTAATCAGCTTCCATTTACTTTTCATCACTTTTTAGGCCCTGCGTGGTTTGACAACCCCCCCCCCCCCTATATATCAGAGCTGCTGTCCCCCCTATGACCAAAAACGCTGCCTGAGACCCTCGAGCAAATGTCTGTATGTCTGTTATCTTTCCCTAAGTCTCGGCTAAAAAAACAAAGGTGACTGTGCTTTTATGCTAGAATTGATTCTGATACTTTTACTTGGTTGTATTTATTTTCTGGCGGTTATGATGATTCATTTCAGTTATTTCAATGTGTTTTATTTATTCAGTCATTTTTTTCTCCTATTTCTTTCATTGTTGTGCTGTTTCCTGTTCAGCAATTTGTAAATTTGTTTAAAAAACTACTATATGATAGAGTTATGATTATCAGTTATTGTATTCTTTTCATGCATGAAATCTTGGAGTTGTGGTAAAATATATCCAATGATAAAAATGTTGGTTCGTTTCAGTCCTAGATCCCACAGCGACCCCCCCCCCCCACCCATTCCCGTTGTACTGCATTAGAATCAACGTCATCTATTCATCTTGTCTCAACCCATTTGACATTATAATCTAATGACACTAATAATGCTTATCTAATTTCTTTGTTAGCTTTCAGTGACACTGGACAGTCTTAATATACACATAAGCATTATTAATTTGCTGCGTGACTTGCTGTCACTCACCAGAATCCGATTTCCCTACTTGCAGCGCTGATGATGCAGTCTAAACTGACCAATCAGTGAGCTCCCTGTCAGTCTGTATTACATTATCATTACAGCTATTAGCTAAAAGTCAGTGTGAACCTGAACTGGAACAATTATCTCTTAATTCACTTCCACTGTGACACTGCTCTCAAGTTTAATTCAGTCTTAAATGCAGGAGATCACCGTTGCTGGTTCCATCTATTCATCGCCCTTTGTACATATCTGTTCATTGTCAGTTGGAAAAAGAAATAGTTCAGTGAAGGGATTGACAGAAACAGTGTTAGGACCGGTATGGTGCACGGGTCTGGATCACGCTGCTGTACTCACTTCCAGTGGCGGAGCCGTCGCTGTTGGTTTCGGTCTTCTCGCTGGAAGAAAAAGGTAATGGCCGTGAGAACTCCGTCCCTTGGTCCGGAGGGCAGCCCGCCATCATGCAGAGACGCAGCAGGCCGCATCTGAGGATCAACGGCCACAGGGCAAGGCAATTACGGTGCTAACGCTAACAGCACGACGACTGGATGCTATCAGACTGATCACATTAACAAGTTAGTTCTTGTTAATGAGCCCCTATTGTGTTCATGTGGGCCATGATACCGGTGTTCAGTTTAAATAAAGGAAATCAGCTGTCTCACATATATCAATAGATAAATCAATAGTGCCCGTGCACTGCAGTTAATGTTCAGTGCTCTGAACTTGTTGTGCTCATACAAAGTAATGTACCACTTCACTGCTATGGAACTGCTAATGGCTCGGAGAATAGCGAGCTGCTGTTCCTGTCATGCCTATGTGTCTGAGCCGACGGCGTGTCTGTGAGTTTTGGAGGGTCAATGGGCTGTAATGGAGAGTCTTACGTGCTGTCACTGTCTGGTGCTCTGGTCAGCACACTCTGGACCAGGCCGGTCAGGCTGGCTATCTGCTTCTCCATGGCCTCCATACGCTCCAGACGATGATCCCTACGAGAGAAAAAGGGACAACTGTACAACAACGTAATGCACAAATGAAGACGTAACTAAAAACTTGGATTAGATGAAAAACAAACTATCGTCTTTGTGGCGTCATCTCCTTGGCATTTGGAAATATATAACATCAAATGTTTCCAACACAGCTCTGCCCATTTAATACTTTAGAACATAGACTTAACACAAATATAATATGTGAAATAGTTTTGATTTTAGAGGCCAGTATTGTGTAGGACTCCATAACTCAGGGGAGGATTCTCAAAATCCTCCTTAAACAGCACAACGTCCCTCACGGAACTCACCACACAGACTAAAACTGACCTGCTAATGTCTGCGTCTTGTCCAGACAACGAGGAACCGAAACCCGGCGTGGCCCTGCCGCCCTCTCCAGGCCCGGCTGTCAGGCACAGAGGCTCTGAGCCGGAGCTGGGCCTCGACTTTGGGCTATCCACAAACACGGAGGAAGAGGTTGAGTCCTTGCGAAACGACTGCCTGACAGGTGAGGCTCTGCTGGGCGAGCCGGAGTACGATTCCCTTTCCCTCAGCTGCATGTCAGGGATCTTCTGTGGCGATGAGGGCGGCATGCGAAAGCCCATCCCCAGAGTGGCTGAGGAGTATGTGTCGGAATAGAGAGAACCACCAGGTTTGTAGAGGGAGTCGTCCATATCCCCCTGAAGACCTGCAGCTGAGTAGGTGCTGAGGGACCGCACAGAGCCACGGCGGTACAGGCCACTGGTAACAGGGAAGCTAAAGGGGTCTCCGATGGCAGCTAAAGACTGAGTGGAGGCGATGCTGAGGCGGCCCTCGTGCACCAAGCTGTAGGGATCTGCGTACAGCCCCTCACTCTTCATTAGTGCCATGTTTTTAGCAGAAACCTCCTCATCGGGCTTGACGTCACGGCGCTCCAGGATGGCGCTGGGGGAAGGAGACAGGCCTACATTGGCACCGTGGCCCGCTGAGGGATGGTGGGGGTGTCGGGCCTGTTCGTGCTGGGCATGGGACCCGGTGAAGGACGGAGGGCGGCCGCCGCTGTAGGAGAGGCGTGAGCGGGACGGAGAGCCAGAAGACGCTGAGGCCGAAGAGGAGGGGAGGGTGTTGATGCGTCGGGTTGGGGAGGAGTCGCGAGAGGAGTACACCATCTCCCTCTGAAAGGAACAAGCAGGGCTGAGAGTTACCATGGAGACTTGCACAAGAGTGTTCACCATTTGTCAGTTTGGCTCGAGCATGACTTTGATCTGACTGACACCGGACAGACTGTCAAAATCTACAGACGCCAACGGAAGAAGACACATTTTGCGAGAGACCAATTATTTATCCGATGGCATAATTAAGTCCATTAAACATTTAGACTTTAAAAAAAAAGAAAACTGTCAGGGCGAAAATAGAAACTTTTCAAAGATCAATACATACTTTTTTGTATTTTCAGCAGATTGATGACTTGCTTCTAACTCGGGCAAATATACTTAGGTCTACCATTTTCCATTTTTGTTTTATTTGTCTCTATCTGCCTGTCTTTGCACAGCAACATCATTAAATATGTCCTGATGCTTTTTTCAACCCGCCTCGCTTTTTCCTGCTCTGGACTTACGCCTGATGTGGTTTTTTATCATATCTGCTGCTTTTAAAATGCAAATTCTTCGCTTTCCCTCTCGTCACGTTACTCCTTTTGCTGCTTAACTCATGCCTGTTTTGTCTTCCTTTCATATTGTTCTCAGCATTCCAGCAAACCTTGACACGCCGTGTGTAACGCAGGACATATTGAAGCGTGACAAAAGAATTTGTGCACGTCTGCCCATGGATAAATTCATAAACATATATTCAAAGCTATAGGAGATGGCCTGATTTGCACTGTGCGGGCACAACTTAAACAAGCTAGGGAACAGATGACACGCAGCTTGAAACCGTGACTTGCTGCACAAGACAAAACGAGACACACAACAAGCTCAAAGAGTAGATTATTGGCAAGATGCTTGTTAAGATGGAGCCTGGGTTTGTCTCCAACAGTTGTAAAGAAGAGACAGATGTGCATCACATACTTAATGTGAAAGATGATAACTCAGGATTCTCAGTTTTACCCATAAAAGTGTTGCCTCAAAGCAGGCCTGTATGATTTCATGATTGCGTATTTTGAGGGTTAATCAATGAGTAGATGACAGTTTAAGGATATCTGTCAGCTGTGCCTTTATACAGAAGCACAAAAATGCATGTGAGCGTGCATAAACACACCAAACACACACACACACACATTAAACAGATGCATAATTGTTGTTTTCACTGCCTTTTTGCATCGTTAATAGCAGTTGTGTTCTCAGTACAGTGTGAATAGTACAGATGGAAAAGCAGGGTTTTGTATGAAATAAGAAAATAAATTAAAAAAGATTTCCCTCCGGCTTCCTTGATCTTCACTGGAGCAGAAATGGCTTCGGATGTTGAAATATGCTCATTTCACAGAGGAACATTGTTCTCTGGCATGTGCGCAGCAACAGATGGGCTACTTAAAGATAAGAAAAATACATTTCCAGGAGGAATGCCAGTTCAATTAGGAACCCATATACACAGAAGCAGCCTGTCAAAGTTACCACTGGAACATACAAAAAAAAACAAACACTATTACCTTTCCAAAGAAGTGCAATGCTCCTTTTTATCGTTGAGGCAGAATATTACCATTACTGGAGTTCTCACTGACATATTGTTAACCATAAAGAGATGCAGGAGATTATATTGTATTTTTTCTCTTCAACAACCCAGCACTTTTGCCACCAGTCTCCCCTCTCCCCCCCCCCCAACCCCCTCCTCCTCACCCTCAGATCTCCATTGGCCAGGTGCGCCGCGGCGGGGTAGGAGGCGTAGATGGGCTCTTTGCGGTAAATCTTGATGATGCTGCGGTCCTGGATGTCCCGCACGTCCTCCAGCTCGTAGAAGACGTTGCGCGCCTCGTCCTTGATCAGGATGGCCGTGTTGGGGGACTTCAGCATGCCCGCGGTCAGCTTCTGGGGGAACATGTGGACGATGAGGGCGTGCAGCGTGTCCAGGCTGCTCAGCTCGTGGGTGATGTGCACGCGGCGCGTCTCGTCCCCGTACTGCAGGAACAGCACGCCTAAGTGGGAGTGACAGAGAGGAGACGGCGGGTCAGACAGTGATGTCTTTTCCGATATATCTAGAAAAAGCAATTCTGTCATAGCATGTGTTGAGATTCTGCAAGTTACGTCGTGATCCAAAATGTTCTGCCTCTTGGTATATGAGTTCAAGACAATGATTTGTATCATCAGGTGAATATTCACTGACACTGTAAACATCGGGTCTCTTTTTTCTGAATGTGGAAACTGGGTGAGAATTAAAAAAACTGGTAAGGTACCAGGATTCACAGTTTGAGGCAGGTTACACTTTTTGTTCTACTTTTTGAAATAAAACTTTCTAATATTCAAATAGAAACAGCGAGTCCTAAGCAGCCGTACTTCATTGAAAATGGTTCTGCAACCCTTGGTTTTATAGGAAAAGACGAGTCTGACGCCTGACTAACCTGCAAATTCATCTTCATACACCGTGGGACAAACAAAAAGAACAAACAAGGCAAAAGAAAAGACCAGTGATTAAAAGTCAAGCAAAATAAGAGAGAGTTTCTGCAGACGAGTTAGGGGAGAGAAGAAAACAAAGACAGGTAGTTAGTATATAGAGACATGGAGTGGAGGCTCTGCTCTTCTTCCTCTGCCTGAACTCCTCGGTCTGAACATCCCTCATCAGTCACTGCCGCTTTACGGCCACTTCTTTATTCATCTCACCCTGTCTGATATACCACAGCACCTTGGTCTTTATGAGTCTGGACTGCCTCACGCTAATCCTCTCTACTCTCCGAAGGCCCTCATGTAGTTAACCTGTTCCTGAGTCTGTTGTTTACACGTGAACATATATTCACTCTGTTTGTGATCAATGCAGATGAGCAGTGATGCTGTCAAATATTTGCGCTGAATAATCCAACATCTGCCTAATCTTATCTGTCTGTGTGCTGTTATTACTGTTTTGTAAAGCACTGTAACAGAATATTATTAATAATATTCTTAAAAATAAGCAGTCAGTAAAATAACTACCTGAATAATATAGTATAGGCTATGCTGTAATAATCCCTAGAGAAATATTGAAAACTTTGCAGCTCACACACCTGCACAGGCTTCATTTAGAAAAAGGTGTTCTGGTCTGAATGAAATGGGAATCCTGTCTGAATTTGTTATACTTGGTGTTCTGTAGAGTGAGGACTGACTTCTCTCCAGCAGTGATACTAAACCTATGCTGCTACACTAAATGAAGTGAGAGTATAACTTCCTTGCGTTCCCTGTAAGCACAGCGGTTCACATCCCCAGCTAGAGGGAGTGAAGAGACAGCCTCAAATCTGCTTCCTTGTTCGACCAGCATGTTGTGACAGAACCGGCCAGCAGCTCCTCAGATCTTAACCTGGAGATCGCAGCTTATTCTGGCTGGCAGAGCGGGACAGCGGCAGGCTCTGGCGGAAACGGTTCATCCGGTTGAACCCGACGGGGATGTCGGCCTCCGACATGGTCTCCAAGGATTCGGCGGAGGCGAAGGAGAGCTTGGCGGCCTGGTCGGCGAGCCCAGACTGGGTAGACTGGGAATGCCGGGGACTGCGGCTCTGCGGGAGAAGACACACGGAGACGCACCATCATCCACTGAGAGGTGAAATCAAGGCGGAGAGAACGGATTGGACGGGGCCGATGGAGTAACACCAACCGGAAAAGAGACAGTGAACACACAATGAGACTCCACACAATGAACCACGTAAAGAGATTAACGACACCTCGACAATAGTCTAGCAACCAGTCATTCTCTAAGAATTACCAGCGTCACAGTATCTGCCTTCAGTTGAATGCTGCAGGAGAATAGCACAATATAGTTGTACTCAAATGGCACAGCCCTCCAGGGCATCAGCTTTCATGACTCACCTACAGTGGGGTGAGGAGCACAATTAAGCTGGAAACTGCGCTCAGGCTTAGCATAAGTTAAGACACCGCACACCTCCCACATGCCCCCGTCCAAACTCATGTCCCTGTGCAGCTACCAACTTTAAACGATGCTTGTGGGGTGGGAGGAGACGCTCATGCAAATCCTGGTCTGTCACTGCTGGTTTATCCCGCTGGCCTGTGCCCAGGCGTCTCTCACTGAAAGACTTTTAGTGCAGCTGGAGCTGAGCTCGCTGAACTGGCTCCCTGATCCCACCACTGCTGTGGCATCTCCTCCAGCTCAGAGGCTTCTGTAATGAGCTCCCAGAATGCTGTCTGCTGATTGTTTGGATGGCAGACACATCCTCAGCCGTAGTACAGTAGCTGTGGCTCCCTCCTCTCCCTTTGCACCACCAACAGTTATTTTTTTGCTCTTTTCAAGGATGTCCTTCTCTCCCTTCCCCTGCATGACTCAAAGCACAGCATGGATACACAGTGACTTCCAGTAATGTGGTGCTTCATTAACGTGACTGACTCACAGCAGCGAGCTGTTTGACTTCATTCATAAACACACAACACTAAAACAGAACACACTCCCTGATCTACTTCTAATGTGTTAGTTGGGTAATAACCCAGGAGGCCATGCAGTAAACTGGGACTACAGGAGATAGCTTTTGCCTTTTTTTTTTATTTTATTTATCAACCAATTAATCAATATAATGTTAAAAAAGAAGTTCAACAGTTTTCGCATTTAAAATTTGTTCTGGCCGAAGGGTATTTTGGTAGCTTTGTTTCAAATCAGATAAACACTACAAATGCTGTGGTAGCATACAGCTCTGTGCTGTGTATCAAGCACTGTGGCCCAGACTGAAATATCACAACCACGTCTGGATAGCCATGACATTTTGTAGAGAAATGCATGGTCCAATTTGTCCAAAACTAAAAAAATCTAAATAAATAAATTCATAATATATATAATATTCCAGCCATGCACTCTTGTAGTTCATGTTTCAATCGTGTAACTCATGTATCAACGAGCTAAATGATGAATGTTCCTGATTAAACATTACTCAACTACTTAATCAATTAATTTTTGCCGCATTACAGTCAACAGTAACCAAAAGACCAACACATGACTGCTATCGAATCAGCAGCTTTACTACTGCTTGTGTGATCATGAGGGGAAATAATAAACCCCCAGCTCTGACAACTGGAAAAACCCTCTTTTCATACTATACACAAATATCCGAGCAGTCACACTAACAGGCCCTGAACGGCCATGGCCATGTTCAGTGATAGTGGTTGCTGTCGGAGCACACAGAGGCACGGTGATCCTGACAGATAACACCCACCCCGTTCTGTAATAGGGTCATTTATCTGAAGTGTGACCGCACTGAACAACAAGTCAACAGCACCGCAGCGGAGCAGCACGTACTGCATTGTGTCATATTCTGGGAAGCTGCAGGAAGATATGAAGGATGTTTTGGGCAAATTCTGTGTGAAAAATATACATATACAGTATTAAGTAGGACCTGTGTTCAACAACGTTATTTGTTTGGAATCCAGTGGTTTAGTTTCAGCTCAGAAAAGTGACTTCATATTTAAAGGAATAATTTGACACCAGCAGCTGGTTAGATTCGCTGAGCACTTAAGACTGGAAACATATTGAAACAGAGAGCCTCTGTGAGAGGGTAACAAAAATTTCGTAGCTTCATAGATCCAGGAAGTAACCCAAGATCTGTATGACCATAAATTAAGCCAAAGTGCCTCGATCGCCCACTAGTGGCTAGCTGCAGTATAGGTCATAGCCTCCTCCTTGTGAATGAATAGGATGTTTCCAGTCTTTGTGCTAAGCTAAGCTAAGTTTGCCATGGATAGCCTCATATTTCACATTAAAAAAAAGTATCTCCCAAAACTCAAATATCTAGATATTTTACGAGATAACATTTTCATAATGAGAATTAAAAGGTGTGAAACTTTAAAAGTTTTGATATGGCAATTGACTCTTGAAATTAACAAATCTATTCACAGCTTGGAACGGAACAGGAGCTGTAACACAACCAGTCTGAGCCCAACCCAATTACTCAAATGTATTTGGCATAGTCAACGACGACCGTCAAATATTTTCTTTATGAAACTTGTCAGAGAAAAAAAACACAACTCATTTCATTCTCTTCAGTCACTCAACTTAGTTGGAGCATCCTATGAAAAGGAAAATGGAACTGAGAATATGGTGCTGCATGACAGAGCTCGCTTCTCACAATGTCAGATCTTTTTATTTCTTAAGTAGTGGAAAAAGAAGCAGGAAAAAAGATGTGTGGGGGGAAAAGTGACTGAATAACAATAACTGCTATGATAAAACCCTGACGTGTGAATGTTTGTGAGCTCACTGAAGCTATTATGCTCTTAGTCAGCTTGCCTTGTTACAGCCGGAACCAAACACCAACTCACTTATTGGTGGCTTAAGTGACCAAACCGAAGATGTGTCCCTGCAGAAGTTTTGCATTGTAAATATATGTGAATACACCATCTGGTCATGCATCAGGCCCTGCGAGACAAGCAAGTGTTGTACATGGTGGTGTTCACAGATTCCTCTCGAGGGAAACTGGTTCTACCTCCCTCTGATTTTACACTTCAATCTTTCCCCTCCACCTGCCGCCCTCCCTCCACCTCAACCTTTACTTTGAGAGCGATCCAGACTTTTTCAACAACACTCAATTACTGTTGAGAACTCTACACTTTTATAAAGGCATGGCGGAACAGAAGGGAATAGGATGATCTTACACAGAGCATGAGCGAATGGAGAGGAAAGCGGGGCGCGGCGGCCTGACAACAGACCTCAGGCTACAAACTCAATACAAACTCCCACCATATATGTTCTTGTTTGGTGTGTTTGTACACACAAGCATGGGTGCATACACACAAACACACACACACACACGCACACACACACACAAACTGTTCTGTTTAAGGTCAAGGAAGTAATGCTAAAACTGTATGTTTTTATTGTCTGGGGGTGGAAATCTCATCAAACTCCACTTCAGTGTAGTCTAACTTAGTCTGCAGACATATTAACTTCCTATATTTGCTTGTGTTTTTCAGCTCGATTTCAACATAGGGAGTACTAATAAAAAACTACACTCAAGATAACAGCAGAAAGAATACTGTAACGAGACAGTATGGTTCATCAAATCTGCCAGACAGGTTGTTTGATGTAATTTAATAAGGAGCCAATGAACTGCCTGTCAAACAATTGGATTAAAATGTAGAGTTATAAATTGTGGCTGTCTTGCAATTTCTGTCATGACTGCTTTGACAATATCATTTCATAAGATATAGTCAACTAAAAATAGTTTTTGGCTAACATTGTATAGGACATGAGGAGTCTTACTTTCTACTAACTTTCTGTTCAAAGTAAATGACACAGTAAATGCTGCCCTGCTCTCTCTTGACTGTATAATCGGATCAATGTTCCATGTTTACATTCAGCGTGAGCACCTCTGTTGCGGCTGATTCATTGATCCAGCATGACCATGAGAGTCAGAGGTTTTCAACCAGATACAAAAACAGATTGAAATCTGTTGTGAGTTAACACAACTTAACATAAATCATGGATTGTACATAAAAATAGACGTAGTAGAGTCCTGGTCCGGAAAGTTAAGCCAATGCGACATTGCCTGAAACCTCTTTTGAATGACCAGCAGTGGGCGACTTAACTGGAAACAAAAATAAGTCAGATCCTAGAGAAGTCAAAGAGAAAATGACCCCAAAAGGTCTTGTACATACAAGTGAGCAAATATGGATGAATTATACTGCTAAATCAAACAAAAGCGTCTGTAACTATCACAGTTCGGTAAATCTTAAAGTCCAGAGGTTGGCCCATCACATGATTGTTGGGCATATGCTGTACTTTCTAATCGCTTGCTGGTCGCTGCGAGGCTTTTCTTTCAAAACGTGTCCCTGAGTGCCGTTATTCCTCCTCTTAAGTGATGTGAAATGTCAAACCCAGCTTGAAATGCGTAAAGTGACCAAGAAGTCTATGGCTCCAGGGTTTAAAATTGGGACAGGTGTTAAATGGTTAAATTCACAATCCTCACACCTCATCTGCATCTCTTCCTTTGTCTTTCCTTCAGCTCTATCTGTCATTTCTCTTCCTGGTTATATCTTTCTTTTCCTCAAAAGCTTGTGTCTGTCTTGGCCTCCAGTCGTCTGTCATCCTCCCCTCACTTCTTATCCCCTGTCACTCATTCGTCCTCTCCCACAGCTCCCAAAGCTTGCATCCAATTCTCTCTGAGCTGATTTATGTCATCGTGTGAGCTCCAGCGGCAGAGGCCAAAGCCGCATCCAGGTAACTCGCTTGTGCTGTTGCATTCAAGCATTTTTAGTCTGCATTTCCTCCCTCTCTATTTGACAAAATAGTAAGAGAGAAGCTCCCTGGATCAATCCATCCCTCACGTCCATTTGTCTCTACTTGCTCTCCCCTCCACTATCATTATTTTCTCTATTTCCCTCAACTCTCAGGCCAATCATCGGCCGGGACTTGCAACAGCCTCAACCCCCAGCACTCCTCGAATCCTGTTTCTTTGTAATACCGGGAGTCATCAATGCATGGAACAAATTGCCTAGCCAAATTGCTGCGAATTGTGTGTCGAGGCAGTCGCTGTGCTCAGAAGTAGAGGGAGCAAAATGGCGCGCGCTTACTGCGGGCAGATGATGGCTGAGATTGCTGCCATGTGTCTCTTTAGAGAACAGAAAAACACGACACACAAAGAAATGACAAGAACAGATTTTTAGATACATTTAACTGTGTGTAGTTTCACGCCTAACACCTATAATTGCTGTCAATAAAGTCTTTATTTACCACAATAGTATCTGATAAGATGTTTACTTCTTCGGATTCAGTCGGAATTAAAGGTGCTAGGATGAGAGAGTAGGATGTGACCTTCGGAGGCTTTCAGAGGAGGATGAGAGGTCACCATTAAAGGGTATCAACATATTACATCTTCGGTAAGAGGGCTTTATATCTGTATAGTTGCTTTAAGCATTTTGGTTGTTTTACTCATTTTTTAAATAATTTTTTATTGATTTTTCTCCATGGTCCAAATAACAATGAAAACAATCTCACAGGACTTATAGTGAAAGCTAAGGCCTCGTCTCCACTACTGCGGATGCTTTTAGGGACAGATATTTTCCATCACAACCTTTGTTTTGCAATATATCTCCATCCAGATAAGATCAGAAAAACAGAAGCCAAAACAAGCATCAAGGCCAAACAGTGCAAACTTGTAATTAGACCTAGCATTGCAAACTAAAAACAAAAACGTATTTATATTATAAAATTGGTGGTCCTACGGTTGTAATGTTTCTAATTCAACATTCTCATCTTTTTAAAAACTTGTCTTGCTGCAGTCAGACAGAAAGGGTGATTCTTCCCCTCCTGTATGTCATAAATAAGTCGACAACTAGAAGGTTTTTCTGATTTGTTTGGCTCTACATTTGATTACCACTGCAGCATCTTGTGATGAGATAGAAATTCGAACTTCTGCTGTGTGGTGATAAAGCTACCACACAGCTACTGTTAATAATTGTATTTCTAAGCAATTTGAAATCATCGTTCTCTGTTTCGAGCCTCTAAATTGAGAAGATTTGCTGTTTTTCTCTACATATGTAATATTGTAAACTGAATCGTTGGTGGCTTTTGGCTGTTTGTCGGGCAAGAACCAGACATTAAGATATGAAATAACCTGCAGGCTAAAAAAAAGCAGTTCATATGTTCAATCTTTTGTAGGTTCTTTGTTAAAACACTGTCTTTAAAGCTTCATTCTACACTCTCAAATAGTCACTACTTTTTGCAGCCCACCTGAAAGCCCTGCGGAGTTGAAAATGGTTTGGTTGTGTAATAGATTTACGTGACAGACGAGGCTCTAAATTCCATTTCATATCACTCCGGTTTGAGGTTAAAGTACTTGTGGGAGCGAGCGATGAATTGCTTAGCCTTCCCCATGGGTCAGGGCATATGGCTATTGATATCGGTAACATTTCCACCCTGTCCAAATGATATTGTGAGCATGAGATTTAGGGAAGACTACGCCACAGATAAGCCAGAGGCTCTTTCCTCTCTCTCTCTCTCTCTCTCTCTCTCTCTCTCTCTCTCTCTCTCTCTCTCTCTCTCTCTCTCTCTCTCTCTCTCTCTCTCTCTCTCTCTCTCTCTCTCTCTCTCTCTCTCTCTCTCTCTCTCTCTCTCTCTCTCTCTCTCTCTCTCTCTCTCTCTCTCTCTCTCTCTCTCTCTTTCTCTCACACAGACACACAGACACACACATAGACACACACACAGACAAAATGTATACCAGTTGACAAACAGACTAAACTCAGATTGCAAATACAGAAGAAGAGATATAAACTTTCAGTGCACCTCGAATCGGGCATTTTAGAGACAACCTATTTTTCCCCTCGACAGTCTGTGGATAGAACCTATTCAGCAGCTCTAGCCATGGCTCAAGTATTTCTGCACGTCAAAGCTTTGTCTCAATACTGCCTCAGTGACACGTCTGATTCCTTCATGTCTCAGGGAGTCTGAGTAATATATCTGCAAGGTCACGTGACTTCTCGAGCCACTAATGCTAGCTGACGGAGGTATCATAAATCCTAAGAGAGTCGTCTTCTGCTGCAGATTAAATGGAGCTGGAGGAGTTTAAGCTGTCGCCACCCATGACACCTCATGCCGCCGCAACCCGACACACACCACAGTGTCACACACAGACAGACACACAGAGGACAGGAAGAAAGACAAACACACGGGGACACACAGCACTGACCTTAAAGCTCCAGTAGTTGGGCTGTTGCTGTGGAGATTCATGAAGGACAAAAAGGGGGAGACGGAAACAGACAGAAAAGAGAAGAGTTAGATATTTAAGTCTCCAAAAAAGGCTTTATTTAGTTTTCAGCTAAAAATAAAGAATTCAAAAACATGCATTGAATAAGCTGGACTGAAGAAGAGGTAGAAGCTGACTGCAGATGCTGGACCTAGAAAACCAATGAATCCGCCACAATAAAGCAATTAACATGCTTCTTCTCTTACGAACCATTTATAAAACTCATTCATTCCGCTGACAGCTAATTTATGCTCAATGTTAGATACGTTCATCAACACTGACAAAGCCTTCTCTCCGCATACAAGCGAAACAGCAAGGCCACCAGAAATCATGTAGAGTTCACCCAATAGTTCAAGCGAGTTGACTGTCGGACACGTGGAAAAGACATTTCAACAGATTTTGTGAGTTGGTCAGAAACTACCGAGCAAAGGGACAAACAGCTGCTTTTGCTTCTTTCTTGAGAAGTTGACACCACAACCTCCTCCACCATCGTTGGTCGGAAACTCTCGACTCTGCGCTGCCAACGTAAATGTCGTTACTTTGTTTAGTCACATGGACACACAGCCACTTTATCACAACCTCCTCCACTTTTAGTACCGCCAGAAATCGTCTGGGGCAGTATAGCCAAGAGTTTAGGGGAGACAATTATAGGACATGAGGAGGAGATTTCCTGGCAGTAATGGCAGAACTATTTTAACTCGAGTGACTTTTCGAGTAAGTAAGAAACTCTCGACTCTGCACTGCCCTCCGTTGGACATATTGCTTAACGACCATAACAACGCGAAGGATGCCTGGAAGTATTTGGGTAGTGACAGATACACATATCTTGTCATATGTAAACACAGCATATATGAGCCTTAACTCAGCTTTCTAAACTACGACCATAATCAACGGCGTTAATGCCGTTGCTGGCTGTGTTTTACAGGCATCAGGTTGCGACACAACTGAAACAAAACTGCACTGTTGGCTGTAGCTGGAGAAGGGGAGGAAAGGAAAAGTGTTAAACCGAATTAAACGGCAGCCCACTCTGTTGTTGCAACATTTGCCTCTCTCCCAGGCTTCTCCACCACAGCCGTCTCCTCCTCGCTCTCCTGTCTCTTTCACTCTGGATTTACCTGCCGTGCTCTTTTTTCGTCTCAACCTCGCCTGCTTATTTCCAGCAGCACATGCCGTATATCTCATCTGTCCAGTTGCCCTTCCTCCTGCCATGTATGAAAAGGTGCCCGCATGTTGGCTGTGGCCTCAGACAGGAAGTGAGCTTTCCATTAAAACCTAATTCCTCACAGGCCAAACCAGGCCAAGCCACTGATTTCCTCACCCAGGAATTCCTCAAAATGACATGGACATTTTTTTTTAAAGAGAGATTGGGCAGAGTTCATGAATTTTAATTCTAATCCAAACTCTTATTCTAGTTTTTATTCTTATCTGCAGGCAATTTTCAGTCCATTCAGCTGTGGCTGTGCCGCACCCGCATTAGTTTCCTGTCGCAGAGATAAAAAAAAGAAGTGATGGGTAGGTTTTGATTTATGATAGCTGATCGTTTTTCATTATGGGCCTTCCATTTTAATACTGTCTCAACAAAAGCAAAGATTATTTCAGTGAACACAAGCATCAGAGGCGGCATTCTCTGTGATTGGTTCCCTGTCGTAATCTAATCTTTCACCTAATGTTCCTTAATTTAGTCCTGAGCCCATTCTTTCACTTTCTCTCAATACATGTGTACGCCGTATTCAACATTTTTAATAATAATAGTCCTAGAAGGCTATGCATAAAACACTGACTCTTGTTCGACTGGTCGACTCATTGGTCCATTGCTCTCCTCTGTCAGCGGTTGGACAATCGTCGCTGTTAAAATCCACAAGGAGGAATTCGACAGCTCAAAACCTTTCCAGGAATAATCCATTATTTTCAACAGCAAGAGGCACGGACAACCTGTGTGTTTTCAAAGCTTTGAACTCACCGAACATCGACTTCAAACGAAGTGACACCATGTCAAAGAGGTCATTGGTTGTGGCTACATTTGGTTCCAATGAATGGCCAAAAAAGTCGGGGGGAGACTTTTCATACTGCAGCTTGCAAAACAGAGCTCAACACGCAACCACGCACGTAAGTTAGAAATGATGAGTTGACTTCTTGTCTGTGTCAGGATGTTCCATCAACGATGTGTTGGCCTGGGTTTGGATATAAATAATTAGGTTGGATAATCTGATTTATTTATTATTTATTGATGTTTGGGATTCGGGTCTGGGTCTCAATAATTCTACTGAACCAACAAATGTCTCCTCCTGATTCTGAAGAGAGCATCTGTCCTCTAGCCAGTTGCTCTGTATGTATTTTTTAACTCCCAGTCATTTGTCATACATCTCCAATGTCTGAAGAACTAAATGCTCCATTATGCGTTGAAAAAAAAAACCTTATCTGTCTTATCAGAAAAAGGCATTAAGCAATAACCCTTAAACAACGGTGCTTTTCCGGACAGTGAGAGATCTGAGACTATAAAACATTCACGAGTACACTGAGGGGAAGTGGTCAAAAAGCTGCTTCTCTTTCAGACTCTGGGGGGAGAGGCCGTGGGTAAACTAGGTCACTGTCAGGCCTGAGATAAAACATGAGGTCTCTCCACTTCGGATTCGTTCCGGCCTCGGCTTACCTCATCGCGTGTCAGTCACTCATTCACCGCAGCCCCCCCGATCTGTTCAGCCCGACGGCGGCTAAGGGGCACCACTGGGGCGTCATAAATAATCGCTCAGACAATGTTAATGATTTCACTGTTCCCACAAACCTAAATGACTCTGAGGGCTGTAATGGTGCAGAAGTGATTTGTGGTGTCGAGTGTCCGTCGCCGCCAGTGTTTCTCTGTTTGGTTGCTGTAAACGAGGCTCGCCCGCAGCTCTGCAGGTAAAGTAAACACACTCATTCTAACGCCTTGTGTTGCTGTAACCGTTGCCCCGCCGAGGGAGGCGGACACACTGAGCTTGGACTTTGAGTTGGAAAACACTTGCTCTGGGAGGGAGCGAGAGCCAACTGGAGAGAGAGGGGAGATTTCATTCCCCTGTAACGTTTATCCATCCTGGCAAACATCGCTGCAATTATAGCATGTCTTCTGCGTGGAAATTATAATTATATCCTGTCGGTCGTTATCACACTAATCCCTGGGGACGCGTGATGCTCTTGACTGAGGCTCCGCTGCTCGGCTCTAATGTATATCTTGCCATTTTTAACCTGCCGTTGAAATAAATATGCCACCAGTCCCGGGGAGTCAGATTAAACTGGGGGGGGGGGGGCAAACAAGTCCCTAACTAAGTATAGACGCCCCTGTATAGATTTACACAGAGGCATGTGTGTTTGTATGTTTGCCACAGAAGGATGTAGCCTCACAGAGTGGAGCACTGCATTACCTGACCAGCATGTAAAGCAGACTACACCACCCCTCCTCCACAACCCCCGTCTCTCTGTCTCTCTCTCTCTCTCTCTCTCTCTCTCTCTCTCTCTCTCTCTCTCTCTCTCTCTCTCTCTCTCTCTCATGTCGTCATCCCCTCTGCACCCCCGCCCCCCTCCTCCATCCTCCACACTCCGCCGGTCCAGTTTGGTGTCTCAACGTTACCGCAGCCTTTGTCTCAAAAAAGGAGAAAACAGCCACCCTGGGGTCTGCACAGTGAGCAGAGGCTCGTGAGCTCCTGGCAGTGTCGTCCACTCAGCCATCGTCTCGACCGGGGCTTCTGCGTCTCCTGAGCGTATGCACGCCGTCACCACAACAACCACAACAAACACAAGAGGCGTGGAATCGAATCCCAACCTGCAGATCGTTATCCCCCTCCCCTCACACACACACACACTCACACTCACACACATACTCTCACACACACACATACACACACACACACACACACACACATACTACAACAGTCTACGGCTTCCAGTCCTGTCTCACCTGCAGTGCACCTGTGCCTGTCCACCACTCATCCAGTCATCACAGGCTGTCCGTCAGGTGCAGAAACTCCTCATCGCGTTTTTGCCCGTCTCTCCCTCCCTCGGCTTCTCTCACCCTCCCTCCCTTTACCTCAGTCAATCTCCCTCCCTCTCTCCCTCTCTCTCTCTCTCTCTCTCCAGTAGCACATGCGGCGGAAACTCTTTATTTAATTCATTACAACACCAGCCGATTAACTCCTTCGCAGATGGGTGCCTGGCTCCTGCTGGTGCTGGCTAATTGAGCAGCGGACTGTTTGACTGGCTGCTCTGCTCCTCTACAGCTCCTCCTCCCCCCCCGTCCCTCCGTGCTCGCCGTCCACGCTCTGCACATCCACGGGATGACAGGGTTCCTGGGCTTCTCCTGCTTCCTCCTCCCCCCGTGCGGCGAAAATGCCCTGTCACCTTTAGGCTCTCACTATTCCAGCTGCTGCTGCTGTTTTTTTTTTTTTTTTTTATACTATCTTTCCTTCAACTCGTTATTCCTCTCTGCTCTCTGTCTTCATTATTGTACAATTCCTCCGTCTCCACACACCCTGACCTTTGCAATGCGATATCCCCTCTTGCCATATATGGGATAGGTTGCCACGGCAACTACGGACTCCACCTGTCTTTCACCCACCCTCTGTCTCTCTCTCTCTCTCTCTCTCCTTCTCTCATTCATTCCCTCTCTCTCTACTACCTTTCCTTCTCTCTCACGTCACCCATATGCGTTTTTCTGTCACGTCATTACATTGAATTTACCCTATTAAATACACACAACAGCAGTGCTCACACACTGAGAACGAATGTGTGTACAGAACAGTATGTTCAGAGTGTGTGTGTGTGTGTTCTTGTACAGCTATCTTTGTGAGGAGCATTTTGAGCCTACAACCTACGGAGTGAGGACGTTTTGGTAAAGTGTGGACAATTTGGCCAGTGCGCACTTTGTGACCCACATTTAATGGACTGTTCTGGGGTAAAGTCTTGGTTTTGGTTGGGTAAGGGTTAGGGCTCCCTCACTGTGTTGCCAAGTTAGTGCGTATGCCATGTTGCCATCACAGAGTGGGAGCCGATAAAAGTCACTTGAGTGAGGGTTTTTTGACCTGTGGAAAATGTCTATTAAAGAGCCAGCATAGTGGGGAGAAATCTCAATAAACACAAAAGTAAATGAATGAACATTCATTTCACAATGACCTAATATTTACCTCATGTAGGCAAACACAAATTTGCTTAGCAGTGACAAATCCTCATGAGGGGGATGGACTGCTTACCTGCTCACGTGCCGCGCGCTCCGACGACGTGCCCCTCATGCTGGCGTGGGAGGGTGATGGCGAGGGCGGGTTGTGGTGCGGGCTGTGGTGCGGATGCTGCAGCTGCTGCTGCTGCTGCTGGTACTTGCTCTTCAGGTGGTCCATGAAGGCGTCCCTCTTGCGCTCCATGTCGGCCTTGTGCAGGTTGGTCAGGGCCTCCAGGCTCTGGGCCGCGCTGACGGTGTGCCGGTGCTCCGACGTGTGCACCAGGCCCACATTGGAGAAGCGCCGGGTGCTGTTCCCCAGCGTCCGGTACTCCCGCGGATATTCCAAGTCATCTGTCGAGATCATGTGACTGCCACCACGCTCGGGGTCTGAAGTGACAAGGACAGAAGACAAGAAGGGGGGATAAGGGAAAGAAAGGATGGTAGGGAGGAAAGAAGGAAGGGAGGGGTAGAGTGGCGAGAAGGAAGTCAATCGCCACCCACACAAGCATGCAGAAAGAGTTCAGGGTGGAGACATGGGTACAGACACACCAGGCAGGCACACACAGGTGGAAACAAATGAAGCAGAAGGAGAGAGGAGAGCAGAAGGAGAGAGGGAACAGTAAGGCGCAGAAGAGACAGGAAAGAGGAGAGAGACAGAGAGAGAACATGGGATGGGATGTTAGACTATTTGCCAGCAGGATGGAGCGTTTCCCTGCAAAGTTATTGATTCAAGTTCTAGGGAGAAAAATGAGAAAAGTGAAATGCTTCTGCAATAGATCAGAGGAAGAGGCTCAAACTGAATCTGTTTTGCTGGATATTCCTTTGTGATATGCCTGCTTGTCATTCTAAGTGGCTTTTATTGCTTTCCGAGGAAACGAAATACTGAAAATTGAGCAGCTGAAAGTCAGGTGGGAACAATATGGAGCACCTCTTTCATTTCTGCCCTCGTTCTCTCGCACACTCACTCCCGTCCTTCCAGCTGAGATTGTCCTCCGTCCGCCGACACCGTTTTTTCTTTTACATATTCTCACTGACTCTCGTCTATGGAGGTGAAAGATTCTGCTGTCCGTTTCTAAGGAGAGGCATCAATCTGACAGACCCTGGCCCTTTTTGTCAGTGCTGCACCTGTCAACACAGCCTGAAGTGGAGAGCACGCAGGAAAATAAAGGGGGAGACAGCCAGGGACGAGACAGTATGGTTACACACAAAAAAATATGAGACTGGAGACAAAAAAAAATTAAATAAACGAATGGATGTAAAGTGTTTTAAAAGAGCAGGGAGCCATTCGCCCGTGAGTTACCTTGCTTAGGATAACAGGCCCTGGCGTTGGCTAGAAGAGAAACATGCCAAGGGTTAATTTGTGTGTTTGTGCACAGACGTGGGAGCAAACACACCAGAACATTGTCACATGACATCAGAAAAGTACTATGTTGAAATCATAGCACTTTCTCTGAATAACAATTAGTCAATGCATTATATATGCATTATAATGTATTCATAAGGGTTGGAGGGATGGTTGGCTATGAATGCTAATAGTGGCACAATAACCTGAGGAATGGCAGATGATTATTATCATGCATTTTTACACAGGGAATGCTTCCTAAAATCAGAACAACATTTAATCATCATCTCCTAATCGACCACAGACTTAAATGCAGGTAGAAAAAAAATAATCAATTGAGAGATTTAACACTGAAAGAATGAAAAGGGCCGAGGCTTAATAGGACCGAATGGAGCGGACCATCTGTACATTACAGGCTCGTTAAGATGAGCTGAGAGAGCGAGCAGCCAGCTCCTCCGGCCAGGAGCAACAAATGGACTGCTAATGAAAGCAGGGGAAGAGAGGAGGAAGCGGGCCAGACGGAGGCTACACCGCTCCCCGGTGGACAAACCTCAACACAGAGGAAGCCTGTCGACGGCAGCGGGTCTGCGATCGGACACCGATGCAGCTGCGCTCACACCGCGCCTCAGTCGCGAACCCCACTCCGCAATCTGTGCTCATTCACACACGGATACCGCACTCAAGTGGGATCAGCGGCTTCAGCACCCTGCCCCTTGCATCCACCATGTTATGAAGTGCTGATAAACTGCACGGGGGGTCAGACGCAGTGGACTGACTTCCCGGCTAATAGCATTACCATCGAGCTGCAGTGTATCGCTGCAACACCGAGGCCACCGGCTATTTTCATCTGGCCCGGTCGCAGCCTCCCCAGATCTCTGGTTTACACTTCATTAGGCTGCAGCTTATTGTGCATCAGCTGACAAGAACCTGACTCGAGGGCCCCATTACAATGGCTGGCAAAGCTGGGCCTATGTACTACGGCTTGTTATTGTGACTGAGAATCATAAACGACAGCGAAAAGCTGGTTAGGCTATATGCTTCCACTGCAACATTTTTGGTTCTATATTTAAGAAAGTCCTGACAGAAGTTAAAATTCCCCCCAAAAGAAATGAACCTGGTTGTGTTAAAATGTCTCTTAGAGCCATTGGTTTGGAGTCCATCCCCGAAAACTTTCCAAACTGCAATTTGTGAATGCTTTTTGCAAAGCTGTACACAAAGCATCTAAAACAAAGCAGGAGAAAAAAGTTGCGTGGGCAGGAGAGAATGAGAACACAAAATAAATGGGAAGACGTTATTCATCATTACTTTTGTCAGTTCGCATAAACTGGCAGACAACAACTGTGGGAGCCAAAACAATCTGCGCAAGTCCCTGCGGCACCAGTGTCATTTAAACCGACTTAAAGGGGCCTCAATGGGGGGGGGGGGGGCGTTCCTGGTGAACCCCTTTATCACGAGGAGGCAGCGTTTGCCAGCAGGTCGCGGTCGGCAGCGCGCCAAACCGCAACAAAGACTCCCAGCCTGCAGAGAAAAAAAGGTGGCAGCCCGTTGCTCCACTGAATAATAGGAGGTCTTGAATGACAACGGGAAGCCGCAATCAGAGTCGATAAGATCTGCGAGATCAGCCAATGAGGCCCGGGCTGCGGCGTCAAAGACAGAGAGCCGAGTCAAGAGCATTAACCTGAGTGAATAAAAAGAGGGCTCTGCGGAGGGCATGCACCGGGAGATTAGACAAGACAATCGGGAGGAGAAATAACCTGCACGGAGAAAAAGATACTGCAAGGAAAAGAAAAAGAAAAAAGAGGAAAAACAACAGAGCAGCCTGATTGAACAGTGTGGTGTTTTTCTGGGCATATTTGTGCTTCCATCAGCAAAGTTTGTCCCACAGATTTTATATAACGTTATCAATTTTCATTCTCCTTTCCTGCATTTCACTGAGCCACATTCTCCCCAACTTTAACTTTGAGTCACCGGTCTCCTCCGTCTTCAGCGATTTATTTATATACAGTATGTCTGTAATTTCAGTACGTGAGGTGTTCACCCACCCACCTATCAACTCACAGGTATAATTATATTCTCTATCACCACAGCAACCTATTGAGCTGGACGTTCAACTCAGGGAGAGCGAGCCCGACTCAACACATGCACAGACACATGGAGAATCCGGAGAAGTGGAGCGGGCATTTCTTGGAAGGATTTGGAAGAGGAAGGTGGAGGAGCTTCATATTTTGGGGCGTATTAACAAGTGGGTCACACAGAGTGGAGGGTATAAGAGAAGCTGATAAGGAAGCTGCAGACTGCACACATGCAAACAGCTACGGAGTCTTTAAAAGCCACATCTTATTTCACAGCTACTTCAAACACTTTGACGCTGGGGTGAAGTTCAGTTTGAGGCATCTTGTGTAACTAGGAAACTTAAAAAAGGTCTTCACCCAGAACAATTTCATGGTAACTGCAGTTAATGTTCAATAGGGCTGTGGTAACTGCTATTTTCACTATCATTTGTTTAGCAGATGTATTTTTTTCAAAATTAAAAATTGAAATATTTAATCTTTGAAATGTCAGAAAATAAACATGTTTAATATACATGTTTATTTATGTCTAAATAAATATTAATAAATGAACAGTCGCTACCTAATTGTCTATTAACTAATAAATTAACTTCAATGTTGAAGTATTCATTTCTATAAACACTAGAAACAAATGTTTTGTGGAAGTTGCCAAAAAAACTGTTACTGTGCAAAGCCTGTTTTCTCCACCCAGTTCATGATGGTGCAGGCTCCTCACCAGAACCTCTGTTGTTATGCAGATGGTTGGGAAAGGCAAGGTGAACTATTCCCTCTGATACCCAACCCAATTTACCGCAAGCACGACAGGCCTCCTTGTGGGTTGCCAGCTGTGACAGCACAGGAAGGACAGACCAGCTGAATATCAACCAGACAAGAAAGAAGGAAGAGGGTGTAAAAAAAAAAAAAAATGGGGAAGAACAAGGTAGAAAATAGCAAACTGCAAATGCGGCATGTCTGTTAGGGCTGCAGGCAACAGGAAATAGGCCAATCAGCCGGGCCTACAGCTCCTGGCGATTCTAAGTCTATACGCTCCAATGGGAACAGTTAAAACAAACAACTAGAAGGGGAGAGGGGCACGTGCCGCTAAATATAACCTTCAATAAAAGCACCAATCAGGCTTCTAACACCCTGAAGGTCACAACTAAGAACCACCTGGTTCACAACGTTATAGGGAAATGAACCAATTCACTTTTTATTATTCAGTACAGAGCAAATTCCACTTTTTTTTTTATTATATGCAAGGTTACACAAGACTCGTACGTAATGCTTCTTATTAAAGGAAGAAATGTGTTCAATTCATATTTATTCCAAAGCCGTTTATTTGAACATAACACTAATCCTTCAAAAGGGACAAGGGTCTGAAAAGTGTTTCTCGTCGTAATAAATGCGAGCCTTCACACAGACTTTGAAATCGACTCCCGGAGTTACACCAAAGCACAAAAATGTGGATTTAAGCGAAGAGCCAGCAAAAGGGGCTTGGAACTTGAAACAGGAACTTTTGTTTCCTCCTCTCTGATCTCGCTTTTTCAGGGATCTCACTCGTCGCTACACACTTTAAACGACGAGGCTCTGGGTAAGAAAGACACACCACCCAGCTGGCATGTGCATTTCACCTTTTTTCCCTCCATTAAGGTAATCTCTAAAAGCTCCGAGGCACCGCTGGGCCGGTGGAGGAGGGTTAAAAGGGGTGAAAGTGATGGGTGGGCGGTGAGCCATCAGGAGAAGGTCAGCGTGCGCGTCTGAGCTGCCGGACGTAACCGGCTGAGACAATCACGAGACTCGTACCTGTGAAACTGACAGACAGCTGCAACACCCCCTCGATCATTTGAAGCCTGCACAACAACAAGTGGCGCGCCCATCTTTTCACCTATCGCTCTCCTCTGTCTATCTTTAATCTGTCTCTCCCCCACCCACAAAACCTCCCACCGACAAACTTCATTTCCCCGGGGCAACGCTGGGGAATACTGTGGAGGCAGCCAAGTTAAAAAATCGCAGGTGAATACTGCGGATGCAGAAAAGCACCTGCTTATACACAAAGGCACATACTAAGACAATTAGAGCGTGCTACGGCTCCAGCGTAACATCTCCGGGGGCTTTCTGAATCTGAGCACGACAAAAGTGCGTGTGTTTTCAACTGGAGGATGAATTCGAGAGATGATGTGTAAATGTGGCAGCGACAGGCGGGAAGGGGGGTGAGGCGGGTGAGGGTGGCAGGCACTTGTCATCCTGGTAAAAGCAGCCTGTCTGTTTGTGGAATAGCTGCAGAAGGGGAGAGAGCCTCTTAATTACAGCCTTTTGTTAAAGCAGGTCGGCCCGCATAGCCGTACTGCGACGGGAGAGGAAGACACTCTCCAAACACACCTCGTAACATCAGACCTGCTCACTGGGGAGGCAGATGCTACCTCGAATAAGAGGCTGGATGGAGACGTGGCCCAGCTAATGGAGTTTAAAGAGGCGGTGGATGAGAAAACGGGATGTTTGGAAAGCGCGGAGGCTCCACGGCTGCCTCCAGACGGAGCTACATCAAAGAGCCGCACCTCCCTCTGTCAGTGGAACCTGGACCTCAGATCTCCACAGGGTGCAGCGGGTATAGTCACAGGTGGAGGAAGCCTCAGTCAAAGGGCCTTAACAGCACCGCGTGGAGGGAGAGGCAGCGGAGTATGAATTAGCATTCATTTATTCTCGCAAACACCACCGGTATTTTTTACATCATTATTTAACACAAATTACATCAAATCCCTGCTGCCATTTCAAATTATTTTAATAAAAGGCAATTTTCAAAGACCTGACTGCTGTTTGACAAAGGTAATCCATCAGTGTGAACAATGTGATTAGGCAGCACAAAAAAATAACGGTGACAAAAATGAAAGCAGATTTTTCCTTATGATGGATTTGTGATGAAAAGTAGGATTCGGTGCATTTACACAAGACACGAAACCAGTGGCTCCCTGACAAGAGGGAAAACAGATTGAAGCAAAGCTAAAACTGAAACAAGGTTATAAACATTAATCTAAAGTACAACATCTGAACCTTTACAAAAACACCTGCACAATGCTTTCAGGTAAAGGTCTAAGTAATTAAGACAAATCTGTGTTCATGGGACAAATTCAATTTCAGTGTCCTTGCTCTGACCATTTGTTCAAATGTTAATATCATCACCCCTCAAATAAAGTGGGGACACTACAAACCCTGACAGAGGAAAGTAATGCACTGGGCCCACTGCCTCATGTACGTAAACATCAACCATTATCAGTGGTGGAGGAAGTACTCAAACATTCTACTCAAGTCAAAGTACATCAGATAAAAAGAAAATGTACCACATTAACGTTTATACTTGAGTAAAAGTAAGTAAGTACTTTATTCTAAATATACTCAAAGTATTAAAAGTAAAAGTACATTTCCTTAATGCAAAGTTTCGTCTTCACCAGTGAGTGCTACTGTTGCAAGAGGCAGGGTCTATGATTATTACTATAATTATCACTATCATTAATCTGATATGTTAATGATCCCTGCTGGATGTGTCTCTACCTGCCGAACCTTGTCCACATCAGAGCACAGTGTCAGTTACAGAAAAGCCTCAAGTGCCAGTAAGATGTTAGTGTCAAGGCAGCAGATCAAGGTGTACTTTCAGGGCCTCTCACTCTACACCATTGCCCTTTTTCTGCAGTGTAGTGAATCCAGAGAGGACCTCCTGTGTGCAAAGTGAAATGAAGCAAGGAAGAGCAGAAACAGGAGGGTACTTCAGACCACATTTGATAAACCTTAATTTACATTCCGCTACTTCAAATGTACAAGTGCCAGCAGAAAGCCCAAACTGGACTTGTTGCCTCTTTCACGCATAATTATTTGCAGACAGAAGCAACAATCTGCAGCCACACAGAGAGAAACAAAAATCCATCTGCACATGTTCAGCTTATCCTGTAGCTGTCGGAGGTACTACGTCTAATACGAGATAGGGCCCGATGTAGCTTCACGCTGATCTAAGCTTACGGATTCATCAGAGCAGTGCAACGCAGCACGCTGCTGAGCCGCAGAGCAAAGTGATGAAAGCAGCAACAAAACAAGGCATGAAAGAGAAGAGTGATGGTGGAGAAACGCTGGGGAACAGAGTCACCAGCGGAACCATCCAACCGACTTTTCATATCCTTAAACGAACACGCTGAAATCCTACAACCACCAGCCACGTTTCTTTCTATGAGATATGTCTTAATTTGAAAATATTTAATAAATTATTAGTGCTGCATTTTGAACCGTTGCCAAATATGAAAATTGCATGCATTTTCCCCCCATTTACAGTACGAATGACAAAAGCAAAGGCTGTAAACGCAAAACACAAAAAAAAATTGCAAATACAGATATCATTGCATAAAAGCAAACAAGTCAATGAGGCTGCGGAAAGGGAGCTGTATAAGAGGAACGGCACTAAACCGAGGCTGGAAGAGCCAGACTTTCCTCATGGGTTGGACGTGACTCTATCATGAAAACAGGTCAACTGTGGCGGCTGCAGCAGGTGGAAGCAAACTCTCAGCCAATCAGAGACTATCCATTCGCTCACATGTCACCACACATCTCTCCCAAGGGATTCTTGAACCACATGAAAAGCGCTGCCACTTCAAAGAAAATGGGCAGACATTGAAAAAAGGAATTCCATCTACTATTCTGCACCGCCCTGCCGGACAGACAGGGGGAGCTACAGTTAGGTGAGAGAAAACCACTCGGGCGGAGGTCACTGATAATAGACATCCTCCCGTGACATCTCCCAAGGACTCTATATTAAATCTCTCAGGTTTCATAGGTCATTATCTGTCCCAGAGGCCCTGTGTTATTAACACCAGAGCGCGCACACACTCACACACACACACACACTCACAAACACACACGCATACTTCTACACAAACACACACACACACGCAGTCCCGCAAGCATAGACATCCAGATGCAAGAAATCGTGCAAAGCGTTCACTAACTGAAATTTGACCGATGGAGTGAAATTTTGGAGTATCTTAATCGACAAATGAAATCTGACGACTTAAAGAGAAGATCACAGAACGTCAGCTTCATGAGATGTGCAGGGTTGTTACAAAGGAGGGGGCAACACCAGAAAAAGAGGGTCTGTAACTCTATAGAGCCTGCTAGACACTTTTAGTTCATGTCAGGTCAGTGTTTCTCTCAGCTTGTATTTGTATAGCTTATATACACAGCTTTAAAAACGTACAATATGCAACATAGGCACCAAGAGGGTCTCTCAATCAAAATAACAAAAGACTTAGTTTGATGACGTCATGAAGCAGTGTGCGATCATGGGAGTTGTCTTTAACACTATTAGGGTACTGGATGTGACTCAGGCACAATTCATGTCCACGTATGAGGTAATGTGACAAAGGTTTATCCACGTAGTATATAACAAATGAGTTTTTGATGACTAGTAGAACAATGAAGCAATGGATGCAATTACAATCATAAGAGTGAAAAGAAACATCTTTCTTCCAACGGATTCACATTATTTTACTTAACTACCGGCGGAGCAAGTACCAGAAAGAAATGCAGGGAAGTCGACTGCTGCCAGGTAAACTTAATGAGTTAGAGGTTAGTCAGATCTGGATGATGCATAATGTGAGTGTGAGTAAAACTGAATGTAAACAGAAACTCTTAACAACCTCCAAAAAGCACCTTTAAGTAAAAGTAGGTATTTTGTTTGTAATGTGGGCAACCAATTTACTCAAGATCAATCAATTGTTAGTTAAATGGAAAACAATGGGACTACATGTTGTTGTAGAAAACCAGCAAACACATTATACTTGTGCAGTCCGCTTCTTGTTACTGTCCATCACGCTCTGCAGGTTCATTAAGCTGCCTCTGGACAGGTCACAGCCTCTGTCCGTTTCTCTGCTCCCCCACGCTCACAGAATCGAGCTGATTACACAACAACCTTCTGCAGGCATGTTGCCAACACTGATGGTCGGGGAAACCGCAGCTCTCAAAACTTCCACTCTGGATGTTGTGCTGTGAGAGATCCAGGCTGAAGTTTTAAAAAAGATATCGCAGGGACCAAATTTCAAGCTCTTAATCTCTTAAAAAGCTCCCGGAGGAACAACCGGCAGACACATAATGAGAAGTGTGAAATAATGAAAATGTAACATCACGACTCGTGTACAGAATTTAAGACTGATAAGTGTTTTCTCTCAAGTGGGCGAGGGGAAAGAAATCATCTTGTAGTGCTGCCACTATTGTTGAGGGGTAACAGATAAATTACAACAAGAGCTGTTTGAGAAAAAAAAAACCTGTTTTGATTTAGTCCTGCTGTGGATAAAACACTTTGTCTGTCCCGCTCCTCCTCCAATAACAGCTGAACTCTGAGACTGAACAGACCAAACACTAATGAAAATGCTCATTTAATGTTAAAAGGCTGACTGCCAACACTAATGACTCCACTGAAATTTAGCTATGAATCACTGAATTGAATGAAGCCCTGTTAACTGGCAACGTAAAAACACACTTCTCCAGTAGAAACGCGAGGTAGTTGCAGACAGCATCTTCATCATCCTTTTGTTGTTGTCGTGTTGCTGCTTTTGTTGTTGTTGTTAAAAGAACACCCTTAACAAGATCATTACTGTTCTAATATCATTTGAGTTAAGTGAAAGCCCAAACACGATTCGCGCTGCTCAGACTGGGAGCCTAAGGTTTCCTAATGATCGTGTAATGAGGAGCAATTTGCAGTAAATCTTGTCATCGTTGCCGGTTAAATAAGAGGATCTAGGCTGCTGGTGCAGCAGCGCTGGTATAGTTACTTCTCCTTCTACGGGATTACCGGGACGGTTCTTACACGTATTTGTTGCCCGCCCCCTTGGCAGCCACCTGAAGCTTTAGCATGCTGCCATTCCTGCGTCAGAGGGAGCCAACCCGCCACCCTAACAAGCGACCCTCCCACAGGAACACATCTGTTGTCAGATTGGTTGGGCGCAGGCAAACGGGTTATCAATCAAAGTGGTGAATTGCATTCCAAACCGAAATTCATTTATCGCTTACATCACTTGATTAAATGATCTACCGGAGCAGACAGGCAGGAGCGGTGGAGAGCTAAATAAAAGACAAGGGGGGATGTTGAGGAGAGGATGCATATTCAGCTGCACGAGGCAAACGGAAGCGACTGAGACAAATGAGGGAGTTCATCTGGCGCTGAAAATAAAGGGAGCGCCCGGCACAGAGTTTAGATGCATTTCAGCAATATCACTTAATGGACTCAGTTTGCTTCATTTGATATTTGACAGTGAAGTACAGTATGGTAGCTTCCGCTGAAGCGTGCAGGCATGCAGAGAGGCTATTAAACCACACAGGTGGTATGTTTCTTGGTGACAGATGTGGTTGGAAGGCCGGGCTGCCGAGGGAGCTGGGCACCAGGTGATTAGAGCTT
The DNA here is from genome assembly GCF_949316205.1 of Platichthys flesus. NCBI lineage: Eukaryota > Metazoa > Chordata > Actinopteri > Pleuronectiformes > Pleuronectidae > Platichthys > Platichthys flesus. The sequence goes on along the minus strand of NC_084960.1, from coordinate 12,794,188 downwards.
CAAACTATGCAGCACCAGCTGAGGCCCTGGAAACACGAAAACACAAAGCAGAGGACCTGTCGAAAGGTTACGGAAATTTAATCCGGAGGGACCGTAGGTGAGAACGAAAATGTCAGTGTGAGGCGCTCTGGAAAATAGTCCATTATTTTCCAAATAGCAAATTATTGTTGCACTGCTTTCCCTGCAGGATCTCGTGGCCCGTCAGAAAAAGGGCTGTATCCTCTTGTCTGTGACCTGGTGCATTAATGATATGCAGAGTCAAATCATCAGAATAATTTTCCTCTTCGGTTGGAATTAACCTGACAGCTTAATTGGAAAAGAGCAAGAGGCAAAAAAAAATACCTTCAAAAAACTGAATAGGAAATAAGATGGGATCAATCACAACATTGGCCGAGATGAGCCTGACAGCGGCTGTCACTGCAGATCGGTTGCCTTGGCAACGGGGCAGCTGTTTTACAAGCAGCAGTTAGCAAGCTACCCCCCCCCCCCCCCAACACACACAAACATACACACGCAGGCGTAAACACACACGTTTGACACAGCCGGTGACAGATGTGGCACAGGCAGGGCAGAAGAGATTACAAGTTGTCGAGTCAACATGACTCAGATCTGTGTTTTGATGCCGATAGTCGTGTGTCACCCTGCAAACTCTGCTCTCTGTCAAGTGGCATCAGAGGAAAGAGAAAGGAGAAAAAAACACAAATAGACAATCAGAGGGTTCCTGTGGCTGCCTTGCAGGAAATGGCTTTCGGTGCGGAAGCCTGTCAAGTTCAAACCTCCAAATTCAACTCAACTCTTTCATCTTCACATCGTGTTTTGCAACCATTTTCTTTTGTGATAGCAAAGGGAGGACAGAGAGATCAGAAAAATCATGTGTTGAAACAGTGTCACAGATACAAAAGGTAACATCTTCTTTTGATATGACGCTAAGTAAAACTTGTGCACAAATCAGGGATGAAACCCCCCCCCCCCCGGCACTGAGCCTGTTAAGAAAGGGCTTTTGTCGAGGCTGTTTGTGATCCAGGAGTGAGCGGGGCGATCAGCGGCACACAGCAGTCCCTAGTGGGATGTTAGAGTAATTGCCTGTTTCACTATTTCCCAGGGGGGCATCACAAAGCGTGTTGCGGTCTCCGCGAAAAAACTGCAGCCCCACCCTCTGCTGCCTGCCTCTTTGTCTCTGTCACACAGGAGGGGACAAAAAAGTACAACTTTACTTTCTACTTTACAGGATATGACTCTCTTTAGAGTGCCAGCCACTGAAAACTGATTTTTAAAGCTATTCCTTTGAGGGTCACAGGTGGAGCTGGAGTTAATCCCAGCTGACATTGAGCTAGAGGCGGTGTACACCCTGGACATCACTGGGCCATACATAGAGGCAACAACAACTATTCACATTAAGAGTCAACAATTTGTGGATTGAGTGTGGGAGGAAGTTCCCGGGAGGATCCCACGCAGACACTTTCCAACTCCACAAAGAAAGGCCCTGGTCAAAACCAGAACCTTCCTGATGTGCCGCAACAGAAACCGTACTTTGGCTATTTGTTGTATAACACATTTACTGTGAGAAATATAGTGCACAAGGATTCAATAATGTACATTTTGAAGGAGTTTTGTTTATGGCAGGGCTGCAGGTTTCATGAATAAACCCGAGAGCTCATAATCTCACATCAGGTTTGGTCATTAGCGCTGATACGGGTCGGGAATCTCTGATGTAAATAAGAGATGATTGAATGTAGCTGAACAGCAGCTCATTAGAAAGATCTTAAACTGAGTCATTCCCCGGTGAAAGAATCTTTACCTTGCATGGTTGACTTAGCTTTTATTTTCTAATACGGATTATAGGATATTATTGAGAGCAAATTGCTGTATAGAGAAAAATTGTGTGATGCTGTTGTTCGGTATAAAGCAATAATAATTAATTGAAGTAAAACTACAGAAAAGAGCTTTATGTGAAAAGGAAGCCTATTAACATCTCCGTCTGCACACGTAAGTAAAGTACCATTCGCTATAAAAATAGACTTATTTAACTGCTCTCCCTGAAGAGAAAAGATTTTGATTAAGGAATTTAGGTCACAACTTACAGTAAAATGTTAATTTGTGTTAGGTTCTCCTGGATGGATGATTTTAAAGAACTGAAGCTGGAGGAGAACCATTGATTTAACAGGCTTTATTGGTTTAGCCACAGTTTTTATTTATACTGTAGCGTGTGTTACATTAGGTTACTGCATATTCATGACAGGCAAATGTATCAGTACTGCAACAGCAATGTTTAGGTGTCTTATGATGCCTGGTATGTTGGCCTTGCATTTTTACTTTAGAACAACCACGGAACTAGTTGTAATAAAATACGGCGCCAGAATCTTTGTGGACACTTTTTACACATTTCATGTCAGAATTCACACAGCAGCAGTGAAGATTGTTTAGAGGGCAACTGGAAGGCGTCCCCCGTGATAAGTATTTGCTAATTGCGTTAATTTGTATTCACTTACAGAGTTGTGTTATGATAATGTTGCATTTTCTGCAATCTGCATCATTATTCCATGTCCTTGGGCTTGTGAAAAGCCTTTCTACAAACTGTAACCTTGACCCTACTTGACTCATAGAAATAGTTTTTTAGCGCAGATCCGGCTTATCCATCACTTCCCTCTCGATTGATTGGCTGTGCTATACACCACATTAGCCCACACACTAATGGCCGTGCAGTAATGTATGCCACATCACGTGTGTCTGACTATGTTTGAAGGCAGGATTTTCCCATTGATCTTTGTGCACATCCATTAAAGGCATCATTCTCTTGCTTCTTAAGGCAACACTGCGTTCTTATCCTCTCCCCCTGAACCCTCCTTTTCATGCCTCTTTCCCTCGCCATCTCCCGTATTAACCGTGTTCGGACCGTCTCATTTGGGTCCGGTTGCGGAGGGAAGGGAGGGGCGGGGCACAGATGGGCACAGATCCGTACAGATGGATGCGTGGGTTTATTGTGGCGATGTGCTGCAGGTGAACGCAGGAAGAGCAGCCAGTTGGCACGAGCAAGAGGAGGAGAAGACGACGAGTTAGACGTTAACAAGCTGTCACCGCCAACACAACACGGCGCCCACTGCAACAACAAAAACAACAGAGACAACCCCTCCTGACAAGCCTGGTGTGATAAACAACAACCAAACAGACGTCCACTCTGGTTTCACCCGCAGGGGAGTGTTAACAAACCGCAGGTCAGGCTTGTTAAATGGAAAATAATGTGTTGAGATGTGTTTAAAAAAAAAAGAGTATTATTCGTGACTAAAGCTTTAGTTGGTGAAAGTTAGAAAAAACAGCAGTAAAAGGTTTGTGTCTCCTTCCGGACTAACCTCGATGTCTCAGCTCATTCTCATATGGCTTACTGCAGCAGGACGAGGATTAGTGAATGTTGCTGCTGCCACATCGACACTTCTCTTTGGAGGCTGCATTCAAGATCAATCAAGCCAAAATGAAAAAGTTCACGTGTATCTTGTTGACACTTGATTTTCTTGATTTTAGTATTGCTTTTTAATTCATGCTTCTTATGAGGGTCTGGAGCCAATCCCAGCTGACATTGGGAGCGAGAAGCAAAACAAAAATAATTAGTCAAAAGCGTAGCACAATGTTCCTATCACTAAAGGTGCATTGTGCTCTGACTATATTTTTAGACACATTGTACAATGGGATCAATAGCCGGCGGGCACGGGTGCACAATTGCTAACGTTCCCAAATCCCTGACACTCAGAGCACCGAGTAACATTTCCCAAAGTAAATGTGACATTTCACGATGAGTCCTGAGGGCTGTTTTACTGGATGCCTTGCTTCAGTTCTCACGCTGCCAATCACGCCCTTGGGAAATCTGTCTCTCTGGACACATCCACACAGATTGGCTATCACGCCTTACGGAGCTTAGGCAGGGCTCCTGTGGAGACCCAGCCCCAGAAAAAAGTTGGAATAGAGCAACATGTAATATTAATGCAGACGTCAAGACATGTCTCTATTTTAGTAATTGTTCCGCCTCTTTTATCCTGCCACCTGCTGGCTCAATGAAACGGAAATCTGACAGTGGTTAAGTGTTCTGCCCCACAGCCCAAGAGCACTTGGCAGAGCGGGCCCATGGCTAATCCAGTAAGCAGTAGCACTGACTCACAACTAGCTGAGAGGCTGAAAAGAGATGGGGACTGACAGGGAGGGGAGACCGAGAGACAATGGAAGCGACAGAGAGCGAGTGAAGCTAAGTAAAGATAACTGAAAGCCACGAACAAAACTGGGAAGACAGAGGCAGGCAGAAAGGGGTTGGCGAAGAGGACACAAATGGATCTGCAGTGGTGTACAGGCCTGCAAACCCAGTGACGAGGGAGGAGGAAGAGTGAGCAGAACAGGGTCAGGAGGTGGTTTGTACATACGCAAATAAACAAAGCTAAGAATTAAGGAAGACTTGGGATTTGGGGCCATGGGCTGGGTGAGCGATGGTAGGGAGGAAGTCTGAATTGGCAAAGTGTCCCATCAAACCCATTTGAAACCCGTAGACGGATTAGTGCTTGTGAGTAGGTGTTTGGTTATAAACAGTCTGTGGAGCGCGTGTTTGACAGGAGGGTGTCTACGATTTGACGGCAGGACATAAATCTCACCGGAGAACTCCAGAGAGACAAACAGACGGGCTCTCCCAAAAGCAAGGAACTACTTCATCAGTCAGCGGCCCCTAAAGATCAACCGTCTCTCACAGCCTCTTTATGCTGTCCAGTATCTCGCTCCTGGCACTTACACAAACCTGACCTTTATCTGATGCTGTAGAAGCCACTGTCTTTACACATTTCTGTTTTTAAAATTTCAAAAGCAATAACCCTCTCTCCAATCTCTCCGTCCCGGCTTCTTTTTGGCCGCCTTTTCACTTCCCTCCGAGTTCTGACCGTAGATCTCTTCATGCTTCACTGGACGCCTTTGAGATATTTCCAGTTCCCACTTAAAAGCTTGTCAGTCACTCACGGCATGTTCTCCAACTCCTTTGTCTCTCTTCGACTCGCTCTGCTCTTAATTGCAGCCTTTCTATACAGTTGGCTGAAATGCAACACTCTGACGACCTGTAATTATTCATGCAGCAGACATCTGGTTATGACCTGCTGTTCCTCTCACCCTGCAGCCAGTTCGGAGCAGATGTGTGCAAATGCTCCATTATTTTTTTTCCCCCATCTGTAGATGGCACCTCTAGCTACAGCTTGGCCTCGGCCTCATCACCCACCGAAATCAAACTGTTTCAAGCTCCACAAATCGTGACTCCTCTTAGCATCAGCCTGGATCCTCCAAAAACCTGCGTCTCTGAGAAGACCTGATTCTGACCTCTGACCTTTGAACCCACTACGCAGTGGATCACTGGGACATTAAGCTGTCGCTTGGCCCGGGGAGTGAATGAAGGAGGCACAGAGCTATGGCTCAATCACGACCTGAAGCTGTGTGCAAATAGCTCAGCCAAGGCTGCTTTAAACTGGAGTGATCATTACTAATGACTGGTTTAATGATTCTGTCTGATCTGGTCTCTCGTCACTGCCACCTCCCTCTAGTGATATCGGACTTCCCCAAGTGATAAAATCCATAGAGACATAATGTGAACACATAAATATATATACACATACAAAATGAAAACGAGAACACCTTGATTGGAATCTGCATTAAAATGTTATGAGTTATTTCCTGACCGACACTGCATCCTTTCACCAACTGTGATAAACCATCCAAATGTTTTTGTGTAATCCTGCAAAGAAACAGACTGGAAAACAAACGCAAATGTCAACATGACCCTCCTTCGAGGCAGTAGCAATATATAAATGAACCTTTACAGTTCTCGCCTGAATCGGGCTCTCCTCAGCTTGACAGACTTTCTGCTCACTTATGGTTCACTCTCACCGCCCTCATATCCTCATGTTTGGTCACAGCAGTAAACCCACTGCTCAGCACCAAGCAACGTGCCAGCTGGTGAATGTAGCTGAGCATTTAGCAGATATTTCCCTCAGGACTTGGTAGAGACAACAACAGAGTTGACAGAGAGTGGAAATCGGGCTTACAGTACATCCGTCATCCCTCACATGTGTAAATAAACAACGGTTTGTTAACACGTTCGCCACATCAACACAGAAATCAGGACGTGTCTGTGTTCTGCTTCCAAGGCGCAAATAAATCCTTCTACAGCAGGTATGTTATTTTCTACATTCTCTCAATTCCCTGTTCTATTTCTGACATTTATGTTTAGCAAATTAACACATTTTGAACCTTTTTTTTTTTCTTACTCCTATGGAGAAAGACAAAAATCCCTGTGGAGTGAGAAGGAACGACTCCTTGCATGTAGTCCTCTGTGGCCGTTTAGTTTTGACAGTGACACCAGGGATCCCTACATGGATTTGCCTGGTCCTGATTTGGGTTAGGGTTAGGGTTAGGGTAAGGTAACAGAGCCAACATTAATAAAACATTAAATTTAGGTCAACGTTTTTTTGGGGAGAAGTGGCGCAAGCTTTTAAATAACAACCGTCCTTTGCCTAATAGCAAACATAACAATAACCTGGATGACAGTGTGTTCGGTTCTGTTGCATGGAGAGAGCCTCGCACCAACCACTGGTCAAACTTGCAATTTTAAGGTTTTCATGCTCGCAATGAAATTATAGTACAACCTCCACATTGTGTTGAACTCCCCACATGACCATAAAAATCAAAGAATATCCGCTTTGTTTTTCAAATCAGCTACAAACGACAATATTTCAACCAACAGATTCTTATTAGTGATACTTAAGAGATGTCTGATGTTAACGGGTTGTTTTACAAATGTATCATTTTAATGCACTGTGTGATTATGTGCAACAATGAAGTTATAACTGAATAGAGTTGAATGTAATCTGCTGAAATGTCCTTGAACAAGACACTGAGTCATCTGCTTCAGTCATGAGAGTCTCTTACTGAGCTTGGATGTCCTTTGTGGAGGGAAGGCAGCGGATAAGAGCTTCCTGATAAAGATCATTGAAGCATCTCATGTTGTTAATATGATTTAATGTGCGGTGCATCCATTGGAACATCTCCAAATGCGGCAGCAGAGGTAAAACTATTTTTCAAGAAGATTGCTGCAGCTAATGTAGATCCTATGTGTTTCTCATCCGCACAGTCGCTGTGACAATGCAGGAGAGAGAATCTATGAAGAGGAACCTTCACAGTGGAGGTTAGTGGGAACTCTCAGAAATACTGCCGCCACAGCCCTTCATCATCTCCTCTCTCTTCACGACCAATTTCCCCCTCACATCTCGCTTCTCTTCTCCGTGGCTGTGACAAGGAAGATCCCGAGCTCCAAGTTCAACCCGTGCCTGGAGAAAGGCGAGGGCGAGCAAAGTCGATAATCAGAGACAGCAGCATTCAATATTTCCAGCTCTTCCGATGTGAGAATTTGATGCTTTTCTGTATGATATACTTTTCTTAACTATACAGGCTTTTTTTACGCTATGGAGTGCAGTATATAGATATATCCGTGGGCACTAGAAAATCATGACCATTCTGTCAATCTGCCCCTGAAAGCCGATGATTTGAATCCCTAGTTTAAAAGTCCCAGACTCAACTCGCAGCTTGTTAGCTGAATCACGACACAGAGTGGCACGACTCCGATGCTCTCAGCGCTGGTGCTACAAAGTCGGGAACGCTACTTCTGAAACAGACCAGACGAGTGTGACTCAGTGTTTCCGGCTGAGTCACTTGGCTGCTAGATGTATACTTTTATAGATCCCTGTGTGGAAATCTGTTATTGTCAGATGACACATACCAAACAAACATAAAGGTGAAAACGTGAGAATCATGACGAGTTTCTTATACCACAAAAGTGGTAGGTGTTTTAGGTGCAGACAACAGCTTATTTCAGATTAATGCAGATAATAGCCAATGCATTTCAATCAATGTGTTCTGATTCTTTTGTTTGGACCTGCAGATGATCAAATCCTGCTCAAATTTGATTGGTTAAATTGGAAATGGAAACCAGAAAGCTTCCGGGCCCCCAAATTTTGTCCAACACATTGCAGACTATATTTATGTAGAGTGACCCTTTATGAGTGGGGTACAACGGCTAAGATTTAATAAAGTGCAGATGCCAGGGATTGAATCCAGGGCTTCATACATGCAAAGCATTACCACTTCATATGTATGCATTACTAGTGAACTGGACTTTGTAATAAATGGGTGGAGACCATACAAATGTCCAAGTTATGTAGCTGGGATTTCTTGAAGAAAGATTATCAACTTACACATTCCCACTAACTTCAAGGTTCGCATCCATATTGTCTGCTCAGTAAATTCAACTCTGAATTCATATACACAAAAGCTTTTTCTTCTAGGTAGTGTTATATTAAGATATATTAAGCCACACAAGCTTCATCACGTACACGTCTACCAACACCTCCATTTTGGCTATGATCCATCACCTCGCACACAGTGCCTGCCTCTGCTCAACAGATGTAAGGAATAAAGACAAATGCAAAAGTCACCCGCTCACTTTTGATCTCCGACTGCCGAATCTCCAGCTGTCTCGGATCCTTTAAACCCATTTTATGAAGACAACAGCTTAGGTGTGTTTGGAAGAAGTAAGTGTGGAAAAGTCATTGATGCAGGAAAAGTTCACTGTTTTAATCTCTGTCGCTGCTGCTTCGCAAAAAGTGAACACCTGAGTGTGTGTGTGTGTGTGTTATGCCCTGACTTTCTGAACCCCGCACACTCCTGGCATTGATCCCAAACTCACACACACACACACACACACACACACACACACACACACACACACACACACACACACACACGCACACGCACACACACACACACACACACACGCACACACACACACACACTCACACAGACACACACAATCTCTCTATTCAATGATAAGATCGAACTGAGGGCATGATGAATAAATAATGGTTTAAACTCTGGAGATTCCCTTGACTAATTAACAGGGGGGAAATATTCCTCTCAAGAAGCAACAACACAAGAGAGTCCAAGTAGTACATCACGGATCACTGCACATATAGACACCAACACTCTCTCTCTCGCGCTTGTGCACATCCTAAATTGCGATTCAGTGTGCTGTGAAGCGAAAGACAAAAGTGGGGAGGAGAGGTGTTGGCCTCTATTGACTCCAAAGACTTTGGGCTAATGAGAACTCTAGCACACAGTCACACGGGCATACACATATACAGCCACACACACACACACAAAATACACATACACACACTCATTACCGTCATTTTGCTGTGTCAGAGCGAAGGCGGCGAGTAGGTCATCTTAAACAAATATCTAGAGAGAGAGAACCCCCCACTTGGTTGTCAGTGTCCTTATCGCTCTGTGAGCTTCATGGTTACAGAGCTGCAATGTCACTGAGCTCATTAGAGTGGTATAATTATGAAGAATAACCAGTCTAGCTGGCCCAGCTGCACTGCTCACATCGTCCAACTAGTTTGCGCAGACCCCACACTGTCACTGAATACGAGACAGAGGTTCAGAGATTTGGAACAGGGAGTGGCAACGCTGATTGACTGGGGGCTTTTATTTTGGCGCGTTGACATCTCCCCGGAAACAGACATGCTCGATATATGAGGGATAGCAGGAGGCAAACATTGAATCCAAATTAGCTCCAACAGCAACAAAAATAAAATGTCCCTCTCCCGAGCATCCACATATGAATGAGAGTGGCAGCAGAAGAGGCAACAATAGAAATCAAATGAACTAAAACTGACTGGCTACAAAATGACTTAAAAAGTCCCACAAGGCGCCCGGGAAGCCATGACAGGGTCTGTGAAGACGCTTGTCACGAGTGAGGCACCGGCAGCAGCCGCAGCTTGAGTCCTGCAGGAGCCACCGAGCTCCACAGCCTTTGAACATACAGGAGGCAGGCAGAGGCAGACAGCAGGGCTACGTGACTCTCATGACAATAAGTGCAATCACACAAATACACAAACACACTGTAACACACACGCATCCAGAGAGAGTCCCCCTCAACGCTGCAAGTTATCAAGATTAAATACCACGAGTATCCAAGCAAATGTGCCAACTAAGTGAGAGGGGGGACAGAAGAATAAAAGAGAGGAAGAACAAGGGAGACCGGCACACACAGGACGGGGAGAGGGGACCACTGATGCTCCCACCTGAGGGTATCCCAGTATCCTCCATTAGCGCTCCTTTCAGCCCTCTACGCCTCGCTCTTTTCACGTCTGGGTCAATCCATGCCTCGACCCAGCTCCTCATTCATCCCCCGCCTGCTGTCCCCACTTCACTGAAACACTGGCTTAGATGGAAAATTGTGTTTGGCAAAAAACTAAAAAGAAACAAAAAAGCCAAACTACAAAATTCAAAGAGTGGGATGGCAGGGAGGGACAAAAGTATAGTGGAAGCGATGGGAGAGAGGAGGAGTGGCGTAAGACGCACAGAGAGAGAGAGAGAGAGAGAGGGAGAGAGAGAGAGAGAGAGAGAGAGAGAGAGAGAGAGAGAGAGAGAGAGAGAGAGAGAGAAAGGGAGAGAGAGAGAGAGAGAGAGAGAGAGAGAAGTACGCCTGCCAGTTCTGAACATTGTCTCTTTCTCTCTGTCTGATCGTGTGTCCCTGACTGTCGGTCTCGCTCACTCCTCGCTCTCTCTCTCCATTTCCCTCATTATGTCGATGTGAGTGGTCGTGCCAAGCTCACAGGAGATAACATGGCTCCTCGTGGCCCTGAAACACCTTGCAGACTGGCCACCTCCTGCTGGCCACTGACTGCAGACCTGCGTGCACTGGTCGTGTGCTGGAGGCCACGGATCGAGCAGGAGTGTTTGTGTGTGTGTGTGTGTGTGTGTGTGCGCATGAGCGTGTGTCCTGTCAGCTAGCCAGAGCAGCAGATTACTGACGCTTCACTGGCACGTCCCACTTCATCCTTCTCTCCTGTCGCCCCGGCAACACCTCCGCTCCCTGCCTACTTCACCCATCCTCCCCCTCCGCCTCCATCTGCCTCCACTTCTCCCCCCCGACCTCTCTCCCCGCCTCGCCCCTCTCTTAGTAACCCTGAGTAAGAGTCTTTAAATTTAATTTTCTGCCATCTCTGAAATCTATAGCGGCAGAGCTCACTCCTCGGGAATAGAGAGGACCGTCAATCTCTGCGTCACAACCCTGCTCTAATAAAAAGAGCCCCATCGAAGTGGTGTATATACACATAATGCCCCCAGGGTGCTTCCTGGCTCAGTTACAGCGAGCCAATCACAGGCGGAGGGAAGCGAGAGGATTTATGCATTAATGAGCACCACTGGGCCTGAGCTGAGGTCCACGTCGACCGTGCAGCCGCCACGGCTCAGATCAGAGGTGGATGAAGGCGAAGCCTTTGCTCTCTGCTCTCCTGGCACAGAGATGTTTAATTAACATGTTTAGACCCAGTCTGGATCTGCACCTGAGAGGCCGTCATGAGAAGCAGCGAGAGGTCAAGGCAGCCGTCAGGGTGATGACCCCCCCCCTCGAATACAAAGCAGTGCATGCAGGGAAGGAATCTCTGCACGGAGCGAGAATCTGTGTGTGTTTCTCTGGATGTGAGAGATGCTTTAGAATTAATGCTCAGCTGGGACTTATTGTGTGTTTGGTCAGACTGTGCATTGTTTGAAATATAAATTGCAACATTACATATTCCGCCCAATTATCCTCTTAATTAATCCCGTGATTGACTGAAAGCTAAACTCTTGGGTAAACAGCATATCTTTGGATTTACAATGCAGGTCAGCAGACATGAATACATGTTTTTCAGTATTTAATAATATTTTAAATAGAAAATGGTTGGCTGATTAAAAGACTATGAAAATAATTATTGGCTTTTCATAATGTGAAAACAGGCTTCAAAAGATAATTGGCCTTTTTCAGTTCTAGTTTTATAATTATCCTAATCATATTTAAACAGAATACCTAAATGTTATTGAGTGACTGGTGCCTCTGGGTGATATATCAGCACTTAACCTGTGGATTTTTCATAAACATACCATACCTCAAACCCTGTTCAAGGCCGTCTTGCAATCGCATCCAATGTGAATATTCTTGCTGGAATAATTTCTCATGCAATGTCAATGTAAAAGATGGGAGGTAAAGCATATTCTTTATTATTGCAGTTATATTAAATAAGATTCCTTCTTTTTGGATTAAGATTGCAGTTACTCTTTAGGAACAAATTAAAGTTGACATCCAACATTAGAAGGTGTCCGCTTGACACCAGAACCAGAACTAAGAAACATGATCAATTGATTTTAAGATTTGACTGATCGCTTTCAAGGCCCTTCATGGCCTTGCTCCCTGCTACAGCGCTGACCTTTTAGAATCATACACACCAGCATGCACGTTGAGATCCTCGGCTGGAGGTCTCTAGTCTGTTTCGGAGGCTACTGCCTAAAAACTAAGGGGGACAGATTATTTGCAGTCCGGGCTTCAAGGCTCTGGAACAACCTGCCTGGAGAGATCAGGTCAGTCTTAACTTTCTTTATAACTGGCTTCTTTAGAACTTTTACTGAGCATCTTACACAGCACTTGTGTTTCATACACTAATGTATTTTGCCTGTTTCTTCTGAACCTGATGTTTTATGACCTGTCTGTTTGGATGCTGCCTTTGTAAAGCACTGAACCATTTGTTTTGAATAGTGCTCTAAAAATAAAGATTAATTATTTATCTTTTTATGTGTCAAACTGACTGACTGCAAACAAGGCATTGAATACACCTTTGCCAATCCCCATGCCATCACTTCCACTGCGTGTGTGTTTGGTAATGGTTCTTTTAATGAGCAGCATCCTCCAACCAGACGGGAGGTTTCCAATGAATCAAAACTAGTCATTTTGTTATAATACGGACTGAAAATTTACAACTTTTTTCCTTTCACAGGGAAGAAGATTAATCTGAACTCAGAAAAGCTCCCTGCAAGTGCAGGAGAAACTGACATGTTGTAAGAGTGGCAGAAATGTTGATTGACTGTTTGGACTGAGGTCACACATCGGCTACTGTACATGCATGATTTAAAGGCACATATTAAAGTGGCTGTCATAAAAACTGTCTAACTGCAGTGTGTGTGTGTGTGAGATTCTGAGACACAGCCCCACCCAACAAATTCACTGTAGTGGAGATAGCACCCACAGATACTTCACCGGCTGCACCTGCTGAGTGCTGCAAGGTTAACAACGGCCACATAGGGCTCGACAACTGCTGAACGTGCAGCTTCTCTCCCCCCAGAGTTCACAGGCACATCTTAGCAGGCTAAGCACATGCCTGTTTTGCAGTGCTGTGCAGGTGAGTGCCTATGCTGTCTATGTCTGTACTTTGTGTATGTGTGTGTGTGTGTGTGTGTGTGTGAGTATAAGTGACAGGGGGAAAAAAGTAGGTTGTTAAGGTAACACAGTGAGCTAATGGCTCACAAGGACAAGTAAACAACAAGTAAACAAAACAGCGTATCGTTTACCTTTGAAAAACAACCCTCTGCCCACCGAGCAATTTAGCACCTACAAACACGTACAGATGAGATACTAATGGCTGACTGTGTCCTCTTTGACCTTTTAATTATTCTGATCTGTGTACAGAGCAAGCGGGCATTAATTGCATTAGCATCTCACAGGTTTACTTAATGTTCCAGGAGAGAGGGAATTGTGATACAGGAAGCAGATAGTTTAACACTCTCTTCTTTTGTGAATATTAAACGATCCAGTGGGTGTGTTTGTGTGTGTGTGTGTGTGTATGTGTTTGTGTGTGTGTGTGTATGAGTGTGTGTGTGGTTGCAGTAAATCATCAGAGATTTATTAGCTCAGTTACCCCCAGTCAAACCCTCTGACGTGCAATTATGCTCTATCAGCAAATAAATTATTTGTCCATTACAGGCCATAATTGGTTATGGGGCATTGGCTACATACACTGTCCATCTCTCTTCCGCTATTGAACACACCGCCCCGCTCTTTGCAGCACGTATTACCGTAGAACTCGACTTGCCCCCCGTTTGCCCCCTCGTGCTATTCCCCACGTCCCCTTCCTCCTTCTTCTAAACATTTCCCCGGAGAGGACGCCTGCTCCCTCCTTCCCTTTATCTTGAGAAGGGAGGCATCTGGAAAACAGGGCCCGTCTCCGCCTCCCTCCATCACATTCAATCATCCCCGTGTTTATTCAGCTCTCCCGTCCTTTCCACTGTCCTACCCTCCACATCCCTTTTCTCCCTCGTCTGTCCCACCTGCCCGCCTCTGAGCGCTCGCTACGTCGCCGCTCTTGAACGCAGCATCGCTTATCGCAGTCCTGCATCTTTCCATTTCTATCCATCTCCCTCCAATTGTTTTCTTCCCCACTATCTTGCCTCCGCTTGACTCCTTTTCCTCCACATTTCCTCTCAGCCTCGGTGTGTTTGTGCTCTAGGAGATGTGGCGCCCATGTGACGTGTGAGCGGAAAGCTTAAAGGTAGCAATCCTATGTAAGGTGCTTCCGTTTATGTTAATTCCAGGTTTATCAGTAAGGTAAAAGAATGACCCATGGCCCACTCCATCCATGAGCACTTTATGCACTTACCCAAAAGCTTTTACACAAAAGATGTTTTGAGTCTCAATTCAGCCTCGAACGTCCCCTGTCCCTCTAACCTTGACTACTTGCACTGCCTTGCTTTCATACATAGCTGGTTCCCAAAACCTTCAAATTTCTGATTTACATCTCAATCGTCAAAACCATACAGCATACCCTCAACCACCAGCGCAACAGATGGAGTGCAACAATCCGTGCTAGCCATATATTAAAAGAAATATAGCTAATCGTGATGTGTTTCTGTGTAGCATACTAACACGTGCAGTGCCTGTTTTAAACCCTGCCTATTAGGAAGGAGCTGTTAGGTCTATGGTGATACTGGTTGCCGTTTTCTTTCTGAAAAGTTGTCTGCAGTAGTTGAGCGGCAACAAGCTGGACAGAAACCTGAAGCTGCACAAAGAGCTGTTCATCTGTTAAGTGTAGCTCGACTCAGTTCGCAGAACCTCAATCAGTTGTCAGTAGTGAAGTTCATTATATTAATATTTAACGTATCGCATCTACGAATTTGCCACTGCACTTGGTTTGGACACCAAGTGTGAAATCAATGACAACGGTTCTGGAGATATACGAGCCACATACAGTCTGGAATTATAAAATAGATTTGATAGATTGTGGGCTGGTGAAGACAGCAACAGAACCACGGCAAGTAACAGGGGAGCATATGAATAAAAACTTACATAAAACACCATTACGATACATGTTGTGCTATAGCAGCAATTCTGTCTGTTTTTAGCTGATTAGGAGAATTAACCGACAACAGAAAAATCTCAAGTATACAATAATAGCATAAATTATTTTAACAGCCTATCTCATCCTTACAAACCCAGAGATATTGATGGTATAGCTGTATGCATCTAGTATATCATTACAGCATATTGCATTACTGAAAACACACAACAAATAAAGCTATTTCACAAAGTGAAACCACCTATTGCTGTGGGTGAGGTTCACCGGTGTCTCGCTATGAAGGGGAAGATGAAGCTGGGCGCCCAGAACTGCAGCTAATTAACGCTGAGCAGTTCTGGCTCAACAAGGTCTGTGTCTTCAACATCTTGACATTTGGCAGAGTGAGGGATACAGAGAGATAAAGAGAAAGGGAGACTGTCATTGCAGCACAGCAAATCTTTTGGACCAGATCTTATTTACACGAGATGAAAAAAAAAAAAGTCGGTGGGAGAAGGATGAAGCTGGTATCTCCGCGCGAGAGGGTGGCTGCTCGAGGAAGAGGCATCTGTCTCATTATACCCTGGCTTTGGCCACACAGGACAACTCCCTACCCCGCAGGGATGAGCTGTGCCTCAGATAAGAGGAAGCTGGAAGAGAACGTTCAGCCGATAAGAACTGGACTCAGCGAAAAAAGAAAAACTGACAAAATGGAAGAAGAGCTCGACAGCGAGGCAGAGGCGGGAGAGAGCCGAGGGAGAGGGGATGGATGGATCTGCTATGTTAATGGCTGCGAGCTAATCATGACGCTAACAGTAATAGATCGGCAGGGCTGTTCAGTTTTTACTCATTGAAGGACACTTGAGTATCATTTAGGTAATCTCTCTGACGCACTCACAATGGATTTGAGTCATGGGGACGTAGCGGTCTGTAAGGAGACGGATTACAACGAGTTTTCCTTATATACACGAGTGTTTTACGGTTCTCAGGTCTGCGCTGACGATGTGAGCGGTGTAGAAAATACTGTAGCTCTGTGCGTGCCCCGGGGTGTCTGAGCTGACGTGGCGAGAGGTCAGCTCACAGAGTCTCTGAAGACACCACAGTGTCTCTGGACTTTTGCCCATCTTTGATCCTCCACTGGAGGCAGAACAAGAGAATGAATGCCAGCGACCCTGAACAACCTTTGCTCGGATTTTCACACATAAACCCAAGTACCCGCATACGCACCCATATTATTGCCCTGGGTAGGGCCATTTACACTCATACACAGACTCCTGTACATCAGCACTCATTCTTTTGGCTCTGCACACTCTCTATGACTCTGTCCCTCTTTTATATTTTCCACTAATCTGTTTTTTATCTCTCCTCATCCCGGACAGCATCAAGGGTTTTGTTCCTCCCCTCGGTACCTCTCAGAGGTGCTGTTGACTGTACTGTGGCCCACACTGCAGTAATCCAATGTTATCGGGGCTGCAATAACTCAGTGTTATGGGATCAGGGGGACCACAGCCCTGGCTCCTGCACCCTTAAGACAAACGACCCAAGTCAGACATGGCAGAAATGAGTCAGCCGCTTTGAAAGGCCGAGATGAAAATCAACTTCTTTTGTATTTCTCCTGGCAGCCGAACGTGTCAGGCTGCGCTCGTCATCGTGTGGGTGAGTTTCTCCGTCAGTGACGAGCGTCTGCTGAGGTTTAACATTAACATTAGATGCGAATCGGTCCACCAGGACTTCAAAACAGACAGCGGAGCCATGTTGGGCTGTTAGCTTTGTAGAATGGTACAATGTGAGTGAATCACAAGGCTGTCTGTTTGTTCTGCTCTCACAGAAGGGAAACTCCCATCAGCCTGTTCCTCTCGCTTAAGTTAAAGACTTCCGCAACGGCACACAACAAAGTAAACGAAGAAAGAAAAAAAGAGATGCGGAAGTTTCCTGTTGTTGCTCGCTCTCATTCTAAGCCGAGGGGCCTCAGTTGCTGTTTATTATCATTCCCTCGCCTGAGCTATTCTCCGAGAAGCAAGAAAACAACTGAAGTGCATTATTTGACTCTAGATAAATCACTGAGACAATCCATCTGTGTGAGGAGGGAGCGCAGCGTTAGACTTTCACATTTTGCTTCAGTTTGTCATTTTAAGAGTCTTCATGAGGAAGTTAATCACACACACTGCTCTCGGAGAATATTTGATTCTGTGTCACAGAAACAACAAACAATTCTGCATCCAACACACTGTCCTTCAAATTCTTCAGGCTCATTTGTATCAATTATTAACGACTTTCACAAGAGAATAGAGTAAAATGTCATTATTGTCCTTGTATTGTTTCTGTTATTATAGGCATTTCCAATCTCACTGATGTTTGTTCAAGTTTGGTTTAAATTAGTTATATAAAACAATGAAAATTGCATTGACTAACAATATATGAGCAGGTATATACTGTATATATATATATATATATATATATATAGGTTGGACCTCGCTCCAATGGCTCCCTCCCCTAATCGCTAATGTGCAGACTCTGACTCCGCAAGATGGCAGAAGTGGAGATGCGTCTTCCATCTTACTATAAATCCTGTGGTTCTTTTTAAACTGTTCTACTTTCATGCACCTTCCAGGAGTAGCACTGCTGATTGGACCTATTAATTTGCTCCAGGTGCCATCCACTCGCGAGAGAGTCTTGTGTTATGACCTATATACTGAAGCCAGCCACCAGGGGGCCATTGTGAGTTGTGGCTTCACTTTTGGGGAGCTGTCATGTGTCTTTATAAACAGTCTATGATAATAACACATTCTACAAATAACATAGTTAAAACAACCTAATATAGATAAGTAAGTGAGCAGTTTGCATAGTCCACATAATCGTTGTTGCAGAGGTCACATAATTATTGCAGTGTAAAATATAATGTAGTGAGAATGTTAATGACATTTATTGATTGAGAGTGTGAAAGAAAGAACCAGTTGAGGAGGCTCGTGGTCTGAGGGCAGGGGGTCATCAGGTGGTGGCTGAAGTGAGAACAGTCTTTGACAAGGTTTTTTGCTCTGGACAGTTTCTGGCTGTTGTGAGGGACGAGGGCAGACACTGATTTGTTTGTGCTGTATCAGTAAACCTCTTTAGAGCTTTTTTTCTGTCTGAAGCTGAGCAACCAGAGTATGATACAATATGAAAAACAACCACAACTTTTGATGCA
Organism: Platichthys flesus; assembly: GCF_949316205.1. NCBI lineage: Eukaryota > Metazoa > Chordata > Actinopteri > Pleuronectiformes > Pleuronectidae > Platichthys > Platichthys flesus. The sequence goes on along the minus strand of NC_084960.1, from coordinate 12,775,795 downwards.
CATTTTTTGTCTCCACTAAGGCAAAAAAGATTCCCATTGTAAGACTTACCACACATTATTGAGAACAAGTTCGGTTTGCTATGTTAAAAATTCTGAAAAATATCCCACAAAGTGGAAAAGAGGAAGAAAATACAAAGTCCCTGGAAGTAAACTGACAAGCAAACGGCTTGATTTAAGAGCGTTTGCTCTGCAATTTGTATTTTTTAAATCCAACTGTCCGTGTTTTTCTATATATGATGTTTGCCCGCTTAAATAAACACTAATAAAAAAACTAGTAAATGCTGTATTAAGAAAAAGAACCTTATCCAATACAAAAACATCAGTGTTACATATGCTCCCAAATAACCAGGGCTTTACATTAATCATGCTGCTGCACCACGTCAGCAGTTCTGTGTAGCTGCCCTCTCAAGGTCTATCCATCAATCCTCCGTCCCCGATGACCGCCCGGTCCTGTGATGAGGACGGAGGCAGTTTTCATCCTTCAAAACCCACTAAACGCCACAGAGGATGGTCGCTCGGGATGAGGGCGTCAGAGGAAGTTGAATCTCGCATAAAACCCCAATGATGCAGTTAGGTTTATTAATCGTGTCGATTTTGTAGCACAAAGCACTAAACACTCTCATCCAAATTAGCATCGGTGTGGCTTGGAGAGAAAAAGAACAAAAAAATGGAGTGCAGCGCTCTGTGAAGTCCTAAGCAGCTTTTAATGGCCGTTAGAGAGCGCACACGGGCCCCGGGTGCAGGAATTAGCATTCAGCAGCGGAGACACGGAGACTCGGTGAGGTCTGAAGGAGATCCGAAGGGAGTAGGGCGGCTCTTTCAACAGGAAGCTGGACAGGCCAATGTGACATATCGATCGGCTATCGGCGACGCGATACTGAACTGCGGGCTCCATCACCGACCACGGCTACACTCTGTCACTCCCTCTTTTCAGCTGTTCATTTGTGATACTCTGGATCTTAACATTCTGCCCTGCGCTCTGGCAGCCATCACATTCAGGGGAGGACCACTACGTCAAACCGCTGCTATGACGACAGGAATCTCAACTACTCAGAAAAGGAGGTGGGGGGGGGGGGGGGGGCGCAGAGCACAAATCCACACTAATGCTTCCGTGCATGGGTTTGTGTGCACCGTCACATGCACTTGCACCTTTGTACTGTATGTCTGAAGCCTGTCCTTCTCCATTACCCTCCTTCCATCCACCTCTCCTGCTCTGTTATGGCACACTCACACACATTCATCGCCGCTTCCCCCGGATGCCGATGTGCTGCATTGTTGTACTAATAAAGCCAGAGTGGCAAATTATGAGCGCTTCTTTATTTAAGAGGCTTTACGGCTTCAGCGAGCAGCTTTTTAACTCTTCTACTTAACCTTATCAGAGCAGATCCAGACGTCCTTGGAGGGGGAAAGAAAACACGTTCTGCTGACAATAACACAACCAGACAAGAGTTTTACACAGCAAAAGTGAAGTTTCCGCTCAGGCTTTTTCTGCGCAGATGTCGACTCCGATAATCTGCGCGATGAAAAAACAGACTGTATCGCTAATGAATCCACTAATTGGCTATTTAATTGGCTGCAGTTAGAGACTTCTGTATCAAACAGGGTGCTCAAATATCAGCAGTAATGAGCTGCCGTATCTGATGATACCTTGTGTAGAAATGTGGAATACCATATAAGAGAGGGGTGGGGTTATCACAGGGGTGCAAGGGGAGAGAGGACGAGATAATAAAACGGGTCAGTGTTTCACGAAACCAGAATAATAAGGCTTAAAACGAAAGCCGGCGCTCGTGTGCTTTAATGAATGTGCTGTTCATTCTGTTTTGTGAGCGGGGAAAGAAACGCGTGTTTCATGGAGGGGGACCGGAGGGTTAAGGCTCGGCTCTCTACTCAACAGGGCAGTCCCGGGCCTTCTGGGGGCCCTTGATGACATTTTATTTGGGCTCTTCATTCTCAGGTCTGTGTCAACCATCAACACCCACACAGCGTCGACAAGGCATGAGGCACTTTTTGCAAAAGCATTGGTTGTTTAACAGAAAACCGAATAGATATGACAACCAAGGAGAGCGTGTTCAATAGGATTCGGAAACTGAAAAGCCGATGTCTCATTCAGCATCGGCCTGATCTATATTCAAATTAACTGTTAAACATTCAGCTCTTTAATTCTATTTCTTAATCAATGGCTTAATGATAATAATCAACACTAACATTGTGTTGATTTTATTGTTCTTAAAATGTCGTCCATGAACGATCCATGTTTCAATCGTCGTCTTGAAACTGAATTTTCCTCCTACTCCTTTCCTTCGACTCAAACCTTCACCCATGCTATTATTTTTTGTCTAATTTCACAAAACACCAACAACAAGAATCTTCCAAACATCAGAAAAGTGCAGAAGGAGACAACATCTTTGCTGATAAAGACTAATTACAGCTATAATCCAGAATCAGATGTTAGTGGGAAATGAAAGTGAGCTTGGATATCTAATAATTCAACAAATCTCTTTCTGTCTGTCTGAAACAGGCATGTCTATTGTTAAAAGCCCAAGGATACATTCAATATTAAACTGAATAAACAGATTTTGAGTCCAAGCTCTGGTGGCTGGGATTCATCGACGTGACGTAGTCGATCATGACAGTTTCAGAAAGAAATCTGCAACCAGCATCGCCACAGGCCAAGAACAAACAAGCATGTTTAGAGGGGCCACTGCACTAACATCAGATACTTTCACGTTTTACCACTTGATCACAATGAACACAAATCTTTATTCTTATCATTATTATATTTTGCACTACACACCTTAACAAAAATATGTAAAATGTCCGAAAAAGGCAGAAGGAGAAAAACTTCTATGTTAATAAATGATAGAATTCCTAAAACTACAACTAACCCCAACTGATCGAGCATCAATCCGTCGGAAAAGTCCTCTCTGCTGTGACAACAAGTCTGACTCTGTGACGCAGGCGGTGTTTTCTCCACCCTTGACCCTTCCCCATATGGAAGTATATGTGACACCTCAGTATGAATTTGAGTCTGAGAATTATTAATGTGCTGTCATTCAAATGAAGCATTCGAAATGCACGTGGGCTGGCAGGTTAGGTGTACAAAGTCATGAGTGATGTGGGAGGAGATTTCTGTCCCTTCAGCTGGTGGCTGGCTGCGAGTCCAGTCATCTGGGAGAGAAATCTGCATAGCCTCACCGCAGAGGAGGGCAGCCTGCAATTAAGATCTGACAAAAAAAGGGGGCATTTCAGTGCTGCAGTTTTGCCTGTAGCAAAATGAGCTAAATCCAAAACATTATCAGCTTCCATTTACAAAACGCTCTTCATTTTTTTATTTCAGCCTTTACAGTGCCCTTTGCTATCTACACAGTTTTTCTTTTTTTACGCCTTGCATATCCTGGGTCTTTTCGATGTGTGGGTTTTTTACGTCCTACGCAATTAAAGATATAAGACGTAACAATTCTACTACTACTAGGGCGGCTGTGGCTGAGTGGTAGAGTGGTCGTCCTCCAACATGAACGTCGGCGGTTCGATTCCCAGTCTGATCCATCTGCATGCCGAAGTGTCCTTGGGCAAGATGCTGAACCCCGAATGGCACCCCATAGAATAACAAAGTGCTGCGAATAGATGCACTGTATGAATATATGGGTGAATGTAAAACTGAACTGTAAAGCGCTTTGAGTGGTCATCAAGACTAGAAAAGCGCTATATAAATACAAAACCATTTACTAGCCATATATTAATTATTTTTAAAATGATTAATCTTATATTTACCGAAATGTTTCCAACAATGTTCAGACCTAGGGAAATACCCAATTGTATTGGTCACAGGTCGTTACAATGTGGTCGCCTTTTGATTCAATCAAAATTTGATTCTGTTGTTTGTTTCTGCTGTGACTTTATGGGCAAGCAACGTGTGACATAGCAGATCGCATTTAGTAATTGCCATGTCATCAAAGCTCCTCGAGTACAACACAAACGCATCAAGTGTAATCAAGAAGAAAACAACTCCCATGATCCCACTCTGCCTTCTTACATCATCCAGCCTGGTCTTGTGTCATGGTTTTGATGGAGAGACGGCCAGCGGCTAAAGTTAGATTTTGCACGTTTAATGCTACGCAAGATATGATATGCACATGAACTGTAGGGACACTGAAGGGGGAGTGCGTGACCTCCAGTGTTGCCATGTTTTTATTTACAGAAGGCCAATCTGGAAGTTCTACAAGTCCCAGTTCTTATGGCTGCATGGCACAACACCTTTAGCCCGAAGATCTTTGAGGGTCAATACAATAAGAAGATAGTCAGATCAGGGAATAAGTGATTTATCATTTTATTTATCATCTAAATGAGCTTTAGTCTTTTTAGTCAAACCTATGATATTTCGTATAGGTCCCATTCTCTGAGGCTCATACTGAAGACATCATTTTTATTGCGTAAAATTATATCAGGGTCCTTCCTGTTTCTGAGTTAAATGGGCAGGATCTATTGCATGTGAATTGTGCTTCATCTTTACATATTTTGCTGATTGCCATTGGTTAAGGTTTTATAGTAAAGATATGTATTGACCAATCATTGATAGTTTTTTTATTTCCAGGTCTGTGTCCATTGCTTTATTAACACATTATTTAAACTTACATACAATGATCCCAATAAGCTCCATGCAGTGAGCTGTGCAGATTTTCATTTGCGCAGGAGGAGATTATGTTTGGCACTGTGCCTCAGTTTATTGGCAGATATGAATTGAGGCAGAAGTTGCCTCTGCAATATCCTGGTGCAGGAAGTATTCTGCATTAGCTTTCCGAGCAGCATTTACATTGTGAGGAAATGGAACAGTTTGACTTATTCAGTTCAGCACACACACACACACACACACACACACACACACACACACTCACACACACACACACACACACTGATCCACAACTTAAATCAATGTTCAGACTAGACTTTTTCTCAAGACACCATTTCAGCCTTTCAGATCTGTTGTTTCCCAGGGGCTTTATAGAGCTACTGTCACAGAAATGACTATGACTTAATGTGCACGTCATGTCTGATGATGACTTTGATCATCTTTTCACTTCTAATTATTTCGTTCAAGAACTGAAACCTTGTGTGATATTCCTCAACGGCTGAGCAAGCCATTCCCCTGTTAACAGGTGGTTACCGAAAAAAGTAATCCGAGCCAGAGATGTGAGGATTTATTACTTTAAGCCTGACAGATCCGAGAGGAACTCCCGTCCTTTACCTAAAACCCTGCTCCCGGCTGTTGCCTCGCTCTGGAACAGAGGTAATCATTTGACTCCTCAAACTTTAACACCCTGAGTGTATCCAAACTGTTTAAGAGCATTTGTTTGATTCAACATAAATTCCATGTAATATCTTTGAAACAAACATGGATGGGGATTACAAGTCAACCATCCATCCATCAATTATCTATACTACTTATCCTTTAAGGTAGCACGGGCTGGAGCCAATCTCAAATGACATTTGATGACAGCAGGTTACATCTGGGCAGAACCTGTCTGACCTGTCCTCTAAAGCAGGGGGAACTTAGAGTCTCCAGTTAACCTAAGCTGCATGCCTTTGGACTGAGCGAGGAACTCAGAGTGCACAGAAAAAAACGTTTACAGAACTGGTTTTCAAAACAAGAACCTTTGAACCATGAAGTTGTTGCTTGATTAGGCCATGAAATTAAGGTTATTGGATGTACTACTGCTGCTATTGCCACAGCATGGATACCTGATAGATTCATGCATGCGATTGAGGAACCCTAGGAGGCCCACGGCAACATGTGTCTATGTGTTTGTGGGTTTTCACCTTGAACTCTGAAATAGGTCAAATCAACTTGCAATTTTTCAGGTCACAGGAAAGTCTCCACATTCACTTTGTTTAACTCTTCTACCTGAGTACACATCAGTGTCCCTGGCAGAACAAATTAGGGAGCATGCAGTGTGTGCTGAGCGTCAATAATGACTGAACGCAGGAGACAGAGGTATGGGTAAAGGACGAGGAGTTTCACAGGGTTTGAAAGAGATGGAAATGAAATCCAAAGAAAGACTTGTGGATGTGAAAGAGACAGATTTTAGGAACCAAAAAAACAAAGAAGATGACATGAAGAGTGAGGGAAACGGAGAGGCGAGGCTAGATCTGAGTACGACTCCTGTCATCTGTTGACAGTGTGGAAATAGAGTGGGGGTGCACGGCCTTGTCATCTCAGCGTCACGATGGTGACAGCACATTGAGTGAATCACAGAATGACAACAAGTCAGAGATATTAAAGTGAGAATTGGACAAATGAGAGCCTGCAGTCTCTAAGACATCCGTCTCTCGTCCTCATACTGACGACCCTGATTTTGCTACTGTGATATCATTATGTGTGTGTATGCCTGAATCGTCTCCTCTACTCTCAGTGAGGATGGCAGGGTGAGAATGTGTCAGAGGGAGGCAAGACACCCATGGGAGGGACGTCCAATCCTGTTGCCCCGCCGCGGGGAAAACAGGAGGAAAGCACTCTATCCTCTTGCTCTCAACCAACCACTGCCCCCCAGCACTTTACAGCTCTTAGCCTTTCTCTTTTGTGTGTCTGAGTGGTGATAATGGCAGGATGTCCGTCACGCAAGGTCTGACCCAAATTCACTCTGTGAGGAGAAGGACAGGGAGTAAGATGATGAGGATATCTCAGCCCCAATCGCCCATGGGAGCGATCCTCCCCGGTCGCTTCCCAGACAATGTTGGGAAGAGGCCAAGGGCACAGTCTAGCCAGCGTCTTCAACCTGTGCTACTGCAGGGAAGAAGTCTCACTGAGGTGCAAAGCCAACCAGCAGCAAGCAGCTCATCAGGCCAATAACCCCTGGTGCAGTGTCGACGTATTCATGCACAGCTCCACAGAATAAAGGCAACTGAAGCACAGTTAACTTGCTTACTAGTGTGCGCCAGGCAACGACAACTGAACTTTGTGGTCCACAGTCAAATGGTCAAATGTGTCCCCTGATCAAAAATGACAAACGCTATAAGCCAATCAGAGAAAAGCCCTTGTGGCCCCGCCCACACCTCCTTGCATAGATACAGTTACCAAGGCAGGCGAGAAGGAGCAGAGGAGACTGAGGAGGATGGGACACAGAAGAAGAAATAAGGAGACTAAAAATCTATAGCCATGAGGCTGTAATAACAAAGTAGAGAAGAAAATGGAAAGTAATTTTAAGTGGGGGAACATTTGTGAATATATGTAATTGTAACATTTGGATTATTATACCAAATGTTATCAGAATAAAAATGTGTTTCCCTCTGTACAGTGTCAATACAAGGCCTCAGGGGCAGCAAGATGCTTGGAGCTCAACCCTAATGTTATCACATTCGTCATTTAAATGTTACTTTCTTGAAAGCACTTAGTTAATATAAACAACTTCCAAACAATGAAGCCATTGTAATTTTACAAAAATCTTATTCAATCTTCTCCTTTCTATTTAACATCCCACAAACATCCCTCACTTCACTGTGCATCAACATGTTTCAACAGGAACTACATAAAATAGAGGAAAAGTCAGGGAATCAGCATATTTTTTTTTATGTGTCCCCTGCGGACAATGTTTGGCTGGGCCAAAATAGCGATCCAGCCAATAGCCATCAAGATATTTCACTTTGGACATTTAAGGGGAAGCGTTGGACTGATGAACAGACTTATTTCCCCCTTAAGCCGCACCAGCAGCATTGCTAAAAATAGTGGCAAGAAACAGTTATTTTGGCAACGACCCTGATATCTCTCCATCAAATGGCCACTTTACAGGGATTAACAATTTAGTCATGGTGGTGAGAACTAGTGAGAGTAGTGCACGGAATGACAACAAATAGAACGGTAGGCAGAAAGAGGAAGAAAGGAAATTGATAGTTCGCAAAGACGCCATATTTTGAAGAGATTTAGTATTAAGAAATGTTGACATTATTTTCCTTATTTGAACCTTAGACATCTAATCTGTCCTGGTACTGTAATGAAGGATGCATGGTAGACATTCACTCAAGTGGTGGACACACAAAGGTTAAATAAAGGCCTGACATTTAAGCATCCAGCCATAATCTATATCACGTATCCTTTGAGGGTAAGGTGTTGGGGGGGCTGGAGCCAATCTCAGCTGATATTGGGAAAGAGGCAGATTACACCCTGGACAGGACGCCAGCATATCCCAGGGCTCCCATAAGACAAACGACCATTCACACTCACACATGCAGTCAGTTAAGAGACTTCCATTGATCTTACCCAAATTGGCATGTCAATGCCTCACACATTGAAGTAAGATTACAAAATACACAATTCAGCTAAAAAGATGAACATTATAAAGAGACCAATTCTACAATGACACAACAAAGTATGCTTTGAATTTGACCAAAGTCTGGGGAGATATATACACCTGCAGAGGCTCCTATAAGTTGCCTATGAATATAGACAGATCCCCCTATCCGTACTGCTTTAGTTGTTGTCTGTATATGTGTACTTCCTCTGATAGATTAAGAATACAGATGAAATAGACTATACAGAGCAGTACCACCGAAAAATCAGAGGGGGCAGTGTAGCTAATAGATCAAGCGAGATGACCATCAGACACGAGGATGAATAGTGTAATGCCGAAAATTTTTGAGGATAGACTTTGTAAGTTGGTAGGAAACTACCCAGACACAGACGCTTTCTCCTCTTTCTTATGACGTACATAACTCTTGACTCAGCACAGCCCTTTAGTAGATATATTGCTTAACAATCATGCCAAAGTAAAGGATACATGGAAATATGTGGTCAGTGACAGATACATCATTTAAAACAAACAGATCTCGTACAGGCAGCATAAATGAGCCTTAACACAGTGTTCCACTTTCTTATATCTTCAGATAACTACAGGTTATCAGTGAAGAAGAAAGGTTGAACTATGCCACGGTGAAGGGTCTGTCGTCAAGGCAGAGGACAGAGCCCTCTTATGTGTTTGTTTGGTCCTTCCCCTATAATTTCGATCCATCACCAACCATAGTACTGTGTTATGTGCTTTTATTCAAGAATGTAAAAAAGAAAAGAAAAGATTGGTATTACTTTTCAATTTGTCCTCTGAACTCAGTAATAATTGGTTTGTATGATGGAGAACATCATAGCTACAGTGGTATCATTCCCTCTCAGTTTGAATGCTCTCTGCCACGGCGGTGTAACTATCCTCTCTCCCGCGCTCTTTCTCTCCCTCCCTCTGTGTCCTTCATATGTCCTTGCGTGACAATGCAACTGCAGTGTGCTCCACCGTTTCAGTGGGAGGTATCTCTGGGATCCCAGTATGTGGGAGAGGACTTCTGCCTGGCTCCCCATGTTTCCGTGGCTTATCTCAATCATGCACACTCCTGCCATCCCTTCCACTGTCTCTCTCCCCCCCTCTCTCTCCCCCTCTCCATCATGAAGCAAAATATCATTCTTTCATTTAGCTCAGCCCTGCTTCACTTTTGTTATACAAACAAAGGGACATTTCTCAGTATGCCACCCTGATGATGACTGACAGCAAAATTAAGCATTAGTTGCATTAATTATTCAAAAGCTACTTTGAAAAGTATTCCATGCTGCTTAATTAATAGGCTATGTCTACACCATGTACCCCCATTTAAACCAGGCATTAAAATTTGTATTCGGTTTATACCTGACTCGAGTAACCGTAACCCGATCAGCCGAATCACCTCCAGAGGTCGCCAGGGATGCATTGTGACTTAGTGTGACCAAGTGTAAATGCAAAAACATTAGTCTAACAGTCAGATCCCAATCACATCTCAATGTGACCACTGGAGACAGATAGTAATACCAGGTGTAAACGTTATCAGGTTACAATCATATCACGATACAATCTGGATAGGAAATGCATTTTAATGCCAGGTGTACATGGAGTCTGTGACCATGACAATAATTTGCAAGAAATTCAAGTTTTTTACAATCCTATAGGACAAATGGTCACACAGGTCACAAAGACCGTCTGACACCAACCTTTTCAGCGATGCAGTTTCACTGTGAAAGAGATCATTTCATTTTAAAAATATCTCAGGTTGTTGATGTACTCCACCAAAAGTGCCGGATGAATTTCCTCTAATCATCAAGGCTGATAATCAGGATTAATGACTGTCATAATCATAATTTAACAAAATGGTTGCGACAGTCACAGTCACACACAGTCACAAGCACACACACACACACACACCCTGTACTGTAGCTCATAGCTGCAGAGGATTCCTCCTGATTGAGAGTGCTATAGTGGCAGAACTAATTATCAGCGTCTGATTGTCTTGGCGCAGAGGTGGAAGTCATTACCATTTCTCTGTCTATGCAGAATATAGTGGTTAAAAACTCCAGCAGATGTTCGCCATGTGGCTTTAGGTGTGTTTAATTCACATTCCAATTTCTTCGAGGCAACGTTACAAAACAATGAGGATGCTAATTGAGGCAAGACTTAAGGGGATTCACACCTTTACCTTGTTTGGTTCAGACCTGTCAGTTTAGTCTGAACCAAAATATCGGGTGTGAGGGGTGTCGTGGAACATCCTCCCGAGCAATTTTTGTCTGAAAACACTTTTTTGGAATAGTTCAGACTATGCAGGAAGTGCAGGAAGTCGAGACAGCTTTAACCTCCAGAGGAAAAAACAGAGGCGGTTTGCAGGATGCTTGTAGTCTCCGTCTCAGAGGATATAACGACAAGAACTTTCATTTTGTTGCCACCATAGTTCTATTTTGGTAAACAAACCAGCAAAATGAATTAAGTGAATTGGTTCATTCCTTTTCTCATTTCAAATGGGAAGACTATTTTCTATGTACTTAGTTCCAAAAAGTTTCCGTCCTTCCTACATACTTTAACTCAATTTGCCATTATGATTGAGAAACAACAGTTTTCTCATCTTCCCACTACATATCTGAACTCCAGACAGTTTGCCCATTCACTTCAAAGTCTTTTGAATGTTTTGAATGGGAGGGAACAGGCTAATTAGCCTCTGTGCCGGTACAATACAGGCCAAAGAGAGGGAGGTAGACAGAGAGTGCATTGGCTGGGAGTAAAACTGGGAGTCACACATCCCTTTCCTATTCCTTCTCTGATGATCAATCACAGCATCTACTCCATTCGCTCCTGTCCAAGCCTCACAAAGAGGCTCGCGGACATCAAATGAGCTCCGTCGCACACGTGGAAAAATCTGCCAGAGCACGACAGACCGCACCAAATTCACACAGACAACATGCAGCAACAACAGAGACAGAGGGGGGGGGGGGGGGGGGGGTATGAACAAGGGAGCAAAGAGAATCCAAAAGCAAAAATAAAAAAAAGTGTCACACTTCTGTGAAATGTTCTCTCAGGCTCCGCTTGGCAGACAAAGTAGAGGCCTAAATGATTTATGAGAGGCAACAAAGCTTGCCAGTTGTTTGTTTAAGATAAATGCTATACAAAGCAAAAACAAACAAGCCCAATGATGGCAAAGGAAGGAGAAAGTTCTTGGCTGGGCAACAAAAAAAAAACGTCCTATTTTCCTGAGCCCCACATTGACATTTCAAGATTTGGCGCAGATCGAGGTTTCTGTTGCAGAGTAATAGATTTTAAAAAGGTGGCTTTGCCAAAGACACGTGTCCCGGTGGCCGGACGTGCTTACCTCCTGCAGCAGGATGCCCGCGCCCCAGCACCAGCACCTGGCCGACTGCCCGCCCATCAGGTAAGAACACCTGGTAGTCGTCGTCAAACATCTCCTCCCCCTGCATCGCCAGCAAACACCCTCTCTCCATCGGCTCGACCCGCACAACCCTCGTCAACTAAAGGGATGCATCCCAGTACTGTACTTTATTGTGCTCTACTGTAATCTACTATATCGAGACTAAAGAACGTCCCCTTCCCACAGAAGCATCACGCCTCGATGAGTATGTTAAAAGAGATACTGGAGTTGGAAAACCAAGCTGAGGCCTGGACCGGACGGCTGCCAGTTAACATAGTGAGCACACACAATAGGAGAGCTTCACTGACAGTACTTGGTCTCTTCTTAACACACACACACACTATCACACTACTATGCATTCTTTCAACATCTGCGCTCTTCATCAGCAGCGCGTCTATTCAAAGTCAAGATTGGAGACGAGCACTCGGGGCTGCAGGAGCACTTCCCTTCTCCGTTCCTCTGCACTCTCTCTCTCCCTCCCCTTGATCTCCCACTTTCCATCTTCCTCTTTCTTCGTCTGAAAGGTTTTCTGTGAAAGGGCCCGAGATGAAAGGCCGCCCTCGGTGGGAGTGTGATTGCAGAGACAGCGCCGGCGGCCCAAGGTGCTACCAGAATTACTCACTCAGAGCCGATCCGCCCCACAAAAGATGTGCACCGCCATTGTCCGCAGTTTATGCACGGGTGACATCGGGGGGAGATGCTCAGTTCAACAAGCTACTTCTCACTCTGATTTATGTTGCAGAAGTAAACAGGCTGTATCCGTACACAGGAAATCAGAAATATGAATGCAACATATCTTATGGAGTTGATGTAATCTGCTGTGACACAGCAGACGAAACAGAATGAGATAAATACCAACCGCACACTCTAAAATGTAGATACACCTACATTTTACAATGCTTTCTTTGACAATATGATTATGTTCAGAATACACACACACACACCAGACAGACACACACTCTTCTGCAATGATAAAACAACTTTTCTAATGATAGCCAAAGGCCTGGGGCCTGGTGCACATAGCAGGCAGTACACAAACATCTGGTCATGTGGGCGGGCGTGAGAAGAAGCAGGACAAACCGATGGGCACCAACTGCCAAGAGGAATAGACGTATTGCCCGATAACCGCCAGGACAAATCTATATCCCCCTCTCTCCTTGGCGAGCAGGAATGTTCTTGAGAGGACGACTTCAGCTCCAGTGGGCAAAATGCAACAGAGAAGCAAAGTTCAAAATCAATGTAATTAGGGCCGTGATCAGAGTCTGTGTCGCTGGGTTTCATTTATCAAGAGTTTAAACAGTAAACGTCGTATTTGGAGCGTTGGGTCATGACAAACTTAGCAGATACCGTGCAGATCATCGAGGACGCTTATGGTTCCATCTGAGGGTGAATGTGTTTGGAGGGAAGAACATTTCTGAACCACATCCGCATCTTCAGCAATAAGAGACTCAGAGAATAATAAATCATACTTTTTGCTTTTCCACACATCATCAGCCTCGGATAGGAAAAAAGTACAGATTTAATTATTTCCTTCAGTCGCAGAACCACACAGAGGCACAGACAGTCCCACTCAATATGTCTTGGTTATAATAATAGCGCAGCCTTGTCTGTTCCTCAATAAGAAAAGCTGCAGATCGATATTAGAGTGATGATGGTGTAATGTAACCACGAACCTTCTTTTCTACAGCTCAGGGATGAAAACGAAAGTTGAAATGTGCCAAAGATGCTCGGGTGAAAGTGATTAAAATCAATGTGACTGAAATGATTTGACCGGCGCGCCAGATTGATAGTAAACACGTCTCGTGTCATGAGACATAAATTGTGGTGCGTAGTGAATTACATTTCCAGAGGCCAGTGACAGGGAATAAGAAAGAGAGATATAGAGAGATGAGTGCTGAAACATCCCAGCGCCGATGATGCTGCACAGCAAGCACGCACAAAATGGCTACAGTGAGAGCTTCCTGTCAGATCTACAGAAAGACATCCCTAAGGAAATATGCAAACATGCATACACACAGCTATAACCCCTGAGCCTATTTGTATATTTGAGAGGAAACAGTGGAGTTTCAGACCAATTCATGCCAAAAGCCTCTCTTATGTTCAGTCACAAAATTGCCTCTTTCTCAGCTGCAGTCCAATTAAAGTGTTTATGTGTCAGAGGGGGAAGACTAAAATGATGATGATGATGATGATGATGATGACGATGGTAATGACGGTGAAAGACAGACACGAGTCTCTCTGAGAAGAGGCACAGGTGCGAACTTGGCGGGAAGTTAGGGGGCAAAGAGTTTGGGAGAAAACAGTCGACCCTAGAACTCCAGAAACGGTGAAATACACAAGAGCAGTGAAAAGACAAAACGTGTCACAGCTCATGTCTCTTAATTTCTCTTGGAGTGATTTACAACAGTAGCTCTGGGGAAGCTTCCATTTAAGTGATTTGCAGAGTCTGTGTGACTGGAATTCATTACGACGGATGACAGGTGTGATAATAATTCAGAAAGAGGCTGAAGGAAAGTTAGCAGAATGTAAAGAGAGTTGACCATAACAATGAGATCAGCATAAAAATCAGCCGCAATAGCACTTCGGTTATAGAGCCACTGGTTATTTTCAATATCGGCTAATCTGTCAGGCAATAAAATGTCTTTCCTCGTCATAATTTCTTAGTGGCAAACATGACATGTTAACATCAAAGTAAATGAGCTGATACCTGCTGATAAAGACAAGTTAGATCTGCTCAAACAAATTTAATGGCATTCATTTTTAACATTCCCTTTTTTGATAAAGTTCCCTGAAATATTCTGTTTAATAGTTTGACTAAAATGTTTTCTTTTTAAAACTTGAACTTGTCTGTACCCCGTAATGGACAAACGATATAATGACAGCAATATTTGTAAATTTCCTGAAAAAACACCAGTTTCTGTACTGTAATTCATTGTTATTAGCCAACATTTAGCCTAATACACTTATGCAACTAACTAATAACAGGGTCCCGGTCCCTATAACTTCAAGATGTTCCAATCACGGACATACTCATATATCCTCAGAGGGTATAGAAAGACAATTACTGAACTGATGATCATAACAGTTTTGTCAACCGACTATTTGTTGCAAGAAATAAAATCCATAAATCTTGTGCTAAAAAGCAGGTACAATGCCTTAAAATCAATCATTATGATTAGTGTTATAATGATAATAATAATGTCGTTGGGAGGAAATATAAAATCTAAAGTGACATCGGCACTGTGTAAACAAAGTATGGGGCTTTTCTGCATATGCATGTACATATGCTGCACGCAACAACCTCCATCTTGAAGCTCTGACAGTGAGGTGATTCCACATCGGGGCTCAGGGCTGTAAACAGCACATTATCCCTTCTCTGCTCAGGGTCCCTACCCGAGTCGCTGTATCGACAACTAGTTACACGTCCATTAGTGCACCGTGGGATTTTTGCATTTTCAAACTGTTTAACATACATGGAATTCCAAGGTGCTCTGGAATCAATAACTGGGATATTTCTTCTTTTAGAAACCCTGTTGAGAATTCAGTGGGTCCTGCGGCTCCAGTGGAAAGTCACGCAGGCCCCCGTGTGACACCAGTGAGGGCCAGCGTTCAGAGGACAACCTGTCAGGCGGGCGGCACACATGAGGTCGGGCAATTTTCTTGTGGTATACGGATAGGACGGAACAAAAACAAGGAACAAAAGGGCAACACCGAAGCCCTGCATGTCCCTGAACTCCTGCGTCAAACACCCACCGACAGAGCACGGTGAAGAGAAATCAATATCGAGTCATGCTATGCTCAGGAAGCTTCAGGTATATTTGACCGTGAAGACAAAACGAGACCGAGGAAGACATGAGGAGAGGAAGAGAGCGATGAAGACCACCACCGCTGCCTGTTGTTATCAGACAGCTCTGTTGCTTCCCTCGGCTGCACAATACTGATGTTCTTTCTCCCCATGACCTTCTTCTGTAAGTTCTTCTCGTACCCGCTCCCCAAACAACTCATCTATCGGGGGGAGCGTCTGCAGAAATGATTAATCTATTTCAATCTGCCGCTCATATTGCTTTCCGTCTTGTACGCATTGTGCCAAGTGTCACAAATTACCATACCAATGCACAAAGTTGGGAAAGGTTAAATCAAGCCTGGGACAAAAAGGAAATTAAGAACTTGCTGCATCAGTTGGCATTTTGCGTGGAGCTTCTTTGAGTTTGGAAACGGTGAGAGCGACGTGTGCAGGTGACCAGCCTCCCCGAGGGCTGAGCGACACCTAAAGGGCACAGCCTGGCTTCTCCGAGACATCTGCAGCATGTCTCATTAGTATTCAGCTATGAATCATTCAAACGCAGCCGGCTGTCATTATCACAAACAGCAGAAGAGGGGACACACACGCACAGACACACACACACACTCGGGGGCACAAGCATAAAATAAAATGCTCAGGAAGAAAAAATCGGCACCAATATGGAGGAAAAGTATTGTAGTGCTGAGACGTCTGCTCCATCGGCAGAGGAGGACAAACTGTTCTAGACGTTTATCAAGAAAAAATGCCACAAAAAAAACAATCACTCATTCCAGTTTCTGCACAAGGGCGATTTAAATTTAACATATTTAGCATTTGAATAGTCAGTCGGACAAAAAAAGGAAACATAAAAACATCTGATAGAAATAGTCAACAGACTTGCTAAGGGAAATGCTAAATATTAATTTCATTATTGATTTGGCTTCCAATTAATTTGTTGGATTGATAATCTTTTTCAAACATCCATTACAATGATCTGAAGCCTAAGGTGACATCTTCAGTCTGGCAGCAACTAGTTCTTATATTCATTATCAATTATTATCATTATTCATAACTCTGCCAAGGCCCAACAGTCCTCTTATGAAACTTAATTTTAATTCACTGGATCTGGATTTTTTATCTGGATCAGCACCAAATTTCACACATTCATAAATACGAGTCTCCCTTGGGTCTTGTCACACCTGTCAACACCCTTTCAAGAAAATCAGTTTCAAAAACCATTTTTTGCATAATCCTGCTAACAATAAACACAAATGAAAACATAAACCCCTTGGTGGTGGTGATTGATCTGTTGATAATGTTATAAATCAATTATTTGGGTTTAAAAACTACATTTAAGCAGAAGGTGTTTTGGGGCACTTTTGCCTAAAAATTACTTAAATGATTAAAAGTGTTGCTGATCCTTCTTTGTCTGACCAATAGCCCCAATCCCCAAAATAGATATTCACTATTTGGTCCTGAAAAGATATTTAACTAACAGTAGCTGCAGAATAAGAGAATATTGAAAAAAAAAAATTGCTTGAAATTACTTAGATAATTAATCATCATCCAGCTTTATTTGAACAACAGTCCAAAACCTTAAAAGAGATATTCACTATTGGGTCATAGAAGAACCAGAAATATCCTCATGTGTAAGTTGCTGTAACCAGAGAACATTGAGCATTTTCGTTTGCAATACAAGTTATCGATCAATATTGATCAACTAATCCTTCCAGCAAGCTGAAGCCAATATGCTGGGGTTTTTTTTACAGCCTATGCAGCACACAGCATCGCTATGAGGAAAAAAAGACGTCTCTTTGAGTTCCTGCACGTCTTGAAACCGCTCTCCCCCGTACCACATTTTCACACAGTGCAAGAACACATTGTGGTTAACAAGCTCACACGCCCAACTCGAGCGGACTACTAATGCAGGAGGGATGAACTTCAAATGAAGACACTCCTCTCCGTCTCTCTCCCCGTGTCTGTGTGAGTGAGTCAGAGTGCACATGCTCAGTGGGGATGCAGAACTACAAGGGCGCCACGTCTTTGTGTCCTCGACGTTTCATCGCCATACTTGACATTGATTATCTATACGCTTACATTACAACAGGCGCTGTGCTGTGACAAACAACAGGAGCATCAATGGTAACCCGGTGAGCCGCGACGGCTCTGTCAATTTGCGCTGGACTTCGCTAAGACTCAGCATTTATTTAATACCTCACATCTAATCTCTTCTCTATTCACTTACTTCCCAAAGTCTGCGATATAACTTTGCCATTGTTATGTTATTGCATACAGCGCAATATAAGCACATACGGTCGATGTCAACATGCAAGCAAATAATGATTGCTTCTCCCGGCGAAGCTTAAAGATCTCCTATTCCAATTGAAATCTTTCACCGCTCTCAGGTTGCATCGGCACGTCGCAGAGGTAAGCAGCCGTGCAGTTTCAAAGACAACACCGGAGAAGTTAGAAAGCAATAAGGCAAAGTCCTCAGTGGCCTCGGCAACCTTTTTTCTAGCATTTTACACATCTGAGAAACAGAACGTCTTTGAATGAATCCAGTAAAAATACAAACGCCCCGCCCAGAGCATGTGGTGAATTCGTAATTCCATGCTGGTATGAATATTTGAAGCCTTGTTTCAGAGTGTCAGTGAAACGTCTGATATCCGAGGAAATCCGTGAGATGATCCAATGCTCAAACATTCGATGTATATAACCTGAGCAGGAATCACAGATGGTCAGAGAAGCAGTCTCATGAAAAATAAATGGATTCTAATGCAACACAGCCGCCAGCGGATATATTCCTACATTTACTGATGCTTATAACTTAGGAAGCACTTAAGGTATTTGGAACATGGCATCACATTATGGAAAACGGGCAACAAAGACAACATGTCAAAGACTAATGAGCATAACAACATGTGGCTGAATGCCTGAGAAACACACCATCGGCCAGGTCTGGAGATACGTCTGTTGGAATCTAATTTGCGGAATCTCATTTGCTTCTTCATTACTCCATGAACAGAAGCTTGAAAACGCTGGTATGTGCTTGACTCTGCCTAGAGGGGACTTTCTGTCCGAGCCCAGGAGAAAATCCGCCCAGTCAGGAATTCTGTTGTTTGTGTTTCAACCAACTCGAGCCCGATGTTTTCCCCAATTACAGTGTAAGAAAGATCATGTAAATAGCCCAGTCAACACCAGTGAACCTGACCCAAACATCATTTCAATATTATTGTCGGAACCCGGCCTGACTTGGGATACAACACTTTAAATGCCTAATTAATTCTTCCCACATTCTGGAAGTAATTGTTCACAATTATTTTAAAATGTCTAAACATATGTAGAGCGTCTTGGATATATTCTTCACGGACTGAGGAAAAATAAAAACACCTATCTTCTAAAGATGTTTCCAGCAGTAAACACAAAGTTCATCACAAACACTGTCTCCGGTGAAACTGCCTCACTTATCATCTAACAAAGAACTGGAACGTATTTTATGAGTCTCCAGAAAGAATTGGGAGAAAATGATGTGCTTGTACATCCAGTGAGACAATCCACTCGTAATAATCCTATTTATCTATTGAATAAGGCAAACTGGCCTTGATTCTTTTTCTAATGACCTCATATTTGTTGTTTTTTTAGTTTTGCTCTCCATTTTATTCATATGAAAAATGTTTATGAACAAAAAAGTTACAAAATATAATTATTAATGGATACTTATCTTCATACACCTGTACTCTGACTGTATTTTTAGAAATGACATCCCTGCATGTAGAGATTAAAGAAATGGGCACAGACTCAGGATCTGTAAAGTGTCCCTGAAGGTGACCCCCAAAGACCCACAAGCAGATTCAAAATGACCAGAGAGAAATGCAAAATGACCAAAAAGTGAAGCTAAATAACTACAATTTACATTAAATGTCCACTAAGAGATGTCCACCAAAAGTTTTCAAAATACTAAACACACAAATTAAATGTCCACTAAGAGATGTCCACCAAAAGTTTTCAAAATACTAAACACACAAATTAAATGTCCACTTAGAGATGCAAACAACCACAAAGAGTCACAAAATGACGAAAGCCAGATGCAAAGTGTCGACAAAAGAGACATCCACAGTCTGGGTGGCTTGGGATGGGGGCCAACTGTGTCATAATCCGTCAATACATGGGAGTCGATGCATAATAAACTGTCTCTATGACAGGCAGCGACCTATTTGTGTTATCCTTGCCATCACTTTTTGTTTTTTGGAAGTGGGAGGGAGTGGGACCTGCTGCCAAACCCCGGAGCCTCTCACTGCAGCTCTGCAGCCGGCAGTGCTGCATTCCTGCTGCCATCTAGAAGGTGGGACTGATATTGTACCGTGATGGCCGTTGGCATCCCAGTGTGCCCACAGGCAGCACGAAGAAGAAGGACAGAGAAATGCAGCACAAGCCAGCCCCCCGGTTCCCAACACATCTGCCAAACCAAAAGGAGCTGAGGGAGCCAAACTGCCGCACCCTTGTCTCTGCCAGGAATAAAATAATACTGCGAGAGAATCACTAAAATGTAAAAATACATGTACCTGCACAAAATAAATGCAGAAATACACAAGCAAAGACAGATTAGAAGGCGGGGACTGCTACGCTTACACCTACTGGACGATGCAGTTGTTTGATGTATGGCAGTGCAATACCACATGCATGCTCAATGAGCTTAACACATTGTTTATCAGGGAGGGAGGGAAGTCTAAAGACCAAGTGGAGTCATTAGGGCTGCGGACACATTTATCACACCAGAGAGGGAACAAATGTATAGCTTCACATTGTCTGAAATGTGTTTTTGAAAGGACAAATTTGATCAAACACATAAGAAAATGCTCTGGCTCTCTGTGAAGTCGAGAAACGGGGGAAGTGAACCAGAGCGTGCAGAATGTGTACAGGTGTCAACGAGCTGATGCCGACATGTGTCACCCTGGTCTATTTAATGCATGTCGCATTTTTATAGCTTTGAACCCCAGAGCCTCACTTCTCATAATCACGTTACCCCTTGATGCCGGTCTGCTCCTCGCCTGCACCTCCACAGCCGGCTCTGTGAGCCTCTTGTTTCCTAGTAACTGGGGGAGAGAATGTAGGGCTTGGTGAGCGCAGGAGCTGTTCTTATCTTGAGGTGTCTGTCATTCGTGAGCGTGCATGCAATGATTTAACAAATGATTTCACGAACAGGCATGTACACCTTGTTCTTTTTCACTGTGCATGTTGCAAAGCCGTGCTTCCGTCAGGCAATCACACACTTCGGTCCTGACTGGAAAGAGAAAACACTACACAGCTATTAAATGTTTTAATAGGATTTTATTCAGATAGGCATGATCCCCAGTGGTATGAATACTCATAACTTTGATCATCCACTGACCTTTCCTCTGACTCCACCAGAAGGGCAAACGTTTCAGTTTCATATAGTTTAATACTGCACATCTGTTAGCTGGGTTGTCACTGCATTTAGTACAGATATGACTGTTCTCCACAGGATGGATTCAAATCTATTTTGTGAACCTTAAATCTTTATTTAAGCTTATTCAGCTGTATTTTGTGTTCAGCAAATGTGAGCATGCTGAGGCGCCGAAGTAAATTGGTGATCACGGTAAAACTCCCTGTCTTGAATATATTTAGGCTTTAATTCTTAAAATATACAGTAGGGGATTTTTAATTCAATTTAATTTGATGAAATCATCAAATGATGAATAAAAAAATCCAAACAAACAGAATATAACTTGTTGCAGCCCTGAAGAAGGAACACGTCAGCACCATGACAACCTTCAAACACCCTTCCTGTAACCCACGGGCCGAGCTGTGGCTCCGGCACTGATTACCTCTGAGCCCTCAACAGAGCTCCTGTTATTGAACAAGGTCAAACATTAGAAGGCAACTCGTCGCCCTGCTGCTGGAATCATGACAGACGAGTGACTCACTGCCACCCGCAACAACAACTCTGTTACACACAAAAAACCAGAGGAGCACATTCGGCTCAGCCATTTTCCTCCATCTTTCTCTTTTTCACCCACAAGTCAGAAAAACACCTTTCTTGCACAGTTGTGCCTCTCCCTCTCCCTCCTCCCGCTGTTGTGTGTCTGCTGCACACTGGCTGTGTGTCATGTGCCGTGCACTGTGTATAGGAGACGGATGCCACCCAGCATATCGATCCGAAGACACAAAACACAGGCAGCATCAGATGAGGCAGAAGGATACAGGTCCGTCTCAGGGGAAAACAGATCTGACCTTTTCATACTCACTGCTCTAATACTTTATGACAGTGAGTTTGGACTCATCCGTGGATTTCACATGCAATGTTTGTAGCTGCATTGCCCCCCCACGTTGCAGAAAATCCATCTTTTAGGCTTGGCTGCATTTCTGGATAATGCAAAATCCATATCTGCTTCTCAGCCAGCTACAAGTCATTACATGTATATTAGTGAGTGGTAACATAGGGAATTGGTTTCCTTGAGAGGAGGGTAGCTCCTAGTGGGGAAAACGGGAAAGGGAATGAAAAGTTGCGCACAAGGTCACAGCAGAGTTTTAGTCGCATGAGGAAACGCAGCAGACTAGAAACACATCGGACAGCGAATGTGGCTGAGGTTTAAATGTCGGATGGAAATCTAAATTGCAGCTGAGGCACAGGGCAGTGCAAACACCTGCCGGTCGCCCACAACAGTAAAGCCTCTGACTTATTTTGAGGTTTGTGGGCGATCTGTTGTTTTTGATGCTTCGCAAAGTGATTTGAAATCTCTCGTTGAGGTTCCATCTTTAGTCTGAAAGGAAATAGCAGGAGGATACTGAGGGAGCTGGTGAAGGAGTCTGTTGAGTCCAGGAACAGAATGAGATGGGGGGGGGGGGGAGGGGATTTGGATCCAGTCAGGAGCAGAAGGAGTCTAATCTGCTCGAATTTGTGTTCCTGCCTGATCGTCTTGGGATTGAATATGAAGTCATGAGGGGAGAGAGTAGGAGTACGACTTTCACCGCTTCTTCTTCTGCTCGTTATCTCCATTTCTTCCAAATCTCTCTGCCGGGGAAGTTTTAGGGGGAACTACTACTTCCCTTCCTTCAGGTGTCTCAGTTGCTTGCAGCGCCCTTTGTGAAATAAAACAGATGCCTGAAATGAGCCTTCAGCCCAGAGGTATTTGAAATGTAAATGGTGCGCTCCCTAATTTGAAAGGCACTCCATCCCACGCTCAGGAGCTCGTAAGCGATTCGGCTCAGCCTGTTCTGAACCATTTGAAACGTTCACCTGCCTTTAAATGTTTAATAATAACCACAGCAAACATGTCCACTTAACAAAACACAAGCTTGCAGGAAGGAGGATGGTGCAACATGATCTGCATCTGCTATGTTTAGACCACCGCTGTCCCGTGCAGGGAGGAAGCAGATGTATTTGACTCTGACACAGTGTGCCCCATTTCTAGCGAATATAAAAAAGCAGAGTGTCCGCCTGCTGCTATTTCAGGTAACAACTAAACACCAGGTGAGGCTCGTATGCTTGGCAATAGGAGATAAGGAGAGAATTTATTTTGTTTTAAAGATGCAGACGTCGTACCTTAGGTAGAAGATGCATTTACTCCACCTGCTCATCTAAATATGCAGCGCCTCTCTGTGTTACAGTGAGGTTCAATTCACTGCCTGGTCCACAACTTGCTATTGAAGCTCACACTAATTCTTCTTATTGCATCAATTTCCGTGCAAAAAACTATAAAAATCAAAAGTTCTGTTCTCTGTTTACGACCAAACAGCAGATACAGACACAGGTAGCGACTGGCTGGTGAACATCGTGGAGCATTTTACTGGTAAAGAGACAGATATTTCCCTCAGGAGGTGGTAGAGACAGAGATAAAACAGCCGCAAGTGGACACAAAACTAGACTCGAAATAAATAACGTTGTTAAATAACTACCGGGTGTGTAAAGAAGATCTGTAAAATAGTTTGCATTTTGTTTCTGCTGTCTCCAAGTGGCAAAATATATTTACAATTTAAATTTGGCATGACAAGATGATCACACTTCATTCAGAATCGATAAAACCCAAAAAACGATGATTACAAAATGAGAAAAGGAAGATTAACACACTAAACTCTTGAAGAAAATGTTTTTGCAGCAAGGCTGAGACAAAGAACCACCTCCAGAGTCAATAAAGCAGTGGATCCAACATTTTTGGAAATGTATTATTAAATGAGACGATTATACCACCCATCGTGTCTGTATGGTAAATGTGTAGCTAGATCCAGAAAGCAGCTGAACATTTAAATTTTTACACAAAATTATTTAACAAAGACATGACAATAAGTGTGTTTCAGAGCTGCTCATAGGGGGAAACAGTTATCTTGGATCGGTCCAAGAGTTATATACTACTCTGTTTTTAAATGTAAAACTAACTATTGGCTGTAAAACCATATTTACCACACAGACCGAGTGGCATTAATCTCTTTCCCAGCAAGAAGGCAAATAAAAACATCTCCCAAAAATATTCCATTAACCTGAACGAAGCTCATTTATTGACTTCATTACTAAAACATGACGTGATTACAATGGATAAACGTCACAGGGAGTGGTTCTCCCAGGTCTGACTCAGAGGGTTGATTCAGTGAATCAATGTTGGACTTAATTACACAACCGAAAACAAAATTTGCATGCGCACACACACGCACACGCACACACACACGCACACACACACACACACACCCACAGATCAATGATCATAAAGTCGGTTTTAAAGTTAGCAAAGGTTTTGCAAGTTGAAGTCCCAATTCAAAAACACTATAGGATGCAGACATCACCATGCTGGAAATAAGAGCGTTACGCTGCAGGCTGTCAGTCATGTGTGTGCTGATTGCCACAGGCTTAGAGACCAGTGGAGGGAGAGGAGGAATTCAAAATGTATCATTACCTATTATATCTTATATAGGAGAATTAGGATGTGAAAATATTTGTTAACTACTGAGAGTTTTACATACATTCATAAGGAGCAAAAAGTGGCTAATACGTTCCATGATCAGCTAATCACTGCAATGACAAAATGGTCAGAAACTCCCTAACAAGGCATCATGGCAAAAAAAAAACAATTACAGACTTGAAAGATGTGGATTGGTATCATGTATTTCTCGGGGGACTGGTTTGGTTCGGTTTAGGGCCGTCCAGGTCCCTTGAAACACTCCTGACTGGTGGGATGCATTTTTATCCCATGTCAAATAGGCAACAAATAGAGAAGTTGATAACCAAGATGTGATATTTTCATGATTTAACAAACATTTTGTCATGACTCTTCGACACCACTTACAAAATACACAACCTTTGCTCCGTTTCTCTCGCGCTGCAGCACAGAGCGGCTCTGCACCACTTGGGCTCTCAGTCAGCAGAGAGCTACTGTTGATTTAGAGTCCATTTTGTTATTTCTCGCAGAAAAACCTGAGCGTACAACAAGTTGTGTTTATGACTCACAGGCTGGAGCTTTCAAGCAGCACATTAGTGCAGCAGGACCTTTCCAACATTTCACTGTGGACCAACTAGAGCTCTGTGAGCGGGGAGGGGGGGGAAATCGGGAGGATAATCAAATACTGGCCCCTTGGACCAACAGGGCACTAAACTTGCAGGTTTATGTTGTACAAGCTGCTGTGGACTCGTTTTTCTGTCATTTCCTTTCTTTTAGGTGCAACCAGCTCTCTTTGGTTTGTGTACCGACATGCAAACTTGACAGGAGGATATTTGTATCCTGCAACGGACAGCACTGTGTGTGG
The DNA here is from genome assembly GCF_949316205.1 of Platichthys flesus. Classification (NCBI taxonomy): domain Eukaryota; kingdom Metazoa; phylum Chordata; class Actinopteri; order Pleuronectiformes; family Pleuronectidae; genus Platichthys; species Platichthys flesus. Next base: position 12,750,570 of record NC_084960.1, on the reverse strand, counting down.
CATCGCTACTGACATTTATTCACGTGACAATAAATCGAAAATGATCTGAGGATGTGTATTCTGTCAAACATTCTCAGCGTCGGATGTCTCAGCTTGTGTAATTCGTATAATTACGATGAGCTAAGGAGGCAGAGGCCGAAGGCAGTGTAGGAAGGTTGGGATGGAAATGTCAGTCTTCATCATGGGAGACTCTTGTTTGTTTCCCACTTCCAACCAACAATCAATTGCCAATTAATTGTCTTATTAAAGCACTTATCTCTGCTCAAACTATAATGTTTACTTCAACCTTAATGAGCCGTTTTCCTGCCTTAACCAAACCGTAGCCATTTATTGTTCCACAGTGATTTGTCGGGCGGCACAGATAAATGATGTCATCCTGCTGATGAAGACGTCAGATCAGTAGCACTTATGCGTTTTGTGTTTTAGACAGAGAGGACATGCTGCCTACTGTTGTTGTTTAATGTAGAAGACATGCACTGTGGGACAACAATGAAATAATTCATTTTGAAACAAATCCCATAATAAATCTTTCATTTGAAAGAGAACGCAACAACATGCACATTGATTTTCATGAGTGCGCACATGACATTTCCAATTCACTTCAGTCTCTTTGTGTATTCTGATTCCTCAGCTCAGTGTATCTGACGATAGTGAATACTGATCTCAAGGCAGTGCTCTCTTTTTAATCTGTGATCCTGCACAACAGGGGACTCACAAGAATCCTTTTTATGTGACGCAACACGAGTCTGCGGCTGTCACAACTGAATTAATGTGATATCCGAAACATGTATTTTTACTTTGAAATGACGACAACGCTACATTTAACACACAGCGGCCACATCATGGTCAATACCTTATATGCTTGATGACATAATTAGTGGCTTCAATCCAGCGGTTTGTAGCAAGCAAGACTACACAAACGCTGCAGAATGGATTTCAATGATACGAAGGATGCATTGTGGGTCAGGAAAGAATCAATACAGTTATGGTGCAGATCCGGATCAGGGGTGGATCAGGAAGTTTGTAACACTTCTTTTTTTAAACGTTTTCCTGGGAACTGATCTCTATGAATGTGTGCAATTGTGTGCAGCTTGAAGTAAAATGCACTGTTCGGCCTTGGCGGAGGTCTGTGCTCTACTGAGTGCAATTCTTGGATTAAATATTCAAAATACCTTTGCACTGGTTTTGCCCTAATTTGTAAATCTATCCATTTCATTAAACAAACAAAAATACAAACGATGGCTCATAGCCAGTCCATCCCTATGTTCGAACATTAAAACTCTGCCGTCCACGAAAATGTGTAGGGGAAACAAGCACCTCTGATCAATGCATGTAATATTTAGACTCTTGAATCATTGATGACCTTGAGAGCTTACTAGTGCGCTTCCCACTGCGGCTGCGAGAGGCTCATCGTATAGATCACAAGCCCCTGGAGTAAAAAGGCAAAACCATTCACATCAGAATTAGATTTTTTCCTGTGCTTGCAACCTTAGTTTGCATCAAGGAATCCTCGCCGAGTACGTGAACCCCGACAAAAGGTGATGTGAGCTCTTTTTCTCCGACCTGTTATTTTATATTGATGCAAGCTTTGATCAGTGTCCTCTACAATGCCCAAATGCTGCTTGTGTGTAAGTCTCCCTTTGTGTGCCAATGCAAAGCTCATATTTGCGGAGGTGGATGCACATACGTGAGCTCACGTCCTGTTGCATTTACAAATCGCTGAGACAAGGACACTGCATGAAGCGAAGCTCACACAATGAACAGCTTGCTGGGTTTGGACGGAGAAGTCTGGCAGTTTCCCATGGCACAGTCATTATGTGCTTAGCCCCTTTCAAGCACAGAGAGGTTGTGGCCCAGAATGTGAGGAGCGACTGGAATCTGTATATCGTGTTAATATTTTGTTTGGCTGATTAGCCTTAACATCAGTACAACTCTGGCAACGCTATTCCCAGCAGGGTCAATTACTTAGGAAATGCCCTCAAAACAGGCAGCTCCTCTGCCGTGAAGCATTGCATCACCGTCAGCCAATCACGCGGCGGGCATCGCTGGGGCTTTGTGTTGCACAGACCAGGGGAATAGGCAGGTGCATCGGTACAAAACAATGACTCCGCAAACACAGCGAGAGCCGCACATGTCTGCATGCCGCTGTCAATAACATCATTAACATTTTCTGCAAAGAAACCATATCGCCTGTGACACGATCCGTAGATAAATAAACCTAACAAAGGTGAGGATATAATGTGGATGGTTTTGAGTGTCCTCGCATGTTAGATAAATAAAGGGTGACCAGACCCAGCAGAGTCCACCTGCTTTCAGGTATTGTCCTCCGAAATGAAAAGACCACAGCCGCCCAGCTGGTATGAAAACAAAATATTTTACAGCTTTTTTTTTTATCTGCTCCTGTCTGGCATCTCGCATGAATGTTGGAAGTATGAATCTACCGACATCAGATTGAAATATGACATATTTGAGGTTTACAAAGGTGCATCCTCCCCGAGTTAGTCGTGATGTTGCCTCACGTTGTCAAGACAACATCCCGAGCATTTTCTGCTATCAGTCCAAACGGTGCTGGATGCACATCACGCCATTCTTCACCACATCGTGTGCAGCCTTGCAGTGTCTTTGCCAGCTTCTCCCCCTCGTGCAGAATAACATCCTCAGTGTCTGCAGGCCCCTCCTAGGCACATTCTGGCTTTTCCTCACCAGAGAGGATCAGCAGATAGACAGACACGTGCGCTGACATAAACCTCGGCTGAGCGTACGAGGCGTAACAAGAAGGCACACAACTACCTGGATCTGCCGGCTCTGTACAATGGCAACGCCAGGAAAAGCATGAGCTCTCCAGCAGGCTAATACTGGGCTTAATGCTTGACAGAGCGTAATCTACTCTTCACGGTTTAGCCTAGCAGTGTGAACTAGTGCAACTTTGTAATTGGCTTATAAAGATGCATCTATTTGCCGTGATAGGCTGTGGTTAAACTGTGCCTGCAAACCCTTATCCCATTTTTCCTCACCGGCCGGCTTGGCAAAGCTTAACCTGATTTGGCACATTGCTGGCAGCGACGGGAGACCTGAATTTGCTGGATCTCGTTCCAGAAAAAAACTGCTTGTGTAGGAAAGACACTTATTGCTCAAACATTCGGCCAAATCTGTCTAAATCGGTCTAAAATAGACAGACTGACAGAAATCCAAGGACAAGGTTTAGCTAAAAATATCCTATATACACACAGACCTCTGGCTGTGGTGCAAAAGGTCTCCTGTCACTGCAGCTTTGATCCTCACCTGAGCTTCACACTAAATTCCTTATGAGTTTGACGAGACCGGTGCAAGCATCTGCCAAGAAAATTCAAATATCAGGTTGAAGAGATAAAAGCTTCAAAAGGCCACCAGCCGCGAAAAAAAAAACAAACACAGCCGCTGGAAGCTGATCCGTCAATTTGTACGGATCGGTATTCCTCACCAACAAGTTTAAAAAGCTGCTTACTATTCCGCTGCCGAGCTCTTTCAATCATCCCGAGTAATGACCTTATTTAGACGCTCTGCACTGTTGAAGAGAATTCTGCTGTTTTGCCTCTGCGAGACATCAGCGTTCGCAACTTACCCGTCCACCTACGAGCCAACACGCTTTTCGTCCTTTGCTCTTTCAAACTTCCCTTCATCCTGTCCCCATCTTTCATATCCTCCGCCTCCTCTGTTGCTCCCCCTTCTCCCCCAACTAGTTACCATATACAGACAGTCCCTGGGTGACACGCCAGCCAGGGCTGAAGGCGAGGGGAGGAAGAGAGGAGGGAGACAGCGGGTGAGGGAGAAGGTGGGATGTGGTGCAGTGACTCTTCTGTAAATGAGCATATCCTTTTTCCTCTTTTCTATTTTCCTTTGCATCTTGATGCTGGATACTTTTCCTCTCTTTGACAGTCACAGAAGCCTTTCAATCCAAAGACGCCTCAAGTTTATTTCCCCTCTAATTCTTTCTTCCTCCAACTCCCACATTCTTTCCATCCTGTTCTTAAAATGTGTCTCATGGGCACTGATGCAAATATACAGTGAACTGCACACAGAATTAGTGGCACGCATATAGTCACATATGCCTGCCTCTTATTGGGAATCAGGGAGCTTTCAAGCTTTGCATTTTCAGGTCGCGACTACAATTTCACAGAAGGGACTGGAAAAGAGATTGGCATAGAGATTAATAAAAAAAGATGAAGGGATAGAAAAAAAAAAGAGGGAGAGAGGCCCGAGGGGAAGAGAGAGCATCACAGAAAGGAGTTGACCCACCCGATCATCCATTTACATCACCATCCCCCATTCACTCAAGGCAAATCTGCCGCGTCCCTTCACTATATCAAACATCACATTCTTTTATTTGTCTTATTCATCTTCTGTTTCCTCTCTGTCTCATCAGTGATCTCACACACACACACACACACAACCACACACTCCAACACACACAGACACGCACACCTGGGAGCACTGCACTTCCCAGAGGTCGTCCATATGGCTGACAGCGACAATTGCAACACTCACCCTCACACTTTGCACTCAAATACACACATGACAAATATCTCTGAGCTGTCACCTCCCTCTCTGTTACATACACACACACACACACAACACAACACACGCGCACACACGCCCACGCCCACCAGCACCACCTGCTTCACTGATGGTACTCCTAAACCAGCCCCCTTCCATTTCCTCCCGCTCCCACACATGGTGCCCAAACCCCGATGTTTCCAGCCCCCCGTCCTCCCGTTCAACGTCCCTGCAAGGACCCCCCGCAGGGCGCCTCGCTCCCGAGCATCCAGCCCGTTGACTGACGCTACCTTGCAGCATCACTCTCCTCAAGTGATGCTGCTCCTCCACGAGCCCTCAGCCCAACCCCCATCCTCTGCCTCCACAGAGTGACAGGAGGACGGCCAGCTGGTTGGACAGCACAGCACACACAATCCAACAAATACCTGCTACACAAGGATGCATGGAGATATAAGGGTTGACATGCCTTGGGATGGTGCATTGCCCATGCTGCGACACGGACCGCTGCAGCTGAAAGTGATCGCGTTTCCTGTGCCCCCTCCTCTTTTTTTCCTTTCTCCTCCTCCCTCCTCCTGTCCCTGGCTCGCAGTTCTTCACAAGGCGCCGGGTCTCTCCTTCCTTGTGCCGGTCCCCGCGCTCCTATTCGCTCCTCTCCTTCTACCGTCCTCCTTCCCTTTGTCTTGCTCTGACTCCGGCTTTCTCTTCCCTCCGCTGGAACCTCCTCCGCGAGATGGCTGTGGTCCAGCAGCGGCGCTCCTGACAGCAGTGCGCGTGTGTGACTGCGAGCACGTGTGTGCGTGTGTGTGTGCAAGGGAGAGGTTGGGTGGGAGAGCCTGAGTGTGTGTGTGTGTGTGTGTGTGTGTGTGTGTGTTTGTGAGAGAGAGGGAGAGAGAGAGAGAGAGAGAGAGAGGGGCGTACTCTTCAACAGGATGCTCCTGAGGAGACTGTGCATGCTGGTGCAGGGATGCTCAGCACACGGCGAAGAGTGAGGCACAAAATTTACCCAATGATAAATTCACACTCCCTCACCCACGCTTTCTCACTTGCTCTCTCCATGCCTTGTTTCCTCGCCATCACACATTATACTCTCTCTATCTCTCTCTCTCTCTTAAAGGCACAGGCGGCACGCTGCATTGCTACACGCCTTGGGCACATCTCATGATATGGTAATAAATGGGAGTCCAGGGACACGGTCCTGCGTTGGGATCAGCAGCTGAGATAAGGGGGGGGGGGGGGGGGGGGGGGAAGAGAGAACGGCTTGGAGCATCAACTGTACCAGCAATGGGGTGTGTGTGTGTGTGGGGGGGGGGGGGGTAAGAGGGTGGTACTGGTGATGCCAGTGAGAGAGATATGAGGGGAGAGCCAAGAGTGAACACTGGAAATATCCCCAAGTGTCAACAGCAGCTAATGATGAAGCCGTGTCGGCCCGAGGAGAGGTAGTAGCGGATTGGCATGGCAACCGTGGCACGGTGGAAGGTGAGAATGACAAGGAGGGCGCCACAGGAGGGCGACCTCAGCTTCCCTGTGGCCTGTGGCGTAGAATTGTTTGATGTTTGTTTGCAGGCATTAATTATTACTCTTGAATCCTGGCAACTACCAGTCACCAGGATTCAGAGTGCGGAAGCGGGGATGAGTCCAGTTCCGTGTCAAGCAACCCAACAATGTACCTCAAACACCGGGACGGAAAATCCATGGTGAAATCAATGCTGGGTAATACTGTACCTGACGGTGGACAAAGAGCAAAAACATATGAGCCACAAGTGGCTGAGGAAAACAAAATGACGGAGTGGAATCAAGGACGAAGAGAAAGGTCAGAGGAAAGCGTTGCATCGCTGTCAAACAGAAGGAAGCTATTCTTTGCTATGAGGAGCTAATTGGTGCTGATGAATTAAGTGAGGGAGGGAGAGAGCAAAAGACAGTAAAATGCCAAGAGACTGAGAGATAAAAGAGGATGGAGAGCCTCTTCATGATGAGAGGGATGAATAATGTATGGTCCAGGAGGATACTCGTGAATTACACAGCACACCGGCCTGTCCATCATGTCCGGCTGGCTCACAGTTTCAAGGAGGTAATGCGTCGGCCTGTCCACCTGAGCTAAAAACAAGCCGACAAATCCCTGCAACAGCACAAAAGGTGTTCATCATTTCCTCCAGTTGAAGTTGAGGTAAGGGGAAGTTTACAGGGCTCCTTTCCTCGAGGTCAGCGCACAAACACAGAACAAGTGTTGGGAACGCATCGTCGGTGATTCAATTGTCATAGTTGGCAAATGTGAATGCAAATAAGACATCGCTACGGTGGCCCTGAGGGCTCAGCACACCACAATTTAAGAAAATCACATGCAAATAGACAAAACATATGCAAACTGCACACTCAACACACAGCCAGATACCGACAACACAGACAGATACTGACAACACAACCAAATACTCACAACAGTACCAAATACTCACAGCCACTAAAGAACACTCACTTTACAGGGTGTTCTGATTTACTGTCATTAAGAGGGACACACATGTTAATGTGTTCAGAAGTATAATGATGGATTTTTAAACAAAGAGCAAACTAATGTGCTCTGTGCTTAACTACGTTGTATAAGACCTAGATTAAAACCGTGCTGTTCAGGCTGCTCCTGCCACTGGTTGAGAGAATTATGTTGCCCAGTAGGGGTCGGTTACTATTTATAGCAAATGATCTCATATTGAGATTGGATCGTTTTTGGAGATAAATTAGTTTTTAAAGTGATTTTACTTTCCCAAAATGAGTCATGTTCGCAGGAGGCTGATGGGTTTGCTGTGATTACATCGCCAGGGTATTTTTCTGCAGCTTATTCACCCTCCAACACCACAAGCTGGGGAAGTGACAGGGCACTACTTAGAAAGCAGATACTTATCCCACATTTTAAATAAATGGGAATATGGGAATAGGACTAGTCACAGCTGTTTAACCCATAAAAGGGAAAACGATTCGCCCAAATCGATTAATGTCAAAATTCTAAGACCAAAACCAGTGGTTTATTAGGGTAATCGGGTTCAACTGAAAGAACAATATATGGCATTTACCTCTGTACAATGGCAATATGCTACTAAAACGGACAAATTGCTGCTATTTTATCCCCAGTTTCCATTATTCACATCCTGTGGCTTTTCGATGGTCTCTTTCACGTGATATACACCTCACACCAAGCTTCGACAGGCAGTTTATAAACGTGCCAATTTTAAATCTCTTTTCCGTTTATATACAACAGCTGCGTGGCTATATGTCATGTTGCATACCTGCATACCTGAGTGCACAATCAGGTCGAACAGAGTATCAGTCCACAGATGCTGCATTTGTCATCGGGAGATCATTTCTATGATTTGTGAAACAGCACCGACGCCGTCTGAGAAAACAATAGAGGAGAATAGGACGGGCTAATGGCTTGTTTCACCTCAGGGTTCGTATATTTTCCTCGCGAAGGAAGCTGATCGTTGCAGAAGTGCTACTTGCTGAGTAAGAAGCTTGGTGGAGTTCATGAGCACAGTGGGCCACTGTTTTCTGGTAAAATGACATCTGCAGCTTTATTGTGGGAACTCGTCATATTACGTGACTTAATAACAAAGGGAATCTGGATCATTTCTGGGTGTCATTTTACTAAATGTAATTTCTAGTCGTCTCCAAAAGGGTTAAAGGAACCTAGTTTGTCCCGGTTTTCCTGCTTCCTTCTCTCCATCTCAGCTGTGCAAACCCGTCGACCCAGAAACCCTTCAGCACATTCAGTTGCACAATAGATCTGTCCTCGCTTCAGCGGAAACTGGCCGTCTGAGGTGATTGGAGGGGGCTGGGGAGGAATGTCAATGACAGTGTGACTTAGATGCAGGAAGACAAGACACCTCGGCCAGGCAGGGGCAGAGGTGTCTGGGCCGTATGTGAGGGCGCTGTCGTGACCCATCAATCACCCCCTCGACCTTCCCTTCACAGCATGCATAAACGATATAATGCCAAAAGTCGCATATGTCTTGCAGTAACCTTCAGAGCACCATCCAATGACACTGCTCGTTCAGAGCAGTGCAGCGGCGTTACGCAGCATCCTCAGAGTCCAGAGAGAAGAGGGAAGCGGACGGATTGCAACGATTGGTATCCCTCCTCTTTACAAAGACTCTTCCAGTTAAATGACCAACGTTCCTCATCCATCCATATCGCTGCCAGTAATTCACTTAAGACCCTATTTCTAGTGGAAAGAGTAGAGCAAAACAGTTTATTGGAGCCAATGAGCCCCATTCAGTCCGCCAGCTCACAGAGAACAATCCTAAACATCGGCCAAAAACTGGATTAAACACAGAGTGTGACCCAAGCTATTGTGCTGAATCCACAGTGTGCGGCTGCTGTGTGGCCGCTCCTTTGAAGGGCACCTCTCAGCACAACACGCAGTGAGCATCTTATGGGTATGAGCTGCCCATTGAGACACACGTGGGAAACATTAGCTGAGCTGGCACATAATCACAGTGAAGTAGGGGTGGGCGATCTGACCTTTAATTAATATCACAGTGTTTCTCACTATTTGGAAGGTGATGGTATTACATCACAGCATTAATCTGTTTTGAAGTTTTGGGAGGAGAAGCCCGTCGTGATTTGACGTCCCTCTCTCATTAGTCTTGTCGTATATGTGGTGGCAGCAGGAAACAATACCTGGAGGGACACTGGTGAGGTTTTGGGACGTGCTCCACAGGCGCTGGTTGTCGGTCTGCTGGTTTCGGACCCAGAGCAGTTTGCCTCCTCATATTCACGGATTCTGTCACATTAGCTGGGCTATCCCCTGGATGCTTTACACAGCACCTGTCTGTAGCCAATGTAAACAAGTAATGAGTGCGTCAGGGACAGAGCAACACAAACTTTAGTTGATGAGTTGGGCTGCGCATTTTTTACCACTCAACTTGCATGAGGGCAGTGGCTGATATAGCGATTCACTTTTTGATATATCGAGCTATTAAAATCATACTGGTGATGATGGTATTGCAGAATCCATGTCGGGGTGCACTCTCAGACCGGTGATGACTATGACAAGGAATATTTGCTCCTCGATAAAACATTTAAATTCTAGTTACACCTTTATGCATCAGTGTAAATGATGCAATAATGTAATCAAGCCTTCTATTATAGTATTGGCCTGTAACTTATTATAAACAAATCCTCATTTATTATTGGATTATTTTGTGGTTATCATCAAAATAGACATGGCTGACCTACTTGTTCGTTTTTACTTGTAATTAAGAGTTTTTATACTGAAGCAGTGTTAACTTTTTCTGATAAGTCATAATTTGTATTTGCACAATCTCATAGCTTTTCTTTAAACCCACTCAATCTTTTGCCTATTGTTGTGCATCTGCTCTTAATATTGTGTGTATGCAGGGGTTGGTTGTTGTAAGTTCAGGGCTGCATTATGTGAAAATGAAAAGGATTTTAAAATGTTTATAAAGTGCAATAGATGATAAGAGACTATGTTAGCAGCCTTGAGTCATGACAGTGCTGTTAAGTGTTATTAGAGTCTATAAGGCTCCAGCACAGTTTATAGGTGACTGTGGGGACTCAGAGGCGTTTGCTTACCTCGGCTCTCTGCATCAATATGCACTCAATCTATTTGCAATGCTTTATTCGTGTACAATGACACAGCTTATTTTTCCGTGTGCAGCAGACATCTTTCTTCAACTGTGACTACGCCATCTCTTATGAAAAATCAAAGAGTTCTTGGCCTCAGCGTTCCGCCGCCAATCAACAGGACAAATCCTGTGTTTCCATGGCGATGTGAAAGGCTCGAGAAGACTCATCCTTAAAAACCATAAAAAAAAACGAAGGTGTAGTCAGTGGTGAACTCTGTTTCCTTTGGCGTGTGTGGGTGGATGGTCAGAGTGTTAGATACCATCCCAGCCACGGGCACACTGCTGAGCACCGTCTGGGACTTCTGCAAGCCAAGAAAATACTAGTGGCCATTCATATGACATACACAGGGTATGAGCACGTAGACAGACATGTTGTATCACTGCAGCACACAGGACAGTGCACCTGTATCAACCCACTTAACATACAGGTTCACACGTCAGCAAAGATGTACAGTGGCATTTTACACCTTTTTAATTGAGATAACCAAAAACGAAATAAAAGATACCGTCTTCATTTATTGCTCCTCCTCTTCACCAATTCATTACCGATCCCCTTTGAGAGGTGGATTATTGATACAGCTGGTCAGTGGTGCAGTGCCTCAACTTCCCTGGAGAGTATTCAAATCCTAAGAGGATTATAAGATCACTCCATTACATGTAGGAGTGTTATTATTATATTAAAGGTATAGAAATATATGCTATTTAATTATTTAAACAAAAGCACTCATTTTTATTAAGACATCTACTAACACACCTTACTTAGTATTAAGTAAAACATTAATTAACATTTTACTGTTGCTGCAAAGAATTGGGAGTTTTATGTCTTTGAACGCGTCGTTCAATGCTCCTGTGTTCGATCCCAGGACACAATCATGATCAAATCTGATACAGGGGAACTGGAGCTACCATCTTTTTCATTCCATGCATTCCTTGTCAGAACCCGACGTCCACATTACCCACAGTGGAACTCGACTGCTGGTGAATCATTAGCAGCCGAGGCCCCGACGTCAAGCAGAGATGAGGAGCAGTCCACAAAGGTCCATTCCCATATTCCTAACTCCACACCCCCAGATTTTTGTTTTAATGGGTCTTTTGGGTGGAAATGTTAACAAACCATAAACATCTGAAACAGAACAAGGGATCCCCTAGTTGCACTTTCTACTCCAAGGCCATTGGCTTAATCTTTTTTAATAATGCATGAAATTTACAAGCTTTACTAATGTAAGCTTAATTTAATGTAATTTAAAATATGAATCGGAAATAAGCTGAAGCTCTTTAATAAATGCAGCGCAGAAAAAAATTAATAGTTATAAAAAGTCTTTGTAAATAGCATCCAAATGTAATTATTAATGTAATTATTAGGTCAAAATTGCTCATTAGTCCTTAAATAACTGTACTTAGTTACTTTCTGTCACAGGAGGTCATGAGTGGCTTTCTCAGTGTGACGAATGCTGAGTGGTCGTGTTGGGGTGAACCAAGGGTTAATCTGAGAAATGAGAGAGATGTCTGTAAATGATTTAATTATGAGTGAACCGTCCAAATGCACACAAGCCGTGATCAAGATCCTTGATGGTTTTAGCAAGATAAACCACGATCAGTCCCTGGCCTGACCAGCTGGAAAGAGCAGCAGCAAGGGTTTCTCACATTATTTGCCTTTCAAGGGGACTAATAATAAATTCTAATATCGTGGCATGTTCTTACCATCCAAGCTCTTAGATTTGAATAAATCTAATTTCCTACCCGTAGTCTCTACAGTCACATTAGACCTTCAGAGATGGTGGCGCGTACCAGCTTCTTTACTTCGATGATTATCGGCGGGATTCACTCGTCCTGGCCTCGGGGAAGCTTCCAGGGGAGAGGCTGCTGGTAAACAGGAGGTAAAGGATGAAGGATGGAGAACACAGGGCCTGTTAGAGCAGAACAGGTTTACAGCTGTGTACTGTTGTTATAATGTGTTAAGTGTCGCAGTAAAAATACAGAACATACTGTATATACGGAGTAACACTTTTATGGCAAATGAGTTGATGCATCAAGCGCTTGCACTCTTTCATCACAACTTTACTTATATGAATTATGACATCTTTACTCAGATACTGTGTTAAGACGGATTGTTCCATAATGCAAATGAATTAGACTTCAAGCATCAAACTATTTCTTCTGACCAATGTTCTAAATACAGTTTTTTTTGCAGCAGCTGTTGCACATCTTTTTGTCCTGGGAGAGGGAACCCTCACAAGTGGCTCTCTCTCTCTCTCTGACGGTTTTCCCACTGTCCAAAATATCTTGTTTAAGGTTGAGGACAAATGATGTCTCACCTTGTTAAGAGACAAATTGTGATTTGTAAATATGGGCTATACAAATAAAGTTTTAAATTTGATTGACCATTGGCTACAGAACAATACCCAGGCCCCACGCCCTCAATAACAGCACCGCCCCCCAGTTGATCCAGATTGCTTGATCGTGACAAGAATAATGAGAAAGAACGTGGTCTGATTATTAATATTGATATTATTATTTGTATGTGTTGAAGGGAATTAAACCACCTCATATTAACCATACGTGTGTCTGTAAACAAACGCACACCCCACACAGTGACAGTACTTCAGTAAATAGCCCTGCAGTAGACACTACCTGTGTGTGTTGGGTCCACAGACTGAGCCCGGACATGTGCATGGATGACAACAGCAGGGAGGAGCCCGTGTCTTCTCCAGGCCGCCATCGTTCAGTGCCTGTTCTCAGCAGGTCTGATTGATGTGGTGATGGTGTTTGCGGTTTTCCTCCTGAACTTGGAGAGTGACGTGCAGTGACTGAGGCTGCTCGGTGCACAGAGACATGAAGCTGCTGCTCCACCGCAGCTGCACAAACATCTGTTCACCTGCTGATTCAAAGTTTGCTGAGGATCCACATCAGTCCACGTGGTCGTGAACGCGCCGCTGACGTCATCGATGACGTCACTCAGGTTGACGCGTCTCCTCTGCAGCTCCAGAGGAGTTTATTCAAGGTTTAATATTGTTGAAATGTCAACACTGCACCTATTTTGCCCATTAATATCACATTACTGTAATTGTTATTGTTGTTAATATTATATCGTTATTAACATTATTATCATCATCGTTGTTATTATTTATATTATTATGTTTTATTGTTAGAATTGCTATTATTAATCATAATAATTTGTATATTATTATTAGAACAATTACAATTAATATAGTTATTTTTATTGTTAGAATTATTATTGTTGTTGTTGTTGCTGTTGAAGATGATGTCAAATGGCTTTAACGTTTGTGCTCTTGCTCATGAGAATTTTCAAACTCTAATTTCCTTTTCTACAGTAAAGAATGAACTAATAATTTTCTACAATATTTGAAACACTTTGTTAGATGTATTTCAAACAACAAAAACATCAACAACAGCGTCAGTGTTGCCTGGGATAGTGTCTGGGATCAAATAACATCGGGCACAGATACAAAGATGGAGTGAGGGGTCACTTTTTTTTTCAAGCTCCAGGGGAGGTTAACTGATATGTCCGATTTTTAAAACCCCTGCAGCCCTGTCAGGTTTTATTATTGTTATTATTATATTATTATTATCTTACCGATGCTCATCCAATCGCACCAATCACCATATAACAGACATTTCTATTTCTCCTACCCAGTATGATTGTTATGCCTTTCTGTCTTAATATAGTAACTGACCAGTTAGTGTGACCTGTGTGGCCGCTGTTCACATTTAATTCATTCGAAAATAGAGGGGAAAAAAGATGTCACACAACAAGATGAGATTTAGTGGATCCACAGAGAGCAGCAGCCAAAGGTCAAGAGCAGCGGAGTGCGGAGGGAGAGTGTAGCTCTACATATCCAATTAGAATAATTTAGGTCAGCTTTATATGATAGGCCCGGTAAGTGTGAGACAGATTGTGGCAGATAAGAGGAAATATTCTGCACATGTGTTGAACCAGCGAACATTATCATCACCTGAACTCAATTACAAAGCCGGATCTTTCAAAAATAAATGATATCACCAGATGACTTCATCAAGCCTCCTGAAATTCCAGCGTGTGCTAAATGAAAATCTCCTCTGCCGTCCGTGTCTTGTTTCCTGCTCTCCCTTCTCCATTTGTAGTCAGTCGCTCTCTATAAATACATAAGGTGCTGTTTCCAAGGTAACAACTCTATTGAGAATCGGCCACCTGAAATGTGGATGGAGGGCAAACAGGAGGGGGATTGGTTGTCTGCCTGCTCTCTGATCATCAGGAGAATATCCTCACCTACCGTCCATCTCTGTCCTGCTCTGTGGCCCCCGGGACCATCGGTCCTCAGAAATGCAATAAGTCCTCTCAAAGTTATAACATCTCATGTCTACAAAATGATTGTGATTACTGTCAGATTATGTGTCTTCTGAACTGAAACCCAGAGGATCATTCTGAAATCGATCTCGTGAAAAATGTTGGAACAGTCCCTTGTGTAAAGCTGACGGAGCTGAGGGTTTTTATTACACTGCAATATGAAGCTGGGGAGACTTGCTTATTTGCAGTTTTGAACTCAAGTACAACTGTCAGTTATATATTTCATCTGCATTTGTCCATGTTGTATTCAAAAGGGTCACCGTCTTCAGAATAAAAGTCCAAAAGGCTCAAAGTCTCATTTCATGTCTTATACTTTCCTTACCCTTTTTTAAATATGTATGTGGTTATTGGAAACAACAATAACAGTGATAAAAGTTAATATTGTATATTTTTGATGATATTTGAATCTCACTATTTTTTTGTAAGTTCTGTTAATCCTATTGCAATTGCTTATTATTTATTTCAGAGTATCAGGTGTACTTGCTGGAAGTTTCAAGCATGTTCAGAATCAGTGATTGCTGCCCTCCAGTGGTCACAGTTGAGAAGTAACTGTATTAAAATGATTTATTTGTATTATTTATGATTTCTATTATTTATCTTTTTTCAGTGTAAAGGAAGGCATTATTGTAACCATGGAGGTCTGTGATGATTATTTTTACAACAGATTCATTGAGAAAATAAGTGGCAATAAATCAACAAGTTAATCCATCAGTAAGCAAATTGGATAAATTGTTAATAAGCCTTAGAAAATAGTAAGGGGCCCAAATGATTTTTAGAGCCCAAAATGAGATCTTAAAGCTGTTGATCGCAGAGATCCAACACAGAAAAATGACTTGTGTAAATACAATTAAGCATGTAAACAAGGCTATCAGCAGACAGGAATCCACTCAGTGTAAAAACATCTTTGATTTCCTTCATCATCCTCTGAAAGTGTTTTGGTAAGGTGAGCTGCCTATTTGTGCCATCGCATCAAGTCTTTTGTGCTATTCCTGTAACTACCCAAAATTTTCAAGCCACCTACTCTTTGTTAAAGTCACAATCAGAATCATTATTCATTAGAAGCTTTAATACAGCAATTAGAATTAAATACACTAATTAAATCATCAGTAGTCTTTATCTTCTTTCCAGAATGGAACACTGAATAGAGATGAAGGGTGCGAGGAGGAGCTGGCAGAGAACTGCTTTTAAAAGCTCCAGATGCTGCCACACTATCTTCACATTATCAGTCTGATAAAAACTAAGCTGATCAAGCACATCCCCATGGGGAGCAAAGTGCTGCACACATCAGTTATTCCAAAGAGACGGCTAGTAGGGCAGAGGTACAATAGATAATTATTTATTATAGTGCATTTATCAGCTGCTGACAAGATGGGAAAAAAAGCATTTACGTTACTTTAGAGATACATATGCACATATGCTGTCAGTTGTTCAGAAACATTTGAAAAATTAAAGCAGTTGGAAACATGAGTAGGTGGATGAGTTAAAAAAAAAAGCATATACATTTGTACTTTTTGCTTTGTACCAGATTATCCAACACACCTACAGATGTTTAGGAAACACCAGAATGTATAGAGGAGTGAAAATGTCAAAAAGGATTAGTTGTCCAGTTACACAAAACTTCCAAGAAAACCTCCCGATGTAGAAAAACAAAAACTGGAAAATGAATTTCCCTTGAGAGGTCAGTGTGATTATATGACAGTATCGTCATCTTTACTCTGTTATGGGTGTGCATGGTTGATTTCTTAATAAAATGCAGGAACATTTAGGATCAATGTGAAGGAAACCGTTTCATGGCTGGTTGAACACTTGTAACATTCTCACTGGTACATTTGAAATGTCTGCTGGTGATAAGTATGGTTATTACCTCCTAGTGCTGGGCGATAAATCAATATAAATAATAATTACAATATTATTTTAAATAGCAATATAACAACATTCCAAAATACTCCAATATAATTCTAATATGGTATAAAACTTTGCGCTACCTCAGATTCATAAAGTCATTCTCTGTTGATAAAGAAAAGTTTAAAAACCACAATCTTCCCTCAGGAGCCAAAATCTGTCATTCATCTTGATAATTACTGATATCGATTGATATGATTATTTTTTATCTTGACATGATTCTACATACATATAGCCCAGAACTATAAACCTCTAAGGAGAGGAGGAGATTGTGAGCAGCATTACTGAAAAACTAGGGAAACCATTTGCATTATTCTTAGTGTTCCTTCTTTAATATGACACGACAAGGTGTTACCTCTGTTTAACAAACGCTGATGAATATTCTGCGGTCTTCACACAGCCCTGTGTTGTGCAAGCCGATGAGGTTGTGCAAAGGGCATCAGAGGGACATCATTTAAATAACAACATGGGGAAGCGCCCTGGGTACATGCAGGGACTCTTCTGCCTGAAGCATCGAAGAGGCTTTTACGGTGCTGATTTCTAAGCAGGTTGGACTAGATGCTTCCCATTCAACTGTAATGTCTTATCACGGAACTGACAATTTGGTTAAGAGTGTGCACCTGCCCTGACACTTTACGCTCTGGAGGCAAATCCCAACACCGAAAAACAATGAGCCAATCCTGAATCCAACCAATTGGTCCCGAGAACATTTTATTCAAAAAAGACGGCACACCTGGCACGTCAGCTCACGCTAGAGTAAACCAGGTCATGCGTAACACCAACATAAAAAAACATTAAAATAGAATAGAAAACAACCCCTAACCAAAATAACTAGATAAAAGACAATATAAGACCACCAGTAAATAATAAACCAGAGTGGGAGCAACTCTAAGAAAGGCCTCGTTGTTCCAATGGCGTGAATGTAGTTGAAACTTACACGGGAAACACAAATCCACCAATGATGCTGTAACTACACTCAATATACACACATTCAAAACATTTGTCTTTTGTGGGCACAGCCAGGATGCATCCTTTTAAACCTGTGTGGAAGGCCTGAGATGAAATATCAGGGTCAGGGAAGTGGAACTGAACTGGATTTAAAATGGTTCAACAAATGCGAAAACATCTGGAACAGATGAGTAGCACAACATCCTGACTATTATTGTGACCTAACAATGCAGACAGAAACTCTAAAGATCTGAATTATAGGAGAGAATCAACAAGCGTCCAGTATTTGCGGCCACAGTTAAACTGGAAACATGCAAATAACAGATATTGGATGTCAAGTACATATTTTAATAAACCCATAGGGTGAATAAACAGTAATTATGTTTAAGTGACGCTGTGGCCGGGCTGTGGAGCTGTTTATGTTTATTAATCGCAATATTAGACGTTGCCACATATCGCTTTTTTTCCTAATAACGCGCAGCCCTATATTATGGTCTTGATGCCACAAGCGCATGTTTTTTTAAACAAACATTCTTGAGAGATCCTTTGTCCTTAAAAACCAGTACCTTTGGATGTGCTGACCCTGAAGGGAGGAGGTGTCGGCGTTAACGCTGTTCAAGGCACCGCAGGGCTGCTCCCACTCTGCTCACGCATACATACACACATTCTTTCATTCATCCAAACACACTACTACAGTACACATACAGTATGCATGGGAGCACTGGCCCAAGGTCGGACTCTTCAGGGGAACAGAGGCGAAAAGAGGGGTGAGACAGACCAGGACCAGTGTAGTCTCCCATTACACTGCAGACAGAGGTGGCAGACAGGACGAGGAGTAGTGATGGATCATTTCATTGTCTTTAGCTGGCTTGAAAGCCAGTCCAGACCCTCGTAGAGACCATCTCCACCCGTGGCACATGTGGCCTGAATATACCAGTTCCGCGGTTTCAGGTTGTGCAGGCCCAGTTTGTCTGTGATCTCAGCTGCATTCAAGGCATTGGGCAGGTCCTGAAAACAGAAAACACAACAGTCAATAAACAAGAAGAGAAAAAGCAGCTAAACCATCATTTTGAACTGATTGGTTAACAGTTATAAGGTGATTCAATATGCTGGATTGGTATCTGTGTTCTTGATCAATTAGCCAACAGATCTTAATATTCTCTCAATATTCAACATGATCTCACCTACAATTCATTATTCAAGTAATTTGTCTTTTCAAATGGTTTCTCTATGAGGTTTTATGAGTGGTCCAAGCTAAGAGATAAACTAAGATCAGTTGATAGCTGCCAAGTTCTACAATTCAAAATGTTGTTAGAGGGACACTGACACAAACTCACCTGTTTGTTGGCAAAGACAAGCAGCAGCGCATCTCTCAGCTCGTCTTCGGCCAGCATTCGCATCAGCTCCTCCTTCGCCTCACCGATTCGCTCCCTGTCATTACTGTCCACAACGAAGATAAGGCCTGGCAATGGAAAAGAGGCAAGGTTTGCATGGAGGAAGTCTCTGTGTGTAATTGAGGATTGAACCACCAATGGGCTAACACTTGTTCAACAAACTTGGAGCGATAGGGAAATATTACCTTGTGTGTTTTGAAAGTAATGCCTCCAGAGTGGCCTGATCTTGTCCTGACCACCGACGTCCCACACTGTAAAACTGATGTTCCTGAACTCTACTGTCTCAACATTAAAACCTGCGAATGAGAGAGAAAACCAAAGAGACAAATTTAAGTTTTAAATGTCTACGTTTTCATATTGCAAGGTCTAAGTCCCACCACCATTGTGGCAGTCAGCATAAGCATTAAATTACTGAAGATGCAGAAGAGGCCTCACCGATGGTGGGAATTGTGGTAACAATTTCTCCCAGTTTGAGTTTGTACAGGATTGTGGTCTTTCCAGCAGCATCCAGCCCTACCATCAGGATTCTCATCTCTTTCTTGCCCATTAACCCTTTAAACATGCTTCCGAAAATCCCCATCTTGGCTCACCTGCAAAAGGACAAAGGATATCCAGCGGTCAGACAAAAAATGTGTTATCATACAAAAATAAGTAAATGGGGAGGGGCTAAAGCAAGTAGGTGAATCTATGTGACGATCCGATACCACATCTTTAAAAAATATTGGTTTAATACACATGAAATTGCAATCTCTTTCCAGAGAACCCACTTCTTCTTCATCCCTCAAACAGAAGCTGCAGTATAGTGACTGCAGCGAAAACGAAGTGATGGCCAGTTATGACGCGTTAGCCAAACTTGGCAAAAAAATTTTCACACTGGAATGTTCAAAAAGTAAAATGGCCATGTCAAATGTGCCACATGCAGGTCCGTCAGTTACGACGGGCTGCACAAGCGCTAGTTGCCAATTACAGCAATAGCAATCATCACTTTAATACAGGGTTAGTAGCATACAAATGTAAAATGTATACATGATCATTTTTAAATGTACTGGTATCAAACGGTAACACTGTACCTACCGACAAAGTCCAGGTCACAGAATAAGGGAAGGGGAAAATGGTATCGGAGCACCTGACTGAATTCACAAACGTATGATGGCATAAAAACACATGTAATATATGCATTTATGAATTAATGACCTAAAGTAGTATAAATGTCAATTCAGTTTTTTATTTGTTGTGAACTGACCTCCTTCAGATCAATCCCAGACTTGAGTTTAACTTGCATCATTGCGTCTGTCTGAAAGGTGTTAAATTCAACAGAGCTCAACAGTCTGGTTTAGCTACATAGTTAACAAACAAGGGGGGGCCCACGCAGTCATTGTCTGCTTCTTGTTCTGTGAGTCTGAATGCAGAAATCTCTTGCATTGTCACCTGTCATATATTGTCTTCCACCTGCTCATACTTTTAAGGTTTTCATTGACGGCCTGTTAAAAACTAGAGAAAACCTTCCTCCACTTGTTCTGCTCAGCCGTGTATTGCAGGTGGAAGGTGCAGTGGAGATAAGCACCAGTATGTTTTAAATAAAAAAAGAAAAGAGCACATTCTTTGAGCTCATAAACACAAGAGCCAACAATTATGTTCTCTGGCAGTGCTGGACTCTTGACCACTGCATCTATTGTCAATAAAGAAATGGATATCACTGCTTCTCATACAACATATCCTGTGTATTTCATGATCCAATTCTAAGGGACTGGCACCAAGTCACCTTAATAAATGTTATAAACATGCAAGAGAATCAATGTTACAATTTTCCAAAACTAATTCATTGTTCAATGATAAGTCTAAAAACCAAACATTATAATTTTCAAAGCATTTATCTAGAAGTGACTGGAAATTTGAGGAATTTTTGCTGAGAAAAAAAAATGACTAATCTTTAAGCTTGTGACAACTCAAAGTTATGAAGTGTCCTTTTAGGACCCGTCACAATCAGTAGCATTATGGTGTTGATACTTATACAGAAAAGAGTAGATCGACTGAAAATGTGTTCATAACTTTGTGCTGCATTAACAATTGTTGCTCTGTTTACCTCCCCTTTAAATCCTATTGCAATTCCACACAATCTTGGGAGTCACTGATGTGACCAGCTAAATACATTTGTTGTAGGTTTATATTCTGTCAATCAACAGTTTCTGATCCAAATCCGCTTTTGACAGTAAGACACATTTCAAACAAACTGGGTTTCGGGTTTAGCATCCTGCTACTGGAAGTCATGTTAGGTCGAGTCCCCTTAAACAGGAGTGACAGGTTTCTCTCGGCATGAACAAGCACTGTTTGAATAGTGTTAAAGAAAGACTGAGGTTTTGTTCTAGACTGAAAAATGACACCTGTCTTCAGTTTTGGTTAAAATAGGTGTGTGTGTGTGTGTGTGTGTGTGAATTACAACAAGGCTTCAGTGTTTGACTTGACAGGTAATCCTCTATTAGCATGTAGCTGGGAAGCTAGCAGAGCTTCGTTTTTGGTCTCATTAAAAGATAAAAGCATAGAAATAACCCCTCGTGAAAACACTCTACGGCTGCTGATAGATCTTCTTGTGGTCGTTTCACACTTAACACTCAATGGTTTTAAACTTCTCAAATGCGAGCTAGTTCCAATGCTAAGGAAATAGCTAACGAACTTCAAGCTTTGCCTGCGTACGGCCAACTGTCTGTAACCGTGGAAACGTTGACCGGCTCCCGGTCTGTCTAACTTTGTTTAAATGTGAGTTCCAAACCCGCCATGAGGATGTGACATGTTTAAAAACGAGAAGGTTACCTTTTCTTGTGCTGTGCGATGCTTCGCTGCTGCTCTGCTCACACAACAAAATGGCGTAAGCTGACGTATCGTGTTCCTGGTCATCATCCGCCTCCTTGTCTTCTTCTCTGTGTCTTTTAAGGTGGTTACAAACTGCGAAAGGACTCATTACCGCCATCTAAAGCTGTGGATGACTGATCGGAATTATAAAATTGTGATGGTGTAGAAATGACATAAAAGCCTCGTAGTGTACAGGCGGGTGATATTTGTTAATTTATTCCCGTCAAAAACTAAAGAAAACATTAACAACTACAGTCGTTATACTGTCTGTAATGTCACAGTTCACTCTGTCCAATAGGCTGTTGTGTTCCTCAGACATTAATAAGTTGATAGATAGATAGATAGATAGATAGATAGATAGATAGATAGATAGATAGATAGATAGATAGATAGATAGATAGATAGATAGATAGATAGATAGATAGATAGATAGATAGATAGATAGATAGATAGATAGATAGATAGATAGATAGATAGAGTGGACCATATACTGTTTCAGGTTAGTGTGGCAGGCTTTTCCTCAACTGACCACTTGTGGGTAGATCACTCAGGACCGATATTAATTCCAGGTCTAATTTAAGTCTGAGACTAATGGCCCATTCACAAACCTGTCATTATTCCTAATACAGGTGGGTGAAGTGTATTCTTAAGTGTGTCTCCTCATAAAACTTTTTTTTTGGGTGACAAAATCAGTTTATGACAACCACATCAGTGAAAGTTACATTCTTGAATGTGGTGGAGCGTGTATCCAATTCCCTACTTGCAGATCTGATATGAGTTAATGTAGACCTGGAGGTGTTCCACTAGATACCAATATAACCAGTGGGACTAGCTACTTTCTGCAGTACTGCATTCTGTCATTAAAGCATGAGGCCAGTGGAGCAACCAAAAGTTCTGAGTGACTGACAGTAAATGCTACTTTTGAACTTGTTTATCTTTTGTTCAACCTCATCTGTCTCCTAATGTGACAACATTAAGAAGGAAATTGGGGCTTTTTTTCTATTTATAGAAACAGCTAAAGCTGCAAGTTAATCAGGAAATACTATCTGTCTTAAATCCACTAGATGGAGCTCCATCTTTGCATGTCTGTGTTTTTCCCTTGCAGGACCAAAACATTCATGGAGAAGAACACAGTGTTTCATTTGATTGGAAGAACAGACTATACAACCTTTAATAACACAGTACGTTTGCTTCCTTTAATTTCAGCCCACATGGATCATTAACTTCTTATACATAGGGTTAATTGCTGACCGCTGTGCTTTGCTGTGGTTGGTTGATTTATGCTGCCTAATGGTAATGATTATAATGTAATAACTTAGGGACAAAAATAGGGATATTGCTTTTTTACTTTCTCTTCTCTATGTTATGGGATTCAGCTTGTTGCTCAAGGACACATCAGAGCGAATGTTTGCTGTCCTTGAACCTGAGTTTCAGACTTTAAACAGGAAAACATCATGCTGCTTTTCATTTTTTTAGGTTACTGATCAACCAAATATAAATGTATTCAAAAACGAAATCTGAAGGGCAGGTTTTAAAGGATAGTTTGAGAGTTTGGAGTTGAGAGACTGTGACCAAACATTAACTCTTTGATATCAAAGAGATGTTTAAAAACCATATTCTATTTAGATATTTCTGCCTATCCAGAATGGTTGAAGACCCAAACATCCTAATGATGAGTATCCAGGTTTGTATTGGAAATGTGTGCTTAGTTTCTCATGGGAATGAGCAGGGGGTTTGGCCTCGTTGGTAGAGTGGTTGTTCTCCAACAAGAAAGTTGACAGGTAAATCCCCACTCTTCCATATCTGCATGACGAAATGTCCTTGGCAAGCGCACTTATTCAATGACAATATCTTACACTATGTCAATTTGAATTAAAAAAAAATTAAATGAATCCTGCGCAGTCCACCTCTGCCAATTAATTAGCCTGAAAAATAATAATAATAATCCTCACAATTTCAATTTCACTGTCTGTCAGTGCCTGTCAGTGCTCGGGCCCTAATATTACAAATGTTTTCAGATGATATTCAACTTATCACACGTTTAATTAAACAGGGTTTCGTTGTTGCTGTAGTTGCTGTGTACTAAAATAAATTATTTTCTTCCATCAGATGATGTGAGGATAAGCAAAGAGTGATACTGCCATAGGGGAAAGTTATGCTTGTTTGTTTCTCCTTGAAATATGATTCAGATGATAAATTGTGATATAGATTTTTTTTTCTGGCACTCAAAGGATGGGCGTCCAGCCACAGCCACACATGCAGGTAACCTGAATTTCTGCACAACCTTTGACAAAGATTTGTTTCGACCTCTTGAAAGGACGTTCGATCAACTCTTCTGCACCTTCGATGCGTTTTGCTGGGGTAAACATAATATTGAGAGTCCAATGAGGGTGCGGTAAATTGTGAGACAGTCCAATGAGGGTGCGGTAACATGATGTACCTCCTCCCAGCTGCGGACCACTGCGGGCCAGGCGCACCGGGTTGAAAGTTTGCGTGCGTGTGAGAGGGGCCCCTCACAGAGTTGCGCCGAGCAGACGGCACAGACTTTCTCCGAAGAAGAGTCAGCGAGATGAAGAGCAGCGCCAGCCCGGCACCATGCGCTCCAGGCTCCCACGGACCGCCTGTCTACTGCGACTCACCGCGCTCTGCATCCTCCTCTCGCACACCGCAGCTTATTTTGGGTCAGATCACGTTTGTGTTTGCAACTTCTGCTCATCGCATGTGGTTATTGTTTAGCTTTGTGGCTTTAATCCTCAGAGAACATGATAACAACAACATCTTTTACCAAATTATGCGCGGCTATTACGCACGAACTAACCATACATTATATATAGTTATGCGAATTAGCTGCTGTAAACTATCATTATTACCAACCAAATTAAGATGACTTATTTGGCTATTTGGATGTGATCGTCATGTATATATATATATATATATATATGTTTTTTTTTATTGTTTTGTTTATCATTAATGGTTGATATACAGCAGACATATTAAAGTATGGGCTGCTAATTTTGTCATTTAATTATCAGTGAAATGTATATTTTGAGGAGCCAAGGCACAGATTCGTCACAGTCACACATTTCCATCAGGAAAGATCTCCCTCCAGTGGGTATTTCACAATTTGTAAGGAATATTTGTACGTTTTATCCAAGTCCTACTTTGTTTCTTTCTTATTTCCTCTCCCAGGCTGACAGGTCGGGAACCCTTGGTGTTTTTACCTGGTCCGTTTTCCAATGAGCCTCCGACAGGAAAGGCCCACCTGAAGCAGTGCGAGCAGATGCCTCTGACCAGGCGGCAGAAGAGGCTCTGTCGCCGGGAGCCTGGTTTGGCGGAGACGCTGCGGGAGTCGGTGCGCCTCAGCCTCCTGGAGTGTCGCTACCAGTTCAGGAATGAGCGCTGGAACTGTAGCCTGGAAGGACGAGCGAGTCTTTTGAAGAGAGGTGAGCCTTTTTATTTACTCTCTTGGTTTCTCTTTAATTTCCTTTCATCTTTATTTGTCTGATCTGATTTTACCTAAACGAGACAGGTGCATATTCTTTCATAAATCCATCTCTCCCTAATAACACATGCAATGTTTCTCAGAAGGGTGACAAAATAAAGGGTTGTCACAAGTAAAAAGTTGTATCAAAGTCTTAAAGATAACAATTTTTTAAAAAGTTTTAAAATGATTCACGTTTTTAGTGTTTTTTCGAGTACTGTGAGATTCAAGATTCATTATTACCGACAGTTTCCTTAATGCGTCACTGATTTTACAATGTAGACATTTGCTTCAACTGCTCAGGTCAAAGAAAACTGTCTCAAGAGTTGTGACAACACTCTTGTGCATCTAATTTAAACGCAGTCATTCCATCCTACGTCTTACTAATGCAACACCAACGTATTTGTGACATGTCACCACCCCTCACTTCTAGGATTCCACTGTATTTTATGCGAATTAAGATTTGCTGCAAAGTTCCTTGTGCTGACACAACCCTTGAAAAAGTTTTCCATTAGTCCCCTTGCATATTTCTTGCATGGTCTGATAACCATTGATTAGAAAATAGACGTGTCCATACTAAATCACCATATTGCATACATAGCTCAAATCCCCTGCATATCTGCTGTGCGTAGAAAATGCAGTCGTATCCTCCAGGATTTACGCATATGATATCAGCGTGTGGGTGAGCATGAACAGGTCAGCATGGAGGTAATGAGGGAGTAGAAAGCCAAGAAATGTGGTGCGGTGCAGAGCGCTCGAGCCCTGTGGTTATTTTTATCTCGGGAAAGCGCCCATTCCCAGAGGAAAAGGGTGGCGTGATTACCCACTTTCATCTGGGAAAATCCTTCCTAGTCAAAATAATAATTAATTGGATCAAAATATACCCTGGTGACGGCTCTGGGTGAAGCAAATAACAGTGCGAAACCAAAAGGAAAGGTCAGAAGAGGAGTTATGACACAGGGAAACTTGCAGTCTAATGCTGATGTTGGTTTAAACCATGACGACGTAGTGAGGACTCTGTAAACATTTTCTCTTAAGGGTTCATTCACTGGCACAAAGGACAATGTGACAATTGGGGACTGTAAATCAATCCCGGAGGATTTAAACAACGTACACACATTTTTGATGCTAAGGACGATTCTCGCGTTTAAATCTCAGTGTGTCCAGAGGAAACCGATGTGATGCACTTTCAACATCCTTTTTACATTTATCACAGCGTTCAAGGAGACCGCCTTCCTGCTGGCAGTGTCCTCCGCAGCACTGACCCATGCACTCGCCAAGGCATGCAGCTCAGGCCGAATGGAGAGGTGCACGTGCGACGACTCCCCCGGCATCCAGCATCGGGAAGCATGGCAGTGGGGGGTCTGCGGTGACAACCTGAAATACAGCACCAAGTTTCTGAAGAAGTTCCTCGGCCAGAAGATGGTCAACAGGGACATGAGGGCTCAGGTGGACGCCCACAACATCAACGTTGGCGTTCGGGTGAGTGTGAACAAATGAACCTTCAAAAAGTAGAGTAGGATTATTACAGCAAAAACACCCCCCTCTCTCTTTTTATGACGAGGTTGCCACCCAAGACATGCTGAAATCATCACCTCTACCTGAGCCCCACTTTGCTCAATTAGCTGGCCTGCAATTTTACACGACAATTACAGATCTGGCACACTCCTGCACCATCACAGGATGGAGAATTACAATCCTCACCTGCATAATTTCTCTCAGTGCCAGCCAGACAAACACCCCCCCTTATTTGCTGCCGTCGTTGGCCTTGGTTGGCTAATGCCGAGGCAGAGGCGGCGCAGCAGCGAGACAAGGCGGCTGTGGGAGCTCTGGAGCCAGGTGTTCTCAGGCATGATAAAGCTTGCTGCGCAGGCCCACAGAAAATTAAAGGTCTCATGTCGGAGGGAACGATTATAACCGAGGCCTCTTTTTAATATACGAGCAAGCATTTTTTTCCTCTTACTGGATCACCGTGCTCTTCATAAATCCACCTAATGTTCATAACCACCAGTGTGGCGCTCTGAGATAGCAAGGCCCCAGGGTCCTGCTCCCGCAGCTCACACCTACGTTCGAGCTGCTGGAGACGGAAAAGGAAAAACAGGACAGGAAGAACCGAGGGCCATTTGTCTTATCTCATCTTTACTGAGTTAAATGTTTTCCTCACTTTTCGCTAATGTGGCTTAGAGGAGCCGCGTTAACAAAAACATGAAGTGGCAGCCCCCCCCAACGCACACACACCATCTCCCAGTAATGGTGCCCTGGAGCCCCCCGAGGCTTTCATACCTGCAAAGGGAGGAACTGAGCAGTACTTCTCGACCCCAGAAGTACCCTCTGGCTCTCTGTGCGTGACCTGTCTCTGGCCCCCGCCAAGACAGCAGCCTGAGTGATCGCGCTCCCATCACTGACCATCAAGCTCAGTGAACTATTAACCTATATCGGGGGGGGGGGGGGGCAGCATCACAAAACCTGCTGCTTCTTTTTTTTGGCACTTCTCGCACAGAAATTCTTATCAGTGTTTTCCGTGAGCAGACATGTACTAAGAACAGGGTGGAGAGATTCCACTGTCTGCGCTGTTTGTCACCTCTGCCTCGGGCTCCAGGGAGGAGAGACAGGAGAGGAGCAGACAGAGCTAGTTTCAACACATTGGGGAGAAGAAAAAATATATATAATTGCAAGAGCTGTCCAAGTGAGAAATGTGCGGCAGATGAAATACAGCATCCTGAACCGTCCCCCTCAATCCATTATGTCAAATCTTTTGACTGAGGTGAGTTAAAGGCTCGCTGGTTGCAGACCGCCACCCCTAGCCCTCCACCCACCCTGCAGGAAACTGTCTCACTCTGTCCAGATAGACCTCCCAGATAAGAGGACAGGTAATGAATCAAGTGGAAGGAACTGACATCCTTCTCCTTTTTCCCCTCCCAATGCCTCTTTCCTCCACATCTCAGGCGGTGAGGAGCGGCCTGAAAACAACCTGCAAGTGTCATGGCGTCTCCGGCTCGTGTGCCCTACGGACTTGTTGGAAGCAGCTGTCGCCTTTCCACGACACTGGGCGGCTGCTGAAGTATCGATATGACACGGCCGTGCGGGTGCTGAGCGTCACCAACGTGGCCACGGGGGAGACGGAGCTCACTGGGCCCCGTCGTCACGGCCAGAGCCTGCGCACTACTGACCTGGTCTACCTGGAGGAGTCCCCCAGCTTCTGCAGGCCCTCGCGCTACTCCCCGGGCACGGGGGGCCGGTCGTGCGCCAAAGACACCAGCTGTCAGAGCCTGTGCTGCGGACGGGGTTACAACACCGCCATGCACCTCACCAGCCTGTCCTGCCACTGCCAGGTGCGCTGGTGCTGCCACGTGGAGTGCCAGACGTGCGTGAGGGAGGAGGAGGTGTACACCTGCAAGTCTGCATAGAAATGTGGGGAGTCTGAAGACGTACTGGGGCGTCAGCGAGAGACACAGAGGTCATCATCGATCTGACATATCAACACTGACTGGAGTGTAATCTCCTGTAGACCACACACCGCTCTGATCACACATCAGAGCGGTGTCTTTGCTGAGCTCCACTTTTGAGGGTTTTTTTTGTTTTGGGGGAAAGGAATGTAAAACGCTTCTAACATTATAAAATGTATTTTGCTAATCGTCATCGATCTGATATGCACCCGCTCGCGGTAGTTGAGGATGTTTTCAGACGACTCGGCTCTCCTCTCAATGGATGCACTGATAACGCCCGCTCTCCCGGGACCTAGGGAAACAAGCTCTTAGCAACAGGTACTGGCCTGGACTGGACGCCGCCAGCAGCACGACGTCGAGCTCTGACACTCTGACCCTGTTGCATTGTATTTTTGTAATTACCCACTTTTTCTGTTGACTATTTATTGTATCAGTTGTACTGCTGCTTTATACCTTAACCTTGTTTATTATTTTTTATAACCCAGAGTTGCCACTAAGGCTAGCACGGCCTGAAAAGGAAGCTACCTGTCTGTCTCTCTGTCTGCTGTGTTCTAGTGGAGAACGTTTTCGGGTTCTTCTCTGAGTAAAAAAAAGCACTTAAGTTGCTCTTTCTAGGTTTTTGATTCAAAGTGTAAAGTCGATCGAAGAAGTCAAAGAAAAATGTTAAGGGTCTAAATATGTGTATAAATACAACCACTGGAAGTTTTTAAGGGTGGGTAAAGCCACTGATATGCATTGTAACTACATGTTATTGTGTTAAGAAACAAGCTGGGTTTCAGTTGCTCTTATGGAAATGTCTATGGAAATCTCTTCATGTGGCCTAATGTGTGCTCAGCAGAACAAAGGGAAAATACCCGGCGTAGTGATGAGGGAAACACCAAACACAAAACTGCTGCAAACAAGAATGAAACACTTAGTTTGTGAACGGACAAGCTCTCCTCTGCTCCCCTTCTATTTATAGAGTCAAACGCTCTGCAATACTTTCATGTTTAAAATAGCCTGATTGAACCATTTTGGTGTTTAGAGTCTAATTTGGCCACATCTTTGTTCTCGATGCCTTTTGAACTGCCCTCGATTAGTTGTCCTTATTTTCTCAAAGAGCTAATCAAAGAGAATCACCCAGTTGTGTATCCACAACCCAATGTGTTCATGTGCGTGGGGGTCAAACATGCCCCTCAGACCCAAACGTTTCATCTCTATTGGCCAGTTTGAGTTTAGCTTGAACGATTCTGAACTGTATATATGATATGAATATAAGTCATGTCAGGGCTTTAGGCGCAAGACAATGTGGAATCGTAATTTTCTACCTCACTTCATCTTTTGGCAAATATCTGTAAGATTTATGAGCTATGCAGAGTTTTTCTCTCTGTAGATACATGTTCTTTCCTTTGCATTTGTTTTAAAGATCAGATTTCAGATTTCTGTATAGTTTTTTTTTATTTGCTTTTATATATATATACATATACGTGTGTATATATATATATGTTTGTTCAAAATTTTAAAAGTATATTTCAAAAGCAAAATGTTTTTCTTTAATCTCGTTGCATTCCTTTCTTATTTAAAAACAAATGAGATGAATAAATGGACATACATTTGTAAGAGCTGTGTGTTTGTTGTTACTCGTGCAGCTGATGCAGGTGGTCGCCCTCTGCCGTGCTATCTATCACACACGTGCAAACACACACACACACACATGTACACACACACACACCTGGGGATACACCTGCCTGCAACTCGGCACGCTGCATCAATCCATCTAAAACCACGTCCTGCTGATGACGCCCCCCCCCCCCCCCCCCCCCCCCTTTTTTAGTCTGAAAGGCCTGTGGTCTCGCTGCATCGCCCCCTCAACCGCCCCCATAACAGGCGAGGAGGGGGCCGGTGGTGCGTGGAGGACACACTTACAGGTGTTGTGCCTCTGGCCAACACAACAACAAACACGATGACAATCATAATGACGTTGATGACTCAGAGGAATGCCGTCTCGCTGAGCGTTTGACCCCTGATTCTCCATTAGAAAGTTCCAGTCGACCGCCCGAATGTATGACGATGATGAGAGCAGTTTACGTGCTATTACCCGTGAATCATAACCCTTCCTCTCATTTGCAAGGCATTGGTGAAGCTGCAGAACACAGAGGGCTATTGTTTAAGGTATTTTGTTTGGTGTGTGCTCCGGTGCTTTTGATGCTGCTCTCTAATTACTATGATTACCCATTATTATTCCTTATTAGAACATCAGCTTAGTATTGCAAAGAATTATGAAATAATTTCAAGTTGTTTTTAACTCTGGAGTTTAATTAACTCAAGAATCTCTTATGGGTGTACTGAACAGTGTAGGGTATTGTTAGCGCAAATTATCTGTCAGTGTGATGAGTGTACCG
Source organism: Platichthys flesus (assembly GCF_949316205.1). Lineage (NCBI taxonomy): Eukaryota > Metazoa > Chordata > Actinopteri > Pleuronectiformes > Pleuronectidae > Platichthys > Platichthys flesus. Next base: position 12,719,660 of record NC_084960.1, on the reverse strand, counting down.
CGTGTCTTGGGGGCAATCCTCAGATATGTTTTCATGTCACTTGTAACTACACAATGAGATGAGCCAAATGTCACTAATTTCATACACAAACTGGGGGAGAAGAAAAGGTCAAATGTTTCCGTCATGTGAAAGAGAAAACGGCAATAATTGAAGAATACACAGGCTTCTAGGCACATTTCAAAAAGTAGAATATTGTAAGTGTTAGTGCTCCTGGATGGTTTGAGAAAATTCTCCCATTTATATACGGTTAATACAAAACTGGCCTGGCTGAAAATACATCATGACTAAGCGGATTTTCCATGATTTTCACTGGACAGATTGAAACTTGCTTGTAATCCTTTGCTCAAATGTTAATTTACCCTCTCACATAATCATGTTGAAACACTTCAGACGTCTCCCTGATGACCGAGGTCAAATAAGTTCGTATGCTGAGACATACTGACTCACCATATTAACTCGTCATATTATAATATTGCGGATCAATATTTAACTTCATTCAACTCGAATGCTTCGTGTTACAAAAGAACGAAAAAAACACGTTCTTCTCGGCGGACCGCAAAAAGAGTGAGACAGAGGAGTGTGTCGCAGGCACCGGGGCGGACCGGGGGGTTGAGATATTGAAGGACATAAAGGAAAAAGATGAGGATGGAGGGATGAGAAGGGATAGTTTGTGGCCCCGGGAGGCCTATCCCCTGCTGCTGCTGTTGTTGTTTTATAATGAACTCCTAAAGCCTTCATTTCCCTCACTACCCTGAGTGGAGGGGGCGCAGCGATGGGGGCCGCTGAGTCCACAGCCGGATTCGCACGCACAAGCCCCGAGGTCGGCTGCTTTGAGCAGGGTGGGGGGTTGGATGGAGCAAGGGGTGCAATATGCGAGATCCTATGTCTGTGTGTGTGTTTGAAACAGTCCTGACAAGAGACAGGTGAGGGCAGGGAGGCTTTTTGCATATGTGTGTGTGAGTACCTGCCGTGTGCACACCTGTGGTCACTTCAACAGGAGTGATGTGCCAGCGTGTGTTTGTAGTGAGGTCTTCCTGTGCGGGTGGGAGCCGCAGTCAGTCGGCTGTGTGCTGGAGCTTCCCTCTGTCACCCTGGGACACTGAATGACACAGATAATGTAGGGTGATGCTGGTGGTAACACTATCTCCCATGTCTGCACTGGTCCGGTTCAGGTAAAGGTTACTATGCCGGTCTGGGCCGCGGCACCACACCGTGCTCTGATGGATGAAGATGAATTGACGGACTGCAGGCTGGAGCGTTTTCTCTTGAGATATGTATTTGTGTTGCCGAGCAAAACGATATTATCCATAGCAACTTCCATAACTTTCAGGTTTATACATCACTCATTTGCGTAAGAACGGTAGATGTTAACTGAAGCGTGGAAGGCTTGGCAGAAACTTTGCTCAAGGACACAAAGCGCCGTCCCGTCCTGTAATCAGAACCTCTGAGCCCTGGGTCAAACATCTAAAACCGACGGGAAGACCTCCGCCTCTGAAGAGAAGGTACTTTGATAGCGTCAGGGTCGGCCCTTAATCCCCAAACACCCTGACGCTGCACAGAGGGTAAATGAAATGATGAGGGGGGTGCGTAGTGATGGATTTGGTGCAGAAAAAGAGAGGAAGGAGAGAAAGAAAGAGAGACAGAGTTGTAAATACGGCATGGGGTCGGAATTTGGAATGTGAAATGACTAATGCAGTTGCTCAACCCACAACAAGAACATGCACTGCCTAGAGCTATGACAAGGCTGAGTGCATACCTCTATGGGGGGGGGGGGGGGGGGGGGGGGGGGGCTCTCGCTGCAGAGACTGGGAAGGACTGGGATGGTGGCTGAGCTCCTCGCCGTGGGTGATGAGACGCTCCGGTGTAGAGACGGTGTATACACGTGTGACGGTCAATTGAGCAGCCAGCGGCGCGGAAATGATGGATTTTCACCCGAGAACGTCGATTAAAAAAAGCTGGCTTAAAGCGCTGACTGCACAAAGTGATGAAGTAAAATACATTAAACTAAAACAGGGGAGGACACAAATAAAGAGTTCATTTGCTCGAAAAAAAGCCTGACAGTTTACAAAGATGGACGATAAGTCTCCACTTCCTCACGTTCTCCAGAAATGAGGCTAAAATATCCCGGATTTGAACGCGCATTTGGGGCCAGGGTGTGCACAGTGGTCAGGGGAGGGAGCCGCAGAGGAACGGGTACTGTCCATCGACCAATAACATTCTTCGCCATGCAGTAGCCACACTAATAAAGGCTTTTTTATTATTATTTCCGCAGCAATAAAGCGGAGTGTATTTATTCAATTTCTTTTTTTGTAGCAAAATATTGGGTTTTGGACTCTAAAGACATTTTGAAGTAACAAACTGTCCCAGAGAAGCACAGGCAAACACAGAGAACGGTAAACAGGGAGCTGGTGCTTGAGGGCAGCAGCAGCAGCAGCAGCAGCAGATAAGGCAGGGCAGCGTGTCGTGGCAATTTTGCAATCCCACTGTGACAACGAGGAACAAGACACAAACCTCTTACAGTATTGTCTAAATGCTCAGAGCACGGTGCACAAGACAAAGGTTGGTTTGTAAGATGTGCACTCCGATGGGAAGCTGTTCTTTCTCTTTATACATCTGGCTGGTTCCTCCCTCTCTGTTGCTCTGTTTGAGGTTGTTGTCAGGATCTTCTGATGACTTCAAGTTGGGCAACAATACAATTCTGTTTAGGCAATCAGGCTAAATTATATATATACAAATGATCATGATTACATTGTGTATGATCAAAAGGTTACATTTCTCTTAAAGGTGCTTGAGAAGTGATTTCATGCTTCAAGATGCCCTGTAATGTCCACTGGTAGCTAACCCCCACATTGACCAGGCCAATGCCCACCCTCTTCCTCCTCCAACTGGGAAACTCGTGGGGAAGGTTGTTCCCATGCTGCTCCACAGAAACACCTGCAGCACCAGCAGCGGGGTTTACATTGCAGCCGTTGTGATAGGACGTGATAAGGCCCCCACGCAACTTCATAACTGACTCCCCCCTGTTCTCAATGTATGGTACTCCTCTGCTTTTCTCCCACAAGGAAACACACAGCCTCGCAAACACTCTGACCTCCATTACAACTGAAACAAAACTTTCCCAGGTCAGCTACGTCCGAGAGAGGAAAACACAGATAAAGAGCAGAGCTGTGTGTTCTCTCAACCGGCAACACTTCTGGAAAAAAAAAAAAAAAAAGTCCGGAATGTCGTCTTATGATTATTTTTATTTTGCACAGCCACACAATGAAGCCGTCTGTTGGCTGCAGAGCTTACACTGATTAAATCGTCACTGTCATTTAAGGATTCAAATGCACAATAATGCAACATCAAAGTCTATCATCTGTTGAGCTCCGTCAACCACTTTCGACTTAATCATGAGGCTGTGGTTAAAAGCGGGTGCGTGACTGTGGGGAGGAAGCTCTCGGGCGGGGGGGAAGCCCGGTGCAGCGCTCCGTGCCACGGTGCTGTTTGCGTCTCCATGCCGGCTGAGGTCGTCATAAGACCACAGGGGTGGACAGCGTCTCTCATCCTCAGAGGTGTGGGTGTCACAGGTGGTGTGGCCACAGGGCTGCACTCAGCGTGTCTGACAGCTGTGTGGGCCCCCTGAGGTCAGAGGAAGTTAGAGGGGGCCACAAGTTACAGCCCACTATTCAGGTGGCTTATAAGAGTTAATGCAGTGTAATACATTAATGCTACTCTGACCTTAAAATATTATAATATGAAATAATATCAGTGATAAGATGCTTTAATTTAAATATACACCATGGCAAAGAAGGGCAAAACACGTGAAAGGTTCCTCCCATCCATCCATCAATTCCTCTATCCATCCATCCATCCATCAATTCCTCTATCCATCCATCCATCCATCAATCCTGCTTATTCTTTGAGGGACACAGGGGGACTGGAGCCAATCCCAGCTAACAGAGCTCAACTGTGAAGCGGTCATGCTGCACCACTGCACCACCTTGCACTAAAACTAAACACCTGAATTGTCTGGTCATTTCCCATCTACTTGTAATGACTTTGTGTGTCTTTGTGGTGGTTTTGCATCATTTCATGGTTGCTTTGGATCACTTTGGGGTCATTTTGTGTGTCTCTGTTGTTTAGTGTTATTTTGTGGTAAATTTCAGTTTCTCTGTGGTTGTTCGATTGACCTTCCAACAAAAATGTTGCAGCGTCATCATACACATGTTCTTATACTAACAACCCAACACCAACACCATCGTCCGCCCCGCCGTCACACTTTTCCCACCATAACCCACCGAGACACTGGAAGCTTATGAGTTTCCCCTGTCAACTCTGACAGGCCCTCATTTGCTTTCATTCAGCTTCTCATCACGGCTTCAAAGACGAGTGGATCATCTTGCTCGGGGGGGTAGTGAGAACATCAGTGTGCCTTAAAAAAAAAATGACTGGCATCCAAAAATTGTTGACCTGAGGCAACGCTGCTCCTCATAATTGGCTTCTCCAAACTGTCTGTCTTGGGCAATCATTGCAGAGTTACGATGTATTATATTGCCAGGAAAACATCATTAAGTATGTTGTTTAGAAGTGATTCAGTAACATATCATTTTCCCTGGATGAACAAGGGAGGGGAGGGAGGAGGTAATCACAGAGTTCAGTGAGCGCTACCGAAAAAATAACTGCTGCTGCCGTGTTGTCTAACCAGGACGGGGAGGCTGATCCAGCGCTAAATTTTGTTTGGTTCCAGCAGGAGCAGCCAAAGCATCAGAACATAACATTCTTTAGTCGACGCAGCAAGGTGGCCACACACGTACACACAAACTAATGAAAGGAATTTACTGAACAAAAGTACCCTAGTATATATTTATGTACTTTATTTAAGTATTTTCATTTTATGGTACTTCAGCCCTACTACAGCTCGGGAAGGAAATTTGTACTGCGTTGCATTTATTTCAGTTCAGGGTTGAGGTACATTTCAGACGAAGATTTTGTATATAAACGTTATCTATGCAAACATTTAGCTAATACTTCAGTAGGACTTTTATCTCTCAAAAGTAGTTAAACAGTTTTTGGTTTTGTTATAAGTACAAGATGACTAAAGATCTGTATTAAAAAAAAGAGAAATCTAACTCAAATTTCCTTTAAACCCATTAGAAGTATATTAATTAAACCAGAAACATAAACCTAGGAACCTAAGTCCTCTTCCTCTGCAGATTAATAACCGAAAAAAGAGCCATAATTCTGTGTTATTAACACTGTGACATGGAACTAGGTGATCCCTCGGTCAGTCGGAGTGGCGTGATTGTGCTCCACACCTGGAGTCTGGATTCCAGTTTGTGCCCGTGGTGCTCAGGTGTGGAAGAAAAACCAGTAAGCTCATCTCATCCTCTCCCGAGGGCTGAAAGATAAAGGACAGACGCAAAGAACCCCACGACCTTGAGAGAGAGAGAGAGAGAGAGAGAGAGAGAGAGAGAGAGAGAGAGAGAGAGAGGCAAACGTGCCTCATGTAGCCCGCTCGGAGAGGGGTTTGACGTCCTCGGCTTCTACTCTCTGCTTAGCACACAGGTTAAAGCCGTGCACATCCAACCACTGCCCTGGGGATGTGTTATGACAACCGAAAAACGGTGAACAGCGAGAGCAAGAAGTGGCATGAACAGACCTCAAGGTTCCTGACATGTGGGGGTGGGTGAAAAGGACCTCTGTTGAGAAGTGTCTAGCCCGAAGATACAACCATCAACTCAAGTACTGTCAGGCAGCCATGGAGAACTGTCTGGGCAGACTTCTGCTCGCTGAGCTGGTTGTATGAGGTAAACAAATACAATCACTGGCAAACAGGAGCTCCTAATAGCTCACGGCACTGATAATGGTGATAGGATGCATGAATCTGCAATTGCCCACTCCTGGTCTCATCCATTAGCCCTAAACCGGACGGTGATGGAGGGTTGGTGAGAGGTGATTGAGATGTGGTTTTGTTTAGGTGCCAGGCGTCGCCTCGGGATGATTTTTCCTCCCCTTAAATCACCATTTAACTATTGTGAAATTTCCACAGCTTCTTCTGGGAAATCCAATCACGGCACTTTCACACAGTACTCCGTGACAAGGTCTTGTCTGTGACGGGCTACATCACAATCAACCTGTCTCCTTCCTCAGACGCTGTGACGTGTAATCTCGGCTCACTATGAAAAGTTTGATATCATCACGAGTGGCGTCTGGGACCTCAGGCAGGTAGGAAGCCTCTAGATGGACGGCGGCGATATTCCGACACCTATCTTTGGAGAGAAAAAAGAGGATGGACTAATTAGACTGAGTCAGGGTTAGCTGACAAAAGATCCCCCCGGGACATGTTTCACAGAGTCCTTCCTGTCACATGTCTACATGTCAACAGATTATGCTCTATGCTCTCAGAGCTTGTTTTAGTAGGGGAACGGAACTTATACTTGTCAGCTATTACGTTTTAGAGAATATCAAATACAATGGAAAATGTAGCCCGAAGCCTGGATTAAAATTTGTGACGGTTAGTATGAGTTCAAGGAACTGAAGGAAATGTTGACGTGTCCATTATGGGACTGATTATGGGACTGATTAAACTTCCAGAGGACAAAAGAGCGGACATTTATTTTTAGACCTCTACTGATCGCCATGGTGTCCAGAAATCCATCATGCACATTTCAGCTGAAATCATTTATTAATTTCTGATCATTTCAATTAAAAATAATTCACCGGGTTCGAGCAACTCAAATGTGAATATTTTCAACTTTTCATTTCAAACACTGTTGTTGCTAAGACAATTTTGGCATTAAGCATTAATTATGGGCATTATTCACTATTTGCTGACATCAATAATGTGCCAATAAATAAAAATAATAATAAAAATAAAAATAATTGTTTGATAAAGACTTACAGTGCTATTCTAATGATAGGATACAACCATTCCCGAGGTTTCTGTGTGTTAATTGATAAACAGAAAATAAAATCAAGATCTTCGCTAAAAAACAAATCAGTTCTATATAAACATTGAGGGTCCTAAGACTGGACTTTTAAACAGGGTCCCACTAAAGGATCAGGATTATAGAACAAATACATTTTAGAATAAAGATCAAGATGCTGTATATCCCTTGTATGTTCTACCGCACTAATAAATGCCTACTACCAGTTGATGTTAGTGGGTGTTAGTCACATGTCTACCTTGTGCATCACAGCATTTAGGATTTAAAACCAAGAATGTTCAATCAAATTATACAAACTATGAAATTCTTATCAGGCTTCCTGTCTGTGTGCTACTGAGCTGTACTGACACTAGGTGGTGTATCTTCAGAAATAGATCATTAGCAGACAAATCATCGAATCAACATATATATTTATTTTAAAAAAAGGGCTTTTGATCCGGTTGTGTAAGATGTAAACACTTTAAACATAAACACTTACCGGCTTCAAAAAAAGCTAAAGAAACAGAATCCACATGCTCAGTCTCCCCCAAAATAAATCCAGGCGGAGTGAGAACTCTTCACCTTTCTTCTCTGCTCTGTCCTGTGACGCAGCGCAGCTTCCGCTTTCCTACTTCCGTACACAAACGCTCAGCTGATGACGTGTACCATCCTGTACCGTTAGCTAGCAGCTAGCAAGCTAGCCCAGCCACCTGTCAGAATAAAGCTGCTGTAAATAAACCAACGACACAAAGTAATAGAGTAAGCGGAGCGTTTCCACAGCTCGGGGAAAATGGAGACACTTTACCACCAGACAAACAAGTGAGTGTGCCTGCTGCCGTGGAACCATGTCAGAAGCCAGTGGCAGCTAGCTAAAAACGAAATTAGCTGAGTGGTTTAACTGTAACAAACTCAAAATGAGGAATTGTTGGTGCTGCTGATGTTGTTCACTGATGATCATTAATGTCCATGCGTCACGTGTTGTTGTTTGTCTGTTATGAACCAGGCACATCCAGGAGGTTCAGTTTCTGATGGGAAACCTGGAGAGGACAGACCGTCAGTCGGTGCACTGTGAGTAGTCAGAGCTGCCGTTATTCCCCCTGAAATAAAACCCAACTGACAGTTAAGGCCCCAGGTTCACTCTACATCATGTGCTTCTGTATGATCTGATGAAAACACAGTTGTTAGGAACCTTCACCACTGAAATACTTCTAAGAGGACCTTAGGATTGTCCAAAAATTCACACTCACAATTTTCTGCATTGTATCCAGGTCGGCATTAAAAAAAGACATGCCACTATATGTGTCTTTTTTCATTTAAAGAAAAGACTTGAGCTCAAGAGACGGAAAGTAACTAAAGGTTTTAACTCAATTATAGTACCTGAGTAAATGTTTGAGGTACTTTACTTTAGTATCTTCAACTCATGATGGGTTATCGACAACTCCACTGCATCCGAGATTGAAAAGTTGTTCTTCAACACATTTTTTTTGAGAGATTGTTCCTTTTCAGATGAAGATTATAAATTTAAACCTGATCAGTTTCTAAAATACACGTTATTATAGACTACCTGAACTTTGTCAGTACTTATAATGAGAACTTCTAACGTACGTTTTGCTGATAACCAACAAACCATAAACAGATAAAGCTCAAGGTTCACTCTTTATCAAGTGGTTCTGTATAAGATGATAAAAAACGATTTGTTAGTAACTTAGTACATTTTTCTCATTTGGAGTTATTTTGTGTTTAATCTTATTTCTCTGTAGTGTCTGTGTGAAAAGGGATTTAACTAACAGAAAACTTACCCTGAACTCAAATTCAAACTACTGGTTTGTTTGAGCAACGCAACAACAGAAAGATGATCGGTTTAATATCTTAGGAAAAGTAAGAAAGATTCACAGAGCCCACCAGAGAAGCTGGTACCAGTGATTTTAGAAAAAAAAAAGTTAACTTCATCAAGATCCATGAATTATTCCCTGGAAAATTATGACAATGTTGAAAAACGCCTTGTCTCACAATGTTTAGGAGAGTGAAAATAAATCAGCTCCTGATCCTGATCCCCTTCCCTGACCTCTGCCTCATCTTTCCACCAAGGTCAGGAAGGAACCCATTCAATTTGGGTAGAGGTCTGGATCAAGGGATGAATCCAGGAATACGTTCCTACTTTCTTTAACATTGTGAAATAATGCATTTAGGGGATTGATATTTAGTGAATTTAAATATGGTGTCATAAGGGGACTGATTGACAGTAGAGAGCTGGCACTATATTGAGTGCCATACTAGTGAGTATCCGAAATTGATTACACACAGTATATCCAAATTAACTAAACTAAACTGTACTTGTACTTAAATTGATATTTTTATCTACTAGTTTCCCGTCTGCTGTGATGTCATTGTTGTGTTTTTCTCACTCTCCAGCTTTATTTGTTGTTGCTGTTATTTGTTACAAGAAAGGAAATAACGAGGGGAAAAACAAACAAGTTCATGAGTCTCACATTCAACCCCCCTCCCCACTTCTCTCAGTGTTGAAGGCACCACTTCCACTCCACTTCCTTCAAAATCCTAATTTCTTCTTCTTACTCGCTCGTTGTTATGGCTGCCTGTTACCCACTGTGACAGAATGACTGCAGGAGGGGCCGGTGTCTCCCTGGTTGATTGTTTTCTGTGGTTGGTTCCTGCCTGATCGGCTCTAGGCGGGTCTGGTGCCAGGACAGGAAGCGGTGGGGTGGGTGCAGTGACAGAGGCTGGGAGGGCGTCTTCCAGATAATGGTGGGAGCCCGGCAGTAGACAACCCCCCCCTCTCTCTTCTCCTTCATCAGAATCTGACATTGACTTGAATTTTAGCGCCAGGGGGGGGATGCAGCATGCTAACGTCATACACCTACTAATGAAAGAGGGTAATTCCACTGGTGAAAGGCAAGCATCTTAACATGGCCAGATGTGCAGGAATGAATCCTAGAGTCTCAGCAATAAAACCACTGAATGAAAGTGGGAAAGCAGAAAGTCCAGAAGGGACGTGTAAGAAAATCCAATGTAGATTATTAGTCAGATAAATCATTAGTCCATCAAAAAAAAAAAAAAATCAGCTATTTGACAAGTGATTCATCATCTTTGTTCATTTTTTTCACACAAACTGCCAAATATTTGCTGCCTACAACATCTCAAATGTCAGAATTTTAAGTTATGGCTGTTAATAATCAGCTTCACCTCTAATATGATTTAGTGTGTTCCTTCTCTAATTGCCATTTTTTTTCCCAATCCTCTTTTTTTTTTTCAAGTGTTGGAGAATGAACTGCAGGCTCGAACTGACCAGATCTTCAACCATTTAGAACGCCTCGAGATCCTGGCCAGCAAGGAGCCACCAAACCGCCGTCAGAACGCCAAATTGTGAGTTTGGAGCGAGTCAATTGATGGTGACCTTAAAGCCCCAGAGCTGGCAGGGCGAGCCATATCTCATAAAGGCACAGGGAGGGTGTAGAGGATGAGACAGGCAGCCCCGGTCCTGCCCTGTGGCGACGTGGCTCTACGAAAACATTTCCTCAGAAGTCCCATCATCACCAGCATTCCTGCTGCATTGGGCAAAGATTCATTTCTGAGCTGGGTAAACAGGCCTAAGGGGACACAGACCGTCCCGTCCTGCAGCTCCTCTCTGATCTCAGCGGCGCTGTAGAGGGGCCTGAATGAAGCTACGGAGATGGGGGAGACTGTGGGAGACCCTTCACACAAGCTGCAAGTGGTTTAAGGGGAAATAAATGTTCTCATCAACCAGAGCAATTGTGAACAGTGAGAATTAAGATGTGGCGCAATGAGCAGTGTTCAGGAGCGGACGGGGGAGCGCTTGTCACGGTTCCTGCTGAGTTTAAAATACCTTTTTTTTTTATCACCACTCAGAAAACAACAAAATTGATGGAGTCAATAATAATTGGGTTAAATTTTTGCTAAAATCTTCCTATCTACTGTAGCTAAAGACCAATAATCTACCTGCAGTGCAGTCTACTGTTGAAAACAAGCTTATTTTTACTATATATATATATGTGTGTAACATCTCCCAAAGGCATGTAATCAAATACAAAAACCATCAGAACTAATTTGAGATGTGTGTAAGTGGAACTTAAACAAATCTAAATACCCTTTCAGGCTATTTTAAAGGGAACTGAAGTCTTTGCTTTGTAAGACTCCACAATCTGTGCTGTATTCCTTTCTTTTTCTCAGGCGAGTGGACCAGCTCAAATACGATGTTCAACACCTCCGCACTGGTCTGCAAAACTTCCAGCACCGACGCTACGCCAGAGAGGCCCAGGAGCGAGAGAGGGAGGAGCTCATGACCCGGACCTTCACGACCAACGTAAGTCAAATGTACCGGAGAACAGACTGGGATGTTAATGCGACAATAACCTGAACACGCTCAGATTGTGGCTTGAGAAGTTAGAAACACCTTTACTGGTTACAAATGTCCTGAGCTGAATAATGTGGAGTTAAAATGTCATTGTTCCTACTCAATAGGACGCAGATACCTCCATCCCCATAGACGAGACCCTACAGCATAACTCCAATTTGCACAACGCACACAGAGGCATGGACGACCTCCTGGGCAGCGGCAGCAGCATCCTCAACGGTATCAGAGATCAGAGATCCACGTTGAAGGTGCGTTCCTATGATTTTATTTTTATTTGATAAGATCTGTAGAGCGGAGGACTTTTCTTTTTTTGTTTCCTCAAGTAAGCACGCGTGATTCAAGACTTAATGATATTGACAGTGATAGTTTCCGGTGTCTACACCGATCACAATAGTCTCATTGTTGGTGTGCGTACGCTCAGCTGGAGGGTGAGTCCTTGTTTCCAGGGAGGAGATGGTCTTCCTGGTTTTGCTTCAGGCCTCGTCTTATCAGGGTGTGTCTGCTGATCAGCACTCACGGCCCGATTGTCTAGCCATGAGAAACTGACGGAGCGGCGCGTCAGGGAAGGCGTTGGCCCCGCGACGTCTCTCTTAATCCGATGAATTTGCGAAGATAATTACTGTGTCGCCATGTAATGCCTTTGTCTTCCAAAACAATGTGTGTGTGTGTGTGTGTGTGTTTCTGGCTGCTGTATCTGAAATCTAACACGTGGTCGTTGCGGTTCCGTCTCCACACAGGGGACCCATAAGAAGATGCTGGACGTGGCCAACATGTTAGGGCTGTCAAACACAGTGATGAGACTCATAGAAAGGCGAGCCACCCAAGATAAGTTAATCATGATCGGAGGAATGCTGCTGACCTGCATCTTCATGTTCCTGGTGATCAGATACCTGGGCTGACCGTCCATCGGTTGTGGACATTTCTGCAGCGCATTGTCCCTCGTGATATGAAGCATTGCAGTGCAAATTTTTAGCGATTAAAATAAAGTAATTTTTTTAAATAAATGTTGCCATTACAACAGTATTTTATTCCACGTGAAGCTCCAAGAGGACATTGGACTTTCTGCTGCTTTCCTCAGATTACTGGCACACGACCATAATCTTTTATTTTATTTTTTATCAAAACCACTCTGAAACTAAATCACTTGTGACTGTACAGCAAAGGTTTCTTAAAAATACTTCAACCCAATATTTCAAAGTGAAAATGAAAAGCTGTTTGTTGTTTTAATCCTAACATTGTCGGTGTCTTTCTGCCATGGAACGCAAAGTTCAAGAAATAGGAATATTACTGCGGAAACACTCGTAATGATCCATATTTCTCTACATTTCAGAAATTCCCTGGAGAATCTTTTCTGTTTTAATGTCTCAGTAATGAAGTCAAATGCAACAATCCTGCAATAAATTCTTATGAAATGAAGGTTGTAATGTTGAAATAGGCTTTTAAATGTGTTGATTGGGCTGTATGACCATTTTTAGGATGTGGTTTCTGAACAGTATTGCATCCCAGAGGTGTTTGTGTTATTAAGCCTTCCCTCATTAACATGAAAAGAGCAAATCTCTGTTACACAATTCAGTTCAATCCAATCTACAGCCTCCAAAATGATCATACAGTTTCAACTAGAACGTTCAGTGGATCCGTTAAAGACAAGTTTGTGGATCGATCCAGAATTGAATGAGTTGTTCCTTTGCGTCATTCCCCACCCGTCCACATTTTAATGGAAATATGTTTAGTTTTTTTTAAGAGTAATCCTGCTGACAAAGACATAAACAGCAATGGAAACATAACGTCCTCGGCAGAGGTAACAAAACTTTAACATTATAACCTTCTTGAAGTTAAGATTCCCTGCAGGACTGATGCATCAGACTGTATTAATTTGAGCTAAGTGAACCTGATCAAGTGGCAACTGTATCTTAAGCACCAGATTGTCACAAACATCTGTTGAGAAAAGCGATGGAAGCAGCCATTATTTTATAATTGTTATGTACTGTCTCATTGATTCATGCCTGTCTAGGCTCACTATGTGAGTCCTTTAATTCCCTTACTAGAATAAAACATGTTCCATTTCCTTCGTATCTAATTAATGTGTTACTAACATTAACATCAGTTATTTATAGCAGTGTTTTCTATTTCAGTGTAAGCAACATTATGGGAAACCAGGGGGTGTGAACACCAGTGTACGCACATGCTGTGGATTTACTGCTTTCACACGTCTATTCCAGGAAACTAGGGCACCATCTAGTGTTTCATATTCAACACTGACCTATGCAGGGACTATGACCCAGATGAGTTCTGAGTTAAATGTGACAAATGTCTCATCTCTTACTCCCAGTTTTGAGACTGGAGACACATTTACATGGACACCAATATTTAGATATTAACCCCATGAACAACATGCTGGATAAGACACTGACATTTAATCAGTATTCTCTGAATAGGTATTCATCTAATCAAGTACTCTACACTTAAGTCACATTATAGACATGAATACATCTTAATCATAAACTTCCTTTAGGAGTTTTCAAAGCATTTTTCAACATAGAGCAGTTACCAACTGCTTGACAACACATACTCTGGGTTCCAGTGTAAACAAGTGGCATTATAGACAGGAATAAGAATGGGATATTGTACTAGCAATTGCATAAATATCAAATCGCCTCATTCAGAATGAGGTCGGTAGCATGATCATGTAAACAGTGTCTAGATCAAGTGTGTATTTCATTTATCTACAAAATGGAGAAACAACACATGAACTCAATGTTTTATTTGCTGAAACAGAGTAAATCTTTATAAAATACAGCGTTGCTACTGTTTGACAGATCACTATCCTTTTCCATCCCAGCCCATCTCAGCCGGGGGGTAATTTAGAAATAACCTTGGAAAAAGACATGGCGTCTATTTTCCATCCAACTTGTCATCCTGCTCCCCCCCCCCCCCCCCCCACACACACACATCCCCACAGCAGTTTCAAACCTCTAGAATGTTAATAGGTTAATCTACAGCAGTTTTATTTACAAAATTACACCAAAGGAAGAGAAAAAAACACAGCCCTTCTTTTGAAGAGCATTTTGGAAAATAATTTAAAAACAGAAAAATACAGTTATTGCAGAATTCTACAATCTTATTGTTACACGATGCAAAAGCACCATTTTGATGTACAGGTTTCAGTGCAATTAATTCAGGTGTACCCTCACAACAGAGAACATGATCTTTACCTCCGAGCATTAGGGATATTATTAAAAACCCCTGCTTACTTTTCCCCTGGAGAGAGAGAGAGGGGGGGGGGGGGGGGGGTCCTAAATGACAATGTCATGCTGATTTGGACATCGTAGCTATAATCACATATGGTCATCATTGGTGGGATTCTTCACATTACACACTGATATATGTACAAGTTACTGCATTACAAATTATTTAGAGACCAGGGATCCAATAGAAAGCGAGTAGTCGTATGAGAACAAAAAAAGCATCATCACTATGAAAATTACATTACAGACTAAGCTGTTTGACCTCCTCCGCCGCTTCCTCCTCTGACCTATCCTGCTCATAGCTTCAGCCATTACATCTCTCTTTGGCTACCAATATAAGCAAAAACTGTGATCATAATATGTTTATATGGAAAACAAATAACAAAACTCCAGTGGTTTCTCTGTTCCGTCATTCAAACAAATTGGTTTGTGTTAATATTCCCCCTACATGGAATATCGTTTCAAATTGACCTCCTGCCTTTAAAAGTACAGGGCAAACCATGAGAAAAGTCTTAGTGTCAATTTAGAAGCCAACACAGGCAGCACCACTTTGTGGCTACAACTTACTGCACTGTGTGGGCCTGTAAAACGGTGGTTTGACGAGCATCTCGTTACACTGACTGCAAGTCTGACTTCATCAGGAAAAAAAAGTATTTTCACCAGAGCTGTGATTTAACTCCTTCACTTTCAGAATAACTCATGAGCCATGGTTAGGTGGGTGCTGTAGGTCCTGCCCAGAAAAGATTGGGTGTAGCAGTGGGTGGAGCTGGAGAGCTGCTGCTGCAGCGGCCTGTGAGGGCCGAGGTGAGAAGAGTGTGGGGTAGAGGGCTGCGTTTGGGACGTGATGCAGAGCGAAAGGGGAGTGATGAAGTGCAGAAGCAGGGATAATATGTATGGGCTGACCAGAGAGGAAGGCTGTTGGGTGTGCAGGAATCAGCCCAGCGTGTTGCAGTTGGTGTCCCAGAGAGTGACCCAGGGAGTGGCCGAATTGAGAGAGAGAGATGGGGGTGAGGTGGTGCTGAGGAATGTGATGTACCTGTGCCAACTGGGCATGTGCCGGGTGTTGGTGGTGGTGGTGGTGATGATGTCCTGGGTGTAAGCCCATGGCGGCAGCATGGTGCTGCAAGATGGCGTGTTGCATTGTAGTGATTGATGTGCCAGAGGCTAAGGACATAGTTGGCTGCTGAATGTGGATCTGCTGCAGAGCTTGTGGAGGGTGAGCCGGGGCCATGTTGGCAGCTGCTGCTGCAGCGGCGGCTGCAGCTGCTGCTGCTGCTGAGGGAAACGTCTTGACCTGCTTGGCTAAAAGCTGCTGCTGGATATGTTGTTGTGCAGCCTGCTGTAGCTTGCTGTATTTCTCCATCTCCTCCGGTGTGAACGTGATGGGCTGACTCTCTAGAGGAGCCAGTCCGTCCTCCTCTGCCTCCATGCAGTCCTCCTCCAGGTTGGGTGGTGGATAAGCAGGGTAGGCGTGCATTGGGGGCTGCTGCTGCATTTCTGGCATGAGGGACTCCATCATGGGGTTCTGTGAGGGGTCCTGTCCTGAATCTGCTTGGTACTGAGGCATCATTATGGACGGCTCCTGTTCGAACAATGGCAGGGGTTCTTGGTGCACTTGGACTTCTGTAGTGGGCTGCTGCGTCTCCTCAGGTACCACTATGCTCTGTGGAGCCTCTTCAACCTTTAGGACTGGTGGAGCTGGAGGTGGTGGTGGAGGAGGGAACTCTCTTATTGGCTCGACCAGGATAACTTCTCTCTCAGCCTCAGAGCCCTTCCCCGTTCCTGATTTCGCTCCCTCATCTGGTCTGGTTAAAGGAATCACTGGTTTCTTCCCTGCCTGCAGTTTACCAAAAAGTGGAAGCAGTGCTTTACTTCCCAGGATCGGGGGTAGTTTTGGACCAAAGTAGCCCTGAGGAGGGTCTTTAATCTTGAGACCAGTTTTTGTTCCAGTGCCAGAATCATTTGAACTTTTTTTGGACTGAATCTTCTCCAGAAGTTGCCGTGCTGTCAGGGAGTTTTTCTGTTCTCCTGCATCTCTGGATCCTCCAGGCCTCAGAGCCTGTGAGCTGGAGGAATGGGTCTTGCGGTTAAGGCCTCGTGATGAAGATGAACGTGGAGACTGGGAGCGGTAGATGTTTGAGCGGTTAAAGTCTCTGCGTTGTGCGTCACTGTCACCTCGACCCCTAGGGCCTCGTCGTTGAGGGGAGACTTTGGCGGAGCTGGAGGAGCGGCTGGCTGAGCTGTGGCTTCGGCTGTAGCTGCGCCTCCAGGATCTTGCGCTGGTGCTGCGGCTCCAGCTGCTGGAGCTTCTTGAACTGCTCCGATGGTGACGTCGGTGCCTTTTTCTGCGGCTGTAGCTGCGTGAACGTGAGCGGGAGTCATCTGAGGAAGAAGAGGAGTGCTGGTGTCTCCTAGATCGTCTGCGCCCTCGGCTACCTCTCCGCTCGTACTCCGACTCTGACGATTGCTTCCGCCGCCGTCTGCGCCCCTCTTTGCTGTAGTCGCTGTAGCTGTCAGAGTAGCTGCGGCTACGGTGGCTGTAGGCACTGCTGCCTGCTGAGGAGCGCTCCGAGCTGCTGGAGTCGGAGTGACTGTGGGAGGTTTGGCCACGATGGCGCCGACGACTGTTGCCCCGTCTATCCCCTCGTCTTGATGAACGACTACGGGACCGCCCTGATTCCTCGCTGCGGTGGCGGCGTTGTTCCCGGGGACTTGACCTGTGATGACGAGAGCGCTGAGTGTTTGAGCCGCCTTCTTCTTCACTTTCACTGCTAGGGGGTCTACCTGGACCAGGACTCTTCTTGGCTGAGGTGGAGCAGGAGGCACTTTGCGATGCACTGGAGTCTGTCTTTTGTCTCTTGGGGCCACTGTGCTCCTCTGAAGCGTTGGCCTTATCGGTACCTTTTCTGGTTACTCCCTCCTCAGCTCCAGACTTGGAAGGCACTTCCTTAGTAGCACGTTTCCTCTTCCCCAGCTCAACTCCTGTATTTCCTGTAGCTCCTCCCACTGCAGGTGTCAGCTGAACGGAGGAGGAAACAGCTTTTTCTTCTGACTTTGGTTTTGCTTTATCTTTTTCATCACCTGTTGCCTCATCCTGATCAGGAGCTTTGTTTTTGCTCTTCTTCCGTTTGTGTTTTTTCTTCTTTTTGGGCTTTTCTTGTGTTGCCTCCGTCACTCCTTCAGCACCTTCTGCTGCTGCTGCTTTTTCTTTGTGTTTTGAGTGCTTCGCAGACTTCTTATGCTTCTTCTTTTTCTTTTTTTTCTTGACACTACTGCTGTCAGTTGCAGGCTTTGGCTGATCACCTTCCGATTTACCAGGTTCTCCCTTAGTCAATGGCTTATCTTTACCAGTGCTGGTCCCAGGTTTAGTCGTTGAATCTACTTCCGCTGTTGAGGTCGCTACTTCTTGTCCCTTGTCATCAGATTCTTCAGGCTTTTTGGACTTTGCTGCTTTACCACCACGCGCTCCTTTGTTGCGGGATAACTTGAAGTCAAAGTAGAGAGGATTACAACTGTAAGACAGGGAAGGCTGAGCTTTTGTAAATTCGAGGAGCTCAGAGGGCCACTGCAGGGTCGTGCTTTCATCTTTGCTAAGAACTGGGAAGAAGGGTCCAGTGGGGATTTTAGGGCCTGAATTTGAATCTGGAATTTCCTGTGTGCTCTCTGGTTTTTGTATAGGTGAAGTGGGTACCATAGAAGCTGTTTCTACTGCGCATGAAGAAACCTCCTCTGTCTGCACATTAGGCGAAAGAGGAATTTGGTCTGGGACAGGAGCTGGAGGGGCATCTCCTGGTTCTTGATTTAGTTCATGATCTTGTTCTTGATCAGTCTTACAATCTGCAACATTGGATTCTGTCTGTTCAGGACAATCTTCACCCTTTTTTTCCTCTGGCCCCTCTTCCTCATCATCATCGTCGTCGTCATCATTATCATCATCATCATCATCATCATCATCATCATCATCATCGTCTTCTTCTTTGATCAGACACTGATCAGTGGCTTTCATGAACAGCAAAAACTGAAAGTGAGGTTTTACCCGGCAGTAAGCTGGAGGTACATAGTGATAGTACTGAGGCTCCTGTCCAGCATATCCTTCCTCTTTTTTCATCATCATCTTCAGCTTGTTGAGTGTGGAGGCTAGAGAGCCTCCATTATCAGGCTGCTCCACCTCTTCCGTCCCTGCCGGACCACCAACCTCGGCTACTTCAACCCCTATTGATATTTCTTTCGGGCTTTCTGTTCCGCAGCCAGTCGTCTCCTCTTGTTCTGCTGTCTTTTCCCCTTCCTGGTTCTCGTCTTCCTCCATAGCCTCCTCACCATGATCAGCGAACACTGCAGCCGCCGTGTCCAGCTTTACTGGAGCTTTCTTGGCAAAAGAGAAGGAAACACTGACTTTTGATGAACCACTTGGGGATGAGGAGCTGTTCTTTCCTAGAGAGAAGCTGATGGCCGGGCTAGGCTTCGGGGAGGTCTGCCCACTTTTTTCTGTCAGTGATTCTTCAAGGGCCCCATCTGTCAAAGCAGGGTTCTCGAGCGTCATGTTGTCATCATCTTCTGCATTCTCTCCATCCACAACCACTGTGGTCGTTTTGAACATGGGCCCACTTCCTGGAGTACTGAAACACAGAAGCATGTATCCAATGAGATGTGGGATCAATGTTTCTAACTAAAGAGATAAGGGGCTCTGACAAATATTTGTTTCTATTTAGGGAAACATGTCCTCCACACATACAGGTTTGACCTACAGTGAGTAACATTTGTTAAAATAATAAATACATCTTTATCTTCATATGTGGTCTCATAAGCTTAACAGACTGTGCCATCATCCAGCCAGCAGAGGGCACTGCAAAAATAAATTCTTACCGGTCCTGGAGTTTCCTCTGCTCAGCCAGCTCGTGTAATCGGCGTAGCATCTTTTCTTGCTTCTTTCCACCCTTTCGTGAACGTGAGGACACATTACGAGCAAATTCTCTTTGCTTCAGCTCTTTAAGCCTCTGCGATACATAAAAGCAAGACAAAGACAAGACGGGTAGAAACAAAGCGCGTCAGAATCTCACCATGTTTCAGAGTAAAAGAGACGCATTAAAAGCACACAAATTTACAGTCGACAGTACCTGCTTGTGAGCGTGGTCATAAGAGTTAATGTGGTTGTCAAATTCCTGGTGCTTGGTGTACTGTTTGTCACATAGCTCACAGTAGAAGTTGGCTCTCAGGTCTTCCAGAGCCTTTGCAATGGCTTTCTCCTTTTCCACCTGGTCCTAATGTAGGTGGAAAATAAAGGAGGGAATAAGTAAATGAATCTTGAAATGAGTTAAAAAAGAATACTGTCACTTTGCAGTGGTCACCTTCCACATATACATACAAGCATTGTACTAGAATGACAAAAGGCTGAATGGCCTCACCTTGTATTTTTGCCGCAGCTCCTCTGTATCCTCCTTCTCAACTTCCAGGACTCTTCTCTTCTCTGTGGCGTCCTCTGCATAGTCCAGCTAAAAGGACAACGGAGAAATTAATACACATTACACAAAACCCTTCTCAATCAACAGCAGCAGCAGTCTTTATTCATCTGACTCATGGTTTGAGTCTTTCCTGAACTTTAACACGTGTAGCTGTCGAAATACCAGTTTGTCTTGCTTGAGTTATTGTTCAAGTTTCAGATGTACACAGATAGTTGATAGTTCAGGTGTGAAGGATTGTAGGAGCATCTGGTCATTGAAGCTCAAACCCTTGAATGTTATTTAATTGAAAGCAAGAGCTGGAACTTCCAGAAACCTCAGAGGCAACAGATATGAGCAATATGCATAAATACTATATCATTTTTCATACTGTGTTTTCTGTTTCAAATCCTGTTTATCTCAAATAGCGTTTTGAGGTCAAGGCTCCAGACACTGCAATCAAAATATTTTTCTCCAAGTCTAAACAATTTAAATGCAAGACTTTAATACCAATATGAATAAACTTGAATATTACAAAATATTGCAATCTCACCTCCATCTCCATCCGTCCCATCCCCATGACATCATATTTGAGGGTAATGGGCACAGGGTCGGTGCGTCCTGAGGGAGAAGAGACAGAGAAAGGACGACGTGAGTTTTTGAGGCTGGTACGGAGGGTCAGCTCGGAGACAGCCTGCTTTTAGAGCATAGGGTGCTGGGGTTAGAGAATTTTGCCTTGAAGTGCAAAGAGACCAGAAAGCTACAGTGAACCAAACACCAGCTATTCTCACAGCTTACTGGAGCTACCAAGTACATAACAATTTACCCTATGCGTTTCATTTGTCCTTGATGCTGATTAGCATTTGAATAATTCAAATTAGCTGCACTTTACTGTAGTCTTGTTGAATTAAATGAGGTCAAGGGCATCAGGGTGGTTTGGCTGCATGTCTTACAGGAAAAAGATAAAGTTCACTTGAAATAAGCTAGTCAGCTACAAGCCGATCTGTTTGTTTATCTTTTCAGTATACTTACTCTGCCCAATACCCCTCCTCCACCCGTTCATTGCAGCAGTCCTGTTAAACCAGAACGCCAAGTTTATCAAGGACGATACAGCTTGAAGGACTGCAGTGGGTGGTGTGTGTTTGCATGTGTGTGTGTGTCTGAAGGGAGTTGCAGTGGCAGCAGCTGCCAGCACAGCTGAGCTCACCGAGTGCCACTGCGACATCCTCTGTGAGGGGGAACAAAGCCTCCTAATATTATCTAAGGCCTATTGCATCATCTCTTTCTGCACTGTGTGCGGGCTGGCTGACCCCTGAAAGACCGTTTAACTGTCCCAAGGTTGAAATCCGTTACCCCTTGTCCCAGAGCCCCTTCCTCATCAAGACTGGAGCTTTAAGATTTTTCCCTTTGTTTGCTTAAGCTATGTTATGTAAGCTGTGAAAAGAGCTAGATCAGAAGGAAATTAACTGTAGAAAATAAAACAAACCAAAGACAACCAAAAAAAAAAAAAACAGAATGAAACATTAAAATATATTAAAAAAATCAAAACTACTTTGGAGATTGACACAGAACTGCTTAATCCACTCATAATCAGCCAAACAAAGCAGAGATAAAGACAAGTGTAAAATTAAAAAAGGACACAAGCACTGAACTACAGCAGAGTGACGTCACAGGCCAGGTATCGCCATGGTGACAGTGCAAGGGATGGGGATACTTACCTGGTAAAACATGGATATGGGTAGGAGGAGAAGGAAGGGAAGGACAGACAGACAGACACGGGAATCTCAAAACAAAAAGGCATAAAAGAAGAATTTGGACTAGTCTGCTGCTCCTGTTGCCAGCCAGATACAATAATCCATCTTACTGATAGTGATTATCACTTTAGTTTGGTTTCAGTTTTTTTTTCATTCCACATATTCAAGTTAGGGTGTTTTTTTTCTCCATGAATCAATTTTCGATGTACACCATTGGGCATATGGAATAGCTGTGATTAGAAATGAACAATTAAGGCTTTATGTGTCATTGTCCTTTCAAAGTAATATTTTGAGGCAAAACACGTCCTGAGACAAAATGCATAATGTATTAAATATTTATGCATTTGAAGGCTTTCAAACTTTTTACTTTATTACTGCAAATGAGGGCACTATCAGGCACGTTCTTGCCTTCCTGGACAGAGAAGGGTAAGAATTTTACTTAAGGTAAATATCTGTGGTTTCATTGAATAATTTAGTCATCACAGCCCAATGACATATCAATTCTGAAATCATAGATGCATGGGCATTGGAACATATAGTGGCCTGCCTGGACTCCCAGTCCCACTGCAGTGTCTGTCAGGTGCTATGGCTTAACACTTACGAACTGACTGCATGATTGTGGAGGCCTTATTCCTCAGAGGAGGTGAGGAGATTGTGTGATTTGTAGATCACAAGACCATCTACTGATAGACATGTGTGTTCATGTGATTTGCCTCACAGCAGTAGAGAAGTGAGACCAAAAACAGGGTTTGGTCTGTTAGTCAGCCACTGCAGTGGTCTGTCGGAAAGGAGTCACAAGTCAGGCCAATAATTAAAGATTAATGAACGATAACACTCATCCCAAACTATCACCAATTTTTAAAACACAGTGACAAAACTTCCACATTACCCATTCCAGTGGAAAACAAAGGGACCAGACAAAAACAATGTGCATCTAAATCACAGGGTGTGAATCACAAGGTTTAAAAAAAACTGAAAACAAACAAAATGACAATGTTCTAAGAGTAATACATATGCATGATAATATACAAGCAGCAGAATGAGGACTAATACAGAAAGAATTGAAAGCCTATGTAGCATTGGTGGTCTGATGAGAGGAAAACAAAAAAACGAAAATGGGAGAAATTAAAGAAATTTGAAAAAGAAAACAATTCAATTGGGGGATAAAATAACATTTACCACTAAGTTTACCATCAGCACAACATGGGCAGGATCAAATCGCTGTAAAAAAGAAACACCAATTGGTTAAGCAGGAAGATTGAGGCACATAGAGAAGGGAAGGTAGGGTTGGGAGTGTGATTGTGGGGTTAAGGGGGGTTCATTACCAGAGGGGCTTCAGTTTGTCACCCCCCACCCCCCTCATCTCTTTACTAAGGGCTAAGTGCTTACAGGGATTTCCTCTCACCACTCTCTTCCAACCACTGGTCCCTTTGCCCAGGCCCCTAAACCTGGCATCATCTTTCTCTCTCAACCACAGTATACTCTTAGGAAACCAAACAACCACCCCTTACAAAGTATACCAAACATCATATATCCTTGTAGTATTAAAGCAAAATACAGATGTATTTAACTAGTAGCAGTGTAACAGAGCTCAAAACTCACAGATCGGATCAGATCATGGTTTTTAGTCAAGGATCATATCTTTTTTTTGCTAATGGAAGAAAAAGGGAGACAAATATAAATCGATTTTTTTTATTAAAGAACTTTTATACATTCAAGGCGTCTATGTTTAAATCAAGTTTTAAAACAAAATACTTAATATTAAATTGCAACAGGACAGTAAATAAAAAATAACCTATTATTGTTTTGTCTTCAGTATTTCCCTATATATAATCTAGACTGTGGTGGTCCGCCAACTTCCAATTTATATCGCTACATAGGGCTGGGCGATAAGACGATAACAATAGTTATGTTTATCGAAATAACAATTCCTCAATAGAAATACAAGACATGGTCGATACAACGTTGGTATAACTCATTCCATGTATGTTTTGACAAAAACACGACGCGCCAATGAGAATAGCGCCGCGCAACGCACAGAACATAGAGCGCAGGAGTAGCAGCTGGCAGCAGCACACATGCTACTGTTGTGGCTACAGCTGCTGTGCACAACGGCACCCCCAGAGTTGGCGTGAGCTAAAAGAGAAAATGACGACACAAATTTTTACCAAAACTTGAGCGACAGCGTTACCGAAGAACACTCCCCAACGTACTTAGCCAAAGGCTCAAAAGACGACGACATTGCTGAAAAGAAGAGTCAGAAGAATTCGGTGGTGTGGAGATATTTGGGGTTTTTAAAGTCCGACATGAAGCAGAGAAGCAAGCACTGCAAAATTGTGTTGAAGGTTTCCACAAAGAGGTTATACCACTAATCTTTTTTACAATCTGAATTAGCTATAGCAGAAATAGTGATTTGATCTATATCGTGATATATATCGAAATGGAGTGATGCGGAAAAAAATTAGGTTGATACGATTTTTTCCCATATCGCCCAGCCAGCAGTGAGACGTCATAGCTGCAGCTGTTTGCATAACCACAAATGGCATACACTGTCGTTCTCTCACACAAGAGAACTATTCTTTGTACTCTCTGGTCTGTACACTTGTCATTTGTCCCCTGTTGCACAAGAGCGCAAACTGTGAGCAGTGCCGGTGCACCAGCGCTACCCCCACAGACTGGTGGGCCGGTCCCTGTAGATGTATCTGGGAAGTCTAAAGGCTCCCATACATGTTACAAACTGTACTTTAAAACAATATGTAAACTTTGACATTCATCTGCAATTCACATGCATTCCAAACTGATCAACCGTGGTCCATTACACTACTAATGCTGTAGTGGGTGAGGGAGTGATTAAAAAAACTGATGGTACTTCAAGTCGTACAGATAACGAAAGACAGGAGTTGCATAATTTAACAAAATATGTGAATCAAAGCTAACCTCTACTTTTACAGTGCGTGGTACAGGGAAACATTTGAGCCTTTTTAAACTTGGTCAAATATATTGAGATGAGAAGATAAGTGCCTCTAGGGACAACCACCATTTTCCCGCTTTGAGCTTCTTGCTTTGCAAACGCTTGTCAAACCAGTTAGTAATTCTGCCTGAGATTCCTTCATTTCCTCCCTAGCCTAAAGCCACAAAGCTTGTTTGGGATGTGCTTAACCCCACAAAAAGTGAACATATAACACATATTTAAAATGTATCTGAGGAAGTAGCAAGCAAAGCTTTAAGCAGTGCTGAGAGCAGTTTCTGCATTGCAATATTTAACCAAAATACACTTAAAAATGTGAACTGTGCAGCCGTTTGGACTGTGAAAGTGGGAGTTCAGTGCATTACCGCCACCACTGCTTAAAGACCCAGGTGAGTGACAGTCTGGGGCAGGCAATTGTGCACCTCTGGGACAAACATGCTGTGCAGGAGGAGCAAATAAACAGGGGGAGGATGGGAGTGTAACCATGGGAACAGAGACTTCGGTGTAGGAGGGTGGTGAGGTTTTCCCTGTAAGTTGACTCTATTGCCCAGTCAGTAACAAACACACACATATCCACAAACACATATGTGTCTCAGTCCCACATAATGACCACACACATTCACACAAGTTTAACAGGTTTGGAGATAGAAACAGGCAAACAAGCAGACGGGGGAAAAAAGTGTCTACTCTGCAAGCCATTCAAAGTCTGAGCCGTGGTTACAGCCAATCAGATACCCGACAGCAGCCACGGAAACTCAAAGAGGAAAAACAAATCTAAAATACGTGGAGATGATGATTCTAAGGGATTTGATGGAATCATGGTACAGCTACCTCGATTCAAAAGAGATTATTGTTCTTGCTTTAAATCGAAGCATTTTACTCTCGAACAGATTGAAATAAAGGTTTAGTGATTATGCAGCAAAGAGGAAGAAGCTGACAGAGGCCAATAGCCTACGGTACACTGTAAAAGGGTGTTACATTGAGGTCAACGGCAGAGTGGGAGAAAGAAAACACACCCACACACACATAATGACATACAGAAGGGATCCAACAAACCTTACCTAAAAAAGGGGCAAAAAAGGACAAAAGAAGAATAAGAACAAAGTCAATACAGTGAAAAACTTAAAAAGGGGACACAATGCTTTCACTTCAGATTTCAAAAACCTTGTCTTCTGGCGAGAGGACAGGAAAGGAGAGTAAGATGATTATTATCCAGCAGACGTAGTGAGATATAAGGGTGCAACTGTGCTATAACCCATCTCCTTAGTAAATTTGAACAGAGAAAGTGGGTTCCAACACCGGGTCATTAATTACTACACAACAACTGGACACTTTGCCGCAGTCTCATCTGCCCACAAAGCAGGATGCTTATATAACCACGTCAGTGGTGCCAGCGGCAAAAACAAGCACAGTCAGCTCCTGCAACTTGTTCTCTCAGCCACACAAAGCACACATTCTTATCACATCAAACAGATTGCTATTCAGCTGTCCAAGGCCATTGAAATAAACAACGATGGACACTGAATGCTACGCTCAGAAATTTCTGCAGTGCTGTTAGCCTCAATGCACACTGCCCAAATGAAGCAGCTTCCTGGTCTACTCTGGTCCCCGGCCACGGTCAAGCTGAGAATACCTCGGAGATGACACAAGGAAGCAAGGCCATATATGCACATGTGGGAGAGGTGCGGGAGCAGCAACGACACAGTTTAACAGCCAGTCATCGGATCTGTGTGTCTCTGGAAGCTCACCAATACATAATCAACATTTTAGTGTCTAAATGTGGAGTTCAAATACGAGCAGTATAGATACGAGCAGTTTACAGCAATGCCCAACTGAACGACCACGTTCAAACTGTGGTAAATAAATCAGATGTTATGATTCACCATTTACTCAGACCACTGTAAAACAAAACTGTGCAGATTTATCTGTTAAATTAAGGAGATATTAGGACCAAATGCTCTGAAAGACCATCTATATTATTTTATGATGCAATATAGACTAGTAGAGTTGGGCAAATTCATAAATTTTTTCGATGCAGCGCAATATGGAAATGCATGACTCTGAATCGATGCAGAGACAGATCATAATCAATTCATATTTTCTCTGACGTATGTTCTTTTAGCGATGTCCCACCGCTGCATAATTTTTAACCACAATCTTTGTCGCAGTAGAAGCGTTGTCCTGTCTATTCAGACAGGATACTGTTGTGAATGACATTGAATGATACCACGGTCTATTTTTTTTGCTCGCCGCGAGCGTATCGCGCCAGGAAACACCCTGGGAAATGATTTTAAAAGGATATTAATGACATATTTTACATGATATAAATGATCAAATATGCATCCTATACTTTGTATTCCCCTTTTGTTGTCCTGGAGTATTAATTTCCCCAATTTTCCCAATCACATAATTAAATGTCCCCCTCTGCCCATCCACTACAAGCAACTTATTTTGCTAGATCTGCACGGGCTTCTATGTGTTAAAGCATAAGGCTATGACTACAGTTTGGGTGTGTACTGGACACTCCAGATTGAGTGGTTGTTTCACATTAAAATGCTGATATTGAGCACAGCTTTCACTGCTGGGTTTACATGGAGAACAATGCACTGGGTAGGAGTTGCAAATGCGCCCCATTGAGAGAAGAAGAGGTCAGAGACAAGTATGTAAGAGTTATATAAATGGAACTGGTGGATCTGCTGTTAAAATGGGTTGGACTAAGAAGATAGATAAGGACATGCTGGATGAGGTATACAAGACTAAATGCCAGAAATTATGTGGAAAAACAAGCTTCAGAGCAGACTGCAAGGATTCATGAGCTTGTCAGAGATGATATCACTTACTGACAATGCTATACATCATCCTCTCTAGAGCCTGGAGTGCAGGCAAGGGTGAGGCCATGAGTGTGCGTTAAAAAAAGTTAGAAAGACAAAGGAATGAAGATATAGATGAAAGGAAAGTGAGTGAACATACAGGAAGTAGCTCAGTGGAAACATGCTAGGCCTCTGCACCACTGCCTGTGAGCCAATGAGCCATGAGCGCAGCAGGGTTGAGCTAATGAGGTGCTGACGTTAGCCAAGACAAACCCACACACAAAGCTCTGTTGAGCCTGCTTACTCTTACAGCGACTAAATATTAACTTGACCATTCAATCACAGTTACCTACAATGAGTACATAGCTTCAAAGCTGCTTTCTATTTCTGGAGAAGGTAAGAGACCAGAAAACAAACTAGCACAAGAGCAGATTGAAGTTCAGAACCATTGCTTCTCAAAGTAAATTGGTTAAACAACTATTTTGTAATTTAGAAGTGAAAAAAACACACTACAGTCAAAAATACTGAAAGCTGGATGATAGGAAGATAAATAAACACTTTGCTTCCATTTCCCAATCCCCAGGGTTCCATTTCCCATGCTTATTCCTTTATAAACGTCCAGAGCTCCAAAACAGCAGCACGAGAGCAGAACAGAAACAACTGAAATGACGTTTGTTTAAATAATAAACCATTTTACCCAGTAACAGACACAAAGGAAGAGGTCAGAGGAAGGATGTGAAAGAGAAAAGAAAAGTTGCTAGTACAAAACAAACCCTGGAAATATGAGGGGGGGAATTGCATAACATAGTGGCCCAGTACCACCAGCATACTTTGAAAATAGGTGTGCAGAAGAGTGATTTCTTACCCTGCATGCTTTTGCCAAGTCCTTGCCCCAACTTCCAGCCATGTTTCTCAAGCAGCCGGTGTCCGATGTTATCCTAGCAGAGAGAACAGAGGGAAAAAAACCAAAAATATTCCAATAATAAGATGAGCTTTCCCCGAGGGCACGGGTCAAAAACACAAACACACAAAACAAAATAAAACACTCAGATCACGCTATCATCATCAGCACAACCACCACCACCATCATCATTATCGTCATCCACATCACCTACAGCGTGTAACATCAGTGTCTTCCAGCACAAGGAGTGGTAGTTGGGGGTGGGTGGGGGAGGGAGATAGGAGGGGGGGGACTGAGAGGAATAGTAGTGTTTCCACTATGATAAATACATGAGGCTATGTGTGGCCTGTAAACTACAGGATACCCTCCTACCGTGGAAGTACAGTTAATTGTAAATCTTTTTAAGGCAAAGGAGTTGCGTGGGAGCATTTCTGTTATATTTGGGGATGATAAAGATAAAACATCAAGTCACATTCACTAGCTGAGAAGTTAAGAGGAGGAGGAAGGAGAGGGTAATATATGTATCACACGCATACATATATGAACCACTACAGAGCAAGATCTTAGTACACAAAGAAAAGTGACACAAAACAGGTATGGAAATCTTGCATTAACAAAAACAAAGACCAGAAATTCCAAGCTTGCTGTGATTTCGCAACCATGACAAGGGGAGCACGATGAAACATATGCAGCTGTCACAAAAAACAATACAGCAAGAGGAAGAGACTGACGTGGAGCTAGTGGGCCTTGGATTACCATTACAAGGCCCAGGGTGGATAGAATATGCAAACGTGAGGGGGATATGTGGGTGTGCAGGTGAAGTTAGGGAGACATTGTGCGCATGTAACCCCACTAGATGTACTAGAGATAGATGCTGTGCATGTTCTTGGACACCTCCATCATCTCTGGTCTGTTATCAATATTCTCTTTCCAATCCTGTTCACACTGTCTTATCAAGAAAATATGTCATTAGCAAGCTTCTAATTTGACCACTCACAAAGATATCCTTCCAATAGCAAATGTAAATATGTATATATTTATATATAAATGTCCTAAAAGTTTATGGTAAATACAATGGTGTCTTGTTACTCTGTTTCACCAGATATGCAGAATTGGTATAGAATATCTATATTTTAAAGGCTAGATGACTTTTACAATTGCAGCACACTCACAGTAGCTTTAAATCAAGCTATTAAGAGGACCCAGAGTGTGCCACTGCACAGATGTTCTGACTTACTGACAATACTAATGATTGTTAGGGCAAACTCTACACTATCAATGAGGACAAGACCAGGCAACTGATAACGAATCAGAGAGGCTTGAGGAACATCCACAACAGGAATTCCTAGCACACTGTGGGGCCCAATGTGCATGTCTGAGACTGTTATATCACTAGTGTGGGTCAGCAAGAAAAAAAAAAAAAAACATTATGTGAAATGCAAGACCGTCCCACCACTACACACTACAGTACATCCTCAAGCATAAATAAACAGGAAACTATGAGATTTCTTAATAAGCAGTGTTTTTTCTGTTGTGATTATAACTATTCCAAGCTTGGCTAACATTCACCAGAGTGCGGCATTCTACGAAAAACATACAAACCAAACAAAAAGGATATTTATAATCACAAAGAGATTGACATCAACTTTCACCAACAGCAAGTGAGGGGGTTGGAACAAAACAGAAAAAAAAAAACAGCATGCAGCTTTTTGTTAAGAGTTTTAACAAAAAGCATCGTCGGTATTAGTAGAGCACTGTGAATGGTACACATAGAGAGAGGTGGGGCGGGCTGGGGGTGGTGGATGGATAAAAAAAAAACTAACCAAACAACTTTGTTAGTCTCAGGTGGATCAGGCACAGAAAGGAAGGTGATGGCTCAACGGGGCTTAATTAGTTCTCTTTGACAAAAGAGGAGGTCAGGAAATGGGGCAGAACAGAGCAGGCTGAGCCATAGTAAAGGTAAGTTTCTAGGATGGTGGAGGTGAGCTTGGCTTGTATGGGTTAGTGCTTGTGAAGGGGAGTGGTTGTCACACACACAGCACACACTGCATCTCCGCTCACAAGGTCTCAGATGGGATACGTTTGATTTAATCTTTGGCGTTTCAGAGGAAACGGTTGCCTTCCTTTGACTTATTATATATAAGATATTTGGTAGAAAAATAACATGTCAGTTTTAACTAGCTGATGCTTGCCTCTAATACCATAGAGAAGGACTACGCTGACTCACTTCCTGTTTCTACTAGGGTTTGGTATTTTTTCCCTCCAGTTCATGATTGTTTGCTGTGCGGCTGTCAGATCCTTTCCTCTGCGGAACGAGATAAGAGAGGGATCTGTGCTGGGGCTGACATGGTTGGTAGAGACCTAGAGACAGCCAGCCTGTCTCAGCCCATAACACGGACACAGAAAGCTACACTATCATGCTATCACTCTATGACTTGTCCCTGCCTGTCAGTTTCTGGTCATATCATAAGATATACAGAATTAAGAGGCTGTGGCTGGATAAGTGTGATTTCCCCTGACTTCATTGTGGAGAAACACTGCAGAATTTGCTGCAGTGAATGCCTCTCCTCCCACCGACATTGGGCATGCCTCTGTCCCTTACTGCAGGATTATGGTGCAACAACACTGCACATGAACATTTATATTAATTTGTAGCATTGGCTGGTGTATGAAGCCTGGAGTAAAGAGGGAAATAAAACACACCCTAAGTCGTAGTCCTGCTCAGCCTCTTCACAATAATTGGTGAAAGATGAGCCTCTGCAAGTTCAGAATATTATCCCTTTCTTAAATTTAACATGTTTCTCCTTCCAAATAGCTTACATGTTATCTATTTTATCACAGATTTAAAAAAAGAATATCAAAACAGGAAGGGCAGGTTGGATAAATAGATTAGACCAAAAAGGGCTCAGGAAAGGTCAGGGGGCGGAGATGAGGCGCAGACTGCATGTTGAACAACAGATGAGTGCACCAAAAGAATTGACAGACAGACGGATGAAAGCAACGACGGCGAGTCCAACAGCAGTGCAAGTGGAGTGAAGGCATTTCCATACGAACCTGGCTTTAAAATACTGGGCTGTCAAAAAAACAGTCACACGTGACACAACGTAAGAAACCGGCCAAACGCTTTCAACTGCAATACTGCTAACTTCTCTATTACTTAAAAATGCAAATCTCTCTCTCTGCTTTAAAACAAACATAATACTGTATACAAACAGAAAATGTAGGCATGTCAATAAATCCACCAATGGAGAGTTAATACAGGAGAAAGAAAAAAATAGAAAATGTTATCCAAACAAAAGAGATTTATAAGAGGAGGTGTTTTAAAAGTCTGCATTGTGCCTTCATAGGCACAGTGCACTGTAAAAGATATGGGTAAACGAAGGGATATGCAGGGGACCCCACCTAGAG
Organism: Platichthys flesus; assembly: GCF_949316205.1. Taxonomy (NCBI): domain Eukaryota; kingdom Metazoa; phylum Chordata; class Actinopteri; order Pleuronectiformes; family Pleuronectidae; genus Platichthys; species Platichthys flesus. Next base: position 12,687,841 of record NC_084960.1, on the reverse strand, counting down.
ACCTCAGAGTATAGAGCCATTTATATGTGTAAAGTAAGGGCATTTGTGTGTGAAATTTCTCTGGTTCAGCTTTCTAAATCTAAACTACTCTGAATCAGACCTTTTTTGTATTTGTTCTTGATGGTTGCTCCGAAACAAATATGAGATTTTCGCAAAAGAAAAGACTGAGACAGACTCTTTAGGTATCTGTCTTCCAAGAAGTGGGCCACTGCAGTTACTCATCATCCTTTCTCGTGTCCCTGAGGAATATCTTCTGGCTTGAGCTGGTTGTGGACAAGCTCTGCTGGCCGCTGCTCCTTATAAACTCATGCAGTGTTGTACATTCCGTCACTGTCTCATCCACTGTAGATATGACTAAATGAAAAACAATTACTCTTTGCAGATGACAAACCTCTAAAACAGAAAGCTCCTAATTCCCTGTGAGGGGAGTAAAGATTGCCCTCAGTGTTGGGTAAAATGACAGAAGCATTTAAGTCGGATTTATGTTAATTTTACACATAATTTAAAGATCATACTTACCTCATAAAGCTGGGGACCCAATTTTCAAGCGATAGTTTGGCAAAGTTAAGTAAAGACCAAATTTGAGGGGTGTCCTGTTTCTTTAAAGAGAGACAGTGATAGTACTGCCAATCAGACTGGTTTACATACAAATATTTGAGGTTATTTTTTGGGTTTGTTTAGTGTTTTTATTGGAGCGTCCTGAACAATGACCTTGAACCTGTCACCCCAGCTGCTCACTGGATTAGGACTGGTGCTTAATCCAGAGGTCAAGCCTTTACAAGATGGTTTGACCTTTTCCATTGTGTTCTTCTTTTAAACTAATAGCTGACAGAAGTCTAACAGTTAACAGCTGTGTCAAAGGTCTGGCTATTATGCTAAAGCCTATAAACTTCATGATGTAGTAACAGCGGATACACTTAAGATAAACAATACATGTTTGGCCTTGCTAACTGTATAAGAGAGAAATAGTTATTACCACAACTTTGATGAACCTACCAAAAGATAAATCTTCCTGTGGCCTGTATACACGTTTGTTAGATTAGTGTATGTGTGCCTTCTGTGGCTCTGAGGCTGCCCGCTGCATATCGCTCTGAGACGGGGTCAGGTAAGGGGAGGGAGGAGAAGGGGCGGGGGTTTGGGGGACTTGAAGGGGGGCAGGAGACGTGGGAGGAATGACTTTGGCAAGGGAAAACTGTAGTAGTGATTTAGGACATGGGTGTTGAGAGGAAATAGTACTGAATGCTACCAAGTTAAAACATGCAATGCAAAAAAAATGTTAGAGAGAAAGAGCAAAGACCAAAAGGGGGAGAGAGAAAGAGACAAGATCCCAATAAAGTACCACAGACCTCTAGCTGCCTATAGATCACACACAATAATTGGCAGGGGAGGGGCTCTGAGAAGCCGGGCAAAAGCATTTACCGGCAGCTCCGAGATGTGTTGCTTTTGAACAACTGCAACTAGTCCTACCACCTTAGGTGTCAAACTAAGGTGGCAGATACAGTCCTGTGTTTCTAGTGATATGATTATATCCATAATTCACCTCTCTGACAGAATGTGTGGCATTCAACAACATCAATAATGATAATTTGGGGCAAATTTTCACATTAAGTTGCCTGAAGATAAAAATTACACTTTCCAAGGGGAAAACATCTGGCGTGCAGGTATTACTATCTGTGTTTAAGTAACAGGTGACAGGACCTCCGATTTGGCTGTTTTTCCTCCCCGAATGGGCGAAAAACTGTGTGATGCTGTAGCGCAGCCCTCAGCGCCCCTCCACAAATAATAGCGCAGGAGTTAAAGAGCCACTCAAGCCGGTTGAGCAGGCCACATCTCTACCTTTCTCTTCTCCCTCTCCACCACCCACTCAAGGCTGGAGGCTTGTGTGCATGTGAGTCATACTTAAAACTCGACCAGGATATAAAATGTTAATGCTCTTGGTTCACTGTATTCTAGCAATGAAAAACAGATGCTCAGGCTACAGATATGATCTTATGGTAGATTAAAAAATGAAAAAAAAGCATATATCTGTAATTAATAGCTAAATGACCACGGTCAGCAATTCCCAATTGTTTTGCCGCAGAAATTCAAAACTAACAATATACAGGGTTTGTAATGAAAGGTTCTGATACCAGCATTGGAAATGCCTCAGATACTGCGGAGGATGCTGGTCAGGCAACAGTGCATATACAAATCTACGTACAGATTCGATACCACATCTTGAGAGTATTCAAGTTTCATCCAGATAATTTTAAATTTCTTTTACTGGAAATCACTTCATCGTTCCAAAACAGCAGTTACACTGATTCATAGCCTATAGCTCTTTTCATTGAATTTCATGTTTAGAATCATCTCAAATGTTCTCTAGAATCTCAAAATGTAAAGGACGGTTATTGTTTTTTCGTGCAAGTTTCTAATGATTGATAATTTATTGATCCTTGACTGGACAGATGATTATTAAGAAACCTGTATTATTAATACATTTATGTTCAAAACTGGATCTTTTTTGGATCTAAACCTGGTCACTGATGGTATCCAATTGGATAACTGAGCACACTGATGTTGAGGAAAGGTTAACCCGACACTGTGGAGGTACAAGGAGTTAGGGCCTGCTCACCACAGTGCTTCAGAGACAGAAGAGGGGATGGAGAGTTGGGAGTGACAGAAAGAAAAGAGCTGCCTGCGCTATTATTGATGTGCCTCTTCAGCGAAAAATGCAGTCCCAGTTGCACAAGCACCATGCCAGCACAGAATGACAGAGGGTACTGTACACCGAATCACTGTGTAGTAGGAAGGGAGCGAGAGAGAAATAAGAGCTTGAGAGAGAGAAAAGATGTAGAGAGACAGTTGTGAAACAGAGAGAGCGAGAGAGAAGATAGTAAGAGAAGCGTTACAAGGACCCTAAAGATGGGAGTAAGAAAGCAGAGCGTGCAAATACAAACCGGGTCATTGCTGCTTAGCTAATAGGGGCCGATTCGCTGCAGGAGAGAAATGTCGAACACCCCAAGTTGTGTACAATAAGATAACTGTCCTATAGACACAAACACTATACACTAACACATGAATTCTAAAGCTACATAGACACACACACACACACTCTAACACAAATGTAGCCATTCACACCATCTGATATGTGCTCTCGTTTGCTGGAATGGTGTGGAATAAGCACTGCATGGATTTTATATTTGAGCCGGAGCAAAACAGGTCTAACATTGTAAACTCTACCCAATCGGACTTCCAATCCAAATGTGTTTATGCTTATTTATGATGCATTTCTAGGAATGAATCTTTCGTTGAAAAGTTAGAGCAATAATGGATCAAACCATAAAAGGACAAAACTGGAGGGCTGTTATGCCAAACCTCACTCAAAGCCGCTGTATCAATAATTCAGAATAATATCTGTTCATTATCAAATATGGATTTTTTGAGTTTATTCCAGCTCCAGTATTTAGATGGCAGCCATTAATGATAGTGCTTTATCCATGTCATGCTTTCAGAGTCATCTCATCTCAGTGCTAAGATGACTACCAATGACTAATGGGACTAATACACAAAACAAAAACAAAAAAAACTTTATATCTATAAATTCTACATAAAAAAACGTTAAGATCTAGCATATTTATACAATCATTTTAACTGTCACACAGGAAATGTAGTGGGCAGAGGACATGGGAATTGGGAGGGACTTTTAAAAGGGAATTAATAGACATGAGACAAGTGATTCTACAGGTTACATGGCAAGTGTGTTCAAGAAAACACTGGATGCATCTACATGGACAGAATGAATGGACTAATATATCAGATGTGGTTTTTATTCCTCCCTGGACCAATCATATCCACTCTCACAGCTGGTCCAATGGTTCAGGATGATGGATGTAGCCTTACCGATTCAATGGGCTTGTCCAGGGACGCCTGCTCCAGCTCCAGCTGGCCCTCTTCATACTGGTCAAAGTGATTTCCACCCTGAGGGACACATCACAAGCTTATTTTAGAATCAAAACAGGGAGATAGTCTGGTTTGATTGGCAGGTCAACAAACACAAAATCTGGACCTATTTTGATGACTGATGCATCACTTATCAATGATTTTTCAAGCAAGACAATCAGTTTTATATATATGAAGATAAAATGAACATTATATCATTACATATACCGAATATGTAGAGAAATATCCTGATAAAATCCAGCATAGCTGCTAAGCTCCAAAAGGTACATACAGCAGATATACAATACTAGGGATGGGCATAATTAATCGACGATCGATTATTGATCACTAAGAATTTCGACGATGACATTCTTTTTTCATCTGCGATAAACTGGATTTCGTTATGTGGCAGGAGGTCGGAATATCCGAGTTGCCCTGAACGCAGCACAGTGAGGATGTTAGCAGCTGGAGGAAGAAGCCCGGAGCTAGCTCGGCTGCTCGGCTTAATGTCTGCACATGGACCCTCAGTCCACTGGGAAGGGAACCCGGACAGACCCGGGCCTGGGTGAGGGGTTCCGGGAGTGAGGACGTGACAACAACCAGACTGAGACGTCGAGAACCGTCAAATCCAGCTAGCTCCCAGCGGCTAGCTGCTGCTCTCTCATAAGAGCTTGAGAGTACAGCAGCGCATATTTTCAAGTTTAACTGACACAAGAGTTGTCCATCTTGTAATAAAGATCTCAATGAGGAAACACGCTGTGTTTTTTCTATTTTCACTGCATTTTAATATAGCCTATAAATAGTGAATTTTAATATAAAAAAACGAATGATTAATCGAAAATCGATCATTACTTCTCCCGACGATTGATTAAGACAATTTAATCGAATGCCCATCCCGATACAATACTCTTACTGGAACCATGTGTCCCCTTCTTGCTTATTACCTTTTATTCAGTTTTCCTGTAATTCTAATTTTAAAAAGGTGTATAATTATATTATAAATAAAAAATTTATCTGGGAGAGTTTTGGTTTCTTCACAGACACAACCGTAAATGTACTTGACATGTTTGTTTTTCAGTTACTTTATTTCTTGGCAAATTTATTCTGGCAGTGACAGCAGAGGAGGAAGACTTCCCCGGGCTGTATGGAGTCTGAATCGGAAGCACAACTTTACTTGTAGTAACTGAGCCTTTATGGTTAAATCTGTGCCCTGGGTGGGATACAGAGTGAGTAATGGGCTTGCTCCCCTGACTAAAAGAAGTGTGTTTATAGAGCTGTTTCTGCTCTGAGACAGATGGCTTCCTCTCTAATGCACTGAAGGAGACATGAAGGTCATGTATGCAAGTCTGGTTTTCTCCTGACATTCACACAAGCACAAAAACATAAGTTACAAAAAACATCTGTGCTGTTTTATTACTATTATTAAATTACTGCTTGTGGCTACTGGCCATCACACAAGTGTAGGCAGCCTAATTTAATGTAAGAATCATTATGACATATGGAGCTGTATTTATGTTTCATTAAGGGATGGAACATGCAGCTTAAAATTATAGAAAAGACAATGCGTATAAGGGCATGGCCATGCAGTAGGCTTTACCCGCCACAGTCTCTTGGGAAACTGGCTTTGCAGAGATAAGCAAATGCTCAAATCAGCTCACAAAAATGATGTGATTTGATGCCAAACTGGCCATCATTAATTCAAATGAAACAGGACCCTGCGTCAGTATGACTCAAGCCAGGGATTAGAAGAGTAGAAGATTCTGGGGTAGAGCAAAGAATTTATTTATGAACAAATCGATGGCTCCCTGCTCTCCTCCTCCCTTCCCATGTGTCCTCCTTCTGGCTTTCTGCTTAGACCACTAAATGTGCTATCAGCCCAGTCCCCCTCACAATGACTTCTTATTCTCTCTGCTGCTCGCCTCCTCATCTCCCCGACTCTGGTAAAGAAACACCACATCTAGGCTGCATAAAAAGTGTCTCCCCTCTGACCTCTCCTGGGCATTAACAGTCAATTTTCACTTGTGCTACGACAGGAAAGTGGATGCTCCATTCCACCCCACATTAGGAAATGAGAGAGCCACTGCTGGCCAACTGTTCGTTGCTCCTAAATTGCCTCTTGTGTGTCTGCAGCTCAAGATTAGCCACATGCTAAAGCTCCAACAACAATGTAAATCAACAGAGTTGTCGGATTGGTTGTGCAATGGATATTAGGTAGACCATCTGTGGGAGTTTCCCACGCCTTGTTGCTTGGCAGCTAGCTTGAGTCCATGGAGTCAAGAGAGCACTTTCTGAATACTGAGCATATGAACGCCTTCACATCAGATCTCACAGAGCTTCACTGTGCTGGAGCTGCCTTCAACAGTCTCATTCAGACCACACAGCAATTCCCCTCTCTGACAAAACAGCAGATTACTGAGTTCTAACTGGATATCAACACAGTGGGCGTAGAGGAAAAAACAACTACACAAACCGCTCCTTATACACATTTCTAAGCTTGTCATCAGTTTCTCAGCATGTCTGATAAGTTGACTATCTTAACCAACAGCTAGGGTAATAGTTCTACAAATATAGGAAATGTAATATATTTTCAGTACAAATTTAAACTACACTGCTATCTGTGAAACAAATGTTCAAACCCGACCAGAGCTTCACTTTCTTTGTTCAGAAACACTTCCCATATTATAAGTGGTGGCATAAATTATAGAAGTTGGTGTCATTATCAAAATAGGGGAACAGAAAAACAGAAGGTGACAGACATTCCTATCTGTGTTCTTTATTCAAATAAGTCATCTGAGCCCTTAGTATGACCCAGCGCCACTGTTCATACAACATAGCTCCATTTTGTGCACAGATCACTGGGAAAAAAGCAGTCATTCAGGGCCATTAAAGTTCCTGGGGTTCAAGTTTGTGTATTGGCATTAAATCCACTCGACGGAAATGTCACTGAGCAAGACAATAAATCACAAATACAGACATGGATGGTAAAACTCTTACACAACGTGACTCACTTATGCTGCCAGATGGAGTGTTAGCTAATAACGTGGGAAGCTCCAACAAATTCAAATCCCAAAAATTGAAATCCTGTCAGGTGGATGAATAAAACAAATATTGCTGTTGCCAGTTATACATGGCTGTTTCAAAACATCATATGTATGATTTAGAAATTATTCAGATTAAAACATAAAAATGACCCAATAATCAATTTCAAATAGGGTTTTTGGTTTATTTTGTCATCTAATCAGTAGTGTTGTTTTTTGCTTTTACTGGGTGTGGTCTCAGTTGACAGATAAGAGTGGTAGAGCTCATAGCGGGGATCGTTAAATTCAACTCTGGCACTCATATTGTAAATATATAACCGTAAATAATGTGTTTTGCCAAAAATAGTGTAATGAATTTGCAATAGTGACATATTTATTGAAAGAGCTAGCAAAATAAGTATACTGTGTTAGCATCCTACATCATGAAGTCTTTGTTGTATCCACTGGATAGTACTTTTAAAAGGCATATGGTCTATATCCAAGTCTGTCCTAAAACAACATAAAGATGAACATGTGTACTGAAAAAGCCATTTGTAACTTATATCATTCTTCTTGTTCATTGTGGCCATCAAGAGGCCCTTGCCAATATTTTATTGTTAACAATGATGGGGGACAAAAATCAACCAAATTTTAAAGTTAATGAGTAGCAACTATACAGCACCAGTTTAACTCAAAAAAACTCAAGAGGATATCTTCCAGGGTTCATCCTTTCAGAATAAATCCCCCTCTTTGTGTTACTGTCAGTGCTCCGCAGCTCTGCAGCTCAACAGTGAAACACTGTCCAGGGAATCAAATAGGGCTGAGAAACAAACGTTACTTTGCAAGATATCCACTTGATTTGATTAACTCAGCCTGCTGAAGCCGTATATCAGCTTCACATTGAGTCTGCACTACATTTTCCACAGAGCTGCAATGGCGGATTCTGTTTTCTCATACCCTTAAAGGTACATTCAAAAGAGCCAGCGTGACAGGTGGAATGGTAATAGGAGGGTGTCAATTATTAATCATTTTCTTTGTCAATCAATCCGCCGATCATTATCACGATCAATAGTTATTCATAAGGTGCTACATGGTGCGTCATGACAGTAAAACCTTCCCACAGTTTAGGTTGACATCTTCAAATGTCCTGTTTGCTATGACAAACAGTCCAACATCCAGAGATGTTATCATGTAGGACAAACACTTAAATGGAATCCAGTGAAACACTTTTTAGAAAAGAACATTTTCATTTCATGATCAAAATATTCCAGTTCGATTATCGCTGAATCAACCATCACAGCTTTAGATCAGAGCAGCTAAAACCCTTTCAGGGCTTATTCTGCACTTGACTACTGTTTTGAGGCTTAAAAATTACAAACCTATCATTTCACATGCATCATAGAAAAAAAACAATGAAGGCTTATTAAATCATAAGCGAAACAACAGAGAGAGCAAACGAAAAACAAGTTTGACACCAATAGAGAGAACAAACAGCATTGTGTATGACGAAGAACATGTTTGGATATCTGAATTACATTTTCTCAAATGTCCTTTATATCTATTAACCCAGATATTAGACGTACTATGATATCATACCACCACATAGAATGACAACAATAAGCTAACTGGGTCCATTTAAACGTGCTAACTAGACGTAGTGGCTGTGCCCCAGTTGTCAACATGATACAGCCGTTTCTGGCTAGCACTGCAATCACCCAACATGCAGTCAAGTTAGCTACCTGCTAGCTAGCTATCCATCGTTAGCATATGTCGATAAATAACCAGGCTTCCCAAGGTCACTAACAAGCAAATAAGTCTCAGGGGTGTATTTTAATGTCGCATGGATGTGCGGGTTAACGTGGACTGACGTGATGGTTAATAACCCGCGGTGTGAGCGAAATGAACCACGCAGCGGAGACGTGAGGGCAGTTAAATTCAGCAGAGCCGCAGCGCACTTGCGTTAGCCTCGTTAGCTTGCAGGTGCTAGCGAGCGACATCCACACCGAATTACACGACGGCGTTTGAGGTCACGCCTGAGTCCGTGTGAAGAAACACCCGCACGCGCCGAGGAGCCGTGTACATGCTCGACGTTGCACCGCACATTACCTGGAAATCACGCTGTTCGTTGAACCTAGAAAATCTGTCGGCCATTTTCTGAACACAGCAGCTTCTCCGCTGCCTGCTCCCGTCCGCGTCCTACACACCAGCTCTGTGGCGGTGGTGGTGGTGATGAAGATGATGATGATGATGATGATGCTGCTGCGCACTTCACAACCGATTCACTCAACTGACTTCTCCCTAAACCGTCTCCAGCAGGATGTTACGGTGTCACCTGTGGGAATTCAGCTAAGACATATCAATGCGTTCATGGCTGTGGTTGACATTACCAGAGGCAAGTGTCCTGTGGTCCCTGACACAAAGGGGCCCGCAGAGGTGCCTTGATAAATTACAGATTTAATATAGATACCTGCCCAAATTTAAGTAACGTGTCAGCAAATGTATTATTCCTGCACTATTACGTACATTTGTCCTCCAAGTTTAATGCTATTATTTACGCTTGTAATGCTTTTTTTCATCATAGGAGAACTATAATGCTATTATCAACCCATTGTTCGTTATTTATAGGTTTGGTAAAGACTGGTTGTTTGGAGTTTAATATATATAATGTAAGAAGATAGTGCAAAGCCGCATCACTATTCCCTGAAGCTCATGTTCCAATACTCATATCAATATGTCTTTGCTTTAGAAATGACTTAATAATTGGCAATTAACTCTGACTCTGATTCATCAACTAAAGTTAGCAATTCAATTTAACATGTTGGGTTGCTGTCAGGAACATTTACATTTTGGTTTGTTTTCTCCCTTTAACAACAAACCTGTACTGATATTTTCTAAATGGGTTGTAATGTACCTCAAAACATGAGCCACATTTTACCTTTTAGTCTGCCTGAAGGATCACGCTATTAGTAAGTGATGATATAACTACAAGCTAATGACTCCCTTCCGAATCAGAATCAGTTATAGATGTATAAGTAACATTCCTGATGTAGAACACTAACGTGACAATCTATCCACAACATTTTCACACCTTCTAAAAAAATATATACCCTAACTCTTAAAAAGGTTTCACTCTTATGATTACCCTGTAACATAATGCATTATTGTGACCACTATTAGGATGATAGATTTGTGTAAGGGTTCAATCCAATTTCCAGACTAACATTTTTTTTTACTTTCATATTTTGTATTCCCATCAAATGCCTTGAATACGTTTTGCCATTAAATCTCCCCAGCTGCTTGTTCTGTTTAAAAAAAATATGGCCATGGTTTGCCTCCAGAATCTTTTGGCCTTTCTTCACACAAGTGTCACAACAAGAAGATACCCAGGGATGTTTCTTGTTTTTGAAAAAGAGGATATTACCAGATCATCAATATCCTTTTTGGCACATGACACAGACACAGAACTTCCAGCATGTCTCTGGATAAAGCTGCAAGCAATTTACCGTTTTTCCATGTTGACAAAAACAACAGGGATCTACTTGAGTCTAGGATTCACCACTGTTCATTAAGTTATAATCAAGTAAATAAACCAGGTGGTTTAAAACAATTGTCATTGTGACATATATTCAGCATTGAATAATTGATTTTATCATGAAAAGCATTGTACTTTTACCAAAAAATGCTCCACTGCTAGGTGCAAAGCTAGGGTAGACATTTACAAGATTGATGTATATGAGAGAAACCATGCTGATTAGAAATATTAAAATTGAATACAGATCATCTTTATCACATTGGAGAGGCGGTGGTCTAGTGGCAGAAACTTGGACTATGGGCATAGAAGGTCTCTGGTTCGTCTCTGGTTCGTCTCTGGTTCGACTCCACGGAGAGACAACAAAAAGACGAACCTGGATTGATCTGTCCAAAAATCCCCCTACCCTGTCTAGTGCCTCTAAGCAAGGCACGTTACTCCCCCAACATCTGCTCCCTGGGCGCCGTACATGGTCGCTCACTGCTCTGTGTGATAAATTTCCTTACCTGCATGAGTGTGCCTTTGCATATCTGTGCATGTGTTTGGGAGTAATAAATGCATCTTAATCTTAATCATGACATTAGATTGCACATCAGATGGATAAAATAGTAAATGAAAATCTAAGAAATAATGTCCATAGTTTATGACTCCATCTTGTGGCACTTTTGTGTCAATACAAGTAACCCTATTCAGATTGGGTATGTTCCATAGAATGGTAAAACTTTTGCACAGTCTTACTTCAAAAAATTTTATTTACTATTGGAAACAGGAATATGCATAATTTGATAAGTTTATCATCATTTTGTAATATCTATATCTAATTTTTTGGGGTTTATATTTAGCTATGGTCCTTGTTAGGTTGCATTTTAACAAGCTACTTCATATGTTTTTTATGTGTGTCATTAATTGACACCCTGAAACCTCGGATGAATAGGCCATCATTATGGATAACTTTGAGACAGCCACCATAAATTATGTTCCTCATCCATATATAAAATAATCACCCTCTTTAATAATCAATTGACTGCTCAGTGTAGCTATAGAAATTCAGAAAACAGTGAAAAAAGCCAATCACTATTCCCTGAAGCCCAATTTAACATTCACTAATCGTTTAAATTTGTCTGACCTACAGTCTAAAACCCATTGGGAACTGTCATGGGAAAATGGAAGAAAGTCATTTTCACATTTGAATACCAGCAAATGTCTGGCATTTCTTTTTGCTTTAATTATTGAAAGATGGCAAACAATTAATCGTTAAACATAATTATCGGCCTCGTTTAATCAAGAAGGCTCTTTTCATCAACTATGGACTTGTTGTTTTTTTTAATTTCCAGGGGATTTAATGTAACCAGCTTTTTTATTTCTTTTAATTACATTTTAATTTAATCATATTATTATTATTAAAACTATTTATACACCTTATATATCATGTATACCATATATTGTTGTAAAATGTATACTTTTATAAAAAACAAACAGACATTTAAATAAATAAATCGCCACTTCCTGCTTTCTTCTCCAGGAAGTTTTACAAATATTACAAATAGGCGCTTACAGGAAGTATTGAGGATTCTGCCTCAAAATAAAAGCACAACTGCCACTTCCCAAATAAATTTAGATAACATCACTTAGACTCCGATTAGCAGTTAAAATATGTTGAAGTCTTTCATCGTTTCATCCTATTTGATACGTGCGTATTTAAGGGATCAATATCGTTATTTTGAAATTCACCGGAAGCCCTTCTCGTGGCCAGCTAGATCAGACTGGGCAATCGCCATCGGCCGACGCCTTCCCTCAGAACTGGAAGCTCGGTGAGTACAAAACAAGCATAAAACATCAAATTAAGTCGTTGAACCGAGCGATCTGATTTCAGACTCGAATACTCTATCTCTACACATCTATTTCTTCTTTTTAAATATTTGACTTGTGAACGAGGAAGCAGAAACATCTCGGGCGACGCTTTGCGTGGAATGGCGGAAAAGTGTCGAGGGGGGGAAGTTCAGACCTCAGTGCTCTGACAGTACAGTCAAGAAGAAGTAAACACGCGACTGGAGAGCGCAGCTTTATTTGTTCGGTTGTTGCACATAAAATCGTCAGTAGTGAGGTTCTGAGAGTCAGGCTGCTGTTACTGTAAATCTGGATATGGCTGGATGTACAGGTCACCATTACAAAACTGCACGTACGCCTCTTGAATCCAGATGTCTCTGATTAAAACAACTGTTGTGCTCCTGCTTGTAGTTTCCTCAGTCGTGCTTTTGTTCTTACAAAGAATCCATATGATAGGATCTAGTTACATTAACCTTGAGGACAAAGTATCAGGCCTATCATAATCTAAAATAAAGTTTGCAAACAACCAGGATGCACATTAAATACATAAGAAAAAACGAGTGGAAAAAGTTTTGATTCATTACAAATTCAAGTTTAAGTTACTAACTGGACCCAGGCGTTTCCACAAGAGCAGTTATTATGTCATCGTCTGCTTAATGTCACGTTGTTATCAGTTATTAACTCCTTAATTAAGCCATTATAAGCTCACGTCAGATGTAATTGTTTACAACAGGTTTATCATTGAAAGCGAGTTCTGCTGCTTCTTTGCATGGCACATACAGCACATACCAGACCTGTGTTGGCCCAGAGTCAAACTCCTGGTCTGCATTTACAGTTAAGCAGGTCTGGCCTGGGTCCATTCTTCATAGAGAAACATGTGGTGTCCTGTTAGTGCAGACGTCTTATTCCCCTTTCAGCTGCAAAAAGTATACGTATGCTCTCATGTGTATGTGTGTGTGTGTGTGTGTGTGTTTGTTGAAAATGAAGGTGGAAATGCATGTTTATATGAATACTACAAATTATGTATGGTTTATTTGGGGTGGCATCGGCAACCTTATTTTCATCATACCATTATCATATTGGTTTCTGGATTCATTACGTCACCCTTTTGTCTATTTATTGTCAAAAAGCAATAAAAGCTGAAAGGAATCCCAGAGTTTCGGGTTGTCACACCTTCCAGACTGATGCGATGGACTGCTTATCTCTACTTCCTCCTGCTACTTGGATATGAAAACTGCCATCTTGCACATTCAGAGCCAGAGTCTGCGCAGTACTGTTGAAGGAAGGTGCCGCTGTAATGAGGTCCCGCAAATACAGGGCTCGACCAATCACGAGTCAGGCTCAGCTGTCAATCATAATGTTTCACCTTTCTTTTATAGCATCAAGTAACAAATTAAAACCAGTCTTGCCAGAAGCATGGGCTCCTGAACATGTATCAGTGTGATAAGATCCAACTAAACTGACAGCAACCATCTTGCTCATGTCCCACTCACTAACATGGAGGAGGTGAGATTTAAGTCCTTTATTGCAGCCTTCCGACTTTGTTTGTAAAGCACTTTATTACAAGCACATGTAATAGTTTACAGAATACAAGCAATAAAAACAGTATCCCCACCCCTCCGCCCCCCTCAATACATGCAGAGAGCAAAACATTATTAACCGGAAATGAGGAAACACCAGGGTAAATCTCATAATTGAGATGAGGAAACACCAAAAGCAGGCATGCAAATGAAGATAAAATAACGAAATGCCTAAAGAGAAGTGAAAAGGAGAAAATACCATTGTAGTAAACATTGACGAGGAAAAGGGAAGTTAATGCAAGCAGACAGTTATGACTGAATAGCACAAAGGGCACTTGAAGCTGTACATGCAAAGTGTGCATGTTTCCAAAACTCACTAGACGTGTCCCGGGAGATGCATATTAGAACATTTCTTGAGAGGCAGCCAGTGTTTTTGCTCAAGGAATGCTCGGCTTTTGTGTGTCAACTTCAGGTTCTGTCCCTTTTCACTTCTCTTACTAAAGGCTTTGGAATTTTATTAAACTGTGTGGGTGTACAGCAGGAGTTGGCTCATTATGGCCACTGACTGCATGTGGCGGTAAACTCAGAACTTCTCAGGAAAACTAGATCATTATTCATAAGTCCTGATTGTATTCGAGGCTCAATGTTATTGGGTGTTTACTCTCAGTTGCCAGGTAATAATTGGCTGTGCCTATGCAAAAGCCATAACTTTCATCCCTTATCTCTGTGAAGCTCGTGGTATTTGGTTTTTGTTGTCACTGTCAGAGTGGCGTTGGTTCATCTTGGTTTCACATTTTAAGGCGTTAGTTGGTAGTCATGTTCTATTGGTTTGTACTCGACTGTCAGAAAAGGATATACTAGTTTGATTATTTTATTATCTGTCTGTCAAACTTTCACTGGTTACAGTTTCTCAAGGGATAAACTGTAAACGCAGCATTTGTCAGTTTGGGTTGTTGGTTGGTGAAAATGTGCAATTTGTAGATATTATCCTGGCTTTAGTGAATGTATTTGTTGATATTTTATAGACCAAACTTGGACAACATCTAACTTTTTTAGTTTTTGAATCTAACCTTTATTTTCCAACTTAATCATTTGATGAGCAAAAAAACAATACCTCACATTTTTCCAGTATCTTTGGTAATTTACCAATAGTCCAAAACACAAAGATAGGTAATGTACTGTCATAGTAGAAAACTTAGGCTTAAACCTAAAAAAAAACACTTCAATGTGACATGAAAATCATCCTAGATGAGTCAATCAATTTATCAAGAGATGTTTTCAGGTGTTTATCACTATTTTAAAATGCTGATGGATTGTGATCAGCCATGGTGACTGCTGCTAATTTCTACTTCTCATGTTGATTCAAAATCGCTGCTGCTGGAAATATGAAACACGATATGATCAAGACTTTTTTTCCCCTCAAAGCTCTGTCAACTTTTAGAATCAGTCTGTGCCTAATAGGAGAAGCATTATCAAATCCTAACCGGCTGTGACATTGTCTGCAGTGTAACATTGACATTGTTGCTATGACAATAAACATCTTGCTTATCACAAAGGAAGCAGTGAGCAACTTGTTTTTTATCTTTCTCGGTCATGGCTTATAGCAGAGCCTGTCGTGAGGCATTCAGAGGTTCCATTTCTGTAGCAGTTTCAGGTTTTGCTGCAGAACATCAAAGCAAGTGAGACTGTTTCAGAAAGCTTCAAACACTTTCACCAAAGTCTCATGGTGGCAAATCTTCCATGAGAAGAACGTCATAACATCAGATATCACATTTTTTTGGACATATAAGTGGGTAGTTAGCGGTTTCATGGAAACTCTGTATTGTTGTTGTTAGTTTTGGTAACATGACATAGTGGCTGCTGTGCATTTGTCTGACATGTGATTAGCCGCACGCTCTTTAGCATGTCAGAGCCACAGACCGTACGAAAACAAGGACAACTTGGTGGCTGGCTGCAGTAGAGGTCCTTAATGGGACACTGACCAATTTAAACAGTTAAAGTTCACATCAAATATATTTGCTCAAAAATGGTTTCTATCCTGCTAGGTATTTGTTATCACAACTAAAGTGTTAAGTTTGGTTTTAATTAGTTATTTGAGGCTATCAAAACTGGGTGAAATGTCCTGATTGACAGTTGAGACTGATTCAGTACTGGTTGAGCGTATGTTCCAACTCTGGCTCCAAATGACAGCGTTTATATCTGGGATATTTGAGTTTTTTCTAGATAGTATGAGGGAGTGGATTGTCCAATCTTTATAAACAGTCTATGGTCAGAACCAATAGAAGGTCACCAAAATCCTAATGTTTCATTGAGTGTTGTGGGGTTGTGCACAGGAAATCCCTACTTGCTGTCTTTAGTAAGAATATACACAGAATAATGTGAAAATCATTTCGGAGTTTTGGTTTAATAAGAGCTTTATAATCAATTATTCACTTTAAATTTGACCTAGAGCCGATGCTGTGATGATCATGTCCATCGGATCTTCTAAACGTAAAAACATTAACACTATCTTAATGGGCGCGGGCCGCCGAAAGCTGACATTCAGGTTTTTTCACATTGCTCAGTTCACAGCAATCATCAAAAACAACCACCACATGCTATCCTTTTAATCTATTCTGAGGGAAGAGCTAGTGAGCCTGCCCTGGTGGAGGGACGGGAGGGAGGGGGGGAATATGGGGAAGTGGAGATGCATTTCCCATAAGTCATTGTCAGCCGGCTCCTCCCCCTTGTGTTGGCTGTCAGCCAGCATCACACAGCACAGAGAGCTGAGTTACAAGGACAGAGCCAAACGGTTGCTGGGAATCACACCATGAACGACGACGAAGACAAATAGAGCACCTAGTTTTGCTCATGTAGATGACAGGTTGCTCAGAGAGAGAGGAGAGAGGATCGCGGCTCAGACTGGCATCGGGCGGTACGTCCACACGCAGCTCGGCCTCACACACACGTGTCCACAGAGCTGTTTTTGTGTTTATTGCACAGGATCTTCTCTATTTCCTTTCCACGTAATTTCACTGGGGTGTGGTGTCAAACCGTACTTTCACAGCACCAATGCAGCGTCTTCAGAAGGAAGTTGAAATTGCTGGGCTCTAGATAATCTTGCAGTGCATTATGAGGTCGGCACACAAGTTAATGACGCTACGAAACTTAGACACTTAGATGAAATTGGACAGCGTGATGTTAGAACCAGGGTCATTTGCTTAAGGAGCCAAGCGATTGCTTTATGGAAGATGTCAGGATTCATCCCCGTATGACCTCTGTAAAGAACTTTTTTTTTTTAATGTGCAGAAAGAGTCAAATGCTCTCCGTTTGTGCCTTTCACACAGTATTTAATGCTTTACAGCAGTGTTGAGATGCAATCAGTGTGTCTGAGTGTGTTGATTTCACACTGATTCTTTGTTGATTATAACTTCAAAGGCAGGTAATAATGCAGATTTCTATTGGAAATTCAATGTGGCCGTGGCTAACATGCAGCCTTTTACTTCTTCCTTCTGAAAGAGAGTAGGTGCCTTCGACATTTGGGTTGCAACTGTCAAAACAAGGCCAGGGTTTGAGTTTCCTGTCTCATATGCTCACTGCAACACTTTCAAAGTTTCAGTTCATTTCAGTGTGAAGATCGAGTGATCATCATGCTCCTGCACTGACAGGGTCCAGCTGAATGTATTCATTGAAAAAAAAGAGCTGTTAAACAGCAGATTTATATGTATTCAGCAGCCACAGTACAAGTCATTGTTGCATATTTCTGTTCTTCCCAGAAGAGTAAAGATCTTGTGTGTTGAGCCTTTTGGTGCCTCTTCGAAATGAAAAAAGACACACTAAGAACTAAATTTAGAATCCAATAAAAGCAGGAAGACAAATTCAATTTAGTGGAGCTTTTATTTATATTTAGGTCACTCAGTTGCTCTCTTCTAGGCTCTACTATACTACTTACAGGAATAAGTCATTTATGTTTCACTATTGAGAACAGGCAGAGAAAATGTGATACAGACAAATCAATTGGAAGTGCACTTTTTGGAGCAGAAAAATGCCCTTTCTTTTCATTACAAATGGAAAAATATCACAAACTCGTGTCTGCAGTCATTAGTTGATCAATCGATTCAATAATGCATTAGATATCAATAAAATAACAAAGATGCTGGTTTCAGCTTTTCTGGTAATTTTCTTGTCGTTATATGATAACAAACTCAGGCATTTGTCTAATCAAACACAATATATCTTCACTTAAAGGGGCCAGATTGTGTAACATACATTTTCTGGGCTTTTACTAGCTGTAATTACTTGAAGGGGTCAGTAAAGACCCTCAAAGTATGAAAACAGTCACTCTGCAGACTTTTACGCTCAGTCCATTTTAAGAAATATGTTGTCGAAACGTCTTGTTTCGTGCTTCCTCCCCCGTATGAGGTCATTCAAGGTCGCACTCGTCTCTCAGCCCCACCCAGCCAAATCTAGTCCAGCCTCCGAACCTACCACCACGCCACACCAAACTTGACACTAAAGGCCGAATTACAGTACGGAGTTTATTGAAACTCCGTACTGTAACTCGGGACGTTACTCCTACATTGACTACAAAACTTGTACAAACATGCAACAACGTGACTTTCAGCTGGGTTTGCCAGAGAGATCGCCAATGCGCCAGAATGAGACCGGCGATAGGCCTGGTCACGTGTCACTCAAAGCGCAGTCAGACAATCAGAGGAGGGCCTCAAGAGGCAGGTGAAAACAGCCTGTTCTGTCTGCAACTCCAGAGAGAGGCAGCAGAGCGGACATGGTAATACACATTGCAGCAGTTTTGTTTAATTAAATCCACTGATTTATCGTTTTAGGGTACCAATACCTCAAATTGAATCCCATAAGGGTGTAAAATAGGTTTATTCTAATAGAGGCAGTATATTTGTGTTGATGGAAAAAAGGCACCAAAGTTTCATAAAAGTACCACTCAAAGGTTGTAAGGATATACGATCAGTTATAGTAATTATTTATTGTTTGAGGTCTCTATATATCCGTTAATAATCAAAAAAAAATTGTGGGGAAAGCCCTCACTCACAAGTTGCGTTCGATCTCTTCACTTTCCAGATCCAGCAGATGAAATGGCGGTGAGGCAGAGGATTTTCAACTCGACGGCGCCGTTCTCCGGGTCCCCCCAAGCCGAGCTGAAGGGGTCTTACCCATCATGCTCAGCGGCTGACCAGGAGACCGAGGAGGAGGAAGAGGACGGGAAGGACAGCAAAATGGACTATACTTTACTAAATAAAATCGCAATGCTTGGAACTGCAGAGCAAGTGGGCGAAATGCCATTGAAGACCTCAACCTTCATTGCACAGGCTGAATGTAAATATATATGTTTATTTAATTAATATAACACATCAAATAACTGTGCCTGGACAGGATTTAACATCGGCTCTCCGCTCTCCTCAGGTGAAACCCAGGACTCACAGGAGTTTATCCCATCTTGCACACGCTTTGTTCCCTCCCCCAACCTCTACTTCAGGTATGACGTCACATTGACAGCACTGCCACTTATTCAATAAGTCATTAATCAATGCCGCGTGTAGGATTCATATTTTTCCTTTTTTGTTTGCATCAGTCTTTCCTCAGACCACAACAATGTGGCATGCCCAACAACAGCCTCCGTGCAGGAGCCGGGCAGCTCCTCAGAACAATTCAAATCCAGGAAAAAGACCAGGAAGAGACAGAAGCGTAAGGTGAAGAAAAGAGAGTCGGAGAAGAACAAGAAGCAGCTACGCAGACAGCGAACGCATTCCGGAGTCCCCGAACAGGAGAGTGGAAGTTCTCTGTTCCAGATTCGGGTGAGAACTTTGGTGGCTATTCACATCTTGTTGAGAAAACGTATCGTACTTTTGTTTCTTTGTGAATCCTCTTCAAAGATTAATGGAAACATTCTTTGGCAGTCTGAGGCTCGACCTGCAGACATGCCCATACAAACATTAGCTTACCTGTGAGGTGGATCACTGACCAAATTCACATGACAATATGAAGAGCATGTAGTATCATGGTTTTTGTTTGTCTCCTGTAGGAAGAGTCGTCTCTTGGAGATAGAAGCAGCCTCAGTGGCTCCTGCTGCAGCAGCGTTGAACGCTCAGTGGAGCAGGACAGAGGGCCTCCTCTCTACAGCCCACAGATTTACAACCCGGGCAACTCCGGCTGCTCTCCTCTGAACTGGAGGCCCCAGGTGTGCAGCTCCCTCTCCAGTCTCCGTTCCTTCGGGCAGGACTCTGACTCCCTCAGCAGCTGCGGAGACTGCTCGCTGGCCCTCGCTGGCCTCAGGGGCAGCGTCAGTCAGGGGGACCCATGCTACGCTGGGCCGTTTTTCAAAGCTGTGGAGAGGGAAGCGAGAGAAGAAGAAGACGAGTTCTCTGGAGCCGATTCCATCGGCAACGAGGGAATAATCTTTTATAATGATGTACGTTGTGCTTTACTTCAGTTGACAGCCGGTTTTCTGCCTGTTAAAAATGTAGCTCACCAAAACTGATTTGTTTTTCCTCTTCCCCTGATAGAAAATTCAGCCTGTTGACTCCGAGTACAAGGAGGGGAGGGAGTTTGTCCTCACACATTTTATCAAGGAAGGCTCCTATGGTGAAGTTCACGGTGCTCGAGACGTCAACACAGGCTTCAGATTTGCTGTGAAAAAGGTAAAACAGAGCATAATCTTCTTTTAATTTTTTTTCCTATTTTCTGTGAGTGATTAATCGTTTGTTCCATCGGTGTCTCACAGATCACCTTGGAGAGGTTCAGCAGTGAGGAGGTCGGTGCGTGGAGTGCCCTCAGATCTCCTCGTGTGGTGGAGCTCTTCGGAGTGATCAGGGAGGGGACAAATGTTGTCCTCTTCATGGACCACAAATCTGGTAAACATCTCTTCCCTTTTAATGACATGACACATTCTGACTTACCGCTGCTCCTAAGATAGAAATGAAAATATTAGAATCAGAATTAATAATGGTGATAATAATAATAAACCTTATCTATATAGTTATTTTCAATAACCAGGTTAACAAAGACTTCACAGGAAAAAAAAAAAAATATACATAGAAAAATTATAAATTGAAACATGTTAATCCGGGAGACAATAGACAAAACATGTAATTGAAAGTAAAAAAAAGTTTTTTGTCTGATTGACAAACAAAGGTTGTGGAGTCCTCACTGTAAAAGCCTGTCACAATTCTTGCACTAGTTATAGTAAATGTAAAAACCACAGGCTGTTCTTGTAAGAACCCTAACTGCTGTGTTTTGAGTATAGAAAAAAGTTAAGCGTAAAAGCATGTGCACCAGGTGCAGCGTGAGGAGTCCAAGTGTCTAAGAAATACGGATGAGATTGATGTCAAGGAAGTGGGTGGTTCTGGGAGGCTTGAAATGTTGAGCCTCCTTGAAGCCAAATCACACCAAACGTCTGTAACGGGAGACTCCTGCTTGATAAACAACCTCATACTTTTTTTCCCCTTTGTCAACAAAGTCAGTCTCTGGCTGAAACTCTTCTCCATGGGTCATGCTAGCAGGAGGAAGAGTTGAATCGGATGCTGTGTATTGGGAAATATTAACAACAACTTGCCTTTGTCTTGCTCTGACCTTATCTGTGGCTCCAGGCTCTCTGGGCCAGCTGATCGCAGAGCGTGGCCGGCTGCCAGAGGATTTAAGTCTCCACTACCACTCACAAGTCTTAACAGCACTGGAGTACTTGGTGAAGAAAAAAGTGGTGCACCTCGACATTAAAGGTATGTTGTATGTACAAATGCATATAAATGTTCACGTATCATCAGACAAACATAAATAGTGATGCCATAGTGAAACTCAGTAGAGCGCTTACCTCTGCCAGGGCCCAACAGTCCCCTTAAATGGAATTAAGCTGCATCAAACTTAACACATTCATTATTTCCCAAATATGCCAGATTTTTTTTCTTCCATCAAGATCCATGAAGTCTTCCCTGGGAAATCAGTGAAATGTTGAAATACACTTTATCTCTTTAACTCACAATGTTAAAGAAAAATAATCCTGGACCTAATCTGCATCCACTACCAAATTTTAATGGGTTGCCTCAATTTCCACATCCATGTGTGGAAAACTGTTCACTTGTTTTTGTGTTATCCTCATTACAAACAAACAAACAGACAGAGGAGAAAACATAACCCCCTTGACTGGGAAATTATGATTAGATCCTTTGAAGGTTTATTTTATACATCTACATTTTCCCTTAATACGTGGGGAAACTAAATCTGTATCTCTTTATTGTCTCCATAATAACATAACCATGACTTTAAGACATTACCACTAAAGTAACAACAATGATTAAACAAAGAAACCGATATCCTCACATAAACATTTTCCATCTTAGTAGAAAAACAAAGTCCTTGCGGTTCCCAGTAAAAGATGGAAACACGCAGAGAGAGTAAGTCAGATGCCTTATTAGTTCTCATCAAGAGGATTTTGTGTCTTTATGCAGCTGTTGTGTGGAACACAAGTGTCCCACAGTCTAGATTTGATCTTCGGCACCTGTGTTGTGAAACCAGACAACCACAGAGAGAGAGAAAAAAATTGTCGAGCTGGGAATTTCCCACAGTGTGACTCACTGCTCTTTAGAAATGGCGCATGTGCACAGAATCAGGAGAGCAAAAAAAAAGAAAAAGAAAGGAGAAACGAAACAGGGGGGGTGGGGGCGTGAGACAAGGCGCCGGAAGAAGTTAGAAAGAGAGAACGACGGGAGAAAGAGGACAGGGGATAAAAAATGAATGATTGAAATTAAAAAAAAGAAGGAAAGAGAAACTAAAAAAGGAAACTCTGTAAGAGGATAAACAGAGAAAAGCTGGAGGGGAAGGTTAAAAAACATCATGGTGCTGTTGCAGCTCAGGCGCCCCCTGGTGTCTGTAAGGCCACAGGAAAAACAAGGGCAGTGACGAGAAATGGCTTTTATCTGCTGCCTGTTTATTAGTCTCCACATTCATTCCACATTAGGGTTTTCTCCAGCAGCTGTACTCCGGTGACTTCATATTTCCCTTCCACTTCGCTCCTTTGTCTGTGGGCTGTTTCATGTTTGCTCAGCTGCACTGTTTCTAATTATGTCGTCCGTGCTGTCAACTGCACAAGTTGTGGAAAAAAGTGCCACTGCAAGCGCCGAGCGGTGTCGAGATCAGTCCAGTCATTTCAAGTCGGTTTAATTAAAGAGCACATTTGAAAACAACCTGCGTGCTCCAAGCAGATTAATGCAGCGGATCCTTGTCTCGCCACAGCTGACAACGTGCTGCTGTCGGACGATGGTACCGAGACCTTCCTGTGCGACTTCGGACACGCGGAGAGACTCGACAGTCAGGGACAGAGCCTCTGTGGGTCGAAAGGTAAATACCTCGGAACTTCAGCCCTTCAATCCAGCAGGTGTGTAATGTATCCACTTCCGCGTCTTAATCCACTGTTTTCCCCCCAATGTAATTCGATGCAGATCTGAAGGGCACCGTGACCCACATGGCCCCTGAGATTGTGAAAGTGGAACCCCGCGGAGCCAAAGCAGATGTGTGGAGCAGCTGCTGTGTGTTACTGCACATGCTCAACGGGTGTCAACCCTGGACAAGATACTACACCTGTGTACTGTTTCTGAAGGTAGCTTTCACAGCCACACGCAGCTGCTTCATCCCAGTTGTTCGTTGTTCTCGTCACCTCTATTCCCATCAAACCTTTGACCCGGGCCACTGTTTTATGACGTTACAGATTGCTAATGAGCCACCGCCTCTGAGAGAGATCCCACCCGACTGTAGCCCTTTCACGGCTGACGTTCTGAAGGCGGGACTCCAGAAGGATCCGGTAAAGAGGGCGTCAGCCTTTGACCTGAGAGAGAAAACTGACAGAGCTCTGAAAGAAGGTAATGACACTTAAACTCCAATGGTGCATAATCCTAGACTAAAGGTTCAGTTGCAGAAGGATAACAAGGCAAGAATATCATATCTTGAAATCGATTGAGAAAACAATGATTAGGGATTAAATTAATTAAACCTGTGCATTATATGCTAGTGGAATGAAAGCCTTGGTATTGCAACCATACCTTTTCTTATCAAGTCACTTAGCAAGTGACGAATAAATCTACAGTAAAGGTTTGGTTTCAGAAGGAAAATAAAGAGAAACAATACCTTCTGAATGTATTGGTTTCTGGGCTTTCTCGAATAATGATGTCCGTGAACGCGTCACTAAGTTAATGAGTTAATGTGATGTGTTTTTGTGACTGCAGTTGGAGGACTCACCAGCCCAGTGAATGGACCCTACACCGAGCCCCTGTACATCGACAACAAACCCCCTGTCTCCCTGCCACTCGTTAGTGGATATGTTGACCATGACGAGGTGGAGGAACATCGAGAGACTGTCCAGAACGTAGTCACAACACGGAGGAAGATGAAGGAACTTGATGATGAGGAAGAAGAGGAGGCTGATGAAAATGAGTTAAAGCCAGGCTTGCAATGCCCGCCACGTTCACTGATCTACGAGCCGAACCACAAGAGGAGCACCAAGTTAACCACAGTGTCTGAACTCGAGCTTCGTAAACTGGAGCGAGGTGAGGTTCCTTTCAGTTTTCTGCGTCTCTTGCCCTCTAGTCTTGTGTTTATTTGAAACCCTGCTCATGGCTTTTTCTTCAGATTTCTACCTGAGCAGTCTGTCCCAGCCTCAGTCTGCCGAGATGCAGGTGCAGCTCTTGTCTTGTCTAAGCAGTGACGCTTATTCAAACTGGGAACCATGGGACAAAAAGGTAACGCAACTAACATATAGTGAACAGTTTTCAGATGATTATCTGAGGTGTCATTGTCTTGCTACACATAACAACTAAATTATGTGTAAATTAATGTATAAGTACTCTAAGGTTTGGGGCCATGTTAACAAAGACCTTCTTAAGTGTTCATCCATTTGGTGACAGTATTAACACAGACTGAACTTTTGGCTTGTGCTCCTCTTTTTTTAACGTATCCCAGGACTCTGGCCGCTGGTCCCTGAGCCCGGGAGACGACTTCAGCTCCGGTGTCTTCTCCTATAACAGTCAGCCAGATGTGCAGGTCTTCAGTTTGGATTTGCTGGGTAACACCCACCTGCCACCACCCTGTTGCTTTGAAGGTGAGATTCATGAAAAAACATGAGCAATTCTCTTGTTATATTTGGAAAATGTGATATAATTGTCCCCTTACATCATGCGTCTCTCTGCTTTGTGAATGGCTCAGGGGTGGATGTCTGCATTAGAGACTTCAACAAGAGAAGCATCCGGATCAGAGAGACACGCCGGGTGAAGGTGGGCCACATCGCCACAGGAATTAGTGATCAGGTGAGGAGTAAGAACATAACCCTCTGTATGTCGGTCCATTTCAGTGTTTGTCAAGCAAAAAGTTGCACGTGTTTGAATTCTTGTTTCTCTGTTTTAGATCTCTGCGAGAGTTTTCACTCTGGAGACCCAGGAGGGGCAGCAGGTCGCTCACGACGAGGAGGTGCAGGAGTCCGGTCTGGAGCTCTGCTGCGTTCCCGCTCCAGACTTCAGCACCATCTGGACGTGGAGGATCAGAGACGGCGTGCTGGAGTCTAGATAACTCCCTCCTCCCATCGGCCACAGTGTCATCATATCTCAGTCATATCGCCTTGTGTTGAATTACTTTTAACATTTGCCTTTTTTTAGTCTTATGGTACAAGGACATAACGTCCGTGTGAAAAAAAATCCAACTGAACTGCCTCATGGTTCGAAGCCATAATGTGCTTTGTAGCTCTTTCTGTATCGAAGCGTTGAGAATACTGTGATGTTTACATGTTGCTTGTTTCTGTAACACGTTTACATGGAGTCAATAAACAGTACATTGACCTATGATACATTATTGATCTCACTCATTCATGTGACATTTCCTGTTGTATTCCAATGACTATATCTGGGATTCATTTGGTAAAACCAGCAATAACATTGTGACCTCTGCAATTTGCTCGCTGTTTTAAGAGGCTTAGAATGTTGCTTGGAAACTACTGCAATAGCTGGATTTCCATGAAATTTACAATGAGTGATCACTACCATGGGTTGAATCTGGTCGGCGACATTGGCTATTTCTTCTACCACAATTATCCTACAAAACCTACAAGTGCAGAACTAAATCTTATGAGCTTTTCTGTGTCATTTCCCAGAAAACATTCCACATCACCCTAGCTCCGTGCTCCACAAATACTTTCCTCCCATGCTACCTATAGGCAAGAACATCTCACAAAATATCACAGAAGATGCAGCAATTAATATCAAGGAGTAAACCTTTCATATAAACAATAATAACCGATCTTCTAAAATCCTTCCTCGAGGTAAATTCATGATGTTTATGCCCAGACATCGTTAAAGTGTATAAATGTGAGATTTTTTGGTGGTGCTGCTGCTGTGAGCCTCTTGATCATCATCCACAGTAAGAGTTAAAAGATTTATTTTCAGTATTGTAACATACGTCACTGCAAAAAGATTATCAGGGAGACTTTAAACTAATTTCAGCTTTTACAAACGTGATAGAAAAACGTGAAAATTTGAGATTATCAAAATTGATTCCAGAGATTAGAAATAAAAGAAAACACCAAGGCACTGACAAACAAGAAAAATGTATAAAAAGCCCGTTGCTATGTCGAGAGATTGGAGATCTAGGAACTCAGATAACAATACAGTACTCTGAATATGTATAAAGTGAGGTAAGTATCTATGAGCGATCCAGTGCTTTCCGTGGCTGCAGTGCAACGTCTTCCATTGAGTTCAGGAAACATCAGTTCATGAGGCATGGAAATAGAATTTCATCTTAGTGGGAGACCCATTGTCATCACATCACTGGTTGAAATGGCCTTAGACAATTGGTAACACACAGTAGGAATTGAATTGTCACAATGTAATATCCTTTTTGTTGTGGTACTTTTCTTATTCACTGAAATAAGGCTAGGCTTTGCCTTCACTGGTAGAAAGGGGCAAACTACTCAAGGTTGTTTCAACCCAATTGTCTCATCCTCCAAGGAGGTTATGTTTTGAATCCTGTCTGCAGGATTATTCAAAAACAAAGGAACAGGTTTCCACTGAACCTGGTGGAAGAGTGAGACATTGGCAAAGAAAGAACTGATTGCATTTTAGCTAGGATCCAGACAACGGGGCGAATCCAGGATTATTCAGCAATATCTGAGGAAAATTCATTGATCTTGAGGGGGGGGGGGAATCAAGCATAGTTGGGATTATATAACATATTTTGCAATTTGGTGTGGTTATATATAGTTAACAATTATCAATGGGGGAGGTATCTGATGGTTGTTTGCCAAAATATCTCATTGTCTTGATTGGAATGCGACCGCAATCTAACACTTTCATTGCCAGCAAATCACTACAGATTTACACCAGTAAACACTCACAAATACATGAGAAGATTGGCAGGACTCAGAAGCTACAGACACTATGAGGAATGAGATGGATGGAGAGAGCTGGAAGATCAGAAAAGCAAGTTGAACGGAACAAAAATAAAACTATGAAAAATAATGGAGAAAGGATAATCCTTTGATTATTGAGAAAATTTCAGACCATATAACTGTTTGGACACGACACAGAATGCAGTGACTTTTCATCTCTGTACCAAATAAAAAATAAATTACCTAAAATCGCATTCCCTGTTTAGGTCTGACAAACTCTCCACCCACCACATTTTGTGCATGTGATTATGCCGAGCTCACTTCCTCAGTGGCATAGGAATCATGGGTAAGAGACTGCTTTAAGTCAAACTCAAAGACATCCTTAGACATGAAAGGGCGACAGAGATGGTTCTCCTTGTCCAACAGGTTATTCCTGTACAGCTCTGCCATCTTTTCCTTCTGTGGTCATTCCAATGTTCTTTTGTGTTTTTGCTCCGGTCCACATTTCCCAAAGTCGTAGTCCCTCCCGTCTTTCTCCCGTCTGCTCTCCATATACACCTCACATCTTTCGAAGGACCAGAGCAGTGGCGAGAACCCCAGCCAAGAAAACTCCCACCGTCTGCCATGTAGGAGTGCCAAAGTAGGAACCAATACCTTCCTGAAAAAAGAAAAGATTATTAACACCCATGAATATTAACTAATGTCTCATGAGGAATCAAGCGCAATAAATCAAATACCAATCAATGATGTGTTGGAGCTGCTTACCCAGCCACCTTGCTCCCTGATCCAGTTGATCACATTTTCACGAAGGTAATCAGTGGTCCAGCTGATGATGGTTCTAATGACATCTGGAACTTGGTTCACAACAGCCTGACACAGGTGTGAAGGGAAAAGGCTTTGTTATTCAATCATGTTTTCATAAAACAGATGCATCTCAATTTATTTTGTTTTCATAAATAAAGTGAGACACAACTCCGCTACCGTACTTACTTTCATGACAAGTCGACAGGCAAAGTAGAAGAGTGCGACCACCCTGCCCCAGTTGAATTTTCCATCCGAAAAGATCTCGATGGCAACTTTCAGAAATATTTCTTTGGTGGGACTGAGTGCAGAGCTATTTATCATACTAGAAAAGACAACAATAAGCCATTAGGACAGGTTAATTATGCAGTTGTAAATGGTAAAACATTGCATATCATAATATGTTATTCCATGCACAGACAGGGAACCTACTTGTTGAGCTCTACATTTCCGTCCAGCTCGTCTCCGATCTGCTGCAGACACATGGCAAGCTTCTTGTGTCTGGGGTCACACAGCTCTCCTCCACCCAGCTGTGCCCTGGTCACTGAAGTCTTGCCGTCTTTCTGTCTCTGAACCCGCTGGTAAATGAAACTAGATAAGGGGAAGACAGATACACACGCATATGTAGGATCTGACTATTTGCCTCGGTTAGTAAATAGAAGGTAGGATGTGCAGGATACACTTACTCCTTGAGCAATTCAGTTCCTACTTCCAGTGTCCGATCTGTGGCAATTCCTGTGAAAACGAAAGGTCAGTGTTAAGTCATACAACCACAATCACATCACTGCATACTAAACAGTGATAGAGAGATATTAATTTATAGTTATAGTATAAACCTGTTGAGATTGGTCATCGCAACAGTGGGCGCAAACTCCAACAGTGATATGGAACACAACAGTAACAAAGGAAACAACCAACAGGATACAAATAAGGAGAGAAAGAACAAAAGTTACAACCCTTGCCTTGACATAATCAAAAGAGGAAAAATGATCCATCAATAACTAAATATAGAATAAAGGAAATACTATAATTCATGGAACAGTTACACTTTTAAACATTGTAAATAAGCTAAAATGAAAACGGGTATTAAAAAGCTTAGGAAAAGTATCTTTCGAACATCATATGTCAAACTGGAGCGATACAAAACCACCACCAAATGTTACCTTCTTTCATGGCATGATCAATGTGAGAAATTAGAGAACTGCATGTTTATGATCAGTGTGGTTTGTGAGTTCACTTAATGATCAGCCACGTTAAAATATGTTTTTATAAATATATGAAAATCGTGTTCACCTTTTAACCATTCATATATAGCGCTACTTTGTGTTTGTATATAATATAACTGTATGTAAACATGCGCAGCAAATACCCACAGTGCTGCTTCTTGGCTAAATGAATTAGCTTCAGTTAATTGGCCCAAGTTAGACTGAACCATGGCCATGACGTTCGCGATGTGCCGAGCCCGAGACACGCCGACATGTCCTAAGCAGACGAGAAGCCTGTTGATGTCTGTGTTTCACTTTCCTTCACACATATCTGCTAACTCACTGTTGTAGCTAATCAAGCTAACGCGGCGTTGTCGTGTTAGCTTACCTCGAGCTGACCTGAGTTCAGCTGATGTAAGCGCTAGCAAGCAAACAAGCTACGGCCGCAGAACCCGAGTCACTCGACCGGCCGCCACATTGTCTCCGTGCGGCGAACTATCGGCGACACTGTCACAGTCACTTTAATGTTAAAACGTTGCCGATGTTAGCTCGTACCTGGGTCGTCTCCTCCTGGACGAGATGCCATCTTGTCGTCTGTTCAGATCTTGTATTGGAGTTCGCCTCTCTGCTTCCGTACAGTCACGTGACAACGTTTTATTTTTGTTTGTTTGTTAGATCTACGAGTCTCCACCGAGGCTGATGGGATTGACTTGTGTGTCCGCAGCCCTG
The DNA here is from genome assembly GCF_949316205.1 of Platichthys flesus. Taxonomy (NCBI): domain Eukaryota; kingdom Metazoa; phylum Chordata; class Actinopteri; order Pleuronectiformes; family Pleuronectidae; genus Platichthys; species Platichthys flesus. The sequence goes on along the minus strand of NC_084960.1, from coordinate 12,657,923 downwards.
CATCCACAACAAGGGCGGGGAAGTTCCCTGTCGCCGTTTTTTTGTAGATCTGCTCAGTGTAGTCTAGGGAGTTCGGAGACTTACGAATAAAAGACAAATAATTTCAAAACTTTTTTTATCTAATATAAATCTGACGTGGACCAGTTAAATAAGATTGTGGAGCAAATAAATAAATTGTCTGGATAATTTGTATATCCTCGCCGTTTGACGTCACTTCCCGTGCCTCGTTGTCTTCCGCCCGTCGCGCGCATGCAAAGGCCTCTTTACAACTCGGCAGGCAAAGATGGCGGATGCACAAGTAGGTCTGGGAAAGCGGCATGCTGGCTTTTAATCGAAATAAACACGTTTTAATCAAGTTAAAACTCAGGCTATCTTAAGGACATGTATTTGTTAGGTTTTTAAACACGACATTCTGTAAATTTTATCCACATTTAAGCTTCAATAGACGAAATTTGTCGTTGCCGAGCTTCATACCCGCGTGTAACGATGAGCTAGCTTGGGGTGTTAGCTTCGTTAGCCTAGCCCGCTCCTGTTAACCCTTCCAGTTGACTCCAGCTTTGTGTATTTTATACCCAATTGGCAACGACTTTTGCTTGATTGTTAACTTGTCGTTTACCTGACAATGAGTCAAATAAGCAAATATAATCCTTCGTAAGAGGAAGTGAGTTTTTAATGAGTTAACGAGGCAGGGCGATGGTTTGTGAAACGAGCCGCTCTGTGCATAAGGAGCTGGGGAGTAAGAGTTGAGATGTCCTCGGTGTTTCTGGATCCGACTAACCTTGATTTGTGTTTCTCCGCAGACCGAGAGGGCTTATCAGAAGCAGCCCACCATCTTCCAGAACAAGAAGCGTGTTTTGGTCGCAGATGGTGGCAAGGAGGCCAAGGAGAAGCTCCCTCGCTACCACAAGAGCGTCGGACTGGGCTTCAAGACCCCAAGAGAGGTACCGCATCGTTGTCCAGAACGTTCCTCATAGCATTATACTGCAGTTAAGTTGTTTTAATGTTTGCCGCAAGTGATGTTTTCTCACGATGGTCTTCCAAGCCCTCTGGGTGTTGACGACATCGCCTTATGGCAAAACTGATGCACTTAGTTAAGACTTTATTTTTAATTTCTTGAAATATTCAGAGTGATCATTCTAATTCTATCTTTGTTTTGCTTTCTTTAGGCTATTGATGGCACTTACATTGACAAGAAATGCCCCTTCACAGGAGATGTCTCCATCCGTGGTCGTATCCTCTCAGGTCAGTTTAAAACTCAATCACACTCTTCAACAATGGCCTGGTGGTACTGGCTTGGTTTGCTATAGTATCGTCTGATATGAAAATATTAAAGTTGACGATTTTTGATCAGTGAAGCAATCCAAGCCAGAACCAGCTGGCTAACTTAATATAAACTGCTAATAATAATAGGCATTATCACTGTCCTACAAATGATGTTTTCTCACGATGGTCTTCCAAGCCCTCTGGGTTATGACGATATCGCCTAATGGCAACACTGATGTATTCTAGTGACAGTATACTTAAGCTAACGGTTCAGTGTGTAAGATTTAAGTGAAAGGGTATCTATTGGCAGAAATTTAATATAATATAAACCATAGTGATGTTTTCACTAGTGTTTCATCTAAATTGTACAAATAGTTGTTTTCCTAACTCTCGACTGGGCCCTTTTATATTTAAATCTAAAATTACAACAGGGGTCTGTCTTCTCTACGGAGGCTCCCTTGTTTTTTTACAGAAGCCCAGACTGGACAAACTAAACACCTTTTGAGTTTATGACAACCTACCACAGCTTTTCTTCTTGTTTCGAAGGGTGAAGAGTTTTTGAGCTGCAACATGCAACTTCACCACTAGATGTCAGTAAATAATACACACTGAACCTTTAATAATAGAGGTATGAGTCGTTTCTCATTACTACTTCTGTTTGATCTTTGTCTTGAGGGAGGCTGTTAAACTCAACTCTAATGCCTCTTTTCAAAGGTGTGGTGACCAAAATGAAGATGCAGAGGACCATTGTTATCAGACGAGACTACCTGCATTACATCCGCAAGTACAACCGATTTGAGAAGAGGCACAAGAACCTCTCTGTCCATCTGTCACCTTGCTTCAGGTATGGCACCTCTCACATGTGATCAATTAAAGATCAGTTATTGAAGTGGTATAGTAATGATTTCCCTCAGCCAAATTTTTATCTGATTTTGTAATAACTTTATCGAAAGGTGTAAAATTGACTTACTCCTTGAGGAGCTGTATATATTTTTCCTGCAGCTCTCAGAAGTAAATCAATATCAGTTTGTTCAATAATACAATTTTGCTGCAAATGATGTTTTTCTCACGATGGTCTTCTAAGCTCACGCTCTGATGATACTTGCCTTTGGCAAACACTGATGCAGCTCAGCTGAATCTTATTCTGCTAGACTCTGGACAGATAAACCTCAACTGCCTGTTAATGTCTGGATTGTTTTTCGTTTCTGCAGAGACGTCTCAGTCGGAGACATCGTCACTGTCGGAGAGTGCCGACCACTCAGCAAGACCGTGAGATTCAACGTCCTCAAAGTGACCAAGGCTGCTGGAGCCAAGAAGCAGTTCCAGAAGTTTTAGGCGTGACTATGAACAGGAAAGCTGCTGTTGGCTAACTTGTCTCATTGTCAAATAAAGAACCTTGTTTAAATGGCCTGTCATTACTGTTTATTTCTGTTTTTTTAAATGTTCAACTAAATAATATATTTACATACTCTGACCTCCCGTTTTTATTCAGTGTTTGGCTGGTGCTTAAGAAACAGATGTGATGTTACAATGTAGATTGCAGGTTCATGTGTTGTAAGAATTATAAAGGGCCTCATCAATTTCATCCTAGACGATAAAGGATATCCTAAAATCTGCCCCTAGGTTGGAGTGAATGATAACTTTTATTGTAGGGGGCAATTGAGGGACTTAATTCAGTTGCTTGAATTCAGTACTACAGGATGAATAAACTTACAGGCTATCTACATGTGTTATTAAAGTAGAAATGTTTAGTTTTTATTTACTCATCAACTCAGAAGAAACATCAGTTGGTGGCTTAACAATATCCAAGAACAATAGAGTGCATGTGTTTTGTTTCTATAAAAGTTATTTGTGTATATTTTGACAAGAGCCAGGTGATATTTATAAAGGGGTGAAAATTAGCCTGTTTCGCCACAAATATAGAGTAGTGTTAGTTTACGTAGTGAAGAAAAACAGACCGTCTGTTCAATTTTCAGATACAGTTACAAATAAACAGCTTAAAATTACATTTAATTTTGCTGACATTTTTTCTAAAGCCACTTAAAATAAGTGCATCAACCATAAGGGTACAAACCCAGAACAGCACGAATCAATAGAACCAAACTATAGATATTTATCCCAGTGTAAAGTTTGGCCAAAGTAGGTACGAATCAGAGAAAGAAATAGAAAATATATGATTAAAGTCAAAACAGTAACACCAGTGAGGAAGTACTTCGTTGAAAATATGTGCAATTCACAAGTGATTAAGAACTGCTCATTCACTTCATTGTGATAAACATTTGACATTTTAAAAACAATATAAAAAGAATAACAGTTGGAGTGTTGGAATATTATGGAGGAACCAGGTGCACATACAGGTGCATTTCAATGAAATTAATTATATGGATTCATTACACACACTGAAATATTTCAAGCGTTTATTTCTTTTAATTTTGATGATTATGGCTAACAGCTAATGGAAACCCAATTTCAGTATCTCAGAAAATTAGATTAGTACACCAGACAAATAAAAAAGTGGATTTTTAATCCAGAAATATCAGCCTACCGAAAAGTATGTTCATATATATATATATATATATATACACTCAATACTTGGTCGGGCACCTCTTGCATGAATCACTGCATCAACGCAGGGTGGCATGGAGGTGATCAGTAGGTGGCACTGCTGAGGTGTCATGGAAGCCCAGGTTGCTGTGATGCGCGTCTGCATTGTTGGGTCTGGTGTCTCTCAGGTCCGGCGAGTTTGCTGGCCAATCAAGCGCAGTGATACTATGGTCATTAAACCAGGTATTCGGTAACCAGGCAGTGTGGGCCGGTGCCAAGTCCTGCTGAACAATGAAATCAGCATCTCCATAAACCTTGTCAGCGAAAGGTAGAATGAAGTGCTCTGAAATATCCTGGTAGATGGCTGCGTTGACTTTGGACTTGATTAAATACAGTGGACCAACACCAGCAGATGACGAGGCTCCCCAAATCATCACCGACTGGGGAAACTTCTCACTGGACATCAAGCAACTTGGATTCTCTGCCTCTCTACTCTTGATTTCAAAATGAAATGCCGCATTGACTTTCATCTGAAAAGAGGACTTTGGACCACCGCGCAACATGTAAGACGCTTCTGACGTTGTCTTTGATTCAGGAGTGGCTTGACACGAGGAATGCGACAGTTGTAGCCCATGTCCTGGATACGTCTGTGCGTGGTGGCTCATGATGCACTGACTCCAGCCTCAGTCCACTCCTTGTCAAGCTCCCCCAAATTCTTGAATGGCCATAGCTTCACAATGACCTTTCGTTGCTTCCCCTCCTTGTGGAGGGTGTCAGTGACTGTCTTCTGGACAACTGTCAAGTCAGCAGTCTTCCAGATGATTGTGTGTCCTACTGAGCAAGACTTAGAGACCATTTAAAGGCTTAGGAAACCTTTGCACGTTTTTTGAGTTTTTGAGCCGATCAGAGCGAGACATTGTGAGTCTACAGTATTTAACTTTTTCACAATATTCACATTTTCTGAGATGCTGAGTTTCACATTTTGAATAATTATCGAAATAAACAAACTTTTCCATGATGGTCTAATTTATTGAGATGCATCTGTACATGAGAGACTGATTTCCTCTATAGGACATATATTGTATTCATATATATATTAGATAGGGTGCACCAATGTCAGAGTTCACTTTTCAAGTTAAAATTTGTATTCGTCAAAGTGTGTAGTGGTAAACCTTGATATTTAATTAAGATTTTAATCAATGGAGTGCAGCGCCCCTAACGGCTCATACGTTTTTAACATGTTATTGACCAATGTGACCAGCAGAGGGCAACATATACCAATTTTACATTGATGATTGCTGAATTCATAAAGGAGCCACTTTGTCTATTTATTAATTTTCAGTGTTTGTCTTCAAACTAGAATTATATCGCTCAATCTATGTTTTGACAATAGCATAGAATACAATCAACCCAAAACAAAAAAATTCACGATTCCCCAAAAATAATTAAGCTTCTAATTAACTTACAATGTTTTGATTCATAATTGTTCAGAATATGTAGACAAATGATTGAATGTGAACGTGTTTTCTGTGAGATGAATTGAATATCAGCTTTGGTTAATTAAATATACATAAGCAGGCTTTTGGCTAAACCATGATGTGTGTGCACCCCCTGGAAGTAACGGTATTATCTGCAGTTATACATATAGATATACTGTTGACCCTCAAAGGATCTGCATTATCCTGAGGCAATGTACGAATCATCTCTTGTGAATGTCCTCAATTTTGACTGAGGTCTCTTAAACGACCTACATCTCAGTTTGAGTCTTGAGTTCATCCCAGCAACACGGTGTTTTACGTTTGTGGTTTGTTTATTTTCAAATGTCCCCTTCGATTATTCCACATTGTGTTTAAGTTGACCAATCGCAGTTATCCGATGGCCTCAGCATCCCCGAATGACGCTGCAGCTTTAATATGACCTCCTTCCTTTGTACAGACGATGCTCGACAGTGTCTGAGATCCAGATAAACACTTGTTAACCAAACGAGACACAGATCACAGTGTATTCATCTGCATCAGCTGAGTCATTTGCATGTGTCCTTGTTTCTGCTTGAGAACGTGACAGATTTTCCGTACGGGAGTCAGTGAGCAGCCCCCCTTCCTCCACCCTGCCCTCATCCCTTCTGTCTGCTTTGTGCCACAGCAGAAGCATCAGTATTAACATAATGATGCCGTACATGTGTCTTTCCCAATGCTGCAGTGAATGTGGACCATATGGCGATGACGTAAACGAGGAGAAAGTGCTGAATGTGAGCTGAGCCGTGTGAGAGCGGTCCCATGATTAGCAGAGAAAGCACTCATCAATCCGAGGGGGTTTGCTTTGGAGAAAACAAACATTTCCCTCAATGACTGTTATCACTTTTGTTTTCCTTGTGCTGACAAAAGTCCCAGCCTCTCCACCCACGCTACAATATTAACCTAAACAGCAACATCTCAGCTGCAAACCACAAATTGTCCTCCCTTGTGATGGGGGGTTTCCCAGCTCCTCCACAGGCACAGACACTCCAGGAGGGTGGGAGGGCCCCGGGACGTTCTCTGAATAACAGGCCCTCTCATGAGCAGACACCCCAGGGAGCACGAGGGCCCAGCAGGCCGACGAGCCCACATGAGTACGTACATGCACCCACCGAGTGTTTGTCTGGGGGCAGAGGTCTGATCCCTGAAAGGACCCGAGCGAGCATAATAAACCCGGGCTGACAATGTTAAACTGTGATGGATATGTGCTGTCACAGGCGACTGCTAGAGCTGAGCTGTGTGTGTTTTTAAACATCCATTAGTCAGAAACTCACGATCCCAAAGATACAAATTCAACATGGGACAGAAGCTTAAAGTCAGAAATAGGAATTAAAAAAAAAGTTGGACTTTTGTGATAAGGTGGTCTTGTTATCTACCTTCTTTCATAATTCACTTTATTTGGTCGTCATTCTATTTTTTATCCTTTTGACTTTCCTGTGTCTCAGACTTGGAAAAGATTCTTGGTTCAAGTGCATATTGCATATGTTACATGCTAATTACATATATTTGAAAACTATGGTGGGGGGGGGACAGCAAAACAACAAATTGTGAATTGTGAATTGTGAAAAACACGGATATGTCCGATCAGCAACAAGCCTCGTCAATAGCAGGCCCCTAATTTTTACATGAGAAGTTAATACCGCTGTGTTTGCTTATTTGTTGGCCACCTTTTGAATTTGCTGTTGTGTTTTATAAGATTTTCTTCGATGTATTTTGGACTTCAGAACCAGCGGATAAACACCGGATGGTGGAGCACATGGAACGTTTTTCGTTGAATCTGAAAACAAATCAATGAAGGTGAAAGCGTTTCAAAACAGAACGTTTCCCCTCCTCACATAATGAGAGACTAATGCATGTGGTGTTCCAGCTGGTGATGTGATTATCAGTGATGGAGAATCCAGTCTTGTCCCGTGTTATGCTTCCAGTTTTCCATTTGGAGGCGTTGCCAAAAGGTGAGGGTGAACTTGTCAGATTGAGATTTAGTGCCACAGCCTTCAGAGGCCGGCTGACCCAGGGTCAGCGCAGATATCCCTCTGTGTGTCCACCAGAGCAAATGTATTCCTCCAAGAAATCAACCAACCAATAAAATTGTATATGTATAGCCCATGTTCATAATCACAATTTTCCTCACAGGGCTTAACAACTTCCTCAAAAAAGAATGAATCCAGAGGCAGGCACCATTTTTTGCAAGCAGGAGTTTTCATCCTTACATGTTTTTCTGTTCGACAACAGTCGTTAAACAATGACATGAATGATCTACTGTGAGGCGGCAGACACACACACGCACACACAGACACGCACACACTCTTTTGAACTGCCTCACTTCACATTCCCCCAGTTTGCCAACATGTTTACCCAGTGTCATGGAGCGTACTGGCAGTCGTGCTTACTTGTGTATCTAATGGCAGGGATGTTAGCTCAGGGGGCCGGCCCAATGTGGGTAATGGCCACTATGAAAACAGAGGCCTTCTGGTGGCCCGGCAGGAGGTTTGGGCAGGGGGACGGGGCAGGGGGCCTGGGAAGGGGGGGGGTCCTCTCTTGTTCAGGGTCTGTTCGGAGGTTGTCAACAGCACCCGGACTATTTTGCAGCAGAAACAGCAGCAGTGGCTCAGACCTGATGGCCAGAACAGATGGAGACCATTTTATGTGATGGAGTCTGGGCTGTAACAGATAAAGACCCTCATCCCTTCCTCCTCCGGTCTTTTCTGTCAACGGGCAGAACAGCAGGCCTCACGTCAGTCTGAGCTTGGAACAGATCGGGGCTTTTGTATTCATCTGCTTTAAAATTCTACATGTTACTTTCTCTTTGTGTGTGTGTGTCTGAAATTAAGCAAGCTCATTAAATAATGGCCTGAAGGTGGTGAAATGATACTTTTATCACTTTGATCATTCATACTTTTATGTTATTTGCTTTCTCTGTTGTTGTTTTTACCACAGAAAATATAGTTTAATTTAATCCAATGTCCCTTGAATGTTACACACCTTCGATCTCTAAATCCTCTGTTGATTAAATATTGTATTAATAATTAGAATATATAATACAAAGGGCTACAAAATGACACTTAACACTTAATGGAAATACTCAAGTACAAGTACCTCAAATTGTATTCTAATGTGCTCATATTGTTACTTATGTATTTACTACACAACTAATCCTCGATAATGGAAAATTAGATATGGTAGCTCTTATTTAATGCATATCCTTACAAATCCTAACCCCAAATTAAGCGGCTCTATAGAGCTGCTGATTCAGTAGAATTTTATGTGCAATTCATTAAATGTTAAAAGTGGTGGACAAAGATGAACTATAACTGTAGAACCAATAAATGTGAATCTGTTACTGTTTTGGAGTACAGTTATTGTATTCCTTTACATACTTGTTGCTGCAGTATATAAACCCATCAGGGTCCAGCAGCTCACCACTGGGTTGCCTAGAGCACGGTGGGCTTTGCACAGGGTCAGCCCGGGGTCCCCCTCCACATCTGGATATATCATCAGCATCTCCAGATCTGCACAGAGACGCCAGTGTTCTGATACCAAACACACATCCTGTGTCTGACAGCATCTTGTTGCTAAAAATATGCATCGTATTCAACAATAAAAATGGCGTGTGGGCCACAAACTGCATTTTGCCGTATAAAAGCTGTGCTGGGATGGTGTTTACTGGGGTTTTGTGTCAGTGAAAGTAGGTAGGTTGGATAATGAGCATGTCGAGATCTAATACCTTCAGGTTAGAGGTTCCGGTCACGGTTATCAGTGTCTGATATCTCCTACAGCACCCTGAGCCTCTTAACTGATTTGAAGTGATCTAACAGATGTGGCTCGCTTCACTTCTCCTATCTCCTCGAGACGTCTGAGCCGTGTCTCTGAAGAATGCATCTGCCTTGGCTTTGTGTAAACACTGCTCATTTACGCTGCTGCTTGTTATTCACATGTGAGCGAAAATGATCTGATGGGTAAGGTTTCAGTCGTGCCGGCGGACTCCCCGCGGAGCTCCATCGGGATCAAATACATAACCTTGATTGATCGTCGCTCACCTGGCCCTGTCTGGTAATTTAAGAGCCATGCAACCGCATCCGAGATTTGCTCGACAGCTCCTAATTCAATATGCTCATGTTAGGCCCACGTCCGTGCCCTGTGTTTCAAGGCAGACTGCGTGTCTGGCATGTGCGATTGCGGCGGGCTTCTCCAATTTTACAGCAAGCGTCAGATCAAAGTGAGGGCTGGTGCCGGCGGGTCACGGGACAGGGTGTTGCGTGCAGAAGCGCTCCCGGGTCATGTGTGAACCATCCAGCACGGCTGTCATCGGAGGATCCCCGGGGTGTGCTCTCGCTGAGTGATGGCCTCACACTGGAGCCCCGAAACCTGCAGTCCAGAGAGGATCTGGACTCCATATCTAACAAGTACGACCACTGCTGCTTCGTGTTTGATGCCAGGTGTCCAGGGTCTGCAGATGGAATACATGTATATGCCCAATTTACAACGCATGCCAGTTTTTGGTTAATGAAGGAAAAAAACGACAACAGAGAATTACTCCTCAAATACCAGAGGTTTCTGTCCTTTGCTTGCAGCAGCTACTTGCATTCTTCCAGCTCATGTTTGAGGTTGTAACAAAAGAACTGTAAAGTGTAACACTTCTCCCTGTACAAAAAGGTAACAGGAGAAACTCAAAGCAACGCCCCACAGCAACAGTTTTGTGCAGCCACAGAGTGCTTCCCCTGCAGCAGGGAGGAATTCACCCTGGCAGATGGCGGGGCCGAGGCCCCTGAGGCCCCAGGCAATGCTACACCCTGGGACCCGGATATCTAATCGCGCCCTGTTGAGCCTCTCACCTGCTGCTCCGACGCTCACAATGTTATCTCATCTCTCTGACCTATTGTGGCTCCCATCGGTGATAATGGCAGTGGAGAGACCCAGGCAGCGCCGGAGCAGAGGCTCGTCCTCCCTGGAGAGACTCGGGATCATGGGAAACCTTAGGGTAATCGATCTCTCCATCTTGCCTCCCCTGGTGGATCTGGTTTCTTATCGAGACCTGTGGACAGCTACTGCCTTGTCTACGGCACAGATTTCTTTGTGTTATTTTTATTTTTTATTATAAATAAGATATGGTTGATCCCTAATTGCCCTGTGTACTTTTGAGTGTTAGATTCTTTACTCCATAGGGAATATTCTTCTTAGTGAGGAGGAAAAGCTGTGTATCATTAAATCTGGCTCAAATGACTTCTATAAACAATGGCATTTAATTAGTTTATTCATGTTCCCCTGTCTCGCCATTCTACATCACAATGGGAGAACATTTCCCCTCTCACACTGCGAGTTCATAAACGGCCAGTCCATCAATTTACGGCCTTCGGTTAACCACAGTTGGTTGTGTTTTGAAATCTTTGAGTCTCGCAACGCACTTAACCAAACCAGTGTTGTGGAGACTCTTGTTGTAGTTGTCGCTGCTGCCTTTATTTTCGCTCTCCGCCGTTTAAAATTCTCGCTGAGAAATCACCACGCAGCTCCGGCGTGACCTTGGCTCCCCGCGTCTCAGTCAGACACTGGCACAGGGGCCCAGTTCTCACTGAGCTCTGCTGGATCATCATTGGACTCTCATTGCTCTCTTTTGCCTTTGGAGCATAAAGCAGCATCACACACTGGACGAGAAAGTGTCTGAAAAACCTGTTGTTTCGGAAATATATTTGCTTATATAATATAGATACTCCATGTCAACAGGAGTTCCACTCTTTATGCAACTCAGTGGAACTTTGTGTTGAGCTCAAACTGTTTTGCTTCGCTACTGAGTATTTAAGGCAATAGGATAACTTTGACCTAAACACATTGGATGTGTTGTATCATTAGACCTGTCATTAGCTAGAAAGATTAGATGTTGCACTTCCACAAAATTGGGGAACTCACAAGAAAGAGAAACGGCTCCAAAGATAGTGGACCCTTAATTAGTAATAACAGCTCAGTGACTGTAATCATTAAGAAGATGATGGTCTAACAACAATCGTCAACTCTGTTAGTTGCACTTATGCATTCTACTTACAAGTACCACTTTGTAGTTGAAGCTAATGCACATGATTCTTGCTGTCCTGGGTTTTTCACCCTCATAGTTGAATGCACGTGGATTAAAGCGTCAGCTGAAAGATATGTAATGTAATGTAATGCGATGTAATGTAATGTAATTATCCCCAATGCGACTAAAATAGTTACATATATCAAACCCCACGACTAAAGCTTGTGAGTCTGAGGTCCATGCTGAGATTTTGTCAAACTTTGTTAACAGTCTTTCGGGGCAATGAAGATATGAAACCTATTCTAACCAGCTGAGAAGAGCTTTTTCATGAACACACAACAGAACTTGTGAACAATGCAGTGGTTGTTGTTAGCGAAATGTTCTCCAGGGTTTGTTCAATTTAAGGTTAGAATGTGATGGTAGAAAATATGATACGGTTATGAATGTCACACGTTGCTTTACTCTCCTGACAGTCTAGTGTAATAATCCTGCATTTCAGCTGCCGCTGTGGTTGTGTGGTGCACCCATGAAGGGAAGGAAGTTAGGGGAGTTTCACAATGAGGTTTTTCATCACCAGTTTCTATACGAACAGGATTAAAAAGTATCTTGTTTCCTCAGAAAACTGCGGCTAGAGGATAGAACAAAAGAGATCAAATGGAGAGAGCACACCCAATTACTGTGTGAGCAACTCACACTGTGTCACCTTTGTTGTCGCACGATCAATATGTAACCAAGAGTCAGGCTGAGTTCTTTAGGTCCCGGACAATGCAGAGAGGAGCCAACAGAGAAGTGTGTGTGTTTTCACATGAGGTCTCCTATAGATCCGGTGTCATTAAAGGTCATTTCACAGTCATGTCTTCCACTTCAGGCAGCTTTAAGGAGGATATGAGCCCTGGTGAAGTGAAACCCCCTTAAATCCAACATGGCTTAACAACATGGAAAACTTTCGGTTTCAATGTATGAAACTGGAAGATATCTTGTGACTTTCTATTCTGGCAGAGCAACACATCTATGTTATATGTAATGTTAAATTATAATTCCGTTAATAATCACAGGATTGTGAAGCTTTTACAGTTTGGACAGGTCTCAATTGTAGGATTGACCGAATTAAGAAAAGAGTCTTAAGGTCAAGTGACTTCTGCAACTTTTTTCATTAAAGCAAAAAGGGAAACTGACATTTAAACTACTTTCAGACATGAACTGAGCTCTCTCCTGAGAGAGAGCAAATGTCAAAGTCAGTTCTTCCTGACACTTTCGGCAGCCGCCTCCCTGAAAAATGTCAGATTGAGTTCATGTGAAGAAACGGCAGGAAAATGTCTGAAAAATTCAAAGCGAGTGATTGGGTGTTCTAAAGACTTTTCAAACACACGATGGAAAACAATACTGAGAAGAAAAACTAAAGTAATACAAATATCCAAGGATAAAATAGAGCCGAGCTCATGTAGAAGACGTCAACAAAAATGTTAAATTGGAAAGAAAATGAGATTTGGGTGGTAATGGGAATGAAGGCACATGCCAGGTGTCAATGTGCTGGACACAAATATAACCCTAACCCTCCATATTCTAAACAGGCTCCCCCCCTGGAATGTTTCAGGCATTTTTCTATTGTTGTGAATTCGTCTGACCTGAACAGTCTCCTGCTGCGTTCTGAAGCCCATGTGCAATTTATATAAAAGTAAACATTTTTTCAGACATTTTTCAGAGTTCCTGTCTGAAGTCAGAGTCTGACAGACATCATACAAAGCTGGATTTTATGCTTTGTGACATTTTCAATGGAAGTGAGATCATATTTCAGTTCACTAATCTGTGGACAACATGGACTTTTCTGTATTGAAGCGTTATCCAGTTCACATAAGGTGACTTGAAGATCCAATCGGTCAATGGTGTCTTTGTGTAAAAAAGGATAAATAAAGTGTCTGTTCAAAAACATGCAGAGATCATCACCTCTCTGTCCTCGTGGAATTTATGGCCCCGGTGGAAAAGACTTTTCTGCAGGCAAAACAAACTGTGGAGTGAGACGCCCTCCCTGAGAAACAGAGCAGGGGTTGACTGCAGCAGAAAGTTAAAATGACTCGGCCGATAACCCTGTGCCATGGTGTGCCTGCTGCCGGAGCATCTTCTGTTGCACTGCGGTGTGTGAAACACAACGCCGATAACAGCGAATCCCATGCATTCCCCCGTAGAAAAAACAAATCCGACATTTGTCTTCCACTAATACAAACACAAAATCTTTCTTATCTCAAGATAGATTGCATCTGTCAGACCACCACAATTCAAAGAGAGGAAAATCTTTGTAATGTTATGCCTCTGGGGACAAAATGGCATTTTGCAACGTATATGAAAACAGACTTTGTTAGAGGAGAAAGCCGACTAATGGGTGTGTTTACAGGGAAAGTTTGTACTAAACTGATGATTAATCTTCCGGTGCGACATAGAGTTATTTTCTCCTTTTTATCTGCCATACACCAAGCAGGGACTGACCAAGTTTATTGTCTCTCAACAAAAAGAAAACAGTGAATTTAAAGCTGCTTTCAGACGGGCACTGATCTCGACAGATAGTCTGGAGTTTTCTCTGGAGGAACGTGTGAATGTGTGAACGTAAATGTCAGAGTGAGAGGTTTTCTCCGCCTGGCCTCCTGGTACAACGGCAACAGAAATTCAGGAGAATTCAAATCCCCAATGGATTCCCCACAAGCTTTTGACACGAAACAGATTTTTTTCCCACAGGTCATGTCTGAAAACGGCTTATGTCGGTTGACACAGCTCACAAAGCTCGAAATCACCAAGGCTGACATCCTATCTTGCGACATTTGAAAAAATTGACCCAAAATGTTATAAGTTCTTCCTCCTGACAATAAACCTGCTGTGAGACGAACAAATGGAAATGAAACCAATAGAACAACCAATCAGTAGAGTTTATACCTCCACCAAGGCCCCAACAGTCCCCTTACCTTCAATCAAGTGTCACGAATACGAACACACTCATATCTTTGTCCAGATAAAAATAATTGTGGATTCTTTCTTGTCCCAAGTTTTGTTAAAAGGTGTCAAGAAGGTTTTGTGTAATCCTGCTGACGAACCAATCAACAAACCGACCAACCGACCAACAAACAAACAAATGTACAGCACTCCTTTACCTTCCTGAGCCTCCATCTAACAAAAGTGAATCAAATGCATGACTCACAGACAACCAATCAAAGATCACACAGTTCACCTTCATTAAAAGGTTGTGGAGGTGAGAGCAGGCAATGACTGAGAGTCAACAAGCAGGTGCTGCTAAGTAAAGATGTAGGCAGGGACGCAAGTCAAAAGAAGTCCAAAAACACACAAACCAAAAGTGCAAAATAAGCTGGACTGCTACAGCTTGGTCGACACAATAGAGAATCTGTTGGACCAGTACATACCATACCAGGAAGCTAATGAGGGAATGGGGTACAGCATGGGGGGAGATTGAAAGGCTGGAAGGGCCGGGACTATTGGCAAGCAGGTGGTCATAACAGGGTCTGAAGTGATCAGAGATGGCAAAGCAGCAACAGACTCAACGACAAACTGAATGAACTGTGACAACAACTAGCTCAAGCTGTTCTGCTCCCTCTCTCTAATCCCAAATAGCATGCTAATGATTTAGCATGCACACTGGATATTCAGTGAGAGTCCCCTTATATATAAGCTGACCAACATGTCCAGACTCAGCGTGTCACTGCAGCAATGACAACAAATTGCATCAACCGGTATAGTGGCAGTGCTGAAGTAACAGAGGAGGATTAGACTCCATCAAACCTCTCTCTAGCGATTTATCCAAGAGCAACATCCTGCGCTCCATCAGCAACAACACCATCGATTTGTTTGCTTTCACTTATCATGTGGAAAAACGTGACTCATTTAATGATACGGACAGAAAAAAAAGAATAAAGAAAATCAAAGCTGCTATGCGTCCTCAGCGAGTGGCCCCAACATAAACAGTGATCTGTTGAGCAGCAGAGTAAACTTCCTCTGCTTGCACTGGTGCACACACTTCCTGAGGGGATTGAGCGATGCATCAGTCTCAACCCCGTTCTCCACAAAAGGCTGGAAGTGTTTCACCCGGCGGGCAAACGGTTCAACCGAGCAAATTCAAGCCACATGCTGATGGCCCTTGTCTCCCGGTTCTCATGATGCTCTAGGTGAAGGCGAGTTTGTATGTTGCAAGGTTCCTGAGAGTTTATTCAGGATTTCCAGCTCCATTCTTTGAATAACAAAAAGATTGTGTTACCGACAAGACAGTGCCGGTTTGTCAGTTGGTCAGTCAACCACTGTGGTCCACTCAACAACTACCAGATGGACCGCCATGAAACCTGGTGCAGATATTCAAAACCCATGGAGGATTAATTATCCTTTTCCTCTAGAACGACCAACAAGTCAATATCTTTTCTTACTCAGTGAAATACCTCCACATTTATTTGAAGGATTAGTGCAAAACTTTGGTTAAATACTCTTAGTTCACAGATGAGGAATCGTACTAACAACGTCTGAGAACCCCTGAACTTCTGCTGCACATATGCTAATAGGCAAATGTTAGCTAATGTTAGCTCTACACTAAACTAAGATTGATAGGATGGTAACATCCCTGCCGATGGAGGAGTGCAAGCTGTTTTAGCTTAAATATCCGCTGTTATCCTCATCCTTAATACTTCTGCAGTTCTCATGAGAATTTGTGAGTTTTGCAGAACTCGCAACAGCTGCAGTTACTAAAGACGTGGTCGCCATTTACTTCAATTGTATTGGATTTGGCTGCAATGCTGTTTATCTGTCCATCGGCATAGTGGTGAATATATATGAGTGAATTATTATCTTTGGGTGAACTATCTTTTTAATATGTTGCTGAACTGCATGGGGGTGCCGTTTCAGTGATTTGCTTGTTCTGCATGGAGTAGAAGTTGAGGAAAACAACAAATTTCAAGTAGCGCAAGCACCAACCAATCAGATCAAAGATCAGACAAATACACAAGCGCAACGCTAGCCAATAAAATTCTTGCAAAGGTCCTGTCTGACAACAAACAACAAAATGTTGGTGAACCTTCATGTGTGGAGTTTATTACCTGCGTACTTCACTTTAGTGTTTCATGGCCAGCTAGATATGCAACACTAGGACAAAGGTTGGCTTTGTTGTTTGTACCCAAGCATTGGCTCTTGGTTGTTTTCGTTGGCATCAAGCACCTGTAACGACTAAGTCAAGCTCTAGAGCAACACATACATTTGAGTGGCCAGTCATTGTTAACAGCTCAAAACACCCCTGTGCCAAAGTCGCATGGCAACACACTTACTCAAGCATCATACTGTCTTGGGAAATTTTCGTTCTCATCCTGAAATCAAGAAAACAACAAAACATGGTTCACTTTCCCACAATGTCTTGTATTCGGATTATATTCCTTTCTTGTAGATCTCAGCATTAAGAGGTTTTCTGAGAAACATGTCTGTTACTTTATTGTTGTTTCCCCTATAATTCAGTGTGTTCAACAGCTTACTTTTGATTTCCTGCTCCATGGCTGCAGATTAATATCTCCGGTGGCAACAGCCCAATTGCAATAAACCCCCGAGTATGAGCGTCCCTAACCTCGGCACCCTGAGAAACGCTACAGCCAGAGCCGTAGCGCCGCGTAATTGGAGGCAATTGGGGAACAGCAGATACAGTGTGTGTGAGCTCTAGCGGCCTGGGGAGCGTCCCACCCAGGGAGGCTGGAGAGGAAGCTCTGCAGATGGAGGTCAGAGTTGGGTGGCTCACATCCTACTCGGTATTTTGTCCTGTTATTCCAATCTCCGCCAACACACAGAGAGGATCCTGATTAGGGCCAGTGTTCAGGGAATCAGCATGAAAAATAACCATTTTGAAACCTCTGTTCCACAAGAGATTCTTACAGTAACTAAATCCAATCACTAACATGAGAGCATGAATTGATGCTTAGTCAGCCGCAGGATTTCAAGAAGAGTTTTAAAATGAACTTGTCATGAAATTCTTCTAAAAGGCTCACAGAGCTTTAAAGTAGTAGAACATTTTTTTGTTCTAAACTGTAATTTGACATCTACAAAGAATTCCAGATGCTACATTGCAGCTTGGATTGGCAAGTTTATCATCCTTGAAGACTTTGAAGAGCCTTCAACTGCATGATGTTCATTATTCCCATATACGATGTCCCTCTGCGATTTATTTGCAGGGCTTTTATTATGTTATTTCCAGACTGCTGCTGGATTTGGCTTGCAGAAGCTAAAGCTGGCTGATGTAATGTTTTTCATGGCCTGACCAGGGTAATACCATTCTCAGATGTTAAATATATCTGTGCAGATATCAAAATACACAGTCAAAGCCACAAGGATTTTCCTGGAGATGTGACTATGTTCACGTTGAGGTCACGTCGAGCAGGTCAGGCAAACTTTGGCAGCGAGCAGCAACGCAGCGGTGGCGGTGACCTGGGAAATCAGGAGCTTTCCGTCAATACTACAGAGACAAAGAGATGTCAGAGGAAAATGACCCTTTCCTGCAAATCAGAGGCAGATCTTCAGAGAGGAAAGGACTACTCCCTCAACCTCTGCTCAGGCAGTGATGCGCTTTCCATGTTTGTGTTGGCCTGTGACAGCATGAGGTACCTGTATCCTTTCTGGCAGAAGACAGGATGGAAAAGACAAACTGGAAAGCTTCGTCGGTCAAGTTTGTTTTGAGTACATTTCCTTTTCATCGATGATGTTAAACTTGTTCAGGGCTTAAGTGGAGCACGTTAATCATTCATTCTCAGATAAACTCTTCTACCTGTTTCCATCTAGTTTACTTTACCTTTATCATTAACGTTGCTGTAGTGACGGCAGTGTTGGTCTGACCCAAACCAAAATACCTCAACAGCTACTGAATGGATTGATATTACATTGTGTACAGACATTCATGGTTCACTTCAGGAATAATTGTACCAACTTCTGTGACTTGGTATCTATAGAACTATTGGAAGTCAGCCTCAGCCTTAAAATAAAGTTACTGTTGGGCTGTGTTTTGTGCCCGGTTCTGTTTTCTCTGTGCTCTGTGCTCTCTCTCTCCGCTCTCTCTCACCGGTGTCCATTCAGGTACCACCCTCTTCCCTGCAGCTGCAGTGTGTGAGTGTGCAAGGATGGGCTCAATCTCCAATCAAGGCCATGGTGGTTAAAAGGCCGAGAGAAGCAGCCAGTGAGCCCCAGTGGGCCAGGTGGCAGCATTCAAGCTGTGTGTGTATGTTTTGGATTTGGTGATCTCCTCTGCTTGAGTTGAGTGTGCTGGTTTTGTTAGCATGACCATTTAGATTGTTTTAAGTTGTGGTTTTGAGTTCGCTGCGAGTCAGTGTCGCTTTCCTTTTTAGAAAGTTGTTTTCAGTTCATTGTTAATAAATTACCGGTTTTATTTATTCATCTGTTGCCCATGATTCTTTTTTTCCCCCGGGTGTTTATATTGTTACTGCCCTTATCCCCTGGACTTTAATCCAAAACAAAACATGGGGACAACTTTTATCTGCCAGCAACAAAAACATTTCTTACATCATATTACTACATCAATCTTATTAATCACTCACACCACATGCATGTGAGATATAGGTATACAGGAGAAAACAATGTTTAGACTGTCATTAGATTAGTTAAATTACATATATTGTCTTTAATAAATCGGATAAAAATAAGCCAATCTACAAAGTTAAGTTTCACAAAAAGCCCATATTATACTAGAAAATGTTTGCATGTTATCATACCTGCAAAATGTCAGCATGATGATTATGACATTTTAACCTTACCTCTTCAAAGTCCAAACGTGTTAGTAACCTGTTCAGAACGTCTTTTATAGTGTCACACTCAGTTGTAAACCTTCAAAGTGTCAGAAATCAGACAAAAGAGATTTTGAATGAGAAGTTCAAACCCAGCTAGTATTTCCAAGGCACAAAAAGAAAAAAAGTTTTATACAAATTCATCCTGTATTCATGAAAACATGCTCGTGGCCTTTTGAATCCTTTGATGGATCGTCTACTCTGGTATGATGTGAAACTCTTTTTGTTCTCTTGAGCTGCTCCTTCAGTTTCTTCAACAATGGCTCCATAGAGATTTGATCGGGAGCTGTGAAGGGTTCCTTTCAAACGTTATGGCTGAAGATGCATATCTAAGTATCTTTTGACCTATGTTGAAGTTCGCGATTTGTCCGGGGCTCTGACCCCTTTTTCTTTCATTCCCTGCTGATCTTCTTGACCATAGGGCTGTAACCCCGGGTAATGTTATACAAATGTCATGCATCACCGTACTGACGGCTCACGTATAAGAGGCGAGTGCTTGGCCTGTGAGCATTGTCAGATGGCCCTTTTGTGGACGCACAGAGACCCCCGGCAAAAGGAACAATGGTGCTCTGCGGACAAGGTCGGGCAGAAAAAACCCCACCAGGAGTGTGAGGCAATTTATCCGCTCGCAAATTCAGCTTAAAAGTTCTTCTGCAGGATGTTTCCCAATCTCTGTTGTTTCCCTAAAGCTATTTATGGATTACAACTTCTGAGGAACAAGATTTGTGTGCTGCAGTGTCGTCTATTAATTATAACATTTAGAGTTTAAATATTTATCACAAACCCTTCTCCTAGTGTGAGCTTTGATATTCAGGGTCCGACCCTATACTGATGCAACAAGGATGTGATCAACTTACCACAGAGTCTTCCTGCAGACTGGTGTCAATGTTTATTGCCTATTTACTGCAGGGGCTGAGATAACCTGATGAAACCAGGGTTTGATCAAAGTCACATTCCTCCGCAGCCGTCGCCTCAAAGGAAATGAGTCATAGTCCAGCTACAGTAAAAACAGTCAGGACAACAAGCTGTGCCTTTTATCTCTGCTTTATTTCTGCTGCACCCTGTGGCTTCGAGGCTCCGCAGACAAAAAAACGGCCCCATAACATTAAAGAGTCTCATTATAGTCGCTGTGTATCGGTCAAGATTTAGGATTGTGTTTGTCTACAGAAATATAAACCAGAAAAACAATTCGCGGAAGGAAGGATTATGAAAATATGTTCTTTAAAATAGACAAGAAACTGTCAGTTGTGGAATGAAACTACATTCATCATTATGCCATAACTTGAGAAACTTTTACCACCGTAACTTTATTATAGTTTCTACCCACTTTACAGATTAAGATTTTACATGAAAAACACATAACAAGTTTATATAAATATAAAACTTGCAACCACAGTATCAACAGTTAAACAAACTCATGTTCAACCAGCTACAAACATTGAATGCTACTTATATATTAACATCAACAAAATAATAATATTGTTCAAGTGAGTAAAGAATACATTTACACTCACAGGGGCCATTTCCCTGCAGTACTTTGACTTAAATCTATACTGCTAATACATGACTGATGCTTGTAATGGAGTAAATCTTGGTTCACACACATGTATTTTACATCTGTGGGCTCAGAGGTGGCTCAGAGAGCACCTCCACCTGTACCAGAGGATTGATCGGCTGAGGGCTGTTAGCTGATCGGTCCTCTGGGACAAAAGGCAGAAGCAGAGCTGCCGAAGGGGACAGACACACAAGGACTGAGACACACGGGCAGAACCGAGCTGCAAAGCCAAAGTTTAGTTTTGGTTGAGATAGTTTTGTGAGTTTGTTTGTGTTCATAAAATGCTGAAAAGCAACAGTTTAGTCTCTGGCTGTGTGTGGGAAGCCCCGGTGGCATCGGACATTGCCACAAAATCCAAACAGAATATGATAGTAGAGTGAACTTGGAAAAAAAGGCCTGTTAAGATGATAAACTTTAACAAACTGATCAGTTTAATTTCTGTGCTTCACAGAGTTGGGAGAAATATTGAGATCATTCACTTACATGAAAGTACCAATGCAACAATATATAAATAACCAAGTGAAGTAAAGCTTGATATTTAAAATCCTGCATGTGTGTTAGTACAGAAGTATCATAAGGTGAATAAGTCGTCTTTAGTTAAAGTATTTGTTTGGCCTCTTGATTCATACATTATAATATATAACACAAAGACATTTACATACAGTTCTACAGGTATTTTTGTCCAGTGATTCCCAATATAGGAACTCAAATATAGCCCACTAAATAAAATCTTATGTATGACTGAGAGCCAAATTTAGTTATTGCCAAGCGAAGCTGAATAAAGCCAGGTTTTGTCAGAGATCCCGGAGCCTGAAGTTTTATTTCTTCTTCTCAGAGAACAGACGGCTTAGTGATGCAGCAAGCTGCCATGGAAACCAGAGTTGTCTGTTGTGTTGGTCGTGTCAGAGATCCGCCCTCTTGCTCTGACCCCTTTCCTCTGTGGCGGCACACTTTCCCCCGGGGATTTCACATACAACATCTGCCCTTTCTCCCCGCACCACCACCCTCCTCCTGACCCACCCACTCCAAAAGCCAGAGAGCTTCTGGACGGGCTCCCCTCGACAAAAGGCCGTCCACACACACCTGCTGAGAGGTTAGAGGTCATCGTCCAAACAGAGGCACACTAGTGTGGCCTCCAGCCTGCATTGGACTCCCATACAACACATTCTTACACTTTCTCTGAAGGACAAGGGGGAGAGGAGCCTCCAATCCTGCTTTGAGCTATTTATCCAAAAAATGCTGTATTAATTAAAACGTCTGCTGAGAACTCAAGGGATCTGAATACTTCAAACATAAAATCGGTCTACCAAAACGGTTTCCCAGTATTTTCCCAGGTTTGCGTTTGGCTACTGCACCATGTGACTAATGGACGTGGAGACAGAAGTAGATGGAGGAGTTCCCTGTAGTGTCTATTCGTCTCACTGTGCTGCCTGCTGCCTCGCCGGGGCCCTAAAGGAATCACCCGGCCCTCATCAATCTGCCCCGACATTCCACAATAGCTGACAAAGGGACTCCACTCTCTCAGCGGCAGATGGCCTCGCCTCGGGCTGTCCACGCCAAGCGTCCATTGTTTAGGCTCTGGGGTTTGATGCAGGGACCTTTGCTCCTCCTCCTTCAGTGTCACTGGAGGATACTGGGGTGCAGAAGTTGAATTCATCCTCTCTAAATCTGGTGAAATTTACAGATTATGTAATATGTAATGGTTGCTTTTAATTAAGCTGCACTCCATGCACTTAAATATAAAAGAACATGGAATACAGTGTAAAATAGAGTCAGTAGATGAAACAATATCTGCGCTTGGGTAAAAAAGCTGTGATCTCACTGGATTAGCCTGATTCCCACAGGAATTCATGAGGTAAACTGGGCCCCAGCAGCCAAACAGCAACAGGGTTTCACAGTTTGGTATTAAAGCCAGCCGCTATGGTTTATTTCGTTGTCAACAAATAAGAGAAACTTTGTCCAAATACAGGAATTTTTAAGAAACCAATAAAAATATATTTTGAAAATATCAATGTGATATAATGTATGGAAGAAAAAATGTGTCATGGTTTTTGAGCTGAATGCAAAATCGACAAGCTGATTCCATTTGTAGAAAGTAACTAAAACATCTATAGCATTCTTAAGTACAAATCTGAGGTATCGTTAATTAACTTTAGTGTTTTAATCTTGAACTATATTATTATTATTAATGTTATGAATGAATCATAACAAATGTTTATTATCTGAATGCTATGTGAACCCTTGAGGTGATTGGAAAACCAATGCATGAACTATAGGAAGATTGTTTGTTTGTTTAAGTGATGTAAATTAGATAAATGTTTTAGGTATTGATCCTATGGACATTCAGTAGCAATACTCAAAACAAGAGTTAGTATCAGTAGTATTGATTTGATCATGTCCACCTTTCGTTTGGGGTCACAATCATCCAAACCTTTCGGAAGCAGAGCTCAGTTGTACTTTTACACCCGGATGAAGCTAACACGCGTCTTTGTGGGATTTGAAGGTGCAGTTTGTTTAAAAGGTCTTGTAACAATTTTATGGCCATTCTTTGCATCGCTCTTCCTTTCCTTAAAAGTGGAGGGAAGTGAGGTCTCCTTTATGATGTGGGATTCCTTGAACCTGCTCGGTGAAAGCTCGCTGCAGCTTTGACTGACTCCATTCAGCAATTAACATTAAGCTGCCTGTCCATTAGAGAGCATGCAGCCCCGGCTCTCTGTTTTTTTGTGAGGACCCTGGCTATGTTTAACACATCTGTTGTCTCCCATGTCTGAGCAACCCACAGACAGGTCTGCTCACACTGATCCTTTTATTTGGCTCTGAAAGGACCTATAGGGACTCCTGATAGATGGCCTGCGTCCCAAAGAAAGAAGGAAGCCTTATAATGGGAAGAATGGGGAGGCAACACACCAGCACACCCCCTGCCCCAAGCCCCTAAACATCCTTTTAAAGGGCTCCTCTTAAACAGGCTGATGCTGAGCCTAATCATGTTGAATTGAACCATGAACCATGTCCAGGCAAATTTGGATTCCCGCTCTTTCCTTAAACATGGAAAAAGAAAATGGATGTATTCACTTTTCTCTTCTGTTAATATTAGCAGTAGGAGCAAATGTCAAACAAAAAAAGGATAAAAACTGGCACCCAGTTGAGCATATGCCTCCACCAAGGGTCCTTTCTTGAAATATCGAAGGAAGTCGCAATGTCTCATCCTTCCAACATTTTGGATAATCTGTTCAGTAGTTTCGTAACCAACCAACAAACCAATTAACCAACTGACTAACTAACCAAACAACCAACTAACTAACCAACAAAGAAACAAACAAGAACGATACTCAGCAGTGCATACACCTCTGCCAAAAGTCGCCTTCAATTCAATCAAGCCGTCCAAAATTGTATACACAAATAGATATTTTATAGATATAATATTTATTTTCATCAAGATTCATTAATTACATTCGAAAAAAACACCCTCTCACAATGTAACAAACCAATGGACAGGGGTATAAACATAACCTCCTTGGTGGAGGTAAAGCCGCTCTGGACTTCTGTTTCCAATATTTCATGTGGCAAAGCAAAGATTTTCGGCCAGATGTTAAAAACAGCGAGGCCTGGACAGTGTAAAGGAGGATTACGTTTCATCCATGGGAGTGGAGGGTGAGGAGGGTCACTCAGAGGATGTTTACCGCAGTGTTTCAGCATCAGTGATCAGGACAGCACATGGATGGAAAGACAATAGACAAAACAATGTCCTATTTAGAGATGGGTCACTGCTATTTATAAACCAGAGCAAGGGTCAGAGGAGGTCTGGTGGAGAATGAAGACAATGTCTAATTTTGTCTGCTCAGGATGCGTCTAATTTTATTCTTATACACTCATTTCTATATTCAGGTAAATTGGTGGCATGTTTCCTGCACGGCGGCTTTGTGTGTCAGGCTCTAGCCTGCTGACGACTAATGCTGTTATCAGAGTAAAGGACCCGGAGGTCTGCTCCATTTGTCACACTAAGCTGTTATTTTGACATGTCCAAGAGGCCCAGTTACATCAGTTCGAAACCGAGATAAAACTCAGCCTGTCAAAGCAGACACTGAAATACTCCGCAGCTCAAGCAGCTGATGGTTTCTTAACTTCGACCATATCAGCTGTGGTGGAGTCTGTTGTTTTTAATGCTGCTGTAAAACATGCAGTGTGTCGATCTCGGGGATGATGCTGACACGCTGCAGGGCCCAATAATCCTCCGGTGCTGTGCAGTCCTCAATGTGTCCTGTGTGTTATTCCTGGAATTCCCTCTTCATTGTCCATCAGCTTGTGAGATCCCTTTTACATCAAAATAGACACTTGTGGCCGGACACAATGGGCAGCATTGTTTCTCTGTGAAAGGAGAGCATGTGCTTTGCTAATGCCGCACTTGCAGTGGACAAACTCCACATTCAGCCTTTGATTAAGGAGCAGGGTTATGCATGGCTGACTTCCTCCAAGGTGCCTGGAGGTTGTGGGAAAGGGCCAGTGAGTGGGTGTGGCCTCACTGAGGCAGGCCTCAGTGGAAGGAATGGGCTGAGTCCAGCTGAGCCGGGAGGGGGGCGATGGGGATGGAGGGGGTCCTTACTGTAGATCACATGACCACAACTATCCGAAACATCATTTGACTTCATGCACATATACAGAAATCGCACAAATGGATCTCTATATGTGTTGAACTTTTCGATGAGCTTTGACTGTAATAGTTTATTGTTGACCTTTTTAACAGAAATCAATCACCACTGATCTGTCGGAGGTTGGACGTCTGGAAATTGTTTATAAGAAAATGTCTTTAACCACAATCTGTACTGATGTATTTCCATTCGACTTTGATCTTGTATGTTGTCAATTAATCACATAACAGTTATTTTGAGGAACTGAGTGAGTATATTTTAAAACAGTGCTGTTTATTATATTTCTGTTGTAGTTGACTCTGTAAATGTTAGTTACTCATAAAGGGGGCATCCGGATTTGAACCAGAGACCTCTTGATCTGCAGTCAAATGCTCTACCACTGAGCTATACCCCCTCATGTCAATTCTTGTTAACTTTCTTTATTTCAGATAATTAGTACGTATTCCTAAATGTAACTCAAGTCATTTTTGGACATGATCAGTGAAAACTTTGAACTAAAATGTCCACTTTCAGAGCAAGAAAGTCAAAGCTATGATACAAAAACATTCTAATTTGACCTTATCACATAAAAATGATTTCTCACACTTCATCCATTCTCAGATAAGGACTCTGCTCTACTTGTCCACACTGCAACGTAAGGCAATTTGCAATCTAAATCTAAGCAATAAATAAGAAAGTCAAAAAATAATGATCTTAATCACAGACCGAGACAGATTTCTGTTTACACATATTCCTGACTGATTCTGCATCATCACCACAGAGATGCATGCTTTGTCTGGTGGCCAGAAATAGACGACACAATGGGCCTGGAACATGGACAGGGGGCTGATCCATGGTCAACGCTGTTTGTGCCCAGCCTGATCTCAGCACATCTGTCTGCGGTGTGAGGTCTCGGCCACAGACGGCCTTCAATTAAACATAGTGATTAGCGTGGCGCCCGTATGGGAGCCTGTGAGGATGAGGGGTCGTCTGCCTTCTGAAGGAGATTAAGAGAGGAGTGCAGGCAGGGAGGAGCACCTGCCATCCGTCTGTTCAAAGACCGGCAGGGCATGAGATCTAACACAAACTGTCTTTCAAGTGCAGTCTTCCAGAAGTGGAATAGTTATATAATCACTTTCATGGTCGTGGTTTACATCAAACAAGGAGAGGGAATCACCGGTTAGATGTGTCTGAGAATAAATGCAGACTGACATGCGGTCAGTGTGCAACCTCACACTCTTCATGTGAGTTGTCCTGATATCTGCAACCTGATCTCCTCCATCCTAATCATGCCATGCAAAGTTTGGATCCCAACCTAACCTGCTCCTGTCATGCATCTTTCCCATGGGAAATCATTGTAAGCAGTGCTAATGCTAGAGTTTCCCACGGATACAACAAGAGCTAAAAGGGGCTAATGCTCTCAGAGGGCAGCTACAGAATCATGTTTCTGGCACCGCTGCACAGAAATACTTTGAAGAAATATACCCTTGATTCGCCCAGTTTCAAAGTCCTTGTGTGAACAAGCCATGAGCACACGATTTTCCAGTTTACACTATGAAATGTCGTCAGAAGACTATGCCAACATGCAAAATCCCTATTCTTTTCACAAGCTCCTGACAGTAGAATAAGGACTCTGCTAATCCATTTAATATGAGAGGATCAGCCTGGTTGGACCCACCACAGGGGATAAACTGCAGCTCTGTGGGATGGAAGCTGCTCTTGTTCCCTCGGCTGGAGCTGGGCCAGGGCCGGTGCCCGAAATTAATCTCAGTAACACACAGAGCGGATTCCCTCAGCTGGCCAGGTTGGACAGTCTGGAGAGAAGGTGTGTGACTGTGTATATGTTTTTGTGGACTCTGTAATGATGCAGGATTTCCTGACAGGTGGTATGTTGAACATAAGCCATGTGGTAAACCCTTGGGCTTATCCGTTAATTTGTCCTGCTATCATTTAACATCATTTAATGTTTCCCTGATTTTAATTGCTATTAAAGGATCAAGGAATTAACGGATCACGAAAATAAATAGTAGCTTCTCAGATGTGGGAAAATCACAGAAAATGTTCCCACATCTGTGCCAAAATTCAGGGGCCGAATCCATCGGAGACAGCCTTTGAAGCCTGATGGTGTCACGGTGTGACTAGGCTGTACCATTTCGAAGGCTTCTTCAAATAAAGCCGACAATTGCATCGCTTCATGCTGGTGACGAAGCTAACCAGGTAACTATGCAAGCTGCCGAGCTATCTTAAGTGCAGTTGCTAATGACCGAAAGTTAAGGGCGGGACAAGCTTGTGATGCAAATAGGAAAAACTTTGTAAACCAGACCAACATTTAGGTCTGGACAATTCGGTCTAATAGGTCTCCAATAGATGCAACCTCTGAATTGTGGCAGAGCTAATTTAAGGCAAGATAGGTTTGTGATTTTAAATCAATTTAGTTCAACATTTTGGGGAAGAACTTATTCATTCTGGCCACCTGTGTCTATATGTTAGCAGTGCTAGTTAGCTTAACACAGCACCAAGACTGGAATCAGGGAGAAACAACTAGCCTTTGTTTGTAGAACTCATCCTAAGCTATTGTTGGTGGTAGCTTCGCATGGAGATGAGAGAGTTGCTGATTTTCTCATCTGACGTTGCAAGAGTGAATGTGAATGAGTGAATCTCTCAATATGTCAAGTAATTGGTTTAAGGACAACACTCATAGAATTTGAGGCTAATAAACCTCTTTACATTAACATGGAAATGGGGGGAAAATATTTATAACCCACACATTAACCACTGTATGTTCAACCAATTACCAGTGTCTTCGACAATTAGTCAGGATTAACTATTGTCTCTGACTGTTTTCAGAAGGGAGAAAATAAGGTAGCTACGACATCTGCCACAGTCACATCTGCTTTCCATTGTCATGGCTCCGTAATTTGTCTGGCCTCTCGTGTTGCTGTGCATCCCCCGACTCCCTGCTGAGCCTACTCTTGGTAAACAATAAACCATGACTGAACTGTACCGCTCTGCATTACAAAAACAAGATCTAAAAGATCCTCACGAGTTGTAAAAGCAACAAAAGGTCGAAATGCTGTCGACTGTGGAACTGAGGCTGGGGCGATTAATCATTGTGCTTGGTAATGAGCCTCTGGGTGCAGAGTAAACATTCATTAAAATCTTAAATAGCAACACATGAGATGTAGTATTGCATGTATACTGTGGGGACGCATTGTGGAGAATTTGTGATAAAGTTCGGGGCCAAAAGAATCTGAGATATTTTCTATCCTTTTGTCTCTAGGAATGTTTGTGGTAGTTTCATTTCTGCCAGATGGGAGATGACATCAACATTTGGAGGATTCACTTAAGTCTTTCCCGCCGCAGCTTGTTACAGTCATTTTGGATTAGTAATCATTTTTATTCTATAAGAATTGTAGAACCAAGGTGCAGGTTTTAAATTGTACAGCTTAAACTAGTTTTTCCATCCGTTTGTCTTTATATGGAATTTTCGTGCATCTTTGGGAACTTCAACGCTCTTCTTTACTCATACACGTCCCATCCAGGAAGTAATTTCTGTAAATGTTTAACTCCTTATGTGTTGGTAAGTTGTTTGTAAGCAAGATAACCCAAAAACTATCAGACAAATCTCAACGAATCTTTGAGGAAGGCTATGGTATGGGGAATTGTTCATCACTTACTTTAATGATGTGGGTTATTTCAATACTATTCTAATTCATTAATATATCTATATTTATCATTGTCTTGTTTCTATATTATTTTTAGTGCAAATGTCTTTTAACCATAATCTGTACTAATGTAGTTTTATTGCACTTTGATGTCCATCAGTTATGTGAATTAATTTCATAACACAGTTGTTTTCAGTGTATTCTTCATTACAGTGCTGCCAATTATGTTTTTATTAGATGTATGATGAAGTTGACTCTGCACTTGTTAGTTTCTCATAAAGGATAGAAAGGGGACATCCGGATTTGAACCAGAGACCTCTTGATCTGCAGTCAAATGCTCTACCACTGAGCTATACCCCCTGTTATCAGTAGAAGTCTCACCATTATGTAAATGAATGGTGATGCTTAGTTTTCTGTATTTCAGATCATTAGTACATATTCTTCAATTTAACTCATGCCATTTTTGCGCTTGATCAGTGACAACGTCCGGAGAAAGAAAGTCAAAGCTATGACACAAAAATAATCTAATTAGACATTATCAAATAATAGTGATGACTAAAATAGCTACATTTAGATCTTTGTAAATTGGGACTGTGTAAATATTTAGCAACTTCATAATTTAAGGGGGCATCCGGAATTGAACCAGAGACCTCTTGATCTGCAGTCAAATGCTCTACCACTGAGCTATACCCCCATATGTCAATATTATTCTTCAAAATTGTAAAATTGATAAACCATGACGTCTTTTTTCCATTACAGGCAGGATCAGCCTTCTTCTAGATAAAAAAGAATCACAAACTATAACACCCACTTCGCACTGCCTGAGTGTGACCTCAGCAGTTTCCCACCAGAGCCTCGCTCGCTGCAGCTCCTCTCTGCCTGCCGTCCCGTGAGAGTCTGACACATCAGGCCGCTCTGTCATTTTCACAGTATCAGATCCCACAGTCCTATTCTTCCACCATCATACACACACAGATCATATCTCGGCACCTCTTCATGTTCACCAACAGAGAGCCGTCCCTGTGACACTGCGGAGAAAGGAGAAAACAAATAAGGAAACGGGGCCATTGTCCCCCATCATTTACGACTCAGTGTATATTTCTCTCCCATTTGGAGACACAGTAGTGAGGCTGTAAAGACCAGACTAGACTAGACTGGAGTCCTCCCAATTTAATGTATCAGTCATTTGAAGTTCCCACAACAATGAGAGACAGCACAAAGAGACAGTGCTGGAAAGCATTAGGCTGACAGAGTGGAAGTAGGCCAGTGGCAGGGGGTGAAGAGCAGGTCTGAACAGTTATGCAAATAGCATGAGTTTGCCTGGTTATGAAGAGGAGAGTGAAAGGGAACAATTATAACAGAGGGGAGGACTTTAAAATAGGACATCAACCACCGGCCGTCAGTTTCCTGTTTTCATTGGATCTGCTGTGTCGTTTCTTTCTCTGCAGCGGAAAATGTCCCTCGCCTCAGAGCGCTGATTTTGTTTATTTAGTTAAGAAAGTAGGAAATAAACTTTACCACGAGCAATTTGTCTTCCAAAACAATCAAAAGTGAAACAACTCTTTCAACGTACTCTTTATGTGAAATGTCAAATAATGAACCTTAAATTAAACCAAGCCCAATAGCCAAGGCCTCAATACGTTTCTCATCTACACATTGACGATAGCCTTATTTGTTACCATACACTATTTAAATCCACTAGATCCAGATTGTCATTGAGAGTCGCACAAAATTGCACTCATAGCAACCACCTATATATATATATATATATGTGTATATATACATTTTCAAATCCTTCTTCCAATTTTATAGGTATCCATCAATTATTGTTTCCATAATCCTGCTTACAAACAAACAAAGAAATGAATACATATTTAAAATGTTGCTCCAGTAATAGATACATTCCTCCTAAAAATGCTATTTTCTCATCAATACACATTGATTATTTGCTGAGAAAATAAAGCAAATGCAAAAAACTATCAAGAAAGGCACACAAAGTGACACAAATAATCTACATCCAATCATTCAAACGAGTTTCATTGAAATCTGTTCAGGAGTTTTGCGTAATCTTGCCTCCAAACAAACAGCTGAGATCATGCACATCCCCTCGGCGATGGCTCACCCATCTGACACAGTTAAAAAAGAACGACTGTGATGAAAGGACACAAAAGGTCATTAAAAGTGCCTCAATGACGCCGGTGTCTTTTTCGTTGTCTGCTCGGCCTCCACCTGGATGTCCCAGCAAGGTAGCCACGAGTGTGGAAACAGCCTTTTACCTCAACAGAAGGGACCTTTACACACTTTTGTCATCTAACCAACACTTTCCTCCCTCCACCATTTATATCATTATATGGAGAGAACTCTGAGATGTCAACAGCTTTTCAAGGTCTCTTGAGTTGAATGTTTATTCTCAGAGTTTATTGAGCTCTTCAGAAGAAGCATAAACCTGAAGGGTCTCAAGTGAATGTCCAGTTTCCAGTGACAACAATTGATATTTCTGAGTGGTTTTTGTTTCACAGAAAGGATGATTGTGTTCAACATGATGGGGCATGCCAAGGCGTGACCCTGCAAGCCCGGACAAATTGAACTGCTCTGGAAACAAACAAGGCAAATAGAACTCGCCACAGCAAATAAAAACAGTACATTAAAATGTATATAATATAATTGTTAAAACTATAAAACACTATATTCATATTTATAGTATTTTCCTATTATCATGACACCGTCATTTTGATACATTCTGATGAAATGATTTGCATTGTATTAAATAAGTGTCATTCTCAAATAATTATTAGCTGCAGTACAACAACTTTTATTTACAGATATGAATACCTTCTCCATCATAGTAGGACGTAACTTATATTGATACTTCAGAGACAAAAGATGATTTATGCAGCCTTGTGCATGATCGTTATCTGTTCCTTGCATTAAATAAATGCTTTGACCTGTAGCTACACATCTGGTCTTATCCCCTATTTCATCCGTCTATTGTATTTACCTGAAAGACTTCCATTCAGACCTATGAGAACACTCCCTGGAGATCAATAAAAATGGGTCGTGTTTGTTTTATCTCTGGAGCAGCTGAAGCATTCTCAGCCGTGGTCCTCGGAGAGTTTCCTCTAACGTTGCACGAGGAGGGAAACTAAAGCCGAGTTCTGGCTCTCACTTCTGGTGTGACCTGTAATCCCGACAGAGTTAGTGTGTCTACGACCGGAAAAATAAACACAACCGAGGACTGATCCCACCGCCCGGCTCTCACCCACCGATTCTCAGAGTCAGTGTAGTGTTGTTCCAAATGGAGCCTGTGCACTTATTTATATCCAGCTCTTGTTCATATTTTACAAGTAGTTAATTCCAGAGCATCCACTAAAGTGGATCTATGGTTGCAGATAATAGATAAAGATAATATGGACAAAAACATTTCAGATATATCAGGTAATATATATGTTGTAAGAAAAAACTTTAATCGAAGCTTGATATTTTTCAGGTTAACCGTAGACGTTATTAAGCATTAAAAGAAAACATGGTAACAACCAAATACAAAGAAAATAAACATATTTTTATGTATTAACACAAATGCACCTATTTGCTCTATTGCTTACTTTGTCAAATAAATGTTTTAATATCGTCAAACTTATACGCCAATACCAATAAATCGGTGAAAAGCTGCCATTTTCTAATTTTCAAAGACAAACTAATTAATTGGTCAGGCTATTGTAAATACTAATCGTCATCATGGTAAATGTTTTCATTATCATGTAAATTTATATTTACATGATGTGTGAAAAGGAGCTGATCCCAAATAAATCCTTGCCCGATCTGTTTAACTTTGTTTGATGCTTCATTGAGGTGTCTGTGTAGGGGGTATAGCTCAGTGGTAGAGCATTTGACTGCAGATCAAGAGGTCTCTGGTTCAAATCCGGATGCCCCCTTTCCTTTTAGAGAGGTTGAACAGGTCAATGACCAAACTGGTAGTTTCAACAGGTTGAGATAGATAGATACTGTACTAGTGAGACAGTGTCGTATAAATGCAGTGTAAAGAGTGTAAACTCACCATAAAGGGTACAAGAGTCCAATATAAATGCAGTTACCTTATGGATTTAAATCAATATTAACGTTGTTCCTGAGTTTTAGTGTGCAGCAGATCTCAAAACGGTTTCAGAGCAGCCACTTAGATCAAAACGTGAACGCTTCAAAGCTTCGAGAATCAGAACCATCCAGGGAACCATCCAGAGGAATATCAAACAAACTGAAGAATCAAGCAAATGGAAACACGATGAGTTGAGTGGAATGATGTGGCTTCAGGCTAATGTCTTCCATGTCCCCACGACATGCATCATGTAGAATATCAGGTTTATAGACGACATGTTCCCGAGCTCAGCGTGCACATGTGTTTTCAGTTTTTTATTGTGTGCACCCGGGGAACTTAAAGGAGATGCTCCGTGCTGTAATGAGACATTTTGGACAGTTGAGGGATAGTCACAGAGATGATGGACATGGCTTTATGTCTTAGATACATGTGGATAGAGTAACTGGGATTCTTTACCTGCTCTGTTATATGTGCTTCATATTGAATCATTGTTGTAAAACCACAAACTATAAATAGCAGGCCTGTAATTATACCATCCCGCTGAGGCTTCTGTGGTCGCTCAGATCCCCCATGGCGCTGATACGGTTGGGGGGGGGGGGGGGAATCAAACACACTGTGGCGGTTACTTGTGGGTTTGTGGGCACTATGGTGAGGAAGTGGACTTGTCTGGAAAAACTGGATTTAATCTCTGGTATTCGGTGGTAATGTCAGATAGAGCGGAGTTTCTGGGTTGATTTCAAAGGGGGCGAAACATGTTTTGTATTTTTCTTTGAGAGGAACCACAAAGACGAAATCAAATGTGAACGGAAAGGGATGTTAGAGCAAATACAAACGGAGAACTTCTCTTCTTCAGCTGCCATTTTAATGACTCATATTGTTTTTATGAGTCCAAAGGCCGAGTTAAGTTTTTGAGGTGGAACAAATTGCCTGCCAGCCCAGTAGAAAGAGGCAGCTCATTTCCTTATTTCCTTATGGACTTTTTTCACAGCTCTTATTCACAGCAGCCACGGCTTTCAGACATGCACTGAACTCTGGAGATTTTCTTGGAATTTTCCAGAGGGGCTCTAGGTGAAAACGTAAATCTCTGAGTCAGTTAGCCAGAGATTTTACTGTTTTTGAAAGGCAAAAAGTCAAGTCTGAAAAATGGCTATCGACAAAAAAATGATCTTAATGAGATGCATAACAACCACAAAGACTTTGATATTTCATATTGTCATTTGGGGGGGGTCGCGACTTCTTACCTTTCTCATAATACATACCTGCTGTGGGACATTTTACCTCTGCATGCTGGGATGTCTGTTAATAAGCCAATCTTGTTGAGTAAACGTTCAATCTTTAATTCATTCAGATCGACTTTTTTAAGTTGAAATAATAAAACATGGCAACATTCAACTTTCCATCCTTCGGTTTCTAAGCAGATTGTATGAAAGAAAAGGTTTACAGCAGACTGTAATGAATCTAAGCCCGGCAAAAAGAGGCGGTTAATCGAGAAGGAATCAAGGCCACAGAGAACACCCCCTCTGCCTGGTTTCTGAAACTCGCCTTTAAAATGTCTTTCTGTGCTCACTTTTAAAAGGTGAACAAAAGGCCTTGTCAGAAGCCACAAAGAAAGAGGTAACTCATGTTCTGTTTGTCCCAGAATTAAAATGAATAAAACACCTGCAGTGGAAAATACGTTTTCCCATGCAAATGCGTTGGAAAGGCCCTTTTGTGGTGCCGCGAGCAAAGCCAGAGGAGTTAACTGAGGACATGTAGTACAGCCAAGGGTGTGACTGAGCAGTTCCTTCAGACAACTTTAAGTACAACAGAGACTTTTGGAATTGCATTCAGGAAAAAAATGATGTGTGTACAGAGAGGTCATGTTCTTGCACCAAAGCAGAACTTGACATTTGCTAGACTGTAACCGGTCTCAGTATGGTGATTGCTGGCAGTCGGTGGGTGTTTCTGAGGCTCCAGCAGCTGCGTCTTTCGGTCGGCCAGCGCCAGACGGCACTCGGTTGCCAGAGCCAGAATTTGAATAACAAGTGTTCAGGAATGGCCAACTGTTCAGAGTCCTCACAAGGTCAGCGAAGAACAATAGGGGCCGTTCCTCTGGTGAACACCCAGCTCACACCCGGCTGAGTTTAACAGAACGTCACCTTGAAAAGGGAAATGGAGAGAAGTGAGGCTGATTTGGAAAATAAGTGTTGAGTGTTGTGTGAGTTTTTCTCCAGGTGCAGTTTGAAACACACTTTTTCATGTGACCACCTGCAGCTGTGTTGTCTTTGGGTCAATCTTTTACTTGTATTATCTCTCTCTCTCTCACACACACACACACACACACACACACACACACACACACACACACACACACACACACACACACACACACACACACACACACACACACACACACACACACACACACACACACACACACACACACACAAACACACAGACCTACATACATTTCCTTGAGATACCCTCACAATAACCCCTACTTGCCTACCCCATACTTAACCCTACTGACCCTAAACTATATTTTTCTCGTTTATATTATATAAAAATATGATGTGTCCCCTATAGTATTCTATGACACATACACACACACAGTCATGTTTCAGTGACTACTAAGGACAGTAGATAGTTTCTCATTGATTTCATGAAGACTTTTTCTATACTACTAGCCCCAAATTAAACCTTACCTCTATGTTATGGGGACTTGCTTGTTGTCCCCATAAGGAAGACAAGTCCCCATCGTTTGAAAGTGTAAACTGATTTTTAGGTCCCGCAACATCACTTATACCTGGACCACACAAACCAACACACACAGCTTTACCCTAACATTAATCAAACCAAACTATATGTCAAACCCTAACCCTATGCCTTACCTTACCCAAAGCTAAACCCAACCCTAACCCAACCCTAACCCTGACCTAATTCTAACCCTAGTAACACAATAAACGTGGGTCCCACACACACACACACACAAACTCAAATAGAGCGAGATAGCCACGCCCCATTCGTATATCGTCACTGAATGGCACGCTGCATTCACTGAGCCCCTCTCCTCCGGGGGGCGTGGCCAGCACAAGAGCTTATATATTTCTCCCCCTATCGATTCTCTTATTCTTCCCCAGCTATGCAGCCGGACGGACCTTACATCTCTGCTCCTGTGTTTTCTTAGGTTTAAACCCACCATATGGACTTTGTATCGGAGACCCGCGCCGCGTCATAGTCTCGAGTTGTGTTTTAATTGTTTAATTGGCTCTCATCATGCTGAAGAACAATGCGAAGAAGGCAGCGATCACCGCGGCCAGCGCAGCATCCCTGGGTCTGCTGCTGCTCGTGCTCACCGTGCAGCTGCGCCGCGTCCAGGTGGACGAGGTGACGCGCGTGGAGGAGCCCGCGAGCGCGCAGGGGAAGACCGGCTTCTCCGCGTACTTCACCAAACTGACGCGCGGCCGGCGGGAGGCGGTGAGGCCCGCGCGCTCCGCCGGGTCCGCGCCGCCGCCCCCGGCCGAGGACATCACCGCCGACGACGTGTTCATCGCGGTGAAGACCACCAAGAAGTTCCACCGCTCCAGACTGAGCCTGCTGCTGGACACGTGGATCTCCAGGAACAAGCAACAGGTAAAGGGCGCATGCAAACTTTTAATGTTGGCCATGAATCACTCCGCACGCTTTCATCCACTCCTGCACTGTGCATGCAAATTTAAAGGGGCGCAATCTGTTTGTGTCATTGTTTCTTGGCTGCACCGCTTAACAATGACCCAGAGGGGATGCCTGCTGGCCGCATTCACTGCAGTATTGTTCCAAACATGTCACCAGATGACGCACTGGAATAACCTCCCAGCCCCCGTAAACCGTGCTGAATGTCCTCCCCGGCTCTGTCACTTTTTATTCTCCTCTGAGTGATGTCCCTGAGAACGCAGGGAGCAGTTTCAGGACTCCCTCTTCTCCCTCTCTCAGCCCCCCTCTGCTCCCCACTCCCTATTATCCCTCCTCTTGTGTGGGTGTCCCTGTGAATGCCCCCGGTGCAATGGATGCCTCACAGCACCGAGTCCAGCGCTGTCCCCCTTCCAGGATCTAACAAAGCGTCTTTCTGAAGGGGGGAAGAAAAGCTTTTCCCCCAGCCCCTTGTCTCCCCTCTCTCCATGGGAACGTGGGAGAGCTGAGTCTGGGTCACTCGATGAAGGGATGGGAACAAACTGGGGGCTTCGTGAAGGGGACGCATGGGGACAAAAGGGGTGCATCTATAGGCAGGGTGGTGCTGGGAAGTGGAACGCCGGGTATGAATGTGTGGCCCTGAGAACCAAGCGTCTGCAGGGGGTGCACGCACGGCTGCAGTGTGAAGATAACAGGGGCCAGTCAGATTGATTTCATCCTGCACCCAGAGGTGTCAGATTTTAAAAGTCTTTTTGATTGGCCTCGGGCGCTGTCACACACATCTTTTACAACTCTCTCTTTTGCTGCAAGCACTGGGAACGTTTATGGAGATATTTCTCCTCTTGCAATGTGTGTGATGTCAGGGAAATTGGGTCAGATCACACAGAAATACCTGCATCTGACTCAAGCCCCCCCCCCCCCCCCCCCCCTAAACCCAGACTCTTATCTTAATCTGCTTATTTGCAAAGTGATTGTGCTAAATGCTTGTAATTACTGTGCTGGATGTTGTTGTTAACCCATCGCACAGAGTTAACAGCAGGGCTCACAGGGCAGGCAGCTGGTGGGCGACTGCGTGGACAAAAAGGACAGGGCGAGCACCACAATGCTGGGTGGGAGTTCCCGGATAGAAGGGTGCCAGGTGGCCGAGAGAGACGGAACAAAGGGCGGCCTTAATGCCAGCCATATGATGCTCTGAGCTTCCCACCGTGTGCATATGGCCATCCTCCGGGTTAAGGTTGGATTCTCACGCTCAGCTGATGAACATCTGTCGGGTCTGGACCACTTTTGTGGCACAGGGGACCGAAATATTACAGATGCAGAAGCAAGTACATGAGAGAGACTTTGTTGCTCTCGGCAGCTGTATTCATGGAGAAAGGGGAGGGCAGATTATCTCTGTGATGCCTCTGCTGACATAATAATGCCTGTGGCCTTCTGGATGTTTGAGCCCATTCAAAGCACAAACAGGACTTTTTTTTTGGGTAACACCAATCCGTAAGAATCTGGGTAAATGGCTCCCTTTGTGGCTCAGAAAGGTCAAACCCAAGAAGTTTCGGTAAATCAATTTGGAATCTCAATTTGGCCTTTTATAAAACATGTAGCCCCCTTTCATGATTTCTAGCAGCTCCCGGTTCTCCACACCGGAACAATCATACTGAGGGGCCATGCAATCAAAAACTCAAAGTTCCGACCCTTAAGCTCCCTATCCTGAACTGATTTGTAAAACTGCAGAATGCTCAGTAGCAACTTTTATCAAAGCCTTCATTCATTATTTTTTTTTGCAAACGTCTCGACAGCTGGTGTCCACATCTTCGTGGCGGGGCTCCCTGCATCCTGCTCCTAAGAGTATGGTAATCAGCCAGCGCCGCAACAATGAGCGCCTTTAGCATCTACAAGAGAAAAAGACACACTCGACGCTGTATGTGAGTGAGTTGAATGGCTGCACACTGAGGTGGAACAGCAGAAGTGGTCAGAAAGATGGTGGGCGTCATTCAAGTTGAGAGCCTGGTTCGAGTACAGGACGAGTTTATGTGCAGAATCCCACTCTGCATATTATTTGTCTTCCTCCTGTCGTCGCAGTGCGAATTGTTTTCCAAATCATTAGTGCTGAGGGGGAAAAAGTGCTGAAAGGGCTTTAATGTCTGGGACAGGAGCGGGATGGAGTCAGGGTGGAGGTGGTGGCCGGGGGAGCCGTGATCCCCTTCCTTCCGGTGGAGCTGGAGACAGCCAGCCAGCCAGGCAGGCACCACGTCCAGCTCAGACAGGGCCGCGCCAGGCCTTCCTGTGGTCGGGAGCCAACCCCCCTCCCCCCCTGGACCCCAACCTCATCCTTTCTCCTTGCTCTCTTGTCCTCACCCCCCTCCTCACCTCTCGCTTCTTATCTCTGCTTCACACGGCCCGTTTTTTTTATTTATTCTTTTTTTTTATTGTTCTTGTTGGAATTAGTATTCCATGAAAGTAACTGTTCCTATGAGTTTCAGTTAAGAAACAAAGAGAGAAAGAGAAGAGAAAACCCTTCCCCGGGAACTTTCTCTTTAGTTAACTCCTGCAGCTGTATGCAAATGCCGGCAAACATATTTAGAATTTACCCAGTGGAGACTTTACCCAGCATGAAAACTCACAGCATTGTTCTATTCAAGGGGCTCAGGCCGCGTATGTGGCCCAGAGGGGAGGGGGGGGGGGAGAGGGAGGAGGCAGGATGAGGGGGTGACGAGGGGGTGAATGGCCACACACGGTTTTCGATTTACTAATCAGCAGTGGGATTCCTCCCCACACCCTCCACCCCTCCCCTCCCTCCCTCTCTGTCAGTGCCCTGGCAGCCCTTGCAGCTGCCTCAGTGATTAGGCCGTCTATTCAGCGGCCTTTAAAGCAAACAGCGCCAGCCTCTGATCCCGTTACCAGTGAAACCACCATCCTTTCCTAAACAAATACAGGATCAAGGCTCCGGCCCTGGGGAACATCTGCGCCGAGGTTGATCCATAAACGCTCCGCGCTGTGTTTTCCGTTCAGAGGAAAAAATAGTGTCGAAAGATGTCGTTTTATTCTGAAATCAGCGGTCTGTTTATAGACGGCCCCAGTTGGTCGCGGTTGCTCGGCAGCCGGCTTGCATTCTTGCAGGAATGTGAGTTAAAACAGATAAAAAACGGCCTCTGTGCAGTGGAGGCATCAGGCTGCACGACCTGGCATGTAGAGACACGTGGCGTAGATAAGGCGGCGTGATGTGCGGCAGGTGCTGCCACACCTCAGGTGAAGAGTAAACAGGCCACTGGCAGTTACAGAAACCGGCGGCCTTTTCATCATCGCCATTCACCGGCTCGCACCTGCTCGGCGTGAGCTGCCACAAAGAGGACTCTAATCTCTCTCTCTCCCCCCCCCCCTCCGGCCTTTTTTAAAAGTGTGTTCCTGTAAAGGTGCTCTTTGTTGTTAACTCCCTTTATGGCTAACTGCTACATTTAACAAGTGCCTGCAGGTTCACGGTCTGATTCCTTTAACCTGTGGAGTCTGTCGGGCTTGGAGCGGCGGGGAGAAAGAGGACGGTGGTGCTGGTTAATCAGATGTGTGTTGACCGTGTTGACATCTGAGTGCTACAGTTTTAGCTGCATTCAACACGTCTGAGCCCGGCAGCACGTCCAGCAGGGTGCAGGGGCTCGGCCGGGGGATGGGATACATGAATGGGGATGTGTGTGGGGGCGGACAGTCTGCCTCCGCCTTTGTTCTATGTCTGGGATGCTTCAGGAGGCTGCATAGTTGCCATGGAGAGAGTGAAACGCAGGACAAAAGGTCTTTATTAGAGCAGGGGGTTGTTTAACCCGGTGTGTTTTCCACTGCATAAAGGACACGATGATTGATGCTAATCACACCCGGGATTCATAGGAGGACGAGGGACTTTGCGCACACTGTTAAATCTGATCACGTGACCGCTTCACATGATCGACCAAACCCGAGCTGTTCTGATGTTGTGTGTTTAATGA
Organism: Platichthys flesus; assembly: GCF_949316205.1. Classification (NCBI taxonomy): domain Eukaryota; kingdom Metazoa; phylum Chordata; class Actinopteri; order Pleuronectiformes; family Pleuronectidae; genus Platichthys; species Platichthys flesus. Next base: position 12,617,236 of record NC_084960.1, on the reverse strand, counting down.
GCGAGTCCACTAATCTGTGATGTCCTCTGTTTGGTTTACAGACGTACATCTTCACAGACGGAGAAGACGAGGAGCTAAAAAAGAAAATGGGTGAGTTTCATGTGGGGGATTTCATCTGGGAAACAGATATGCACATTGTTTTATTGGATAAGGGCTCAACTGTGGATTTATGAGAAATAAAAAAAATTCTAAAGGGCATAACAATTTGGCTTTGACCTTTGTGCTTCTGGGGAAGATGGCATTCAAATACATAGAGCCTCCATTGATGTTGTCCACTCATATGTTTTTTTCTCTGTTGCCACAGGGAGTCATGCAGTCAACACCAACTGCTCCGCCGCTCACAGCCGACAAGCTCTGTCTTGCAAGATGGCGGTGGAATATGATAAGTTCATAGAGTCCGGGAAGAAGTAAGTAACACCTACACGCCACGTTTATATCTCATAAATGTTGACGACGCATGAATCTCTGGATCTAAATATTCCTCTGTTTCTGCTTCTTAGGTGGTTCTGTCATGTCGATGATGACAACTACGTGAATGTTCAGACTCTTGTGAAGCAGCTGTCCCAGTACCCCCACACCCAGGACATGTACATCGGCAAACCCAGTCTGGACCGGCCCATCGAGGCCACGGAGAGGTTGGGCGACAATAAGATGGTATGCATCCACAAACTTTTGGTTTATAATATTTCAAGGTCAAAAAACTGGTAATTGTCCGAGAATACTGTAAATTAAATCATCTCTTCTGTCTCCTCTTAAAGAAACCAGTCAACTTCTGGTTTGCGACTGGAGGAGCCGGTTTCTGTGTGAGCCGGGGTCTGGCGCTGAAGATGAGCCCATGGGCCAGGTAGGATTCAGATACATTTACAAACACTGTGTCTTGTCACTTTACTGCAGAGGCCATACAGTTGTAAATAAGTCTTAGGATGAAAACAGCTAAAAGTCACAGTGGGTGTGTCACACCAGCACTGACCAGGTATCTCTCTATCTTCATGTCTCTTCAGTGGCGGGCACTTCATGAACACAGCGGAGAAAATCCGTCTGCCCGACGACTGCACCGTCGGCTACATCATCGAGTCGGTTCTCGGGGTTCCGCTGACCCGCAGCAACCTGTTCCACTCGCACCTGGAGAACCTGCAACTGGTGTCGCGATCTGAGATTCACAAACAGGTGAGAAACTCAAGATTATCATACCATATCAAACAGGATTCTTAGAGCTCCAGAAGGTGGTTTCTTTTTTGTATGTCACTCACGTTTCTCGAATTACCTTTCCTCCAGATCACCCTCAGTTATGGAATGTTTGAAAACAAGAGCAATATTATCAATTTGAAAGGGGCGTTTTCTGTGGAGGAGGATCCATCGAGGTGAGAGATCTGTCTGTATTTAATGACGTGACTCAGATTCCATCGACCCCTTTTCACTTGTCTAACTCTTACCTTTTCTGTTTCGTCCAGGTTCAGGTCTGTGCACTGTCTCTTGTACCCAGACACCCCGTGGTGTCCTCCTCAGGTTGCCTATTAGGGCGACCGCTCCTTTCTCATCCTCGTCTCCCTCGTGCCTCGGTATCTGAAAGGCTCGAGGGGACCAGTGTTTGGTATTTGACCGCGCGGCTGCTGTTACTGCAGTGGTGCGCGGTCTTTAATAGTTTAACTGGGCTGCTGTGCGGCCCGCATCGGGACTATTCCTTCCTGTCCGGATCCAGGAACTCCCCCCTGCTCCCCATGATGCTGGGGGGCGGAGGGCTCCAGCTTCTGGCAGGAAGTAGCTTTCAACGCTACACTTTGTAGGCAATCATTTGAGCTTTGTGATGTATATGTTGCTTGTAAATGTTTGCAATTCTCATAGAATGTATTGTCATATATTTGAGCCTTTTTGCCAGCTTCACATGAATTTCTTCTTTTGTTTAAGCTTTTAAAAATGCCATTTAGGTCCATGGTGTTTGTGTGTATATATATGTGTGTATGTATATATATATATATATATACACATATACACAAATTAATATGTATATATATGATTGGCTTTTCCAGGAATTTTGGTTCCGACATTTTTATCCAGATGACTCCGGACAAACGCTCTATTATGAAGATGTTACTGTGCTTTTTAAGTTTACAGTGTTGTTACTCCCACTAACCTGAGCTGGCAGTAGGCAGATTTCCAAAAGCATCCTTTGCTTGTGACCTAATCTGAGGTTCATCAGGACAAAGCACTTTTAAGTTTTTGATATTTTTCAGGTGAACCGACCTAAGTTACATCCTTGACATTCCTCAGATTTGTGTCCCAATGAACGAAAAGAGAAAATAACCCCCTTCGAAATCTCAGTGTCTATTTGATTTGTATGTATTTAATAACACTCCTTGCAATCAGGGAAGAATAACGAGAGGAAGAGATTTTGATTGGGAGGGGGTTACAATCAGCTTTTGATACAAGATGTTGATCTTTGTTTGAATATTGCACAGCTGAATTTCAAATGACTGGTGTATGCTCCTGAGAAGACGTTCACCTCCAGAGGTTCAACGGCGCAGAAGCTTAAGCTCGAGACAGAGAACCCAAAATAACCATGTCATCTAAGTAATAAGCACATGTGTAATCCCAGCCTCAGTCTATAATAGTTTGCACAAAAGACTGATGAGCCTCTCTGTTATTATTATTATTATTATTATTATTAACATGAATGTTCTTTATTTACACATAATATTGGCTGGTTACTGTTGAGGCCTGTGAGGCGAAAACTTAGCAGGAGCAACACCCGTGTTTCCACATGGAGGCATTTATTCCCTCTGTGTATTCTCTCACCCATATTGGGTTTCGCTGTACATCTTGTTTACAGTATTGTGTACTGTGCCATGTGTTTAAATGCGTAGTTAATATAAATGTTTAGAATGTAATTCCCCCCTTTTGCGGTTTACATATGCTGTTTATGACCTGGACATGATTGTTGTACAGCTTTGAACTGTGTGACTAAACAACTGTGGTTTTTATTCTCCAGTATCTGGAGGGGTTCAAACTGTTTATTCCCAATACCGGCTTCTCAGGAATTATGAGCTTGATGGTGGCGTCTGCTGCCTGAAGGGACCCACAGTGGGACCTGAAACTTTGAATAAAAGAGCATAACCACTGAGAAACTTTGTATTTGGTCGTGTTTGTATTTGCGAGTTCACCGTTGTACACGTAATGTTCAAAACACTCCGTCTTAACTTGCTGAACACTTAAAGGACACATGAGCTTTTGTCCAATACACAATCTGATGGCAAGGAAACTTGGTAATTTACTTTGTAGATTTCTATTTCATATAGGTTGCATAAACAAAACTTAATCCAATCTATAAGAATACATACATTTCAATGCAATTCAATTCTTAACAGATGTCTCTCTATTTTGTGAATTCTGATCACATTCCATCGAGTACGCTAAAATAGTTACTTGATAACTAAGAAGGCAGAATCCTCAAATGTTTCACAGAAATAACTGAACTAAAGTCAATGCATATTATTGGAGCAGAACTTTGTGCTTTTTCTTTGAAAAAAACTTTTACACCTGAGGAACCACTTGTTAGAGGCTAATACCTAAAACCAATCTTAAACCACAACCGGAATACAATGAACCATTTAATTATTTAGATTAGTTAGAGTAGAGTACTTTTACTTTTGTTATTCTGTTATAAAGAATAAGTGTTATGGAATGTACAGTTTATTGTCGGCTACTAGTTGCTCAATACTGGAATCTGAAAAAACCTTTATGAGCATGTAATAAAAAATGCATTATTATATATATTCATGCAATCAATTTTTTTATGATGTTAGTAAATTTGAACCATTTCCCATAGTCTGGCGGTAATGGGGGTGCAAAACCACACCCACAAAGGCCACTCCCATGAGCAGCAGATTCGGACTAACCGAGACTAAAGAGTGAAAGATAAATTCTGTCGTGAGAGAAAAAACTGCCACAAATGCAGCTAAAACAGTGAGGTCTGGCTGTCTGCATGAATGGCAAAAAAAAAAATGGACCATGGCACAAGCATGCAGTAGTCCAACAGTGTAAATACTGCTTCAGTACTTACTTACAAGTACTATGAAAAGTGTGAAACATATTTTGGTTCATTATGAAACCACAGTGGGGCCAATTAGAAACAGTGTCATGGTAGCTAGCTACAACATCCAAATGTTACTTGAATGCTAATGCATCACTTGAGTGTTGCTATCTTTAAGTTAGCGATGTGAATACTTCCACCAGTGATCGTGATGAATGGTCCCATTCAACGTTTTCCCAACTCCGACAATAGAAAAAAGCCTCAAGAGATATTTCACTCCATTCTGACAAAAAGACAGATTACGTACTTACTGACTCAGTTAAAGTTCTGCTCCCAGCCTCCAGCACACACTGGCTGAACCCCGACAGGCCTGTAGATCCATCACCAGAGCGTCACATGAGAGACAAATCACCCAGAGTGACATCCTCACCACAAACCATAATCACAGCCTTGCTTTCCAGTTATGTACAGTGGGAAAAACTGCAGTGTTTAATGTGTCTCAACGTTGTGTTCAACATCAGTCATCTGCGCCTGCTTTCTTCTCTCCGTTGACTCGTAAAATGTTTCCACTGAATCTGCACAGAGGTTTCAATTCATCCGTTGGGTAAAATATGAAACAGTTTGATTTGTAGCTTCATTCAGTGTCAAATCGGCTTCTCCCGGCTCGCTAACAAGAGGAAGAGAGAGATCCCTCCTCTGGCACTGCACCCATGGGAAAAGAGGGCCCGAGGATTAAGCATAAAACTCTTGTATTATTAAACTGGCAAGCTGTGAATGTGCAAACAGTAATCGGATCAGCACCGGTTTGATCTGTTGCTACAAAAGAGAAAAGTTGTTACATAAATAACAAAATCAGATGAGTGTTGTTCTAATCTGCCCCCTAATCGTTCTAAGCTCAGACTCTCAAAACTAGCACTTTTATGTAACCTGTCCCATCCAAAGAGTGTTTGTGTTCACCGAACGGCAACTCTAATTCACAAAGACGTGTGCATCTGCAGCACTGCAGTGAAAAACGACTTTTACATTTGATTCCCGGACCATTTCCCTCGGCTTGTTTGTAATCTCTCTGAATCGGTGATCTTTCAACATACCAGCATGCCACATCTGTGAGTAACTCTGGAAGAATGGCAGTTGTTTCATGCGAGAGCTTTCTCCGCTGTTTATCTTCCCCGAGCATTTGCTATTGTAGTCCTGTTTGTTCCCATACCAGCAGATGCAGCATATTGGACAGAGAGGAGGACACTAATGGCACCGTTATACCTCAGAGCTCAGAATTAATGAACCTCACCACCGCTGACCTTGAAATCCAAGATGGACAGTTGTGAAAGCTGTAGTTTATACTGTTTATCAGCACTACTGTCAATAAATGTGTCGTACATGTATTACTGTACAACTACTGTCTCTTGACATTTTACTAATGTGTCGGTATGAACACTTTTGCTAACAATGGCTAAACAACTGGCTAACATAGAAATTGTTCCTGTGCAACTCGAAAACTATCAACCCGGGTATTCAGGTGAGACTTCATTCCGAGGGCCGATCACCGAGCTCCGAGGTGGGATGGAACACTGCAGACATATAGAAGCAGGGGACAAACCGCTACTGGCAATGGGAAAGGTGTGAATTCCCTTTATTTATTTTTTTAAACCTGCATATACAGCACCTGCTGATTTAGGTGTAAAAGATGTTGTAGAGGTGCTGGGAAGCGGGTTTATGAAGCATTGAAACGTAGCCAGGGTAACTACTTCACCCGGTTTTCATTGTTTTCAGTTGGGCTATGTTAAACTGGCAGCATGTCAACATCACAAGAAGATATGATATGCATCCCAGGGGCAATGCAAATCATGCACAGGAAGTAATAACTTCTCGTGTTAATAACCAGCTCGTGCAGATAAGTGTTGCAAACGTGAATGTATTACTTATTTTCTGACTTCATTGTGACTTCTCCTTGAATAATATGTGGGTGATTAATTCATTGTTCAATATAAGCTGTGGATTCTCTCTCTATTCCTATTATATGAGGAGATGTCTTTGAAAATCTGTTTTTCAGACCATACTTTTGTCAACCTTAACCTTTGACCTTTGACTGATCAACTCCAAAAGTTATTTATCTGCAGATTCCCTCCCAAGTATCATTCCCACACAGTTTGGTGGAAATTCCTCCATGCTTTACTGAATTATTTTATACACTTACACTCACACACTGGGAACAATAGCCTGCCATTGCCCAGGGTGTTAAAAAGTCTGTATCGTGACTGGAAGTGTAACTCAGGTGTGTGACTCTAACGTTTGAGCGCTCGTGTGATTTCAGCTGTTTTGCATATAGAGCACAGTGAGTGTGATGTGGCAACAGATAACAAGAAAAACAAACATCCAACTGCAGCCGTCCACCGCTGCCCGACCACCTGCCTGTCATCCCCGCCGTGGAGTGACACATGACTGCAGGCTGGAGCTGCGGATGATTATCTGCCACTGATAAAGGAATCCGGCTTCCAAAATGCCATCGTGCTCTGTTTACACAACATGGAGCACCGGCATGACTTGAGTCCGTCTCAGTTTGAGTCATAGTTGACAAGAGATGCGGCCCGATTGCTCTTTTTTTCTTTTCGCCCCAGGCAGAAACAAAACCCATGAACATGAGGCATCTCGTCTGTCTCACATGAAATGACCCGGCAGCCGTCAGAAGTATGATCGCTGAACCCCGCTTCTCTTCCAGGAGTTCATCTTTTCATTTTCAGGATAATCTGTGTATGATGTGGTCAGTGCAGCCTCAGGGGTTTATGTAAACCCAGAAAAATGGAGTCGAAAGATGAGACTTGTGTTTATGGTATGTGGATTACTGAAGTGGGTTACCTGACCAGAGCCTGTGTAGGAGAAGTTGATTGAACAACCATGAAGAGACGCCAGATTACAACAAAGTGACACAAAACTATGACAAAAAGATGCAGAACGACTAGAGTGATATGAAAGTGACTGAAAGGAGAAATGAAAATGACCAAAGAAAGACATAAAAAAGATGGAAAGAGATCACAAAGAGCTGCAAAATGACTTAAAATGCCAGAGGAGGCGTAAAACGATGACAACATGAGCCACAGACCTGTTCAACGGCCACAAAGAGATGCATGACTACAAAGAGACACACAATGATGACAGAGACACACAGTCACATGTGGAAATGACTAAAAGGAAAAGCTAAATAATCAAAGAGTGATAAAACATCATCAAAGATATATGCAAAATTATTACCAACACACATAAAAAGACCACAAAGACGCACAAAATGAGCCACATTCCTGCTTAACAACCACAACGAGATGCATGACAACAAACCAAAATCAGAACAACGAGCTGCAAAACAGGACAAAAAACATTACTGTGGTTTTCCAAAGAGAAAGAAAACGACCACAAAGATGCAAACAATTAGTTGTTTAATTTTTTTTTCTGACCTGAATGTAAATTGTGAATAATTTCTTGAACTTTTCTTTCATTCACAACTTTCAGGAGCTCAATACTTTCCATTTAAATGCATAAAACGTGGATTGTTGTATTTCTTATCAAGGTTTTCAACAACAACATGATTAAAGCCTCGTCCCCGTCTGAAGCTGGACTGACAGGACACACTTGTAAATCTGTTGATGGTTTGTTCCCTGCTGATTAAAACACAAACACCAGGGTGAGCGTTCTCACACCTGCCATCACAGCTCTGAGTGGGAGATGTGACATTTCACAACACTTGTAAAATCACTCTTTTGTGTTTGTCTCAGCAACACAGCAGCACGTCCGACCGTCAAACCCCAGAGAGGGAGCAGGGGAGTGGGAGCAGGGGAGTGGGAGCAGGGGAGTGGGAGCAGGGGAGAGGGAGCAGAGGAGTGGGAGAAGTGGACTGGGAGCGGATGTGGTGCAGAGTGGACGGCTGCCACAGAGGGACATTCCTCGGAGTGCAGGGGATTACAGAGACGCTGGCCACTCGCACATTGTCTTCATGACCCTCCTCTGCTATATCAGTCAGTCTCCAATTAACAGGCTGCATTGTCTGCAGGATTAGCGGCGGCGGGACAGACTCCGCTGGCATGCAGAGAGATCTGACAGCAACTGGCACAGGCCTTAATCCTCCTGTACGTGTGCTCTGAGGACACGCCAAGTGGAAGTTTAACATAATCCAGGTATCACATAACCCCTCTGAAGAAAAGGACTTGAACTTTGTAGTAAGCAGCACTTGAGTGGTGGACCTGAGGAGTTTGGAGGAGGAGGACGACGTTTTTCATTTTCCTCCTTCGTTAAAAGATGCACTGGAGCAAGCGAGGGGTTTTCACAATGTTGTTTTTCTTAAGGACAATCAATTCGTCTTTGACTTTTGCGATTATTCCAATATTTCATCATCCACATTTTAACATCATTCGTTTTATTACTGTAAATTAGTTTTTCATTCAAATATCCACATCTGTTTCACATCTGCAATGAATGAACAAAGCAGTCTTAAGAGCATTTTGAGGTTTTTAATAACTTACAGCCACAATTATTCCTGTAAACACATATTGTCTTTAGATAGTTAAAGATGTGTTATATTAATTGTCATAAATTATCTTCTAATATAGACGCATCCAATTATGGATCAATCACAGGAGGAGTTTCTAAAATCAACAGTATGAATTCAAAATTAGAGCTGAAACCTTTTAACTATTATAAAACAGGGCTGTCAGGAGTCCAACATTTGTTCTTTTATATCAACACTTGCATTATACATAAACAGATTTGTTTCCTATTGTACATTCAAGTCATTCAAAGATAATTTCACCGATAGAAACTCCACAATCTTTTGTGAAATGTTCCTCATGCTCCAACTCGTAAAATGAAAAAAAACCGACATTGATCATTTCAGTCTGTCAATGTTCAAACGATGTAAAACTGCCTTTCAAAACAAAGCACCACGGAAATATGACCTGCAGCCAAGAACACAAATATTTCAACCGTGTAATAAACTTTTAAAAAGTAGTCAGTTGTCTTATTATCTACAGCGACAAGGAGACACCAACTGTCAAACAGGCCAAAGAAAAAGCAAAAGACGGTTTAGATTGACGACATGAAAAGTCTTTTCAGTGATTTACACAGTCAGATAGCTGTGACTAAAATTGACACTTAAGCTACGATAACTGAGTCAGGGAGCAAATGCAAATCAGGATGCAAATGATGCTGAACAACGTCAGAAAGGGATGAATCATAACTTCTGTTCACTTGATGCAGCCTGAGGATCGTTTAACGTGACCTCGGTGATAAGGATGCACACGTCTCCTGGCTCGGAGCTGAGATCATGTGGTAGAAGCTGCATTGCTGGTTCATTTTAAAGGTGGCAGTAAAGCACCGGATCGTGAAAAGGTTCTTCCCTCAGACAACTTTAGACAGCGCTGAAAGAACAGGGAGGAAGGGGAAGTGCTTTTAGAAAAGTCACGAAGCATCTCAGTGAGCAGGGCTGTGTGTGTGTGTGTGTATGGGGGGGACCAGACAGCTCCTTAAATCCTCCTCTGCCTACGTGCTCCCTCTGACTGGTCCGGGTGACGTGTACAAAGGAGGAGGTGAGGTGTGAATAACGCGAGTGCCGGCTCCCAGGACACACAGCTGCCTCCCTCGGAGCCACAATAGAGACAAACCAGGGACCCTGTTTCCTTCGACTCCCTTAAACTGGAGAGCGACAAAGAAGCCGGATCCCCTCCGGAAAACAGGAAGACTGCCTCATCCGTCCTGAAGCCACACGATGAGAGAAACGAGGGGGTGACAGTGAACATGAGGGAGGGGATGCAAGTGGCAGAGCGTCTACTTAGTGCTTCAGAGGGAAATTGTGTTGCTGCTCCAGTTTGTTAATTTGACAGCTGTACAAATTACACAAAGTCGCCATAAGGAAAGGAACATGACAACAAAGGACTGCTGAGTTTGGGCCCTTCTCACATTTCAGACGTGCACTGAAGCTCGAGTCACATTTCCTGAAATCAGAGCACTGGATTGAGCAAGTCGACCAAGTTTCTTACTCGTGACTGACTCGGAAACTGGAAAAAATACAAATATCTGAGGGTGTAAAAGTGGTAACATACTCGTAGGAGTCAAAGATGTCAACTTGTAGTGACAATGAGATTCAAGAGCCTTGGTTGATAAGGCCCGACGCCAGTGTCCATGTGATGTAAACAAAAATCCATGATTGATGTCCTGCTCTGACCAGATGTCGACATTTCAACATCATTGTGAACTTTAACACATAAAATCTCCTGCTGCTTGCTTCATATATGAGTCTGGAGAATATCCAAACCCAATTTTTTGGAGTTGTTGTCTGAGAAGGGCTCCGAGAATGATCAGCATTTTCCCCAGAGATTACCTGCCGTAAATCTTTTGATGAGAAATGTGCAATATTTCACTAAAAAGGTCAAAAAATATGAAATATATGTTTGTTATGTCTCAGAACTTGGTTTTGTCTTATTTCTTCTTATAATCTCCCTGGTGACCCTTGAAGGGCCCCCACCCCTAGGTTGGTAACCACAGGACTAAACAACCAAACTGCTCGACTGCAACTTTTTATTAAATGCAAGAAAAATTACTTTTTATATCATTGGTTTTAACAACAGCCACGTACAGTTGTTAATCTCCCACCAGATCTGATCATCACTATAATGATTATTATTATGGTAATTATTCAAAACAGTTCTTGCTGTCTAACAACTATTGCGAGTCTCTGTTATCGGGTTATTTGCATCCTGCACTTGATCAAATGGAAACTCTCATGCAGCCAGTGAGTTCGGGAAACAATCTTAGAATGGCATGTTTTGGAAAAAAGCCGTCAGGGCTGTGGCGTAGAAATGAAATCCTGCTGAAAACAGGCAAAACCTCAAGTTTATGTTCTGCTCCGTCATTTTTCTGTGAGTGTTTGACACCGGTGTTGCACTGATCACAATGTGAACTATAGAGCGGAACACAACACACACACACACACACACACACACACACACACACACACACACACACACACACACACACACACACACACACACACACACACACACACACACACACACACACACACACACACACACACACACACACACACACACACACACAGGGGAGGTTGTACAGGTGCATTTTCTAAATGGACGTCTTGACTTGTGCAGCCTGAACCCTCTCTCGTGCGTCCCCTGGCAGCTGCCTGGCACCGAGAGGACGGAGCCAGAAAGACCTCATGGCAGAGCGCCCGGCCACACTCAGGAAGTGTCCTTGGGGGGGAGAGGAGGGGGGTGAGAGGGTGCAGGCGCCTCAACCCCCCCCCCCCCTCCTCCCCTCTGCCCCCTCACCATTCAGCCCCCTCACCATTCAGCCCCCTCACCTCAAAGCATTAGAGACGCATTCCTCCGGTCCAGCAGCAAGCAGGGTAATTCAATTTCCTCGACAGTGAGGGCCGTGTGAAATTTCATTTGCATCTTTGGGTCTGCGTGTATGACAGGTTGTAAAAAAAAAAAAAGAAAGGAACTCAGCCTCCATCATGCTTTGTTTGTTTACTGCTCTGTTTAGTGCGGCTCCTTGAAACCTCCCCAGTAAACAGCAGGGGGTCCAGGAGGTGATGGAGTCTGTATATTCCTCTTTAGAGACAGACTAAAAGCAGAGAACATACTGCCCCAAGATCTGAAATAGAAAAATGTTCATGACATGGTAAAAGTTCAGTGAAGCATTTGAAAGCAAAATTAGGAGAGACTAACAAAGCCTGCTCCAAATATGTGAAGACAGATGAGATAAAAAACAGTCTATTCATATCTGACCCCGGCCACCAGGCTTCCTCACGAGAAGTCAGTGTTCGTGGAGACAGCAGCTGCCGCTACGGAGGAAGTTGACAAAGCCAGTCTGGTGGCCCGGTGCTGACACTGACCTCTCGTCTGCTGTCGGCCCGGAGAGGTCACAAACACAAGACTGCTTCTCAGCTCCGCACAGAGGGATCTGCCTGCAGGCCTGCGCTCTGTCAGCATTAAATACCGATTAGAGAAACACAGCTTTCTTCAGAAAATGTCTTCAGTCTCACGGACGCTGGAGGAGGAAGTCATCACAGTCAAACAAAGAGATTTAGAGAATCTTATTATGTGAGTTTTTATCAACAACAAAAAATGAAATAACCGAATTTTGTGTTGAGACCTGAAAGCAAGTAGTTAACCCAACACTGATAGATCTTCACTCTGTTAGCAAACTGTTACTCATCATCACACACTATCCTCCATTTTAGGTCAAGCTTTGAGACACTGGACACATACAAGTCACATATTCACTCTCTCTTAGCTCTGTGTTTGGTCTCCTCCATAAACTGAGGAAACCTCTCCTGGCTTCTCAGTTAGCTGCTTAATGCTGCTTGGTGCTGACTGGTTGGAAATATGTGCTTTTATTTTGAGAAGAGTGAGAATGAATAAAAACAGTAAGGTTGTGGGCCGTACAGGTAAAGAATGAAGCTTGTTATAAAAGCTGTGGAATGGTGAGGGGAGCTGCAGATTTAGGTTGATCATGAACAAGCTCTTTCACGTTGTTACAGTGTTTCCATGCAGTCATTTCATACATTGTAATAATAGAATGAAGATCATAGATGTGAATAATCTTCTGTCTGATCTGGTAAAATAACATATGGATGTCCTGGACCCTGGACTTGTCCAACGATCATGTCTCCTGATGAAGTTTGTCAAAATAAACATCATCTGGAGACACTGCCTTCATAACAGACGGTCAGAAAATCATTCCTGAGAAAAGTTTCTTTTTTTTTATGCAGCTGTGCTCAGGGTTCCTGCCAAGATATGTACAAGACATTTTTAATTCCACGTAAAATCCAATTTTCTTTCAAGTTCATACTCAACAGAAGTGATATCTATAATTGATAGATGGGTGGATGAAAGGTTGGCTACATGAGAGCTAATAACAACTCAGGAACAACTTACTGATCCAACATTACATGAAGGATTATATTTTAAACCTTTGAAAATGAAAATATGAATTATTTATTGAAGTTTTTTTAAGGAAACTGAAATTAATGTTTTTAATACTAAAAAGTTCAGATAACATGTAGACTATAGTTAAAATGGGGTTTACATACAACAAAAGAAATCATCTTTAGCATTTAATTATACTTCACGAACTCCTGCATGAACTAAAAGACATTTTGTTTAAATTGGTTAAAAGCCTTCTAGGCATAATTGTACTATAACACATAGCATGGCTGTGGCTTTATATTATTGCTTCAGACATAGAGCTGAATTTTGGTACGATTCAGTAACAACAGTGACGTTATGCTGCCCCCTAGTGTCTGTTCCTGGTCTTACTGTTAACACAAGGGAATCCAAAGAGCCGGATGTAGACAGTTAAGGTTTGTTTAATTTTAAAACACAGCATTCAAGCTCAGAATCACCACAGGTTTTACATGTACACATTAAAGAGGCAGCAAACAAGCTGTACAAAATAAAAAATTTAAACTGATTACATCCCTAGTGATGAACCGAAATAAAAACTCAATACATTTTGCTTAAACCTATTTACCTTATTCACATTAATGAAGCAACACTTTGTGCTTGCTAAAGATTCTAAAATGAAATTAAAAAAAAATCTATTTGAGCAAATCAAATAGAAACATTAAGCTTTTTTAAAGAAATTAAAAAGATGTCCATTTCAGTAATTTTTTTGTTTTTCTTCATTTTGTAAATGTCCATGACATGTACAACAGCTTTGCCTAACAAACAACAAATAGAATATGACCACTCCGAAAAACACAGGGATTGCATCAGTGTAGTAAAAGTCTTAAATGTAATGAGAAAAAAAAGACAGGCTCGTTTTCCTCGTTGGAGCTGTCATCGTTAAAAACAGGCCTAAAGTAAAAGACATTTAAAAATAAAAATATTCAGAGTTGTGCTTCCTTTGTTGGCACAGTCTCATAAAAAAAATGATCACCTCTTGTACTGGTTACAAAAGCAAATTGAAGAGAAAAGCGAGTTGAAGCATCGGAGGTACAAACATCTCTCGTTCAACGTGTAAAGGATCGTCATGCTTCAACAGGAACAGCTTCTAGTTTATATGCGAGAGCGGAGTCGTGGCAATTCCTTCACAGCATCCACTTCGTTTCTCTACTGTTCGTATAAATGCTAAAACACATTTGTGAGACACTGGATAGACAATGCACAGGAGTTCCTCTTCTTGAGACTTTCTCCCGAAATGTGCATTAAGACTTAATGGAGGGACGACCAGTGAGTAGCTTCCTCTACGGACTCCAGAATGTGTGATTGTGTTTCCAAGCCAGGTCGAGGGAAATTAAGCTTTACAACTTTTGAGAATGACAAGCAGTCTGGTGGAGAGTGGGCACCGCAAAATGATCTTAAGAAGTCTGGAGCACTATTGAAGAAAGACATCACACACTCCCCTGTATTCCAGCACTTCACCATCGTCGGTAAAAAGAGAAAAGAAAGAAATCTAATTCCAGTAGTAGAAAAACTAATTTCATCAAATCCTCTGAGAGCGTCACAGTTCACAGCTTCACGAGTTACAGTGTCGTCACTGCTTTGGAAAAGTGGCTTATAAATGCCACAGGAAATAACAGTGTCCCGAGAAGACAAAAAGACTTGTTGTGTGATCGACGTGCAATACTGCAGGAAAACTGGTCCCCGACGTCGGAGTTAAGACGGAACGCCAAAAAGCAAGCCTGTGTGCATGTACGATAAACAGGAAAATAACGCAAATATCAGATTTGCATTTTAAGATCCACGAAACCTGAGCAACCGAGATGTTGCTCTGTGAATTTAATCTAACTACGCCAGTTTGATATTTTGTTGAATGTGTAATAATGCAAGACACGATATCTACTCCTCAGGCGGGAAGAAAATCCGACGATTCCTCCCGTAATTAAGTGTAAGGCATTTTCCTCCTTCTCCCACCGAGGGAGGGAGGGAGGGGGATACAGTACTTTACAAAAACAACTAATAGTTATCAGTGGTAGTCAGGGAGCACTTCCAGAGTCCTCAACACGGCAAAGCCTTGATAGATTGCGACGCTGTACAATGTCATAATGTAAAGGAAAAGGAAAAGGAGAGTAAACGTCCGTCCAGGCTCCGTCAAATCAGGATGATATCCCAGAAGGATCGTGGAAACTGGAGAGATGAGCTTTGATGTCACGTCCGTCACTTTTCACTTCAACCAATCAGCAAAAGCACATTTGGTTTTCCGTTTCAAGTTGAGTAACGGTGGAGGAAAAACAGGAGGTGGAGCGTCTGAGCGAAAAACAAAACAAAAAAAAAAAAAATGACGCCAGTGCAGAGAGTTCAGTGTGGTCTACTGCGCTGGAGGGTTGTCCGGCTCCGGGCGGCTGTTTGCCAGGTACTTCGCCCGCATGCTGGAGGTGTACTGTGGAGAAGAAACCGGAAATGACACATGGGAGCAAATGAGAATCAAGATTTCACTCTTTATGGCTCAAAATGTGTAGAGAACAGTGGAACACAAAAGGGTAAACGTCAACCCTACAACATACAAAACACATTCTGTGTAGGATTTGACCTGGCACTGGTTTTATAGCCTCTATTTTTTTTTATGTATCTGTTGGAAAAAAGAAACAGAATCTAAACTTTGCAGAGTAAGAAGAAAATCCGTCAGGTAAATCAAACCCCCACAGCTGCAGCGGAGGAACTTATGAATACACAGATTGGGCAAATGCATAACGGAGCACGATTTAACAGATCAGAGAAAATCCTACACAGATGAGCGTCCACACTGAGTCCAGAGAACTGGATTCTACAGGGATCCAAAACCATCAAATACAGAGAGAGAACATCACAGCAACAGCTAAACAGGACGAGGAAAGCAGAGAACAAGGAGTCCAGCTGAATATGTAAAACTCCAACCCGGGTTCCATCTATATCACTTTGTGGTTTCGGTCAACCTTCGTGCACATCGGCAGGGTCGCTCATTCGTTTACATTTAGGATGCACCCATGCATTTGTGGAATACAGGCGACACAAACACAAAAGGGCTGCATTTCAAACTCGTGGGGAAAAACCATGTTGGACTTTTTCATGTGGAATTTATTCTCTCCTGCTAAGATCATCCTTCAGAACCGCTTTATGCTTAGGATGTTAAATATATTCCTCTGAATTTAACAACATCATTGACCTCAGATGTCAGAGTAAACAATGACATGATGCTAATTCTCAACAGTCTCCATCTGTATAAACGGGAGTTTTCAAAGTTGGACACTGCGACTCCTCTCAGATGAAATCCAGACCACCAGGCATCCTCCGAAGTTAAATGTTTCTATTTAGTGAGTTAAAAATACGCTGAAGTAAACAATCTACCCACTTATATGCATATAAATATACTACTACATTTACTCTGTAAATGGAGTTAAAGTTGTCACATAGATTTAAAAGATGGAAGAGATGACGGCCCACAAAAGTGAAGCCAAATCATCTTGATTGCCCCCTGGTGTTTGTCTGCAGTATGACTCACCTCAGTGGATGGGACAGGGACCAAAATAAAAAGTCCAGGTCTAGGTAAAAGTTTTTACAAAGAGGATTTCTGTCTTTTTAGTTCTTAACAACTGATGTATGTTCAAGTTGTTGATTTTAATTATTTATTCGATGAAAAAATTTGTAGCAAATTATTTCCTCCCTGAGTTAAAAATAATAAAATTCAAATCTGAGTGTTCAGAACTAAGAAACAGATTTTTGATGAAATTGTGGATAACTGGTGCTAGCCATAACATTGTATTTGCCTCATGTGCATCACAATCACTGCTGTTGACTGTGATGTTAAACTGATTAAATCAGAGAAACAAACAATACTGAATCTCTCATTGTTTTAGTGCTGCGGTGAACCCCCCCCCCCCCCCCCCCGTTCCTTTGTTTCAGTGGAAGTATCTTTCCCTCAAATCTCCCCCCCTCACAGGAAGGCACGGCTTAGTTAGAAAACTATATTTATAGTTATCTCACCAAATACAGTGCCAGTAAAGACACTGAGGAAAATAAGCAAGAAGAGACGCAACCTGATGACTAATAAACCTTGAAAACTGTCACTTCCAGTGGAATCCTCCCCATTACACATACTCCTAAAAAAGATACGACTTCATAACTTCACGATGACTCCTCCTTGACTCATAGATCACAGTGAGCCACTGGGCAGAATTACAGCATCCCATGATCCTCCCAATACATCTGTGGTGCAAGGGGTGTGGGGAAACATGCAGCCCGGGGCCAATAAACAAAACATCAGGTGAGACACCAGGGGGGACAGGAGTCAGGACAGACGGGGGGAGGGGGAATTCAGGAGCGCCTGGTGAGACCTGAGCAGAGGGTGAGTTAGAGCTGGGGGAGGGGGTTTGGGAGGAGGAGCAGGTCAGCGGGTGGAGGGGGACGGGCATGTTTTGTACCTGTTAGCATAGCAGACGAGGTTACCAAAACGATCTTGAACTCTCCGAAGGCTTTAACTGCCAGCAGTGACCGCTGTTACTGTCGGCGGCAGTCAAATACAACTGTATGGATTCGCAGGAAAAAAAAACAACACGACAAGAAGAGAGTATAGAGATGTAACACCAAGCAGACACACAGACACCAGGGAGAGCAGGATGTCTGGTAGAGGTTCAGGCCAGAGGTTGGGGGCAGGAGGGAGAAACTGAATTTGGCTTGTTGTTTAATTCTCCAACATTATTCCAACATCTGCAAAACTGTGTCAACCTGTCAAAAACAGTTCTTGCACAACATAGAGCGATAGCTGCATAGGATCAAACGCTCTGGACTTGGAAAGATAACACACGGTTCAGCACTTGAACTTTCTTTGCCAACGACGTTGCTGTCTTCAGATTCTCATCAGACAAAGTTCATGTCGACAAATAGTGACTGAGAAAAACCACCAATCATAGGAGGTTGGTCAAACTTTGCTTGATGAAGGTTTGAGTGATCAATTGAGTGAGAACCAGTGAAGAGCAATGTGCACGATTCATGTTCTTTCCAACTTCCAAATCATGGTCACTTTACTGATCCATGAAGGGAAATTCATTTTGGTTTCATGTTTAACACAGAGCTTCTTTTGATATTGTTCATTAAATCCAAATCAAAAAATCTGCATATGCGCTGTTTAGTTCCTCTGGTTCCGTAATTTTTCTGTCCATCCATAAGGGCAGACAGACAGTCCCCGACTAAAAGCTGCCAAACGACCCGGAGGTGCTCCGACAGCCCTCGTGTTTATACAGGGAACACAACACTTACCGTGGGGGGAGGAGACTCTTGTCTAATCAGAGGCGTGTTTTCACAGCGAGAGTTCTGGAAGCTGGCGTTCTGAGCCCTGTTGAATCAAATACACAGCGAGATCAAACAACAACATGCACACAAGCACAGTGTCAAATCCCTACATGTTGATCTACAGATGTGAAACAATATACTGTACATGAAACTCTACACGTCAGATTTCAGCATTCCATGACAGAGGGGAATCCCCCCCCCACCACCACTCTCCCTAACACTGGGCTTTGGGTTTCACAGGCATCACTACTGGTGAGCAACAGCTGAATCTGCAGACAAATGCATCACTTTGTATAGAAAAACTGAGTCTCTCTCTCTCTCTCTCCCGCTCTGTCCGGATGTATTAGCTGAATTTAGTCTGAACCTGAATAACAGGTGTGAAAGGTGCCTCCGACCAAGGTCAAGACCAATGACATCACATTTCAGTCAGGATCAATCTGGTGGTTCGGATCATCTGCAGTGTGAAAACATTGGTTTTCTCTATTCAAACATTTAGTTTAAACTACTTCCCAAAGAACTGATGCAACATTATTTAGTGAGCTCAATAAATTGCAATGTAAAACCAAAACTAACCAGATCAAATGTTAACAATGTAAGATAAGATAAGACGATAAAAAGTTCTTTGTTAGTTCCACAATGGAGAAATTTGCAGCTATTACAAAGACATGATCTTGGCTCAGACTTTCAGGTGCAAAAATGCCTGAAGTTACATATCAGTCTCCTTAAGCAGAACAGAACCACTTCTGCTTTTCTCTTTGTGATCCTCTCTGTTCAAATTCACAGTAGTGTGCAGAGTGGTAACTTACATGTACTCTGTAACAGGTGCGTTGCTGACGGTGTGGGCGGCCGCAGGGATGGAAGTCTCACTGCCATAGCTGCTGCCACAGCTGTACAGGCTGGGCATGTGGACCCGGTACAGGTTATCATGGTTCTGCCTTCCTCCGTGGCTCAGAGACTCATCCTCAATGTCGTCCTCGCTGCTGGAAAAAAAAAGAAGACTTTAATAGCACCACCACCAGAGGGGACCCCTTTGCTTACTGATGGATGACAAAAGTAGAATTCATAATGCCTGGTGGTGACGTTGGTGTGTTTATTCAACGTCAAGTTGTGATTAAGTTTACCCACAGGGAGAGAAAACAGAAGGAATTTGTTGCTGTTTGAAGCAAAGAGGAGGCAACTTTCCACTGACCCTTATGGCACAGAACAAAGTCTGTAAAAATGGACTCATGTAATATGTTCAGTTTCTACAGGAAAATAAAAAGCACTAATTTGTATCAGCACACTAAATACATTTGCTTTCTGTCAGGCAGTGGCCTACTTCTGCAGAAATCATGGGATTCCACCTGCTCTTCACACAATGAGGCTCAATAGTGCGTTTCACATAATAATGTTCAAAACAATGCCACGGGCATCATGGAGCCTGTCTCCCTCTAGTGGAAAGGTCATGCACAGGCTGTTTCCTGCATACCAAACCTATGACATCATAGAATAACATCTTGTGCAGATTACAGCACATTTTCAATTAAATCCGCATATCAGGGGGAAAAACTAAGAAAATATGGAACTGATTATTAATTAATAATACTAATTAAACTAGATAATATATTCAAGCTGTAATGCCAAATAAATTAGCTTGAATGTATCAGTACAAGAGAACAAGCTGAGCAGCAACCACTGAGGAGAACAGGCTGGTAGCGTGAAAGCCTTTGCTTTATAACAGGAAGCTCCGGCTGAGATCAAACCGATCAACATATCCCCCCCCCCCGCCCCCTCCCCATCGTAAGGAGGGATCAGCTAATTATGTGGTGCTGCTGAGCCGACAGCTGTGCTCTCGTCGTAGCCATCCTGAAACCCTTATCAGCCGCTGATAGCACAAAGTAATCATTCTGATTTCACCCCTGTGCTGCTGCTGTGAGCGACACCAGCTCAGACGGTGGTTAGGATAGATTTAGGCCAACACGGCACAATTAGAGGGGATAACAGGAAGTAATCTATTTGAGGAAGCAGCTGGAGCCTTGTGGACTTGTCGCAGTGGTAAACACATACAGGCTTTGAACAGCAAACAAACACAAAAATATTCATGTTTTCTTATCTGTGGAGAGCGTATTTCTCTGTCAGCTTCATTCTCGTACCGTGTAGAAAACAAAAGGGTTCGAGAAGAATGCTGTGAAACCATAATTAATTGATGGGCTTATCCTGTTGAATTATTTCTGACTGTATAAACAGTCCACCACACAAAGTCAGCTTAAAAGCTTTTATGCAGCCTCTTCTGCGGTTGTGGGTTAAAGGGGATTGTGTACCGTATGAGTGCAGTGGATGCCTTACCTCTTGGTGCGCCAGGTGTGAGGCACACTGCAAACAATCGAGCTGAACATGAGAGCAGTGACGAAGGAGAAGAGCACGAGGTAGATGAGGCCTTCCAGTCCGTCGTAACACAGACCTGTCATGGCCTGGACATAGTCCTGAAACAAGCAGTGGCACAGATGACGTTATTGCATCCATACACAGATCAGTGTCATTTGAGCAGGAAAGAGCAAATACTAAAATGCATTAAGAAAGAAAAAGCCAGAGTCGCGGTTTTCCTTTAAACTCAGCATGTGGATTTCAGGGTCTTTAAAATGCATCTGCTGTGATTTCTCATTTAAACTAGGTCAAACCCAATGAGCTCACAGTTGGAAGAGAGTGCAGCTTCACCCCGGTTTGTAAAGCACTACGCTCCACCTTATCATGACAAGGAATCTCCATTCTGCATGCGCTGCACAGCAGAAACACATTTCGTATTCTACTGAAGATACTCCAAATTTTTCAAGAAATAACAAACCCCGGCGTGATGAAAGGGTTGAAAACGGGGCACCATGAAAGAGCCTCAGTTGCACATGTGCACTTGGAATTTGGAAATCCCCGAGGCACAATCCTCCAAAGCACAGCCATGGCCAAGTATTTATCATTCAGCTTGCTTCATAAATGATCCACTGCCGGCATCAGTTGGGACAAAAACTTGCAGACAGGAAGGCAAATGTTATCTATGGTGACAGGTGTTGTCAACTGCACAAGTATGATAGAGCGGCTGACTCATACAACCAACCTTGACTACAAAGGTGTCACAGCAAATCAATCCCCAGGTCCACCCCCCCCCCCCCCCCCAGTCTTGTCCTCCCTGCTCACCATGTGCAGGCTGCGACAGTCCACCAGTGCAGTGAGTTGATGTAGGCTGATCTCCGTGGTGTTCAGTATCCCCTGAATCTCGTCCAAACTTTCCTGAAAGAGAACGAGAAAAAACAAGCTCTATTGAAACGGGCCTTTCTCGAAATGCACTTTCAGATACTCGATGGGGACGACAAAACATAATGACAACACTTGGAGAATGAAAAGCATTCACTTGAACGACAGTTTTACAGTAAAGCCATTTGCAGACATGACAGGTCAGCAGAATGGGGTCCGGAGTTTGCATTTCACGTATGAAGAACGCAGCAGGATAGTCTCCGGTCTGACAGGAAAATTGAGGGGTGGGGTCTTGGTTATACGTGCAGGAAGCAGGACATAATGTACATATTCCACTGCAGAGATAATGTGTTTTCGTGGACAGTCACCAAAAGCTTTCGGATCTCATTGTCTCTCTAAGTTGACATCTTTGTCTGTGTCCTCTACGTGCATGGCATCTCTTTTTCATCTGTATTCTTCTTGTTTTTTTTCATTTTGCATCTGACGTTAGGGGGCTGGCAGGAGAGACAGTCTCACTAACCGTCCCTCTGGATAATTTCAGGGGATTATTCATGTCTGAAAGCAGATTAAATGGCAGTTTCCCACTGCTGCTTATTAAAAGTTTAAACAGTCAAGAATGAGATGACAATTGGGAAAAACTGGAAAACAGAAGCGGGTGAACAGTGGTTAATTCACAGATTATTGACACGTGTTTCTCTGGGATTTGTCTTTCATTATTATTCAACAGCACACGTCAGCTCTAGCGGAAACCAACAGATTTCCATGTGTGATACATATTAATGAGGAGAAATTATGTCTGATTATCTGATAGAAGCGTTTCCACAGCCTCAGCACATTTCTCTGTGTGGGTATGTGAAATATGCCTCTATCTATTCCCAATGTCAGCTCTCATTTGTGCCTCTGTCAACACAGTGCAAGGACCAGCGCTGGACAATACCACAGAGCTGCATTGACAAGGGGCCAGTGAAAGCCTAATGCAGCTAAATGGACATAATGCATGTCCAAGGTGGGCTGTCAGCAGATCTGTATGTGGACAGGTGCGCTTCACTTCTCTGCAGGTCAGTGGTTTGGGCTCATTCACTGGGTTATTCATCACAATGCTAATATAGTGAAGGGACAGCTTGTGGCGTGGAGGTGGGATGGGGTTGCAGAAACCCTGTAATGTGCCATCTCTAGTAGAGTGTATTGATTCTGGGGCTGGAAACATACCTTAGTTTGTTTGTATTCCCCGGTGGCAGAGCGCAGCAACTCGGACACATCATCCTGCATCTCCACTAATGCTTTGTGACTCCCTGAAAGCTTCTGAAATGAAGAATAAATAATAATATAGCAGCGCAGCACATCTCAACACTCTTTCTCATTTTTCATCACTACTAAGGCCCTTCAGGTGCCGGCTCTCTTTGTCGTCAAGTGTAGATCTCGGGGAGGCATGTCGACAGATTAAAGACCGGAGCTGAAAGACTTTGTATATATAGCTTCTTTTTGTGCACTAACAATAGATGCCTCAGCTTCAGCGGCACTCAAAAGTTTTGATTTATTCATGCAGCTTAAAAGATAAAATATAGGTAGTCCATTAAAGTAACATACATATAGTGCAACTCTACTTTAATATAAACATCATTGACATAACAGGCACTTGCTTCAGCACAGACTCAAAGGAAAAGCTGCTCTGCACCAGTTTTCCTTATGGCAGAATGGGAAGTATTGTACCGTCACACAAGGAAAAAAGTCCTTTCTTTGAGGCAATGGAAGTGACTCAATGTGCCCACTTGGGTTCTCATCAGTTAGAAGGTCATCCACCATGCAGTAAATATGTCTGTAATATAGTTTCTACTTAGATTTGAGTATTATAAGCATCATATTGATGTTCAAGCTATTAGCCTGATGTAATCTTATAACTGTAAAATGAGAAAACTGGTTTCACATGTTATATTCTATATGTAATGAAACAAACCTGTTGGAATGGATTGTTCTTTTCCAGATTGCAACTAAGGTAGAATTGCAGGATTTCTGGGAGTGAAAGGACAGTAAGAACAGAACAGAAGGAATTAGCAAAGCCACCTAAAAAACACACGTAAGGCTGCAACTAACAATTGTTTTAAATCAAATAATCTGCTCCATGTTTCGAACAAAAATATTAAAAAGTGACACAAATTCCTATCATTACTTATTAATAAACAAAAGTCCAAACCTTTAAGATATTTCATCTAAAATCATATATAAAAAGACAAGCAGCAAATGGACATCTGGAAAATGTTCCTTAAAAAAATGACTTATCATCAACACCTTTTCCAAGTCATTCCCTGTACAATGTCTGAGTGATTAATGGACCAATCGTTTAGACTCCATTTGAATTAAACACACTACACAAATAACAGCCGAGCTCAGGAGAAGTTATCCTTGTTTTGTTTGTGTGGTCTCATCCACATCCAACTTGTGTTTACAGCTGAGCTGGGGCTGCCTGAAATTCATATGCTAGGGGAACTGGAACTTTAATATACAGTGTTTACAGCCCAAAATAAGAGCAGTGCAACAATATAATGCTGTTCGTTCATAGTTTTATGATCAATTCTAAAACAGTGAGTCATACGTGCTCACTGGTGTATCATTTACGAACAGAACATGACCAGACATTTCATCACCTCTGAGTCGAATTCTTTTTTCCACATTCAGCAGTTATTGAGCAACATTATTATTCATTAAGAGTCAACTAGCTGCTTCCTTTGTCTGAGTAGCCAGTGTAAGTCAGTAAGTGAAATTATGATCTGAAACTAACTAGAAAGCTCTGTAAAGCTGAGGGGGAGCTGCAGATTCGGGGCATAATTGTCTGTTTATTGCTATAATAAGAAAACATAATTATGTAAATGAATTCTGCACTGTGCTTCAGCTATTTATGTTGTGTTCTAGGAAAGAGGCCAAGAGAAGTGTTCCCATTTTATTTTCTACTGCTTGTCGTGATGCCTGCTGCAGCGTCAGAGCATGACTGCTACGGCAGCTGTGCACCCGCTGAGCTAATCCTGAGCTCGGAGGGGAATGTTCCAAGAAAATAAAAGTTCAAAAGGTGCTGTAACAGTATGAATGAATTAATGGGTTTTTCGCAGGGACAGCAGGACATGCAGCAATGGAGAGGCTCAGGCGTAACTCTCACTTACTGCACCAAGCCTCCTGTGAAACACCACAAGGAGCGGTTACGTCATCTCTGGAGGAATTGTTAAATAGCAACAAGACCAAACGTGTGTGCTGTTCAAAGTGAACTAGAAACCAAAGCAAGGCTTCTGGACTTTCACACGCTAATACTGTCCTCTTAAAGTATTTCTCCTAAAACACAGCAGTGTGTAGGAGTTGATGAGCAATCATTTATATGTGTGACTAAAAAGCTGTACAGTAGTATCCTCACACACACACACACAACTGCTGTATCAGGAGCTTGTTTCCCACACAGCTGAGCATGAGAGGAGAATTTCCGGTGCAGGAAAGTACATATAAAGCCAGCTGCTGTCGGTCCAGCTCTTATAAGTCCGCCCACACATGTTAATGTCAGGAAAAGCAGATTTCCTGGAGTCTGACTTCCGGTAAAGGAAGGATGGCGTCAATTCTATACATTTTTGCTACTGTTCCCTGAAGCAGAAAATTCAGAATGTGATCTGCTTATGACTAGGGGATGAAACCACAAGACTCCAGCTACAGGGCAGTGAACAAGACCAGGGATTGTTATTTCAGCCATGGCCATGATCTTGCTTATTGGACAGAGATTTCGCCGCACATTATCTCAGCAGGTTAAATGTTTGGTCTGTATTAAAGATCAAAAACTAAATCTGGTTCTGGTCCCTGGAACGTCATATAAATCGCTCGGAGAATTTCGTTATCAAAAGGTTTTTTCGAAGAAAAAGGAACTGCTGGCACCAAATGTCAACTAAACTGAAAAAGCACATTTAGAGAAAGACCGGCATCTCAATAAAGACTTCAATATAGTTGATGTAAAGTAATGATTTTTTTTAATTTAGGTTCCATGTCTTGGTAAATAGCTGCATCATGCAGCTTAAGACTTTCAGAAACAACCCCAGGGGAAAAATAAAAAAAGAGTGATTCTCACTCTGTTTTTGTTTGTTGAGACCATGTTTCTTATACACAAAGAGGAGAAGTGAGCTTAATGAAATCAGATGTTAATGAGGGTTGTTGAAATGGTGCATGTTCCAAGAAAATGTCAGAGAAAGCAAAACATTCAGTATAGTAACCATCTGTGCCATCAGATGTGCCTGGTTCTTTTTCAGACTTTTTATGTGCAGACATTAGGGTTATTTTTTGTCTGCAAAAGTAAAATGTGCGGATCTTAATGAACTGGTAGAATCTTTATTACAGTCTTAATTCATACATTGAACTAAATAAAGATTTATTTGAATTGCTTACTAGTTAACATGTGCTTCAGAGGGGAACAAGCATACCACTGCATGAAGCAGCCCCAGGGCAGAAGTTGTAATTTCTGCTGAATAATACACTGCATGGAATGATTGGTGCTCATGAATCAGAGGATTTACAGCTGTAACCTGACTTCTGCCCACAAGGTTGGATTGTGCACTCAGAACTCACCATATCTCAGCAGAAGTGGAGTAAAGGACAAATTCAGACAAAGATGTGCGATTTTTTCCATTAACTGAAGAGGGATGTAGGGAATTTACTGTCTGTGATCCTCCCCTCTGCTGCTGTCATCTCCCTAATACACTCTATTTCACACACACAAGACCGGGGCACAATGTTTTCCCTCTTACTCGCATCCCATCATGGGACAGATTGGAAAATTACTAAAATGAGACGCCACAGAGAGGCTCCTATTCTGTTTAAAGGGGCAGCCTATTGCTCTCTTAACCCTGCTGCAGTAAATCTTCAGGCTCTTTATGGGCTGCGGACAAGACGTAGCCCCACTCTTTACAACGATGTCGTCTCAATGCTGCACAATAACAACCTCTACAATTAGAGAGGAGAAATATTCATCGTTTGAAGAGCTGACTGAATCGATTTTAAAACCATCTCTTTACAGCACAACCATGAACGCCACTTATGTTTGTTATTCATACCTTTAT
Organism: Platichthys flesus; assembly: GCF_949316205.1. Taxonomy (NCBI): domain Eukaryota; kingdom Metazoa; phylum Chordata; class Actinopteri; order Pleuronectiformes; family Pleuronectidae; genus Platichthys; species Platichthys flesus. The sequence goes on along the minus strand of NC_084960.1, from coordinate 12,590,636 downwards.
TGACGACTCCGTACTGGTCGGCCACTTTTGTGACATACGTGTCAGGAGCAACACAGAAGTCACTCGAGGTCTAGGAAAACAAAGACAGTTCTTACTTCACGTTTACAACAACAAAGTGAAACTACATCACAGACACAATAAACTCACTGTCATTTTTGATGTAATCTTAGGAAACGTTCACAGCTTTAATAACTGTTTTATCTGTGTGACAGGTCGACTGTGTCTCAACTAAACTAAGCTCATCTGAATGTGAGGTGTGATTCATCTTCAAAGGAGGAAAATCCTCCACATGAAAATGTATTGTTAATTCATACAAAATGTTCTTGCTCCTGGGGAATAAACAGAAAAATGCCTGTTTGAATAAACAATAAATAAACATTATGCAAATCACATGGATTTATGCTGCTGTAGTCCAAGAACAAAGGCTGCAATGTTAGTGCTACAGAACTAATTCGACTAGTTGTGATCACAGGTTTTCATCACCATCAATAGACTTGAGTCACAAAAAAGATCCCCCCTGACCATAAAACAATGTGTTAAGTAAACACTAATGGGTAAATACTACAAATAAAGGGGTTTTAACAATAACAGGCTCTGACTTACATCATGAGGGTATTTCAGTGCATATTTTAGACGTGTCTACACTGCTCAACTAATTAAGTGGAAAACAATTCCCCTCCAAGGCCAAATGTTGTAATCATTGGCTTTGTTCTCCAATCATCTGCAATGAACTGTGCAGTTCTACCTTGGAAACAGCATTACGCTTGGATGGGGACACTTACCGCAGAGACGGCTAATTCCATCCCCAAGGAGACCCAGCTGATAACCAGAGCCACTACGCCGAACAAGCACACCCTGGGGAGACCGAGAGGAGGTTTGAAGTGTAAGCATCTTTAACATTGTCGGCTATATGTACATCAGCAATCAAATACGCTGTGGAAGGAGATACGGTTAAGCTAATTAAGGTGGGTTCAGTGTAGTCTTTTATATTAGACTACTGATTCATTGAAAGTAAAAACACTGACTTAAGATCCATCAATGAATATCCATCGATTTATTGATAAGTTAATACATTTTCTGTTAATTGACTAGACGATTTAAAAAAACTGTGATGTTTACACTATTTTCTAAATTCCTTTGGACCAATCAATTCATCCATTTATTGAGGTAAATAATGATGCTGATTAAACAATTTTGGAAATAATTGTCAATCTACAGGGAGAACAGGAGGAGAGGTATGGATAGAAGCTGTGTAGTCTCATAGAGAGACTTACATTAATTGTGTAAAGTTAAATGCAGTTAAATACTGATGTGCTGGAAAACAATGGGACTGGGGAATACAAGAAAACAACTGATTCCACCACAGCTGAAAACAAGATTAACCTATGCTGAAAATAAAAAGTAAATGAAAGATGTTATTACTGCATGTGTAGCAATTTAACTGTGTTTACTTATTGCCATAGAGAAGCTTTTTTGACATTAAAGGAGAAAACTCATTGGAAATGCATGTGACTATAGGATGGGTTAATAGTAATATAATTTTGGAAGCCCTTTACTGAAATAAATAATAAACAATTACTAATAAAATCACGTAAAACCTGTGCAATTATGCACAAATTGTCCTTAAATAAAAAAAAACTACTGAAATGAGCACAATGTGAAGCTGGTTCCTAAATGAATTGTGGTCTGGGCTGGTATTTTACAGGGCATGAATTCATACTGACTAAACTGTAATGACAAGGTGGCTTTGATGGATGGGGGGGGGGGGAGCAATTGCCATTGACAAGAGCTAAAATAATTTCCCAGGACAGGATCATTTTTCACTTCATATCTCCTGTGGCCGTGATCTTGTGATTCGACTCACCCTATAAGCGTTCCCTTGGAGTTGCGAATGAGGCCAAACAGCACCAGGAGGCAGATGAGGACGTCGAACAGTAGCAGGCTTATGTAGCCCAGCCACCTGTGAAGACAAATGTCATTAACAACGCATGGCTGAGAGCAGCACAGCTAAACATCTCTCAACAGAGCATCATCTTGTTTAATGTCGTTCAAAACAGAGTCAGCGTTTTACACCACAAAAAGTTTTTTGCTGTGTTGATGCATTACATTAAGATAACACATCATTGATCCCCAAGAAAAAATGCTCAGATTCATTTGGAGAGTTGCCTCAATTTTGCATTCATAAAGTTCATCTCATGTCATTTCCACTTTGAATATCTGCCTAAGCCAGTTGCAAATGTATAGTTGTAAGTGTACATGTCAACAAACTCGATAGAGCCCAGAGGGACTGCCACATCATCGTCTTCAACATTTTCTAACAAACTGGGACCCTTAGACTTAAGAGTCTTTGCTCGTCTCTTCTCCCCACATCGGATTCACTCCTACATCATAATGCAGATACATTAACCCACAGAGCAGCGTCAGACGCCACAGTCTCACCAGGGAAAAGACAGACTAATAACAACATATGCAAGATGAGTGGGGGCCACTGTCTATGCAGGGATGTGAATTATTAAAGGAGCATGTGTCTCCATAGAAAAATTAACGAAGAGATGAAGCATGCTCTGTATTCAATGCTCATATGATTATTATCAATGCTGCTGTTGCTACTACTCCCAATGCAAGAGCTAGATACAAGTTTGTTGTTCTAATGTGCAGGACCCTCTTTGTTCACTATGACAGACCTACCTGTACCAATCATACAGCTCAATGTTGACGGCCAGCTCCTCCAGGGAGATGTTACTGTTGTCCCAGAAGGGAATCTCCACCATCTGTTTCACCAGCTCGTCCAGCTGGCCTTGTAGCTTTTGGACGATGGACAGGTAGTCCGCGTGCCCCGCATACTGGCCCTCAAGCTGTTGCAGGTTGTCTTCTACGGTTTGGTTCAATGAGGATGTACTGTCATGTACCTATAATCATCACGCACAAAGAAACATTGCGATTTAGCACAGAGAGGAAAAGGGGATTCACTACAGAGCTTCTTTGGTAGAGGAAACCAGTACCGCTCATGGCAGTGGGATGATGAATTATTAAACACGCTGGTATAATTTGTGCCATCGGGCCTTACCAGCTTCTGCACTCCGACGATTGTGCGGTTAGCGTGGCGCAGGGAATACGTCACCCGATTCACTCCATCACAAGTCTCGCCGTTCCCATAGAAACCGACAGCAATGCCAGCGCTGAGGGGGAGACAAAAGGAAGGGAGGGGGAGAGAGGGTGGTGAGGAGGAGGGATTAGCTAAAAAGGACACAGAGCGGAGACAGAGATGAGAGCGAGCGAGGGGGACAGCGAGGCGGCCAGCGAAGCGTGTGAACTCTACATTAACCCTGTCGGCGCAGACCCCAGTCAACAGGCTCCATTCAGCTGCAGCAGAAAGACTCCATACAGAACCATGGAAACACAGAGGAATGGACCAGCTATGCCCCAAACCCCGCACTACGGCTGACAAAGGCTGCACTGAGGCAGGAGATCAGCTCCCATTTGCACAGACAGGCCTCAGGTTGCAGGAAAACAGTTCTGGCGAATGCACAGGAAACAGTTTATATAGGTATATCAACATGAAAAATATTTGCACAACACTATAACAATTGTGACAGTTTATTTGCCGCTATTCACAGTAATCTTGCTTGGTGTCTGAAAATAAACTCCCTTTCTGTGCTCTGGGAAACAATTTGAAGACAGAAGGCTCAGTGACGATCTCCCTTCCTGTTGTGCAGCTGTTGGTCTCTTTTGCTATGGTCCATCTGAGGCCAGAGTGGATTCTATCAAGTGGGCCGATGATAAGTGAATCATTCCAACAGCGTTCAGCCAGCCATCAGTGGGTTTCCCCTTCCTGGACGGCTGCTAATCTCTTCCTCTCTCACACTCTGCAGTGCGAAGAACAGGAGCAGGGTCACAACCAAAATAAAAACAAAGCTCCCTGCTGAGAAGTGAACTTGTGGAAACTGCACCGCTCATTCTATATGGTAGAAAATTAAAACAACAGAGATAATCCTAATATCTCTTAAAGAGGTGCAGAGCTTTGACACTGTCAAAGAACAAAAGCAAAACAGACTTGTCTGATCTATCAAACTTCGTTTTACGAAGAAACATTTGTGCGTGGGTACGAGTGTACACAGACACACACACACTCTGAGATACAAAGATTGCGATGCAGCTCTTGTACTCATCAGGTCCCTGAGCTCTTTGTGCTTCTCTGAATCACCCGTGATGGCTCTCCGGTGGCCCATCAACAGGAAGAGGAAAACAGGAAGCAAATGCAGTGTCCAAGGAGAGAAAGCATGTCCAGATGGTTCAGTTCTCAAAATACCGTCTGATGTGGTCATAATTACATCGTCAGCAGAAGCTGTTTTACTGAATGTTATTTCATTTGACCTTAGATCTTCTTTTGTGGTGGAACTTTGTCTTTTTCCTACTTCTTATGTGGTGTTTTTATGTAATAAAACAGAAGACACTGAACATAATCACAAGCGTTGGTTGGTTTTCTGTGTCTTGAGGATACAGAGCGGCAGGCTGTTGTCAGGCTGGTTGTCTCTGAATCTGTAGCTTTTTGCAGCTGACCACAAAATGTATACACTTGGCAAAGATTGTCAGTCGGCGGCGGATGCCCTGCCTCTTCCTGTATCTTTGTCTGTGGGTGTGTGAATGCAAAGTAGCAGTCACAAACAAAGACAACTGATGAATGCCATTCGCAGAAAATGCAGACATTATGAGATCTGGTTGCCTTCTTCTCTTCTTGTCTAGCTCTCCTCGCCTGCCCCTCCGCTGTTAAATCCAAACACTCATCAGGATATGCAGACTCTGAAAACGGCACCATATTTAGAGATGGTAGCTAGGGGCGGCTTTGACTCAGGAGGTAGGGCAGGTCATCCACTGACCACAAGGTCGTCGGTTAAATCCCTGGCTAATCCATTCTGAGTACAAGATTGCCGCCGTGTGAGAGAGACTGTATTTGCCCTGCATGGACGGGAAAGTGAATGTGGTAATTTTTAAATACAGATCATTGACCATCTTAGATTTTTTTCCATTTCAGGATTAAAAGAATTATGACCCTCTGTTAAATTAACAACATAAACAACTGTGTTTGAGGACCAAAATCACACTCCTCCGCAGTGTCATTCCACAGTTCCACTCACCTGCAGACAAGTGTTGCGATGATGACACACCAGGCCGTGCAGCAGCAGTCAGCCTTGGGCTGCTCAACATTTCTGTTTCGCCGGCAGCACAGCCAGATGGAGTAGAAGAGCAGGAACAGGAGGTCCAGGGCCAGACAGGCGAGCGCCACACCTCCCAATAACAGGATGGACTGATGGGACAGAAGAAGAGCATGATGGAAAACTCACTCCCAATACTACTTTCACGTCAATAACGGTGAGGTTAATGGTCTCCACAAGTTTCCCACAGAGAATCATCACACAATTAGCTTGAAGGACTGAAACATGTTGCCTCACGTGCATAACATTTGTCTTCTTTGCTGTGGGAGACTTTATTAATGTGTGTGCATCTGTTACGGCCATAACAGCATCACAAACTTTAATAATAAATACTGTGCAACAAAGGCTTACAACAGTTGTCTTACCTATTATCCTAAATAAAACTGAAGTTATGTTATGTATGCAAGTACCGAGGAACACACACTATAATTGGAAGAACAAAGTTATATTGGATAAGATTTAATCATTCCCTGGGATATTAAAAGATAAAGGCGGCTTTTGATTTTGAAGGAGTACAAAAGTGGTATAGAAGAGCCTGTTCATTTAAGCCAAAATAAATACAATGATAATAGTGGACTTGATCTAGAAACAACGGAAAATAACCACAAAGGCTTCTTTTAAGTGAACCAGGATTACAAAGCACTGGGTGCAAAAATTAAAGAGACGAGTGCTCCCAGAAAACCAGACTGGTACACAAAACGTTTTCTTCATCACTCAACACACTGGTTATAATTTTCAAAGCGAGCACTAGAGAAATATACAGGGAAAGTTGCACCTCTCAGCCAACAGCAGCTCTTCCTATGTAGGTCACACAGAGGGGTGTGTTCACTGTAAACTCCTGAGGATTCTGGGCTGGTGCAGTTTCCCATCCTGCCACTTTTGTTTTGGGAAGAATCTATTGTTTCTCTCTGTGTTTGATTTCATCTCAACAAAGTTTATATAACACAATGACTATGATTCAAAACTTGTATTATGTCTGCTTGAACTGGGATGATCTGATTGGTTAGTACGATTTCTATGTCGAGTGGCGAAGGCACCTGGGGCAGTGGTTTGACAACCTGGTTATTGTCAGTGAACAAATGAAGAAGAGCCTAAACTCTGGGTCACGCCATATTTTCCGGATGCCAATCTTGTTTACCGTTGACATTGATCTAGACCACACAGGTTGTTCTGCTTGGGTCAGCTGAAAAGGGTTCACTGAGTGCAACAGCACCACAGGAGGAAGAGCTTGTACTCCTATTCCATGTTCCTTCTGGTGCATCACTTCCACACATCATCTCTGCATCATAATGACAGAGCGCTGTAGCGAGCACCGCTCACGGTTCAGCCATCTGGACATGTCGAGACTTCCCCTGAAGCCTCAGTGAGAGCACTGCCTCGACAATAATAAACAGCTTGTCATTGCAGTTGGCTGATAATTATGGTTTATTGAGGCAGCCTAATGATGACCTCTTTCTATGTTGCGATAAATGTGTCAAGGATGTGAGACAATGCCCTTTATTGCCTGGATTAGTGGCTTGTCATTACACAATGTGCAATATGGTTTAATCTAATGCATTCAGATGGTTTAATCTGATGCATTCAGTTTCCTGTGAATAACCACATTTTAACAGTGGTGTTGTTTGTATTCAGCTTGTGTACACCACACACAGACACACACGTCAATGAACCCTTCATGTGTTCTAAAAGGAAAAGGCTCCCAATCATAGGCAACAGCAAGCAGATACAATGATGTTTTTTTCAGCAAATAGACTCCACTTTAAACATCACGTTAAGAATAGAGTTCATTAAAATGCTCATTTTGTTTTGAACAGCCCCCATCTGTGCAAGCATCAACTAAATAGTGAATCAATTAAATAAAGGACTCTATACTTTTATCGATGCAATCAGAAATGTGTTTTAAAAGCTTATACACACACAACTGTCTATATATGCACCATACATGACCACAGCTTAAGACCGTGAATGTTCTTCTTCCTCAGCATTTCTCATGAACTGACGGGTTTCACTTCTGGTTTTTCTGAGTCACGAAAGGGGAACAGCGTCGGAACTTGCTCAAACTGAAAGAAAAAAACTCTCTGGCAGTTTTTCAACTTCTGTTAAAAGCCTCCCTCAATCTAGCCTGATTCACCCTGCCCTCAGCAGTCTATCCAAAAAAAACACATTGACCTCTCTTCCTCAAGAGTCTTTAAAAAAAACCTCAACACCATGACAGGATTTGGCAATGACATGTTTCAAAAAAAGAACAGCACACACATGTTCATTAGTAAATACACTTAAGATAATAATTAATTTAGGATTGGACAATGTTGGTACATCATAAGCTCTTCAGTATGAGCATGACAAACAAAAAACGCCCCACCTTACCAGAGAAGGGCTTAAGTTTAACTGAACAATTGATTCAGCTGTTTCAACAGAATTTAAGTAGTATTTCGCGACTTCTATATGACATGGCTTTAACAGTTGTTAAATGATTTATTTGGGCATTAAACCAAATAGATGGAAATTATATCTTATCCTAATGCTGACAGATATTAGAATTTTCGTTTGCATACACAATCTCTGAACTGAGAGGCGTAAAGTGCAAACCAACCGCAGCTTCACAGAAACACACTGCGTCAGGATAAGTGAGGGCTACACACATGGAAAAAAAAACAATCAATGGGTGAGTCTGTGTCAATCATCACACTTCAGCACCATTTCAGGTCTGAATGGAATTTGGCAAGCTGATTTGGTCATTTAAGTTATCTATGACACCGAAATACATATGGGCTAACAGAGTTTTCTTTCATATTTGCGACAACATGCTGTTAAGATAAATATGGAGCTGGAAAATAGCTTCAAAATGATATGAGAACCATTGACTTCAAGGATGATATGGCCAGTCACATTCAATTCCCCCCCAAAAGGTTCAAACTCCCTTAGCCAATGTCCCTTAATCAGGATCAGAGACACATTCTTATTTCAGTTCAATGGTTTCTCATATGACCGAATCAACAAGGCAAATGTCATCAACATCTGTGACGGAGCAGCCCAGAAGTGGGATGATCTGACACGGAAACTAACCCACAGCAATAAGCAAACCAAAAATCATTTGACCTAAATTCAGAGACTCTCGTTAATATTAACCATGTGGGCAACTGCACCCTGAGCTCCCCTCCCCCCAGCCTTAGCTGCTCTCCAAGCTATGTAGTCGCCTTAACACCAGTTTAACCACTTTAATCTGAGGACATAAGGCAGTATATGTTTTTGTTAATGGAAAGGCACTTAAGAGTCTAAAAGCTCAGTATGTGGTATAAGAAAATCTGCTTATTGACTGAATGCATCTTAAGGAAAATAGCAGGTCACAACTTGGCTCCCGCTGCACAGTGGCAGCTGACTGGCCTGTGGCAGAGGTCAGGACACGGAGAGAACAGCCCCACACAGATGGTCTCATGGATCAAGAGGTGAAGGAGGACAACAGGTGGGACCAGGTCATGGCCTCACGGAGAAAAATGATCATGGCACCCACACCCACAAACCCTGCACCTTAAGGTGCCCAGTGACACTGACATAACGAAACAAACAGTAATTCAAAGCAATAACGGTGGGTGTGTGTGTCTGCAGGCTCCCTGGGAACCACAGCATCTAGGACGGGCCGCTGGGGTCAGCTTACCTGTTGATATGTCCAGTCTTCTGGTTGGAAGTCGCCGCTGGTTTGCTCGAACCTGAGGTTGAAATGTGGAAGCCTGTGGAGCAGTTTCACCCACCATGGCGGAGAGTAGCTGACCACTGCAGCCATGACGAGGGAGTGTCAGCGAGAGGTTACAAGCAAAGGATGCGGGAGAGTCCACCTCATGCAGTCTATCTGCATCCGGGATGAAAAGAGGACAACATAATCATTAGAGCACAATAAACTAGCACGAGGTAAAACAAACAACGTACAAATCTGGGGTGTTTTCTTAAAGAAGTGACAATTAATAAACTATACAACTAAATTGCAACAAATACCCCAAGTAAAAGCTGCATAACTGGTTGCTAACATGACACCAGCTAGTAGTTAGCTCTAAACCCAGCGACCCGAGGCTTAGCCAAGCTAGTTAGCTTGTTAACCAGTGAACTTGATGTAGAGATGTGTCGCTACCAGTAAGGACGTTGCTGTAATATTAACCTTGAAACACTTTACTGCCGGGCTCCATTTGAGATGTGGTTAAATAAATATACCGACATTAAAGCCGGTTACACGTACCGGGGTGTAGTTAGCATTAACTCCGCTAACGTTAGCCTGTGTAGCCGCTGGTTAGTTGTGTCCGCCGCGGCTCGTACAAGCAGAAGTCTCTTTTGTTCCTCTTGACATTCTGCAGCGCTCTCTGAGGTTTGTTTACGTTTACATCCTGTTTGGAGTTTCTTTGTTTGTTAGCCGGTGATCCCTCAGTTCGCGTGCTGCAGTCCCGGTCCACGTCCGCAGCTCAAAGACGCCGCTCCGAGTTAAACCCTCATCCAGATCCAAGTGCAGCGCAGGGAGACTGTGGAGCCAACGGGGCGACGGCGGCTGCTCACGACGTTTAGCCCGCAGGCAGTGAGCTCTGCCCGGCCTCCCTCAGCCCACCTCACCGGCACATACACAGCACGGCAGCGCCACCTAGAGGCGCCCCAGAGATTGCAAGCCAGCTATGAAAATGTTGCTGTTGTCCTTTCGACTGTAAAAAATAAGTGGTGAACATATACTGGATTAACCCGAGGGGCCATTTTATGACCCCTTACTAAACATGGACCTTAATTATCTCAGGGCACATATATAAACTAACCAGTACGCTGCTGCTGGTTGATAGGTTATGATGAACTAATGGTGGTAAACTGGATTTCTGTAGCATCTTTCAAAACAGTTGCAAAGTTATTCACAGTAAGCAAGACAACAATCAAAAACTAAATGTGAACAGCAGGAGGTAACATAAGGCAGGATTAAATACTTAAATAGCCCTGAGGATAAAAATGGATGTTCAGAGCTCAGTTAATACATCCCCATAGATAGATAGATAGATAGATAGACAGATAGATAGATAGATAGATAGATAGAAGATTAAAGTTATTAAAATTAATTAATCTAATAAATCAACATGTTTAATAATTGTTTGGTTCATCTTCAAAAGCAAAAACTGCCAAATTTTCTCTGGTACCAGTATTTTAAAAATGAACAGTTGCTAGTTTGTCGAGTGATAAAGCTGTTGGGTTTTTTGAAAACAACTATGAATAATTAGACGATGTGGGTTCAGTTCAGTGATTAATTATGGGCTTTTATTTTGTAAAAAAACAAACAGACAATGTATAAGTATTATATCAATATATATTTTGGGCTTTAATTATATTGCTATTAATCTTAATCATTATCATTATGATCCTTATTGTCCATATTATTATTATTATTATTAGGCTTGCATACCAGACAAAGCACAAAGCTTAAGAGATCTGCATGTGAGCGTCAGTTTATATAAACCTGGACTTCATCCAGCGCTCACTATAACTTTAAGAAATAAGTTACTTGCGTTTTTGTTTTTTCTTTGCTCCAGGAAATCACATGGAGGTGCTCTCGCGCTCACATGACACGGGGAGCCATGGCAGGGGAGATCAATGAAGGTACAGTGTGTAAAACGCGTCCTCTCACTCTTTCGAACGCAGGGTTTTGCGCGTCGCTCGTGTTTTGGTTCGTGGGGTTGTTGTTACAGTGCCGGGAAACCGAGAAATGTGGATTTAGACGCGTTCAGCACCTGGACGCGTGTGTTCGCCGTGACACGACGAACGGGAACTTTTGGGTACACGAAGATCAGAATGAAGTGGGTCTATCGTTGAAGCGTTCACGACTCGTTTAAGTAATCTTAAAGGGCCTCGTTAAGTTTTCCTTACAGCGGCAGCAGTGGAAAACACGGTTAAACGTCATAACAGAGGTTTGAAAGGTTTATGGGAGATTTCATGTTTTTTTTCTACTTGCCACGTGAAACCTGTCAGCTGGTTCCCTCAGCACAGAGGCAGCACAACACCAGGCCTGCACACACATGTATTATATCCATCTTAGACACTAGTGTGTAACCCTGATGAGGCTGTTATGTTCTGAACCTGTAATCCGGTAATTGCATATGTTCAATTTAAGGGTATTCATTTTGTTCTTATTAATCAACACAAAAACATTGTTAATGAGCCAGAGTTAGCTGTATAGGCTGATTTCTATCTGTTTTACCTGTAGGCAGTTCTTACAAGGCAACCGGAAATAAACTAGAATTGCAATATATATATTTTCATACATCAAAATGTTATGCTTAATGCATATCATCAAACTGTACAACAACACTATGGTCGGTTAATACAAAAACAAACAAATCAAGTAATAACCCATAATTAAAGCACTACGGCTGATAGAAAATAAATAAGTAAAAAAAAAATCTGCTAAATAACTCACTATTAAAACACTATGGGTGATTATTTAAACAAACAAGTAAATAACCCAGGATTAAAATATACTGTAAAAGTTGAATAATACAATGCAACACTCAATACAATAGAATGCCACAAATATATGCGTTAACTAAATCACATAAGATAAAGTGGAATGGTTGCACACGATCACAAGTTTGGTTTAGTTTGGTATCAGAGCAAAACTCTAGAATACTGGGACACTCAATAATTGTTGCAATATCATTTTTATCAATATGCAGTATCATTTTTATAAGTCCAATAGTGAGGAAGTGTAGCACACCCATGGTTCCTCAGATTTATGCAAATAATGAGGATTTTAAAAGCATAACCTTCACCTACAGAGCAAAACAGAGTCCTAGAACCTAACAGACACCATAATGTGACATTTATTTTGATAATCCTCAGTATTCAGCCGTATCATTTATTATCGCAATGTTTGGCCATAATGCTCAGCACGTGACAGGATGATAAAAAGTCACGTGATAAATATAAAACGATTAGGTCTTCTGTATAAAAGGTGGGGGGATGATTGGGCTGTTCCTCTTCTAGGCTCTGTTCCTGCCTACTACAGGGAGGTGTATGAGGCCATCCGCTGCAGGACGGACGAGAGGGTGCAGGTCGAAGTTTTCCAGCGGTTGCTCCAGAGGACCGAACTCTCCAGGGCTGTTTTAGGCCAGGTGAGTTGTTCAGTCTCATATCAAGCTTAACAGTTTAGAATTATAAGTGCAACGCTAGTTTGGATAGAGAATCACTTTCTACTTCTTGTTGTTTAGCTGACATGTGCCTGATATAACTTGTATAACATATACAGACATTGAATTTCCATAAAGGGGCTGAATCCCAATCATCCCATCCACCTTCTTCTCTCGCAGGTTATTCCTGTTTCGAGCCAGGGGAGCTTATCTATGTTGATTCGTATTCATTCATTAATGGAGGTATCCCTGCTCAAATATTTGTTGGATTCTGATAAGGCAGGGTTTTGAATTACCATTAGGCAATTCAGTGTAGATAAGGTAGATAAAGGAAGCTGGTACCAGACTGTTGACCACGAGTTAATGTCACAACACACAGATGTGACAGAAATTGGTCAGATCATGTGTCAGAGCATGTGTCTGTGGTATAGTTCAGATACACTTCGCGGTTCACTGGAATTTCCCTTTTACTGACCTTCCAGCGTATCACCTCCCCTTGTGTCTAGCAAGCACTTTTGTTGCGTAGAGGAATGCAACCCGCAGTTAAATTTTGTTTTTCGGACTGAATAACGGCAGGGGCGACCTTCGGGGTCACGCTGTCTTTGTCTTACTCAGATTGCAGAGCATGTGGACTCCTCGGACGGATCCCTGAGCAAGCTGTCCCTCTATAAAGCGCTCGCGTTGATTGCGCTCGCTCAGCAAGGGAAGCAGCCAAGCCCCAAACTCTTGGAGAACTGCATACAAGGTAAGAGACAGTGTGAGAGCAGGCCAGTTAAGGTTTGGCTTAATGAGTAGCTTGGTAATGCTCGTTGGCCTCTACTTATACAGTCATCGTAAAGGGCTTTAACCACCTGTTGTGTTTATATATATATTGCATGATGTGGCAAAAGGTATAAAGCAGCACAGGGGCCTTTGACCGAATTTAGATTTTTTCATTTTAGTTGAATTTTCCACCCCTGACTTCAGTGACTTTCACAGCAGAAAACAGCAATTTGGTTTAATTCACCTTCATTTGCTTTCTTTTGTTTTGGTAGCAATCTTTTGTTTTGGTAGCAAAGCCTTAGCTATGTTTAAGCGTTGCATTCTTTCACAAGGCCCACAGTGGGAAGATGATGGGGGGGGGGGGGGGGGGGGTATGGTTTTCATAGAGGTAGCCATTATGCGGGCTTGACGTAGGTCCATTCCCAACCTTCTGTGCTTATTTAAGGCCTACTCTGTTATTTCAGGTGTGGCGACCACAGCAGCTTGCTGCATGCCACTTCCTAAACAGGTTTTCTGCATTTGTCGCAGTGCATTTCATTCAATTCACGACTCTCTTGGAATGTACAGGAAGGGATAAACAACAGAGCGCAGGGCCGGCCAGAGGCAAATAGAGTCAGGCACGTTTTGTATCAAACAGAGAAACATGGTTTTAACAGCAGCATTCCTCCCGATTGGGAAATTCACTTTTTTGTCCGATATGTATTGATTTCATCATGAAAAACAAATATTAGAAGTTTGCTCCCTGTCGTGCGCCGGACAGAGTTACCAAAACCTCAGCTCGGGGAGCCGAAGGACCTGAGCACACTGAGGATGCAGCCAGCTCAGGAGGACGTGCTGATGATGTCACACACGCTGGACAAGCTGCTGGTCAGAGACACGGTGCAGTTGGAGCTCATACCCGAGAAGAAGGGCCTGTTCCTCAAACACGTGGAGTACCAGGTCACCAGCAAGGCAAGGCATCCAGTAACAACTACTTACCCTTCCTTTGACGACACTGATTACGATAATTGCTTTTTTAAAGTTTTTGCACCAGCTCTTTTCTTCTCATTTAAATTCAGACTCTCGATTATGCTTGGATTAAATTGAATCGTAGGAACAACGACTGCCACAGAGATAATTGTCTTTCTTTGCTTCTTGTTTTTCAGCATTATAAAATATCCGTTTACCGACGCTATAGTGATTTTGACGTCTTCCACGAGGTTCTGATTCAGAGATTTCCATACAGAATGGTGCCAGCGCTGCCACCTAAAAGGATGTTAAAGGGAGGTACGTTTCACTGCCTGATGCGCCAACATCTGCACAATCACTGATGCGTTTCTCTGTTCCTGCATCCACTTCATCTCTGGGATCATTTTTATGCTTTGGTGAAAGGTCAGTTGAGAACATGTTAATATCCGGGGGGGGGTTGGTAGCTTTTTTGGGGGATGATAAGAATTACATTTCTTCTTGTCTCATCAACGTCATTGCCTGAAAGAAACAAGGAAATCTGCGATGCATAAAATTAGCCGATTTTCACTCGACACATTTAAAAATATCCCAGCCCACCAGTTCAGCCCTTTCTCTTTCATCCCACTGAGTGATATGTGAAGCCGTAGATGTACTTCAGGGTCTGTGTACTGTATGTGATTTCACCTTTTTCCTCCGAGATAAGTGCAGATTAATTTGCAGTCCTGAGGAGGATTCTGGTAACTGTAAAAGAGGTCACCAATGAATTAGAAATAAACTAATGTAACAGCTTTTATAGGTATTAAAAGAAACATTAAAGAAAAAGAAGATGTATATTTCAGAAATGTATGTTGCTTCCTTGTCAAAACTTTAGTTTATATTTGCTGCTGTGGAGTGGTACATGCTCGGTGAACAGCAGTCACATACCACAGTAACTCTGAAACATGCAGTACATGTCATTTATATCAGAATGATAAGCCATTCACAATACATTGCTATTAGAGCCTGTATTATGTGGCCAATAAAGAATAGATTTCCTAAGGTTTTGTTATTTAACCCTTATGACAAAGACATGTAATTGAGGTTTGATATTATTGAATTCAACCATAAACTTAATCAAAAATATCTAAACCTAAAAAGAAAACAAAGGAAAATATATAGAACTTGAAGGCAAACTATGAAGATATGAACATAAATGCACATCTTTCCTGCATCGTTACCTCAGCAAAGGAGGTTATGTTTTCATCACAATACCATGGCTCGTTGGTTGTTCACAAATACAACCAAACAGATTTCAACGGAACTGGGTAAGAGGATGCATTATGGGTCAACAAATAATCCATTACATTTGGTTGCCGATCACTTTCTTTAACATTTCTGGCATTTTTCATTTTTTCCCCCTGTTTTAGGCTCTAAATGGTATATCTTAATAAGCAGCAACATATATCAGTTGTAATCTGTACTGGGATGTGATGATAAGTGACATATGACAAACCAGAAGCCAATAAGATCGCAGCACAGCAAAAACCAGCAGTGCCATACCAAACAGTATGGCATTGCTAACCCATTCTTTTATCTCAGCATCAAACTTCTTCAAGTGCTGTTGTGTTACACATCTTCTCTTCCTCATGTTTTTGAATTCTCTTGTCGTGGGCCCACAGTGCTGACCTCCGTCTCTGAGCGGGAGTTCATCGAGGGGAGGAGACGCGCTCTCGGCAGATTCATCAACTTGGTGGCTCGGCATCCTGTCTTCTCAGAGGATGAGCGGGTCAAAACCTTCCTCACCTTCAGTGGCTCTGTAGGTTCTTTTGTTTGCTTATTTTTGCAGAATAAGCTCAGTGAAATGCCTCGTGTTCTAACTGCTCAATGTCTTTCCCCCCTCGTCCGCTCTTCCCAACCAGGATGTTCAGTCAAAGCTGCGCGATGCCTACAAGAGAACGGGTGATGAGTTCATGACCAATAAAGTTGCGACCCTGGCAAAGGTTTGTGACGCCTGTATGTTGAAAAGAAAATAGTTTTGCACAGTTTCCCACCTGAAAGAACATTTTGTTATTTGCCCTGTAGGAATATCTTCCCGCTGACATCCAGGCTCAGTTCTCAACAAGCAGGGAGCTGATTAGAAATATCCACAACAGCTTCCACAAGCTGCGGGACAGAGCTGAGAAAATGGCAGAGCGCTCGAAGGAGAACGCCACTGATCTACTCATGTTTGGCAGAGAACTCAGGTATTTCCTAATCCTCTGTATGAAGTTAAAGTCGCTCTCTGGCATGCAGACTAGTTGGACTGAGAAAACAAAATGTTGATATTCAATAATCCTGCGCTTGGCAGCTTGGACGCAACGGTATTCTATCCTGTCCCTGTAATAATGCTGTTTCCTGCAGCACACTGGGCTCAGATGCTTCGCCTCTTCCCTCCTTGGCCTCCTCACAGAGCACGTGGGGGACGCTGCGTCAGGCACTGAAGAGTCTCTCCGTGGAGTTCGCTGTTCTGTCTGACAAAGCTGCTCAGCAGGTAAAACCCTCGGACCTACATCCTCCCCACCTGCTCTGCTGCGTGTCCAAATCGGTACTGGGTAATAAATGTTGTTTTGCTCATGTCCTCAGGGCAGAAGGGAAGAGGATGATGTTGTGGAAAAACTGAATCTTTTCCTGGATTTGCTGCAATCGTACAGAGTGAGTCCATTTCGTCCATTTCTCATTTTGAGTTTCTCTCAAGGGTTCCCTAGCCTTTCATGGCAGGAGTTTGTACGAGTCTAGCATTCATAACAACAGGAACATGTCCCTAGAATTGAGGCGAGGATTGGTGCCTCAGTAGAGTTTGCACATGACGTAAAATTCACTGCACAAAACACATATTTTTGTTTACAGCACATCAACACGGTCACCTTTCCCTTATCGCCTAAAGCTCTCAGATCTCGTCTTTATATGTTGACATTAACATCGGCACCTTTCACATGTACAATGCCTCTTTTTCATCCTGAGATATTTGTATATTTGTCTATTGTTAAAATCGTAATCAATGCACCGACTCGCTCACTGTAAATTTTGCTGACATTTTCTTGCTATAGTGTCACATGGGCTCAGCTCAAAGTTTTGGATAATATCCAAAGGAACTGATATTATATGTATATATAAATATATTTGTCTGAAAGCGGCATTACTGTATGAGGCACTGCAAAACTGAAAATCAATTTTTCTGTTAGCGGCATAAGAATGAGCTGTGAAGTTGAAATAAATCATGTCTATCTCACTTGGAAATGTAGTTTTAGTTATGGATCAGATGTTAACCGGGAGCTCTTTAACAAAATCATTTGTCTGTGATACACATGTTTATTTCATCTCCTCACCTGCTAGGTATGACGATGTATTGTGACATTTTGCCACTTCGGAGGCAGATAAGAAAAGTCTATCCGCCCTGTGTTTTTCTCTAGGATCTCTGTGAGCGCCATGAGAAAGGTGTGCTCCACGAGCACCAGAGGGCTCTGCACAAGTACGGCATGATGAAGAGGCAGATGATGAGCACCACCGTTCAGCCTAAAGAGCAGGCGTCGGTGGAGCAGCTGGAATCACGGATCATTCAGGTGATCAGTCCCTTTCAGGTTCACACGTCTCGGCGCTCAGGCTGCTGCCGTACCCGTTGTATTCTGTTTCAACTCCTTTGCTTTGAGAAATAAGGTGCTGCATTGGCTTGAATGGGTCTGTTGCTAATACACTCACCTTAAATAACACTGTCAGGTCATACCATGTGTGGTTTAGCATAGCAACCCTAGGGGGGGTTCACAGACAGAACGCCACTGCAGCTAGCATGCCATAAAACCACTTGTAGTAACAATAAAGTAATAAACCGGCTTTTCTGCATAATCCGAAAATAATCATTATCTCATATTACTCTTAAGGTATGTGTTATTTATTTTTTTGTTTTCAGATTTCTGTCATTATTTGAGTGGTTACAATTTCATAATGTATTTTGTTGTACTCTGCATACAGCAAGAAAACGCCATTCAGACCATGGAGCTGCGCAACTACTTCTCTCTGTTCTGCCTTCATCAAGAGACGCAGCTTATCTTCACCTACCTTCCCATCACGTCCCACATTCTCGGGGCTTTTGTTAACTCCCAGGTCCAAGGACACAGAGAGGTGAGTGAGCACGTCTGGAAATAATCGCTTCTTCTTCAGGGCCTCGCCTGCATCGACGCGGCGCCGCCAGAGGAAGGTCGAAGCGGTTACGAGACAGGTTTCTTAAGTCCAACAAAAGAACTAGTAGGAGTTGAGTTGGTTCACATTTCACAGGATCCAGCGAATCCTCCTCCTGTACTTTCACCTGTTATGAAATCAAACAAGTCTCACAGGGAATGACTTTATGTCAGCTGTTTTTTCACTCAGACTCCAACAGGGCAAACATTGAAGATATATTTTCTATCAAGTTAGAGAACCTGCAAACACTAAATAATATTTTATTATTGAAATTTAAAGTCTGTTTATACGTTGGTACGTCTGCCAGGCTCCCTCTTGTGAACACGATATCTCATAAACACGTGGAGGAGATTTCTTAGTTACAAATGTCCAGGTCAAAGGTCAAGGTCACTGTGACATCACAAAACATGTTTCTTGCCTTGTGGATGCATTATCTCAACTAAGTTTCGAGAGAATCCCTTCAAATTTCCACATACTCTTAACTGCTGGGATTTGGGTGGTCAAAGGTCAAGGGTCAAGGTTGTGGTTGCCTTATAAAACATGATTTGCCTTTGAACATGATACCTCAAGTCTACCTTGTGGGAATTTCTTCATATGACCAGCTCAGTGGACAAAGGTCAAAGATCGTAGTGACTCTGGGAACCAAATGTACGCAGACAACTCCAGTGGTTGGCGGAGGCATTCAACTGTAGGGAGGTGATTCTTGTTTTCCCTTTTTTTTCCCAGATGGGAGAGGTGTGGAATGAACTCCAGCCAAAGCTGGGATGTCTCTTTGGTGCTAATAACGGATTGAAAAGCTCCACCTGAGCCCTGAGCGAGCTGCGAAAGACAAACACTGCTGCTGATGAGGACGAGAAACTGGAGAATAACACACGAGTCATGCACAGCTGTATTTCCTCCTTACTAAATCCTCTCTAACACAGTATACATTCCATTCAGTGAGGGGAAATCTCAAACATATCACCTTTAACTCGACAGTGTTACTCATGATTCTTTTTATGCCTGATGCAGATACGTTGTCTATGTAAAAATCAACTTCTACAACTAAATCCAACAATGTGTTATTATAAAACTCATCTGATAAAGCACCTGTAAAGAATTTATACACTCAGAGGGTTGAGAAACATTGGCGGGACAGAAAGTTGGGCTTTATTAAGTGATGGGATTATTTTCAATCTCTCTTCATGAAGTTCCTGGTTTTACTTACTTAACAACTTTGGACCGATGTTTACCGGCATACTTTATATTTTTATGAACAAGTGTGCCATTTCTTAATGTTTACTTACATGTGGTCTTGACTTTCTTTGCTTTAACTGTTTGTAAAACTCACTTTTTATTTCATAAGCTATTTGTTTCTTTTTAAAGCCTGAACTCAATTAGAGGACATTACAAAGGGCAGGGATTTGAGTTTCATTGATCAAAACTATGACACTAGTGGCAGCGTTATGTCAGTAATTACACTATAAAGAAACAAATTTACTACAAAGATAAATGTTTTTTTAAATTAATTTAATTACAATACGCAGCTGTGAAATAAGTCATGAAGCAGATTTCTTTCACAGGACCAAATCAAAACTTCCAAAATTAACCACTGAATCGTTAGTAAATGTTTGGTCCATAAATGAGGACTGATTGTCACAGTTGCAGATACATTTTTTTAATGCGATTTAGGAAAAGCACAATCTGGATATTGAGTGTCTCTGCACAGTTTATTGGAACATTATATATTTACAAAGAAATAAAAAAAGAAATCTAAAGTCAAAGGGACATTTTTGACGTTAACACCAGAGGATTTTATCTTTGCCCTGAACTGACTGTGTAGAAATGAAAGGTGCCGATATGCAAATCAGAAAAAGTGAACATAGTTATCAACAGGTATTTTATGAAGAAAAAATGAAAGGTTTGGGTTTTTGGAAACAGAAATCGCATTGGGAATCAAATGATCTTGCACAGAAAGGAAACCCAATAAAATTATCACTGTAGATATTGTAAATATTCTATCAAAGACAAAAAAAGACTTGCTGAATGATGTTAAACCCAATATCCTGAAAAATAAAATGACAGAATTCAAAACAATCTCTCGTTGCACTGATGCTGTGATTTTGTTTCACCTCTACCAAGGAGGGTGTTTTTTTCATCCCTGTCTGTAGGTCTGCTTGTTTGTTAGCAGAATTACGCATTTTACAGATTTCCCAGGGAGTATTTTATAGATCTTGGTGAAGAAAGAAGAGATTATCAATGAGTATGTGCTGCATAAATCCAGATCTAGTGGATGTAAAAGGGGTTTCATTAGGGGACTGTTGCCTTGGTGGAGGTATACACAGATATGAATACCTGATAGAATAATTAACAGATTTGTAAACACGACATCTTCAGTTTAAACCGTTTTTGACAGTACAGCTGATCATTTTTGGTCCGACTCATTAACAGTGTCACCACCGGCCACATTATCATCTCAGACCTCGTCCACCTCTTCCAACGTGTGGCTGAGGATCACCTCGTGACCCTGGAACTTAAAGTATCCGACAAACTTCTTCTTCTGCAGCAACAGAGGGAACCACATGATGTCATCAGCCCACATTTCACTGAAGGGAATTTGATCACAATCGAACCACTGAGGCCTCATCTCTAAAAAAAAACAAAAAAGATCACATTATCATCTGGAGTTCATCACTTGTGACACACCTCACATGCTGCCCAGGGCACAACAGAAAGCATCGCATGTTGCATGAGAACTGAAAATATCTCAATATATAACTGATAGACATTCACTATTAATAAAGGTGTACAAAAAAACGTTATAAGGTGAGAATGCCAAATAGTTTATATGATCTCATAATTAATAGACAATTTAGTTTTTTATCGTTGCCATAGATCTCTTTACCAGAAACGTATTTTCAAAATTAGCCTCTTTTTTCCTTTGGGACTTTTGGTATCAAGTCCAGGGCACTAATAGAAAACGTGGGCTGGCTTATCAAACTTATTCTCTTGCCCAGAGTCTTCAAACCTTCAACTCCTAACAAGCTTTTTCCCTCCTTAACTCTTCCCCCCCGCCGGCTGTTTGAACTGCCTGTCCCTCCAGACTCTTTGGTCCACTGCTGATTTTGGCTGTTTGATCTACAAACAACGCCCCAATTGAATTTGACACACAGGATCGATGCAGTGTTCCTGCAGCCATCCCCCCCCCCCCCCCCCCCCCCCCAACAGGCTGCATGCTGCGGTGGAAATCGTACCCTCAGACTCTGTTGGGTCTCCGTTGTAAGCATCCGCCCTGAAAACATGGACGTCCAGCAGCTGCGTCTCTCCGACGAACTCAAACTTTATGTTTCCGACCTTCTCGAGAGCGTCCACTGTGAGCCCACTTTCTTCTTGCAGTTCCCTGACAATGAAAACATCAAATACTGTTTTGATTGTGAGCATTTAAAAAAGAAAGAAGCTCAAAGCACATTTCAAACACACACTTAAAGCAGGCAGAGAGGTTACATTGTTTGTATCTGTGCTTCCCAGTGAAAAGCCAACACAGGCAGAAAATCGTTTTTCTATTGACTCAACTTCTTCCCCTGATGAGGATAGGGAGAAGTGGTTTGCTGCGCCAGAAGCTCGAGTGCAGTGGATCTTTAAGTTTTGTGAGGTAATTTTACCACTTCTCCTTCCCTTATAAAAATTGGAGTCAAAATAAAACGTCGCAATAATCAAACATCTGCTGCCGGGATGTGGATTTGTTGTGGCCAATGCTGATACCTAATAGGAGGCAAAAAAAAATTATTCCCAAGATGTTGTTTTCAAACTCTCATAAAAGAGAAATGTAACTTGTTGGAAGAATCTCTTTTTTGTATTGTCATTCTCTTGCTAAAGTAATAAAACACTGTAGTGGAACAAAGCTCACAAGATTTGACTCTTTTATCTCAGAGCCAGTTTGGATTTATGTGCAGCTGAGTTGAGAAACTAGGGTTAAACCAATTCTGTCCTAATGTTTTCTGTTCGTCCTTGATTTAAATTGTATTTCATCAAACTAACCATCAACACGGCAGTCACAACATGAAGAATATTAATTGACAGGATGAGACGTAGCTTGAGAAGATTTTTCAGATTTTACTCATGCTTTTGTTCCAAAGTGTAAAAGTACAATCTCGAGATACTGATTCATTTATCGTTCTAATAAAATTGCCACGAACCGGGGCAGTTTTTCACGTCTGAGAGACAACAGCTCAGGAACGGGTCTGTTCGCCTTCAGCACTTCCTTCCTTTGGCTTTGGGGCTAATTTCCTGCTGATGATTGATAACACATTTAAACAAAGTACATCAACAGTTTTTAACTTTGCACTTACTATACTCAACTCTGCTGGAACATAAAAGATAAGCCCTGCTTGAAAGGCAAACAGTATGATCTTTTTTAATCTTGTATAATTTTATACTAATGCTTAAAATCAGATTGTGAAATAAATTATATTTCTTCTAGACATTTTGCAGGCCAGAGGAAAACTTAAACATTATTTTTTTTTCAGTTTCCGTTTTTTCCATTTTAGGGGGATGTTTTCTATTGCTCTTGTTCCTTGTTTTCTTAATTCTTTATTAGTCCCACAAAGGGGACATGTGTTGTGTTACAGCAGCAATACAAACAAAAGAAAATATAAAAATAGGAAAAATACAAACAAAAGGAAAAAGAAAATGGGCATGATATATACATGAGAATATGAAAGATGTAGAATTATAAAAAGAGTATGTATTTAGTGGCTGTTGATCTCTGTCTCTTCCTGCATCACACCAATCGATCAGATGAAGGATTATTGTAATTGGTTTGCTGTTTGATTAATAAATCAAAAGTTTGGTCTATGAACCATAAATGCAAAAGATTTCATCAATACAATGAGCTGGAGATGAGGTCTAGAGAGATGTCTTGTTTTGTTCGAACAAAAATCCCAAACTTGCCTTATATTCAGTTTAAAATTAGATTTGACATAAGAAGGCATGCAATACTTTCATTTAATAAGCAGGAATCAGATCACAGCTTGACTTTTATCATTAATTGTGCTTGAAAAATTACTCAAACATTTAATCAATAATAAAGTCAGGTGCAGTTATAATCATTTGTGACCAATCAAATTGATAAAGTGCCTATTCTACATGAAGGGACAGTTCAACCAAAAATGTAACAGTGCTACAGCCAAAGTCAGTACAATTGAAGTAACTGGTGAACAATTCCTGCCTCCATACTCCTTGTTAACATTGAAGATGTGGTTACTAGTAACATCAATTCTATTGAGATTTGGCTGTAACGCTGTTCACCCCTGAAACTCCAAAAAGGAGTTTCATCTGCATGGAGGTGAGTAGATAGTGAGTTTTCATATTTGGGTGAACTGTCCCTTCATCCTAATTCTTGCTCATCACACTGAAAACCCTCAGTATTTCCCAAACAATCCCCCTGGTGGCGATTTTAAACATCGCACCGCTCGGGCAGTTTCCTCCGAGGTGACAGCTTCAGATCACTTCACGTGCAGATTCATTCAGGGAGGGCGTTTACCTCCTCGCGGCCTCTTCGATGCTCTCTCCGGGCTGAACTTTGCCCCCGAAGCCGTTCCACTTCCCGACCCCGAAGCCCCTCTTCTTCATGCCCAGCAGCACCCGGCCGGGCTGCACCACCAGCACCAGGGTCAGCAGCTTGGGGCTCAACATCGCACCGCGTGTCTGAGGGAAACGTAAACACAACATGAATACAACTTTACGCGACGTTAGCTGCAGGCTGAACGTCTTTAACGTACCGGGCTGCGTGGTATCAATGGAAGAAACGACTAAAACAAACACAGGATAAATATTCCTATGTGAGTAGAAGTTGTCTTACATCAGTTCACGTTGCACGACTCCCGCGTTCAGCCCCGTGATGCCCACGGACGTCCTCACATAACGCACTGCTACGTCAGCACGTGGATCGGTCTAAGCGACTTCGTACTGCAGGAAGTAGGACCATCCTGTGTTTTAGAGATCAGGTAAATGTGTCACCGTACCGACCTGCAACGCCATTCAAACCGCCCACATAATCTCACTTTACACATCTGTTGATTGAAAATGATTCAAGACGTGATTCTTTGACTATCATAATCGTTAATTACAATAAACAACAACAACAACGATATTCATTTTTATAAAGAATCTGTATCATTATATTGACAATACATTTTATGGCCTTAAAAGTAGCAACACACAGGAAGGATAAAAACAGCAGGTAATTATTAACAAAAAACAAAATAGGACAGGAATTCATAGGATGTTGCTAATTTCCATTGAAGAAATTGACATTGTTCAACAGTACTGTTCAAAGAGACACATCAACACTGTACATGTTACAATGCTTTTTCTATAAAGATAACACAATTTGAATGTCCTCTATTGAGATTGAAATCAATAGCATAAGAGTGGCGTTTATACCCTAACTTATATGCAGGGTAATACAGAAAAGTAAATAAACGTCATGAAGAATTTGATCCTTTATTTATTTAGTTACGATTGATCTAACTAGAAAAAGCCATGCAAAGGACTTTATGACAATAGTAAAGCAAACAGGTAGGAACTGTTGTTGCCATCGTATTGTAGCACGGTGACTTTACAGGTAGCACACATCTCTCCTCTTGACCAATGGGCGAGTGCTAGTTGCACGCAGGCGCAGTGGGACGCCGTGGTCCACATGACCTCTCCCAGTCACAACAATGTGGAGCGTGTGTCTGAGGAGAAGTTTCCACTCGAGTCTGAGGCTCATGAAGCAGCAGAAAGGTAGAAGCGCGGCCGAGCAGCGCTGGATGACCCGGCAGCTCAAAGACCCGTATGTCAAAGCCTCTCACAAGCTGAACTTCCGCTGCAGAAGCGCCTTCAAGCTGCTGGAGATAGACGACAAGTTCCGGCTGCTGCAGCCTGGAGACTCCGTGGTGGACTGCGGGGCTGCGCCCGGAGCCTGGAGCCAGGTGGTCGTCCAGAGGGTCAACTCAGCCGGGACAGGTGAGAGGGCAGCCGGGGAGATGTTCATGGATCAACACCAGACATGGTTTCATGATTAAGCTCTGGAAACCTGTTGTTTATTTATTTATTCATCAGAATCAGAATTATTCTATTTGCCAATTATATTTGCACATACAGGAAATTGCCTTGGTGTGGTTGGTGCACTGTACATAAAACAACAATATAAAACAACAATATTGACCAATATATACAGTAAGAGAGTTATGGGCACGTGGAACTGATGAAAAAACTGTTCAGCTGATGTTTTATTCTGTGTGGATCTAATTGGTCTTGCCTTGTTTAGGTCTATTCTACCCTATTCCTAATTCCAAATTAGAAAAGTCAAGACATTTTACTGGCTGTAGTCACACGAGGAGGAAATACACAATCCTGGAGGAAGTACTTGGCAGAATAACAAAAACATCAAACAATTACTTTGTCCTGAATTTATTAATCGACTAAGATAAAAGCCTGAGATAATGTAAGATCCGAAAACGTATAGACTACAATTACTATATTTTTGATTCAGCACCTCAGTGTGAATTACATTTCTTTATTTTGTATGAATTTTGTTTGTTTACATCACCATCTGCTCACCCTGCTATAATCATATTTTTTAATATATGTATGCAACGTATATTTTATTAACAGTTTGGGATCAGTGATATTTCCACAGTTTAAAATGTTCAAGCAATTTGTATAAGTGATGTTGTGTGTCAGCTTAATCTTGAAATTAAAAAACTGTTCTGCAGTTAACTGATGGATTAGTCCCTGAACAAGACAGTTGAATAAACCAAGTGTGATTATTTCCTGACCTTGTATGGATTATTTAAAACAAATCAATGTTATAGTAGATACAAATCAGCCTTATTGCTAAGTAGGTTTACACATACATGGAATTTTACCGTGGTGTGTTTGTGCAATTATAAATATAGAAAATAAGGAAGTACTTTAGGCAAATGAATAATATACTATAAGTGGGAGGGATTTTTGCAAAATGTACTTTTATTATTATTTGATATGAATACATGATAGAATAATTAACAGATTTGTAAACACGACATCTTAAGTTTAAACCGTTTTTGAAAGTAGTCAGGAATTTGTTTCTTCTCACAAACGAAGTGAACAAGAACATTCAACAGTTGGAATTCTTCAGTGCTTGATATCTACAGCTGATCATTTTTGGTCCGACTCATTAACAGTGTCACCACCGGCCATATTATCATCTCAGACCTTGTCCACCTCTTCCAACGTGTGGCTGAGGATCACCTCGTGACCCTGGCACTTAAAGTATCCGACAAACTTCTTCTTCTGCAGCAACAGAGGGTACCACATGATGTCATCGACCCACATTTCACTGAAG
Source organism: Platichthys flesus (assembly GCF_949316205.1). Classification (NCBI taxonomy): domain Eukaryota; kingdom Metazoa; phylum Chordata; class Actinopteri; order Pleuronectiformes; family Pleuronectidae; genus Platichthys; species Platichthys flesus. The sequence goes on along the minus strand of NC_084960.1, from coordinate 12,564,033 downwards.
GGAATTTGATCACAATCGAACCACTGAGGCCTCATCTCTAAAAAAACAAAAACAAGAGAAAAAAAACAAAAAAGGGAACAATTAGTCAACCTCATTTTATAATCTGGAGTTCATCACTTGTGACGCACCTCACATGCTGTCCAGGGCAACCACAGAAAGCATCAGATGTTATATTAGAACTGAAAATATCTCAATAAATAACTGATAGACATTCACTATTAATTAAGGTGTACAAAAAACGTTATAACCTACTATTACAGTGAGAATGCCAAATAGTTTATATGAACCAATAATTAATAGACAATTTAGTTTTTTATCGTTGCCATAGATCTCTTTACTAAAAAAGTATTTTCAAAATTAGCCTCTTTTTTCCTTCACTCATGTGTGTCACAAATGGTGGAACTTTTGGTATCACGCCCAGGGCACTAATAGAAAACGTGGGCTGGCTTATCAAACTTATTCTCTTGCCCAGAGTCTTCAAACCTTGAACTTTCTTCAACTCCTAACAAGCTTTTTCCCTCCTTATCTCTTCCCCCCGCCGGCTGTTTGAACTGCTTGTCCCTCCAGACTCTTTGGTCCACTGCTGATTTTGGCTGTTTGATCTACAAACAACGCCCCAATTGAATTTGACACACAGGATCGATGCAGTGTTCCTGCAGCAATCTCCCCCCCCAACAGGCTGCATGCTGCGGTGGAAATCGTACCTTCGGACTCTGTAGGTTCTCCGTTGTAAGCATCCGCCCTGAAAACGTGGACGTCCAGCAGCTGCGGATCTCCGACGTACTCATACTTTAAGTTTCCGACCTTCTCGAGGGCGTCCACTGTGAGCCCACATTCTTCTTGCAGTTCCCTGACAATGAAAACATCAAACATATTTTTGATTGTGCACATTTGAAAAAGAAAGAAGCTCATAGCACATTTCAAACACACACTTAAAGCAGGCAGAGAGGATACATGGTTTGTATCTGTGTTTCCCAGTGAAAAGCCAACAGAGGCAGAAAATCTTTTTTCTATTGACTCAACTTCTTCCCCTGATGAGGATAGGGAGAAGTGGTTTGCTGCTCCAGAAGCTCGAGTGCAGTGGATCTTTAAGTTTGTTAGGCCATTTTACCACTTTGTTTATAAAAATTAGAGTCAAAACAAAACTACGCAATAATCAAACATCTGCCAGGATGGTGTATTCTCCTGCTCAACCGAAATGGATTTCTTGTGGCCAATGCTGATACTTAATAGGCAATTATTCCCAAGATGTTGTTTTTCAAACTCTCATAACATAGAAATGTAACTTGTTGGAAGAATCTCTTTTTTGCATTGTCATTCTCTTGCTAAAGTAATAACACACTGTAGTGGAACAAAGCTCACAAGATTTGACTCTTTTATCTCAGAGCCAGTTTGCAACTTTACGCAACGTGAATACAACTTTACGCAACGTTAGCTGCAGGCTGAACGACTTTAACGTACCGGGCTGCGTGGTGTCAATGGAAGAAACGCGTAAAACAAAAACAGGATAAATATTTCTATGACAGTAAGAGTCTTACATCAGTTCACGTTGGACTACTCCTCGTTCAGCCCAGACTGTATAGGTTCAGCCCCATGGTGCCGCCCCTTGGACCTCCTCACATGACGCACTGCTACGTCAGCACGTGGATCGGTAGAAGCATAGAATGTATAGGGTAGAAGAATGCAGGGAGGAACATCCTATGTTTTATAGATCAGGAAAGTGTGTCACCGTGAGATATGTTCGACTAGAAACTGCGGCGGGTAACGTAACGACCTGTATCCATTCAAACCACCCACATACGCACACTTTACACATCTGTTGATTGAAAATGATTCAAGACCTGATTCTTCTTCTTCTCTTCTTCTTCTTCTTAAACTGTCATAATCGTTAATTACAATAAAAAACAACAACACCAATTATTACATTTTTACAAATATTTTTTTTAATTATATTTACATAAATGTTACGGCATTAAAAGCAGCATCACACAGGAAGGACAAAAACAGAAGGGAATTATTAGCAAAAACAAAATAGAACAGGAATTTATAGGATGTTGCTAATTTCCATTGAAGGAATTGACATTGTACAGCAGTACTGTGCAAAGAGATAGGACACAAAATCATTTTATATGTTATAAAGCCTTTTAATTAACAAAAACTAACTAAAAAATGTCCATTATACAGATTGAGATCAATATCATAAGAGTGGCGTAAATACCATAACTTATATGAAGGTTATTAAAGATTAGTAAATAGTAAATGAATGACCTAAAGAAATTGATCTCTAATTTATTTTGTTGCGATTGACCAAACAGGTAGGAACAAATGTTGCCATCGTATTGTAGCACGGTGACTTTATAGGTAGTACACAGATCTTTCCTCTCAACCAATGGGCGAGTGTTAGCTGCACGCAGGCGCAGTGGGACGCCGGGGTCCACATGACCTCTCCCAGTCACAACAATGTTGAGCGTGTGTCTGCTGAGGAGAAGTTTCCACTCGAGTCTGAGGCTCATGAAGCAGCAGAAAGGTAGAAGCGCGGCCGAGCAGCGCTGGATGACCCGGCAGCTCAAAGACCCGTATGTCAAAGCCTCTCACAAGCTGAACTTCCGCTGCAGAAGCGCCTTCAAGCTGCTGGAGATAGACGACAAGTTCCGGCTGCTGCAGCCTGGAGACTCCGTGGTGGACTGCGGGGCTGCGCCCGGTGCCTGGAGCCAGGTGGTCGTCCAGAGGGTCAACTCAGCCGGGACAGGTGAGAGGGCAGCCGGGGAGATGTTCATGGATCAACACCAGACATGGTTTCATGATTAAGCTCTGGAAACCTGTTGTTTATTTATGTATTCATCAGAATTAGAATCAGTATTCTTTTATTTGTCAAGTATATTTGCACATACAGGAAATTGCCATGGTGTTGGTGCACTGTACATAAAACAACAATATAGAACAACAATATATACAGTAAGAGAGGTATGGGCATGTGCGGTGCTAAGGTGCAGAGATTGGTGATAGTTCCAATAATATATCAATTATAAATTATGTGTGTGTGGGGGGGGGGGGGGGGGGCAGAGGCAGGGTTTGTTTGTGAATTATTTGTGTATGTGATGATGTGTGTGTCAGTTTAATCTTGAAATTATAAAACTGTTCTGCAGTTCACATATGGATTACTCTCTGAACAAGACAGTTGAATAAATAAAAGTGTGATTTATTTACTGACCTTGTATGGATCATTCAAAACAAATCAATGTTATAGAAGATCAGATTAGGAAGTAGGTTTACACTACATTGGATTTTCTGTGGTGTGTTTGTGCAATTTTATAAATATAGAAAATACAAGGAAATACTATAGGCAAATAAAAATATATTATAAACGGGAGGGATTGTGCCGAATGTGCCGTTATTATTATTTGTAGAGTGTCACTGTCACAGGCAGGGACATTATTGTATTAAAATTTGTGTTTGATTATCAGTTATCTTGTTTCCTTAACGTAGTGCCAGTAAAATCTCTTTATAATTAGATTACTATTGGATGTTTTTGGATGATTTAAATCTGCAGCATATGTAAACAGACGAACTTTGAACATTGAGGTGCAAGAAGTGAAAGAATTGAGTCTCACTGGTAGATTGCAGTGTCTTTTAGTTTAGTTCAAGTACCTGTAACCACACTGGTGGCTCAGCCTGTCGTATCTAAAACACAGTGGAAGTAAAACAGAAATGCGTTCAACAAAAAAAATCTGATTTGTAAATATTTGATTTCCTCCTAGATCCAGAGTTACCTTGTGGTACCGTTATCGGTATTGACCTGCTCAACATACCTACTCTGGACGGTGCCCAATTCCTGTCCAGTCACGATGTCACGGAGGCCTCCACACACAGCAAGCTGCAGGAGCTGCTCCCCAGGGGCCGAGCTCACGTCATCCTGAGCGACATGGCGCCAAACGCCTGTGGTTTCCGAGAGATGGACCACGAGAGACTCATCATGATGTGTTTGTCTCTGACAGACTTGGCTGAGAAGATCCTCCAGCCGGGGGGCTCTCTGCTTTGTAAATACTGGGACGGGATCCTCGCTCAGAGACTTCAAGACAAGCTCCTGAGTGTGTTCGGGAGCGTTCGGACTTTAAAGCCAAACGCCAGCAGGAAGGACTCGGCTGAGAGATATTTCCTCGCTAGGATGTACAGAAAGCCAGTGAAATGAGGACGTCCCTCTTTGTTTATCTTTTGAACGCAAACGTTTGGTCAATGTCTATGTTCTGTTGAGATTCACCGAAGTGCCCACTGTTTTTTTCTAAACAAGGAGAAGCACTTCATAGCTATGATCAAAAGGTGGCACTGTTGAGGCATTAGTGAGGCTCCCGGCTGCCTCACATGCTCTTGTTGCTGATTTATACCACAGCAAACTTAACACAGTAGCATCAGTGAATCATTAATATGTGAACCTATGCAAGAATCATCAGTTTGATCATCCTCGAGAGCCCAATGCTGGAGTTTCTCTGAAGTTTATTGTTTGCCCCACAGTGTTCGCTCTGCACACTGGCTTTGCTGTTTACTCTGTTCCAGAAAGTCATTTGCAGGAAGTGCCTGTGCTGCCAGCCGTGTAGAAATATGTAATCGTTCTCTCATTGAGAGTTTATGAAGGGAATACCTAATGCATCAGAGTCACATACAGTGTGATTAATGGGGAGTGGGGTGATGCTGCAGCTCGGCACGCTGCAAGCGTCGTTGAGCCGACAGAGGGGATGGGGCCACTTCCTCAAAAACATGTTCAGGCTAGTCAAGAGATCCTCTTATAAGATTCTTCTTTAAATCACTGCACTGACCATAAAACTATTTATTTGATTTATTCCTGAGTTCATAACCACTGGGGATAAATTAAAAATGATGAATAACCCTAACCCATTCTAAAAGTCTTATTTTTGATGTCAAATTAAAGTTTATGGAGATTTAAAATAAAGACCTTGCTGATATAACACTGTTTATGGTCTCATGTACATAATTGTTCTCCTTTGTTCCTCCCAGTTGTCAGGGGTCTGACATGACATGCATTTGCAGTCTTACTGGACCCCCCTCCCCTATTTTTGTATCAGCTTAATTGCATGTCATACTTTATTATAGCCAGAACTGGACAGAGATAAGGACCCTGGCTTCACCAGCTTGGTCAGCACAAGGACCATTTATAAAGATGGATAACACATCTTCACTTCCTCCCACTATATTGATATGAAGCCAAACATTCCCCCCCCACCCCCTTTAATGCATTGCCCAGGGGATGGAGCCGCATATGGAGGTCCTGCCGTTTACATGCACTCACAAGTCAGTCTCACCTGTCAATCAAATTGCTAATTAAAAATAAAATCACATTCGTAAAACTTGCACTTTAACATGCAACAGTGTGATAAGAATGAACTAAAATGTCTGAAACCATCTTTGAGAAAAAAATCCCTTGACGTGTATTTTGATTTTTAAGTTTTCCATCTGCTAACATGGAGGAGGTTGTGTTTGTGACCAGTTTTGCAGCCAGCCAGCAGGGGGTAGTGAAAACGTTTTGGCTTCACTTGAGGAGCCGGCATGTCGTCCATCTTTTTATAGTCTAAGCTTCGGCATCTCATCCCCTGGGCTTGCAGGACCCCCGTGTGCAAATTACTGAATAAACACATGCATTCTTGATGAGGTTAGCTACTCAACAATGACCTTTCTGTAAACCTCTGAGTCAATTGTTACTCAGATGAATCTGTGGCAATCTTACAATGACATTTGCACGGAGAACGATCATCGTCAAACATTATTTCCTTCAGGATAGTTTGACGCAGAGTGCCAGGGCCAGGCTCTCTTCCAGAAGTAGGAAAACCTTATTGAACGTAAAACTGCAACTTGGAACTTTCTATGTTCACTCACATGATGTTTGATGGAAACAAAGTTGCTTCATACAGCTCCTCTTGTAAAAGCTTCATAATTTCCCAAATCATTTACTTTATTCACTTTCCTCTTTTGTTAGCCTGACTCTAGTTTTCTGAAAGTCATGATCCACTGTGATGTGCTGAATCCCCTTAAAAGAGCGTCAGCTACCAAGTTTTAACCATCTTGCTTGTGGACTGAACCACCTGCAGCTCTTATTGGGAGGATGACTTCAAAATTTGTTTAAATACAAAGAATATCCAGTTGGGCAGATTCTTTAGTCATAATGAATAATAGCGGGAAATAATGTGAACATTTCAGTGAAAAAATACAACACGCATGAAATTTATATCTTGAGGGACCTCTGCATGTTTTAGTGCCAGGTGGTAAGTTCCACTACCCACATATGTTGATGCTATTAAGATATCTACATTTATCATGAAAAAAAATCCTTCAAATTACTGAGGCATTAGCATTGTTATTTAATTTTTAGACTGAAGTCTGATCATTGTGCGAAGTGACAACAAGAGCCCCTATCAAGCCTGGATTTGCATCTCAAGGAAGAGATGGCTCACATGAATAAATTAATAAGGCTGCTATTTGGCCTCTGAGTCTCCGGAGGGATGAGTAATACAGTATGAAGTGAAGCATTCAGTGTGAACTGAAAATTAACTGCAGAGAAGGGGGACTGACCTCTAAAGATGATTGTTTGGAATGAATGGGCGCAGCCATGCCTGTTGATGGAGCTGATAGTGAAAGATGTGAACAGATGACCAATTTTACTTCTCATTACTTGTTTATTATTCAGCCCTTTGCTATTTAGATTTAAATTATTCCAAAATTACTGTGGGGTTTATGTTAATTCCATTGGAGCAGAGCTCTGGGGCTCGGGATGAATGATGATTCATCCACAGGTTAATTTGTTCCTCCCTGGCCAGCTGCGGGTTCAGATGTAAATATTGTAAATTAAGGGAGAAAAACAGTCGTGGAGACACAGATTTTTGAATTCAGACAACGGTCAGTCCTGTAACAGGTTGGTGCCTCACACAAACTGAACTGGTTTGCTGTAGTTTTTTCCCCGCTTTTTTGTTACTTCTGCCAAGAAGGTTCTGTTTTCACCTGTGTTTGTTTGTTTGTTTGTTAGCAGGATCACGCAAAAATATCTTAACAGATTTTCCCTAAACTTTGTAGAGAGATGGAGTCTGAGCCTGAGAAGAAGAGACCATTGAGTTTTGGCAGGCATGTGGATTAAGGGATTAAGTCCAGGATTTTAGATTTTCTCCTTCTTTTGACCACACTTGGTTAAGAGAATAAACTCTATATAGAGATGGACAATGTATCTCCACTTTATCCCACTATCCATGAATAAAGCTTAAATATCCCGGATATGGATGCAGCCATCTTGCACATTTGGAAACAGAGTCTGCAAATTAGCGCTCGGGGGATGGAGCCCAATAAGGAGGTCCTGCTATTACATGCGCTTGACTAATCGTGAGTCAGTAATTAAAACCAAACTTAGTGAGACACTGAACACTTAATCAGTGTGAAAAGAGCTGCCAAAAATGACAGAAAACATCTTAGTTTGACTTTTTAGTTTGGACCATGTCCAATCCGACATGGAGTGTGAAGGGTTTATGAAATGCATTGAAGCCAGCCACCTGGGGGCAAATAGAGGTTGAGTTTCACTTTGGTCATCACATAAAGACTATTAAGTAATAAGTAACTTTGGTTTCCACTGTTCAGAACTATGTTTTCTAACAAACAAGCGGTGTAGGCTATGGGACTACTTTCTTTTTCTTTTCTTTTATGTATTTCTACAATAAGAACGTGACAATCATGTGTAGGATTGTTCGGCCATGGCTGAGGTATGTGTTCTACTTTAAAAATCAGTGAATCACTTTTTCATTGTTTTCTTTAAGATTATGTGTAAAATGTAATGAGTGATCAGATTATGGGATGAAGATGAGTATAATCGGCTGCTGCCCTCATCTCGTCTTCATATAGTTTCGCTTTGAAATGAAACGTGTTGACTTGTGCTCAACTCTTAACAGACGCATCTGCCCCGTCCTGCATGACCTGATGTTTCTTCCGTGCCAAAGTCCTGCAGGTGACATAAACATAGAAAAGCAATTGAATAGTTTGAAATCTGAATTGATTTGTTCCCCCACATGCTTTGATAAAAGAAAAAGAAAAAGCCGGTTGGACCTCAAAGCGATTTCAAAAAAGTCGTCCTATTCAGATGCAAACAAGCGAATGGAGATGCCACAAAACTCCCAGAACGTGGACATTTTTTTAGAAAAGAGCGAATGATTCCTCTTTTAAAAATGTTGCTTTCGTCTCCACAATGGAAACAAACAGTCCGTCTGATACCAACACAGTGGAGGTCTCAAATTGACAGGAAATTAAAGAAATGGTAATATCGTTTCTAAGTACCGTGCCATTCATTCCCTTGGCTGACCCAGGTTGCCAAAATGAATAGCTCGTCTGACAACATTCATCAATCCACGGGCCTGTTCCTGAATGTTAGCAGACTGAGCCAAGCAGCCATTCACGGACACAGAGTAATGAGTGCTATTATGATGATAATTTCATATCGTCTTCACAGATAAATGAATCTGAAATCTCACGAAGGTACGGCGGCCGCGACTTTTTGTAGATTTTGATTTGTACCGGTTTCATTTTATGATGTCGATGTTTGGGCAGGCCCCATTTAACGTAATGACACTGGGGACATTTCCCCGTAAACACCTGAGATATTCAGAAAGCGCAGAAGTTTGAAATGGGAGCGTGCAAAATGAATTCATGCCTGTTGAAACATGATATGACAGCGACAGCGCGCCAGGTCGCTCACACTGTGACGCATTTAAAACAAACGTCCTGGTATTTACTTTGTCCCCGCCTCCATGTCAAGCGAAAGGACACATGTGAGCGGATAATCAAACGATCGCCGCTTGATCTTTGCTTTTTCCGAGGTCGCGGCAATCCCGCGGAAAAATGTCAGGAACATTATTGCAGACAGGGTGAGGGATGGTGGTGGGTGGAGGGTTAAAGAGACAAGGGAAAAACAAAGCAGCGGCGACGGGGAGCAAACAAAGCGCTTTGCCTCCCCCGTACCTGCTGACATTTACCTGCGACGGAAGGAAAACGAGTGCAGGCGGCAACCGAGAGCTCATAACTCCATGTTAGCTTGCTTATTGCTAATGTGCATTTCCTCCAGGTGAGAGACATTTATCTGACTCTCACACTTCCCGAGCGTTTCAGCAAAGCCAACACTTCTGCCAAGCGCGGACAAATGGTTTGGGCTCGTGGAGAGGAAAATGGATGTGCTGCCCTCTTCATATCCCGTGTTATCTCAACACCATCACTTTCTACTGTCTTCTTTGCACTGGACCCGAATGCACTTACTCACACAGCTTTCCTCCTCCACTCAGACACTATGCAATACTTTACTAAGGGAGGCCTGAGCTGATGAAACACAGTGCTAATGTTTAAGTGGCAGCTCTTTAAAACTTTAAAACACGAGTGTAACTCGCTCATGAACAAAAAGGTTTTATTAGCATCATCAGCTGGGGTAAAGGGTGAGGGCGATTGCGTGTTAAAACAGGAAGTGACAAGCTCTGAAAGAAACAAGATCACTCGTGAGTGCAAAGCATCATTCAGCCATCGTTCCCAATGAATCAGCCAATGAGAAAGTAAGTATTTAATCTTTTTACTGTGTCCAGAGAAGACATTCTTCACTTCTAATCTGATTAAACCCGAATATGCAGATTACAGTTTCATTAACACGTCGCCCACTCCAATATAAAAAGCCATTTCATCTTCAGACAAGGACTCTGTCCAGCTCTGCACATCACACTGCCCTGCTTCCACTTTACAGTAATGTGAGCTTCTATATTAATTTTAATTTAATCATGTTATTATTAACCCAGAACAAATTGGACACTGGCGCCGAGGCAATATTGGTGGAGCTACTACGAAGAGTGACCACACACTGACAGAGGGTCAGGCAGTTCAGAAAAGACTCAACATTTTAGATTGGAATTATATTGTCTTTATTCGCCCATGTACCAGTTTGACCAGTGTGGGTTTCCTGGTACAGTTTAACCAATTACAACTACAATCACCAATTTATAAATATCACAGCAGTTATAGAAAGCTTAGCCTGTTCTTATAAAATAGCTGATTGCAGAATTTCATACCATATAATTGAATCTCATGTCCTTTCATCTCTTCTTCTGTCATCTCATCTTGTGTCAAGATTTGTTATTTCGTTTAATTGAATCTCACATCACCTTATTTCATCTGGTTTCATCTAATCTAATTTTATGTAATTTTATTTCATCTTGTTTCATCACATCTTCAAACTATAGCACATAGAGTAAATGAGGTGACCAACAGTGTAAACTGATCTAATGTACTTATATGAACATGTTCATGGTTGATGTTGGACAGATATAAACTACGAATTCACTGGTAAAACACCAACTATGACTCAGCTAATGCAAAGAGCTGGCGCAGTTGTTGTGACTTTTTGAATTTTATTTCAACTTTATTTTTTATAGAGGAAAGCAGGATGGAGGATGAGAGATAAGGAGACATGGAGAAGAAGTGTCATACAACGAAGGTCCCCGGAGAGTTCTAGGATAAGGGCTTTGTTTTTATACGGCCAGTGTGTTGAAACCCAGAGGCTACCGTGACTCTAATGTTGTCGGCCCATCCTGACATGGCTTGTGATACTAGGCTGTACAAATAAACTTGACGTGACTTGACAGGGTTGGAACACTTTGGTCTTGATCTTACATGTCTGTTGTTGTGTTGTGTTTAATAGTTGTGGGGCATTATTTGGACTAATACGAAAAAACAAATTTGGCTTTGTGGTTGTTCAAAGTCAAAAAAGGAGGCAAAACATAGCTTCATTTTGAAGTTTGAGCACTTTCTGCAAAGCGCAAAAATATAAAGGTTTTAATTGGATCTTTGATATTTCGTTTGCGTTTAATTAACTTTAATTAACAGGTGGAGAGCTCTCTGGTGGGAATCATGGGGCCGATCTTGCTGGTGGATGGAAAAATGAGGCGGTGCAACTGGGAATGAGGACTGGGCAGGAGACAGATGGTGCAGAGGCTAATTGTATGACATCTCCCTTCGTGTGAGCTTTTTGCATATTTTACTTACGAATACAAATTTGATAGCAAGATATTGTTTTATTTCAATTTTGAAAGAAAAAAAGTTTTCCACATGCCTCCCACCCGAGCTGCCGAAACCAGCATCTTAGGGAAGCGTGCTGGGCTGTAATTATATAAATCAAGTGTGTTCATCAAATCCGAGACTTTGAAGCAAAATTCCCCCATTTAGCATCTCAGGTAATGACTGGAGCCCACCCCCCCAGGATTACTTAAGACAGCGAGAGAGGAAGCGAGGGACTCTTTGGGTTCGTGGAGCCTCTTTAGTCTTTCCTAAGTTGCTGCAGGCAGGACTTGACATGGTTTTACAGTGGGTGCCCCTCGGGTTCATGTCAGCGCTGTACAGAGAGCCGGTTGTTCGACCAGAGGCGCTGTGTTGGGTTTTGTTTTTCTCCATCCGATTCAGGAGGGGGGGGGGGGCAGATAGGGTTGAGCTGTCTGCGGGCTCCCACAGAGCTCCACCGGTTACGGCTGACTTGCCTTATTCCTGGAAGGTGCAAAACTTCACCTTTTGGGGGAGTTGTCATTCTACCAGCAGGAGAGGAAGAGGACACTTTTGGCGAGGCATCTAACATTCTCTCAGAGTGGAAGAAGAGCAGCGGGAGGCTGATGAATGGAGAGGAAAAAACACATCCTCATTGTTATGCGTGGGGACTGAATTATACTTGTTACCGGTTTTGAGCGCTGGTCGATTCAAGCTGTGATTTGAAATATTAATATAATTTGCGGCGATGCTGTGTTAACTTGAAGGATCTTTCGATTCCACAATTGTGTGGCTCATCACGGTGTAAGTGCTGCCATAGAATGCCAACAAATGTCACTCATGCACTGATTAAAATCAACCCTTCTCATCGTTTAGGTTATTTTTAACTATTTTATGTTTGTCTCTCTGCAGCATTATGAAATTAAAATCAATCCAATGTTTGTCTCCAGGGAAAAATGATCAACATGGGATTGAAGCGAGCATTCTCTACGTGTACGGGCGGTTGCTCTGGGATGTTTCTTGTTTTCCTTTACTGCCACAGGAACCTGTATAAAGGCTTTGAAGTGAACTGAATAAGAATATGTTTATGAAGAGTCTCCTCAGAATTAAAGATGGGTTTCTATAGCCAGCGCCTTGCGAAAGGAAAAGGAAAAATAGGCCGCAGATGAAATACGGATATGAAATGATATAAATGCACAATATTCAAACCCATCAGTGAGAAAGGTGTGGAAACGAGTCCACTAAAAGATGGATGTGTGTGGCGTGCGGGGCCGAGGCGGGTTGTTGGTCAGGAGGCGGCGAGAGGTGAGGGGCAGCCTGATGAGACAACCAGCAGCACCTGAGTCCCATTAAGTCTCTATATCTGCCGCTGGCCTCCTGCACAGTCACAGCCTGTCCCCACCGCCTCGCCATATGGTGGCTTTCGTCTTTTGCCACACAGCCATTTATTTTGTGAAAATAGTCTCGGGCTGCCGCCTTCTCCTTATCGTTTCTTTTTCAGGTGCTGTGGCACACTTTTGCGAATGTCTCCTTTGTGGCAGGACTCCCGTACCTCAGCAGGATGAGCAGGCTCTTTGTTTCCCAGGTTTATTGTTCTGATTTAGTTTGGCTAATTCTCTCTCTCTCAGCCTGCCGTTAGCTGAATGAACATCTTTCGCTGTGCTCCCTTGGTTTTGTGAAAGGAAAAATAATTAAAAAATCCTGCAAAGAGAAAACATGTTGCCTGCTAGTTTGGAGTTGTTCCTCTTTTACCCTCTTTTAGCCAGGTTGCTATAAGCCAGGCATGAGGGGGTTTGATGTCAGTGCAATTGAATATCAGGACCTAATTAAATCAAGGTTTTATTTTTGACGGTGACGAAGCTAATGTACTGAAGTGTTAATTTCAAGATTTATGGACTAATTAACTCGGCGTCGCTTCCCCCGGCTCCTTTCACCTGTGCAGATGAGTGATGATGCCTGAAGACTAGAGCTGCTGTTTTATTGTCAGTGACATGTTGGATTGCACCCACTTCACACCAGGATCCTCATCTGTATAATGGAACTAATTCTTGAGGAACAAATAGTGAAAGTATTGCATGAATGAAAAAAACGTGTAAAATAAACTTTTTCACACTTTCTTTTGTATTTGAATTATGGGGGGGGGGGGGGGGTGCAGGCAATTTTGCACTGAAGTTGTGTCACTGTCTGCCAAATGAGTACACACCATGATGTAATGTGCTTCCAGTCTACTCCACCTTTCAAGAGTGGTTTAAATGTTTGTATTTAATTTGTACAAATATATTTAATAAATTTAGATTTATAACTTTCTTCAACAATTGCTAATAGGTATTTGCTAAATAAGTCCTGTATAGCATTTTTTTTTTATTACATCTTCACTTATAATACACTATATGTTTATGGTGTGCATTCATGTATAAATATATAGAGCAGGATATCCATCAGATGTGATATTTCCTCCAGCACCACTTATGACGGTATCTTAAGAGGCTATTCACCTTTGAGTGAGTATTTGGTTCTGCCACAGCTACATTCTCACTCATCACTCTTGTCTATAACCACATTTTCCTTCGTGCTGTGGTGGAAAATAATGCCAGATTATTTCCTTGACAACGTCTTAAACTAAAACTAATGAAACCTAACAGTGAAAAATGACCATTGTCAACGGCTGCCAACCTGAAACGATGATAATCATTCTGCAGGTCACTCTGTCCTTGTCTTTATGTTGCCTTTAGTTCGCCTTCCAGCCAAAGTGAGACTCTCACATGCACGGCTGTCATCCTTTATTAAGACGTACAGAGAGAATATGAGTTTTATTTGCACTCAGGACCAAACGTTTTGACAGGTCTACAGGTTTGCTTTGTGTAGACCTTTTGCTTTGGTACTTTTCTGGCCCCTCTGGTCTTGTGGTTGAGTGAGTCAAATATACACCTGGCAAATAATCTTGATCAGACGAAGATCAGCACAACGGCGTTCAAAACCTTTCTCAGTCGAACACCGCAGGAGTTTGGTTTGCAGCGGTAGAAGCAGCATGCTAACATCGCTTCGTCCTCGTCAGATCCATGTCACTCTTTTTCTAATCACCGTTTCAAACTTGCTGTGTGACTACAAATCGTTCTGGCCACTTTGACGATAATGTTGAACTGGACTTGGCCAATCCGAGGATCTCAGGTCCCTGGGGAGAACGATCCCAGTTGGACTCGAGACACGATAAACAAACTCCCACGCCGATAAAATGTCCTGTTCTTTTATTTCACTGTTGTATGCCGTGCGGCGTAGGGACTGAACTCCCAGTCCACCCTTATGGCTGAATGTACATCCTGCTTATTACGAGATGTCTGATTTATTATTCATACCAGTGGTCTGCTGTGACATTGCGGTCATTGTACGTGATGCATAAGAGTACATGTATTATATTTATAACTAATTCTTATTTCTCAGTCCAGCTACTCTGCCACATATAACAAATAATATAATGCATATTAATACTTAAGCTGTGGAACTTGAACTTAAGTCCGTCAGTCAGTTGGTTGGTTGTCTGCTTTGGTTCTCTCTGTATCCCAATGGTATGGAATTAGGTAGGTTGCATGTATACATGCTGCGGATGAGATGAATCTTAATTGTTTTTGTGTAGCACCACCATAAGGTAATGACAATCTCATTTCCTCAATGGATTATTGCAAGCAACATTTGTAGAGGTATATATCCCCCAAAATGACAATAGATCTCTTGAATCAACATGAGGATTTTATGGGCAGCTGTGGCTCAGGAGAAACTAGGGTCACCCACTGACCAGTAGTTTGGGTTTTTAATCCCAGTTTCCTAGATTCTGCTTGCCAAAGTGTCCTTGGGCAAGATACATAACCCCAAACTTCCCCTGACAGCTGTGTGTGTGTGATGCACTCTGTGAATGTTTGTGTGAATGGGTGAATGGCCAATACAGTACTCTAAAGCACCTTGAGTGGTAATCTGGATTAGACCATATAAATACAGACATTTCACCAGTAAAGGCATTATCAACCTGCATCACAAATGTGAAAATTGGACAATTTTCAATTCTAAAAATTTGAGGGTGTTAAGTGAAAACATGAAAAGACTAAGGATAGACATCTTTTTGACCTGTGCTGAGAAAGGCCCTGTGTTTGTCAGACTGGATAAATGCTCAGTAGATCTATTACCAGTTTACTCCAGCAGAGTTGATGGGAAACGGCTGGAGGCAACAACATTGATACATTTCATGACAGTTAAAAAGACAGTGACACTGCTGGTGAATCAGGCGTCGTATGTGGGCTAATTAGTTATTAGTCATTTTTAATGGGAGTCAGGGGTAAAAAAACGGATTTCTGAACTTCTCCGTTCCCACCAGCCTCTCACGCTTCTCTTTGCCGGCCACTATCTATCACTGTAAGTGACAATCGCTCTCAATGCAAAAGCTTAACAGGCCTTGTGAGATTTGTGACTGTTGTTTCAGATATATGAGAGAGACGCGCTCCCCGTTCACACAGAGGGACCGGATCATTGTGAAGGGACCTCAGGCTGGAAGTCATGGGAATAACACGTCTCAATTCTGAATGAGGGCGGATTTTCCTTTTAATGAAGAGAGCCTGTCATTGTTCTGCTTTCTGTCGTCTCTGTTGCACTGACATGTAGCTGATGAGCGGAATACAAAAACCTCAGCGTTCAACAGAAAAAAATGGGTACTTCATTAAAGCTTTGAGCTACCTAATTAAGTCAGTGGGTTATGTAATGTTGAAAATGTTACATAACACTGCAAAAAAACATTATAATTCTCATGATAACATATACTAAATCAACATGCCTGTTGTTTGGGTTAGGGTCTTATATCAGACTTTACCACATAATCTGGAATCAGCCCGGCATTCCAATAAATGATTGTGTTGCCGGCGCTAAAAATACAACAAGCATACCATGTGACTGTTTAACAAACAGAGGGGCCATCGATTGCAGTTGGGACTGAAACAAGCCCATGAGAGTAGATCCGAATGAAGTGAGTTAATCAAAGGAGCAAGTTGCAGACAGATCGTCCATATTATTGATGTTCCATAAACAAGAGGCACACATTTTACCTTTTGACAGGCCTCCTAGTTACTGAGCCATTTCAGATCAGACCATTATTACTGCTGGACAAAAATATAATGCTGCGGCTACTTAATGACAGGTTTACTGATGCTTTTCATCAATAGCTTGATTCTGTGTGTGTGATGGAAAATTATGTCAAAATCCAGCACGTGTTAATAAGGAGTTGACACATACGTGCACAAGCCTCCCGACCCCTCCTACAGCGTAGCAGGACTTCTTTGTGTCTCTTTTAATTTCTTTTTTAGTGCTTTTGAAATTGTCTTATGTTGCTTTTAGAATTTGTCACGATGCCCTTTGTACTTTATGTGAAGCACTTCGAATTGCTTTCTCGTTGAAATGTGGGATACAAATAAAACTGCCTTTGTTGCCGTTACATCGCTCTGTGGTTGTGTATCTTCGGCCGTGTTCACACCTGACATTAACATGCATCCTGGACAATCTAATCACAGGCGGACAGCTCTGAATACCTCAGTCCACACCTGAAATTAGAAAAGTGTCTACGATACGTCTCCAGTGACCACTTCCGATAAAATCTCCCCCCCCCCAACCCACCCAGACTCAAGCAAATCAATGCGCTGCGCACAGCTCGACAATGAAATAAGATTTTACTAATTTGAAAACAAAGTAAAATCAATATGTAGAGGTGGACATATATAAATATGGGTCTGGGAAACACTCAGGGGTGTTAATGTATTTTCAGATCCCCGTGACACGGTGGCCGGCCACAGGACGTCGGCTGAGTAAACGCTCCTTCAATTATGGCCCCAGGATGCAATTGAGATCAGATCGCAAATGCATTCTCGACACATCTTTGGTGCCTCACATGTCTCTTTTATTCAGAAATATTTTTGTATAATCGAGAGATTGAAACCAATGATGCACTGGATTAAACAGGAATCAATTTGCCGGTCTGTGCTTTTCGACAACAGGGGCTGAGCACCTTCAAACCGACTGTCTGTTTAAGGAATGGTTTCGACTCTTTTATTTCCATCAGATGTGACCAATTGCGGCGGGAATGAGGAAGCCAGACACTTCAGGGGAACCCAGAGCTTCAATTTATGTTACATTGTTGAGAAGTCTGCTTAAGCCCCGTTCAATCCCTCATTCAGGATGTGAAGAAACTGTTTCCAAACAGAGGCTGTGCTTTCCCGGAAAGCCGCGAGTGTTGGCTTGCCGCGTGTTGATGAAACATTGCAGCCTGGGCCACCGATAGTAAACACAACAGCACGATTTGCCTGATTAATTTGAAGCTTTACTACTCGAGAATGAAAGTTTATGTAGCTTGCAGTCATGGTGATAACACAATTGCTCCTCCGCTGTGTGTGGAAATTGGACTTTTCGATCAATAATGCCACATTTGCCTCACATTTACTTCAGCAAGACACAGCCAACAGCAGCAGGAACATACAAATGAGGGAGAAAAGGTAATGCAGCAAAACTTTTTTTTTAGCAAAAAGTTAAAATATGAAGTTTGTCTGCGAGAAATGATGCTGGCCGGTCGTCTTTTCTTCTTTGGATCACGCCGGTGTTGGATGTATTAACAACTTTTATCAAGCTTACCACATCACAGAAAAGTAGGAGCCATTGAACTGATCGAGGGTGGAGAAGAGTGTGTGCTCGCCCGGCCGCTGGGACGCACAGACGAGACCGAGTGGCCCAATTACAGTCTCTCAGCGTGCCGTTACATTCTAGGAAGGCGCACGTCGGGCAATGACGTAGGCTGCTGCGTACCGGTGATTCGAGACCCAGCCGCCCGCACGCACACCTGAGCCTCCTCGCAGGGAGGTTGCCAGGATGAGTCACAGCTCAGCAAACACAGTAACAAACAATGACGGGTCATTTTTGCGTTGTTTATCTGAAAAGTCGTTTCGATGCAGTGTTCTAAATAAAGGCCACTCCAGCTGTGAGAGGTTTGAATGTTTAACAACAAATTAGTTGAAGTCTACGGTTGAGTTTAAGAAAAACAAAAAAAAAAACTAATTTATGTCTATTGTGATGGTTAATTATTTTTTTTGAGAATACTGTGCAGAAAAGAAAACACTTATTCCAGTGAGCCTCTGTTGTCGTGGCAGCGACTCTCTCATCTGATGTGAGAAACCGTGTTCACAATATAATATAATCAAACATTAAATGTACACTTGCCTGTATGTGATTGGTCAATGCAGCCTGAGTCATGTCGAGCTGAAGTCGAGCCGTCTGTGTTTGGCAACAGGCGATTCTACGACAGTTGTCAGGACCCAAGGACTGACCGTTGCACTGCCTGCAACAAATCAAGCCATAACTCAAAGCTTCTGACAGTACAGGGATTTCCTTCTTTTTGAAAAGACCACAACATAAACTGTCAGTTTGAGATTGCGCACACTTTATGTTTCCCTGGTGTTGATATCAAACATGATTTCTGCCCTTTCACTAACCTCCACGAACCTTTAGTTCCCACCATGACACATAAATGTCAGAGTCTGTCCTCCCATATAAAAATGACCTCGGGAGCCATTTGTGCAATGAAAACGCAACTGCTCTGTCGTTACGTTTCATTGTTGAGCGACATCCCACAGACCTGCACGACTGCGTCAGTGTAAATGGAAGAAGGATCCAAAACACAATACTTATGTTGAAGTGACAAAACTCCCTGTTTACAATGGACACAAGACCACGGCTCGTTTCCCACTTCAGACTGATATTCAGTGTTGTTCTGGTTGTTTACGACTGTTCCATAATTACCTACAACAAGAGATTATGTTTTTTAACCAGCGGCTGTTTTTAAATTTTTTTTTTTTTATTAGTTTGTACAAAAAATACAAAGCCGATATCCAGCGCACTTAGTAGATGGACGAGGCCTGGGTCTGAGAGGAATCCGTAACATTTGAGTGTAGGTGCAGATTAAGGAGATTTTATTCAGCATTTGTTTGTTTGTTGGCAGGATTACGCAAAAACGATTTAATACGTTTTTCAATGAAACTTGCTTGGTTTAAAGTTGCATTTCAAAGTTGGTTTATTTTTTTCCAGGATAATGTACAAACGAATCGATTTGACACCAAACTGCCTCGGCTGGAAAGAACCCATTAAAATAGGTGAATTAAGGGGCAAATCTTGTTTTATTTTTCCTTTGATAAATAAATCATGTCAGACCACTTGCCTTTTATTATTCAAGGATGCTCCAGCCTTGGTGGAGGTTTGTACTTGACATTGATTTTTGACATTGATGCGGCACATCTCCTGTCACGGCAGGGGCTCTAATTCAGGAAATGCGTCTCTGGCTTGTGTCAGAGAATTTGGCACAAACAGTTGGACGACTTGTTGAAAATGTCTCATTACATTTCACATTGGCACCAAATATCCTGTCACTTCTGAGGAGACTGAGCTGGATCATTTCATATTTCCTGTCCTCGGTGACAGACTTGAAATAACAAGTTTTTATTTCTGAAAACTGTCCAATGAGTGTCCTCGCTGTCTTAGCAGCACATTGCAACATGACAGTCAGGCCGACCACGGGGATGAACTAGAAAACAGCCGCGCGGGCTCAGCGGGAGCACAGGTATGAATCGCTGGTTATCTATTGGAAACAGCAAAGTGAAATGAAAATAAGTAGCACAAGAATCGCTTTTTCCGCTCTGTAGGATTGCCCTGCATGTTTTCATGTCAGAAATGGCACAGTGGATTCATTGATTATCCCGGGTCAAAGTCTGTGTTATCATGAAACAGGGACTCCGTCTTGGAGCCGGTGGTGCAGCGGCGCTCAGCGATAACCTGATTCTGAGTGTTCATCCAAATATGCGAGTCACGTCGCCGAAAGCTCTTTCTTATCGCGGCGAATACAATGACCCACCCGGGTGGTTACATACACACACACACACACACACACACACACACACACACACACTTTTACTGTCCATCTTGTTTTGTGCTCTACCTTTTGTTGTTTACACATTTACATTGTTGCACACACCAACTGCAGGCGATGAAAAAGACGGAATTAAATGTCACTATTAATCAGTGTAATTCTGGAAACGGATGGAAGAGGAGGAAAAAGGTATTACCGATGATCTTGTGCCAAATGAGCGGGCATGCTGGTGCACTGGTCGCTGCGCAGCCAAGGCACCGTGTGATTTGGCATTTATGATTTTTTTTAAACGTGCATTTGTTTTTAAATACCCTGTCAGGGATGATTTATGTGGATGCTCCGGTAGACGCTTTGTAGAGACTCGGCATCAGAAAATCAGGTGGCTTTATCCATGACAAAATTGAAATTGGCTTAGTCTCCATCATCACAGTGGATGTGCAATCACGGCGCCGATGGATGAGCAACCTATCAACGGGAGGCAGGTCTCAAAATGGGGTAGATGAAAACAAATCTACTCTGGTTGAGCAGTTTTGTCTATCGCTTTAATTACATTTCTAAACCTTGCAAGGAGACTGGAGAATACACTCCAAACGTTTCTGTTATCATTTTACCGAAGACTGTATTTCATACTTTAATTGTACTACATAGTAATTGTAAATAAATATTTTTTTTAGGTTTGATAAATATATAAGATAACAGTAGCACAGCAATTTGTATTGACATATTTACAGATTTGGGTTATCATGTTAGGAGTGATCAACGTGAGTTATCCCTCTTTTCAAATGTCAGAATTGATTTTGACCGATAAAGTGACACAGACGTTCTATTTGAATGCTGAATTCTAAAAGGGACACACTTCATACATCAGTGTGTTTCTACTTGTAGCAGGTGTCACATGTAATATTTAATCTCCCTTGCTCAGTCTCAGCCTCCTGCACCGTCTCCATCCATTCTGCTGCTCCACTCTTTTAAAGCCTCTCCTTTCAACAATGTTCCCCCTGAAGTGAATGTGAAACTAGTTGACTGACAGTCGCTCTTCAAAGAACAGACTGTCCTTTTCCTGTGGCACCGCCGCAGTCGTCAAACAGCTAATTCAGGTCAGCAGTCAGGCACCCGTCCCATATTCCATTTGGCAGCGAGTGGAGCTTTGTGCGTTAAATGACATGTTTAAAACTTCTACAGCTAGGTTTCATCTGCAGGTTACCTCTACTGCCTGTAGTTTACTGCAGACTATTGCAAGTCTGCAGTAAACTACAGGCAGTAGAGGTAACCCAAACCTAATGTATTAATTTCATAATATCGATTTAAATTCAAAATCCCTTTTTTTTTTTAGCACATATTCAAGGTCCAGTTTGTGAGATTTTGGTTTATTCACAGATATTGAACAACAAAAACCCTACTGATGTTTTCCGTAGTGTGTTTCATCTAAATAGTACAATTTGCTGTTTTCCTTACTCTAGAATGAGCTCTATACTTTTAAATACTTTAAATCTACATCTGGAGTGGGTCCTCTCTATGGCGGCAAACCATGTTTTCTACTGTAGCCAAGACTGGACAAAATTACAACTTTTGAGTTTTTATGACAACTGAAGGCTGCCACAGGTTCTCTCTCATGTTTAGAAGGGGAAGGTGAGGTTAGGGGTGTTCATCTGCAACATGAAACGCCACCACTAGATGTCACTAAATTCAACACACTGAACCTTTAACAATGGATCACATAGTGACAGAGACAATGATATAAAATAAGTAATGTTTCTTGAAGTGGTGTACTCAAACATTTGGAAGTCCCCTTGAGCTGTTCCAAGCATTTTAGCATCTTTTAACTCGTTGTTTGATTTTGAAAATCTTTAGATGTTTTTCAGCAACAAAGGAACGCCCTAAAAATACGCTATAAACTAAAGGCCCTGCATCAAACAGTAAGACACATTTAGGAGTCAAAGAACCAGATTTTCCCTCAGGACTTGGACCAAAAATGGAGATAAAAGAGACAGTAAAATATGTAAATCAGCTACCGGTCACCATACCAACCTAACATAGGATGCCAGTTTACTTTTGAGATCTTCTTGTGCGATCCCCCATGAATATTCACTTTTTATGGAATAGAATATAAGCAAGACAAAGATGTCCGAATGAGTGATTTGTAAAATTAAACAGGAAACATGGATTTCAGTCTGCTTTTTAACTGTGGGAAGAGTTGGGTCTTAAAAAACATGTTAGATCCTCTGCTTATTTGTCCCAAATATAACACTGTAATTGTAATGAAAGCACTTTGTTCAATGTTATGCTTCAAATCTGCATCCATCCATCTAGTTCTTGCACATGTGTGGGCATCAAATACATAACCTGGGATCAAACGAAACACTGCATCTGTTTCAGCTTGATTAGTAGTGCTCAGTCAGCACTTAATCACACGAATGTTCCGAGCAGCAACAAGTTACAAGACACAGCGCATACCTTAATTTCCCAACATGCACTGCGGGTCTGTGTGGATTCGCAGCCTGTTCAATGCAATCTCTCACTCCTCTGCCAGGGGAACAGTCTCATTACATTAATTTAACATAACAGTAATTGTCTTCTTTCCTTGTATGATTTCTGCGGAGGGTTATGAGTGGAGGATGTTCTAATCCTCACATTACAGAGATAGATTTAAATAACTGTCTCATGCAGTCATAACAGTGAAAGTAATGGGTACATTACCTCGGAGTATAAAAACTGGAGGAGACTAGCAATTTCAGGAATCGCACGGCTCCTTTGGTTTTGGCAAAGTGTGACTTTCATGTTTCACAGAAAATCCAATAGTGTTAGAGATTTATTTTTTGCAATAACAAGAAGTTCACAAAATGCTTGGCCTCTATTGCGAAACATTTAGTTACTGGCTAATAACAAAAGAGAAACAAAATGAAACCGTAATACGATCAATATGTTGTCCTCAAGTTAGAGGAAGGACAGCACCACTGTAAATTTATTTTACTTCTCAGATAAAGGAACTAGTAAACAACACAAATGGTTGAATTCAGGATTCACTTGAGAAAGCAGCTGAAAATGGGCGAAACGAGGAGTAATTGCGTCTTCGGGGCTGAGCTTAATTTGGAAAAAATGGATAATAACGACTAAATTTAAGCTGCAAATGAAATAAACCATAAATATCCACTGGGTATCTTCCACATTTCATGAGCGGCTATTTTCATATTTAGTCTATGGTACTTCATTTTCAACAGAAATTTGCTTAATTAGCCAGAATGGTTTCCGTACCGACAACCCATAACAAGGGTGTAACACAATATGACATAAACAACCTGAGCAACTAATTCTTATTCTTTTCATGGTAGCTGACCTGAAACTTAAATAAATAGTAAAAATAGTCATCAGAAAAGGTCTACGAGGCACCAACTCAAGGTTCTTTTCAGCAATCGCAACTTCAAGTGGGATTACGTGCTTGGACAATGGTTTTGGGTTTTGACAAATGGCTACGCAGTGCATGTTGGGAAATTAAAAGGATGGATAATGTGTCTCCACTTCCTCCCACTGTACAAAAAAGAAGCCAGAGTATCCCTGGCAAGAGTGCTGCCATCTTGCACTTTTGATGTCAGTCCGCGCAGAATTTATTTGCGGATTTCTGATGTGCTCAACCAATCATGAGTCGGTCTGTAAATCACAACGATTCACCATATTTCCATAGCATCAAATGACTAATTAAAACCAAATGTATGTGAAAAATGAACGCTTCAACATATATCTTTGTGATTAGAACTACTTTCACTTTCTAGTTTGGCTCATCTCCAATCCACTAATATGAAGGAGGTATGTCCATTTTCATATACATCTGTCTATAAAGGCAAAATCTGATTGTTTTTATCTGCACCAGTCTCATACATGACCTCTCTCATCTATCAGTCATAGTGATGGAGAACTTTTATTTCAGATTTCAAATTTTAAGGACCCTTCAGACTTTTCTGGTCTGAAGCTGCTGTCACTGAACTGTTCCATGCTTTGAAGTCTCACATGAGAGAGTGAAACAACTTAAAACCCCTCCATCACACTACTAGCATAAATACCCCATGGAAAACCTCAGAAGTTATGTTGATATAAAAACAGAAGTGACAATCATTAGTGTTGTCCATTATTTATTTATTTTACAATATTTTTTTGAAATTATGTGGAACAAATGAAAAACAGTTCCATGGACAACATATCTACGTGACACATAATAGTTAAATGGTTTTCTCTTTTCTAGTCTTGCTGCTGGAAACTGTATTTGAATAATCTGTCATGTGTTTTTTCATAGAACTATTATGTAAATGCTTCGACAAATTCAAAGAATTATTGTCTATATGAGAAGAAAAAATGCATTAAACCAAAACAAGTTTTTTTTTTATGTGATCTCGGGACATTTCCTTTAGGCTGTGAGCATCTTTTGCATTTAAAAAAAATTTCTGGACTGAGGAGACAATCACAAATGGATCCGAGAGCAATATATATACATTATTCAGTGCATCGGCAGAAACCAGGGGACAGACTTGTTTCTATAATTGCCACCCAATTAATGAGCTCACTAAAACTGTGTCCTGCAGTGGTTTCCTCGGCTTTATCCTCAAATTCAAGCCATATTAAGTTGTGCCTTAATTCGAATGACGCGTGTCTCCGCAAGATAAACTTTCGCTTTATTAGTTGATGCCGCTGCCCCTGTAATTCCCCCTTGTTGTGGTGTGAAACAATCCCCGTTGTATTACCCAGGCGTGTCAGCCAGCAACCAATTCACGTTTTTTGAGGTGCAAAAACATTTAATAACACATCTGCAGTTGAACACAGCCCCTCCCTCTGCCGTATTCATTAAAGCTCCACAGTGGGGACCTTCAAACTTATAAAAGTGCAAAATCCTGAAAAAAGCTGGATAAAATCTGGGAGGGAAGTGAACCAACTCGCTCATTATCCAAGCACTGAGCTGCCGCTGAGCTGAGGTGACTAGAGGATACTGCCCTCAGAGGAACATCCACGGCGACAGCGTTTTGAGCAAATGCCCCAAAAGGACTTCTGTTTATGTTCAAATGCGAGGCCCTCAAGCAGATGTACTAATAATGATGGAAGGAACCCTGAACCTAACCGAGTTGTTCTGTTTGTTTATGTCCCTGAACGAATCAAGACCAACCTGCAGATCTTTGTAAAACTTATAAGAGTAAGGTTGCCTTACAAAATACGCTTTTGGTCTTGTGAGCACAGCCTCTCAGAAAAACCGTGAGGGAGGTTCTTCAAACTTGGACTCAAAGATTTTGGGGCTCAAAGGTCCGAGTGACCTCATATGAATCTGGAAAATAATGTAAACTGAAACTGCACCAGCTGGAGAAGGCATACACCTGCCGGATGGTACTTTAACCTATTATCTGTCTCTATCTCTATCTGTGAAATTACAGCAGGCCGACGTATAATATTAGATAAACATGCAAACATGATATTTGCCCTGTTGGTATGTCATACGTAATCAGAGCTTATATATCCTAGCAAATATGTTAATATATTAGAAAAAATATTTATTCCGGTCTATCATTATATAATTATGAATTATGATTATCTGTGCATTAGTTTGACCTGTCCAGGGTGTACTCCGCCTGTTTTGCATAATGCCAGCTGGGATTGCCTCAAACCACAGCACCCTCAAAGAATAACCATTCATAGATGATGGATGGATGGATGCAGGCATTACTTTTTCACTTTCTAGGTTATCAATATTTTTTCTTCATTTTGTATCCACCCTGATTGGCATTTAAATATCTAGCTGTAAATGTAATATTATCTCAACACCTCGAATTCTTGAGACGAAAAATAATGGATGCTTGTTCTTTAGGCTGATTTTGAAGGGAATAGAAGCTGCATTTGAGAGTATGCAAATATATATACAATATAAGTAGCTGACCCCAAATTTGCATCTGGTCTTTGAATTAGCCAGATGCAAAGATAGTTGGCTCAAAGCATTTTCAGTCTGTTTGGTTTGACGGGGGCTCATTAGATCATGTTAATGAAAATGATTGATATCTTAAAAGTTAAATAGATAAACGATGCAATGATATAGAACAGACAGACACTTGCAAATAGGCAAGTTATAAATCTGTGCCCATTGAAATTAAATGACAGTATAAATTGTAGGTATTTCTTTGAGGATTTCATCACTAAATTATTGTGGGTACTTTCAGGTCATGTTTTTTCTTCAAATTGCTACAAGCCAGTTGTTGGATTTTCTTTCCTTTTAACTAAATTTTGTTCATCAGCTCAGATAAAGATGGATCCGTTTGATCAACAGCCAATATGGGTCAAAGCGTATCCTCCTCTGCTTGTCATCGGGTGCAGCTGCAGCAGCAGGAGGGCTGCTAGCATTGTCGCCACCATCGCTACATTGCGTGGGTTCAACAAACGCTGGTACTTTTGCCCAACTTTTCCGATATATATATATATAAAAAAGTACTAAATTAATGTTTTGATTTAAAAATTTGAAACCTTTGGGGGGTGCAGGTAGTTCAGAGGCTCCTGTTGAATAGCTGCCCCCCCCCCCCCCCCCCCCCCCCGAAGGCAATGCTTGGGGAAACACATATTTCCCTTTAAATGAAAAAGTATTGTCAGGATGGTACACATAAAAGGTTTCCTGTTTTTCAATGTGAGCGCAGATTTTCACCGGCCAAGCAAGGTCACAGGTGTAGCACAGTTTTATAGATTTTTGCCTTGATGTGGTGTTTTTGTGTAGCATGCTATTATTTAGAGGACGACACTATATTTATACTGCACGCTGCCTGCTGCATGATAAAAACCCTCAAACTGCAGGAGAGACACTCAATGTGAATGAAGCACAGGGAATTTGACAATGTATGAGGGTTAGGAAAATTTTGTATTGCAAATTTTTTTGCAAAAAGGGGGCTGCAAAGGGGTTTTATAGTCCTGGAATCCTTTTAGTAAAATGTCATCACAATACAACAGCATTGTTCGCTCTGGATCGATGACAAACGCAGGAAGAGGTGGTTGAAAAGAGAACCACCTGCTGTGGGACATTTAGCAGTTCATTTTCATTTTTGCTTGTTTTGAGAGGAACTCCTTAATTGTCTTCTTGTATAACCGCACAGTTGAGTCAGCGCCACATCCTTGACTGGAATCAGGATCCACTCAGGAGGCTGTTGGCTGTCATATTTCTGTAATTCTTCATGGGATTCGTGCTGAAAACTATTCAGATTGAGCGTGGCACTTCCGAAAATCGGCAACATCAAAGCTAATCGCCTGGTTGCTTCCGCCGCAGCACATCTGAGTTGTTTTTTATTATTTTCCCTCCCTCTGAGATATCAGACAGTTCTCGGTGCAGTGACTCAGGCCTGCAGCACCTTTTTTCCCTCAAGATTTTTATTATTATTATTTGGGGCATTTCTTTTCTTTACCTTTTATTAAATTGGTGAAGACGGATGGGTGATGTGGTGAACGAGAGCAGGTGGGTGACTAGCAGCAAAGGGTCTGACTGGATGGACTTGTCTGCTCAGGGCTTTAACGCTGCATGAGGTATTCACCCAAATTACCTAGCAATCCTAGCAAAATTGCCATTTAGATTTTAACAGTGACAAGGACAAAAACATTAATTGGGGCATTGAAATTAAGTCAATTGTGCCTAAACACACTTTCTTGATTTATATGACACCTTAAAATGCAATTCAGAAACACAAAAGCTATCAGGTGAGAAAAGGCTTGCCTAATGTAGAGCCCTGGAATGTAAATGACTTTGGCTAATTGCTGCATTTAGACACCCAGAGCGGCTGTAAGGCGGAGAGCAATTCGAGGGAAGGCATGCACTGCAGGTGCAATGGAAAAAAATAAAAGTGTGACGTGTGTATTTTCTTATGAAGGAATCTGGCAAACTGACAGGAGATGTAGTGCCTCATTCCCCTGGTAAATGAGATATATCATATCATCTTCATATCAATGTCTATGCTGCCACTCCAGCTACTGTAGCTACTCACCCTACAGCTTCATGCTATTGCCCTCAAATGATGCAGAAACAGAACTAAACGTGTCAGCTTGTCGGACATGATTTATCCGAAGAGGAGCCAACTCTGACAGTGTAAATCTCTTTCTAGTGTTTGTGGAAGAACAACGTTAGCGTCAAAGAAAAATCCTCTCAGCATCTCTCTCCACTGGAAAATGTTTGTGCAGAGTGAAACAGATGTCTGAGAAATGCATAATTTCAAAACAATAGCTGGTTTCTTTTCTCGCCATAGAGTCTTTGTGGAACATTGACGGACAATAGTGAGCAGCAGTACAATGAGAAACAGACAGTGAAGCTTTTTCTTTCATGGCTGTGCTTCATTTGTACTGTCCACTGCTTTTCAGCTCATTGCAGCAGTTCACAGAATTGCAACAGGTATCAGTGAGCTGTTTAATCATTGAGGCAAATGATTGAGTCATACTGAGGGGGCCCTGGAGGTTCAATTACCTAAAACTATTCATTTTCTAAATGGAAAGTATTGATTGAATTGGCGTTAATACAGGGATGTGAGGATGGTTTCCAGAAAGTCGCTTGCGGAGAGAAATCACTCTTGAGCTGAATATACACCTCTCTTTTTTTCCTATTGCAACGTTCTAACTTGGTGTGGAAGAAAATCGTTAGTTTGCAAATTAAGTTTACGTTACATTTGATTAAGCTGACACTGCGGGTAATGGCTCTGAAATTCAATATGTGAATGTGTTTTTGTTTTAAACAACATTAAAATGTCTGTGTTTGTTTCTACTGGAATTTGTTGAGTGAGAGAGGAGAAGCTACAGGTCGTGTTTTAAGCTTTTTTCGGCAATAGATGTATAAAATCTACATAATCTTCTTGATGTTTTGTTAGATTCTTAGACATGAAAGGGGTAAGCTCTTTGTTTTTCGCAAAAATGTGCTCTCTCGGGTGTATGCTAGCCTAACAAAGAGCAGGTTTAATGAACAATAATTCTAGCTGAAGAAAAATACAAAATTAATGTTATGGGCACAAACAAAAAAAACACTAATTCAGACAGATATCAGTTATTAACAAACTTCAAAAAGTAAGTGGATGAAAATCTTTTAAAGTGGATTATTTCCTTTAGTCTGTCCGGGCTTACCCTGCCTCTCGCCCAGTATCAGTTGCGATTGGCTCCAGATCCCAAAGGATTAGCGGTATGATAATTGATGGTTGAAAAAAATCAAATACAATTTTTGTTTGTCTTTCATTTGCTTGTAAGTTACACCTGGTGTCCCTTTATTACGGCAAACGCAATATTCGCTAAATAATTTCATTTCGCCCTTTAACCGCTTTAGAGACACAAGGTAGTTGCTCACGAGCTCCTTAGGAAAACCCTGGTATTAACATGTTAATCAAATCATCGTCATCATCATTAGACATCATCAAACCCGCCGTCAAACTGAAGTTTAATATTGATTCTTCAGCTCAGCTTTTGGTCTCTGTTAAATGTTCCACTGTGTTCACTAGCCAGTAGCTAATTGTTTCTGTGGGCCGTCTGTTGCTGAACAAGCAGTACACAGTGCTTTTTCAGAGCTTTGACTCACAATGATGGATCTGCAGAGAGTTATCATTCACATCTGCGGCTCTCCTCGGTTTTATGGAGTTTTGTATGTAGTGAGTTTCAGCTCATTATTTACTGGCGCAGCTGATGCCAGGGACACAGGGAAAGGGGCCCTAATGCAGACAAAGCTCAACATTTCAGTGATTTCTTTCACAGCAGAAGAATAACAAAAAGGCTTACGGGCTGGTGAGGAAAGCAAAAACCGGAGGGATGAGTCCAGAATGGCAAACGAGTCCGATGGGAAGCCAGCAAATAGAAAGAACACAGGGTAGGCAAACAAAGACAAGTAATCTGGATAAGGAGCACAAAAGTAATACAACATACTGTAGACCTCTGCTGACTTAAAGAGGGGGAAACAAGGCTATATATGCTGTGGGAACTAATTAACTGATGAGAAACAGAAGAATATGGAAGAACAGGAAGAAAAACAAAAGCAGGAAGTAAAAATAGCAGCTGCTTTCAGTAAAATTTCCAGGTGCTAGAAGTATGACACAGTTAGCATTTAGCTGGTGAACACAATGCAGCAATTAGTAGCTACTGCGACATTATTAATTATACATATACTATTTACCTAAGGGTTTGGTAGAGACCAAAAATGGAGACAAAGAGAGTTGATTTTTTAAACACTAACCCTTTTTAACGCCATTTCGCTAAAAAACCCAACTCTAAATGATTGATCATGATTCTTCATTATGTTGAGAAATGATGACCATTCTCACACATTACATCTGCACAATACCATCGTGAGAATAGAGCCTGTCTAAAACCACACATACTCCCTTCTCTC
Source organism: Platichthys flesus (assembly GCF_949316205.1). Lineage (NCBI taxonomy): Eukaryota > Metazoa > Chordata > Actinopteri > Pleuronectiformes > Pleuronectidae > Platichthys > Platichthys flesus. The sequence continues at coordinate 12,533,695 of NC_084960.1, read as the reverse complement.
TCTTCAAGCAAAACCCAATGTAAGGTTATAGATAAAGGATCAACCAACAGTACAATGTAGTGTCTACGCTGAGAGACTTTCATATCTAAATCAGATGTACCAGACAGAGGCACCAACTGCCTTTTCACTAGTGGCAAGGCGTAAGGACACAATGTTATATAGGAATGGGTGATTTAGGCCTAACTATATCTGTATCTATATATATCAGGATGCTGGGGGAGACATTTTCAGACTTGGGGGTGACAATTGCTGGTGTTACTCTGTTAGCGTTTGTATATTGTTCCACCTTCTGGTCTCCTTGAAGCACGAAGTCTTCATTCAACTTTTCTGCATAAAACATCAGCTGCTGCTGGAGTTCTCCTTTCATCAGCTTCCAGAAAACTTCCATAGCACATAAGTATACTGTATATGTACGACAAAAAAAACATTTTTCCAGTGTCTGCATTCACATTACAGATACTTTAATTCTGAACGAATATACGGAACTGTGTTTCATAGACAATTCGACTGGAAAGTAAAAACCCAGACGACCAAATGGTATTCTCATAATATGCAGTTTTCAGTGTCACAATAATCACAAGTGTACCATTAACTGTCAGGTCGCTCCAACATATTATCACACTGTTGGAAAGCTGTGAATACAATATTCATAGAGCCTGATAACTGTGTGGGATGTCCGTGTAGGAGTGGGGACAGAAGCAGGATCCACTGAATTACCTCAGCGACTTTACCAACAGCTGATGTCTCCGTTGCATTTACAACGGCTATTTATCTGAATAATCTCACATTTGAGCAGTAACCACATTTTATATCAGCGCTGGTTTGACGGGAGAAAAGTTTGGAAGTGAGAATCATGCGTGAGAATAAAGAGTAACAAAAATCTGATCAAAAATACACCGTCCTATTTAAGGATACCTTGAATTTGTTTTTGTAAAGAATTATCACATGACTTTCAGGCACAGCAGTATCCCAACACGCTTACAGTGACATTATTAACTATTTGGGTTGGTATTATTGTCGTGGGGAAGTCTCCCCAGAGTGGTCCGAACAGGGTGTCTAATAGGAGTGTTGAGTGCAGCCGCTGCCTTGACTCCTTCTCCAGCCAAACCCTCAATCAGAGCTAGGCAACTTGCCCTTTGTTCTTCTTTCCTGCTTCTTGTCCTACCTTGGTTGTAGCTGGTATGTAGCCAAAGTAAAAAACAAATTGACCCTGCCTGGGTCAGTTTCTGTTCTATAGTGTCTGAGTTTACTGCCTCCATTTCAGCCATGCGCCCTGTTACAGAAAGTTTGAGTCACCACTAAGCTGATGGAGGCGGTCGGTGAAGTGTGTCTAAAAAAACACTTCTGGAGTTCAGGGGTAAACTTTATTAGAGCAGAATCCAAATACAATTGAAGTCAATGGTGACTCCTTCTTCAGACGTATTAAAACAACAGAAAAAACACAGCATGCCTCCATACTGCTCCTGTGGTGTCATCCAAGAGTCCAGAAGACCCAACATTCAATTTCGATCTGAAACGATATCAATTACATTATGTTTTAAGCCGAGAAGTCCTCTGATATCTTCACGACGATCTGCATTTAGGGATCGTTCACTAGCTTAGCCACTTCTTCTGGACTTTTTAGCTTAGAACACGATGTTAAGGACCTCGTTTCAAGTCGAATATGAATGTCAGGGCTTCCGGACACTTAGATGGCAGCACACAAGCAGTATGGAGGCATGTTACGTTTTGTATGTTATTTTATTATTATGTCTGAAGATGGGTCACTAATCAGCTACACTGTATGCCACTGTAACTCCAAAAGTGTTTTGTGGTACTTGTTCACCCCCCCCCCCCCCATCCAAAACATGCATAATTATCCAGTGCTAAAAAAAATTTTTTTTCATTTTTTTACCTGTTATTAATATGGACTATGGACACTTGGCCACGTTTGTGATTATATTATCCTGTTACATAAATATATGTTTGACCCTCCAAACGTCTTTTCCACTTATTTTCCCAGGACATTTTGCCAGAATATGTTGATCTTGAAGTTTCTCAGCAATATCGCACCCCTTGAAAAAGCCTATTTTGGTCACAAGATTAATTACGGGAGCCTTTTTTAAATTCATGATAAACACTACAGCATGGCTTAATGGTATTTGTGAAGCATTAGCAGAGGGTAACGGCTTTAAGATTTAATCACGTCTCAAATTGGCACAACAAAAGGTTTAAGTATGATGCTGATCACGGGTCAAGCTGAGACATTCCCTCGATACGAAACGGGTGAAGGATGCAGGTGACACCAAGAAGACCACGTAGGTGCTCTAAGCTTCATATCAGGAATACTAATGTTAAATAGCCCTGAAATACTAATTGTGCTCCTGTTAATCAACAAGACTGACATCAGGCCGGGTGAGCTCTGGAGGACTTGGCGGAAATCTATTAACATACAATATGTTGCTGTGCTTGTTAAAATAATGGAAAAGCTTTCGGGTGGGGGCGGCTGGGGGTAGGTGCATTGTTCTCCTCGCTGTCGCTTTAGTTAATTGCAAAAACCGAACCCTTTAAACCTGCATGGAAGTTTGTGCAGTTTGACAAGCTTCATGAAGACTTGAACTCCACACTGCCAGTGAATTGTGTCTCTGGGTAATCCTAATTGAACATGTATTGGCCATGCGGCTTACGCTGTCTTGGCACTTATTAATAGGACACTGAAGGAGAATTCTAATGTGGTTTCTACAATTGAAATAAGAGATAAACAAGAGCCCAGATCTCTTTGGCTTGCGGAGGCCAGTAATGCTTGACTTGTCACTGTGACTCCTCTAATTGGGCCCTAGGTGAAAACAGGGTGGGGATTAAGGGACTGACTAGCTTTATTTTCAGATCTATTCTTGTAAAGCAGCTGTGGTTTACATTTACATTCCTTTGCGCTCTAATAAAATCGACTATGGCCTGAGGTCTACCTGAAGAAATTGGTTTGACCAGATAACGGGATAGCTGCAGGTCTTTAAAATTCTTCAAAGACACTGAACTAAGCAAGAAAAGTATTGAATGCTCTTCTTCTCGTTTGCCTGTATGTTGTTGTGGACATTTGGGAAATGTTCTACATTAACAGTCTAACCCACACTGGTGTGACAGGAGGGAATCCTCTTTTGTGAGGTTTGATTCAGCACCATTTGACCTTTTAGCCAACACTATCGTTTGAAGTTGTAAGGAAGCCTATTGACACATAATAGTCAAGTGTAAATTTGAACAAAAACTTTAACTTTGTTGTTTCAGATGTTTCAAAACTGATACCAGTATTGGAAATGCCTGAGATACTGCAGAAATGCCACGTTGGGCATCAGCAAGCAGCTACAGGAATCTAAGTACCAATCCAATAACACGTCTTTTCAATTTTCTTTCCGAAGGGATCCCTCCCTCCCACTGCTTAAAAACGCACATATCAAACATTAATTGCAACAGCAGAACATAAAAGTGTTTGGCATCTAGGCTCCAACTACATCACTCCCCCAGATATGATTACATGGATAGAATGGGAGTGATGAGCAAACATCCATATTCCTCCGTTGGAGCCTACAGGTGGATGCTGGGTTGGTGAGGGGCTGAAGCGATTGGCAGCAAAAATAGCGGAGACAAGCAAAGTGAGTGATGGGAAACCGTTGTTGCTTAAAAAGGCGGCCGAATAAGGTGGATGTGTAGCCTATGTTACAGGATGGAGAGTGACATATGTCTCATGATTGGAGCAGTGCAACTCAAGTTAGCCGCCTGAACAATTTCACAAGCATTGCTTCATTTTCAGTTTGTAGAGCATTGACGAAGAGGTGATATCTGGTAGTGTAGCATTGGGCCGAGCTAGCAAAAACATTTGGCGATATTTCACTCTGGAAAGGCTCACATCTAAAATGATGATGTGTGCTGTGTGCAATGTTGGCATAAGTGTTGTCATTACATCACTAGCAATAGGCCATACAAAATGCTATCATTCATCACAACTATAAAGGGTTGGCTGCACACGGCTGTTAAAACACCCATAAGTTCTGGTATCAGATCAGTACTTGGTTTTGGCAAATACTGAAGTCTAAGTATCGTAATTTGAAACAAAAACGGTATCAAAACTTTTCTAAAACTAGAATTATTCAGTCATTTAAATTGACAATTTCATTTTTTTTTCACATGGAAGAAGCCCTTTGGCAAAGTGGTCCAAATGATTTATTTCCGTTCCTCGAAAAAATTGTAGGTGGGAAATATCTGATAGTATAAAGCAAAAAAATTGAATCATTGAGTCATTGCAGCCCCTGCTGGAATATATATGACAGAGCAAACTAAGCCTGAGCTGGGTGCTCACTGCCTTTGACAGAACGTTCACAGTCCCTAGGGTCCAGTGCAGAGGGGCTTCACCGCGGTGCCTCATCCTCTCAGCAGACAGCAGAGAGTGGCAGCCCCAAGGGAGGACCACTCCTGTCCTGTCTTCTCACTGGTCAAGGCCCAGACATGTACTGTCAGATACGTCCTTCCACTGGGTAGCTGAACTTCTGTGGTTACGTGAGACTACATGACCTCCTCTTTGCTGGTTTGGAAATTGTACCCTTTTTGGAAGTCGGGTTCATGTTCGGACAGAGCATAGGCGTGAATACTCTCTCAAAGGTTGATTTGAGGACAAGGTAAAAAAGGTGTGACAATGTCCTCTCCTCCCAAAGACAGAAACCTCCTTTAGTGGGGGTGTAAACAAAAATTGGTTGGAAATAAATGTAGGAATAAAATTGTAAAAGGCTGCATTGGTGTACATTCCTACAGGCAGAGGTGAGAAGAGCATCTTTAACATATATTCACAATTTAATTTTGTCGGACACCAAAACACAATATTGAGGTTTAGAACAGTATGAGAAAGGATTTGAAAACCCTTAAAGTTCACAATGTGAAGAATCATTACTTTCTGACATTCTAAAAACACAGTAAACTCTGGTGGACTGGTTACCAGTGGCTGCTCGCATCCGGTTCAAAACACTAGAACTTGCGTACCATGCTGTGAACGGATCCGGTCCAGTCTACATCCAGGACATGGTCAAACGTTACACCCCACTCCGTTCACTCCGCTCTGCTTCGGCCAATCAGCTCGTTGCTCCCTCACTGCGAGCTAAACAATCATCAAAAACACGACTGTTTTCCGTCCTGGCTCCTTAATGGTGGAATGAGCTCCCCATTGACATCCGGACATCAGAAAGTCTACACATCTTCACCCGAAAACTAAAAACATACCTGTTCCGACTTTACCTTGAATAAAAAAAATAAATAAATAAATAAAAAAACTAACAACTTTTTGAACCTAACACGTTAGTAGCACTTAAATTGCACTTACTTATAGCACTTTGTAGTTTTGCTTTATTTGAAGAAATTGTATTTTCTTGATTCTTGTCGTCCTTGGTATGTACCCTCGGGTTTGAATGCACTTATTGTAAGTCGCTTTGGATAAAAGCGTCAGCTAAATGAAATGTAATGTAATGTAATGTAATGGACAAACCTAATACAATTTACACCATCTTTGAATTATCTCTCGCTTATTTTATAGTTTTGTACTTTCTTGACCCTTATCAGCCAACATTAACATAGACATAGTGTCTGCGAAAAGTTAATATCGGCCAAGTACATGTATGTGTCTCTCTCATTAGTCTGTCTCAAAACTTCTACCCAGCTAAAAGTTGGTGTCTACTTTGTGCCCCTCCTCCGCAAGCCCTGGATTTTGGGCCACTGCCCTGGACAGTTGAAGTTGAACATCTCTTGCCATGCCTTGCATTTCACTAATGTTACTCTGGTTGATTGAACTGCTCCACTACCAGGTAAAAACAGTACACGGAACCTGATGTGACTGTCTTAAGTGCTGCAAAACTAGGTCACAGGCCCAACAACGCTAAGAGTTGCACTGACATGGACCCAAAAGCCTCCAGGAGCCTCCTCATTTGATTATGGTGTCCCACGGCCACCACCCTCATATCTACCCCGGGCAGTCACTGGTGGTGCAGCAAGATGTATTTACTGTAGTATGCATTCCTTGAGGCTCAGAATTAGCCGACGGTATATGGAATCCCCAAAGTGAACATCAGTGTCAGCTGGCGTAGGCTTATGGGTAATGGGCTAATGACCCATGCGGCTTGAAAAGGAACAGTCGAGTGTTAAATGCTGTCTGTCCAAGTATTACTGGCCAGAGTGATGTCTGCCCTCTCCGTCCACACACCAGCAAAGCTGAACATTTGACGTAGTGCTTGAAAATACTTGTAAAATGATATATTACAAATATATATATATATACGTCCTGAGAAGTTAATGCTTGTGCATTAGTTAAATGCACACAGTGAGAGGCAGGTTCATAACCCGTGCAGTGCAGTGTTGCAGCAGATTGTGCAGGTTCAGCGGTTTTGGCCTCTCGAAAATGTGTTTCTTAATGTCAGTTAAAAATCTCTGATATATAATCTTGCCAAAACCAATTAGGATACAGTAAATCTGCATCAAGAATTCCCACATTAAAATCGAAGCACTCTTCTGAGACACACGCCAGGACTGCAGAGTTAATTAATCCCTGCAATCATAGGTCTGATGAAATAAGAGCTGAACGTTGCCCCTCCCAAGATAACTGTGGACAAAGCTGTTCTACTCTTATTAGTTCTGCAAAGTGCTTATCAGACAGCTCCACATCTAAGCCCTACATGCTGTTTTCAGTCAGTGTGGCTCCTGAGAATTGAACTGAAGGTATGATTGTGACCCAAAGTATTCATCATTGAGTTGAAGCCCTCGTGGGAAGAGCATTGATCAAGGCAGAGCTACTGTTAAATAGCATTGGAATCATCATGTATTGCAAAATCCTGAACCCCAACTCTCTTAAATGTGCCGTTTTAAAAATCAAGATTCATCTCTAACAATGACATTTGAAAAACCATGACAGCAACTGAATCACAGGTGTGAAAGTTCAAATCTGCGTTTGAGCAAAATTAAGTATGATATAAACCATTGTCGGATCAAAGGATTACTAAAGTAAAGCTAAGTGAAAGTCAGTCATCCTCTCATGGCTACATCTATTTATTTTCCTGATCTTTTGAATAAGTAAAAAAAGCTGCTGGCCTGGTTTTCGTTTGAAAACTCCAGGGCAGCCTTTAGTTTATATGAGCAACAACGGAGATGTTTTTTCTGATTGAGGCATTTTGGTCACGACGTAGCCTTCACTGATCCATCAGACTCCTCACATGACGCCCCTCTGAAGACAACAACTGGCATTATCCCAGGGTACCATTGCATGTGGCAACATGGGTTATCAATTACAAACATTTCTGACACTGCTGTTGTTGCTAACAGCTGTTGTGCAGTTAAATTCTGTATTTTACATTACTACAGCTGCTTACAGGAGACAAGGAGGCAGGAGACAGGCTTTAATTTGTTTGTAGAGCCCAGCTCTTTCTGCATTCAACAACCATGCCTGTGTACGTGAATGATTCTGTGATATGCGTTTTAAGGGGTGTTGGTATAGATGGAGCGCAAAAAGGCTTGTGGACAGAGAAAATGCTATTTTCAAACAATTGATGGAGCTGTGTCTCAATTTAGGGGCTGCATCCTTCGTTGGCTGCATTCATAGTTTTAATTTACCCCTGTCAGTTTACAAATCTTGAATGAGCTGAATACACGTCACAACAATGTGAAGCAGTTGCAGAGAAGATGTTCCGATCAGGTTTTTCCTGCATTGGCAGAAAGTGCAAAGCGTTAACTTAGAAAACGAGAAGCGTTAATGGGGTACAGCAGTAAAAACATTTTCAAAAGAAAATAAAGCTATGTGATCCAGTTGTTCAAACCTCAGGACAGTTTTAAATCAGCATTAAATACATTTGTGGGGAGTGTTAATGTGGACGCCCTGTAACTGCAGGCAAATTAGAAGTAGCTTGTAAACTAAATTGATTACATTTCGGAAGTGCTCCCCGATGTTTAGTGTCATTCGCTTATTCACGGGTGCAGCAGCACAACTGCAGCAAACAGTCACTCCCACCATGTAGTAGAACAAAGAGCAGCAGTGTCATTAATTTAGACATAACTAAGAGGTCAGAGAGCATATTGTTAATTTTGCAAAGCCAAATACAGTCAGTGATGGATGTTCCAACATGATGACTCCTTTTTACTTTTTAAAAATGTATTTTAGTTAAAGCTTTCAACCTTATCTACTTCACAAAGATCGGCTTGAAGCATAAAGAGACAAAATAACAAAGCTACTTGCACTTTTATGTTTTTTTTTCCGGTTACGAATAGTTAAACACGCTGCGTTTTACAATGTCGAAAAGCAATTAACAACATTTATCATCTGTAAAATCTGCCAATTAGCACTTTGATATGAGTCTTTAAAGGAGGATGAGCCGTCTAACCAAGCTTCAAAGAGGCCACATCATCTGTGTCAGCTGCAGGTGTGTCTCTTAAAATCCTCTTAAGTTACTTAATAAGCAGAGGGGAAAATTCATGCAAATCACTTTTCTAAATGAAACTGTATTTACACAACCAGCGAGTTGGAAATAACCAACAAAGATGGGTTTGACAGACACAGTGATAAAGAAATAGTTCTCATAATTTTTTTTATAAAGGTAGATCCAGACAGTCAGCTTTCAGCAGAGCACGGCTGATACGGATCCCGATCAAATGTAAAACGGGAATGACAAATGATATGACGCTAGATCCTGTGGGCTCTGCAAATCTCCGGGTCAAATTATATTATTGTGGGGATTCACTCCAATGTTCGAGGCTTGGTTTTAGAAGTGGCTCAATTTGAGGATTTCATAGTGAAGTTATTTTATTCAACCTAATATAACAACTATAGGCCACTAGCACTCCTAGCGTCTCTCGCAATGTTAAAGGACATAAACAAACTCCTGCATCTGCACTGTGTATCGGATGTGCTCCAAACGTTAAGGGGTTCTGCCTTGGCCTGTTTCTCACCCTTTCACCAAGTGTCAAGAAAAATGGTAGTAGAAGGTTGTCGGTTTTTACGTAATTATAACATTCTCCTCGGTGACAGTAATAACGCAGGAGAATATTCTTGATAAAATCTGATACAATTGTTGTGTAATAGAAATCTTAAAAAATCCTATGCCACCATCAATTTCAACAATAAATCATAAAACAAAATACAATTTAATTTTTTTTAATCCAATAAATGTTTTACTGGATACATTTTTTTCTGATTGATCTGATTCTAGCATTTTGTAGGATTTCTAAAAACATAAAAAAATAAGCTAAACACACGTGTGTGTGCCTTCTTCACAGGCTGCAAACGCCCTTCACCAAGAAGGTAGGCAGCTTGTATATTTATTTCCTGAGAGGCAAAGTTCACAGTAAAAACACCTGAAATCAGTCCCACAGCTTGAGTGCACGTTATTAATAATAGATTGGAGGCCTTTGTGAATGAATCAGACTGAAACTGTGAAATCGATTGGGACCAAAAATAGGAAAAGCTCCCCCCTCATGTCCTTACAAAGTGAATTGGTTGACTGATATGCAATCAGTCATGTTTGGCATGGTTAGTTATAGCGTTGTATAGTCTGAATATATCTGAATATCACTAAACTATGTAGTTTGCAGTGTTGTTGATATTCTTTGGGGAACTCTCCTGGACCAGTGCTCCTCTAAGAGTACCTGCTTTTTACTTATTTAAAAAATTTGTCAGTATCCCGTTCACTGTAACTATAACGTTCTCATGCTTGGTTTTCTATGTAAATTCACAGAGTAAATGAGAAATATTGGAGTAGCAAATCGCTGCCAGTGGTGCCTGCTGTTAATGAATGGCCGTGTACTTCTATCTCCTTGAACAGCAATACAAATCTCAGTTATAAATTATAGGCCCCGGTAGATCATTATGAAAGCTCCAGATGACAATGTTCTGTTTCATGCTCCCATAAGGCCGTGCTCCTCACAAGCCATTATTCTGAGCGTAATAAGGATAAAGGTGGATGAACAATAAAGCTCAATAAGTAACATGGCAAGGATAATTGCTTCTACCGCAGTAACTTTTTGAAGTGTATTAAATCGGCTTCTTCCTTCTGTTTCTATTGGAACATTATTATGGGACCACTGTTTGTAGCAAGAAAAAGTTAAAACACTAGATTTCAGTAAAGTTCCACATAACTTTTGTTTGTGGCTGTCTCGTCTCAGAAGAATTGGTTTCATGTACCTGTCAGTTTAGTTTTTTTATTGTTTCCTGTTTTTTCAGTCTTTCATTGTTCATGGCATGAAGCACCGGAGGCTAAAGGCGGGTGTTTTTCGCTGTTCTACCAGGAAATAGTTTACCAACTTCTCCGCTAAAAAATTCTTCTTCTTCATTTTCAACCAAACCTCTAAAATGTCATAGCAGTTAAGGCGTTTCTGGTCATGTAGCTACAGAAACCTGTATATAGGCAAACATAGAATTTGAAGGGGTCACAGAATGCTTTATTTGTATTATTATTTGTTGTAGATTTGAGGTTGATGGGAATGATATAAATCTTGCAGCTGTTTGGTTATAGACCACAATCACTGTCCAACCTCCTTGTGGTTGTGAAGTCATTATGATTCATCCTCTGGGGACCTGGAATTTTGTCTATTCACAAATGCTCATAAGTTAGATACTGAGATATTTGACATTTTCTTATACTAGATAAAAAAGCGAAGGGATCAAATAACTATCGGAAACATGAATGTGTTATTATTACCTCTTTGAAATAATTATTGATTTTTTTAGCCAGGGTCGGATGACCTCCAGACCAATGCCGCCTCCCATAGGCACACAGTGGATAAACGGATTCATTCAGTAGAAACAAGCTGCCATTACCACTCAGTCAATTCACCTCCAGTTTAGCAACAATATAGTATAACAGATTAAGACTAATGATGACAACAGAAATTTCCCGGATAAAACACCATTTAGTAATCAGCATTTTACTGTACTATGCTGAACATGTATAAGACTTATTTTTAGACCTGTTGATCTTAAACTTACATCAAACCTTCACAACAATATTGGCCGTTAGTGAGTGATCCATTTATTTTGTTGTTCACTTAACCACTGACTGAGCTCCTCCATCATTCCAACAGGATGCTGTCACTCAGGAGCCCTCAGACACTCATTCATGCCATGTGTACTAAGTGATCTACAACCCGTACACGCTCACTTGTTATCTCTCTGTTTAGTTTTGACACTGCATGTTACCCGAGTCACAACTGTTGTTTGTCCTGAATTCGCAGTAGATGCTTTCCTAACAACCACAGATTAAGGAGACAGGGTTCTACAAAGATTAAACAAGCAGCTGTTTTTTTCCTGGCTCCACTTAGAGTTAGCAATTTGTATGAGATTCTAAATTTATGTTCACATTTAATCCCTAAATTGGTAGTTTGTACGATCACCTGCATGATTATTCATCAAAATCAATCTAAAAGCTCAAAATCTTATTGTCAGCTTATATATTCCGAGTAAGATCCCGACGTGTTGCATTTCAGGCCACGGTTAAAAAGTTTCCCCGACAGCTTCACTTTTCAGAAGCAACTGGATGTTTTTTATGTTTGTTTTACTGCAGCATAGTTTCTTTTCCAATTATCCTCATCAAATATTTATACATAATTATGAAATTTAAAGCCTGCCACACTGCTGTTCACTCATCTCGTTCTCACCACTGGTAGTGTGAGGCCCCAGCAGGGGAGAAGCATAAACTCCAGCGCCGTCCTTCTTTGCTTCAAGGGGGATGGAAATTAGACACTAAAGGCTCCTGCAAAGACTTATCCTGTGTATTCAATAATCATCTATTTACACCACAATCGGTTACTTTGACCGAAGCTTCCTGTTGGATTTCATTAAGATATTAAGATATTAACGAACAATGTTTTTTTGTTGGTTTGTTTGTTCGTGAGCAAGACTACAAATATACTACTTTATTGATTTCCATGAAAGTATGCTCTCTACGTGAGGGCCATTCTAATTTAATCTGTGATCATACATTGATTCACATATGTAAATAGAAAACAATACGTTTTATCTGTTATGTACACACTGCATATAGTTTCCTTATTTTTGATTTGAATTGTATTTCTTATATAGTCTGGAAAGTGTGATTTGCTTGAAAACTGATCATTGCCAAAAGAGCTGACTGGGAACATTAATAATAACTCAGAGTCATTTCATCAATGTAGAAAGCTTTTGAGGAACAGGAACGGCAGGTAAATCATAAATACTGTGCATACAGGGTTAGGTTTAAGGTTAGTGTCGGCATGGCTGGAGAGTCCCATTTCAAATTGACATCAATACAGGCAACAGAGAAAAGAAAATTAGCTATTGACACTTCTAACTTTGTAAATTTAAACATATTGAGTTTGTTTTTCAGCTTAGTTGAAGAATGGTTATTTGACTAAAGTAGTTTTTTTGCAAGTCAGCGTCGAGCAAGGGGCTTGCACACCTGCTTCAGTATTCAGACTCTGCTGTTCGCTGGTTGGCACTGAACCAGGGTAATATGACAGTGACACATTATTCTCAGTCGACATCGTCAGGTCCCAGCTCGTGCTCTTCTCTGTCTTCCCCACGGCAGTGACACATTTGTTCGGGGATGGTTGAGCCTGAAAACATAAATAGTCAACTGAGGTGACATTTTTTTGGTTCTGTGACTCTGCGTTGTGTTCAAATTTACAGAAACTGAAATGCCATTATATCAAAAACTGACACAATGAATGAGAGGATAGATTCAAAGTTTATCACATTTGTGAATTTAGAAGAAGCTCTTGAGAACTTTGTCTTTGCTCTCAAAAAGTTGTCCATATTTTTCACAATTCCTATTTGTGAATTCAGAAGAATTTCTTGTTAATGTTTATTTAACAGATAAAGTAGGTGTAATGTCCATGTTTTCTGAAGCTTTATGTCAGTGAGTGAACTTTGGACAGATTTAGATTCCGACATGGATATGTTAACTGAGGCAATTCTGAAAACCAAAAATGTAAGTGGGTGAAAACTGACAAAGTTGAGCATAAGAAGTAAAGTGAAAAGAGGGATGGACAATACTGTTTTAAAACAAAATGCAGTGGTTAATGGATATTCAACACATGCTGCTCAAAATCAATTACAAATAGGTTCTTTATGTTTTACTCTCTTTTTTTCTCAGCAGTTCCAGAGCTCAGAGAACCCTATTTGCCACGGGATACCTTTTCCCCTCATTTATTTTCTTCTAATTACCTTCTGATCTCGTTATTCTGTCTGAATTAAACGAATTGAAAGTCACAGGTTAAGATGTTCTCTAACTCTGAAACACGATTTCTGCTCTGACGTGATAACCATGCCGAGCTGATTGAGGGGGATGACCTTCACAAATGCTCATCCGGGGCTGCTCAGGGCAACCTAATATTGGCATTGGATTATTCCTACATTCCTAATTAGCGTGCTTGGGCTTTGGACCAGGCAACCTCCGTCAAGGAGCGTCCGTGCAATTACATTTATCACAAATCAAAATCTAACCAGGCCGGTGGACTAAAAAGGTTGTTTGTAAAGACAAAAGGATTTGTAAAGAAAAGGATTTGGAAACGGCATCGATCTTTTCTGTGAAAATCTTGCCAGCAGGGAGGGCACCCCCCGTGTCGGAACATAATTCAGTTTCTGACCTGTAGTCCGTTCTCCCCCCATTTTTCAACATCATACTGTCCAGAATTTTGTTCTTCCTCATTACAGAGCTGCTGCTGCTTCAATTTCCTTGAGTGTACAGCCCTCAATATCCTCTCAGGCCCGCACCTTGGCAGGCTCAAGAGAAGTAGCTCTATAGGGGAAAGATTGCACTACTTTGGCCGGAAGCGCCAACTGAGAATCAGTGCCAACTAAAAACAAAGCATCGTCCTGGATCTCGTTTGATGCGGCAACATTTTTTATCCATGAATCGCATGGATGAGCTATCGATAGCAATTTGAGATATCAATAAAAAGTATTCAGCGTCATTCCTTGAAGGGTCGGACCAGGTTTTACTTCGATAAAAGCAGTGCTGCTGCCACAAGTACAGACTCTTAATTGTGTACCTTCAGCGAGTCGGAGGGATAAACCTGACAGGACCTTCCCTGTGGATCTGAGAGAGGCACATAAATCGTATAAGTGAAGGGAGCAGAATCACATTTATTATACTTGACCTTGTGGGACCACTGTAATGAGGAAAACCTTTGAAAAAGTGGACCACCACTCCAGTATTTCATTAAACTTAATGATTCCCTTTAATTGTTCTCAAAGGTTGAGCAGAAATGTTTTTAATCAATGGTTTATCTTACCCATTGACAGTTTAGATGGAGACGAATGCGCTGAAACCACTCCTTGAAAAAGACGTATACAAAGCCAATTGGTGGGATAATGATTGTAAATTAGAAAAATTGCCTCTGACAAGTTAAATGAGATATTAAGGTAATTAAAAATTCAAATAGCCACTGTTAAGGCAACTTAACTTCTTCAGCCCCCCACTAATGACTTCCCTGAAGGATATTTTGAAATGTGACTTCTGCGATTTAACAAATGTGGTCATATGCGGCCCCCAAGCAGATTTGCATTCAATGAATTTATAAGTATAATGCAACTCATAATAAACTGGCCACATCATACAGCATTTAAATGGGCTGTTTTTTTTTACATCAATGCTAATTTCCGAGCAACTTTCTCACTTGGTAAAACTTGCCAACGATATCCCGCTGCATCCTGAGAGAAGCAGTGCACTGTGGGATCTGAGCCACACCTCTCCGAGTCTGTGTGACTTTGATCAATGTTTGTCTGATTGACTGAGTTAACAGTAGCCTGGAGTGTGCACCTGCAGCCTGCAGAGATTATTCTGTGTCGCTGTTCATTAGGCCAGAACCGTTTAAACTAGCGGGAGTTGTTTCTCGTGCGACTCTGCTGGACTTATCGGTCCGTTCGTTCATTTTGGAACAACACACAGGGACGTCGCAGTTTAAGTGACACTGCTTAACATTGACTCTGTTTCGGATAAAAGACGTGAATTAAATGGAGAACTTTATTCGAAGGACATTAAGGTCGTTGCATGTTCTCCCCATGTGTCCCCTTTGGTTTGCCTTCTTTACTTTCTTCTCCATCCTTTGCTACCTGCAGGTCTTCTCCTGTCCTACCTCCTGACTGAGGAGCTGGCGTTAATAGTGAGGGTGCTCCACCTGCATTACCATGACGACTGACCACAACACAGTTTTTATGCTAAACTGAGCTGAAACTACTTGAATTTTTGATTACAATGTAGATGACATAAATAAAAGACTTGGAATTTGTGAAATTTGTTGTCTTGAAATGTATTTCTTTTTTGTTTCTTCACTCATTTCAGAAATGCATTGATTCAGTTTGTTGTGGTTTAAAGCAGAAAAGAAAACCAGCAGATCCTCACAGTTACGGGGCTGGAACCAACAAATTCAAGGTTTTTTTTATGCTAGAAAATCAAATAGAATGATGGGTGGATGTTTAAAATATTTCACCTGTAATGGTTAAGTACTTTCTATATCTACAGTTTTTAGTCACTGAACATTTTTAATCTTATAAACTTCCCACTGACTCAAACTGCATTAACTCCAGTATGATTAGCTGATCAGTTGGCTGAAGCTGATTTTGGAGCTGATGTCATCCTCTCAGGCAGACCGCCAAAAAGTACATTTAATAGCAGTGTGTAAAATCATAGAAAATTCTTGTTCAATTCTAAATCATATTATTTGGGGACCTTTGTTCCTTGTCATCGAGTGTCTGACCTTTCTATTCCGTACAAACTTGTGTGTTGGTTGCTGTGACCCAAAGCGAGCTGCATGAAGTCCAGTCAGTTAGGTTTGGAGAATCTGTATTGGAAAAAATTGGAGCGAGTCAGTTCGGGCGATCAACTCCACCTGCACTGTGATCATGGGACATTCCTCCCTCTCCACATTTCTCTATCAGAAACACCCTGGTAATTTGTCTGTGTATTCAAGCTGCACAGATTTTCCCATCTCTGCCTTTGCTTGTCACGGCCTCTGTTGCCCTGCGTCAGTGTTGCTGCCTGCCCTCTTCTCCACCACCCCGACATCCCCCTGCAGGCTCTGACGAGGGGGTTCAAGACATTTGTTCACCACTGCCCATTATATCTATGTTATCACATCTGGGGAGGCGATAAAGTCGGAGCCTTGAAGCCAAACTTTATCTTCTGCTGCTGCAATAAACATCTCAGACATGAGTTATGTGAGAAACATAATCTGGGGGAGTGGAGTCAGAAAGAAGGAGGATTCCACAAGTGCCGTAGTCTGCTCCTCATTTGTGCATGACCACATGAAGGGGGCCATCATAACACTCCTGAGCACTTAACTGCAGGCCCTTGAGATGCATTGTGGATAATGTAGGCACCAGGTTTTGAAAGAAACAGGAACAATGACGGTTGTTGAAATGAAATTGTGTTCTGCTGCATTGATTGTGACACATATTTTAAACCGTCAGTTGTGTTATAGCAATGCTCAATCACGGCGGTGTTCTTCTGTGGCATGTCAAGATTAACAGTAGCCGTTACGTAAAATGGTTGCCTATGGGCAAAGTAAGCTCTCTGTGAAGAGACACTCAGCTACCTGTGAGCATTTATACTTGATTGCAGTTCGTAAAGAAATGAGACATTTTCTGAGTAATGGCAGCTGGAATTTGAGCAATGTATTTTTAATGGTTCCAGTGGGTAATTTTCATCTTCACACCTCAGTTGCATATTTAAACCCAGACTACTGTGAGACCATCAGCCATGAACACTGTAGGGCTTTTAGGCTTTATTCAAAAAACATATTCAAACTGTAATGGCCTTTTTAATGTTTGAATGGGTGCATTAGACTGAAGCTCGAAGTAGATCGTGTTGTGGCATGGGAGGATACTCTCAAGTTCACTCATCTCTTCAACTATTGCTGCCCTATACACCAATCAATAAACTAAGCTAATGAATAAAAAGGGGAGGATAATACCAGCGTGGAATATTCCGATTTACCTAAGCATGTATGACCTGTCAACACATGTATGGGAGTATTTCTTTACAAAATTCTTACTAACAAAACAATGCCAATTGAAAAAATTGTAAATCTTGCGGCCTTATCATTTGAAACACTAGAAATGGCAAATTTGACGACTCTCTTGTTACAGGCAGTTTAGAGGCAGCAAAAACATATGGAGGAACAACTGTACATCTTCCCCTGGCTATGTCGGTGTGTGTTGTGTTAATCCGGTGGTATCCTGGCAGGGGCTCCACCTCCTTCCTGGCTGGTGGTGGAGACAAGGGTCCGGACTGGAGTGGCATCAACCCCAAGCCTCTGATCACGAGTAAGAACTTAAGAATGGAGAAATGAATTTGGTCCAGCAGCTCAGTCAAGGCGGCTGCATTTGTATGTGAACAGCTCGCCATTTAAGCTCTGTATTTGTACTACTCCCGCTGTTATTTCAAGAGGTACTTGTTTCTGTTGCCCTCGAGTTGGGCCAGACTAGGGTTCTTTTCATACTGATTACTGATACCCAGAATTGTATATTTGAGAATAGCATGTTAAGGCTACAGAAGCAGGGTGTTATTTTCGTTTGTAATTTTAACCTGTTGTCTGGAAGAGTGAGGATGTATTTTTGTTCTGGTTTGCTATTAGGTAGTTTGTGCAGTTCTTGTTGAGAATCCACTTTTTGTTATATTCATTTCTCTGATTTGAAATAGTTGATGGTGATTTGAGTTTTATCAAAGGACAGACAACTTGTTATAACAAAAATCAGCTGGTATCATGTCACCTCCTTTTCTTTAGTGAGCCAGCGTGTAACAAGCACTCTGGATCTCTGGTCAACTATCTGGGGATTTTTTTTTTTTTATGTGAAGAAGAATTAGTTCTAGCAAATTATAGAATTTGTTCAAACTTGAGTTCAAATGTGCTGTCATTATCCACTACCCATGTGTAAAATGATGAAATGTATCCCATTAATTCATCATTCAAACCCTGTTAGATTATGTCTGATACTATTTATCATAAAGTGTTTTCTAGCTAACTTACTAACATGAATCTACAGGTACAATATGTCACTTCAGCCCCTAGGGGGCTCTCAATCAAAACAATAACCTAGTTGGATGATGTGGTGAAGCAGCGTGGGATCATGGGAGTTTATTGTCTTTACCACCACTGCCGATGAAAATCTACCCAACGTGACTCCTGTGCAAATTATATTAATGGATGAGGTAATGTATTAAAGCTTTGTTCACATTACGCAGCAAACAGCAATGAATAACCGTGATCCTTTACGAGAGACCAGGCTAAACAGAGGAAGGAAAATACAGCCAACTGGCTAACTGGCTAACTGAGTGTTTTTCATTTGCCACGTCGTTTGCCCCGGAAGGTAAAGCAGAGAAATGGGAAGTGACTGGAGAGGCAGACATGATGATAAAAGGCGAAAAATATGAAAACTGAAGGTTACCTTGTATAAAATTGGGGAATTCACTAGGTTTGAATAGTGTTTGAAACATGTTGGATACTTTTCTTTTAAGAAGAAAGAAAGAATACAAAATAAATGCTACAAGAGCACACAGGGAGCTTAATGTGGTGCAGTAACGGAGCTGAATGTACCTCTCTGCTGGTTCCCTGTATATCCGCCCTGGCCTCTCTGTAACACAGACTTGTGCGTATTTGTCCAGCCCACATCAGACTTGTTATTTCACTTGAGGGCCATTCGCTCCCTTTAATTTGTAGAACTCCAGCAAACTATCAAACACATCTAGGTGTTATCTCTTTCCACTACACAGAGCCCTCTCCTGTTGTGCCCATTGCAGTAAACATCTCTGAGCTGTAACTCCAAGTCTCTCCTCTAGTAATGTGCAACCAGGGAGCAACTCCAAATTGCAAAGCACACTTGTTTCTTCTGTTTTAATGTGATTTTCCAGACGTTCTTTAGTAAGGATACACGCAACCAATAAAAGCAACGTCAACAAGAGGAATAGTGTTATTAAAGGCTTATAAATATATAAACAGATGTTAGCCTTTGATTTATTCAAATAATTGTCTGGAGGCGATCTGTTCAACTTTAAATTACATGTGAAGAAATAGGAGTCAGGGCTCAGATGTGTCTTGGCTCCTAAATTAACTCCACACTCGATTATAGCCTACATGTTGTGTGACCATAAACCTGTTGAAGCAGCAGAGCCTGTATTAACATGAGAGGGGCGTAAACTGGCGAGCATATGTTGTGAGTACGTGTTTTGGACTATGATGTCCACAGGCCTTATTCCAAAAGACTTGAGCACCAGACAGCCATAGCGCCTCCGGCTGTGCTTTGCTTTGGGATCCAGCTCATGTGAAATTGATGTCTGGCGGACACTGATCCATGCTGAAATGGGACAAGACCCGAAACAAATGTCAAATTCATTCTCATCCGTTCCTTCCCTCCAAGCACCACCATTCTCCATGACCATATCTCTGGTAGCGATGGGAGGTCAGGCATTCAAATTAAAGGGCCACATGAAGAGTAAAGGGCCCCGTTGTAATCAGCGTCACATGCTTCATGAATCACGCGTATTTGCCAAGCATCTACATGAAAGGGGTTGGCCTCCCTTCTTCAGGGGCATCTGGCATGTATGTGCAGACTTATAATTCTTCTTGAAGAACCCTCTCAGCTCCCGCCCGAGACTTATAACACAGCTTAACAACAACACGACATATGATTTCCTGATCTAGAAGATTATGTCCTCATGTGGCCCCTTTGCTTCACAGTGTCTCTGAAAGCACAAAACAAAGCAGCACCGTCACCAGCATCCATCTCTGTAATAGCAGATGTGCCACATGTTTTTTTAATGGCCTTTTTTTTAAGGACATTAGGTTTGAACTAGGCTGAGCCATCGTTCCCAGCATGGCCTCAGACATTTGAGGACATTCATTCTTTCCAGTGTGCAGATTGTTTTGCTGTTCAGCATCAGAAATAGAGAGAGCTTTTTGTGCAACTCGTCAATGACCTGCGGGTGAATGTATTTTCCAACTGGCAAATTCCAGTGTTTATATAATTTCAGAAATGACTTGATGTGTACCGATTAGTAAAGTGATGATGAATTCCGTCTGACACAAATATAAAACTGCCCTGAACCAATCCTGACAGTTATTATGAGTTTTTATCTAAATAATTTCATAAAACAGGTTGATTTGTCTATATGATCAATTTAACGGCTGCAGTTTGTGGCGTTGTGGGATCATATTCCAATGTGCGAACAGGTTTTTCTATTATTTTTGCAACTTATTTATATTAAGGAGCATAGGTTATATAACAGAAACACCTCTCTGTATAATACAGTGTAGGTCGACAGTACCCTGACCTACATCCTCTCATCCTTCTCCCTTGTTTTTGACCTTTAACCTGGTCACCGTCCAAACACCACAATTATTCGCTCTAACAGTCATATTTAATTGCTTTTAACCCAAGTGTGCTTGTTGAATAAGATCAACATAATTAAAAAGCTGTTGTGTTCTCTCTCACCCGGAGTTTCTTTGTGTTTTACTGTCTAACTTTCTTTCTGCACCTTCTGTTCCGACTCACTGACCCTCTGAGGCCCCCTCATCCCTGCAGCTGAACTGAATCTTTACCACCTGACTCCTATTGTTTGACCTGGTCTCAATTTCACTGGTGCTTGGTATCACTTCATTTGATACTCCTGTCGCTGGCGAGCGCCAGGTGGATCATTGCGTAAAGCAACAAAAGATTTATGTCATCAATCCTTGGAAAAATGTTCTTTTTGTTTTATCCCCCCATAGAGGCCAGAGGTCATGGTCAGGATCAGTTCTGAAATACTGGACCTGGCAGCAGAACTGTTCTCAGTAACACTTGAGCTGTCTAGACCTTCCACCAGTGGTATGTCTGTCCAAATGATCTTTGAAGAAAAACATTGAAAAACACAGCCAGCAGTCATATTGACGAAATAATTTCTCTCTCTAACTTACTCCATGCATCTATGAATTATTCAGTGTATGTAAATGAAAGTGATGACATTGATATTGAGGACAGGCTTTAAGAAGCCAGGACCCCTGCTACACAGTTGAGGAAGAGACAAAGCAGCGTTTCCAAAAATGTGGCCTACTGTGCGGAAGCATTATCACCTGCTATCTCAGTGAATGGCTGAGTCCTATGATGAAGCTGCCATTGCCTGAGAGCAATGGAGCGGTTTGCTGGAAAGCAAGCTTTTATGTGATGGCCACTGCAATAGCGGGTAGCAGATGATAATCTTGCCGAGTCGATGATGAAAAGGATAATGATCTCGTTTATGGCCATCATGAGAGGAACAATGCACGGAGAGAGACGCTGAGCCTTTTTAATTATTAATATTTTTCCATGTGGGCAGCGTTAACCTGCTGCTCGACCATTCACAGGCAGAGAGAAACCACAGGAGGTTCTCGTGCACTAATGCGCTCCGCAAAGTGCCACTGCTCAGACCACAGAGGAAAACTCATATTCATCATCATTATGGCAGGACTCATGTAAAGTCTAGCTGGGAAAGATGGCCCCAGACACTTGTAAACTGCCATCTGGCCTAGTTGTCACTAGCACAATGAATTAATAACAAACCCATTCTGATTTCCTGTGTCCTTTGTTGTGGTCTCTTTGTTGCATTTGTTTTGAAGCTTTTGAAGCATCATCTTAGCAAGTCCACATATTTACATAATAATCACGGTATTTACATAACCCAGCTTTAGCGAGATCCCCAGCATTTGTATTTGTTTTTTTTTTACCAGTACAAAGACTTTTGTTTAACCCACAAATTATTTTGAAGGAGCGACACGAAGCAAGTTGGCCTTAAATAAAAAAAACACTTAATTTCACTGATTGAAAAAAACCCACTGGGTAGAAAATAAGTAAAAAGAAATACATCAAGGCTAACGGTTTGGTTAGGTAAGATGAGGCAAAAAGAACCAGGCTGATTGTGCAGAAGTTTACGTGCCACAAAACAAGTTCAGAGTGCACGGAGCAAATACCACTAAGAATATAGTAAAATGAGCGGACTTGACATGAACGGCTGCCCTGAGAGGACAAGGAAGCAAAGAACAGAAGGAGGTTTTATAGATGACTGGATCTGCACATAAAGCACAACATCAGCAGAACCAATCAAATCCTACAACCAAGGAAAAGGTGATCAGTGGCTATAAAACAACCCTGTGGTTAAACAGCAGGCGATGCTAAAGGAAGAAAAGCACATCTTTAACAGTTTAACAGTTTTAACAAGTAAGCGAACCCAAGCCAAATAGCAATTCTGATGAAAACTGTATACTCCAGATTCGCTCATAAAGGAATAATTCATTATTTTAGAGAATGTATGCTTATTCGCCCTCTTGCTGAATGTTTGAATAAGCTTAATGAGCAAGCAGCCAATGAGCTTAGTTTCGCAGAAAGGCTGGAAACAGGAGCTGTGTCCCAGTTCAGGGGTCGCATCCTTTGGTGATTGCGTTTGAAGACCACTGCGTCCCAGCGGTCCAAATGGGGCTGTCCCATTTTCAAAGGCTCCTTCAGACAAGGCCCACAAATGCCAACCTGTCCCAGGATTCATTCATGCTGCTGATGAAGCCATCAAGCTAGCGATGTGAGTGTCTAACATGAAGGAAGTGCAGCGGCAAGGGCGGGATAAACTTGTGACACAAATATGAAATCCTCCGTAAATCAGACCGCCTCATTATGGTTCATCCTTTGCTGATTACTCGGTCTACGGAGGCGTACGGTGAAATAGGGCACAGCTCCCAGAGAAATCAAGCCTGACGGTATTGTAGTGTAGCTAACAAGGTTTCCGCATAAGCACTTCAAATGCAAAAACAAATTGTAATTTGACCTGATTCCCTGGCAACTACTGTCCAGCGCATGGACGTCAATTTCCATTAGTATGTTTTGTCTTTTAATGATCAACAAATGGGATACAATGAGATGAGTCGAAGGGTTAAATGGATCAGGATAGCTGATCACCCTGTTGCCAATCTTAATTCTAATCAAAGGTAAGTGGCTGGTAGCTATATACTGTATTTCCTGTACATACTAGAGGGTGGTTTCAATCTTCCAGTAGTTGTATAATATTCACCAATAAGTTAAACTATTATTTTAAGGTTAGTAAACGCTTCAACACAGCTATTTTACAACTTCAAGTTCACTGCTTTACTATTGAGAAAACCGGGGTGGTGAGATGGAGCCTGAGAAGAGTGTGTGACTGTGTAGTGTCAGGAAGGAAGCAGCTGCCACACTGGCTGACCCTGCAGGGTAGCAGGAGGCCTGGCCCCTGAGGTTAATTAGCCCGGACAAGCCAGTGGTCTATCAAGCCCGGTGCTGGAGTTCACTTCTCTCTGTCTCCCTGACAGCAGTCTGGCAGAATATTGACATAAATATACATCAGGATGTCCTTTGTTGTAAATGGTGTTAAAGTAAAATACAATACCATTCCTAGAGTGTGGAACAAGCTGGAGGAGAAACATGAAAACCCTGGTGACAGCTCAATTATCCACACATCAATCAGTGGGGGTTGTGATTGGTCCTGTAAACGGAGCTGGGCTGATGTGCTGCGCCAGATCGATTGCCCAGCAGTCGGCTTCTCAGACTTCTGAAGTCCACCGCCATCACCATCGCCTCCACCCCCCCCCCCCCCCCCCGCGGCTACTTGCAACCTGTTCCTTATCATGCCGACGTCTAACAAAAAAATGCAGATTGTGCCGAGCGAGAAGCTTTGGTTGTGTTCGCTGTGTGTCAGAAGTTGATATGTGTGCACAGATTTCTGAGTATCTGCATTGGAAAACGTGTTCAAGTGGCGAGCTGACAGATGCAGCACATGCTCTGAACCAGGAGTGGTGGCTTTAACTCACGTCGACTGGTCTGTTCAATCTTCCCATAGCTCAATTTAAACCTGTTGGAACAGCTTTTTGGCCCTTTGACAGAAACACAACATCAACCACTAATCACCTCTTAAGTTGACACAGTGAACTTTGCTTTGTGTTTGTGTGCATTGGATGAGTGTAAGTATAATGGTCATCTTATCATTTCAGTTTACATTTGTGTTTCTGCATCATTAAAATCCACAAACTCCATGTGATACAAATAGTTTTCTCTTCCTTGTACAGCATATTAGTAAATTAGAGAAATGTATCTTCTGTTTGTTGGCAAAGCCCAATTGGGGACTAAAGGCTATCTTACATTTGCAGCACAGCCCCCCCCCCAACTCTTTACTTGTTTTACATAAATCTATAATCCCTGACTTAATATACATTTATTTCCTTCAATGTTTATTCAGTTTGATTGTTGATTTATCCTTTTGTGTTTAACTTGTGTTTGTGCTGTACAAGTTAAGCTTATATTGCTCTTATTATTCATATTATTCTTATTCTCATTATTTTTTCCCACACCTTTAATAGTGAGGGACATGAAGTTTACAGAGGCTCATTTCTTACTTCTCATCCTAACCAGGGAGAGGCTCTTCCTTGTTTTTTGGTTTCCCGTGTTCACTGTTTCGTTGAGAGGTTTTTCAGACAGCACAAATGTGACGGTAACTATTGCATAAAAGCCATTAAAGCCCAAAAGGGCATTCTTAATGGAGGCTATGAGTGTGATGTAGTGGAATAGAGAAGAGGCAGGGCTATACATATTAGTGATGGGAGGTTGGTAAAAGTGCCTTTATCTATAATGGCTGAGAATGGAGAGCTCTCACACCCATTTCTATCGCCACCCCGCTCCCCTCTGAATCCTCAGCATCACTCTGATGTCCACTCCTCCTGTACATCACAGAAGACAAGGGGGCTTTCAAGGTATAATTTACTGCTTCTTTTTTTTATAAATATATATATATATATCTTGGACTGTGCCTGTAGTGACCCCAGGGCCCGCTGCTCCTGTCTTCCAAATTGTCTTCCTGTTCATGATCCACTTCGATATTAGGGGGGCGCTGGGTTTTAATTTGAACCTGAACATATAACTCACGTCTCCCAACATCAGCTATCATTCTCTTGCTTTGAATGCAGCACCTCCCGGTTCCTCAGCTTTGTTCATGCATGCCTGCCCATCACTCCGCTGAGATAGGGTGTGCAGAAAAATGGCCTCATTTAATTCCGCCGCGGTAGAAAAACATCCACAACCAATTTGAAAAACGTTGTTCCTGCTCCGGAGGAAACAGAGAACTTGTGATTCGAGTAATCAAAGAGTGTCTGTGGCTTATGGAGTTGTCTCACATACTGTACCTGTTTGAAAAGTTTTCAAATTAGGATTTCCACTGGAAGTTCGCGGTGGTGTTTCCTGCCTTTCTGTCGATGACAATCAAGGGCAGCAGGTGGCGAGGAAATGTGCATCTCAGCAATCATCTCCATTGACATGTGTTAATAGCTCATCAGACTAAATTGTACTAATAACTGCTTACAGGAATCCTGATTGCACATGCTTCAAGGTGCCGATGTCTAATAGAGCCACGTTTAATTCCTGAGCCGAGCATCTATAAAATACTGATGTCTGACAGATAATTGAAATATAGTCAGATACAGTGATAAGTCACATCAATGCTATTTACACTGACTTGTTACATCTCCTACTCTTTAGCTTCTTCTTTAGCTTCTACTGTAGCAGATGTAGAGTAATGTCA
Source organism: Platichthys flesus (assembly GCF_949316205.1). Taxonomy (NCBI): domain Eukaryota; kingdom Metazoa; phylum Chordata; class Actinopteri; order Pleuronectiformes; family Pleuronectidae; genus Platichthys; species Platichthys flesus. The sequence continues at coordinate 12,508,127 of NC_084960.1, read as the reverse complement.
CACGCCCAGAGCTGTCAACTGTATTTTCATTCATCTCAGTGGCTGTTGTACCAAGATGTGAATTAGGCCTCAAGCTGGCCATCCTGGCCACTGCTGCTGGCTTCTTTTGGTTACATGGCTCGCAAACACATACACAGCTTTTAGAGAGGAAACAGAGCTGAGGCCCCGCCACATCCTATCAGTCAGCTTCTCTGACCATTTCCAACAGAAATTGATGGTTGGGCACTGGTGGATTTCAGTTCTAAGGAGATGTAAAGTGTGAAGGCTGGAGAAAGTCTTTATTTATCATCCTGTGTATGTCAAGAACACGGGAAGTTGAGTGAGGGAAGAGTGGGTGACCGCAACTCTGATATGAATTCAAACATCCATCCTAGTTGTGATCATATAAAAAATGTGGTTTCTGCTTGACGGTAAGAGGGTATTTAGAGTTTTGTCATTGAGCATTACAGCGATCAGTGCAGTGAGAATGTTATTGTTAAATTAAACAATGAGCTGAAACGTAAAAATTATTATTTGTAGAAATTGTTAGTTGCAGCCCAATGAGGGGGACTTGAATTATGTCGTTATTATTATTATGTAATCATATAATCTCCACATAAAAATCACACATGTGTTAAATATTCCTCTGAGCCTTTCAAAACCAAGAGGAGACACATCTATTTTTTAAGGGATGCTCATTTCTTTCCCACTTTCTTTCTCTCTCCCTATAAGACACACAAGAACACAGAAGATATTCCTGAAATACTCCTTTGACTGGGAGGAGAAGAAGAGTATGTGTCGGACATAATACGAATCCCCAAATATAATGATTCAGTTATTCTCTTTAAATGCTTCACCAATCATCTGTATGTCAGCTTCAGCCTTAGTGTTTTCACTTTAAGTCAGATGAGCACACTCTCAGGCGGCTCTGAGTTCGCACTATACATCACAGTTTCGGATTATCTCTGGCGGCAGTTATGTACAGTTTGCACAACACACTACTTTATCACTTCCCCAACACCAGAGTCCCTTTTTTTTATATCTGCTGCAGAGGCGAAGTGTGTAACTCCGCAGCCCATCTGCTTTCATTAAGATAGAGTGGTGCTCTCCCTTTTCTAAAGTAATTGACATGTGGGTGAGCAATGACTTACAGTGAAGAGCTGCGCAGACAGGCCAGCTGAAGGGAATATCAAGAACCAATCAATATCGATAGCAAACACGCCAAATTAGCAGAGCAGACAGTGGGAGGAGGGGATGGTGGTGGGGGTGTTCCTGTTTAGCAGTCTGCAGGCGAGGCCTGAGAGACTAAGTGGGGAGCACTGGGAGTTTTAATAACACGGAATCAATGCGTGCTGCCCGCAAAACTTTCTCAGCAAAGTTATTAATTGGGGAGAAGGAACAATGCAAAACTGTCACTGCAGAGTTGTGGACTTTGAGCACTTTAAACAGGCTCCATTTACCAGGTGCAGCAGGGCTCCCATCCTGCTTTGTATTTATGTTTTGTAGTACTTAGCTGCCCGCCGCCGCCGCCGCCGCTCTCTCTCTCTCTGCCTCCTCTCTAGTTGACGCCCATGGATTTGGAAGCGGTGGAAAAATTCAATCCAGGGTCTCCTGTGTGAAATGTTGCTGCGAGAAGCATCCTGCAGCATCTTGTTAGTGCTTTACATGATGTAGAGGTTATGGTCTACGGGGGCTTTGTCCCCTGTTATCCTGTCAGCACAGCATTACTCACCAAACAGAGCTGCATGATTTATCTCCAAATCTATTATCAAAATGAGTAGGCAGAAACCATGGCTCATAATTCAATTGACACTTTATGGTGTTTGTTATGGGCGGCAGAGGAGTGGGAACACATGCGGATACTGAAATATGGCCGCTGACAGTGTCACTAATAGAACTACTAGCCTACAGAGTTTTGGAAAAAAAAAAGCAGAGTGCCCTCACTTTGGAAGTATCCAGCTGAGCGTGGTTGAATGTGACAATATAAATGAGCCACTCGGCGTGTTTAACAAAGCTGCAGAAAGCAGCTGACATAGCTCTTGACGGACAGGCACTTGTGGATGTAAATGAGGACGGATGATATTTAGAGCAGCACCTTCATTCTGAGCTTGTCAGCTGATAATGCAGCTCAGCATAATGCTGAAGAAAAAATGATTAGCTCCCGGCGTCTTATCATCACGTTCTTTATAGCAATCTGAGATACACATTTGTGCAGCACGGCTATTACAACCTGATGCTTAATCACAGTTACACTGCCGACACGCTGGTCTGACTGCGGCGCCATTTGAAATACACGGTCAGCTCCTTGATGTGTTTCGGATCTGAATACACTATACTGTGATAAGATTACATGACAGCCATCTGCAGCAAGGCACTTTCTGTCTTTTTCACTTGTGAAGTGTGATGTCAAAAGTGGAAATTGCTCGCGTTTCCATTTGATAATTATATAAAGTGAAAAAAGGATATTTAGTGGCTTTATTAGGTTTCGTTTGTAAAATTGCGAAACCACCTATTTAATTATTCTTTATTTGAAAAGAGACAATGTACATTAATCTACAGTCATACAAATGTAAATGCACAGCAGGCTTCCTGCTTAGGTAAGAAGAAAAGCATTCATCATTATAATGAGACAACAGTAATTTGCAGCTAATACAGCTACATTCAGTCCTGGTAATAAAAAATAAAAAAACTATATGAAGAGGAATCATCTTTCATCAAGGGAAATGTGACGGCGGCAGTGGGTCCAACTGCAGTGTAACTCAGGATGTTGAGTGGTTTGTCCACTAACCAGAAGGTCAGTGGTTCAATCCCTGGCTCCTCGAAGTGTCCTTGGCAAATAAATTAAACCCATTGCCAGTGGCAGTGTAAATGATAAAGTGATAGAAAGTGCTCTCTTGTCCTTTAAATGGTCAACAATAAGAAAACTGTAACACAGTCCATTTCCATTTGTAATTGTGAGGAACAAAATTAATACACTGCTTAAATCCACTGGATTCAAAATGTAAGGTTTTTACAGTTATGCAAGATGAATGATCAGATGAAAGCTAACTAGATGGCACAACTGTAAGAAATCATCTTCAAAACGTAGGAGATTGAGTCGTCAATATAGTTTCCATATTTTGCCCCGTGTGGTCGTTTGTGAGTAATGCAGTGTTAGTTTTACCCAATGTTTTCTTGTCATTGGTTATTTTAGTCACGTGACACAGCCAGGTCATAGTTGAAAGATGACAAAAATGAAGTTCGAGGGTTAAGAAGTTACATGTGGTCATTGTGGAGCTCCAGCTCCTTTCCATTGTTTGTGTGTACCTTGTAAGTACATTTAGAATTAAGCAACACACAAGTGTCATGTGCTGATGGTGTCAGTGTCAAATCATAATATACAATTTAAATCTAAATGTTAAATCAAAATCTAAATTTATATATTGCATCTAAATCTAAAGGTTAAATCTAAATATTAAATGGCTACGTGAAATGTTAAATGTTAAATATGAACCTTTACATTTTGATACAACACTTAAGATTGAACTTTTAACTTTTAGACTTAGCATTTAGATTAAACTTTTAACATTTTGGATTTAACTTTGACATCTTTCATATATTTCTATTTACAAAAGAAGCAAATATGACAAAGTAAAAAATATTACTGACTTTAAAAATACACACAACCTTTTGATTTGATAGTCATTTTGATAGCTATATATACTGTATATATAGAGTATATCAGTATATTTTGTATAAGCTGGTGAACTTTATGTTCATTGTTAACAAATTATGTACACCAGTTAACACATCCCTTGAATGTAGATTTCGTGAGTTGTAGCTATAGTTATTACCATACTTTTGTGTTTGGGTCTATATTATGTTAGTTGAAATAACATTTACAACAGAAAGGAACTTTACTCCAGTCCCTGACTTACTCTTGAAGCCTGTTAGCTGCCTGTTGATCTGTGTAAAGACACACACAATAAGGACAAAACAAATTTTGTAAATTCCCTGAAATTCTTTGTTTTTCTAACCTTTTCTTTTTGCAGTGAAGATGCTCTCACCTCTAATTTCAAACACTAATTGGAAAATGTTTTGTCTCTTGTTAATCAACACTACAGATTAAAGAAATTACTTTGCACACAATCTCTCAATGACGTTATCTGTTCGATGAAGGCGTGCTGAGAGTTTTCTCTTAGTTGTGTGTTTATTTTATGCACCTTTTGCTTTGTTTCCTCATGGATGTAAGGTGCACCATCGTGGCTGGAGCCATTCATCTTCTTGAGGGTTGTAATGAAGCCAGCCTTTTCCGGTCTTTACAGTTTGATGTTCAAGTAATGAGAAGAAACCCAAAGTGCACAGGGACTTATGAGAACCATGATATTGACTACGCAGGAACCAATGCATTTTATGAACTCTGACACCTGGCATTTCGTCGGCGTGACACGATCCAATCTGGAGAGAGTGCAGGTGTTGCAGGAAAAGCTGCTGCGACGGCCGCCTTGGCCCAGCTGGCTGCAGCGGGGAGCCTGATAAACTAAATGGGCTTTGGGCTTAAGTCATTCGGCTGCGCTGTTGTTGAGAGAGAAAGCCAGCAGAGGTGAGAAGGGTTGCAATGAGTGTAAGCGGGTTCAAATCCAGAGCTTAAAATAGAGTTTCAGCATGAATTAATGCTACCGTGCTTGAGGGAATACTGTATAATATAAATGGTTTTCATAAGGGCTGGAAAGGTCAACGCGCAAAAAAAGTGGGCCAGCAGTGTGATGTTGAAACAACCTGGAGTGGTAATTTCCTGAGAGACATTGCACTTAAATACAATGTGACTGCTCAGATAGTAAACATAATCGTATTGGCACATTTGAAATGACTCCTGTGTAACTCTGATGCCTCAAAGGTCCCATGGAAATGAAGACTTTCTTTCCTCCGGTGTTTCTTTGTGGCCCTGGGTGTGTTGTTCTGCTGTCTGTCAGGATATGCCAAGAACATATAAATGTATGTCTATATCTAAAGTATATTATATAGTATATACATTCAAGAAGTAAAACGTGAGTATAGATGACAAAACATCTAGAATTTTTTTATGTCCAATCCAGCAACAACAGCAACATCATTTTGTTTTTGGAGCTTTATGGTATCTGTTTGGAAAATCATTGTTCTCATATAAGAATGATGGAGTATATCCAAGTGTTACTTCGTCCCTCCTACATTTGATGTTCTATTAATATTCCACTTGAGTGTCTTTGAAGATAAAGCTCTCACCAGAGACCATGTTTCATGTAGGAACACATCAAACCAGAGCTAAAGATCTACACTATCTATCCAAAACCCACTGCGTGGGATCTTTAAAAGGCACAGCTTGATATGTGAAACATGAAAACAAGTTGGATTTATTGAAAGACTAAAACAAATCTGACTGAATTTGCTCATTTGTTAGGGACTGTGTAGAAATTATTAGTGGGCATTTGGGGGAGGAGAGATTTTTTTTTTTTTTCAGATTTTGATTTTTTTTTTTATTATCTTCTTATCATTCATTCATTATATAGAATGAATATTTAATTGTGCACTCTTTGGAACAGCTTTCTAAAAGAGAGAAGTTTCCAACATGCCCGGCTGTACATCATCTCAGGTGTTGTGTATTTTGATTTGACAGTCAGACATCTGATCACGCATCAGCCCGAAGCATCATCTGATCTATTTCATACATATTTTAAATCAGTGGGAGGCTGAAGGTTAAGCCACAGAGCTGCTGTCTGTGCTTGATCTGCTCAGTCTGGGGCAGTGCTGTTCATCAGACATGACATTTATAAACAACTAAATTCTGACAGCAAATGTTTTGTAGGAAAATAATCGCTAGCTGGATTTCACTCAGGAGATGTTTATTTTTGAAATGGATGAAATAGTTATTAACAAGATGAAAGGAGTTGGTAGAGGAGGATTTTGTGTATGTGAAAATGATGCTTGTTTGGCAACAAGAGATATTTTCTGTAAGGTTAGGGAACAACTCTGGGTTTGGCTAAATATATATAAAGTAATTTCGGAAGTCAATATGGACTTTTCTTGCATTGAATCACAATCTTTCCCTAAACCTCACCCTGTGCTGTGAGTGCCAAAACATGTGCAACAAATGTTGTCAGGAAAAGATGAGAGTAGGTGGAAAATAACAAGTGCAACAAATACTCTCATTATCAACATATTTGTCAAATATTTTATTTAAATACATATCCTCATTACCGTAATAACAAATCGAGATATTGGTTGCTATAGCACTTGTGAAACGGGTCTAATTATAATACATAAAATGCAGAGGAGTATCATGCTGTACAATCCCTCATGCAAGTGTGAGCATGTGTGTCAGCCCATTTTTTGAGTCATATTTCAATTTCAGCTTGAGCTGAATTTGGTGTTTAAAGAGGAAGCCAGTGTGTCCTTTCTTTGAGCAGCTTCGAGCTTCGGATTTGCAACAAACGGACACATCTGGGAGCTGCCTCAGAGAACCATTGTTTTCTTGTGTCTACTTTAGACCAATTAGCAGCTCCACTGGAGCAGATAGTGATGCCAATAGTTTGCTCAAGTAAACTTTGACAGCAGACGCAGAAGAAGAGGTGAGCGTTTCTCTTTTATACAGCGGCGTGAGGATATAAATTTGTACCTTTATCTTGTCTGTAGCTTCATGTACATTTCCTATTTATTTAAAGTTTGGAAATGACAAAACTTTATAGTGTGATTATAAACCTATTTTCACAACATTTAAAACATAAGGACTCTAGTAAGAATAATTCAAAATGCCGGATTATATTTTGTGTTCTTACAAGTTTGCCCAGAAATGCATGTCTAAGGGCCTAAACCAGACATATAAAGTTCTGATGACTTTGATTAAAGATGTCAAAAAAGTCAACATTACTTTACGATGTAGTCGACAATCAAATTTACCTTTTTCATTGGCCTTCTGTAGCTTGGTCCAAAAGCTGTTCAGTTGGACGGCAAAACTCAAAACCTTATAAACAGAGCTCAAAATTCGAAGAATACAGCAAAAATAGGTTGTGACAGAGTTCTGTTCAATTAAATATTTGAGGGAATAAACATGACGGAGATATATAAGTGTTGGAGGGTCTTGAGGAGAGAGGTGTTGATATGAGCAAAGTAACAGGCCCTAGATCAGTCTATAGCAAGGGAAAAAAGGGGATGGAGGGGTTGCATTCTCCGCACTAATCAAAAGCAGCTTGTAACCCCCCCAAACTCTCGGAAATCATGGAAAATATTGACTGTTACAAAACATGATAAAGTGGTTGATTTTCTTTATTAAATTGAATATTCAGTGCGAAAAAATAACTTTTTTCACCTCAATTGTAATTTACTGCTTTTGCTACTATCTAATTACTATAATCTGGCAACTCTGAAACAGGAAATGTTGTTTTATTTAGTATATAAGCAATTATTCACTGGTAAGAAATAGTCATTTAAGAATATTTGGCTATTGACTATGCCATTCGACCTCAACCCACCCCCCCAGTGTTCAATCCAAAGTCATGCCCTTGGACTGACGCTAGTGTTGCGACTTGTTTACACTGTGGAGTTGGCTCCATCTTGGGAAAGGAGAAATCCATTTGTGTTCCAAGTGCACCTAGTTGCCCGATGTGAGGCACTGGCCACAGCTGATGCATCGAAAGCTGTTCAAACAGAGTTTTACTAGTGCGCAGTGAACTCAGTGTTTTACAAGCCCCTGGCGAGCATGACGAATGGTCTTCGTCAGCCGAGATTCACCTCACACAACAAGGACATGATGAGCCTAAAACAACATTGCACTGTGCCCTGGCTCTCTCTCTCTCTGACAGTGGTTACCACAAAGCTTTACTGGCCTACGCTCATTTGTGTCAAAGAAATGTCAACATCCAGTAGCCACTCTGATCCAACCTTAACACACCCTGGACCCTGAGGAGCAGCACTCAATGCATGCATTTGTTGACGATGAGTGTAAAGGCATCAAATGGGTACAGGCTTTAAACATATTTGCGTGGACATTCAACACTGCAAGGCAGCAATATATTAAACATGTCTCTTGTGAAGATATTCCCCATAATAAACTGGATGCCAAGAGGTTGGATGGTTTCAATTTTGCACAAGCAGCAAGTACTGGGATCAATAATGGGCCAAGTATAAAATCCTGGGGTACCCCACAGGTAATAAATAACACTTATTGGCATTTGTTTTTTTTTTGTTGTTCAGATTAGGATTGAACCATTGAAAATCAGTCCATGTCCGTGTCCACATTTGTTATTCAGGGATAATATGGAGGGATCAAATGTGTTGTGATCAAGGCATGAGCGAAGTCTAATAAATCAGAAACAGTAAATTATTCTTATAAACTTAAATGTTATAATAGCTCTTTAAAGTGCATTTTTTATGCTGTGGTGAGTTTTCAAAGTGATCATTCAGAAACAATATGCACTTTGTATAGGGCAGCTCCTCCAACACTTTAGCAAGAAAGAACAATTTATATATTGTTCTATAATGATTTAGCTTATCACTGTCTACACTTTCTTTTATTAACTTATTGACCTGAATCAGAAATTAACAAGAGCTTGTGCAGCTGTGGTGGGACACTAAAACCGTAAAACAAAACCTTTTCTTATAACTCAAGTTCAGAGAATCAGGATGGAAGGCTACTTCAAAAACATGTTTTTCAAGAAAAAAAACCTATCGTTTCATGGTTTTATTTCCTTGTGGAAAGACAGCATTGGTCGTCTGTTGGAGACAAAGAGAGATGTTTCTCCAGGTTCTAAATCACGTATTTCCATCTCGACCTTCTCTCTAACAGTTGGTAGTGGCAGTGAATCACTGTCATGTTTTGCGTTCCTCCCAGTTGTCTCAACAATATGACCAATACTGTTGTATCTCCGGAGAGGACATCCAAACACACAAACACTTGGTCCCTTGCCAGGAAAAATGTTTGTGTGTTTAAACAAGAAGCCATCTTTTGAGGAAAAGCTCCATCCCTGTATCTATTCTAATAATACGCAGCATTCATCATAAAAGGAAATATATGATTCTCTCAGTGAATACTGCTCAGTCATGAGCCTGTGGCGCTTGTATACTTTGGATCTAGGCTCTGGAAAGTGTTGACCCGAGGTCATCGGCTCAAATATAAGAATCAGACAACCCTGTAATTTTTCTCTCCCCAGTCAGTTCTTATTCCTTGAAGTCAAGCTGCTAAGACTTCACAACAGAAAGGTTAAAACTAATTCAGTGAGACAAGGTCGTAATTTTTGCCGCACACGATTAAGCAGTCTGTTCGGAGAAGAGCAAACACTGTTGGTCCTTATTGCAGATCTGCTCGAGTATCCGTCTCAAAGCAAGTCCTGTTCGCAGCCCACCTAACGCTGCTCCTGTATTTCCAACGATTCACTATCCAGGCGTTTTATTGCAGTGGGTGTTAGATTGTGGAACAAGAGCACAGGGGAGGTGTGGGAAGTGACCACAAAGAAAAAGTGAGGAACGAATGAAAGAGAGCTGTCCTCAGCTTCAACTCAGACCGATAACAACTTTGAATCTTTAAAAACTGTCTGTTGTGGATGTCAGGTCGAGAGGAAAAAATACTATTCCTCTGCTTTAACATTTTTTTTATTTTGCTCTGTTTGTTAAAAAGGATTTGTCCGAGACGTAAAATCTATAAAGGAAGCCCAAGACAAATCTTAAGATTTACTGTCAGTCCTGGTTTAATCGCTCACAAAACACAATATAAGTTGAGTGTTGGGTGGACACACTGTTGTGAAGAAACATTGTTTTTCTGTTATTAATGGACTTGCCTTATAAAGTCATTAGTGCTTTGACCGTCCAGGAAACGTGCTGTGTGATTTCATGCTGGATATAAACCCCCATGTAGATCAGAGCTAGATCAGCTAATGCATTTTCGCTTAATTACACTCTCATTTGCAATAACAAGACTTTTCTATTCAGTGGAACTCACACAAACTTTTTTCACTAAGCCCTTTATAAGAAATCTCTGCTGCTCAACCTTTAAATATTGAATGATAAACTCCAACGTATCATATCATTTTAATGACTAACAGAAACATTCATATTCAGTATTTTAGATTGATGCCGGTAAATATTGATTATATAATATTATGATATTGAAGCTCTGTAAAGATAGTTATTTTTTATAATATGCTATTGTTTTTTTTTTTAGTCATCATTATGGTGATTCAATGCATTTCTATGCAGACGATGTTAACTTTATTGCCAAATGAATGGGTTTGGTAAATAATGTGCCTTCACTTCACTGAGAACAGCAGTTTGCGTTGTCCTTTTATCTTAGGCCTTGCACTTTTTATCATCCAGTATCTTAATGATCACAATAACTGTAAACTTAACTTCAATGTACATGAACCTGTGTCCCTCTCCTTTTTCTTCTCTTGTCTTCTCTTTTCCTCTCTTTGTGCCTGGTTCCTTTTGAGGTTTCTGCCTCTTAACAACACGTTTGTCTTGCCGGTGTCACAACATGCTTTGTCATGGTTGGAACTGTCGATGTGTATCAAGAGTGTATTAAGAGTACGGTGCTGCTCTCCATGAAATGTTATCTGAGTCAACTTCCATGATTTGAAACTATATAAGTAAAACTGAAGTGGCTTGAATCAAAATGAAGATCTCTAATTTGTTTCTCGTTTTCTTTTTTGTTATGTGCACTGTGTTAATATTACACCCAGATCAAATCTACAAAATTGATTATTTTGCAGTAAAGTCCAGAAATGCTTTGGCCAACAGCTCAGTTAAAGGAGATGTTATCAAACTGGGGAGATATTGGGAGAGTTTGCAGCCGAGCATTTTTTACTTTGCAGGCGCTGTTGGCCGCTGCCAGTGACCATGAGACGATGATTCCCCTGGTTTCTGTGCTCGTTTTCAAACTGTGTTTACTGCTGCCCACCAGGGCTTGAAATTAGCACCTTCAACCCCACCTTCAAATATGGTTAAAAATTCATCAGAGCGAGTCGTGTCGTCTGGTTACCAATGTACTTGGCTCCTGACAACTTAGAGGCTGATACTCCTGTTTCAAACAGAGTAAACGAAATAAAGTTAACTGTGCACAAAATGTGTGAGCTGACAAATAGTTGAATATGGTGATAAAACCTCAGCTTGTGAGGGTCCTCTTTATCTTTAAATCTCATAACTGGATACATTTTATTTTGACAATTTAATAATCTGCAAATAATTGTACTTAAATGTTTTATTCAATTTTAAATAATTAAAAACATCGTACAGAGAGTCTACAAATATATTTGACATCTGTCCCACAGTGACTAAAAGCAAATATGCACGTTTTTTTTAAACTGGATTAGGAGATTATGTCTTGGAAAAACTTCCAAAATCATTAGATTGATGATCAAAATATTGTGTAGTATTTTTTCAACTATGGATTTACTAATTAAACTATTTAGCATTACATCTCTATAACCTGTAAATATATCTAATGACACAGAAAAGGATCCCAACAATAACATGTTATCTTGCATAAAAGTTATTACGCAAATATTACATTTTCTTACAATATAATTATTTCATTGTGTAAACAGAAATCGTATAGTTTGTGTACTCTTCATTAATGTGAGCAGGGAACTGTCTCTCAACATTTATTATAGACAAGCGCTATGACACCGGAGACAGTGATTACATATGTAGCCTGTCTATATTGAAATGTGAGATACGGCAGCCCAATCAGATTGTTCAGCTCTGTCTTTATCATAGGAAACATAATTGTTTTCCTCTTTCATACATGACTTTGCAGCATGCTTACATCACTGTGAGGCATTCATATGAAACAGTGATAAGGTTACCCCATCAAAGGCGCATGGTCTTATCTGAAATCAATCAACACCGCTTGAGTCTTTCAGAATCGATTATTCATTGCTTCCATGGTGAGAAAGTGTAATGACATTTATTAGAATCAAAAATGGGTTTGACCCTATAAGTACAATACCAGCATTATTGAGGTTTCAGAGGATACTGATAGTTTTCTTTCTACCAAAGACCTTTCAGTTAAATTGTATTAAGCCAATATCTCCCAGTTCCCACATGGTACATTTGAAACATTTAAAAAATTTAGATTTTGTCAGAAGTTGGATCTCTGTTTTAACGATGCTTATTATTGCTGCTGCTTCAGAAGAATAGGATTTATATTGCTGCATTTCACCTGCAAAAGAAGAAAAGGGTTTGCATGTGACCACTGGAAACATTGCAGGAGCATCACAGGGCCAATGCATGTTGAACCTCAGTCCTCCAAGTCTTTTTGTTTATCTCTAGATGATAAAGATTTGGAGCTGATCATTGTCCAGAAAACCCCATTTAACGAGAAGCCTCCGTAAATGTAGAAATAATCCAAAGCATCTATTGATCAGAAATGATTCTCCATCATAGTCTGCTGTATGATAAGTAGCTTATATGGATCGTAAAATAAGCAATGTACAGCTCATTCAGATAAATCAATCTTTTGTAATCATGTTAAATAAATGCCATTGATATGGCATCATTATGAAATGATATTGTAATGAAATAAATCGTCTAGCTTTGCTTGAGCGGATGCAATGCACAGAGATTTATATTGTCTCTCCTTTTCTCATCAGTTGTCATTGAAGTCATGAAGCGCTCTGTGGCTGATCTCGTTTAAATGCACCACAGCGTTTGATCTGTGAACTTTGTTTAATGTATTTTTATGTTATTGGATGTTAGAGTCAAAGCTGTCATCGTGACAACATTATTCCCCATTCTAATTACTCCCAGTAATTGCCATAAACAGTTGGGGTTAAAAGTGTAAATGTAAATGTGTTGTGTTTGGAGGTATGTTGAACATGTGGGGGGATTTTGGCCTGTAAATCAGAGCCAAAGCTTCTAATCCATCTTCTTGCTCACAGATGTGAATCTGAGGCATTTGTCTTTGTTAGATCTGTCCCAGACTGGCAACGTGTGACGAGTGTTTCCATCCTTTTGTCTACGTTGCACAGGTAGCAGGTAGAGATTCCTGTCAAAGGGTTGGCAAGAATATCATGAATTATTGTTTCACCTTTTGAAATTCTTTTTCTCTCCATCCGTGAACGATCTGCATGTTGAAAACGACTGCTCTCAAAGTTTGGAATTTACCCTGAAGAGGTTACCAGCCTGGAACTGCCAACGTCCTGGATGAGAGGGTGAAAAAGAAAAGTCCAATTACATCTCCTGGAGAAAATACCATTTGTGTATGAAATATACACACAAAGAATAGTTTTTTTATGGAGGTCAAATTTAAAACATTCATAGACTTAAGTGCAGCCATTGAAAACATCCTCATTGAGTATCACATGTGTTTATTTTGAATAATACAAGCAACAGAACAAGTGTCTTTCATCATATTACATCTTTTAGCAGATACGCTCAGGGTGAAACTAAGTGGCTTTGACTCTAATGCCTCCTGGCAATTTATCCACTGCTCTAAATTTGCTTTTCTAATCAGCATATGTCAGCTGTTCAGAAGTTTAATGACAGGTGAAACAAATCTAAACAGCGAGGGCAAGTTTATCTGAACCATATCGGTGAATATTACCTTCAAAATAATTCAGAAGAATCAATTTATATTCAAATCAGGACTTACTTACCTTACTGCAACAAACAAACAGCAGGTTTACACTTCCTTAGTTATGCTTCTCAGCTAATGATCCTTTTAATGGTGACTTTTATCACTTTTTCCATAATTTCCCTTCTGCTGAAGGGATTTGGGATTTTAGCGAGTATATGAAAACAGTGGGACCCTGTGAGCTGCTGTAGGTAAATAAACCTGCGGAATATCAGACACAAGCAGTACATGAATATAGGATAAAACTAATGGGAAATAAATCTTAGCAATGTGTTGAATATACTGATTTTGCACATTTGGTAATTGGTTCAGTATTTGTAAATGGTTTTAGGATGAACAGCAATAGTCATTACCATTGCGATAAGAGTAACAATTTTAGTCTGAGTGGTAACATATGCGTTTAGTTTTCTCAGAAAAAATAGATAATGTGATTTATGTCTCTGTACCAAGCAAACATGTTCCCCTGCATCTGCCTATAGGATTTGTATGCGAGAGCATCTCTGTGGGAGCACAAGCTTAATTTATAATAGTATGTTGTGACACTTTATACCTTTATCAAAAAACAACAACCCTGCAGCTTCTGCGAATCGCATATTGCACTTGGCCATATTGCAATTTCGATAATAGCCTACTTCGATTAATTGTAAGGCCCTGCTGAATGTTTTACACATCGCCCAGTGCAATGAGAACCGACTGGATTGAACAAGACAGATTAGCCACAGGAAAATATTTAAGTGCCTCTAGTCAAAGCAGGGCATTGAAAAATGTATAAATGTGAGACCGGCGATCTGTCTTGAGTGGGCGCTGCAGTGAAGGAGTCAAAGGTTAACATGGAATTCAGGTTTGTGTTTATTTACTGAAAAGGGTCAATGCACATTAATTAAAGTTATGACTTAAATCCAATTTTTAAATGTGCCAGATTTAGATTTATTTGCTGGATAGTTTGCATCTGCAATCTATGGCATGATAATGATAATGCACAAACAAATAACATACAGATGCATCTATAAAAATAATTGTTCTTACACAGACACATCATAAACAATTAGAAAATCAATTGCATATCTGTATCACATTCCAAAGTACAAGATGACATTTGTAAATAGTTTGTGTGGTTCAGAGACAATTGGAAAATCAAACTATTCAATTAATCCAGATTTTTAAATATTTATTTGTTTTCAAGTATTTTTCAAAAATGAACAGAGTGATTTTCTCGTCTTTTCCTCTGACTTGTCTCCCTACGTAACACCAGACACACTCTGAGTGAATATTCTGTATCCCTCTATATCTGGATACCTGGCCCACTCAGCAAACCTTTCCACAATCTAGTCTTGCCTGAAAAACAGGGAGGGAGGACAATGAAGAGGGGATCAATCAGTCAGACTGCACTAGCATATGCTGCATAACCTCGACTACCTGAAGGGAGAAGACACACATTTGTCACTGTTCGGATTGTTATTCTTACTTTCTCCTTTACATGACATAACTGCTGAAAGGAGCGATGGTTGTCGTTAACTCGAGTTGGACTCAAAATATTAAAAGGCGTACTGTTACAATTAATTTGTCCTGGAAAAGTGTCAGCGATAATGCACATTAACGGGGAATTGATCCAACTCTATCGTTCCGACACTTTCAAACGTCTGGCAATTTTTATGTTTGCACAGATTGAGGATCTTTAATACAAAGTTTATTCACTTTTGTTGCAGGACTGTTAATCACTGTCACTTAAAACTGCGCAGATGGCCCTGGAAACATACATTTATGGCTCTTTTATTTTATTTTTTGTGACGACTTGACTGATTCATTACAGCCCCTCCCTACCAGAGAAAATCTAAATTAACTTCCCACTAGGAAGCAAACTTGACATTATCTATTATATTTTATTACACATAGCCCGTGACAGTGGGACAGCGTGCACGGTGTTAAAGAAACCAAATCGGCTAAATGGAATTTAGGCCTCATTAATTTGATTATTTACGACTATGATTTTCCCGCTGGGACGTTTCGAGAACTCTTTAATGACAAAATGCAGTGAAGCAATGACACAACCACATGGAGTCAATCCAAGACGAGAGACGTGGTACTAAACCAGGACAGGTCGCTGGACAGAGTCTCTCACAGAGCCGACATACAGAGACAAGCAACCAGTCTGGCTCCTGTTTAAATTTATTGTCACTAATTAATCCATTACAGTCATGTCTTCAGACTGTGGGAGGAAGCCAGAGAAAAATATCTTATTTCAGGAACTCTGCAAGAAGTCCCACCAAGGTTTACCCTGTGCTCATGGTTTATTTACCCAAACTGTACTTTCCTGTCTATGTTTTTTTTGGTAAGTGGGGGAGAATTTTCCCAAAAAACAAAGCAAAACAACAACTCCTCTGACACATGGTCTAAAGAGCATTTAGGGCGTGTCCATGTCTATATATACAGTCCATTGTCCATGTCCACCTTCCATCCTTTGGTAGAAAACTAGGCTGCAGCGCCGTGAGCCCAAAGGTTCACAAAGATTTTAGCTGATCTCCCTTTCCCTTTAGAAGCCAGATGTGCTTGCAACTGGTGTATTACTGTATAACGCTTCACACTTTTCCACTGTCACATGTTTATACAACAAGCAAAGTGTATGCACATTGTGCACAATCTATAAATGTATATTACTGTCTAGATAATGCACCCTCAAAATACTGGGCTTATGCATGAAGGACTTAGGAACTCTGAGGTCCTTCTCATACAAAACATTGGATAGTGAGTAATTTGAATGGTTTTCTATAACATATTTACAGCACATATTTTTTAACGTTTATTCACTAAACTATTTGAGCCATGTTACTGGACTCATTCTGTCCTAGCAGCACCTGTGTTACTGTGTTTTTTTTTAAATAGAAGAAGTAGTACTCTAAGTCAACCTTGGAAAAAATGTATTTTATGGAACTTCCATTATGAAAGAAGAAATTGGTTTAAAATGATCTTTTCTCTGTATGAGTTTTTCACAGAGTGTCCAAATATTTTAGATGTCTCACACCATCTGTCCATCTGTACACCCCCATGCTGCTCAGGGTCAGGGGGGGAGGCTGAAGCCGATCGCAGCATGTACTGCAGGGTGAGAGGTGGGGTACGCTGCAGGAGAGGTTGCCAGTTTATGGCAGGGCTAATACATACAGGCAGACAAGCACATTTCACACTCGCGTTCACACCTACAGGCAATTTAGAGTTCTCTCACCTGACCCGCATGTCTTTGGACTGTGGGAGGACCTCGGAGCGCGCAGAGGGGACACGCGCAGAGAACATACAAACGTCCAGCATCACACCAAAACAGGAAAAACAACAATTCTTGATTTCACACATTCACCAAATAGTAATCCTGTTGGACACGAACCCTGAGCTCATATTCTTCCCTGCACAACACGAACAAAAAGCTGGGATTCTCTTTTCACGCCCGTTATATTACAAGGAGCTATTTCCGTAGAATTCCGATTTCCCCGCATGCCAAGGATGCAAAGCGATAAACAAAGCTTAATTTCAGTCCCAATGCATACTAACACACCTTCCCCTGGTCTGATGCATTCAAAAACAAGTTTCTGCGGTTGTGACGGAGCACATTCTTTAGTCCAACCATGCAAATGTGCAAAGTGCGAGTTCAGTGTGTAGGATTTAGGTGAAATCGATCTTTTTGAAGAAATTGTATATAAAATAATCCTGTATCCTGAATTGTTGTATCTTGAACGTATAATCTGCCCTTTATAATTAGATACTTCATATTGACATTTAGAGTGGGTCCTTTCTACGGAGCCCACCATGTTGTTTACAGAAGCCCAATCTGGACAAACTAAACAACTTCTGAGTTTTTATAAAAACTTATGGCTGCCATGGGTTCTCCTTCATGTTTGGAAGGGGTGGGTGAGGTGTGGAGTGTTCAGCTGCAATATGCCACTTCACCATTAGGTCTCACTTAATTTTACACACCGAACCTCTAAATGTTGTGACTACATGCTGAATATGTTCCTATTTCTTGGATATAATATTTGACCATAGTGTGAACGCCATACTTTTTTTTCACATCCGATTTCAATACTTCCCAACGAAAGTTCCCACAGGAAAGAATACAAAGCATAACCAGTAGTGGCGCTGTCCCTCCTCCCAGAGTATGAAGGTCATGGTTGGTTTGTTAGAATCAGAACATGTTTCTGAAGAATAGTCTACATCAAGATGGCCGCCAATACAGCACCCTAAAAGTGAAGCCGAAGCTTCTCGATCACCCCCTGGTGGCTGGCTGCAGTATAGGTCATAAACTCTATCTCCTGCATGTTCACAGGACACTTACCAAACATATTTCATTTTGATAATAGTTTCTGTCATTATAGGTATAGTTCTTATCACACTGAGGTATTTTTAAGTGATACTGAGTCACAAAGGGTTTCTACTTCTACTGTGCAGACTCTGGCTCCAAATAATGTCTTGGGCGTAAGATGTCGGCGTCTGTATCCAGGATATTTTGGCTATATTTCTGGATAGTGGGAGGAAGAGGAGGAGTTGTCTATCTTTATATACAGTGTATGGTCCAAAGTGGCTGTTAGAATATCTGTAGGGAACTCAGATAAACAGCCATTAAAAATATATAAAGTGGCTATCAAATGATTGATAAAGACACTAAAGAGCCACTGAATGACCACAAAAAGACCAGGCATGACCACAAGGGAATGTAAAATGACCACAATGTGATGCAAAGTGACCACAAAGAGACATGTTTGGAATCTATTGCAGCTCAGGTGTGTTGCTACTGTGTATAAGGCTGGAGGCTGTTTGGAGACAATTGTTTATTTTGCATTAATTTATTAAAATGGAGAAAAAGCGTTACTATTAATATTTTGCAGTTTATTATTGCAATTGACGGTATCTTTAAATGGGAAATAAAATGTATCCAGTTTTTTTTTACCCCAGTCCCCCCCTCAAGTTTTAAACCCCTTAATACGTGCAACGGTAATTTTACTTGATTATATTTGTTTGTCCAGTAACTGACCGGGAACCTGTCCGAGGTATTTCTGGGCCCTCAGCCCAGTGCATGCTGGGATACGCTGTAACCCCCATTTTACCCGTAGGTCCGGAAAATTTACGAGTGAATGAAAATATGCTAATACAAATTTAATTACAAAACAGCTGCATCACATCGCACACAGGTAGTGATTCTCCTGCAGTTTGACTCAGTGCAGATGTTCCATTCATGTTCGTCAGCCTCGTCAGCCGCAGAGTGAGAGAAAATCATGGCACTTCCTAACATTTCTGTGTGATTAGAGTCAATACAACTGGCATAATGAAGTATTGTTTTTCACTGAAGCGGTACAATAATACACCAAAGTGTTACGTATTCAGAGTATTCTAAAACTGTGCGTAACATACAACAGGCGTATTTAGCAATCGGAGCTATTTAAAGTCGTGAAGCCTCCGCCTGATTGCATTCTCGTCTGCACCACAGCCACGTCTTGTGTCAAAAGCTGTATTTCAGTGTTAATAATAGAAAAAAACGCCCCACTATCACTTATAGAAATAACGATTGACTTCCTGTGCTTTTAAACGTGAACATGAGCAACAGAAAATGTAAGCCTTGCCCTGGAGAGCAGTGAAAACAAATTATATTTATGTTTATTGTAAGTATACGGTTATTACCAAATCCATGGGATGTTGTGTGATGTGAGTCACTAGTGGTTTTAAGTGGCGTTCAATGACAGCGAGTGAATAATTCCATTTTCACATGTCTTCTGAAATTATGTCACTATCGGGCAATCAGTGACAGCATCCAGAGACTTTATGATTGCCGGACAGATAAGGGGACTGTAGTATGCACCAGAGCCTCATTCAGGAAATAACAAGTGCCGCCGCAATCAGAAACGCGTCCTCCAGGAGAGAAAGAAAGTACGAATGGGAGAGGAAAAACTGTGATTGCAGTGTTAGAGATTAAAGGATACCACACTGAGGACAAAGCTGTAGTGAATTCCCAGCCGGGACAAAAGCACCAACAAAGTGTGACAGAAGAAATCTCTTAAAGGGGGGGACATCATTGCTCAAAATCTTTCAGTGACACATTCAAAACAGAGCACAGCAGCAGAACATAATTTCATTCACACAATGATTTTCTCCCTGGGTGTAATCTGAAATATTCCTGTACAGCGACATCTCCGAAGCATTTTTCATACTATCTTTTATATATAAATGCAAAGCACAGAGAAATCTCAGAAAAATAGTCCGGATAGTTTAACCAGTGAGAAACCACCCATTACAATCCTCAAACAAATTTTAAATTGCACAAATGATGAACCAAGTACATTATGTGCGTTTTACATAAAGTAAAGTAGCAAATCCCAACCCCTATCTCAGGCACATAATACACACATTAAGACACCCTAGTCCTGTACCACACCTAAACAATTTATAAGCATTTATCAGAAAGCTAATTGCATGGTGCCATGTTGGATGGTTTCAGATAATGTTTTCAATGCAGTCTCTTGTAGCATTGTAGCATCATAATATTATAGTTGTCGTGGACTAAGATAATTAAAGATGTTCCGGTAAAACTTTTCCATTTTCCGAATAGCGATACCTGAACTTTGCATATCGGCCAATACAGGGTACAGATATGATAACGTTGCATTTAGAAAAAGATCGACAGCTATTCACATTATGTATTGTAACAGGTGTATGCTACTAGCCATGTATGCAAGACATGATTGCGTTCATTGTTGTGTGGCCTGGCTCAAATTTAAACTCTTGGATAATCAATGTATTTAGCGAATGAATGCCACTGAAAATCTCGTACTATCTAGTTTGATTGTCAGAACAGACCCAGAAAAAAAACAAGAAAATCTGGGGGCAACATTCTTCCTTCAAATAGCTCTAAACTGTAGTCTTGCATATGGTGCACTTTGACATTTTACTGGGGTACTTTCCAGTGTGAGCTCTGGCTGATGTCACATTACTGGGAATCATTTCCTCTTAGCCTCCCTAAGAATGATACTTGCCACCTGCAGTACAGCGCAGCTTCTGTCATGGTGAGGCGAAGAAGAAGTGATTTTGAGGGTGAAACTAACATACTTTAAAGACGTGGTATCAGATCAGTACATTGAGTTGTGTATTTGCCGATATGTCTAAGTGTAATAAGGGGTTCTCGTGGGTTATTGCCTGCTTTGCCTTCCCTCTTGCAACAGCCCTGATCAGTGGGTTAGATTAAACTACAGGCGCGAGGATCTTCATGTTTTTTTCATATTAATGTCCGTGCATGAAAACAAACAAACCATGGACCTGCTCATAAAATCAACACTTCTTAGTGGTCGTAGAGGTCAAAATTATGGACACGCACCAGTCTAATTATAAAGTCACTTGATGAATAAAACATCTGAGGTACTTTGAACTCCGACAGATACTTTCACTTTTTCTGAATAGTTGATATTTCAGCTCAGGTTGATGTTTGGCAGGGTAATGCAGGAATAACAAGTGGTGATCCAATTTCAGGAACCAATATGAATAATAAATCCTCGTCACTAACAGGTGGAACAGGTCGAATCAAGGAAAATAAGAGAAATCACCTCCACGGTTATTTAAATTGAACAAAAACAATTCCCAAACAATTTTTAAAGTCGGTGTGAAATGACTGTTGGAGCGCCTTTACCTCCACTGATATGACAAACAGTCTTTTTTCGAGTGAGACGAAAGGAGAGTATGTGGGTGGAGTATAATTACAGCTGGAGCTGAAGAGGACTGCTGGCCTGCACCCACACCTCCCTCACCTGCATTGTTAAATCAGGAGGAGGAGGATGACAGAGGAATGACTAAATTAGACCTCAGCTCCATATCTTTTGGGAAAGTACACAAAGTTTTTGCCGGCAGACCCGAACATGCACCTCTGCAACCCTAACCCTGCTCCGCTGTAGCCGCCACCGAGCCAACGGTCAAGAACTAATTTATATTTCGCCCCCGAACCACGTCTGATGGAAGAACTGTATGCACACACCCCCGTTGTTCAAGATGACTCATGAGGGTTATTTAAATGTTTTACAGGAAGAGAAAAGAAATTACTTCAGATAAAAAACAAACAGTCTAAAAATATGTTTTTTTATTTTAATAAAACTAAATTGATGATTAGCACAGCGTGGCTCAGGGTTAGATTTTGTGCCTTTGGTGTGTAAACATGTTTCTCTGAGAGATTACTTTCTTTACAGATTGTTTTTGCACAATTTCAGAGATATGACGTTTCACATCCACATAAGTACGCATGGATGGGACCATCAGCCAGTTGCAGTTAGGCTGAGTCAGTCTGATGTGTCATCTCCACGTATTGGCTCACACCCATTACCTTTATTTTAGGAGACACATCTAATAAACAGACATCAATGGTCTAATATGGGTGTCATATTTGATCCTGATATTTAATTTGATTCCACATCAGAATTTGACTCATGGTTGGAGTAGGAGAAGCCCAGGTGCGACTAACATTAACAATATAGTTCTGCTTTATTCAGGTGTCTCAGAAGGTGATGTGACAGTCAGCCAGCATGAAAAATACAAAAACCCTGAAACTGCTAAATGGAATTTATTCATCCATCCACCCATTATCATGGGTGTTTATTCTTTGAGGGTCGCTTGGAGGCCGGAGCCGATCTCAGTTTGATTCAGGGCAAGAGGTGGTATCGCAAGCTGTATCGCAGGGCTGACATAAAAAAGACGATATGATGGTGTGAAACAACAATTCACAGCCGCATTTCCACCTACGGGCAATTTCAGAGTCTCCAGTTAACCAAAGCCTCATGTCATTGCAGCGTGCGAGGACCCAGGAAGCTTCTTGCTTTGCTGAACCACCATTCTGCCACGATGGCTACCAGGGCCCTCCTCTGTGGTGTTTCCATGTTTTCACTGAGGCATTGGTTTTTCTCTGTGTTCTACCGGCTTTAAGATGGTAGAACAGGTAGGTAAAATAGGTTTATTGGAGACTTAACATTTTCTGTAGATGAGAGGGTCAATTTAGTTTTGTCTCTGTCAGTCCTGTGATATGCTGTGTATATAGCACTTTGTAGTTTTGCTTTATTTGAAGAAATTGTATTTTCTTGATTCTTGTCGTCCTTGGTATGTACCCTCGGGTTTGAATGCACTTATTGTAAGTCGCTTTGGATAAAAGCGTCAGCTAAATGAAATGTAATGTAATGTAATGTAATGTAATGTAATGTAATGCTGGAGACCCCGCCTCACGTACAATGTCAGCTGAGAAGACCCTCAAAAGATGAGCAGGATAGAATATGGAAGTACGAATAATCACTGACTTTATTGCATCCAGATTTTCTCTTGCTGGTTTAATGTTTCGTTGTATCAAATTTTAAAAGAACAAATACATATATTCTTGTGGACTTTCATTTTGTTTATGTCTGTCGTGAATGATGAGTTTGTGTCAAAACAGATTGCTCGTCTTTGATACATAACAGACAAAATTAACATGGCACTTTTAAAGTGGTGAAAGGAGATGATGTGATCCAGGCTATTATAAGTGTGTTGAAGAGAGTCCTCACCTCTGAATCGAGTGGTAAGCACATTCATAAAGCTACAAGAGGTTGTTAATTAAAGCCTAAAAGCCTTTTATCTTCCACAAGAATGGAACCATTGATTTTTTTTTTCTCCCCCCTCTTATTTTTCATGCTCAGCCTCTTCTCGATAATACTTCGCGATGATCAGAGCCTGCTTTGTTTGGCTGGAAAAAAAGGAAAGAGGACCAAAGATGTGGGGAAGAGACAGGCAGGCTCATTAACGCCAGAAGCAAAAAGTCCCAGGAACAAAAGTCATGTGACCTGTGTGGGCATATGTCTTATATTTTCTAGTGTGTGAAGACTCTTTGATTTGCTCTCACTTTCATATCGTAATGAGCCATTCGGTGTCTCCTGCTCCAACATGCAGCGAGCTCAGTAGTTCTTCTTCTTCCTCTTCCTGCCAGTAGTGTTGACTGGTCCCTGTGACCCGCCTGTGCGCAGCGCTCATTTGAAGGATCATTCACTTCTTCTGCTCGCCGATCACCGGCTCAGCCGCCGTTCCGTGTATTAATGAGGGGGTCCTCGGTCTTTGCGGCTCATCAGAATCATCCATCAGCATAAATCTCCTTTAACAAGACTGAAGAGTTTCAGCCCGTCAACATGAAGGTGCACACAGATCACAGGATTCAGCGCCCCTCGTATATTCTCACATACTCATTCATAATGCTCTTTCTGTGGGGATGAGCCACAGCACCAGTCATCAGTCACTTAGCTCCATGTGATGGTGTTACTGTACTTTACTCAAGTAAAAGCACCAACACCGTGATGTTAAAAAATACCCTGTTACAAGACCACCGTTTCCTGTGAGAGTTCTGACTTTGTCTGTAGAGACATCAAGCATAATTTTATCTTTCATTTTACTTATTGAAGGAAGTGAATCTAGTTTTGATCAAATTCAATGAGGTTGCTTATAAATCAGTGGTTCCCAATCTGTGGATCTGGGCCCTTTCAAAGGGTGGCACAAAACTAATAAATGTAAGCTGCAGTGAAAATAAAAATATTTGATGTGTTGTCGAGTGACAAAAAAATTGCATTGTATTAAATTTAATAACTTTGGGTTGTAGATTGTTTTTGAAAAATTAGACAATAAGTGAAATTATCTTTACAACATGCAAAAGCTATTTGACAGTACTGTGATGTATTTTTGTGAAAATCAAGGATGAATTGAACATTTATTCAAAATTAAATTATAAAAAGTTTAGATGTGGAGTCCCACCGAGTTTTGTAAAGGTTCAATCACCAGACCGTTTAATTTTTAGCAATGCATTTTAAATAACGAAGTATTAGTAACTACCTGTCAAACAGTGGAGTCACAATTCAAATCTCCCTCTGACAGGTAGTTGAGTAAATGTATTAAGGAGAATAAAAAGGACACATATTTGTATTATTCAACATTTAAATGTATCTTCCCCTGAGAGCCGGCTGGTCACTGTCCACGCTGAAAATGCTCTCACTTTATTTCATCACTGAGCAGCTTTATACCAGCTCAATATGTTAATTATCCCAGCGATTTGAGCTCTGATCTTTATGCAGATCTCATTTAAAGAATCCTCTGTGAACGCTCTGTTGTTCGTAGCTGATCACCCGTATCCAATTAGACATTCAATTTGGCGAGAGCTGGGAAAATTCAGCCTTTTTTCCTCTTAAGTATTCTAAACTCACAGCGTTAGTCATGCTCTGCTGACAGCTGATTAATGCACTCTGTGCCATGTCCGGGGATAGAGGGTCTCTATCAATGAACTGTGCGGGAGGGATGGCCAGAGGGCTGTTTATGTGCAAACTGATCTTTTGTACAATGAAGGGGAGGTGTTTAAAAACATGTCTTGAAATGTAATATTCAAGACATGTTGCACCTCGATGATGGACATGATCTTTTGTCTTTTCCTGTTGTTGCTCTTCCAGGGAAAAAAAAACGAAGCAACATAAACAACTGTGCTAGGGAATTAGCTTGACCTTCTTTTTATTTTTTATTTATTATCTAGCTGTTATGCTGTGTCCCCCAAAATATTTGTTTGTTCAGTATCAACCGAAACCCTTGGGTAAAGCCCCAGTTCTGAGTTCTGTGATCAGTGCACTGAGCCCTGTTTTCTCAAACGTGACACGGTGGAGTCTGTATTCACTCACTGGATTTTACATTCATTACATACATAATAAATGCTCAATGGGTTATTAAATGCAGAGCAGGGAGTTTGACGACATTTATTTATCATCAGGAGCTGCTGTTCAGCGGTTGGGATTTTTGGTTCCGAAGGTGAAATCCGGAAATTCTGCTCTTGTTCCTCATGTCAAGGATTTGTGTTTAGATTTGATGATTCATGCTGAGTGCCGCCTGAGCTGTTGTTTTCAAACGGTGTGAGAGCAGTACCACCCGGGCAGCCAGTGAGCACCACTCATCCTTTAGAATAAATGGTATTACGATTCCAATCTTGTCTTGAGAATAATTCTGATATCTCTCGGTGCTGACACTTCTCCGTGGCAGATCCTTTGTGGTGGAACCGGTCTGCGTGATGGACGGTCATCGGATTCACCACTTTGGCCGGTTGAATCAAGTTGCAACCCGCTGCGACTTCACACCTTGGTTTGTGAACGGCCATTTCGAAGCCTCGAGTTTGGCGTCATGCCGCCTTCTTGGTTCTTTGAGACCGAGGTCACCTATCCATGTCCTAATGCCTATTGTACTTCATTGTCCCTTTTATTCTCAAATGGGAGTAGGATTCATAAAATGAACCTTATGCTGTGTAGAAGAAGACTGGAAACTGGCAACTGATGTGATCAACACCATATGAAGATGGCCAAATGAGAAATAGGATAATTTTCTTAAAGAATTCTATAAAGACAGAATGTTATGCAATCAGCGGTGTCGTCCTACTGCTGGCCATTCGAAAGAAGACAGGTTTCATCTACTTAAGCTACTTGTACGTCCACCATTATAAACATGTCAATGGGATGTATACTATAGTGACATTGATGATACGCTGACCTCTTCTCTAGCAACACTTATAGGTCAACATCATAAGGTATTAGTGAAATGTCTTATTAGCTGCTGGATTGATTACTTGAAATTATCCCCAAATATCTCCTCAGTAAAAGTTTGTACAGAGAAACTGATGATGTATCCTGAGTCTGATTTCATATCTCCCAGTCCTATTGGATTATTTCTGTATACTAGACACTTCTCTCGGTTGTGAGCAGTAAATCCCCATTTAGGACACTGACTAATCATTATTTTAAGATATCACTGAAAGAGCATCAGTTCTCATAATTTGATGCTGCATCGTGGGATTGCTAGCATAAAGTATGAACTATACTATTTTTTGATTTATAGTGGTTCGTTACAGATAACCATGTAGCTGCTACATCTTAAGACAATAGATTGCACTACACAGAATTTCCGGGACTGGATGGCAGCGTTTATATCTGGAATATTGTCGCTACATTTCTGGATAGTAGAAGAAAGTCGAGATGTGTCGTCCATCTCTAAATTCAGTCAATGTGAAAATTGATGGGTAGAAACTTGTTTGAGATATGAAAGCTATTACAGCAAACAACATTTTTGCTGTCTGTCACAACAATTTCATCAGTATTAGTATTATTATCATTAATAGTTCATTTTTTATCCGAAACCAGCTAATAAGATCAAAGATGGACATTATAAACCGGGTACAACTGAAACCTCTCCACTCTGGGAGGTTCGTCCAGCATCGTGTCTGTTGTTGTTTTTTCGGAACCAAGTAATGAGAAGTTCCCAGGTTCAGCATATGACGTAAAAAGCATATAGATAAGACACCTTTTAGCTTCAGTTATTGAAGTGTTGTTGATCTGTAGATTTAACAGATAGCAAATTTAATAATTTTAAGTCTGTGGTATGCAGGAAATGAAAGTGAACTATGTCAGATGTTCAGAACTTTAAGCAACATAAAAAACGAAGCAGCAGGCAAAACTCTTTTGGCCCTACTCCTACTATGCAGTCTGGACAGTCTTCTTGTTTACATGCCTCTATAATAAAGTACCCCGCAGATATTTACAACTCATATTCCGCTTCAGAAGGCAGAAATGAAGATGAACTCAGTCATAGAATCCTTAATATGATGATTTGGACTTTGTGAATGGGCTTGAACTTGACCTCCAAAGTCTCTTGAAAGACTCCTGCTTCCAATATTTCCTAGTTTGCAGAAGTAAGGCCTTGCTACATTTAAATTTCCCTGGATCTCTCTTCTGGTCGTCCTCTGTCTCGGTCAAGCCTCCATCACGACGTACAAAAGAAAACCATTTACAGCTCATTTCCATGCACAACAGATGTTTTTTTACTGCCACCACATGTTGTTTTTAAATGGCAAATATATCTTATCACACAGCACAGCTGTCACTAACCTGGCATCTGACACCGGACACCCTCATTTTTGTGTACAAGCCCCAGAATAATGGATTGCAAATATAAAAGTAACTGTTCCTCATCAAGTTTGATTGCAGCCATAACCCTGGTCCCCCTCTGAAATGTAACTCTTTAAATTTTACAACCAAAGATTCCGAATGACTACGAGTGACACTGAATCAAAGTGGCAAAGACATTAACACATTAAAAATGTTTTGGCATAAATAATGGGGAATATCGGGCCTGGTCGTAACTTTTGAGTTAAAAACATTTTGGAGTGGTAGCCACAACTCTGGACCCCCCCCCCCCCCCCCCCCCTTGTGTCAACAGCTGTTGCAGTTGATATATGGATCCTAAAATGCGTTGCAAAGATGGAATCTGGCGACTCAGACCTGTTTAAACGTAAAAAGACTGAGTCCAGTCCAAAACACACTTAGAGCTGCACTGCCATGACCAACGTATCCCTGTGGTGTGACAACATATTTGAAAATGTATTTTTCTGTTTGTGTGATGCTGTCATAGCCATAACATAATTATCCTATCTGCAGTGCTGCAGCTGGATTGTTACTCAACATCAGACGTATGAGTCGTGACTGAATTCAATCCTCGTTGTTTTCTGACAATAGAAACAGAGGAATGTGAAAGTAAATGTAAATATGTTGTGAATCTAGTTGTTTACTGTTTGTGATCAGAGAGTTGTCAGAACTATAATCTCCTTTTTGTTTTGTCTTTCTACCTCACTGAGAACTAACACTACAAATTCCTGTACATGTTTCAGACAAAGTCTGTAGTAAATTCATTGTATCATGGAATACAAAATAAACTGGCTATAAAAATAGTTAATAATATACTTTCGTGAGCTAGAATGATAAACAATTGGCCAGATTGATACAGAGCAGAGGTTGTGCATTGCAGAATAGAACAATTAGGGGTAAAATAATAATTAAAGTTTAAATAAAATATCATTTCATTTGGCCAACTCATCATTAAGAGATGTTTTTAAAACTCTTAGATATTAATATACATATATATATATATAGGAAAAAATGCAGTGATCCACTGAAACAAATTAAGCTGAATTACTTTACCACTGGGGAGGGGGCCTGTTTTGCCGGGGTCCCTAAAGTCCCTCGAAATGGTCCTGCACATAAAATAACTCTGGTCATGGAGTCCGTGTGGACTTTGTTACACTGGTGAGACTTTGCTCTCCGACACCTGCAGCAGGCCTTGAACGTGTCAGAGCCAGATCCAGCGGACAGTGCCCGTTAGAGCAGCCATTAAAGTGATGAAGTCATAATAAAGAGTGTGTGCTGTATGTGCACCCTTAACTTTATTTCACAGTACTTTGTCTGAAAGCAGATAACATAGTATTAAGAAATAATTACAAAATAAACACATTTTGTGCTCTTGTTTGTTTTTGATGCACTTGAACAACAACAGTTGATCTCTCTAAAGGTTTTTCCTCAACAATTTAAACTCTTATTAGACACATAAGTGCTACAATATGCAGTATAAAAAACATGTCGCTAAATAGCTAAATGAACTAGAAACCTGACAGCTCTCAGAGGATACTGAAATACTTTTTATAAAAATAACAACAAATGGAGACTCATCAACGGTATCAACATAAAACAAAAAGGGATTTTACATTTGTACATGTATCCCAGAAATCTTAAGGCGGTTGAAATATTAGGTCAGACAACCAAGTTAACATTTTACAAGGTGCTTACATAACACATTCACATCAGGCTCATGAATGCTTCATTTCACATTAATGAATAATAACAGCTTTGTAACACACTTTTGCACAATGAACATAATATGACATGAAATAATATGTCACCGGTAGATTCATTCTATAGGGTCAGCTCTGCTATCTCAATTCACATCACATGCACAGCAAAATATCATTAATGATTTTTTTTTTATTATTTGATGAGACGTGTTCAATTTTTGTTGACCCTCCAAGGGAAGATACATTTAGATGCAAGTCCTTGTCTTGCATATATGTGCCTCAAAAAATAGGTCGTTATCACACTATTGGAAATAACAATCATGGGAAATTTTGTTTGTGGTATGTTTAAAGCACCACACGTATTACAGCTGTCCAATATAAAGAAGTGTTAATTAGTTGTATGTGTTTGAATGTGCAGTCGCTCACTTCGATGTATTGAACAAACTATGTTGTTTACCTCTGTTATGTTTTCATCAGCCTCCTCTTCTACAATGATCCAATGGCCTTCCAACTGGAGAATTAGCACCATCAACTGTTAAAACACACACTCATCTCTATTTTCTCGTGCTGATTTGCTGGTTACTCTAATTCAATACTAGAACAACTAGTACCTTTTTTTTATTTAGGAAATTAAACACTTATCACTTAATCATAAACATTCAATGAAACATTATGAGCCTGTTTGGAATAAATTATATAAACAGCTTACAAAGAAAAATCTAATCTTCGATTTCCTCGAAAAAAACAAAAGAAATAAAAAAACGTCATGATTTACAAATTCACAGCCAGTAAGTCAGAGGATTCAGTTTCACATTCTCAAATTTTAGTCTAGCATGTTGATATTCATCTGGTATGTAGCTTTCACAATATACAAAAAATATTTAACAGCCTAGCAGTTGGAAATAAAACAAAACCTTTCAGCAAGCAACAAGGCCCGGACAAACGACAATCTACTTTCCTGCATGTATCGGATCAAAAGTTATGCAATATAATACACTGGAAGAAATATTAAAGCAAAACATAAACAAACCAAATAGAACAGTCGGCAAAAACAGCAAATAAATATTTCCTTGAAAAAACACATAAAAGCTGCCATTGACAGATCAGAAGAAGTATCTGTTACATTCATCCATCGGGCTCTCCTGCAGGGAAGAGCAGCTGTTTGTGTACCCAAACAACAGGTGATGGAGCACTGCTGCTTTCCCTTAGAAATGTTTAATGATTAATATCATTACCATCTCGTGTTGTGTTGTGGAAATTGTTGTTTCCCAATGTTTTCACTTTTTAAGTCGTAACTGATACAGTAAAAAAAAAGAAAAAAGGAGGAGTCAACATAGACCTACTGCTGTATGTTCATATGATTCCCAGACTGTGCAGAGATATTGTAAACATTTCAGCTTTTTCTACTTTGGTACTAAAGATACAAACAATGGTTCACAACACTGATAACCGAGCTCCAGTGCAGCGTGTGATTCGCTGCAGCTCGCCTTCACAAAGTCGATCACAAACCAGCCAGTGGAAATCTCGTCCTGTGATTTAAGGGGACTTGATACCTGAAACCATCTGTATCATGTAAATGCATGTAAAAGCTTTAAGAAAGATGAGAATATATATATTTATATATTTATGTATGAAAAAAAACATCAGGCGGCAAAGGTTAAAATGACAAATGTCCGGACAAGTTTGAAGTCGGACAGCAACAAGATAATCCTAATGAACAGCGCTCCGTTTGATAAACCCAGCTCATCCAGTATTACCTTTCCATTTACACAGCAAACATTGCAAATATAGAAACCCATATCTGTACATAATTCTGTTAAATCAAATTAATTCAGGGAGGGAAGGAAAACCAAAAAGTTATTTTCAATAAAAGTTCCAGATAGTTCTTCAAAAATATTGAGGTTTCATTAAACATATCTTCATATAGTAGTTTCATATTACACAACAGCAAATCCACTGTCACAGGACTTGGCCATGCGATACCCAAAAACCTATAATCCATTGTAACATATATGTCATTAATTTGCAATATATATTTTCTCTTTAATAGATAAAAGTTTTCCCGTTGGATGCTTTACATAATATGACAAATTTAAAGAATGTTTACCCCATTTTTGTCACAGTCGAAAAAAGAATTTTATACACGCGAGTGAGTAGTTGATTATAATAATGGAAGTTTCCATTGATTCAATAGTCAGATGAAGTTCTTGTGTCATTTCTGCAACTTGTGGTCCATTTTAAAAACATTGAAATTGTTTATGATTTCTGTTGGGCTGACACTCCTTTCCAGTAGTCTAAAATATCGTGCAGGTCCTCATCCTTTGCAAACTGGACTTTCTTACGCAGTGCATGCCCGGCGGCCATGTACTCATCATCATCTTTGTGCCGCTTCCGGTGGAGTTTGAACCGCTCCCAGATGCTATGTGAAGGTTTGCAGTAGTACTCGGGACTGGAAGAAAAGCTTAGATTGTGATACTGAGACGACAGCTGGGAATATGCTAAGTCTCTGGAGCGGGCGTGAGTGAGCGGGTCCAGCATGGAGGACTTGTGGCCGTCGGCTCCTTCCAGCTCCTCTATGTGAGCGTCGGGGTATGAGTGCCGGTGGTCACTGTAGTGGCGGATCTTCTCTGCCTCAGCCCTCAGGATGGTGGCAGCAGGTGTTACAGTGTGGATGGTCTCTCCCATCGGGGAGGTTTTCTCTATGTACTTGGATTCAGTGCGATAAGGCCTGGGGCTTCGCATCGGCCCTCCTGTGGCAGTGCTGGGCCTCTTTGGTGAGACATCAGAGCTCCGATGCCTCTGCAGAGAATGGTGATAGCTGTCCGTGTACACTGGCGACAGAAGGCCGGACTTATTCTGTGGGTGCTCCGATATTAGAACGAGCTGAGGCTCTGCGTTCGACACGGCTCCGGATTTCACTCCTTGAAAAGAGGTGGATTCTGACTTTAGAGCATCTATACAGTTGTTAATTATCTGATTGACTTTATCCACCTCTTTTGCAATGGTGGAAATCTCTGCCACTGACCCCTGGCTGTTCCCGGGCATTCCCATGTCACACTCCCTGCGTTCATGGTGTTCCATACTTCGCACCTCCATGTAGTTTCCCTTCATCATTTTGGGAGTATCACTTATCTCTTGAAATTTGTACTGCTCCATTTCAGCAGCAGATGGTAGGTATGGCATACGGGCCATGCTCTCCCCGGCCAACAACTGCTTCTGTGACATTCGGGAAATAGTCCCCCCTTCCAGTTCTTGTCCATACTTAAGCTCCATTATATTTTTCTTCAGGGTCCCTGCTTTTTTGTGCTTTTCATCTTGCTGACGCTTTCTTCGCAAGCAGTAGTAGACCACCCCAAGAAAGATGACCATGCTAAAGAGGCAGCCTAAAATGGTCATAATATAATGAGTAGCAGTTGCATTGTTTACATCTCTGTCCTTCTCGATCCGAAGGCCTGTAGTGACAGTCAGACAAGTGTGGTTGTGTCTGAGGGAGTTTCGTATTGAAGCCACACAGTATGTGTAGTTAGTGTGGGGTTTAAGGTCTTTCAGTTCGATATCCTGTGTTATATCTTTTAGATTTCGAATTTCGGTGAAGAAGCTGTTGTTGTACAGAATGAGGATGTACATCTTTTTGTAAGGATGGGGGATCTGAACTGTGATGATTGCACCTGTATTCGTTACTTGCTTCAAATTCATCAGAGGGGTTACTTCCGGGGTGGTGTAGGTCGAACTGATGGTAATGTCATCTGGCTCTGTGCCTGATGGACAGTCTTCCAGCCCGCAAAGTGTGGAGTCTGGCGGGGGTGTTGAAGAGTCAGTGGGCAAAGCAATAAATGGCGTCACATAGTCATCCGTGCACACAGTTTTGAGCATGTGGAGTGCGTTTCGATAGGTCGGATTGTTCGGATTCTGGCTCAGCAAACTAAAACCGGAGACGCCGGGTGGGGAGTCGCAGACCATCCGCTCGTTTGTCCTGTTTGGGAAAACCGAGAGCCATTTGACGAAGCCAAGTAGTTCACATGAGCAGTTGAAAGGATTAGTGTACAGCTCGCAGGTGGTCAGTTTAGTCAGACTGGTAAACGTGGACCCGTCCAACTGTTGGATTCGGTTCATGGAGAGGTCAATGTTCTCTATGTTGGGGCATTCCCAAAAGGCATTGGGTGTCACAGTCTCTATCAGGTTTGCCTGGAGGTAGAGGTATTGTAGCTTTCCTAAACCCCTGAGGATTCCCTCTGTCAGGTTTCGCATCTTGTTGAAGCCCATTTGAAGGACTTGTAAGTTAAACTGAGCAGAAAAGGCCCCGTCCTCGATGTAGGAGATGTCATTCTTTGTCAGGTTCAGGTAGGTCAAGTTGGCAAAGCGACTAAGAGCAGAATAATGGATGCTTTTGATTTTGTTTTCATTCAAACGAAGGTCCACAATGGTGCTGTTAATATGCTGTGGGATGGCCTCATAAGGTGGTTGGTTTTGGCTACAAATTGCAAGCCACACAAAGCCCTTTTCACCCTCAATCAACCAGCAGTCTCCACTGACTCTGCCAATGTGAGTCAAATATACAATGGCTACAGACCAAAACAAGGCACTCATCACCACGCCTAAGCTGCAGGCCATTGGTGCTTCTCTGAGAGTCATGTGCGGGGCCAAAAAATGATTAAAGGGACGATACCACTGTGGTTTCAGCACAGCATAGACGATCCTGTTGGAAATTCAGCTGGATGTTCAACTGTTCTCAGGGTCAGAAGCACTCCTTTTATTTGTCTCCTGTTCATTGATGGATGGTGTTGTCCCCATGTATCAGTCGGAAAAAAGTCGAGTATCTGCCTTTATACTGAGTTTCTTTCATAAGGGGTTTCCTGCAGGGAGCTTGTGTCGGTGGTTTAAAAGAGAATGCACCACCTCGGGTCGGCTTGTGCTTTGCTCCTTAGAGTTTACCATCATTAAATCGTCTCATCTTATTGTTTCTGCCACGGTCTTCCTCCCTGGGTCTCTCTCGGGTGCTTGGAGGAATAACCTGCAAAATGGAGACACAAGAAGAGCACAAAGGCGACATTAATTAGGCTACGTTTTATCAGGAGAGGAAATGCACATTTATTACATACGTTGGTATTGAAATGTTGCTCTCAATTCCTGGCGTTCGTGTTTACTGCAAGCACTCCTTGTTCATGCTCCAGCAATTATTTTGTACACAATTTAAGGTGTTTTCAGTCCCTGTGGCAGAATGCTAATAAAGGAAACTGTTGGCCAATTACCACTTGACAGGTGGGGAAAAGCAGGGTCCCTGTTTTCACACCATTAACCTGAGGGCTGTCAAACGCAACTGAGGGAGGACAATGTTAAGAAGCTGCATTAAATCAATTATGCAGCACCACATGAAATTACACTCCGGATCAATGTATTGAGGGTATTTCTTCTGAAAACCTTTATGAATAAATTTAAAATAATTTTGAGCGCTGGATTATACAAGAGAAAAGACAGAACTTGTGTTGAAGGTCTGATTACCGGAACGTACCAAATTAAATTATAGTTGTTTGGAAAGGGGAGATGAGCCATGTCGACAAAATAGAAAAAAAAGGCTCTGTGAACTGCAGAAGAAAGTGGAAAGAAAATCTCTAAATTATAACTTTCATTATTTTTTGCCACTTCAAGTTAATCTTGTGTCTTTAATACCACATTTGATATCCTCAGAAGCTCCATGTGGTTTTGCTTTTCATGCAGTTTCTAACAGTAAGATTAAACTGTTAATCCAATCTGTGGTATCCATGTGACAGTCAT
Organism: Platichthys flesus; assembly: GCF_949316205.1. Classification (NCBI taxonomy): domain Eukaryota; kingdom Metazoa; phylum Chordata; class Actinopteri; order Pleuronectiformes; family Pleuronectidae; genus Platichthys; species Platichthys flesus. Next base: position 12,473,133 of record NC_084960.1, on the reverse strand, counting down.
AGTATAAGGTCAAAAACTGTAACTATGGCACAAGTAGAGAAAAGTCATAAACTGGCTGCTAAATGACGGATCAAATTATTTTTATTAAACGTTAATGAATAAGTTAATTTGGCCCCTGTTTTTACAAATATGATATCAACTAAGTTTTGAGTGAGACTGTTATCAATATGGATGACCATGAAGCAGAGTGTAAATCACAGCTCTACAGTCCACATGACAAATCATATGAAAACCAGCTAAACTGTGTGCGTCGGTCAATCAACCTTATGTTTGAATGTGTCAGGTTGTGATTGCGATCATATATTTGTAGTGTAAATATTAGTTTAAAATGATTTAACGTAAAAACAATACTAGCTTTGTATTCTTTATTAAGGATACTGTGTGGCTGATTAAGTTAATCTAAATATAATTTGTAGAGGAGTACGTTTTACTCTCGGTGACTACACGAGAAATGCAATTTAACAGGCAGCATGGGGATGTTTATACTGTGATGAATGAGAAAGGATTACATAGATAAATGAAGATAGCTTTTAATAAGTTAATTTAGAAATGGAAACACTGATCAAAATGAAGATACTGAGGACATATTAAATGGTGAAACTTTAACCACAGGTATTTCTGTTGTCTTTTAGATGATCAGCTAATCAGACATGGGACCGGATTATATGCCATGTGGAGACACAGGGGGTGTGAGGGGACTTTTGTGTTAGAGGACATGTCCCTACACAAAAGAGGTAATAGCACTGTTAAAACAGATTCAATGTGACAATTCATGGCAGAGAGAATAGACTTCAAGTTGAAACCCCATCTACCATTGCGGACCTGAAGACCATTCCTGCTGTCATTTGACCTTTTGTAAATACGTTACATAAAACTAGTGTTGTGGGCCTGCTCATCATACATACAGCTGGAGATGCAAATGTCATTTACGTCGTCACTCAATGATCCTGTGTTTTTGCTTATACTTTCTCAAAATTATTTTATCATCTTTTTAGTTAGTCCCCTAGTGTCCGGTGTAGCAGCACTTCAAAGCTCACGACTTTGACACCAAAGACAATCGTTTGCATCCTGAGTGCGCTGTGGTTTGAGAAAGGGAAAGATTGGGGTTAAAATGTCATGTGATTTAAATGCTGCCAAAGGAAGCCTAAATTAGTGACTAAGCCCAGAGTGTTTATATTACCATAAACAAGTTGTTGCAAGGGCTTTAATACAACCATGAAAGTAGTTAATCATTCTTTAGGTTTAACAAGCAGATCTTTTTTGGGGAAAACAAAAGATATATGTTGTCAGTTAAAATAATGAGATTTCAGATTGATTACATTCATTAAACATGTTTACTGACTATGAAGTAAAACAAGTTAATTCAGGTATGATTTGCTGTTGTGAATAAGTTATATCAAAGATACAGCAGCAGTCAAAATGTAAATATTGGCAACAAACATTCAGTGCCCCCAAAAATGTGCATGTAAGATTGTGTCACATAAACTATGAGTATCATATAATACTCATAAGTTTGACTATTTAAAAATTAAGGAAATGGTTTAAAACATTTTTAAAACATTTATTGACAGAGTCTGGTTTCCTTCACCTCCTAACCTGTACTTTTCTCTTTTCTTCTCCTCAGGACAAACTGGGGTGAATGTTTAAGGTCTCCCCCCCAATTTGTGTTCAATCATAAAACTCTCCTTGCAGTGAGTTGACACTATTAAATGAGCCGGCACAAATCATTGTGTTCTCCACATTCAATATTTCTTAACACGTTTCCAATACATCTACAGGACATAAGAGCTGCCTTCGTCACAATAACACAGCGTAAAATCTCTAACAGAATAATAATAATAATAATAATAGCTAAGAGAGAATGATTCATTTGCATGTTATCTGGCAAAAAACATTCCAGTTCTGAACCATGCCAGCAGTAAGCGCTGCACTGTCTGCTGATAAACTGATACACTGGAACATTGGTGAGATAATCTGAGGCCTTGAATGTTTCTCAAAGATTTGAGTTGAGCCTAGAGGGTGAGATTATATGTGAATTCGATGTTTCCTCTTTTCCATTTCCACTCTCTACCAAATGCATACGACAGCATGCCCGTTCGCTACGCAGTGGCTGCAGTGTCCATTTTCAATAAACTTGGATATTTTGTCTGGTGGCGGTTGGCATTAATATTTCATTGTCAATATGAATCTGGAAAAACCGACAAATGAGGGCAGGCCCTTTTGCTGATCTGTGCAACTATAACAATATTAAGATACATTCATTTGTCCCAAACACATGCACAGACATGCACAGGCACACTCATGCAGGTAGGGAAATTTAACCTCTGCTTTTGACCCATCTGGTGCAGGACACACAGAGCAGTGAGCGACCATGTACAGCGCTCAGGGAGCAGATGTTGGGGGAGTAAGGTGCCTTGCTCAGGGGCACTAGACAGGGTAGGGAGAATCCTCTTGGATTTTTGGACAGATCAATCCAGGTTCATCTTTTTGTTGTTTCTCCGTGGAGTCGAACCAGTGACGAACCAGAGACCTTTTCTGCCAATAGTCCAAGTTTCTGCCACTAGTCCACCGCCTCTCCCATCTGTATATTTATATACGTACCCTATGAGCTGAGAGTCAATGAAACGTGCAAAAAAGGCAGCATAGCACACACACAAAGGGCAATTTTGCTGCATTGAAACCGTTCTTAATTGTGCCTTTCCTGGGTTGACACAGTTCATAGACGTTAACTGCATCTGGGATGGGGTGATCAAGTAAAAGCGTTGGTCAGCTATTCAAGTCTAGATAAAGAGCAGGAATAAATGCTGTGGCGGCGCACCCTGCTACAGAATGCCAAAGGCTGCCATTACAACACCACCTTCATGATGACAAAAGAGCAGCGGCGGAGGAGCGGAGAAGAAAAGAACACTCTCAAGGCCCGTAGGAGGAAAGAGGTTCCAAATCAAATGTTCCATGAAATGAATATGAAAAATACCGCTCTGCAGAATGTCGGGCAAGGCAAGAGATCTCTTAAAGAAAAACGGTGTCTTGTTATTATTCCCCAGTCTCTGACCTTTATCGCAAATACTGCATGGCAGAAACTGAGCTCATCTGACCCGACCTCCGCTTGCTCACAGCGTGGCACATGGTACCAGAGCCTTTAGCGGCTAAATGGAGGTTTAAGTAAAAGAGAAGTCTCCACTCATTTAGAATGCATTGGCTGTGTTTTGTTTGCCCACAGTGACTCACTCCTCCGACTGATTCACTGGCTCACCACTGAAACCCATGCATAAATTACAGCCAGATGACTTCCCTTTGTTAGAGTAAACACAGAAACACAAGGAACGCTCACACTGATTCGTGATACTGTATCTTTTCCAGAGTTAACATTCGAAAACTGCACCTTAACTCCTGCAACTGTAGCGTCCCATTAAATCCACGGCGTGTGCCGACAAATGGCCGTAAAGAGTCGTAAATTGTTAAGGGAAAAACAAAGCGCTCCTACAGTGAAATTGATTTTCAGAGCCTTAGTTTTATGCAAATCACACCATATTGTTTGGTCAAACCTTCAATCGGGCCTAAAGAAGCGAGCAGCTTGCGTCGCCTCCTGAGAGCTGAGGTCTGTTGGCCACCACACACACACTTTCCATAATGGCATTAATATGTAAGGTCCAGCGCTAGCCCTAAGTGCAGCAGGCCAGAACACCCAAGGCATCAGAGCCGAGTCTATTCCCCTATCAGACACGGGCAGCCATTCCACAGTCTCTTTTCCATTTAGACTTTATGCGCTGGGTAATGAAGGCTTTTTCTTTTTCCTGTGCTGGTCTGTGGATAACCTATTGAAACCCTGCTTTTGAAAAGGGATTCAAAAACACGCTCGTAAATTTCTGTTCCACTTGCTTGGGGCCCCGTCATACTTCACTTAGTAAACCATTGGCTCCTTTTTCCCCCTTCTCTTTTCTTTCCTTTTTTTAGTTTGACCGACTCACGGTTGAATACATCTGTCCACAAGGTACAGTTTTCAATCATGCTTGTGATGAACTGTGTAATAAACAGTATCTAGTGATTTAAGTATTTTAAGTTCATCACTAACTGACTTTAAGATGTATTGTTCTTGATCTGCTGCAAATAAGTGGATAAGTTCATTGAGACAAACAACTTAAGACAATTAATTATTACAAATAAATAATAATCAGAATATCAATAAATTGAGGGGCAAAACAACAAATTGTGCTTAAATTTGTTTGTTGCTACACACACACATCTTCAACCAGATGACACTGAAGATCTATACATGGTTTAAATGTGGGCGCCAAAAATGTGTCATCCATTTACGAGCCGACCAAATCTGGAATATATGCAATCTTCTGTTCTGTTCATGAGCAATGGCTAAATAATTGGCAGATTTTTTCTCTTTTTGTTTTCCAGAAATTAGATTTTTGGATTCATATGTCATCACTTCAATCAGCTCACCTACTGCAAGGTGACACTTGTTGCAGGTTTAAAGAAATTTCCCTCAAGGTGCTTCCTGAGATATCATGTTCAGGAGAGCGGGACATACATAGGTACCAAAGTGTATATAAAAAAAACAATTCCCTCCGGCCACAGCTGTGATCGGTGCGGAGGCAGGAAAAGGTTACAAACGTGGCTGTAAATATGAAGGATTACAATCACTAGTACAGTGCTTGTTCCAGACATGTCTGCTTTGACTGCTTGCTTGGCCGGAGGTGATGCTGTTCGAAGCTTTTATTTCTGAAACTGTTAAAGTGACCTGCAGGAATTAAGCTACGCCAAAGTCAATGTGGCTATAAATCGAGAATTATTGCATTAATTATTATAAAATAGCATTTAAATATCTAATAGAATAAAACAATTACATTTTATGTCCAAAATATCAAAAGTTAAATTCACGGTGCTATTTTAATAGTGTAAAAATATGTTTTGTAATTAGATTCCAAGTCTTCACTATATGTACTGTGGATGATTGTGTATAAACATCTATGGACAGCCATGGATGTGCACTGCAACTTGACTGGTTGGAAGAGACTAACTACATCTTGGTTGTTCTAGTTTGGCCGCATGTAATCAACACAATTGGAGGTTCTGATTGTTTTAGAGCCATCTGGTGGGAAATCAGACAGGAGGTCAGATGCTGAGGCGAGGTTTGAAGTAGGTGCTGCAGTGCTAGTGACAGGCTGGGCAGCACTTTGAGAGAAACCGTTGGGCTGCAGTGGCTCTCTGTGCCTCGCTGGAGCCTTTATATGCGAAACAGGAGAGTTGTCCACTCTCACACAAAGCCTCGGGAGTGCTGCTCCACCACAAGAGCCAGTGCTTCAGGGCGAACCCTGACAGCAGCTCCGGACCATCACACTGAGGAAAAATAATAAAAGATCTTGAACTGAGTATGTCTCCATCCCCACAAAGACCCGTAGTATGCAGTGTGCACAGCCACCTGACTGCAACACACCATCCTCTCTGGCTCTCTCTGCCTCTCGTTCCCCCTTTGTTCGTCACCTTGTCGGTCCAGACAATTTCACCGTGCATACTAAACGAATATTTTTTTATCTGTTCTTCCTCCTAGTGGCTACAAAAGCCGGGTTTCAATGGATCTGTATTTACAGTTTGAGGCCGTACTTTTTGTTGTTTCAGCACCTGCTTCCTATCTGGTGCTTTGTGGCGGTGAAGGTGCCTCAATCTCTGAGGAGCCTCCTCATCCATACCAATGACTGCCCTTTATTTGATGTCATTGAAAATGCATGCGCTTCTTGCTAGCAAGAATGAAAAAAGTAAAGATGGGAAGCCAGAAGTGAAGAATCAATTGAGATGAAATCTTCTTCTCTTGGGGCTGGAAAACATTGTGCTCATTGAGGTACTGAATTACTTTTGAGAGGGGGAGGACGAGGGCACATATGCTTGGGTTATATAGAAAGGTATTAATGTCATACATAATTTGGTTAAAGTTTGGCACTTTGTATGTCTTTTTGTGTGGATGAGAATTCAGCAAATATAATTTTTAACCTAACTCCTAACTGTACTACCTTAATGCATATTTGCTTTTCTACACAAAGCCTTTCATCCCAACCTAACGACTGCCTCAACAATTGTGTCACTTCTTTATTCAAAGCCTCGGGAAGCTATCATCACATGTTTCTCAATTTTACCTCCTGAGGCTGAAATAAAGTCAAAATCTGTTGATAGCTCCTGGGTTTGGACTCATAACAATATGTGAAGAGCTGTTGATAATAAATGAGCTACAGATCAATTTGAAAAAACAAAAATACTCCTTTAACAGCAGATTCCTTACACTTTAACAAAACATATTAGCTAGAAGGTTGGCTATATTGCTTTTAGTTATACCCGCTGTTGGTTGTTAATGCAACACACTGTACGTAAACATTTTCCTTACTATGTTTCCTCTAGTGTTAGGAACGTTTTTACTACTTGTCTTAATGTGCAACAAGGGTCCTACACATATTATAAGCAGCCAAATATTCTCACATTTATTTAGTTTTTCTTCATTATCATATGTCTAAATAATAATTACAACATTCCTACACAATGACGACCACAACGTGTCGTTATTCAAGGTACAAGGATCAGGGGCCATAAACACTGAATTGTGATCTATCGTTTATCTCTGTAGTTTCCTCTGTGACCACCTCGCGTGTTGCAATTTATTAAATGTGTTATGTGAAGACTATTCACTGATGTTAATACGAGGAAACAGCAAATCTTAGAGAATCTTTAGATTTTTAGGAATACAATTTTTTTTTCACTATACATCTTCTTTTGATTGTCTAAGCTAATTGATTATACAATTTATAGCCTAATGGTTGCAGCTCTAAAAATATAAAAAGCTGATAAACAAATACATCTGTAAAATAAAATATATAAACCTTCATTTTGGTGTCTTTGCTCTGTAATCTCACATCTCTGTTTTGCAGAGGTTGATAAGGACAAATAAGGACTTACTGCTGCCAGTTAGCGCAGGCCCACCCTAATTAGCTGCAAATTAGCATCAGGATAATAAGTGTTGCCAAAGTGTGGGTTGATTTCAGTTAATGCTGATGACGCATTTGTGTTAAATGTCAAACAACAGATGCATTTGAGATAATTAAGGCCATGGAGTGCAAAGGTTTGAATTTTTAAAGCTGCCTCTTGTCATAGTCCACAGTTGCATTCAGCCCCACTCGCTACTTGGTATTCCACACAGGTGTCATACTTTGTAAAACTTTAAATGACTTACTGCCCTGCCATCTCGTGTAAATTCCCAATATCTCACTCTATTGTTCTTCGGTGTATCCCGAGTCCTTCAGCAGGCTCATGACCTAGTGCGGCTCGAAGCTTAGGCGAGAACAAAAAATCTCATTACAAACTAAAAGCTCTCGTTTGGGTGACACCTCTTATAAAGATGATAAGCTATGGAGAATGGCAAGGAATCAAACAGCGCTGATGGTAACAGATGCATCGGTGAAATGCTGGGGCGGAATTAATTGAGCCCCACACAACAGTAAGCAGAAAGTTGCATCCTACTCAGCCCTATACAGCTTCTTGCTCAACATTAATGCTCATCGTCGTGCAGTAAACATCGAAAATACACTATTCTATAACAAAATCATAACGGTTCAGCTCGACAGGATGCACACTGAACCGGGCATGACACAGCAACTGAGCTACAGAGAGGATTTTTCAAAGCACGAGGGGAAAAGAAGAGTTTAATTTAATTCTGTGCGTTTCAGAATGAGATACAACTTGGAATAACACCTGAAGGTTTAAATGCAATTTTCCAGGCCATCAACTGACCATCAACTCGGCACAGGTTGTTTTTTTTGCCCTCCGAGCAAAAGAGTCTGCCCGCAATGTCCCCTGCTGCTGACTCATGACATGTTGAGCTAAAGTGGGAGCAATTGTGCAGCCCAAAACACGACAGCAACTTATGACTGCGACTCACTATTCATGGGTCGGGTTCTATTGAGCTGCTCGGTCACGTTTACGCATTCATTAATATCCCATATGTTTGGAGATAAATGAGAAATTACAAAGCTCACATGTGCTGACAAAGTCCGAGATAAGACATCTATCCTTATCTTTGTCAATTATCCCCACGTTGCTCGGCCAAGGTTTCCTCACCAATTAACCTTCACAGAGTGACAGGAGCTAATTCAATTATGCCGGACTGCAGGACCATGCCTGACGGCTCAACTTGCCTCGGTTTTCTGATTGACGAGCTGCAAACAAGAGCAGCCATTCCCCTTGCTGGATGTTTCGATCTGTCGGGGCCTGACACATTTCGGGAGAGGACATTATCACTTGACACTCCGCACAGAGGGCTGTGGGACGAGTTCAATCAAATAAATCTACATCTTGAAAAGTCTGTTTAGCTTTGGGGAATGTTACCTTCGTACTCAGATTAAGGACACTCGCGTCAACGTTTCATCTTTTATTTGCATATGTGTGCATTTTTTTACTTTGGTAGAATGCCATCGCTCATTTGATGCTCTGGAACAAAAATCAGCAGCGACAGTGACTGAAATCAGAGACACACTGCAGAGGCACTGCATTCCCATAAAGTACCAAAATGCTAATACAGGAAGAGACTGTAGTATTCAGCTAAATGGTGATGAAGACATGGTTGAAGACAATGTTGCTGTTTGCAGATGTTTTATATTGTCTGCCTATTGTGACAGATGGATCGTCACATTCGTTTGAACATCCGCCACAAATTACTCCATCTCCACTTGCACTGAAAACTCTCCATGGCCTAACTGCGTCCTATTTTCAGTTTATCTCTGCATGTTGTTTGAATGTGTGTGAAACATTCATTGACATCCATAAAATACCACAGCGACACACACAGACTCCTTTCTTAACAATGGGAAGCTGCTGTTGAGGAAAATGTCTTCACTGTGTCCAATTGTACAAATAACTGTTTTCTGTTTATCAGTTTTATTTTGTATTATATTGATGTAATTAAAAAGATCATTGAGAGAATGAGGTTGCTGTTGCCCTGTTTTACGTTTTCCTCATTGTTTGATTTTTCTTTCCTGGTCCAAAATGTTTTTGACGGTAACAGAAACTTAACACTATAAATTGATGCAATCTGACTCAACACAATCCACTCTAGGAGCTGTAGAGTTTACTAATTGGAAAAGTTCTGACTTCAGAAACACATACATTTCCATCACGAGTAAGCTCAATATTTGACACGATTTAACTGATAAAACCGCAGAGCTCAATAAACTGTGCCTACAAATTTAGGCTCTGGGTAGTAAATCCAACTGTACATTTTCAGAGGAGCTAAACTAACAGGAAATATAGCTGTCTGAATAATTCCAGCTAGTTTAATTCCCCCTAATGGCACCTTGGCCAAGTGTGCTGTATATCGTTGTGTGATTCATCGCAATGATTTTGATGTTAATTAATTAGTATTCTCATTTCAGAACAGCAGTGTCCTCATGTCTCGCAAAACAAATACCCCGATCTTGATCTAACAAACAGAGCAGCCTGTTCAAATGCCTGGTGTGTCATACAATATCAATGGAGGTAAACACTTTTTCCAGCTGCTGAAAATAGTTGACAGTTACCAATAAAAGGGAGGTGAAGACTGGGGTTGTGGGTGGTGTGTTTTTTAGCTTCCAGCGCATAGCCACAGCCACAAAATGAATGGTGTTCAGCAACAACAGTGGTTAAAAGCACTAACGGTCTGTAAATGTTACATGAAGGTCCGGGTTGTTGCTTATTGTGTGTCTCTTTGTGGCTTGTTTGCCAAATCTCCCCTTGTCTTTAGACTGTGGTGGAAATATGGGGAGATGTGGATCCGCAGGAACCTTTTTAAAATATGTTGTGAGACTGTGTCTTTGCATGTCTCTGTTGCCATTTTGCATATTTTGTAATAGCTTGGTCTCTTTCTGCTGTCATTTCTTTATCCTTTATTGGTAATTTTATGCATCTTTCTTTCTTTCTATCTCTTGTAAGTTAATTTGAGTCTTGGCTGGTTTCTTCTTTCCCGCCATCTTGCAGATTGAATTACCATAATGGGGATGATATGTTCTCCCCTGTTTGTTTGTGTGCAAAATTACGTAAAACATTACTCAGCAGGTGACCATGGAACTTGGTGTTAGTAAGCGGAAAAGATCATAGACGAAGCCATTCAATTTTGATTAGGATCCCGGTCAGGAACTGGATCCAGGAAATGTTTTACGTTCTTTAAGGCTTTACATTTTTTGGAAATGACCTTGTTTGAGTCAAATTTTTATGTGGCGGCTTCCGTACAATCGTATGACACCACACAAGCAGTATGGAGGCATGCATTTTTTTTTTTTTTTACTTGTTAAGATAGTTCACTAATGTCTTCAATTGTATTGGATTTACCTGCAACTCCCCTGTTTACCCCTGAATTTCCAAAAGTATTTTGTCGATTCTCAAACACACAATTTTCATTTCTTGGTGAATTATCCCATTAACCCCCTATACACGGGTCAACACTGGTTTGAGTATCGTTGAGGGACAGAAAACAACACGATTGTAGACTGTAGCCATGGAGCTGCACCCTGAGACCCTTGACCCCCTATAGAAAGCCTGTTTATTGATCCGTCCATTGGTGTGGTTGGATTTAAGATTGTGGTGGTCACTGGTATTAGAAATGAGCAGCAGTAGCAACATATTCCAGTTGCAAGTCAGTCTGGTATACAAAAGAGTGTTTTTGTATAGATTCCACCTAAAGGGATCAAAGTGACAGGAGAGAAAATCAATTGTTGTTAGCCAAGATGTTGAAGAAGTCTTGACTTTCCTGATGAATACATTTGATCAATCTATGAGAATCACAAGAATAAAAAGGAAACGGGGAAAGGTAAATGGAAACAACTACCTTGCACGACGGTAACGTTGAGAAATCAAATGTCTCTGCCTGGAAAGGATAGTTATTGTTTCTGACAGGACAAATTTCCTCCGGCTCAACAAGGGGGGGATGCAACAGAGGAATCGTTCTTCGACTATCAAAGGAATGAAATGTGTCCTCAGTGCGTGAGATGACAGGTAGACCACTGGGAGGACTTCTATCCCAGTTAGCTTTGAGGATGCTACAAATAATGGCTTTGAAATGCTGATGGACATCAGTGGAGATAAACGGACATAAACTGCCGGGATGGCATCGGCCAGAATTTGCATTTTTATTGCTGTTGTCCTTTTGAATTTACTTCCACAGTCGCACATGGGAAACACAGGAATCTTTTCCTTAGCTTATAGGAGGAATACTGTAGTCAGTCCTCATATTAATCAGTGGGAAAGAAGTCACACAGTCCAGTGCTCGAACAGCTTTCACACGTGATTCGGACCTCGTCTTCATCACATGCCTCCTCTTTGGCAGGTCATTTATCAGAATAGGTTTCCTTTTTAAGAAACACTTAAATGAGGGTTTTAATAGCACCGTCCACCACAGACATTACAAAAACTTCTCAGGAAAACAACAGCCTCTCTTTCACAGATGCTCCTCATCCACATCTACTGCCTTTCACACACTTACTGTAAAGTACCTGCACACGGGGGTGGCTTGTCAATAAATGTCATCTGTGTCATAACCCACTAAGGAAATGAGCCAGAGGCAATTACCATTGTACAACATAGAAGAAAAGGTCATATGACACGATATGTCACATGGTGGACATGTGCCGTTTGTGATGTGATTAATCATTTCGCCATGCTTTGTTGAAATAACTGATTTCAGCCTTTATGACACATTTATTCGGGTTTCACTGTGCTTTAAGTTAGCGCTTGATTTGATAAAATGTGCACATTTGGGGGGGACTGTAAAAGTAAAAGCAAGGGAACCATATAATAAGTTAGATCAACGTTATCATAAGTAACAGTATCTCCATGAAATGGGATAAACATCGAGGTAGAAATATATAACTGTTACACATGCACAACATATGAAATGTATTGAAACGTGAAATGACATGAAATAATAATGAATGGTTGTACACAGACTTTAAGCCTGTTTCAAATGTTATCATTACTTCGGCCAAAGATGCCATGATTTCCTCTGTGTTGGTTTGTTAGTTAGTATAAAATGAACCCATTGATTTCAATGAAATGTTGTGCAATGATGAGGCATTACCCAAGGAAGACCGTATACAATGATGGTGTTTTTTTTTTAAGTGTGTGTCATTTGGTGCAAATTCACATTAATTCTGGATGTAGTGAATTTAAATGTGGTTTCATAAAGGGACTGGTGGGCCTTGCCGGAGATGTGGACTCTAATGAGTAACATTCCAGTTTAAAAAGATTTAACAATTTAAATGTATTTATTTAATCAATTATAGTGCACATTATTCCACCTTCTGCAATTGAGAGGAATGAGGCAATTAAAGCAACATATTAAATAGTTTAGTCAGTAAAATACACCTATACCTGTAAATTCAGCTTCTGTACAGGTCACTTGGGTACGGATGATTGTTGCTGGAGCTCAGTCTGTGATATGGATGAATGAAACTTTATTGACTTGTTTACTTTTATCATTAATCTACTGTTCATTTTGTGGATTAATTGCACCTTCAGCCAGGTTTTCAAAAAAACCCAGAGGATGAGTGATATTTTGTTGTCGCCGGGCCTGTGCCACAATCCTGACACATTACCGCCCAAGTTGGACAGCCAGACACTGATACTAATCTATAATCCATTTGAGATGCAATTTTCGTCTTCCAAAGGGATGAAGGCATCAAGCAGCGCCGTGGGGATGTAAAACACATAAATCAAACCTGAGATGTTTCTGAAATGAGGTTACTTCCTGTGAAATGGAAATAACCAAACAATTATAGATAATGATGGTTTACTTATATTAAAAAGTGACCGCAAAAAGCGTGGTGAATTAACATTGTGAAGGAGGAGGTGCGTCAGAGAGATTAAAAACTAATAAAAACAACCTGCAAATTGTTTTTCGTGATTGCCCAGTTGTCACCTATGCTGCAAATCCTGTTATCTTTCAGAGCCAAAGAAAACTTCTTAAAATGTAATAATCTAGAGTAAATGTGCGATGAGAAGCTTATGCACCCCAGACACTTCCCACACCACTTTTATCTTTCTATTATAATCACACAAGAATTACCTAATTGGCACAGAAAATCTGCACATGCTTGTGATACGTCTATAGCGATTCAATTACCGCCTTTTTTTGTTATGATATTAATAACCTATGAGAAATCTAATACTAGGTTGCAGGCGTAGAAACGCAGTGCATTATAAAAAGTCTCAAAAGAAATTAGTAGGTGAACGCTACACTGAGACATTTCAAAGGATTTATTTTCTCTTAAAGGACAGAGTTTGACAAGAGGAAATACAAAAGCAGATGGCCAAAGATCCTTCTTTAAAGGTGAGTGGCCTCAGGTTTTAATCCTACTCTAAGGGCGATAAACCCTGAGCCTCAATTATCCTCTCTTTTCTCACTGCAGATCATGCCCGAGTCTGTGTTTTTTCAGAATAACGAATGCATTAAACATGCCGGCGCTACTTGTTATTATTGGTTCAGTCTGACGAGCTAAATTCGCATCCATACTCGGGGCTTTGTCTTCCTCGGCGCGACCGAATGAATGGCACGTAATAAAGAGGGAGGAATTGAGGTGTCATGATTTGTGAAAAGTCCCCGTCATGCAGAGCGGAGGTGCCAAAGTGTTTTATCAGCCATGTGGAGAGAAATCATTAGAGAGTCTGTAATGAATGGCCGACATCTGTCTGTCAAAACCGCGTAGTACTGCTTTGACTTCCATTCATTTTCTACATGATTGCCTTTCTCATTGCAGAGTCCCCGCCGGGTTGGCTGTGCACGCCTTTATTAACAAAATTCCAGGAAAGTAATGGAGATGATATTATAAGAACTGCTCTTCTGTTGACTGAGTCTTATTTAGTCTTTTCCAGTATATGTTCTGTGGTCACACTGTGGACTGCTTTTAGTTTTTTAACGGAACCAGTTTGTAGCTCTGGATTTTCAAACTCTTAAGAAATTGCCTTTCTCCTTTTCACCATTTTATGACGTCTACCACTTTTATGAGAATTCCATATAGACCTGATTTGAAACTGATGGCTTCAAAAAGTCTGCTACCGAAATGGCATATCACATATTTTTAAATGAGTTGAAGTGCATTAGCAATATCGTGTGAAATAACACTTTACTTTATTCGCTCATGAATTACATATTGGTTATTGAAATGAATATACGATATGTATTTCTTCAGGCATAACCCACAAAACATTTGGAATATTCCTTTTATTATTATTTGTCTAGATAAAAATGCTTTATGGTTATTTCTTTATTTTGCTTCTTTCATTAAAATGCGCCAGCCCATTCAAATAAAGAGGAGGGGTCATCACTTCAACACCTTTATGCATATCTTGTTAGAACGAAAGGACAAAAAAAGTTTGGTTCTGCAATAATATTTATTATTTTTACACATACACTCGTCAGGTCTGGGACCAGAATCAAAAGGGAAGTGAAGCCAGTTTGAATTTATTATGCCAGCATCTAAACTTTTTTATTTAGGATGACTGCCGTTTAAGATATTGAGGCTTTAACACTGATGAACTCAGAATGCACAGGATGTTTACTGAATGCATGGTCAGACATCGATCCTCCCATATTTCCCATGGAAAATCTTTTAATCCCTCACTGGCCATAATTCTGATAGATGTAGTTCTCATCAAAAATATTAATGGACTCACGAAGCGTAAAGTGGTTAAAGTGATCCCGAAAAATTACACTACATTAGCGCTGATGACAGCCCAGGCACGGCAAGTGGATGAGGTGGCATCTGGGAAACACACCAGCGTAGACCAACAGCAGAAAAACCGAGGAGGCAGGACTGCGTGTCAGATTTTCTTTTATCCTGATTGAGTGCTGTAGTGTCCAGTAATGATATCAACATGAATCATGAGCTGTAAACTGGCCACTTAGTCTTTTAAACATGAACTCTGCTGCGACAGAGAGGGTGGCATGTTGCATCGATGTCAAAGAGCAAAGTGTCTTTTTATGCAGTTGCCGTGTGCCTGACGTCCTAGTGACTAAGTCGTGCAACAACACAAACCAATGCTGTATTTACAACAAGTTGTGTTCGAATCCCAGAGGCATTGGTCAAATCATAATGTGCACTGTTCGGTCACTGTTTGCACTGACCAACACAAGTGCAGCCAACATGCACATGAGGTAGATCAGATCAGAGTGATATTGATGCACTGAGCCAACGAGGAGGGGTTAAATTGCTTTGATGAAGGGGGGGGGGGGGTGCTCAATAATAGGTAGCCATACGGATGTTTTATAATCACTTCATGTGACCAATTTAAGGCTCCCACGGGATCTTTGCTCACTCAGGCTAATCCATGATGCTCTTTGCGGTAATCCATTCAAATAACTCTTCTGTGGAGCCATCAATTAGGAATCCAGGTTGATAGAGGACCTGGCACCAGATAGGTTGATGGGGCTAAAGCGTAATGCTGTCATGAACTGGACGGGAGAATGAACATTACAGTAACCAATGACATTTTGATATTATATGTTCCATGCCAAGTATCACAAGGTTTTTTTTTAGGGAAAACACTAAAGCAACTAGAGGATGAAAAGACAAACGCAAAACAAAACACTTAATCCCTCAACTAGAGGCACATGATGCTGTGAACAACACGTATACAATAAAATATTGTTGCCAGGATTTTCACATTTCCTGTTGGGCACAGTGTGCATCATGTACAAATCAGTGAAGTAAAGGCATATAGCTCTGCAGGGATACGAGGAAATATAGGTCCCCTAAAAGGATATTGCTCTGGACAGTCTCTTTTAAAATAAAATAATTAAACTGGGAGTTTTGTGGTCCCTCTCCTGCTCTGGACCAACAGTCTTCATCCTCAGTAGCAACGGCAGTATATCCTCAGTTTAATGATAGTGGTTAAAACTGAGCTGCACCACACTTCAATCTGCTGCTAAACCTGTTTCAGGATGACAATAAATTGTGTGGATTGGATAAGTTTGTTCATTGCATTCATTATGCACATTTACGGTTTATTATTTACACCATAAGATTCGGCAAAGCAGGACTTTTGCTGGACGGTTTGACGAAAGAAATCCCTCTGGCCGCACTTGAAAGCAGCATGGATTAAATCAAAGCCATTCATCCAGCTCTGGATTGTTCATTTGACGTTTCCAACAGTGTTTGAATGTTTGAAGTCTGTCCAAACATACCTTTCCTTATATGACAATATGCACAAAGGCTCATTGTCACTCAAACTTCTAGTATCAATAGAAAACGGCACAAACAGCTGCTCTCATTTGGAAGAAAAACACTGAAAATGACATAAACATAAAAGCCAAAGGGCTAAAAAAAAAAAAATAACCTTTTAAAGAAACACATGAATAATACAATAAAGAGGTTTTCTCTGGTCAGTGATGACATTAAAACAGCAGATTCAATTTCCATTTAGGAGCTTTCTGGCTGATCAACTCATACATCGAAAGATCTTGTTAAGCAGATTTAGATGATGATACATGGGCCACTGAATACATTATCTCCAGTTTTCAAACAAGTCCATTATTTCTACACAACTTTGTGGATTATAATCATAATTATCACTCTTCAATATTGTATGTCTCCATTTGGTGTACTTTTATTTTTGTTTAATGGGCCCTGGAACATTGGCCTGCATATATTACCCACATATTAAAGAGTTAGAAATTTCATAAAAAAGAGATAAAGAAAAAGGTTGCACGCTCGTATCATTGTGTACTGCACCAGCACTTCTTCTTTCTTAAGCCAACCAGTAATAAGCTCTTATTAAGTTAAGTTTTCTGTTTTTTTTTTATATTTGACTGATATGCTGAGAACAACATTTCGCTCCCAAACGTGGGGGTTGTAAAATGCACTGTAAAAAGTAACAAGCCTACTTACACTTCATTGGTGTACGTATTTGTCCCTGTCCATTTAAGTCATGAAATGAGGGTATGGTACTAAAACTAAACAAGTCCATAAACTGGACTTTAACTTGATGCACAGTGATGAAAAGTAGTAGTAAAAAGCAGTACGGAAACCATCCAGTCTTGGTATTGTGACTCTGAGACAATGTTCTAGTTTTGCTCTAGGACATTATACATTACTTGGCACTTATTTCCGTTCTATTCTTTATTGTAGGTACAGTGGCCATTGTATTAGATGCTTTTTGGTAGCAAATTGAGCTATTGTGAGACAAATTTCTCGTTTTAATTCTAAACTTTGTGAAATCTTACCAATAATTACTGATTCATTGATGACAATGGAAGCCAGGCTCAAATGTTCACCCAGTCTGAATATATTTTAGATTTGTTTAGACTGAGTAAACAAAAACTATCCGCTTAGGTAAAACTTATCTAAAAGTTAATTTGATTATTTACTATAGTTTAAGTGAAATCAAGAAGTAGATATAAAGTCATCATAACTCAAAACCAATAGCTGTATTTACTCACCTTTTTTGAAGCAATTAGTTTCCTAGATTTTTTAAGTAAGCTTTTAGTTAAATCAACTTCCCAAATTTTACAGACTATATGATATGATGATATGTCTGCTTCTATTAGATAAGTGGAAATCTTATTTATTTTTCATGCAAGGAATTTTATGTAAACATATTTAGCAAATAATGGACTAAAGATTGAATTTCAGCTGAAATAGAAATGTTACTGGTTAGCATCTTTCAACCTGGTATTTTACAGGGTCCACCTTCAGCTACAGTTGAATAAATGTCAGAGGGAAAGTGTTAAATTTAGAAAAACAATGTGGTTTCTGTTGAATCAGATGACATGTGCCTTAATGTAGCCATGGGCCAGTGCCCATCTGCTGTGCTTTACATGACAGACTAGTTCAGCCACTGGTGAGTCGGTTAAGAAGAAAGGGTTGTGGGGGCTATTAAAGTATGTATGCATGGAAAGTGGGACAGAGATGATTCAGATTTCAAGGCCACATGTCTTGTGAAAAGCCGAGCAATTAGCAATAATGGTTCAGAGTGCACATACACCTACAGTATATGGCAACTTTTCCCTGTTATTATTGTAAGCTGTTGAAATAATTATCTGTTACTGTCAAAGGTCTTGGAAGGAGATTTAAAAATGTAACACCTAATAAAATGCTGGTATTTGTAGATATTTAACTGTAGCATTTCTTCCAAAATGTTTTAAATATATATTCAACATTACCCAATTTAACTTTAAGCATCCATCCTAGAATACATCCTACATTAAACACTTCAGGTTCTGGTACTCGTGTAAAAAAGCAGAGGTTGAAACAGGAAAACATGAACGTGTCATATGTCCAGCTTGATATTCTACTCTCAGTTTGACACGTCCTTTGAGTGACTTGTGTTTGCCTCTGTGCTGTGCTTATCTTGTGTATTGACCAGTGGATTAGCAATGGATTCCCTGTGATCCTCTTACCGTCCTGTTTGCTTATGTGGAGCTGCCACCAGTGTGACCATTATAAATACCTGCACTCACCTCTGTACTCTGGGTGGAAGTCTCCAGCGAGAGAGATCATCCCTGGTGTCCTACAGCTGTACAGATGTTCTTTAAGTTCTCCTCTTGAACTCTGGGGAAAATAAACAAAACGACATATATATTAACATGTCATTCTCGATCAAGCTGTTTTTTTATCAAGACAAATAGCACAAAGCACTTAACCTTTTCATATACCATGATAAGACAAGTATTTATTTGTCCAGTTTGAAGGATTTAAATTAGCAATATGTAACTTAGGCTGCTAGGGGACAAAACAACAAAAGACCTAGTTGGATGAAGCCGCATTGGATAATGGGAGTTGTGGTCCTCACCAGCATTATTGATCAAATTTTATCTGACGTGACTCAGGCACAAATCATGTCCATGTATGAGGCTATGTATTAAAGTTGTATTCACGGTGTGAAGCAAACTGTAATCAATAATCGTGATCCATCAAAAGTGACCAATGCAAACAGTGGAAGGAGAAAACAGCCGACTGGCTAAGTAGCTAATAGGCAAACAATGGTTTCCACCGGTAAGGAAGATATGATGAATCTAGAAGGCGACCAAAATAAAATGGCCTGTTACCTTAGTGTTCGCCATGTTGCACAGCCATATTGGCTCTGGAGAAAAACCTTCTGCGTTTCTATGTTTCCTGTTAGCCACCGTAGGAAGGTAAGGGTTGGGGGAGGTGTGTTCTGTTGAGAACATGAACAACGTCACCACCGGAGGCCACTAATTACTCCACACTGAACCTCAACAACACAGACCAGTCAAGTCCACTGAGGCCAGCCGTAACGTGGCATGTAATAAAACGCTGCTTGTTCAGAGTAGAAGCCTCTTCTGGCACCAAAGTCACCAAAATGAATCCAGCCACATTTTATTAATGTTCTTTCTCATTTCTTTCGTCTTCTTTTTCCTCTTCCCCAACATCCAGCAGCCTCATTAACCTTATCTAACAAGCACAAGGTAATAAAATCCTCTGTTTCAGTCCCCGGTCTTGCCCAAGTTAGTTTCACTAATTCATTATTTTCTTTCATTAATCAAACATCAATCCAACCACCCTCCTCCCGCCACCATTGGAATGTGCTGCTCACGCCGCTCAGGGGAAGGCTGCATGGGCACATGTTCATGCATTTTTATTGGAAGTTAAAAAAAGGAGAGATAGAAAAGCTCGGTAATAGAAAGAGATGAATGTTTTGTATTCACTACAGTAAGTAAAATAGAAATGACACAAGATTCCTCGCTTTGTACCCGTGCTTCATCCGTGCTTTAATGATTCTGTTTTCTCTGTTTCTATAGCATGCACTGAAGCAAGGCTGCCATTTCCCTACCTGCATGCATATTAATGTGTGCAGAAGACGAGCGCCAGAGTACTGCACAATCAGTATTCATATTACTGCTCCGGGTTTAATGAAACAATTCTGTGGTATGGTTCCCCCATGACTCAGAGTTTATGACATACTGTATCAGATGGAAGAGCACGGGCGAAAGTCGGTCTCCAACAATCTGTAATGGAAATCTGCAAAATGGCTGGATTTACAGTAAATGAGAGGACAATAGATATTGCCATTCAATTAGCCGCTAAGGCTGCTATTTGCATTCCAGTGAAAGAGGTGATAGTTTAGGTGGCCCCGAGGCAGCTGTCTTTCTGCAAAGGCCGGTGAAAACACAAAAAAAGCAACGGAACCAAGAGAAAAGGGCTAGTTTGGGATTCTTCTGCAGTTTTCTTTTAATTACTCATCATAATGACTCCATTTAGCTGTTCAATGACCCATTTTGGGGCATTGAAGAGGCATGGGAAGCTCTCTGTCCTTGGCAGGGTCAGTCCTGCAGCTGCCCCTGCTGCCATGCATCACCCAAGAAGGAACGTTTTTTGTTTTTTTTCCTTTGCTTTCCCCCCACTGGGCTTTAAAAGACCACAACACACCCACACATGTCGAGCATAGCTTAATCTACACAAGTTGAGTAGAGACTTAAAGTCACTCTAATTAGGTAGAAGCAGAGCTCAATTTGTGAAGGGAAAATAAGTCCTTCATTACTTGCAGTGCAATGTTTATATAGCATGTTTGCTTTTCAACTTTTGCATTTTATCTTTACTCTCATCTTTCCCGCTGAAACACAGCAAATTTCCCTGTTATGGAACTATTATCTTGTACTTTTTGCTATAATGTTTTGATTGGATAGTGCAAACGAAAAAGAGAGGCAGCTAACAGGGAGAGAGAGTACCGACGCGTTGGGAATCGAACCTAGGGCGTGTGAGTCCTAACCATCCGGCTGTCAGGTCAACCCATTTTCAATTGAAATTTGTTATTCCAGACAAAAACGAAGTTGAAAAATCTAATTATTTTCTTGCCCTGGCAGGTTGATTTGCATCATTAGCTCATTTATTTTTTACTTATACAATTTGCCTACGAATAAAGACTTGGCTCATGATCATATAAGCACATGACTTAAAATAGAATGTACTGTCCCCATGAGGCTACAACAAACAACCTAAATTTGCTCAGCCACAGCAGTGAAGTTCCTGCTTTGACTGCCTACTTGTTATCCTGCAGCGGTATTGATTTTGGATGCAGTTGCTGCTTTATATTTACTGTGGTTATACTGTAGGTGAATATGGGTGAAGGGTCCTTTCTCCTTGGCCGCTCTTCTGGCCTATGCCCTTCAGCTCAAGTCTGTTGTGAGCTGAAAGTCACAGGCCGTACTGTCCTCCCAGTAAACTCCCAGTTCACAGGTCACGGCTGAATAGAAGCAAACGGTATAAAGAGCAGCTCGGATGGTAATTATGTTATTTTCCTGTTTCTAGCATGTGTATTTCTTAATGGATATTGAGGGGATTTCCATTAGTATGTGTACTGTCTTGAATTTCTTGAGATTTCTTGATTCATGGAACAGGTACTTAAGAGCACGTCGACCACATCTTCCATTTCTGAGAAATAAAGAGTGTTCTTTTGGTAGCAGGTGGGAAAATACATCTCACTTGTTCTGTTGAAAGCCTCTCATCGTGCTTTTCCCCAGACACTGTGTACACATGGGGATGGGAGAGGTTGTGACCCCCAGAGGAACGGATGCTGAGAGGAGTAGAGTGGAGGTGTTGAGGAGAAACAGACCCCATATGGTCTTGAGGAGCCGGGATCTCTGTCATTAATCCAAGATGCTGACCCAGAGCATTGAAAGGTTGAGCACCAGCACTTATCTGACTGATACTGCTCGGCTGCTGACGTGCACAGAGGCGCTCATGGACATGAGGACAAAAATAGCTTGCCGAGGTCCACTGCTTTACGCGACTCTTCCGAATTTTAATAAATTTCCTCCGTCCCACGTCAACCGATGTGACGGTTTTTATTGGAAGCTTTGAATCAAATTGTAATATGATTGAAAGGGGATTTCAGACTTTCTATTCAAGTGACACATATTTAAACTAGAGTAGCACTGAGAGACACCAAGGTCCAACAGTCATCTTGAATTCAATCTCGCTGGACCAAATTCTGTCATAAATATCCATTTCCTGACTATGTCTGATTAATTCAACGATATCCTCCATCATTCCCTGGAAGTGGTGAAAATATAAAAAAAACGATATCCTTAATTGCCCGAAGTTTTGTGCAAACCAGTCCAGTAGTTTTTGTGTCATCTTGCTGACAAACAAACAAATCAACGCATCGACAAACGCACAAGAGTTAAAATGAAAGCATGTTAAAAGAATCCATAAAAAAGTAAACTCGAGTCAAATGATCCATATGTGTTTAAATGGTCAAACATCTCGTGTTGTTTGTCGATTGAAGCGATAAGTGTTGTGTGCAGAAGCAGGAACCGTGCAGGAGGATTTATTCTCCTGTTGTCCAGCAGTAAGAGATGTTGTACACCACTGCACCATAAAGTTTGCATTTATTGAGACCAGCACAAGTATAATATCATAACCTTGATTGTTAGCGGAACCAATGAGGGCTATTAGTATTTATGGCCATCATTAGCATAAGTCATCTTTATGTCATGTGCTTTGTTGCAGGTGGAAGCTGCCATGTGTTGGATGCTGCTCAGAGGAGGATTCGCACTAAGTTTTACTGCTTCACCTCAATGGTCCTAGATGATGAGATCTCCCAAGAGTACCACCATTAAATTACTCTGGGTGGAGTTTTGACCATGAACACAATAAACCAATCAAAGAACTATCTCCTATTGACTTTCAAAGGTTTGATGTGTTCGCATTGATAATGACACTACACCAGGTTTTTGTTGGTCAAAAGTGTAAATTTGTCGTGCTTCATGTAAATGAGTTGCAGGGGTGCAAGTGCTTGTGTATTTTATTAACATTGGTGCTGGACAAGAGAAAGACAACAATCAATCTGTATCACACTTGCCACTGCTTTGTACCTGGAGTGTAAGATAGGGCTGTAGGTGTCTATTGTACTGACCAATGGTGACATAATCATACTCACACCCAAACAAACACAAGGTGACGACAGTAAATCTCAGTCTACAACTTTTTTGGCTTTCCAAACACTGTACACATCGTTTACTCGTGGCCTCGTAAACTTTTAGAGTCAGAGTAATTTGCCTTAAGTTAATCTGCACTTCATTGAGCTGTCAATCTAAGAGTGCCTCACTTTGAACTACCTGAACATGTGGCAGAGCAAAGTAGGGAGCACAAAAGAAGAATAAATCTTTGTAGCATGCTGTACAGTCAATAGCAACTGAGCGGATACAAGTATCAGTGGCATTTGAAGTCTTTTCTGATGTCAGAGTGTGAGATAGGAGGCGTGTCACGAATGACACTGGGTCACTTGGGTTAAACTTGCTGATTGAACCGGCAATGGCACCAATCGTATAATTGCAAATAGTAAAAATGGCAGTGCAGGAAACCACAGCCGTGTCGGGGTATGATCTGCACACAGCCGGGCTTTCTGACTGACCATGAAATAACTGAACCAGGGGATGAAGTTATTAGGTTTACAACTTGTCTGCTAATACTCAAGATGTGAAGTTCTGGATTTTACATTTGAGTGGCTCGGGCCTCAGGAGCCTAGAGGTTTGGAGCTACAGAGCAACACAGCTGGTTTCCCCTGTGGAGAATAACATGTGAAGTGCAAGCTGCCTCTTGAACTCAAAAACAACAAGCCTTAAGCAAAGTAATGCACACACACACACACAGACACACACACTCACTCAAGAGGCCTTCCATTTAAACACTTGCCTGTGTGCATGCGTACAGTAAACTTTGAAATTGACTTTCTAAAAATAGACCTGCAGTAATACTAACTGTACCCTCAACCATTGAAAGGGCTATCTACAGGATAAAAAAAAAACACATTTAGAGGCAGAATGGGTTTTCTGATAGCTTCATCGAGGCAACATAGTGGTGTGCTACTTCTTCACTCATTCAATATTAAAGTAGCATGGAATGCTTCCTAGGGCACGCATAATGATGCTGTAATGGCTCCATGGGAAAAAAAACAAAAAAAAAAACAGAAAACGTGGAGAACACAATGATCGAAGAGACTTCTTGTTTTACACAGGAGTACGAAAAGATTTGTTTATGTGAGAAACTGCAACTTCGACTTGTATTTGTAAATATGTCATATATGTACGGGACATTTTTACACGCTACCTTGTCAAAAATGAAAAGGAATTGATCAAATATACAGATCGAGGTGCATTGCAGCGGCTTCCACAGTCATACAAGAATTAAAGGGATTTCTTTGTGATTTTGATTGCATCATTTAGCCAAACACATTCCTAATAACAATGAAGGGTAGAAAATAACTTTGCACGATGGTTAATAGTCTGTTTATTTAAAATAGAAGTATTTGAATTTAGTAACACACTTGCCTTAATTAGAAATACTAAATGTAGGGCCTTAAATTGATTTTCTAAATTAAATGAGCTTTATTTTCCTTATCAAATAAAATGAATAAATGTAAATTTCCATTCAACCAATGAGGCAAATTAACGAAATGTTGTTCATCACATGAACCTCCAGTTTATTGTTGTGTTTAATCTACAGCCTTTTACTTTTTCAAATGTGAAACGACAACGAGCTGTTACAAGCAACCACACTGAACCTGGGAGCCGCTCAGTGAGCAAATCTGAGAATAAACAAAGATATCCTTTCAGGATAGATCCTTTTAATGTGACCCTTGCTCTCACATTTTTTCCGAATGTACGTTGGCATTGTTGTTTATCAACGGCGGCATCTCTTTTCATGTTATTATGTAATATTATCTTACAGCAGATGGGACGTTATGTGTAAACCATGTAAAAGCAGTGCACTTAACCTTTGCCAAGTTGAAGGAGAACATGCTGTTAACACCTAATTTCAGAGGTGCTCTCATAATCTTTTGTTAGCGAGCAGACGGGATGCTTGGGTGCAGCGGCAGAGGAGCCTGAGTGGCACTAACTTTGTTTGGCCTGGGGAATCATTCATTTAGATCCTGATGTTTGCCTCTTGATTTCTTCTTCCCTGCCTCCGGGGCAGCTCTGAATAATCTGCGAGCGAGAGTGGCCTCGCATACGTGCTTGTGACAATGACACTGATGTACTCCCATGTCTGCTTTTGCCTTTAAGGATTATTCCTCGGGAACATCTTTTGATGCACCATAATGATTTCTATCCTCGGTCAAAGTCAGACCTCTTGAGTGACACAGGGTGTAATTTCGTATTATCTGGAATAAGTGGGGTAGAATTGTAAGGATGACAAGTATAACAGGGGCTGTGTCCGGGTTTTACTCCACTGCCTTTATTACTTAGAGCAGATTTTCTCCGGGGCAGAACCAACTAGAGAGGGCATTGTGCACTGGTGCTCCACGACTGCCTGAGAAGAACAGTGAGGAGCATGATGAGAACAGACTCATGCACAGAGGCTCTTTTCAGGGATAATAAAGGATTCATGCCACGTTGTGCACTTTGAATAAAAATATGCATCAAGCTAAGTACATAACATATTCATTCAAGCACTAATAACACTCTATATTTCTTATAATTTAAAATAAAGGGAATTAATAAACTGGTGCCATCATGATAACCAACAGAATGTAATGGTTTAACGCATTAATTGGTCTTTGAGTCTGTAGTGTAACCACAAAGTGAAGTGGAAATCACTTGATAGAGCTTTTACAAAGACCACACAGAGGTTGCTTGACCTTCGTGTGCAACATGTCTCTCTTCGTCCCAAATAAAGATCTTATCGAGAAAAAGTCACAATGCTGCCACCCAGTTTAGACCTAAAGAGGAAAAAACTTTCACCGACAGCTTCATTAATTTAGAATGAGCACTGTCACCGCTGCCATTATTAGACCTGGATTCAAACTGTGATTCTGAGGCTGGCAAAGGATGCCAATGACACGTCCCAGGGTTCCCTTTGCGCACTTTACAACCTAACTGCTTTCTTCAATGGGAAACCTTGAAGAGACAGTGACTAAATTACCAGAGTTTTTATCTTTAAACTGATTTATTGCAGAGTTGTCAAGGCACCTAGTTTATAATCATCATTTACATCCCTTTATCTTGAATTCCAGTAGCGGCCACACATTAAAGCTTGTGCTTTACACTTCAAACTGACACAATATGTCAGTTTGCTGAGATTGACTAAGTCATAGTCGGGCTTTAGTGGATAGCTTTAAACCCAGAGGTTGACTATGTTGAGGACAAAAGGTATAATCCCTCCATAAAGGGGTGCTTGCAGTTTAATTGATGGGATCAGAGGAGACCTGGAGGACTGTAAAAAGTAAAAGCCTGGACTCGCTGCATCCCTGTCGAGCCCCCTTGAGGCCCTGGAGCTGTTTGCAGACGTTGTCAAAATGACAGAGTGCTGCAGAAGCCTCGTGGCTACGTTTGTTATTGTACCTGCGCCGATTCGGAAACTTTCACTCGAGGGCCTCCAAATGATAGAATTCTTGATATGGGGAAAACACGTTTACCGGTAGGTGGTGCAGATCTGGGTGGAGCGAGTTAGTTTGCCCTCCTGTGAAGCCACGGGGCTGCGGCTGAACATATGTTAACACGGAAACCTGCGAGGCCACAAACCCGGGGACGACGGGGTGCGCTCAGAGTGCCCTCTTACCGTGAGTGTGTTCAAACAGTTTGCAGGGTCGTGTCCCGGCCACTCAACTGAACGTGCAGACAAGGAAGGACGGTAAACATGTTCCAGCGAAGTTCATTATTTAGAGCGAGAGGTGAGCGCCGCAGCCTCCCGCGTGCTCGCTAGCTCCCGTCCTTCTCACGTTCAGCACTGATAAACGTCGAGAATCACTTTGGCTCGGCGGAAGTGATTCCCCGCGACTGTCCATTAAATCGGCTCATGAATATGGAAGCGTTCAGAGCTCGTCGGGCTCTTTATACAGTAAGGTGAGTGGTGGAGGGTCAGAAATTCTCTCCTGACCACAGCGGGCTTGGCTTTCCAGGTGAGAGCACTTTATTCCCCCTGCCCCCATCTGCAGCGGGGCCCACTCAATAAATCACAGTGCAGCACTCCGCCTTTACTCGCCAGGCGCTAAGACACCAATGTCAGCGCTTAGGATAAATTGTCATGACTCAGCAAAAGTTTTGGCTGAAAAGGGTACGCTTTGGCTTTTCTATTTTGAGGAGTCTGAAACACGCATGTAAAAATATCTATCGGAGTTGAGCTCAGCGCAGAGAACGGTCACAGATGCTGAATTTGACCGGCGGCTCCTCCGAGATGAGCGATGATTAATGTAATTGCCTCCTTCGATTTGAATAATTAAAAAGGGGAGAATGAACAGACATCATCTATAATACAAAGAGTAGAAAGTAACTTGAGATGCATGTACAAGTATTGTCGTCTGTGAAGGGCCCGGTGTAACATTACAAGGTTCAATTTGCAGTGAACTATGGGACAGAAAAAATACAAGTGTTAAAACATTTCATGCAAATAGCAACACGTCATCTGAACACTGACAATATCTTGGTTTAGGAATTAATCAATTGGATGATAATGCATTTAAAGTTGACACCATAAATGAGGACAATCTGTGCACCGCAGCTATTTTCCCACTCTTTCCTCAATCAGCACCCATAGAATGGATAGTGTCTGCACTAAAGGCATTATTCAGTGTCTTCATTTGATAAGCCATGCCAGAGTTGATTCATTAAGGAGTTTAAGTGGAGCTGGTAATTCAGTTTGGGGTCTGATGAAGCGTCGGTGTCGACACTGAAGCCAAGGCTCTGATTCAAAGTCTCTGAGTTAAAAAAGAATTGCACAACAGCAGCATGGATAAAGGAGCATTTCTACAATTTTCCAGGCAGAATAATGTATTATTTTGTCTATAATCTGCAGTGCAATGGAAAGTACTCTTTAAAGGTCAAAATAACCCCTACCATTATTTTCCAAAGGCTTCAGGCCTGGCATTTCCAGACGTCTCAATGGAAAAGTCATGTACATATACAATAAGAGCATAATATTATTTTTTTGATTTACTGAACCCAGTCTTAACATTAAGAAAGTGCAAAGTGAACAGCGATAAAACAAATATGAAGCTGGCTTAAATTACCTTCAGCATTTGAGTCACCCACATGTTCAAGTTGGTTTTAAATTCCGAGCAGCACCCAGAACTATTCTGTAAATTATTCAAGCACAATTTCTTTGAATACATTAACCTCTTGGTAAGTGCTAATTGTAATGCATTAAGTTGTATGCCCTTTGTAATTACTTTGTGTTGTGCTTGTCATTAATTTAGTGACAACAGGGTCATTAGTGAACTCTGGTCACTGGGAGCTAACACCAGTACAAATAAGCCCCATTTAAATACAACTTTCAAACATGTTTTATTGTTTTAGAGGGAATTTAATAATTTGATGACAGCAAATATTTATATTAATATAATAATATAAAAATATGCTGAATCCTCAGTTTCGCCGTTACGCTGATGATGCTCTAATTTCACTTTGTAACTAAAGGATTTGTGTGCTGTTAGAGTTTGTGTTTAACACACCCTAGTTCAGCAAAGTGTGTCAGTTTAAACTTTTTGCTGAATGCTGAGAAAACTAAACTTTCGGTGCTTTCTAATTCTGGAAATAGGTCACTAAATCTCTCTTCCATTATTTCCAGGGTAATGTAATTGGATCTGTTCCGCAGTACAAATAGATGGATGGCGGTCTTTTGAACTGCATATTTAGCCCCTCATCAAAAAATGTTAACTGCTGTTGGTCTTTCTTTTTTTAACTCTAACAACACTAACCACTTGATTGAATAGTGACATTTTTTTAAATAAGCACAGAACAGTTGCGTGACACAAATACACACCATAAGATAAAAAATGCCTGAAATCTTTTATCAGATCTTGATGAATAAATTTCAGAAAGGGATAATGTGCCAAATGCATTAGTCTGCAGTACTGCAAGCTATACAGTAAATGTGACAGCATAAAAGGTGATATGTCCTTGTGGTGTTTTATTCCTACTCTGCACAAGAGATTTGTCACCACTATGTAGGTGGTTTTGTGTGTTGCAGAAATTAATGGAATCTTAGCATTCATGGTTTTCCGGACACCCATTAATTACTTCAGAGCTCCCTGTTCACTTTGGCCAATGTCTCATCACTAAGGCTGAGGCACAGAAGCCTTTTAACAGGAAAGTCTCAAGTAGCATTTCAGGTTGTGTTGCATTGAAAGCAGCAGATTGGCTTACAAAAGCTTAGCTCTTTGTCCACCATGAATTTGATGTATAGTGCTCAATGTCTCATCTTGTACTAATCGGACAAGCTCTCATTGCGACGATAAGAAAAAAACTAAATGTCACTCGGCCTCATGGAGTAGCTTGTGCTGTCAGCTGCTTTAATGCATTGAGATTTGACAAAATCTCAGTGGGAAACATCATGTGCACTTTATCCTGTTTGGTATCATCCAGCTTCAGCAGCGAAACACGTGTTCTGGTATTTCCTCTCATCGCGTGCAGCATCCGATAATGTGTTACTTTTTTGTCCTTTATGATCCTTCATGATCCTTCACTCTGTAATCCTGCTCTTATCTTTGGTAGCCTTTGGATGATCGGGTTTCAGATGCCTACAGAGTGGAAATCTGCTTCGCTGACTTTGTTAGTTCACACATGGTACTTCAGACTCTCTACTTTCTAGAATTGCTTGTCGTGAGCATATATTACAACGACTATAACTGTCTTAGTGTTCAGTTTGATCAAATCAGCCAACTCTTGAGCCTTGTGTGAAGGCATATGCTTCATATTGACTTTCATTAATTCCTATTTTGAATTCAAATTGAAAGCCAATCAATAATCAGACTTTATTTAAAACCGTTATCCATTCTATTTATTTATACATCCTGCTTCCTCACTTTGCAGTAAATAAATACCTCTTAACCACAACATAGATGTAGTTGATCTGTGGTGGCAGAATTATTTCTCAGTGATTTATCAGCAATTTTCACATTTCTTGCATATTTAGTCTGCCTTCCACCTCCACGCTGAAGTGCTGTAATTTTCCAACACCCATTGTGCTGGCTGTATTCCTGAGCTTTGCCTTTCCCTCCATGCCTCCTGAACTCCCCTGGGCTGGCTGCTGATGGGAAATGTCTTGTCCGTTGCACGCTTGCACCTACTCCTGTTGTGTGGCATCCGATCATTGGTGTTTCATCAGGTACGAATTAGACCATTATTACCTTGCCTTAAATGCCCCGGACAAGCTCTTCCTTGTTAGTCTTATATATCTGATTGAGTATTACATGTGTCATGTTATCTGAATCATCTAATATAAGATTAAAGGCACATCAGAAATATCAAATTATGACAATAATAACATTTAATATGCTCGTCGCAACAACTTTCCTCTGTTTGTGTTGGTAGTTTCCTGTCTCATACATAGTTTAAAGGCCTTAAGTGAAAACCTATCTAGGTGCTTAATGCCTCCTAAAGGTCTCTGTCATGGGCCAACAACAAAATAGCAACATCAATGAATGACTAATCAAGCTCAATACAGGAGGGGGCCAATAGAAATGTGTTTTGATGAGGTCATGCATCACAATGCTAAATCCTGCGGTAACAATACTGCTACTCTCTTGTGTTTTCTTGACTTTAGATCAAAAACAGGAAGGTGTGAGTGTGTCATGCTGCTCATTGAGTTATTGTGCAAGTAGAAAACCAAAGGTTGGATGTGGGGTGAGGTCTTTTATTGCAAATGACTACAATCAGGAAATTAAGATGTGAAAAAAAGAAATCTTATTTGGTAAAAAAGAATAAACTGCAACCTGTAACTCAAAAAACCTTTAATACTATTATGGCCAATGGATTTACTATATGAGAAGGTGACATCCAGAGGGTTTTAATGAAGAACTGTCTTGAATCAGTTTTGTATAATGGATGTCCGTCTACTCGATAATCCTGTTTGAGCAGAGGTTTAAAACAAAACACATTTTATGAAAGTAGTATATGTCTCTAACTAAAGCTTAAATATAGTTAAAATTATTATTCATAAGGTAGATAAGAAAAGCATTGATTTGTTCTACAATGGGGACATTTGCAATTAAAGTAAAATTTATGAAAATCCCCAAATTCTACCACCTTGGTTGGTGATATAAAGATTTATTTACATGTGTGTCACTTTCTGTAAATCAGTTTGTTGAATATTTGCTCATTGGAGGATAAATAAACCTGTGAATAGTAAACCAACCCAAACCATTGATATTTTACCCGACATATCTCATAAACTACCATGCTTAGGAGATATTTAGTAGATCTGAGAATATCAAATTGTGATTGAGGACAACACTTGACATGTGTTCATGGGAAAGATTAAGCTGCCCATGGCTGCCCTGACACCATACTTCACAGCAGCCCCTCAGCGCTGCAGCTGCCTCCTCCTCTACCAGGGTTAACGGCTTTGGAAGCACCACTAACAGGCGCCACAATGCAAACCTCTCACAGTTTGCATGAATAGCGCCGGCCTTCGATATTTCTCCATGCTCACCTTCGTAAAGTATGATAAAAGTGAAACGTTCCCCAGAACACCCCATTAGCAAACCTTATCTTTTCACAGCCTCCTACAGCCAGCAGCTATCGCACAAAAGCCAAGCTGTCTGAGGCAGGAAAGCCTCTCCTCCTATTTCGCTCACTCTCTCCCTCCTTTCACTTTTGCTCTCGCATTTATCCATTGACTTGTTTCCTGTGCTGCACCATGAGCATATGCAGCTCCTTGCCCTTACAAAACCAACACATCTAAACCAGATCCCGACACGTGAACAGAGAAAGCTGTGTTTGTTCCTCCAAATAAAAGTTTCTCTTGGATAACTCGTGTTCTTAAACGGTTTTGTTGTACCTTTTTTTTTGTCTTCCTGTGTCTGTGATTGTTACTTGCTTTTGCTGCCACTGAGCTTTCTGCTTTTGTGACCTACTCATGCCTTATTGAGGTTCTCTCAGTGTCCCAGCCTCTTGAAGTCTGCTCTCTCCGCCCTGAAGTCAGGCTCAAGGAAATACTTGAGGGATCCGGAGGCCTTCATATCCTCAGGGTTTCTCTTCACACAGTATTTAAGTGTTCCACCCCCTGCAGAAAGGAACAACTATAGAAATCATTTTCTCACCTGACACAGAGGGGTGCCATCATTTCAATTTTCATAAAGTCTCTTTCAAAGCATGTTTGTAGTACTCACATTCAAAACACCAAAACGCAGTTCTAAAGAATTCATGAGCCATATTGTCGCTTCCTAACCCTCTCAGCAAACATACGGTCACTCTGTTTCTAACAATAACTACAAAACAGACTGAATTCTTCTCACACAGCTTTTCACACTATTGTATCACCTGATACTCAGTATGCTTCTCACTGTGCAGCAGTTATCAGTATAGACTATTTACAGAATGGTAATTATTGAAAACAAAATGCTCAATGGAGACTATAGTAGAGATGCTTGCTGTTTTCACACATGCACTGACCTCTGGAAATTCCTTGAAGAATTTCTGAAGGGGCTGTAAGTGAGAACGCAAATGTCTGAGTCA
The DNA here is from genome assembly GCF_949316205.1 of Platichthys flesus. NCBI lineage: Eukaryota > Metazoa > Chordata > Actinopteri > Pleuronectiformes > Pleuronectidae > Platichthys > Platichthys flesus. The sequence goes on along the minus strand of NC_084960.1, from coordinate 12,440,705 downwards.
GTTTCTTTGGACATTATTGAACAAACAGATTTCAAAAATCTCAAGAGGAAAAAGAGGAGAAGACGCCGACCTTGGAAAGACAACGAGATTCGAGAGCTTTTGGCGATAAGGACATTGTTGATTGTAGATGCTTCCTGAATACTCATCCCAGACGCCACCCCTCGACTGAGCGATCCACAAAGGTTCCTGTTGTTGTCAGCACGCCGGACTTGGACAATCTCATTCTTCACGACTGAAAGGCAACGTCTGGACATTTCCCGAGAGTCTGGCGGTCTGATTATATGTGCACAGACGTGACTCTGTCTGGACATGCCTCCGCTCATCTCCCAGACCTGCCTGGGTTGGTTTTATTGCATGTGCCAAAATAGACTGTGTTTTTCAGGTCAAAATTAATGAGCCAAGTGGCTTTTTTCAGGCTACCATGGCTATAAATATTTAGTCGACGAGATTCTACCACTTCCTTAAAAAAAACTACAAAAAACAAGGCCACTTATAAGAGGGATTTAAAACGTATTTGTCTTTGCATCTGGAGGTTTTCCTTTGCCCACAGTGCATTATTGATGAAACCTAAAAGTCAAGGCAGAGATTGTGTTCACCTAAGTGTGATTTGCAGGCGCATTGCTCGTTCCTCCTTGCCACACATCATTCTACCTGGCTGCACACCAGCCACCTAAAAGCCTGCCTGCTTACATCATCGCGCCACTGGGAAGAGATGTTTGCCTAAATGTACCGGAGCATCCAATTCAGAGGACCTCGGAGGCTCGGGCTGAAAATCACCGGCTGTGTGACTGCAGACTGTAACCTAAACTACAGACACATTATCCAGGGCATGTGACATAATGGATACGCATTACACTCCCTTAATGAAATGGCTGATGTTTCCAGCCGGACAGCTCATGGAGACTGAGCGCCGGGTGGAGCAAAGTGAAAGTATTTTTGTGGAAATATTAAAGTTGTGCTTTCAGTTGTTGGTTTAAAGTCTTAATAGAACCTATGCAGGATCACTGAAGCATTTAAAACACATGCTGTAGCAAACCTGTCTTTCCTCGTTTGGGGGTTTTGAGGAAATCCACCTCATGTGACCTCTGTTTTAACAATGTCACAATCTTGTTTTCTTCAATCAGGGTAAAGTATTTTCCTACATCTGTTTAATAGCTATAAGAGAAAGTGCAGCAACATTGTTTTGTTTGAACTTCTTGTCCTATCGAGTTAATAAACTTAATACACATAAAGGACGTATCATGGATTTAAAAATAGCCATGCCGACGCTGTTATGTTTGGAATAATTGTGACTCAACTGTCAAGCGTCTCCAACTGTCGCTAGGTGAAATATGTGGCCTTTAAAAACAAGAGACTTGATTTACTGAAAGATACAAAAATAAAAAGCCACGGGTTGTGTGTGTTATTGAAACTAACACTGATATCACTCATATTGTGCTGTCAGGTTGGTTACACTTACTGTACCTGAGTGCTTCCTCTGTGTTGTCAGCACAGCAGGACTCCAGACCATGGGCTATACAAAGATGGGCCACGCGTCACCATCTTCCCCGACTTTCCAAAATTTAAAATTGCACACATGGTGATGTCATTTGGAGCCTGAGTCCAGCTGCAGTGTAGAGGTCATACCCCAAATTCAGGTCAATCTTAGCTGTCAGTCACAAGGTCCCTGCCTTTATTTACGGCATCAAACATCAGACATTTTACTTTAGCCAATGTCCCATTTGTTAACATGGAGCGGTCAGTTGTTTTTTTATAACTGTACTGCAGCCAACCACCAGGAGGCGATCAAGCCACTTTTTCAAGCTATCCATCTTGGTTTACAGTCAATGATTCAGACCCTTATGTAGATAGTCACATCAGGCCAACCCTCAGCGTCTTGACAAAGAAGAGACGTGTTGGATTGTTCCTGTCTCACTTGTCAGGCAGTCGTCTGCTGTCAGTCTTGACAGAACAATGCTTCAGAGGAGATGGGGAGTGGCAGACTATCCCTGCTATCCTTTATTTTACCAGTCTAACCATCAGGGTTACATTTGGCAACGTCACACGTAATTATGTCGCTGTATCAGTGTCAGCACAAAGGACACGTTTAATTAAAGTTTACTGCGCAAACCTTGGGGGGGGGGGGGGGGTTGTTGCTGCCCCTGTGGAACTGAGTTGGATCTTCTGACTGGTTGAACATGCACATTTAACTCAGTAGCAATTCACAGATATTGAAGATTTAAGAGCTCTGACAGTGATTGAAGCTAAAATACGTAACGATCATCGCCATGGCCTTGTTTAATTGGTCCGTTCGATAGAGGTTTACTTAATGGATCCTTAAGAACAATGAAATCCAAAATGCTGTCACAGTCGGCAGGACGCAATGCTTTAAAACCGCTCGCTCCCTAATGGCCGCCCATTCGGTGGCTTTCAGCTCATGATGTTCCAATCGGTAAATAAGCCTGAAATTTACCAACTAAGCTAATGATGAGCACTAAGTGTCCCCGACCATTGATGAATATTGATGTTTGCTTTACACAACGACTGTTAGTGTTAAGGATGACATGTCGACCAAATGTCAGCACTTTGGAAAAAAAACAGCAAATCTGTGGTATTATAATCACCAACAGAGGGGACGGGAGTTGATAGATTTGATTAATAACAATGCCATTATCGATTCTGCTCCCTGAACGATTACTGGTGTAATTTGTTTGTGGAGAAAAGTAGATCTACACAAAGTGTGTTTGGAAAGAATCATTTGCTCCCCTCAGTCTATTCTAATCCACTAAACCTGCCTGCATGGTGCTAATGTTGTTTTAACCTCACAAGATATTTACCCTGGGTAATGAACATGCTGTTGTTGTGAAGCACAGAAGTGTCATACACATCGTTAGTGGGAATGCAACCAATGCTGTGGAAATGTTACAGCTTGTTGCTGGTGTTTGCACTTGACATTATTATTTCACAGAAATTACATGAACACTGTTGTCCCCTTTCTTTTTTAAATTTAAAGTTATTGTTTCACAAAAGGGATAACACAAAATAGATTAAATAATTCATTTTTGTGCCATACAACTTTAGATATTTGAGTTGAAACATAAAATGATTGTATTTAATATAATTAGTTTCCAGTGTTGTTTTCAAATTCTTTGTTTTACCTGAAAAATGTACGTGACGAATCCTAGATTTGACTTGGTGTCATTTTTGCTTGGAAACTGATGAAACAATGATTTAATTGTAAAACTTGGGATCAATATTGGTTTGTTGATCCGTTTGATTAAATAACAAATAATTTCCATTCAAAATGAAGTCTTGGCATTGACCTGTGTTTAATTATTTGAACTATTTCTTGCTTCATAATCTATATACCAAACCTCTTCCATATCTATCAAAAGTCTGTTGGTGCCTTGCTCATAGGCCGACCTTGCCTTACTAACAACAGCAACAGAGTGGTTTTCTACTGAACACACAAATTGTTAGAACACTTGTTTCTCTGCGCCAGTTTTGTAGAAGGACCTTTTCTCTCCAAACCAATAGAAGACAAAGAATTCCCTAGACCATACAGATGACTGACTCAGAGGAATATTGTTCAAGAAACTGTTTCTAAAATGGAAAGATTTCACACCAGGCAGACGCAGGCTGCAGCTTCTTTGAGGAAGAAAAAGAAGCAGCAGTCAGTGGGTTTAACAGCTGATCTGTAAGAAGACGGTCTGTCATCTCCGAGTGAAGAGAGCTGCACTTTATTTACGCCTCTCGCTATCTCCCTCTACATGAACCCGTTAGACTGACAAAATGTAAGGCAGCCGCTAGTTGGTGTGACTCTTCTCTGACACACGTCCGTCACTGTGATGTGTTGAAGGGGCTCGGGGGCTCAGGGGCTAAAGGACCTGCGGAGACGTCCTGTGCTTTGAGCTGTGATTGACTCATGCCTCGGTGTGAAGGGTAGGGCAGTGGAAGTTTGCTAGTTTTAAGTGCCCTGCTCAATGTATGACTCAGGCATCATTAAGTTCACCTCATCAATCTCCTGCCTTCCGCTGCAACGTTGCACTTGGCACCACACTTATGTGCAGAACATCAGGAATCTGCCTTGCACGATCTATTAGTTTGTTTTGAGACGTGTGCTTTGGTCAGGACTATAGTAGTGAAACTAATAAATGATGATCGGACAAAGGTTTGCGGTGATTGGACAAAATTGCAAGGTCAGGCTGATTTCAAGGATTAGTTGGGTTTGGCTTAATTCTAGATAGAACATGTAGAAAAGCACTAATTGATCTCATGTATGACTTAATTTTTTGCAATTACATGAAATAAGTCTAATTAGGTTACTTCCTACCTCATGCATGTCAGTATGTCTGCCTTCAGAGCACAGAAAACCCTAAATACTCCAAAGGGCCGTGCCGTCACCTTTCTTCAGAATTCACTCATTAAACTTCCTCAATGTCTTCGATGAATCCTCTACTTTTGAACACAATTCGAGGGGAATGTTCCCTCAGCTGTGACTCTACGTTAGAGGCCGTCTGTCCTCCAAAGAAGAACGGCATCAGTAGTTCCTACACATTACACCTACACATCCAGGCAAAAGACACCATTGGGTGATGTTATTATAAAGGGGCTGAATGGATGGGTCCCGAAACACCGAATTGTAACTGCTATGCTGCTATTTGTTTACCTCCATAATCAAGTCGTTTTTATTGTAGCCTTGACAATGGCCCAACCCTAAAACGATAAGCCCAAACCGAACAGTGAACTAGTTACGATCAGAACCATGATCTTACCCTGACCAATTTGTTTTTACCTGATCCAAACCAAACATGTTACCGGATCATAGGTATTTCTGATCACTTGAACGTGTCGTTCTATGAGACACTGATCATTTGGAGGAGTTGCTTGTACGTGGATTCATTTCCCATCCAGACTTGTTATAGGAACATCGTGTCATGTCCCCCCCCCTCCCGCGCTACATTCCATTCTTATTTATTCCTTTATTTAAGTTTTGTTTTAGTTATTCTTTCTCAACCTTCGCTCGTCTTATCGATGCCCTATTAATTTCCAAACACAGAGGCCGAGCCCCCGCCAGCCCTGAACAGGCAGAGTGAGTAGGTGGGAATGGAACAGTGTGACAAGAACAAGTGAATTGTTTTTCTTAAGAGGCTCAGACTCAAATGCATGTAACAGACTATTAAACATTCCCTCAGACAGTGGCGATCAGGGCACAAGTCTCTGTGGTGTGAATCTGTGGAGGCAGGCAGGATAAACAAACGGCAAGAAAGAGCTTGTTTTTTTTATGTTGCTGAAGCTGGACAGCCTGGAGGCAGCAGCCGAGCGGAGACAGAGTTCTAAACTGAATCTTAGACAACACCTGGTGAGCATATGCAGCTGCTGAGCAACTTCAGCCTCTGGCTCTGAACCCCCCCCCGACGTGCTCTATCGAGCTCCGAAGGCTCTCGGCAATCATCATGCTCTATCTCAGCTCTTTTGTCACAATGTTTGTCTCCATTTTCAATTTCGAGTGGAAGTTCTGCGCAACTTGAAAAGTCCTGCTGTTCACGATCCCGAGGACACAATGCAGAGATTTAGCTTTGCTTTGTTGTGGATTTGCTTTGTAATCCTCGGCACCAGCCTGTAAAACATGGTAAACAGGACTTTACCACAGAATCTCTGTGTTATTCTGAATGACATCTCGGAAATTGATTTGCAGGAATCAGTTTACTGAAGAGAGTTTACTCTGCTCATCACCTGTTTGTTTTAACTCTCTGCTTCTATATCGCAAGTAAACATTACAAAAACTAGAAAAAAAAGCTGGATCTGTTCAAGCAAAATATCAAATGCTATACAGGTTTTCCTTCTTAATTTAAACGAGAAAATGGAAACCACTCTTATATCTGCATGGTCAATTTCAAATTAGAGCCAACAGCTGTTTGGGTCAGCAAAAAGGTGGGAAACAGAAGGAGGCCGTTCACCTGGCTCTGTGAGAAGTTATCAAAATCTGCTTATAGCCACATCTATAGCTCAGAAATTAACGTTTTATAACTCTGTGGTTTAATCGACACAAAATAAATGTATTTAACATTTGCTAGTTTTACGTGCAAGTCTATTACTTGACACAGAGCGGTTTCTTAGTAACTAGCTGAAGCTCAGCTTTATGATCTCATATTTTGGGGGATTGTGTTCCCTCAGGGTTGAGTCAGGCTTTCGGTTTTCCCTCATTTCCAGTCCTCATGCTGAGCTATGCTAACCAAATATAAATTTGTATTTGTATCGACCTCTAAACGAAAATGTATGCAAACCAAGCAAAATGTTGTTGTTTACCTCTGACGTACTTGTTTTGGATACTTTCAAAATGGAAAAAAATAAGAATAATGATTTTTGACCATAGAAACTATGAAAGATAAACATTTGGGTCATGATTACATTTTGATATCAAAAGATAGTGGATTCACAATGTGTGAAAGCCTTAAACCACAGGGCAAGGCCTGGCAGTTTTATTTATAAAGCATCTCTGCACAGAGGTGATTGTGCAGTGACATTCAAAAACAACAAAATAAAAGAATTTAATAGTTCAACATAAGGTAGAGGTAAAGAAATATATGTTTTCAAAAGGATGAATCTGTATGGAAATGTAAAAGAGAGAGGATAGGGTAAATTAATACAAATAAATAGAATAGAATAATAAAATGGAATGAAATGCATTGATGGTATAACACTATAAAAGCTTACTTGGAGGCGCTTGTGAATAAAAGGGTTTTAATTCAAGTTCCCTGTCTGTAGTCATTTTCATCTCCGTCTGGATAAAGTACTCTATAAGATATTTGCTGTCTTGGTCTAAGGTTTTGATCATTGTTGTGTTTTCTGTGACAGTGGGACTCTAATATAAAATGCTCTCTGTACAGATGGCTCATGGGCCGGCCCTCAGAGTGAGCCTGACTACATTAGATCTGGGATGGCACCAAAGAAATTGTGTCAACCTCGGCGCGGGTCGGGCCCAAGGCGCTTTGGAGAATCAGCTGATAAGGATAGCTTCAAGTCCTTCTCGGCAGCGCTTGATAATACAGAAGTTCAAACACGGGGAGCGTGTTCCGAGCATGACAAATAATGGATTAGGAGGATAAGATGCGAGCAAACATGAAAAAAAAAGAATAATCACATGTTTTGAATTTCCTCATGACCTAGATGGATACTCTTACAATGGACTGGATGGGGTCTAGTGTCGCGGTTTGTGTGCAACGTGACACATGGTGAGAAAGAACAGTTCAGGGCCGAATCGTTTTTGACCTGCAGTCGTGTGTGTGTGTGTTTGATTTGCAAACAGGTGTATGGCAGAAATCAATTTAGGGAAAATAATGGTTCATTTCCAAGGGGAGAGGAGGAGGTGACAAAGATTTGAGTGTACACCATCGTACACAAATGGCACTAATGGGGAGAATGATTATCTCCGAATGAAGCCAATTAGAGGGCCGTTATTCTCCCACCTCATGAGTCTTCGCGTCTTCATAGGGGCGCAGTTATTCCGCCCGAGAAAGCCGATAAAAAGTTGTTGACCACATCACACCTTGCTCGTAAAACTCGTATCTGTCCCGACAGTTTGCCGGTTAAATAGAAACAGATGACAGCTGCTCGGGAAAGCTCAAGCAGGGCGGTGGAAGCGGCAGTGAAGTTGATGGGATTACCTGGGGGGATTAGGAACTGTAAGTACAATAACAAAATGGCTTGACGATGACACAATTACTCTGCCATGTTTGAGACGAGCTGATAAAGGCCGTGCATGTGGATGTTGGGGCCTAAGTCACTGTCGCCTTTGAAAATGGGCTCCTGCAGCCTGCTGACTGAAGGGTGCAAACCGAAGTCAGACAGGGATTTAACCAAATTTACTGAAAAATATTAATGCTGGGTTCATTTTACCAAGTACTAATGGGTTGTTTTGACCTAATGTAGGTTATGTTTTCGTTGCTGTTTGTCTGCTTGTCTGACTGACAATGATGATGGAAGGTTGGGCTATGAGCAGAAGAGAAGATTGTTTTTCCTTTAATATTGCAAGATCCAATGATTTTTCAAAATGATTGTGAATTCACAAAGAAAAAAACAGCGATCTTAATGAAAAAAATCGGACATGTATAGAGGCCTAATATATATGAGGTAGTGGATTTTTGTGCAGATCTAGATAATAATCCGGATACGTCTGACCTTTCTAGATGTTAATGCAATATGGTGCCAACGTGGCTCCCTTCTAGTTTTCCCTTCTAGAATACTAGCATTCTAGTATTCTATTTAATTATTCATCAGAACCGATGTTTGGTTATTTTGGGTCAGTGTTCAAGTTTAACCTTAACACAATTGTAAAAAAAAAAACACTTAATGATCCAGATCACATGAGACATTTTTCCCCAGGTAGCGTTCATCTTTAAAAACACATGCATTTAAGAATCAGCTTTTATTCCCAATTAAATCAAATTTGTCTTTTGAGGCGCACGTCACAAATTCCCATCTAATTTCTTCTGGCGTCGAAAAGTGCCATCGCTGTTTGTAAAATTGAAATCCTTCCGTAGAAACCCAGGGAAAAAACGGATTTTCTCAGTATCCACTTAACCCAAGATATTGAAAAGTCTGCACACAATTTGGAGTGTAATCAGCCCTCTGCTCAAATGATATTCGATTCCTGACCGCCGTCTACGGAACTCTCATCAAGTTAACATTAGGCTTGAAGCCGGGCAAATTATGGAAAGCGTCTGCTTAAAGGCCGGCTTCTCTCCCCCTGATGAAACCTTAATAAGCGATGGTTTGGGGAACGCCTCAAAGTCACATATCATCTTCTTGGTGTATTAGAAAGTCTTATCAGAATCTCTAGAGATGTAAAAAAAAAAACTTTCAAAGCCAGAGAACCAATTCTAAATTCCAGTGTCATAAGATGCACAGTGTTGAGCCCCTCCATTGGTAATGAATGGGAAATGGAGTTGGACGACTCCTAAACAGCACAAGGAGCCTTACATTATCCTGTTTGTAAGAAAAGATGGGATTTATTTTTCTATCCTTTCTCGATCAAGCTGTGAATGTATTAGTGAATCGAACTGGAGATCAGAGTAGAGTTAAGGAAAATCTATTTTTTTCCCAGTTAAATTAGTTTAATAATACCATTTTTTACTGGTCAAAGCCCCGAAGAGATATTGTAGAACTGCTCTCTTGCCTTTGGCAGTTTCAAGCAGAGATACCTGTCTGACTGCAGAAACCTTTTTTGTGTATGTGTGTGTGTGTGTGTGTGTGTGTGAGTGTTAAACTGAGACAAACTGTAAATCCTGGAGCACAAATTATATATTTTCTAGAAGTTTCAACTCACCGCCTTATTTCTAACACATTTTTTGGCTCCTGTCAGAGCCGCTGCAGCAAATGAGAAGGGGGCTGCATCTGAGGCATTTAGGGAACCAGAGCAGTCGTAGAAAACAACTCTCTCCTCTTTCCCTCTAAATTGCATGAGCCTCTGCATGTTCATCAGTCATATTCACCAAACCACCCACCACCATGAGTGAATTCTCAACCTGGGAAACACTACATCCAACCAGAGAGAAACATTTTTGTTTTTCTAGCACTGATTACCTTCGCAAAATCAGGATCAATATGCATCAACTTGTTGCCATTTTTTTTGTGAAACATGCAAATGATGCAAAACCCCATCATAACTATTACGATCAGATTTTTTTATTTAAAAAAAGACAGACTTACATTGAAGTGTCACATCGTTTGTTTTCATGAGACACGGTGGATACTGTTGTGCACCCTAACGATCGTGGGAAACGGCTGATTTGAATTTCCAATTTCGCAAACTAAATGAGCAGAATGTTTTGTCTCTGCTTGGATAACAGCAGAAAGAGGACATTCTCTTTGGAATTCGCTGTCAACGAGGTGTGGCGAGAGAGATGAGGTTGAATAAGAGCAGGCAGGCAGCTTAGCGAGGGGGGTTAGAGAAGAGAGGGGGAGAAAAACAAGCACTGAAGGCAAAGGTGAGGAGAGACGAGGGACGGGGGAGAGTGGGAGAAATGAACAGATGAGGACAGGGAGCGCGGCCGGCTCGGCGTGAGTGCATGTGTGTGCAGCCGCGGGATAATATGGCCGCCGAGGCAGAACACACACATCTCGCGTCGCGCTCAACAGGTGGGTCAACAAGGGGCATCTCCAACAGGCAGGCAGGAGCTTATCTTAATTCTGAGAGAGAGAAAATCCAAGATCCCGTCCGCACTCACTCTCGGTAATCGATGCTGACAGGTAATTCAGAGGAGTGCATGGGATAGCTAAGAGCTCGCGGGAGTGGCAGGGCATTTGTGTGGCCCCCACGGTTGCGGCACCTCCGCGCAATCAGAGTGCTTGGCAGCTCTAATACGCGTCCAGATAAACACACATTTCGGAGGTGAAGAACGATAACGATGCTGGACGAGAGAGGAAAGTAACCAGTTGTTCGCTCATATCTCGCCGACTTTCCACATGACCCTCAGTGTTTCTTATTCAAAAGAAACACTAGATGTAAATGGACAGTGCTGCAATATACAACAGTAGAAGTCGGAGAGATGCCTAAATATTTAGTTGGCTGACATTAATATCAAATACAATATTGTATTACCATTATCTCAGATGGGAATTTACAATGTCATATAATAAGCTGTTTGAACAGACAATAGTCGCTCTATCAGATATACTGATTACAACTAAAAAACTGTGATAATAATATAATTTGACTTTTTTTCCCTTACCTTTGTGGATCTACACTGCTATTAATGTCACCATGGTTTCCTTGAGTTACAATGTGGGCGCTGAGTTGTAATATTTTGCAAAGTAGCATAATTAAAAGTATGTTAGCTATTTACCATACATGTTAGCAAACCTAAAATGATAGGCAGGGTACAGAGTTTTAAGGTGCGACTATTTTTTTGTTTTGTAGATTTCAGCCCTCCAGCCCTAAACAGCTGTAGCTACACAACACTGCAGCACCACCTCTGTCTGTGTTTCCTCTCCAAGTCTCACTCTGTGCATTTCAACAGACCGAGTCAGTAAAATCAATAAAGGAAGGTGAGTGGCCCTCACACTTGCCCATTCAAAACCCATGCTGATGTTATGGGGTAAAGTTGAACGGTGCAGGATATAGAGGCCAAACCCAGAGGGCAAGAAGAAACAAGGAGGAGACAGTCTGTATGTAGGCTAGCAGGGGAAGTGCGATGGCTCACGGCTGTGTATCCAGAGCACATTAAAAAGAGAAGAGAAACTCGGTCTAGCTGCTCCCTCAAAGCTGCCATTGGCACCTCTCCAGTGTTGTGAGAGGACTTGTTATGTAATTCCACAAGAGTGTGTGTTTTCTCATCCTTCAGTTACCAAAACCAACACAGCTGCAGTTCACAAAAATCACGGACCTGAATGGAATAAAAAATGTTGCGTATACAAAGATTTTCTTGTGAATGTGAACCCGTGGGATAAGATGTTAATACAACTGAATCCTCTGTGTCTGTTTTGCTAACACTAGCATTCATGTTCATGAATTGAGTAACACAAATACACAACCTCTCAGCTGCGCAGCTGAGATCCCATGCATTAAATATTCTGCACTTGCTATATTTTACCACAAGCATAAATAAATGAAAAGACTCATGAAAAATACATTTTATGGCACATTACAACCTGTTATTGTTCATAGAATCACAAATACTGGAATCCCCTCTTTTCGATTCTTGCGCTTAAACTTTAATGTTTCTAGTGGATTCAGGCAGCAACAAAAACAAAAATCAATGTGCTGCCTGTTTAAGTGTGGTTTGTTTTTGATGTCAATAAAGCATCACACTGTACTGTCATTGAATGTTGCACAGCAGCAGCCACCTCTCGCTGTGTGTCCTTGAAAAGGTTGAGGTAACTGAAAAACAATCCTATTGTTATTATTAATATGATTATTGTTATTTATTCCATTAAGTTCAAGGCTGTGAAAACAGTAAGAATATGCAAATGTAAATCAATATAAAAAAAATCAATGCAAAAGTTACTACTTGCAACTTTTAAGCAGATTAATGCTCTGATAGTGACACGGATTAGGAGACGCTGGGGGTTGTAATGAGCTCAAGATAGTTCAACAGAAATACTTAATCTGTTGTTGTTCCTTTCACACGGATTACAAATGCATTTAACAGCTGAATTATTTAAGAAACAAACATGTAAACAGTGAAATGATCAGAACATTGCCACGGGCCATAACCTCTTTAATTCTACATTACAAAATGAGCATAAAATAAACAGAAGCTAAATCTTTTTTATCTTTTCCTTACAGCTCAAACATGCCCATTAGTCCAGTGGGACCAGCAGGAGTTGGGAAAAAGCTTTTCAGTCCTCTTTGGAAATTGTTGACCTTCTCAAAAACAGCTCGCCTCTTTTGTTGATATACATTTCATAAGTGAAGCTAATCTGACTCGATGAGGATTTAATTCACTTAAGTAATTTACCTTTCGACACAAACAAGAAAATTGGGAATTGAGGTTGAAAATGTTTCTGGGTGGAGAAACTTCAGGCGAACGCTGGGACACGAGGTCAAAGCCGCTTTGTGTCTGGGAGTTAATTCTCACAGAGGACTAAACTTTGGTGGAACAGAATCGCATCCAAAGTTCAAACGTCTCTCTCTCCTATGCGTGGTCCCGCCTCGGTTCCAACCCTGGCTGCGGTCCTAGTTGCACGGATGGCCGCCAAGTTCGCCTGCACATTACCCTGCCATCCATCATGCAGCTATAGATATCAACCCAGCCTTTACCCACTGCTGTATCCACACACACACACAAAAAAGAAACTTTAAAAGCTTTGATGTACACGGCGGCCAACAGTGGGTGACATACTTTATGTACTTTAGGCTATGTTTTTTAATTTTTAACGACCGAATCATCCCGGGCTCTTTGTACGATGGGCGCTGCAGTGGCGTCGCTTTGAACGGCGTCCACATGAAAGATTTATGCATCGCGACACGTCCCCCCCCCCCGCCCCTCATCTCCATCAGGCAGGTTTCACACGACCAGTGGTAATGAATGTGGAAAAGATAAGTGCGCTGTGAATTACGTGTTATCTGTACCCGGAGAAGCCGTGAATGTGTCCACTTTGCATATTAGTCTTATTATGAAGTGTTGCAAAGCTGTCGGATACAAGATTATTTAGTAAATTATGCAAGTTATCATTGGCTCCCGTGTCACCGGAGAAAAGGACTTGTGATTCTTCAAAGTGCGCAGTGCTTGTGGGTCCCCGAGTCCCAGGCACTTGTCAATGTCGTTTACACTGTAGAAAAAAATTATAATCAGATCATATAAAAAAGAGGAATACCACAAAAAAAAACTTAAAGCAAGAATCATCAAACGTGAAAGCCTGTAATAGATTTAATTAAAAGTACAGTGACACGTATAGCATGACATATAAGCATTTTACTGTGCAAATCAGATTAGACAGAAACAGATACAGTTAGTCAAGCCTGAACCTCGAATAACAGGATGCAGAGCCCAACATCCGCTCCTGACTTCTCCTCGTGGACAGATCCACTTCCTCTGATGTGGATTTACACGCCGGTGAAAATGGATTATACTTTTTCTGTTTAATCAGGCCCTTATCTGAGGAGACTATCAAGGGAACTTAATTGAAATTTTCCACCTCTTTCATGCCTGATTAATGTAATCATAATAAACCCAATTTTCGCATTACATCCCGCATTGACGGGTCATTCCGAAGACTATGTTTTTCCGCCCTAATGAAATGAATGATAGTGTTGCTAAATGCATAATTACTGCGGAAAGGATCAGTTCATTATTGATTCGCGGGAAGACCTTTCAGCTCCCGAGCGACTATGCGTAGTTGTTCATCTCAGATTCCCACATAATATTATTGGAATTGAACAAATGATCACACTAATGCTTCAGCTTGATGTGAAAGTAAAGGAAAAACAAGAAAACAGCGCATGATCGTTTAAAGAGGATTGAACATCGTCATATTGTCAGTAGCTACACTGTGAGATAACAGATGTAGCTCTTTGAAAAACCTCCACCGAGGGAATGACCGGAGGCGCAGCACTGAGGAATGGACGTAGGGACTGAGCCAGCGGCAGACAGGATTGAAGTCTGAGCAGGCGCACCACCCGCGGGGCTAATAGGCACTCCGGCCGTCGAGGGAGGCCCTGCCTGTCCTCGAAAAAAAACGCACTGTATATAATGTAGTAATATTCAACACTGGGGCTTTTTCAGTTCATCCAGCACTGCATGAAGCACTCGAGGAGCCTGAGTGTTTTTTTTTCCCGGCTCTTTTAATGGTGCTGGGAGCTATATGTGCGGCCACGTACATTCAGCCTGTCGAACATCATGCTGTAAAACTATTAGCTGAAGCCCAGCTGGCTACAGAGCACACACTCCTTTACTGATATCCCCCTTAAACACTCCACATTTTCCCCGGAGAAGAGCTCATGTGCAGCACTGCACCGTGATGTACTGTGTGCGTCTGCTTTTAGGAATTTTTCCTCTCGTTGACACCATCGCTTTATACTCTATTCCCACAGGGGAGTGCACTACAGAGAGAGGGCACGCGTCCTGCTTTCCATCACGCCCAGTTCACAAGGTGCATCTGTCTCTGCATCAAATCAGGGAGAGGAGATTGAAGTTCCAAACCAAGCAAAGAAGAAATAAACACTCCTCTTTTACATAACACATACTTTATACCTCTTCCGTGCAAGGATGGTGCATTTTATTCCGAGAATGTTCCCCGATGAAAATCCTCTACGGTTAATGTCCCTCAGCGGAGACATGCATTATATCACGAGGTGAAGATTCTGCTCCAATCTTCATTTGCGGGTTATTTCTGTGGCGCCCTTCATCGCCCCCCTTTATAAACCTCCGACCACTAGAGGGCCGATTCTCCCTACGTCTACAGGTTCTAGGTGAATTAGCTGTAAATAAACACTGCGGCTTTTCCTGCGTCGTCTCAAAGCAAAGTCTTTGCAATTGTTGACACCTTTGAAAGCATTCATACTTGTGTGTGTGTGTGTGTCTTCAATCACAACTGAAATTAAAATGGATTGTGCTGGAATGGAAAATGTTGGAGGAGATGATTGTTATAACTGTAGAACTGATTGAGGCAGTTGTGTTGCCACGAGGTGTATTTACATCTGTAGGGAGGCGCAGGTCAGCTTGTGGCAGAGGGAGCATATACGCTCTCTTCCTACTGCGTTGATACAATGCAGAGGTATAAAGTGCTACCTGGTGAACCATGGTTGACCACAGATTGCTTTTTCAAGCACATCCTTGCATACACAATGATGACAATGGCCCAGCCTCTTGACCCAACCATAATATTCCCCTCAAACACTCAACAAGCAGGAAATACACACGTGAGCACTGCAATGATCCATTATGTTCCACTATATGACACTCTATGCTTTATAGGCCGAGGCTATAGATATGCTGCAGTACAGACTATAATTTTATTTAAAGAATCCTTTAAAATGCCTCATTTCTTCTTCTCAGGTGTTTTTGGCAGCTGGTTGTATTTTGTCTAAAGCGGATGGGCCGATTTTAAATGCTGACAGGTTGTGGAGTGCTTCCAATTTTATATTTATTCAATTTTTTGGTCAATTCCAACATCAGGTCTCGTCCTACGCTCCATCTTCAAAACCGCACAGTTCTATCTCATGTTTAATTGGCTTTTATTTTTCACATTCACGTGATGCTCGATGTCCATTCACATTTTTGCATGTGTATCTATCCCATCCTGAGCAACCCGACATCTGAAGGGCCTGTTTCTTTTTTCTGTTCCTCAACAACAGAGCTTACTCATCCCGGGGAATTGTAGAAACCATTTCATCAAATTGCAAAGGTGGAAAACGGCTCCATTCTTCTGATCGGCGTCGGTTTACAGACAGGAGAGGAATGCTGTGTCTGAATCCAGAGGACTCCGGGGTCACTTCTAATATCGACTCAGCCCCAGGCTAAAAAGTGGACTTGTCCTTTAAAGAACAACTTTAAGTCTGACATGCTCACCTGAGTTTCTGACCACACTCAGTCTGTGGAATTCATCACCTTCACCAAGGAGCTTAATTATAACACTGTCCATTTCATTTCTGGCTTGTTTGTTGACGGTAGAATTACGCAAAAGCTGCTGATTTACAAGCAACTGGGAAAATGACCGTGAGCCGCACGTCAAGTCGAAACAGCAAATCGGTGAGTAACGACATGGCTCATGAACTAATTTACACAATTACAATTTTAGTGTCATCTTGTCAACTTGTGTAAATTGTATGTCCATCCCTCACAAACACCTGACACCAGACATTTGTGTGATCAATGTGCATTTATATGACACATTTGATCCTTTTTCTTTGCTCTTCATTATAATACAATTATAATTATACATATTGGAAAGACGTGTCGTCTGAATTCATGATCTGCATTTTTGTGTCGGCTTGGCATTAAGGCTTGGTTTGATTTAAAGGGGCCTTTGCTGGTTTTATTTCAGAAGCCAGACCCTCCCCCAGTGTTGAAGCGAGATGTAAACAGTCAAATAATACATGGGACAGGATTTGTAGAGATCTGTGTCTGGGCTTGTCTTTGGAATTCAGGAGAAAACACCATGCTTGGTGTTTGAATATGCATCAACTAAACACCCCTTGAATATTCAGCGATGTAGCAAGGCATAAAAGGTTTTGCAGGCTCAGGCGAAATGACTAGTCAGTGTACCTTGAACCACGACTGACACAAACCCACTGCTTAGCAACAGAAAATAATGTTTCATTTTTATCAAGGCACCATATGAACTGGAACCTTGATGGTGAAGGAGTACACAGATAAATGTACCTGTTTTGAAATAAGCATTATCTGCCCATGGAAAAGGACAGTCTGCCCTGACATGAGAAGAAAACATTGATTGTTCCTCAGGCTTTGACACTTCACCAGTGGGTGTGCAGAAGGATCAACACACTTCCTGTTCGTTTACAGACAAGAGTCCACTGAAAGAACCGGATCTTTTAGCTCCAGCTCCTGTTCATTTAATACTTTGTACATACATCATATCACAGGCGACTCCAACTTTGTGCGCAGCGTGACATGCAATTCCAAGTGTCTTACTAAAGAGGTGAGAACGCACAATTGGCACCCGGGCTTTACACATAATCTCCCTATTTATCTGAGGAACAACACCTCACAGGCCTGAAAATCTGGCACCGCAGATCCCTTCTCCCGCAGTGGGCAATCACCAAGCCGAGCTGATTCGGCCTGAAAGGCGGCGCTGTTTAATGAGCGATGGAAGGCGTGAGCGAGGAGACAACAGGTGGAGCGTCAGATTGGTGCACCGCAGCTGGGGACGGGCCACTCTTCTCGCCAGCTGTCGGCCCGGATGATGCTCATTTTGAAAAGTATGTTTGTAAAAAGTGTTCCCTCCTCCAAAGACGTCCGCCCGTGGTTCTCATCTGCTGTTGAGGGGAAATAACTTATATTCACAAGATGTTATGTTGTTCAGAGACTCCGGCTCTCTGCGTGGCAGTTATCCAGGTAAATATTGATATGTTCCTGATTTGCCGCTGTAAGCAGAAAGGAGGCTGCCAAGAAAGGTCCTGCATCCCATCCGAATCATGATCTGTTGTATTTGGTAGCGGCATTCTCGAAACTTGGCACGGGGCAGCCCTGACTTCATAGCTCTGGGCCACATAGTGATTTTTTGTGGTTGATGTGGCTCAGTTCAGTTATTGCTATGAAAGTTCAGCATTCTGCCTCGCTTTGCTTCCCTATAATCAATCTTCCCTGTAAAGGACACATTTAAAAAAACTTATAATAAAAACTTATATTGTCACAGAAATTGAAACGTGGGTAACTGCCGAACTGCCGAACAGTCTTAATTAAGGTAATGTGTTAGTTGCTGCAGGGTCTCTTATGCCAGTGCTTGGGTGAAGCACCAAGGCCTTTGTTGGAGACATCATTAGATGACTGTGTAGAAATCAGGCTCTTTGAATAATCTGCATCATATTAAAACCTTTGCGATGGTGTGGATGAACAGTAAATCCAGTATGCAGCGACGCTCTCCAACATGAGTGTTATGGTACACTGGGACCTGCTGATGGTGTGAAGGCTGGTCGCTGGTATGTTTGCTCCAAGTTTGGAGGCAGTTTCTATGGTAACGATGTCCTGCCTTCACTTTCTCTCTGACAGGCTGTAGACTTAGTCAGTATTAGTGATTAAAAATGAATAAACTCTATTCTGGCCTGTGACGCGCCCTAGCACGGACGCAGTTTGCAACATGAGGCCCTCTTTAATCATGACAGGACACGGGTGCTTAGGTAAGCGAAGCTGCTGGCCGGCCAAAACTTGAAAGCTATACACCATCCTGACAGAAGCCCTTAAGGGCTTTTAACTTGAGATGTAGAGATGCATTATGGGTATTCTGGCAGCTTGCACGCTCTGTGAGTCAATAGCGATCAAAAGGCGTTTTTACTTAATTATTTCCTCACAAAACTCACCTTTGTTCCCCACAACAACACAAACAAGGTCATGTGCAGGCTGCAAAGGCTGGACATATGGATGATGGAAATTATTGATGAGTCAGTCACCCTTATCATTCACACCCTGCCCTCCTCGGCTGGTCGTTAAAGCAGTCATGTTCTTATTCAGCGTAGCTTGACTTGCTTTTAGCTTTGCTCAAACCTCATTCACTGGAGAATCAATGGTCTTCAAATAACGGAACCGTTAAAACAATATGCGGTGGAGAGACTTGGTTTTGTTCCCCCGGCATCTTTCAGGAGGCAGAGAACTTCAGCGGTAAAGCAGATGCTGGGATTGTTGTGAGATAAGAGCCTTCTGTTTCAACAGCCACACACTGAGTCAAGAGGCTGTTACTGCAGGAAGTGGAAATTGTCCCTCGCAATCACTCGTGCAGCATTTTCGTTATGAATGGGAATAAAATGTAGACTCCACAATGCGTCTCTGATTATATCTCCAGAAAAAGAACGTTTTGTGTAAAATACACAATTACACATAATGACACATTATAATGATTAGTGTATTTAAGTGTAGCTGATTCACTAAATTATACTTATGTTTTACTTAAAACGATCTTTCATATTTAATTTGGCATATATTCAATGGAATATGGATAAATTGCTATTGGTAAAAGAAGATAAGTAAAAATAACAGAAAATATGGAAAAATATGGAAATGTATATACACTGTATAAGAAAAAATTGATACAGCAGATGTGACATATTCCAAAATGTGATGGTGTATAGCATGGAATTTAATGAAGTAAGTTGTATTGAATCTTAATACTTAAAAAGATGTACATCCCATCACTGGAAAAGTGAATTGGTCCAAAACACAGAAGGAGATGAATATATATTCATTTAAAGTAATTATTCTATTGATTTTTTATGTGTTTGAAACTTCTTTTATTCAAAAAACAATTAATATGTCAAATGATAGTTTGATGAGGGGATTTTGATTCTTGGATTCCTCCTACAAAGGCATTTTATAGGATAAGGTCTTTAACTCTAAAGGTTTCAATGATCATATACGAGTCACAGTCTGATGTTGACCAATAACCTTGTTCCCCGGGTCAGCTGGGGGTCGCCCATCACCCATCAGTTATGCAGAGCGCTGCTGTATGTCATCTGCATGGCTTGTATAGGGCTGTCTCATTGGGAAGCAATCACCTCGCTCCAGTCATCCATCAGGTGTTTGTGCTACAATGTGGCTTTAGCCGCAGTTTGAGGAAAGATTAAGGGATGACCTTCACACGGCATCACGGTGTAGATGAGTCCCGCACTGATCAGCTGATTGCTCCTTGTCTTCGTGGCTTTCACTTCAGATGATTGTACCTCGAAAGGAATGTTTGTTCAGCCGGTGGGGGCCAATTGAGTGCAGAGCAAAACATAGCTCTACATCGGTGGAGGCATTACTGGGTGACGTTAGGAGTTGACTCTGAGTGGCAGAGGTCTTTAAGTTTGTCTCCAACAGTGACAAGACAATTTAAGCATTACAGATTTCTCTTTTTTCACAGTTTCCTATAGTCGGTTTAACTGGTATCGAAAGTTACCAGACAAAAGTTATGATATAAGTTTGAGAACTACCGGTGTACGAGTTCACTGCCTCATATACTGGAGGTGGCTCTGAGTGGCTGCTCGTTATACACTGTCCTTTCCTCTCACTTCCTCTCAGTCTCTACTTCGAATCCATACGAAAGCATGAAAGAGTCTGTACAGTACTGATCGGGGATGGAGCCATTTCAGCAAGGTCCCGTCTATGCAGATTCTCGGTCTCAGCTGTCAACCACGATGCTTCTCCCCCTTTCTATAGAATCAAATAACCAATTATAGCCAAACCTACCGGGAAAACATGCATTTGGACAAGCAGTGTTATAAGAACTACGAAACGAAATGACAGAAACCATCTTTTGACATGTATTTTGACTTTATAGTTTTGGCCTTTTCCCATCTGCTAACATGGAGGAGTCTGGGCTATACTGCAGCCAGCCACTAGGTAGGTGGAGGATGTAGTTTAGCTTCACGTTTGGGGAGCCATCATCTTGTCCATCTTTATGAACATTGTATAGAACTGACCAAACACACAATTACTGCTAAGGTTAATTTAAGATTAATATTAACATTAATATTCAGGTGCATGAGAGGATAGGCTACCAAAGTGTGAAAAATGTCGAAAGAAAAGGATTACCATATAACAGCGTCAGGGATAATAGACATCTTTGTCTGTGAAGAGGCGGAGGAATAGATGAGACTCGACAAGTGTTCGTCAAAGAGTGCAGGACGGAAATACTGAGGGTCAAAGCGTTTAAAGACCCACACTGTTGCCCGCTGATGAAAAATAAAAACAACTTAATTAGAGCTTCATGTTTACAGAAGTCATTGAACTGGTTAATATCCTCAATATTAGCACATAATATTGAGTGTACAAACAAAGACCGATGTTACTTAACATTCACAGGGCGGGGAGATTGCTATTGATTATAATGATGCCACTTTTGGCACCTTTTGACCTGAAAGAAACTTTATTTCCTTGTGTTGATGGAAAGTGTTTCCTTGAGCGTGGCATGTGGGAGGGGCTTCATTCACAAAGCATCTGTCGTCTTTAAAGGCTGCTGCTCTGAAAGTCATAATTGGAAGGAAACTGCAAAGTGACTCATCACAGCAGTCGAGAGCCAGATAATCAAGCCGGCTGACTTTAATTTGATTGACTGGCGGCTCAGTTAATCCAATTTAAAATCTACCTGTTTTTTACATGTGTTTTTTTAACTAAATAATATGATACTCTTTCATTGAAAGCACATTAATGCTGGATTTTAAATCACATTTATTACCAAATGTAAAAAATACACATTTATGGGTTGAAAATGGCTCAAAATTGTATTTTTGATGATGAGACCATATGCCTCTAAGCATAGTGTTTTTTCATTTCCAGGGAGAGACATTTCAGCCAAAACTTAGTGGGTAGAGTGTCACTTTAAGAACCACTAAGCTGTAAACTAAATTACATTTCCAGTTTCAGAAGATCTGCTATTTCCGACGGATGAATAATTTCATTTCGCCACATTGTCATCACCTTGCGTTACATTCACACCGAACCTGTTGGGTTTAATTCAAGAAAACACACTTTAATCGTCAGGTGTGACTTTAGCGACATCGGTGTTGTTCAAAGTCAAGTTTGAACCAGATACAAATGCACCAAAGCTCTTAAGAATGAAGCCGGGAAGTGAAATGACAGGACCGTGTATTATGATTCATCATTTCCCTCAACATTTTGCCGTATAGGATCGGTTGTGTCTTTATTTTGACAGCGTCCCTTCTATGATCAATGAAGAGCAGTCGCAGTCTAGACAGTCGAGTCTATGAGACTAATTCTGATATTCAGCTATTTATTCATCATCTCTTTTGTTGTCAGACAAACGCAAAGGGTAAAGCCGGCGCAGAAACCCGATCCCTTTTGTTTTCAATCCTTTCTGGCATCATTTGGACCAAAAGAAAATTAATAATAGACCTAATTACACCCGTATATGCGACACACATTAATGACGACTAAATATGGCTTCCGTGACTGCTACCACTTTCTAATTGGCACCTCAGAGTACGTGGCTGTATAGAGTGATGATGTTTGACAGAGCTGTAATTTCATTTAAAGGCAGATGTTGAAAACAAAGGCAGGGGACTTACAGCAAAAGATGCTTTTATCATAGTCATTTCTGTGTAACCAATACATATTGTGCAAAAATAAACTACTCGGAACAAATCCCCCAAAAAATTACGACAAAAATGAAAAAAAAAAATTTCGTTTTTCTACCATTGTTATATTACGGATTTTTATCTTTCTGTCGGCCAAAGCTAAATATACAAGTTAAAACAACTTTGATTATATGTCAAAACCACAGCTGTTGAATCTGAATCAATATTTTGCAACATGCAACAATAATTGGTACAGATACAGATCCTGTACGCCTGTCTATAAAGTGTCATAACAATACAGTTTTTAACAGTGTGCTATGTTTATTTTCTTGATTTCTACTTAGAGATGCAAATGTATTTATGAGTGATAGTTGGGAAAATTCTGACTTCACTTGTACATATGATGTGTCATGGCCCTTGAACTAATCCAAACTGATCAGGTTCGTGAAGTAGATAAGAGTAGAGGACTTATCTGATGCCTTGCTGTAGTTGCTGTGTGTTTATGTACAGTGTATTGGTTTGTGCTGTTGAGTGAACAATGCACAGAGGAGACATGTTGCATTGTGGCAACGTACAGCTGCAGCAGCAATGCACATTTTTGGACCATCTCTATGTTCCTGTATCTCTAAACTCTTTGCAGCTATAATTGATGTTTAAGTTGCGGCCTGATCTGCTGCTGTCCGTCTATGATTACAAGTTGACCAACACAACATAAGGTTGGTCTGATTATACAGGAGTAATCATCATACGCATAATTTGACGTATCAAAATGCGTAAGTTAAATGAAAGCAGCCAGACATAAAGAGATCCGGCTTCTGAAGTGAGCTTTGATGGAACCGCTATGTATCGCCGGCTTTAATGGGCTCTCCTTGTGCACGATATTCATCAAGTGGAGCAGGTGCCTGCAGATACACTGCCACGGTGTTTGGATTCCAAGCATCTAATTACTTTTGCCGAGAAGACGGCAAGGAAGAGACAGGGCAATGTTCAGTCCGCCTCACTCTGCCATTTCGTGATGCTTGTTTACTAAAGGTTTTGGTCTATCATAAGGCAGCCAGCAGGTGGCTGGGGGAACTACACAGAAACGTTTCTGGCAATCTCGGGTGGATTAATTTTTGTGCTCTCCGAAATGAATTATGACTGATTCACACCCTCCAGTGAATCCCTACTTCTGCGGGTTGATCCTCACAATCTGTGGCGCAGTCGCTCCTTCCAGCCTGTGACCATCTTTCCTCTCGCGCACAGTCTTTCATCGAATATGCAACAGAACATGCACCACATAAGTGGCAGTCATCTCATTTTCTACTCAGCTGTAATCAGCACATGAGATGTGAATTGAAGAAATGAAAGCACTCAGCAATAATGGTTACACCAACCTACCATGTTTTTCTTTTCTTGGAACGCGCCTGGAATCCAAAGGGCCATCACGGCCACTTTCATTAAATAAACTCCCCTGAGTAAACTAAAATACATTCTGTCTTGAGATGGGAGCAGGCCACAGCTCTGCGAATGCAATATGCAGCTAATGGCTCATGAGCTGCTGGTTCGAGGTGCAGTGTGCTAACGTTTTTTTTCCTGCATGCATTCTAGGAGATATCATCTCAGCGAAGGTGCATCTTTGTTTTGCAGCAGCTACACAAAATGTGTCCGTGGACGGCTGCAGATTTTTATTTTGTATTTCCAGCCTTATCTTCTAGCTCCAGACTGTATTAGATATTGAAAACCCTCAACAAATTGCCTTTCTTTGCTGAATGTTAAGTTACTTTCAATAGTTTCCTTTTCATGACGGTTGTCCTGAGGCGTCACTCTGACAGTGGCATTGATGGCGGTGTCCTTTCACTGTGCTGTCCTTTGGCCACTGAATTTATAAATGCTGAGACACAAACATTCAACCTGTTTCTACAGCATTTATTATGCGCTCAACACCGCATATTGTCAAAGTTAATTAATGAGGGTGTTTAGCTCCGGTAAGAGACGACATCGTAAAAACCAAGGAATGAAGGTTAACCTTTTCATGTGACAAGTGAAAGCTCTCATCTGTGAAATTGTGATAGTATAGTGTATAATTAAGTTATCCCTATCCTTCAGAGGTAAGTTAAAATAGAAGTTATCCTGATCCCTAAGATTTCAGACATGGCTGCAATGGTGACACCTGTGGTTACGGGTGGTAATGACCCATAGTGCTGCTCAATCCAACAGTAATAACACCTGTAGAGCTGCTAATTCATCCTAGGCAAGAAAAGAGCTGCCCACTGCTCTGTGTGTTCACTGTGTGTGTTGTGTCCTGCTGTGTTCACACGGATGGGTCAAAAGCAGAGGCACAAATTTCCCCCATTTGCATGTGTGTCTGTGAATCTTGAATCTTGAATCTTGAATCCTGAATCATGAATCATGAATCATGAATCTAAATAGTTTTAATGTAAAATGTTGTCCAAAATAATTCCAACACTGTATTTCGTGTGAGCGCCTCACAACAAAAGCCTCCACTTGTTTTATGCATTTCATTTGAAACACTGAGAGTGTCTTCTGAGTTATTAATGTGATGACCGAATATTTCCAGCACATCCCACATGAAAGGAATTTGATTCCGGAACAGAAATCGCAGACTCCTCCACTAACAGACCGAGACTAAAGGTGTAACTATAACCGAACTGCTGCACATGGGCTTTTTCTTCATCAGTCCAAACACTAAACACCTACTATGGAATATGGAAATAATTACACTTTTTTCTCTCACCTCTCTCTCTTTTATTTCCCCCCTGTGACTAATTTCACAACAATAACAATCTTATTGAGGTAAAAGAGCCCATTTTCATTTTAAACAGCTCCGAGCTCGATGGCACACGAGACACTCGGGACTGAGGTGGCGCAACAGCTCTTGTATAACGCCACTCACTACTCATGGCGCAGGAAGTCGCCGCTTGAGTTTAGTGGCTGTGGAGAGCCGTGGAAGTGAAATACACCGTGCTGTCGCACCATATGTTTCACAGTCTCTGTCTACAAACCCTGACTGGTCCCTTTGATTACACTTTACACATTGTTAACCATACAACCGGTGCGTCACCGCTCCAAAGTGCCCCTGGCCAAGCCTCGGTAACTTTGCAAAAAATAAACATGCTCTTTTAGAGTTTTTTCTATCATCTTCCACTGAAGCAGCAACACAACATCTATATAATTGTAGCTGCAGTTAACACAAGACACAAGCACATTGCCCTTAAAGACAGGATAAAGCATGAAGATGATTTCATCTGATGTCAGTATGGCAACAAAAAACCTGAGGTGTGGAAGGGTTTAAACTGAATAAAGGTCTCTATTTAAATTTAAGGATTATTTTGTGCTTAAAACAGGAATCCATGCTTTATACAATCATCTCCGTAACACGACATAAATATGTATACCCACACACAATATAAAATGAGTCAGCTCTGCAATGCTTATCGATTCAAACAATAGGCTTAAATCAGAGAAACTTTGTAAGGGAGAGTTTTGGGTGCTTGAGTTTAAATCATTTGCAGTGTAGAGCTGGGGAACACTATAATTTGTGCTGCCATTTCCATTTAGAGAGGGTTAGTAACATTCCAAAACCGCTGTCCCCATAGGATATCTGTCTCTCTCAAACAGCAATTTATCGTACAGGGCAGCCTCGTCCTTACCACTCCACACCATCATGAGAAGCTGTAATTCTCTCTCAGTATCCTCAGCACGATCTCTCTGTCTCTCTCTCTCTCTCTCTCTCTCTCTCTCTCTCTTGCCATCTCTCTCTCTCTCTCTCTCTCTCTCTCTCTCTCTCTGTCTCTCTCTCTCTCTCTCTCTCTCCCTCTCTCTCTCCCTCTCCCCCCCCCTCTCTCTCCCCCCTCCACAAAGAACCCAGCTATAGCAACTTGCATACAAAATAGCTGACTCAATCATCCAGCTGCATAATCAAGATAAGGGAGACGGGGACAGAGGGAGAGGGAAGATGTGAGCGCTAATGCGAGGGGCAGCTTTAGCAACAGCAGCAAAATGAAGACGTTTTCAAACACTTACAAGTCGAGACATTAAAAAGTTGGAGGGATGTTGATTCACTGAGCCGGGAGTAAAGATGGGGCTGATCTTTTGTCTGAAATAACCGGAACAAGGGCAACTTCTGATAGTTAATACAATGCTGTCAGTTCAGCGACATGAGACAGATTGTTTGAGATTTTCTTTTTTAAACGCTTCCCTGCTCTAAATGTCGCTGAGACAGTGAGACATTATTTAAGCAGAAGAGGTGATACCACACTCACACACCTACGTCCTGTGCAGCTGAGTGGAACAAGCCACAGGAATGCTCCCATGGGCTTGTCATTTCTTTGGCTGGGTCCGCAGGTGTAGGTTATATTAAACCTGGCATCGTTTCAGCTTTTTTCTGCCCCGTGTGCTTTGGACCACTGAACACCACCACCCCCCACCCACATAGCCACCCACCCTCTACCACCACCTCCTCCTCCTTCAGGGAAATCTTCATTTGAGTGAAAGGGGTTGGCTGAACATCTTTAGAAATTAGACCTTTTCCAAAAAGAAAAGACAATCAATCCATACGAAGATTCTGTGCAAGTCAAATACACTGAGATGTCAAGCATGTGGTTTGTACTATGCTTTTCCCAGACAGATAGCACATACGCAGCGGAATCCTCAGCTAATCTGAGTGAGACTGCACAACTGTAGCCCACTGTAAGTACAAGACTGTGTAATCACAACGTAAAAGGTTGTGCATTAATCACGTTAAAGTTGCGCCTCAAATTGCATGAGTCACGTTGTGGGTCATGACTTAATGCAAGGTTTTTAATGATCCAGAGATTCGTAAAACGGGCTATCATTTTGTGATTGTGTGGGCTGGGTTCAAGCCCATGGCAGTGCAGGTTGATCACTTTCTATTTAACTTATATAAAATGGTCTTATTATTATCTAAGTCTCATTCGCAATTGAAATAATATGAGTTTACATGTGTGAGGGTGAAGTTGGAGGTGAAGTGGAGCTGTCCGTGGTGCTGAAGCGACATGTCATGCGGGCGGATTTGGTCGAGGTTTACTAGTACTTTAACTTGAGCTGTATCTGGAGGACGCAAATCTTAGATTGTCATAAAATCAACCAGCACGTAGGTTTATATATATATATATAATATGTGTTGATGAAACTTAGCAAAAGGGGAATATGCATCATGCACGTAGCCAAAGAAAGTCCCGTTCACACATTAGCGTGTCATCTTGCAAAGCTCTGACCGAACCATACACGAAATGCACCGACTTCTGCGTTGTTGTTTACGGTTTGTGTTCACTTTGCTACACGCACGCACACACGCACACACACACACACACACACACACACACACACGACACTCTTCAAATCCGCGACTTAACCTTAAAGATTTACAGCCACACACTCCCCTCATGCGCACGCACGACGAACTATAAAGTGCAGAAACCCTCACGTCTCTTATAAAACTCTGCTGCGACATTAAAGTGTAAATACACCGGCTTACCTGCTGGACGATCGCGGAGCAGAGAGCGTCCTCCTCCCGGTGCAAAGCTGGCAGCTCAGCGTATGTCACCACGAAGACATTCTCAAAGAGACAGTATATGTTTTCTGTTGATTGTTGCAAAAGTAAAAAAATGAAAGAAAGAAAGAATCCCAGTTTTGTAGTTTTCTGTTTGGAGGCGCGCAGAGCGGCGGCAGCCTGCGTCAGGGGAGAGTCTCAAAGATCCATTTTGCCTTGAGTGATTTAATTCGAGGCTGGGCTCCTTTCCGCGCTTGTTCTATATGCAGCCTGTGCCGAACAGACCCGCTTTTCCTCTGGTTCACCGAGAGCTGACTCCGGCGTCTAACACAACCAACGGAGGCGGGTTGGCTGGATGCGGTGCTGGGTGGGTGGGTGGAGGTATTACTGTAGCAGTTGGACAAGTGCGAGGAGCGCGTGTTGATCCTCCGGTCTAGCCGAGGCAAAGTTTAAATCTCATAATAAGATTGTTGGTCAGCGCGAGGCTATAAATGGTGGCGGCTTCGACACGCAGCGCTTGCGGCGCGTCAAGGGAAATGAGAGCGCGCCATGGCCGGTGTCCCGGTAAATAGACGGGGACCAGTTTCAGGTTAATGAAGAGAGGTCGGAGTGAAAAGTGTCAGCGACGTCACGGGGGTTTATCCGTGAGCAAACTTTTACTGCCACCCCCCCACCTCTCTCTCTCTCTCTCTCTCTCTCTCTCTCGCTCTCTCCCTCTCCCTGTGGATGTGTATGTGCTGCTCCACGAAGCTACAGCAATGCCTTTGAATTGCTCAATTACACAGTCCAGTTGGGGGGTATGTTTATGTGCCATTGCATGACAGAATTCTTTTTTTTTTTTTCCCTCACGCATTCGTTCGACCAGCAGGGGGCACCTTCATATTCAAAAGAAGTATTTAATGTGTCCATTTAATACTATTTAGTAAGTAAGTGATGCCTCAATTAAACTATAATGAAAATAATGTATATGCAGATGCTTGTGTCTTCAAGTATGGTAATGAATAGGTTTACCGGCATGTGTCCTGGTCCTACACGGACCTTTTAGACAGGGCGCTGTCTGTAAATTTCAGGGTTAAATGGAGTGGGCGTAGGCAGAGGGCGGAGCCAGAGCTGCTATTGAAGTATAGACCATACTTCACTGGAGAGGTCAAGCTTCGGTCCCTGTGATAGTAAATCAATACATATCAATGATAAATTATTGAACACGAGAACCTCCAGAATACAAATTCCCTCCCATGAGGAGAGGCACCCACACAGTGTGATAGAGGGAGGTGTTTACATGAAGCAGGGGGACGATGAAAATATGTTTAAATGCAGGTATGTTTCATTTAGTGGTAACCCAAGTGTTTTCCCTTTTCTCCGCATAAACAAAATCCAAATTATGCTAAACTTAATACACAAATGTAATCACAACATGCTACAATCTGCTGTGAAATTAACGGCAAGTTTGATTGAGATCTTACATGAACAAGATCGGTGCAAACAAAGCTGAAAAACCTGCAAGCAAACATCGAGGTAAAGCTGATCCGCACCCTGGAGGGTTAAAGCCAGATTGTCTGTCCCTGTGTAAATGCAGTCCCAGATTTAATTTATGGAGAGTGCAGCCTGATGCGCTCTGTAATGACGTATTCTGGGGGATGACCCGAGCAGGTCGGGAAGCGCCGGCCAGGCTGCAGATGCTCCTCTCTGAGAGGGAGCAAGTGGTTGTGAGAGGACTTGGCACAGATGCTGCAACGTCTTGTCTCATTGCAGCAGTCACATTGGAGCTGTGAAATGTGGACAGGGACGGCCCGGCCCAGGAAGTCAGAGCGTTGCAGCTGCAGCACTGACAAATACACACCCCCACAACACACAAACACACAAACAAACACACACGTTCTCTGTGATTCCCCAACATTCCTCAACGACAGTAGGCCGAGCCTGAAACATGACCCCAGGCCTTTAGAGCCTTTACAGCCTAATATCACAAAATAAAAGTGGGAATATTTTAAGACCCACAGCAGGCACATTCGTATTCTCCTTTCTAGCAGGGAGAGCAAAAAGAATTCTGACGAACACCAGCGTCTCTGCTTCAGTCCTGACACCTCACATGCTAAATATTTCCCAGGATGCACTGCAGAAGGCTTTCTTTTCTCCATTTGCTCCTTGTTTTGTTAATTTTTTTGTTCAGACACAACATGAGGACTCTACCGCTTTTCAGAGTGCAGCAGATGGTATGGGCTTAATGGAGTTTCATAATGAACCCTCCCAGCTGAATTTACCTTGAGGCCACAGTTGCTTCAATGTGGTCCAGGTATGAGCTTTGATTCCCGATGGGCAGAGCTGTCATTGTTTACAAGATACCAATGATTTATAGTGCACAGAGGTGGGTGGGCGTGTAAAAGGGGAATACATTTCTTAAGTTGTAATACTGTGGCGGCTCATCACTATTTTAGCAAGTTTTGGGGATGTGGAAGGTTTGTGGGTTTTGAGGTACAATATGATGCCATATGAGATGGATACACTTTGCATATAACCCAAGGTGCAATCAGTTAGTTTCAAGTTGATGCGCCGCTTTATTATAAACTCAACTGTTGGTTTTCCATTCGGGAAACAAGTAAGCACAGCGATTCATTTCTTATTTCTTATTATCTATAAATTCTTTAAGCTGCATTTCACAACTACCCGAGCAAATGCCCAGATCTAAGATTGGTCTCAATTATTGTGCCTCTGATTTTCAAGTCTATTTCACGAATGGTTGGGCAAAGTCTGGATATTCGCAACAAAATATAAAATGTTCTCATTGATATGCATCTTGTTTATTTTACGTTTCAGAATGTTTAATTTTTACTTCAATATAGAATATGAAATTGCCCTCAAGATCTCAGAAACAAAAACAAATATTTCATCATTAGTTAGACCTCAATGGAAATAGATCAAACCATTATAGACTTTGAAACTGTTTTTCTCAAGCACCATGCATTGTTTTATAGAACAATAACAATAAAACTGCATCTACAAATTAAATAGGTTTCTATTTAAATCTGAGAGAATCCATGGAAATCCTGAAGACAAAAATCACAGAAATCCTCCTTTTGCTATCAGACAGTATGGCTTGTTCTGCTTTGGAGGAGCCTGGTAATGCTTCACGTGAATCCGCAGAAACTGCTTCAAATGAAAAGATTATATTATTACATTAAGTCACTAAATGAAGTCCAGTCAGTCCGGGTGCAGAAGAAAAGATAGGTGGAATGTATTATTCAAATCCCTCATTTACTGGCTAAGCCAATTTGGTGCCGAGGCAAGTAACAGGGCTGGCTGTAATTCAGGGGAGTTGACAGTGACTGCTGGTTGATATAATGGAATATCTGCTGTCGGTGGATTTCAGGAGATCCATCTTACTAGTGAGACGCAGTGTTATGTGGGAGCAATGGGGAGCTGCAGTCAGAGGTGCTTGTTGCCAATTCACAGCACGCACAGCGTTACATACCTTGTTATTATCATCACAGCAACACACAAACACAGACAACACACAGAAGTGCTGCAGCCATGTGGAAAGCGTGCACTAAAAAACTCAAATAAAACAACTGCAAAATAAAGTCAATGACCATGTAGTAAACAGCCACACTCACACAGTATTGATAAAATATAATAGAATTAAATAAAATACAATTTCGAGTTACCCTGTGACAAAACTGGTCAACAAATGTGAGCAGCATTGGAGAAGGTATTTCTGTAAAAGTAATAATAGTAACCATACTGTAGTAATAACACCAAGTTACCCTCACCCAAAGTACATAAATATACAGGAACATGTAACTCGTGTTTTAAGAGTAATATTCTGAGACATAATAAAAATGTTTATATGAATCTGTTCACTATACATACATGAGGTTGTGTGATTAATCATTGACCCCTCGCACATAGACAGTGACCATCTATCAAACACATCATCCCCAGCAGTCACGCTGACTACAATACAAACAAACACAAAACTTAACTTGAAACTGATGAACATACAAACCTCATGAACTAAGTCGGGACGCTAACACATTACTAAAACAGTTATATTTAATTAGAACACTTACCAGTCCCATGAGCCTTTCCTCATGGGACTGTTGTTGCATGTTTACACCTGATTCTAAGTGTTTAAGCAGCTTTATAGGTGGGGATTATTTTTAACATTTTGGAAAGGACAACTCTTGATAATCTACCTTTTATTTTCCTCATAATTGAAATGTGAGAAAATAGTAACAAAGACCCATCATAATCACCCAGTGCTCAAAGTAGCAACCTTAGATGTCTTTTGGGTCCAATATGCAATTATGTGAAAAACCATAGAGGTTTTTCGGGATTTGCTCTTTATTGGCTTCATCTGTAATTCTGTAGAGTGGACAGAAAACAAGTGAAGAACAAATCCAAGCAATAAAGAAGGAAAAATCTATCTCTGTAGGCACCAGTGTAACCTGCTACGCACTAACTGCACTAAGCAAACTAATGCTGGAGCATAATTTGCATAAACACTAGGTAGAGCACTGAGTGGGACTAGGTTGAGATCCCTTGCCATGAGCCTTTGTG
This sequence comes from Platichthys flesus, assembly GCF_949316205.1. Classification (NCBI taxonomy): domain Eukaryota; kingdom Metazoa; phylum Chordata; class Actinopteri; order Pleuronectiformes; family Pleuronectidae; genus Platichthys; species Platichthys flesus. Next base: position 12,408,465 of record NC_084960.1, on the reverse strand, counting down.
GGAGTACCATTTGCATTCATTTAAATATTTAATCAGGACTGATAAACTGCGATAATAAATCATCTTACGTGCCAAGTTGAACGTTCACGAAAAAGTTTTAAACGGCTCTCGAAAAAGGGATTTGCAGTCGTCATTGATCGAGGGGTCGGTTTTCATTCACGTAGGTTTGTGTCGTCTTTTTTGATTTTGCTGAAGCATCAAACATCCCTTGACTAAGACGGGGTCCCCTTGGAGATTTTGTCCTCTTATCGGCTCTGCAGGGTGAAATGTTGCTGAAGTCGAGATATTGTATTAAGAAGTTTGCAGTCACTCTGCTTCACCTGTGTGTACATCACCCAGCAGTTCAAAAGAGAAAAAAACAGTGTGAGGGTCATACTTTCTTTGCAGTTTAGTAGAAATTATTATTATGTTCCATCCGATTGTCCCTCCTCCTCCTCCTCCTCCTCCTCCTCTATGTTCCCTGTGAAAATATCTGACAGCCTGGTCACCGGGAGAGACAGACAGCTTCGCGCCGGAGAGCCGAGCGTGGGCAAGCAAAGGCAACACTTAGCGAGGAGGGCCGGGGCCCCATGGTAGCTGCCTCAGCGTGACCGGTGGGATAAACACACCACCCACACTCAGAGCCGTAAAGAAGAGACACGGCTATTCCAACAGCTGTGACATGCAGCTTGCACCCCGTGACTCTGTTTTGAAAATGAGGTTTATTTCTGGTGAGGTTGGAGGAGAGGCTGAAAAAACCTGACGCTGGTACTTTCAGCTCTCCCAGCTGAGCTACTCTGGTTTGGGGCCGGCCGCTCCTGCCCCCACCGAGAGAATGGAGCTGTGTGTCTGTAAATAGTGTCCAGCTCATACCAATACTCTTACAGGGGAATACACAGCGGGGTTATTTTGACCGGCAATGCAAGACATGTATAATTAAAATGCGTAAGTGCCTGAGTGGCTGCTTTGGTCATTTTTTTCCTACTACTCATTCTTCGCTGTCCATTAGCTGGGAGGCAAGAGAGGAAACAAGGTCCCACCTATATTTTACACGTAGTGGAGGACTGCGCATGCATGATTCAGAGGCTTGTAGGCTCAATTTGTCGACTGTCAGCAAGTGAAATGATCTGACTCGTCCTGTGACCGACTGATTTCCATTTGAATACGACAGTGGTTTGACAAAGCAAGTTGCTTTCTCTGCAGCTCTGTTTCAAACAAGCCGATGTCAATACTTGTGCTTGCCATGCTGACTTCTTTATTAGGAACACAACAATGAGGATTCTGCTTTATTCTCCTGTGTAAGGATAAAAATTCATGGCACCTTTGAGTTTCAGGAACATATTTGCAAATTAACCATTTCTTATGAGCAGAACATGAAGACTATAATATTATATATGTCTAGGATAAGTTTTTGCAAACATTAGTTCAGCTTTTTCTGTTTTTCTTTCAGTATTGGCATCCATTTTGGCCTTTGGGGCCCTACTTGGTTTAAGTATGCAGCAGATAGTTTGGGCTGAAACCCTCACGCCAATTTGCTCCGGGTCAGCCTGCAGCTCTCTAGATGTGGTGTTTTTTTAACAATTCAAACCAACTCATCAAGTTTCATGGCAACAGCAACTGTGAAACTGCTAAATAACTTTACAAACTTTTGAAACTGGGATTTCAAGAGCTTCGGTTTGTGAAGGAAATTCATCTTGAGATTTGAAATAATGAAATTCTCAGACCGGAGTTGATTTGGAGTCTTTATAATAACAAGCTCTGCAGAGTTAACAAGCACGGGTGCTCAAAGAGGAATAACAACAAACAACTGGGCGCAAGTTCACAGGAGCCAGAACTTATACAAAGAGGCGGTACATAAGAGATGATATGAAAAAAAGAAGACATGAAAGACATGAAAGACAAGAGATCATCATCTATGTCTTATCTGTTGTTTCCGTCCCTGGTACCAGTTAGAAGAAAAACATCAACAAATAAGGGTTCCATCCTGTCAGGTAGATAGCATCACAGCAGTGAGACACCTAGTCTGGGGGATTTCCAATACCTTAGAAACTGGTCATTGGATTTTTCCTTTACAGGTTATAACTTGTTCACGATAGTAGCACCGCTGATGCAGACAGTTCTCTTGTCGTTTTAATATGCAAAACAAACTCAAACAATCTGCTCCTTTATTATGCAGAAAAAAAGACCATTCATTAACTACCTCAGGTCATGTGACCGCAGAGCACAAGTGTGTGTTAAGCCCATTTCACACAGGACAAAAACTTCAACACACCATATGGCTTTTGTCCTCATGTAAATGACTGTTCAGAGGTCATGGGTTTTTATAGGCTCAAACTCCAATTGCGACAGTGATGGAAACATGACACTCAAGTAGAATGCTAACTTTCGTGTAAGCCCGAAATAAGTTTTGCCGACAGAGGAATCTCAGACGGCGGCTCGGGCGCAGACGGAGTCCTCAACCTGTGGATGAGACGCAGAGGATCCCTCTTTATCCGTCTGCCCAGTAGCAAGCAGCTCGCTCTCTGTCTATTTTCCTCTGAAAGTCAAGCTTGCCAGAAACTCTCGGCCCCCTGTAGCCTGCAAAATAATCGAATGTCATCCATTCGCTGTAGTTGTAGTCAGTTGCAGTGTGAGAGGAATTACTGGGATGAGAGGCAGCTGCTGGCAATGGGGAAAGCAGCTTTTAGAAAACATGCTCAAGCTGATTTTGACATAAAAAGGAAACTAATTTAAATTAATCAAGAGGGTGCAAATAATTGTGTTTTTATTATTTTACTATTATGCAAGTTTTTTTTTCCCCTTCTCCTTTGTTCAGCATCCTGAAACATTTTATTTAAAATATTCTGGCGACAAAAAAATAGTTTCATTAGCATTTGCCTCTGTAGATGTTCTGAATGATGTAGGCGAAAGTCAAGGGCACCCACGATTTTGACCAGGACCGTATAGAGCAGCAACACAAGATGTTGGACACACACCATACAATACCTCTATATTTGAATTATTCAAATTCCACAGTACACTGAATGCAGAGCAATCCGCTGCTCGGGACTTTTATTAAGCCTGGCTGCATGCCTGTGAAACCGTGAGATCCTCTGACTCAATGCCATCGTTCACGGAGTCAGCAATCCCCTCACCTGTCTGCGCTCACTCTGGCAGCAGCTCCATGCCCCAGAGGGGTAAAAATAACCGCTTAATTATTCATTTTGTGGAATTGACGCCATCTTTCATCGCTCGAAAACGTCTGGAGAAACATCTCAACTCGACAGCACAGACATACAGTATATCAACAGAGACGCCGCAGTGTGGAGACCCTCTCGGCCATGAAGCATGCGCTGCGCAGTCAGGTTCTTTTTAATCTTCTTTAGTAGTAATTATGGGAGCTGCTATGAAGACGGGGCTGATAATATTAGCTGATACTTTATGTCAGAGACATATTTTCTAGGAAAATGCTGCAGGTGTAGAAAATGGAAAATCTGCTGACGCCTTCTCGTTTACTTGAGCTTTACTCTGAGCTTCACATGCTTTATTAACACATGAATAATATTCTAGAGAAAATCTGTTAATAGATATAGAGATCGGAAAGTATATAATAAATATCAATTGTGGGGTATTTGTGCTGACAAGATTTTTATAAAATTGCAGATGCAAAATAATACAGAATTTTCTTTACTAAATTCCACCTGCATTAATTGGGCATACTATCCTTTAAGCCAATGTATCTTATTTCTTTGAATCTTTATAACCAGATTTGTATTTTACTTTTTTCACAACACACAAATGTTTTCTTTTATTTGTGATATGTTATTATTACATGAGTTGAGTGTAAACAAATTGTTATGACCAGCTTTTTGTTGAATTAGATCATTTGGCTTTTGCCACTTTGATATTTGAATGCTAAATAGGAAGCTGTAATCAGCATGTTGTGGTTTTACAAGAGGCGATGCATCTGATGAATCTTGATTTCCAGCCTTTGTGCCAAGCTAGGCAGGCAGGCTGCTGCCTGTCGCTTCATATTTACATAACAGATGAGAGAGTGATAGTAATATTTTTCATTTAACTCTCAAGTTTAGAAGCACACCTCCCTAAAAGTCAAATTTCTAATATAATTTGACCCTCAATCTTTTTGGTCTGTGTAGTTTTACGAAGCTGAACCAGATCATTTCACAAACTAAGTGCTTCATTGCAAATATATATCAATTCTGATGAAACAGAGCTCATCCTACATGGTTTTGTTTTTTGTATTCACAACATCTGAGTCATGCTCTGGGATGTAAACAGTCTGATGTTGGGTCAGAGGCCAGGGAAGTGGACCGAGGCGCCCATGTGCTCTGTATGCACATCAGTCTCACTGTCGTTTCAAACCATGTCCTCACATCGTGCACGCTGCTGCTTGTGTGTCTGTCTGCAGGCAGTTATCACGGAGGCGCCCACCAGTCTGCAGCTGTCTTACCGCAGCCGGGGAGCCTGGGCCTCCCAGTGCCCTATCCATAAGAGAACCGAGCCCAGCGGGCAGCCCACACAGATGCTGTGCATACCGACAAAAGGACATCCGCCTACACCGTGTTGTCTAAATGATTCCCGAGCTCACATAACAGCAGAAAAAAAAACCAGAGCAGGTTGTGAAGTGTGTGATCAGTGGAGGTTGGAAAGTGTTTAGAGAAATACTTGCCTCAGTTCCTGTGAAACTTTTCATTACTGCAAAGCGGAGTCACTCGAATGAAAAGAGGAGGGCCAAAGGTTGGGAGCTGGTCTTTGATTTCTGACAGACGCTGCAGGGAAAGGGATTGTTTTGATAAAGTCGGTCTAAGGGTCCCTCCGCCTCGGAAGCCACTGCAGCAGTGAAGGTGAGAGGGGGGGCAAGTCATGTGCACTCACACACAGCTGGCCCATGCTCGGCTATTATTGCAGATAGTGGTATTGAAGCCATAGAGCAATAAAAGCACGACACTCACACACAAACACACCCGCACATGGACACACACACAATAAAGCACACATTTCTGAGAAGTTGGCCACAAGGTACGGCTTCCTTCTCTGTTGAGAATTTCATGCAGATTTTAATTTCCGCACCAAATATCTAAAAATGGTGTTTTAATTACTGCCCAGTAACTCTGGATTTCCCAATTCCCAATAACATCAATCATTTCAAGTTACCAGTTTGCAAGATGACAACAAGGATGCTCTTAAAAAACGATCACACACACATTACTCATATTCAGACTTGCGTTATTTCAAACCATTGTCCATTAGTGGTACCTGTGGGGGACTGGGTGGGAGGACCCTCCCATCTGACTTTATATAAGAGGCAGGACTGGTTAGCAGTTAATCCACTCACTGACACTTAGACAAATTATTCATGTTTTTGTCGGCAGTGGAGAGTCGCCTCCGTAGGTGTAGCAATGCCAGAGTACACTGGAGCAGCACTCTGCCAAGTCTTGTCTCTATGTGTGAAAGAATATTAGTGGGTGACCTAATTCGGTTGATATGTATCGTTTCTTTTCAAATGTTTGAAGATCCAGTCATCACTAAAGCATATCTCATTCAAGAGGGCTGTAAAAATGGGATAATCTAAATTCCTTGTATTCACGATGACATTAGAAGGATTCCTCCTTCAGGGGACAGGGAATCACATCATGTTTTCTATCTATCTCACATCAACTATTAAGGCTGAAAAAGCAGCAGAACATCGCTTCATTCATTATTCACTCTTGTGATGATTTCTTTATTTGTGATACATTCGCAAAGAAGCATTATAAAGCCAGTTAAACTTAGACAGTTTGTGCTGCAGCCTCCAGAACCTGCTAGTACCAAAGCCTGCTCTTCATATGAGATTAGATTGTCCTGCTCCTGCTCGGCCTCTTCTCCTCAGGATCGATGTTTTCGAATGCAACTTCATTAAGTTAATGAAATCATTCAAAACACAAACTACTTCATTCACCTATTGCTAATTAATACTACTTAACTTGATGTCTGGCCGACTGTTGCATAGCATTTTCAAAATGAGGAAAATATTCATAAAGTCAGTCTAACATTTGAACGTGTGGTCAGTTTTAGTTTACTAAGATCTGAAACCTCGACATAGTAGTGACAGAGTAATAATTGACAGCAGAACCTTCACTTAAACTTAAGCATGCATGTCATAGATGCTCATCCCTTCATGTCTGGTCACCAGTTAAATGAATGTAGCCTGCGGTTCTGCAATCTTCGGACAGCGAGAGGAAATTGCAGAACATGGAGGAAACACACAATGTAGAACGTGCACACTTCACTTAGAAAGGCTCCTGCAGCCCGGGAGGTTAAAACCTTGTTGAAATGAGGTGACACTGCTCACCACTGCACCACAACCCTTAACATCCACAGGCCACTTTTGATTGAAAGTGCAAAAAGTTAAAAAAAAACTACATGTAGTGCTGGCCGAGTCATCCCAACTGTTCAGAACAACCATTTCCTGTGCTTTCTTCTAAAGTTGCCAACTTTGTACACTGGAGAATTTCTTTTTCAACACTACTGTGTGTGGATGTCTTAAAAAGCTGTTTGTTTTAACTCAAGAAACTGGTTTATACTGCAGTGTAAGTCTAGTAGTGAAAGTTAGCTCTTGCCCCAACAAAAGTTCTACTGAGATTTCTCCCCAATTTCTTTGTGAATATTTTATGGCTACATCTATCTGTCTATCTAATATTCTGTATCTATCTATCTATCTATCTATCTATCTATCTATCTATCTATCTATCTATCTATCTATCTATCCATCTATCTATCTATCTATCTATCTATCTATCTATCTATCTATCTATCTATCTATCTATCTATCTATCTATCTATCTATCTATCTATCTATCTATCTATCTGTCTGTCTGTCTGTCTGTCTGTCTGTCTGTCTGTCTGTCTGTCTGTCTGTCGTCTGTCTGTCTGTCTGTCTGTCTGTCTGTCTGTCTGTCTGTCTGTCTGTCTGTCTGTCTGTCCATCCACTATCTTTGCCACTTCTGCCTTAAGGGTTTAGGGCTGGAGCCAATCCCAGTGGCCATTGGCTGAGAGGAGGGATACATCACAGGGCCGACAAATAACTGTTTGCAGTCTTCATGAAATATTGATCACATCTCAGGTCCCGGCTGTTTAACTTTGGATTATTTAATGATGCATTTACTCCTCTGTCACTATTGTCCTGCTGGTGTTTCCAAAAAACCTGCACATAGACACTGAACACTGTTAAAACACAGCAGCAGCTGGACAGATGTTCCTCTGCCGCTACTAAAAGACACTCCCTCAGGCCTCCTGCCTCACATGAAAATCCTCTGATTTCCATCCGCCCTCTTGCACGTCGGAGTAGCACCTGACTCTCGGGTTGTAACCAGCGGAGATAATCACACATCAGTTTCTGAGAGAGCTGCTTCCGGAGGAAAACACTTTGAATCCAGTCACTGTGGCACCGCGGGGTCCCTTAAAGGAGTCTGTAAAGAAGCCAAATGAAAAATAAATCACAACATCTCCTCTGCCTTTCATGAAAGTCTTAATCGAGGAAATCCAAAAGCGGCTACTGTAAGCTCGCGAATGGAGCGTCTTTAATAATTACTGTAGATTTTTTTAAACTGATGCATCTCACTATTACTATTCAATTTTCCAGGAAGAGCCATGAATACTACCACTTGCAGTATTTACAAAGGTGTCGAATGCGCAGATCAGCAAGTATAAGGGCAGCAGCTGGTATCGCTGTAATGATCCAGCGAATAATTTGCCGTCGGCTCAAAGAGAGTTGCTTGTTACGTCAGAGCGGGATAAAGACATCGGTTATTTTTCTCCCAGCGCGGTTCCGAGAGAAAGACCGAAGATGAGCTTAGTGAATTAAGACTAATTCATTCACGTTAAATGCATTGTCTTGTCACAGAGAGCAGCTGGAGAATATACGGGATTTTATATAAAAACAGAGCAAGGGGTTTTGAATGCTGTATGAGTCTGGTCCCACGTACGCAGAGACCCGAGAGCCTGTGAGACAGAAGCAGCATGTAGGAGGGACCGCTGAGTACAGCTCCTGCCTTGTTTCCGGCCTGCAGCTTTCATGTGTGAGGCATGCAGCATATGGAGGCAGTCAGCTGCAAAGCCCACCGGCTCCATCAGCAAATTAAACATAAAGCCCGGCTGTATTCTGCGCGCACCTTCTTCTACTTTAATTGGATGTAAAATAACTTAAAGGAAAGGTTGGTAGCTCTGGAAATACTGTGCATATATTTGATTTCTCAAGTTAAATATTATTTTGTCCATTAAATATACATTTATAACCAGAGGTTGGTGAGCTTAGCAGAAAAAGACTGAGAACAGGGGTGAAATAGCCAGAGAGCTCTATCCATAAATGTACCTAAATCAATAGATCAATAAGCACCTCTAGAGCTCAAAGCCAGGCTATAGATGTGTCTCTGAACTGAAATGAGATGGTCTGATCTACAGAGATCTATTTCTGGACCACCTCATCACCTAACAGAACTGAAGTTGGACATGAAGAGAAACAAGTAATTTTGTGTTCCATTGTATTGAAGCGTATTACATTAGTATTCAATGTCTCGTTGTTTGCCTCTTTGAAAAACTGTTTGTCACTCAAGCGCAATGGATTCTGGGATTGGGCCGGGTAGGATCCACCCTTTGGAGCCTTCTGTTTCTCTGGGACGGAATTAAGGATGCATTTGAAATAGGACTGTCCAGTTGCACCGCTGTGATCCAATCGGTCACAGCCAATATGTTTCCCTGTATTTCCAGTCTTAATCCTATTTACTGCACAGGCTTGAGATTTGCTATTTTTTCCATTGAGCAATAAACTGAGATTTGAATCATACAAACTTTTCCCACATTCCTTGCCCTAATTATTAATTCAGGTGAGACTTTAACTCAAACTCTCAACATGAAATTTCTTTACAGCTCAGATTCACAAGAGAGAGTGAAACCCCCTTGTGAACGCCACAGAGACTTTTGACTCTCTCTGGACCGCAGCTTTATTTTTTGGGTGGGTTTGTTAAAAATCCTCCGCGGCTTCTTCAATCACAGACGTGCGTGACCCTGCGATGCCGCCACGCAGACGGATGTCACCGGAGCGAGACGCGTGCAATCACGGCGATCCTTCCTTTTTGCCTTTGTGTGATGAAGCCATTAAAATGATTCAGGTGTCTGTGCGGCTCGGGGCAGGTCGGCCACGGTGACTCTGACCTCTGCAGATGAAGTCGTCTGCCTGTTGCCCACCCACAGCCGTCATCTGAATGTGTGTGCGCAGCTCTTTACTGAATATCTCATTCAGGTGAAGGGTAAAAAAAAAACACCGCCGACACAGTGGATAACCGATATGATAATGGCAGGCACATGGTGCATGTTTTTTTTTATTGAAAAATAACACGAGTGGCTTTTAAACTGCTATTCAACATTTAGATGCACTTTCAATTTATTGCAAGGATATGATTTTGCTGTCCCCTCAGCCCGGTATCCAAACAAAACCCATTTCACCAGTAAACGATTGGGTAATGTTCTCTCTGCCATTAGCCAACGCTGCTGCCACATATTTTACACTTGATGACACTACAATGGAACAGATGTGTTCAAATGAACTTACAGAGAACTCTGATGTGAGAGAGATGGTGTCTCATTATGTCGCTGTCACTCTGCTCCGTGCGAAGTCATCAGCGGTACACCGGAGAGGTTTAGAGCCCAGGAACAAACTATTTCAAAGTCTTTTCACAGTAAAACAGCATGTGACAGAATGCACAATAACACACGGGTATTCATTATTATGCAAATTGCCGCTGTCTCTTTAGGGGGGCTTCATGATTTCATTTTCAATTATACAGTTTTCTCTGTTACCTCACAAGTTTCCTTTCCTCAGCTCATTGTTTAGTTTTTTTTGTGTTTTTTTTTTTTCCACATTAAATCCAAAACAGCCTGGGCATTAAATTGAAGTCGAAATAGAAGTTTCAGAGGTTTGCCTCAGACTGTTTGGTTCTGCTAGGTCACACCAAATGAAAACAAAATCTCATTAAAGGATTTATAAAAACCTGAGTGCAAATGAGGAAGCTGCTGGTCTTTTTATTCAGAGTGTAAAACTCACAGGCGTGATTTGATCCTGTTCGGTTCGCTAAATGAAATCCTCCTGCGGTTAGTTTCTTTGTTTATGAGGTAACAGAAATACACAATAACAAGTATAAACAAGGACACTTCCGTCCCAAAACTTTTGTATGAAATTGTCAAGAAAAACAGAACGGCATCACAAACATCATTAACCCCCTCGCAGCAGCTGATTGGTCCCAGGTCCTCAGTTATGCAGCGAGCTGCCGCCGACTGAGCGGATCTGACTCATCCCTGGCTTTAACATTATCTGTGAGGCCCGATACAAGCTAAACACCACTACCTAGTTAGCTGACTACACAAGAAGTGCCAACATAATTACTCCAAACACTGTTGGCTACGTGTCCTGGCAAACGTGTTTACAGCTTTCATAAATAATGACTGTGTTACTGTCTGTCCGACTATACTGAGGCATGTGGGACGTTTAAATTGAACAATAAAGTTGTGATTTTACTGTTGCTGGTAGAATTACTCACAGAGGTTCAACAGAATAAATTAAGCAAAATGATATTACCTTTTTAGCTCGTATTTTTTGTTACCAATTTCCAGTTGAAGTTGGGGAGAGCGTGGCCTAGGGGATAGAGCGGGTGTTCTGCAACAAGAAGGTTGCCGGTTCGAATCCCACTCTTTCCCATCTGCATGCCTATGTGTCCTTGGCACGATACTGAACCCCTAAATGGCCCCTCAGAAATGCTGAGTGTTCTAAAACTGTAAGTCGCTTTGGACAAAAGCGTCAGCCAAATGACATGTAATGTAATGTTGTAAATATCGATATTGTGTGTTATAAGATAGGATAGGAAGACAAAAGAGAAAGTAATACATACAAATTAGAAACAACATAAAGAGAGGCAGAGATATAATATACACCTTTCAGTTGGAGGACATTTATCAATGTAAATGTTATTAGGAGTAGGATTATAGTCCAGTCTGTGTCGTATTAGGTTTTAAAAGGAGGATTGGACATTGCACAGTATTATATCAACAGTATATTAGTTTCTCTAATTGGCTGATGAGGTCAGTCTTGAGGATGAGCAGGAAATTGCCAGGGCGGCTCGTACAGACAGTGGAAATGTTATTTGAATATGAAAGAATAACCCGTCAAGAGGGCAAGTTGAATGAGTCACATTCTCATCCTTTTGGAAAATGTCAGACGCACCTCTTCACAGTTCCTGTTTCCATCAGGGCAGTAAACCTGCAGAGCTCATGGCCCCCCCTGTCGCGGGAGCGTCATGACGGCAGCCTGAACGGCAGTTAACCTCTGGTGACTGAAATCACGTAATGAGGAGGCAGCTGCATCGGTTGTGTGAACCTAAAGTGATGCTGAGAGGAAGCTGTAGCTCAGAGAGTGAGAGCGGAGGCTTGAGCTGCAAGAGGAGAGCAGTTTGTCACATTGTTCATTCCCATTAGCTCCACTGCGTCACTGTAAAAGTTCACTTCTTCCACCTTTTTTTTTTATGAATAACAGTGATTCATTTTGTAAATTGATCGCCATTACCTAAACCAGTGTTATGTAGAACAGGTTTCTGCGCAGTAATCAATAACAGCATGCACGGAACAATAATTAGCTGTACGCGAACGACAAACCCCCATAAATAAAGCTAAAGTTGATGTTCAACTCATACACAAACATGTTAAATGTCATTAACTTATCGAATGAACATCTTTGTCGATAAATTGGATCCCTGGGGAAGCAGTGATGCAGAGTCTATGTACAGTGAGTGTGTGTGTGTGTTGGGGGGGGGGGGGGGGACAAAGGGGAGAAAAGAAGGAGCAACACATGCATAGGCAATTTAGCATAACACAGGCTGTGAACCCACTGCGTCACATCCCCTAACTTACAACATCGTGTGGAAACTGTGCAGCCACTTCACAATACAGGGTTTTTCCATGTTGTGGAGGTAAATTACCCATGAGTGCCATCTAAAATCCACTCACAGTGACGGTAAGCTCTATGTGCAACTGTGCCGCGCTGCGAGTGTCACAAGTGTTTTGCATTTAGGTGTTTCATATTTGTATATGGGTGCATGGGAGTGAGTACAGTGTGTGCTGCATGTCTGAGTAGTGCTCAGTGTCTAAATCCAGACTGTTTGAGGTGTGGCACTTTATGCAAAACACTTCTTAAGCTGTTGAAGTGGTTTGGTCAGTGAAATATTTCATCAGCGTATTGTCGGGAAAGAGACGTTCATGGTCCCAGGAGGATCAGTTCCTCTACAAAGTTGGTTAATAACTATTATAATTTTAGCTGTAGTGAAAATCAACATGCCCCTCTGTGCCTTTTATACGTTAGGACATATCTTGAGTAACATAAAAAGCCAGTGTCATTCCGACAGGTTTGTGACATCGCAAACCTAATAAACCTATTCTATAAACTTGTGGGTACAGTTAAGCCAGCAAGGCCATGTGGAAAAAATGGTTGAATATGTATTTACGAGGAACACAGACACATTTGGGGGTGTAATAAGCTACTGTAGTGGGGCTTAAACACTGCGACATGGGGTATTTCCTGCTAATTTTTTTAACTAAGAAAGCAAAGATCTTTTTTTTATGTTCCTGTAAGAAGTACAGAAATTAAGTGCAGTATCATTTGGCCTTGGTGGAGGAATGTGCTCAACTGAGTGTCCTTCTAGTTCTTGATGAATTTGATGGTTCAGATTTGTGATTCTGGAAGAACAACAATTTGTACACACATTACCGTGCATCTCAAAAATGGACCGTTCTCGTCATTTAGCATCATTATCAGGATCAAATTTTGAAACTTTCCAGTATTCTTTCCACTCATGACTTCCACATCATTATTTGCTGGATTTTGATTTTAGAGATAGATAGTCTGCAGTTGTTTGGTTCTTGCCAATTTTGCGTAAAACCTGGAAAATAACTATCGAGTTCTTATGAGAACCGAGCAGATATTGATCAGTGACAGTTTTTTTTATGTTCACTCATTAAAATCAAACAAGACCTTAATTAAAGGCTGAATAGCTTCACTTTTATACACAAGTGAAGGCAGTCTCATTAAATCAGCCATCAGCAATTCATTAGTGCTATTGTTCAGTCTTTAAAAGCACGATGCCAGGAGACTCTTTGTATTTAATACCCTGCAAGAGTTGCATTCTGACCTCCAGCGTCTGACTTTCTTTAGACTGAGAAAATAAAATGCCTATTAACCTTTTATGTTCCCGGTGCGTGTGTAAGAGTCGGAGTCCCAGAAATCATTAATAAGTCACACTCAAGTGGTCTAAGACCCCCAGGTTGTGAATGTGTGCATGGAAATGGACTTCATCACGTCCCCTCATCTACACATACTCAATCTGTGCAGCATGGAGGATGAGGTCAAGGTGGTCGACTTATGATGGAGTCTATATTGTCTTCACCAACAAAGGCAGGAAATGAATCAGTCAGTCAGTGAGCTGCCTGTTGGTCGGAGCCTCCCTCTCTCCGTTCAGGCTGCTGCCAGCGTCAGGCAGGTTTGGTCCGGATCTCTGATTGGAAACCCTCAGGCACTGGCATGTTTATATGGACACTTATATTTCCCTTATTCGATCTTGGCGCAATTACGACTCATGTCACTATTACATGTGATGTTATTCAACCAGTTTTAAAAACCAACGCTGATGTAGTTTAATGTACCGTTTACCATTTTGGATGATTTCTTTCAAATTATGCAAAAGCCAAAGCTCCTCTTTGTGCTACCATCTTGTTTACATCCTGGGCAATGTTGCAAAATACTGTGAAAACTTTAATAGGACGTTATAATGCGATAATATATGTACGTTTACATAAGGTTAGACTACTCCACATGTTTTAATGTGCTTGTTGCTTATTCTGAGTATACAACCTTAGCTGGGTTAAAGGGATATTTCACCGTAAAATGAAAATTCACTCATCATCTACTCACCACTATGCAGTATGCAGATGGATGGGTGGGTGAAGTGGTTGAGTCAATGAAACTATTTAGGAGTTTTAGGGGTAAACAGCATTGCAGAAAATCCAATACAACAGAAGAAAACATAAGATGCCTCAAGTTCTAATCGAAAAAAGTACGATCGCTTTTGTGAACATTTAAGCTAAAACATGATGTAAGTGACCTAGTTTGCAGAAGAACTTGATTGTCGGTGGCTTACGGACACTTGTGGATAAGTGTGGATGCATTTTATGAGTTTTGTTGTTATTTTTTAAGTTCGAAGAAGTGGTCACCAATTACTTCAATTGTATTGGATTTGGCTGCAACGCTGTTTACCCCTGAAACTCCTAAAGTGGGTATAGTGATTTTTCATTTTTGGGTGAACCATCGCCTTAAGGCAATAAGAAATTGCTGTTTACATGGCAGTGTCTTATTAATAACTATTGCCTTCATTTGGTTAGTAAGGGAGTATTGGTGTCCATGTACCCCGTTGTCAGTGTCTGACTGGAAACACTCTGAAACTGAGGCTGGAGCTTCCAGCGTCTGGAGACGATTGATAATCTTTCTCGTAAAAGTAAAATGGACTCATTATTTTGATGAGAAGCAGCTGGTGTGCTGCCAATTAGGTGCTGAATTTACATTATTTGTCAAAATGTGTTGCCGGCAGTGATGAAGAAAAACAAGAGACAGTCGTACCCCGTCCACTGCATACCGCTGAAAGATATTACTTTGGCAAAAGCCTTGCACGACAAAACTGATGCAAACAAAAAAAAGTTGTAAATAAAAAGTTGAATGAAAACCTGGCAAATCCAAATGGCAGATGGACGGAAAAATATTGGATGTGATTGGGATCCTCAAAGACGTGGTAACCAGTCTTTTTTTCTTACATCAATAAATCCTGATGAGTTTGTCGCACAGATGGCATTTTCATTCCGTTCAAAGTAGATCTTACATTTCAATGAATCCTTAAAGTTTCATGTCACCGGCGCTCTGCACGGAGCCCACAGTGAACCCTTCAAGGTTAGTTTGCTAATAATAACATGGACGTGAGTGACAGTCTCAAAGGCTAAATGAGAAATGAGACCCCCTGCCCTTTTCGCAACAAGGAACTTTATATGGCTTATTTAAAATGCAGAGGACATTTCCAGTCTTTGGGGGAGGTCACACAGGTGAGAGGGGCACTGAATAGCGAGGCATTTGAAATGATAATTGTATCTGCCCCCAAAAAATATTGTTCTCATTCAAATTCATTGTGATGATAAACTCTGCTCAATTAACATTCACCCTGTGTCGGAAAGCGATAAGCTTATTTTCTTAGCATGTTTGATTCGTTGTATTTACAACACATGTTATCAGATGTTCAGTCAAGAGGAAAAAGTGACAGATTTGTGTTGTTCGTGCTCTGCCTGCCCGGGACGTCTGGGACCTTTCTGTAACCTGAGCCAAATAAATAAATGAAAAAATGTCTTGTATGCACAAGACCCTCCCACTTTTGTGTTTTGTTTTCGTGTTCGGTTAAATAGATTTTTAGATTAGGGCAGCCGCGCAACTTGTAGTGATGCACAATCAACAAAGCTTAAAAAGGTTGTTATTTTAAACTTTAAACTTAAACTGAATGTAGCCCAGAGAAACATGAGAAAAATCAATATACAGTGACTAAGCAAAAAGATAATGCGTCATGACTATGAGCAAAGAAGCTCCAGAGAAAGTTTGGTTCTCAGACACCATGGACAAAGCCTGAAGAAGGCATCATATTCTCAGGGACATTGTTCAGTAAAATAGAATCCAAAGGCATGATCTATTGTTATCATAATATCATTTTAATGATGTGGTTTGCATATTGTTGTTTTTATATTGTTGTTTTATGTTCAGTGCACCAACGAACAACACCAAGGCAATTTCCTGTATGTGCAATCATACTTGGCAAATAAAAATAATTCAGATTCTGATTCTGATTCTGAAAGACTGTTCCGGGTTGGACCTGTGGACGACCTGGGATGTCCTTGGTGTTTGTCTCAGCCCTAAGATGGACCTGCTGTGTGACCCCCTGTGAGGAGTGTAATGGATTGATGGACGTTTAGCTGCATCTAACTCTTACATGCTGTAGTCGTTGTCAAGGTGACAGTTGCTTAATCTTCATCTCTTAAAATCCCTGTAATATTTTAGTATTTTTCTTTTTACAGGGCAGAAAGTCAATCAATTTCGCCAAGACAATTTTATTTTGTCACAGTTGTTTACAGGTCATGTTGGTTTGCCTGGATAATGAAATCACTGAGCTTTAGATGGAATATTTTTTTTGGAAACATTTTGGCAGAAGCATCTTTGCTTCCTTCTTGCTACTGGTTTGCTCTGTTCTTACAGGTGGTCATATTCCAGACATTGGTTTTGGCTGAGTTGTCATACTGAGGTTGCTAGGCAACCAGCGCAGAAAGCATATTTCCAAAACCTGACACATTTACAGTTCATTTTCAGGATTTTTGCTGCTGAACCACCAGCTGGTTTTTCATGAAATATTCCAACAGCAATTTTCTTCCTTCCATCGATGATGGTTGGACATAAAGTTCTGGGTGAAACATGTGTCGCGGTTTGAAACGAGAACCATTCCCAACCATTTTCATGAGTAGTTCTCAGCGTTTCGGTGTTCATCAATTTAAATAGAAATTGTGGTAACAGTAAATCTTTACTGTGCCATAACATCATATTATGAAATGGGTCCTCCAGCCTGTTGCTCATAAAACTCTTGATAGGTGGTTCCTCCTGGAACAATGAGCCCATTTCACAACATGTGCTCCTGATCTATGACCTGCGGTGTGATTTCTCTCCTCATCTCTTCTGGCTGTTACTCACACTACATCTGTCCCTGGTCACTGCTCTTGTGGGAAATGTATTTAAATGATATTGCCTTATAGCTTCTCTGTGTATAAAGAACACAGCTGGCAAAATATTCATCTGTTTAAATTTTAATATGGGATATTAAGAGGATAACACCTCCAGTTTTAGAGAAATGAAAAAGGGATATATGCCTGACTTTTTATGCCTTATGATTCCGGTTCGTCCATCTGTCCATGAGCAGGTCTTTTATCAAATTTGGCCTAAATATTCAGTTTGTCTAAAAAAAGAAATGGTTTGATATGGTGATAGAAGGTCAAAGGACAAGGTCCCATTTCCCCCGTGTTCTTGTGAACGTGATGTATCAGGAACAGTCTTAGGGAGTGTCATGACAGTTGGCACAAACATTCACTTGGACCCCAGGAGGACTAGATTAGAAATGTCAAAGTCAACAGGACCTTACAAAACATTTTACTATGTCAAGCACACTGAGATTATCCTTTCAAAATGTGGCATGAATGTTACTCAGACACATATTCTAAGTCAGGTTGTCAAAGGTCAAAGGTCACAGTGGTGTCCCAAGAAACATTGTGGCCTCATGGACATACCTCAAGTCTGCCTTAAGGGAATTCTTCCAGCTTTTACGTGTTTTCACTTGGACTCAATGAAGAATTGATTAGAGTTTGCTGGTCAATATAGTCTGGAAAATATATGCGAACAGAAACTGCACTGGGTGTTGGATGCACACAACCTCAGGGAGGTATTTTTGTCGTTTAATTATTCCTTTCTTATTTCAAGTTCAGAGTCATAACCTTCACAATACTTCAGCTCTGTCTGCAACAGAAGCTGCTCAGCATTGGATTGATTGATGTGCTGAGAAACCAGTGATGGACACCTTTTTTCAAAGGGGCCTCTGAGTCTCCCTCTTCCTAAGGATGTTCTGGCTCTGTATCGTTACTTATATAAATATATACCTTGCGGCTGGTAAGAAAACTGATAACACACTGGTCTGTGGAGCCTCAGCTTCGTTTATATTCTGCGTGTAAGAGCCATGCAGATTCCGATCTCATGAGGCGTGAGGCCTTTGGTGTTTGCTGCAACTGCCAAGATTCATTTTGCATCAAATATTTCAATATCACCAGATTACACTTAAAAGAATATAACCCTCCTTATCTCTTAATGAAATTGGTTCACATGACACATGATGCACATCTATGTTTCATCCACCTGCGACCCAGTGCCTTTCTCTGTGAAATATCTGCACGGAGAGTTTGCCACAGACTTTGAGTGTCGGTCAGCTCTGACCCTGTGAACACCTCGTCCACAGCGCAGCACCGACACTGGCTCCTTGTCCGCGATGACATGGTCATATTCAATTCCCTCCATGGTCTTGGACTTACCTGCTTCACCTGACCTCACCCAACCCCACACACTTCACTCCCCCCACACACTCTCTGCTCCTGTCTGCCCTCCCTGGTAAACTCTGCTCTGATGTGGTGGTGGGGGTTTTAGGGTTACCGCCCAGCAAGTCCAGCGCCGTCCTCACTTAATTAAAAAACCTCACTTTTGAACCACATGCTCCACCTGTGTTTGAAACTTTGAAATGAGTTCCTGCTTTTCATTCGAGAGTTCATTTTTTGTTGACGGGTGAAAGAAGCGACAAGCATTATTCTGTGCCCCTGGTCAAGTCTCAGTTCTCTCTTTTTGATCCTGATCCAGTCTCCTGTCTTCTTTGCAGATGGGCTTCCCTGCAACTCTACAGCAATAAGTTCTGGTTCAGTCGGTGGAATTCGCCAAACCCTGCCAACATTTGTGTAATAAATACAGAATATATGACTAAAGCTTTTCTTAAATGAACATCCAACCAACTCCTACTGACAGGTTGCCAACCAAGCTAAATATTTAACTAAATCCTAAATAAAGGGTAAGTTAGATGTGGAAATTCCCCAACCAATTTTACTGGCAGTATCTCTCTCAATATACTGCGGTAAGTAAATTCTTACTGTCCCAAAAAAAAGAGTAAAGCTGTTTGCAATGGAAAGGTGAACACTGTTGAGTCAGTGAAGCAGAGCTGAGTAAAGCAATTAGTCAGCAGTTAACATAAGAAGTTCCATTGAGTTCCCCACTCAGTGACATCAGACAACTTCAAGGTTTTTTTCATCACACCTGAGAATACAGTAAAACAATAAAATCCGTTTTTCTTTGATTTCGATAGGAACCTTCGCACGGAATACAAATTGGACCTGAAAATAACATATTCCTATCCTCAACAACATGCTGCTTTGAGATTAGAAGCTGCCTCGGGCATTTCGAAGCACTTTAATGAATAAAAAACACTCATATGCAGTTTCTTTTCTCCCTCTGATGATTGTGGCAGTCAAAAGAAGTGAGCCGCTATGGTAACCACATTAGAAACATTCAATAATGATTCTGAATACACTAACAATTTCAAAACACAGTGTAAAACCAAAACAGAAAGTGGATGAAATCCTTTAACGCTACACAATATTCAAACGTTTTTTCTGTGGAATTTTGGGCTAATTTTGAACTTTTCTGTTTTCTGTCTTATTCATTGAATTTTCAACCCAGTCTTCATTTGAAGAAGTATAAAATACTCGTAGTCACTGCAAGGCCGACACTGGGAGTCCCTCCTTACCTTTGTGCATTATTCAAATTGTCAGGTTGAGTTATGATGCACTTTTAGGAAAAAGAAAACGCCATTGTGTTGTTGAAAAACAATCTGATTATCCTACAATGGTTGTGGCGTTTGTTTAGTGAAATGATAGTTCTGCTTTAAAATGTGGCAGCACAGATGGTTTCACAGAGCCTGAATATTTATGTTCAGTCAGCGTCCATCAAGTCAGGCCCGAATTTCTAAGAGTATAACAACAGTATGGCCCGGGCGTCCGTGATGAAGAACAAAGACAACACACAGGCGTGTACAGCACTCCCACATATTACATTACGCTTTTAACTGATTCCAAAAAAACGTCATTGTCTATATGAGACAAAGAACATGCAGGGAAAAAGTGAGCGTTTGTTCAGAGCTCTGTCAAATCTCACCTTTTGTATAGCAGCTACATAAACTTGAATATATAACAGGGGTCACGAATGGAGACTTGTGTATTCAAAAGAGTAGAAACCACCTTTTCCCTGACACCTGGGTTTCTGTAGGAGTAACCTGTGGTGTGTTTGTGGTTGTGTGTGTGTGTGTGTGTGTGCTGTTCTTTGGCAGCAAACCAGAGGTCTTTCAAAAGAAGGTTGTAAGTCTGCATAGAGACAACCCAAACTTTCTCCTACAGAGCTTTAAAAACCCGATACCTCTTATATGTTGTATCTTTGTAGAAATAATTTTTTTACAAACAAAAAAGTACTTTAGAAAAATACAAAAGTACACGCTCAAATACTTTTGCACTATGAAGCAACCTCCAGTGCTCCTACAACATTATTTGTATCAAAAATCAATGCAGTAGACTACAAAAGACATTAATATAACTTTTTCACATTATGCTGCCTTTAAGTACGAAAACCAATAAATGCTTTCCCTCTCAACGTCCACATGGTGATCGTCCAATTTGAGTCTCCTCAAAAAGTTCAGCCCTTCTTAAAACTTCTTCCTTGTATCGTGTGTCTCCCTTGATCTACTAGCAACACTGCCACCCCTCAATTTCCAGTGGTACTGCTCAGTTTTGTCTGTTTCATCCTTATATGTTAGCTTCCAGAAGATGTGCGCTGATCCAGAAGAAATGAAGGAAGGTAGCGACAGGAGGCTCTATTCCCTTTTCGTATACATATCTAACATTGAGCATTAATGAGACGTTGCTCACCAAAACCTCTTAAAGCAGTTCCCCTTTAAATGTATTATTATCAAAACATGGATGTGTAGTCTGTAACTTGTAGCACATCTATTTGTCTGCATATTAGTAGGATTTAAAACGCAAATGGTGTCATGTACATCAGGTGCCAAAAAAACGAAAAATCCACAAAGTGAATATCCGATGTGTCTCTTCACTTGACCCCTAACTGGGTTCTCTGCCAACAGCTGCAAACTGCTCCTTTAAAAAAAGGACAAAATTCATGCAGAATATGAAAATAGATGATGGTGTTGATACAACAACTACAGATATCAACTAAAGTTTGCCAGATATGACGTCTAGACTGTGCCAGCAAACCAGTGTTTAGTATATCCTGTGGACCCTCAGATCTTCAAGAAAATAACAAACTTCAGAACAGAAATAAAAGCGTAACTTCATCAAAATAACTCGTACCGCTCTGTCTGATGTTTGAGGTTAACTCATCACAGTGTAAAACAGCTTATTTGTTATAATCCAGATGAAAGAGTATAATCTTCAGTATATTCATTTTATCCTTTGTTTTGCTGTGATGGATCACCTTCCCCAGCACTGTGAGCAGACACACACACACACACACACACACACACACACACACACACACAAACACACACACGTTGCTTTTATTAGTTTCTTCGACACAGGAGGAGAAAGTGGGGACTGCAAACACAGACAGTCGGTAATGAGCCAGGATTTAACTTGTACACTTTCTTTGCTTCTTTCCCTCACTTTTGTACTGTGAGGTTATAAGATACATTTCAGGACAGGTTAATGTAGGGATGTGTGACATTCTGTCATTTTAGTTTGTGGATTTCTGTCTCTTTGTGTTTCTGTTTCCTGTTTTATTTTGTAGTCTTGCTTTCCTTGAGTGTTGTTCCAACTTCTCGGGTGTGTCACTTCCTGTCTTGGTGATTGTCTTTCCCAGTCCTCATGTGTTGCACCTGTGGCTAGTTACCCCAGCCGTCCCTGTGTTTCTATTTAAGCCTCTGTGTTCCCTTTTGCCTTTGTCGGTTCGTTACTCGTTTCTACACGTCGTCAGATATGGTTTGTTTTGTCCAGCTTCCCCTGCTTATCCTTCCTTGTTCTCCGTGCGCCTTGTCGCCAGTGGTTACGTGTGGTGTTCATGTTTTGTTTTTGTCTTTGGGGGGGGCAGAGTTCTAAGCGAACCTGCTGGCTCCCTGCTTGAGGAGACTTGAGTCGTCTGCTGGCTAAGAGGTGAGCTAGTGGGTGCCCCAGCAGTGATGCAACAGCCTCTTGTTGTTTCTTTATTCGTTTACAAATCCATTATCCTTAACAAGTTGACATTGACTCCATGCCCCTGACTATTTGTTTCATGTAATGGGTGCAAATGCTGAGAGAACCTTTGCAGAACTGGCATCTATGATAGAAGCATACACCATAAGATCATCCATTCAAAAGACTACAAATATATAAGTATATATTTGGTCGTTTAAACCCTTTCATTTGATTAAAGTGCATAATGTAGAATCTGCATGTATTTTGAGCCTTCACTTAAGCTACTACTTCTAATGTGTACACTTCTAAAAATATTTCTGTATATAAACCGTTTTGTCTCAAGAGATTTCAGATAGAGTCTGTGTTTTTAAGTACTGACGTGACTGTTCAGGGTTGATGGTTCACGTAAGAACTTCTGCCAAAGTGAAGCACGAAAAACTTAAATTTTCCTCGTCAAATAATAAAAAGCACTCTAAAATGCCCAAAGCACTTAAAATCCATTGCCATATTTCTCAGCTTCTCCTCGGGATCGAATGCAGTAGAAGCAAAGTATGAGCACATAACACCAATTCTACACTCACTCTACTGGCTCCCTGTCTCAACCCGGATTGACTACAAAGTCCTACTCCTCACCCATAAATGCATAAATGGACATGCACCTCCCTACCTACAAGAACTCATCACTCCCCAAACCTCCACCCGCACCCTCAGATCTACAAGTAGCTCGCTCCTTCGGGTTCCCAACACCAAGCTCCGCACCATGGGCGACCGGGCCTTTTGCTCAGCAGCGCCCTGCCTATGGAACGGTCTCCCTGACCACCTGAGGGCAACACAGACCCTGGACTCTTTTAAGACTGGTCTAAAAACCTTTTTATTAAAAAAGGCGTTCTTTCTTTGAGTTTGAGTTTTTAGGACTTTGATTTTAGATTTTTAACTATGTACTTGTGGCACTCTGAGATTCTTGGATAAAGTAAAATGTATTATTATTTATTAGAAGGGTTAGGGTACCTTATGATACCTTAGAAGCACCTATCTGCTGTTTTCTCTTTTTTTTTTGGCAAGGAGGGTTAATTCAGGATAAGCATGCAACAAATTAACAAAGGCCACATGTGTCGCGACAGTTCCTCCAGCTTTCATTGACGGACCGGGGATCTTGACAACTTGATGTGCCTCCAGTAATTTGCCTAAATTGTCCTTTTGGATTAAACCCAAGACTGAAGCCCCATAATGCCTGAACTACATTAAAACTGGGCTTTAACCCCTTGGCACAGTTTCAGGTTATGCAATAGCTAATCATTGTAAGTGCTTAAGAGTTTATAAGGATGCGTCCATACTTAAAATAGCATGAGGGGGCTGCGCTGATGTGCATGACTGGTTCACCATTAATTCCTGCCTTTTTATACGTTTGCTAATCTTTGGTCTTAGCTGGTTGATGACACACTCGTCACGTCAGAGCATCCACACACAACAGCCGCAGAGTACTTCTCTTAATTGAATCCCTGTTACGGGGGTAACACACAGAAGTCGTAAATCGACGTCCCGCTCATTGAAAGGCCAGAGCAGCTTTCGAACGTGACGTTGGGCGAATAAAGCGATGACTCTCTCCTTTTAATTTCCACCACACTCTGAGGAACGGCAACAGAAGGGAGGCATTATGGAGAAGGAAGCTGTATACACAGTGTCTGCGGTAGCCAATCAGTGAAAGTGAGAGTGAAACTACAGTATTGTGCTGCAATTTGCCACCTTTGATGCAGTGCACTTCTGTAATTGCCCACATACAATATATTCATGAATGCTCACATGCATTGAGTTGCACGTCACACTGAGGCATTGCTTCGCTCTCTGCTCCCGAATCCGCTTCTGTTCACGCAGCCAGCGGCATGTACTCCATATATGGATATATACATATACCTTGTGTAGCACTCACCCTATGTACAAAGTTATCTAAAGAAATAGTTTTTAAAAAAGGAAGATAAATAGATGAACAAATCCACTTACGCCAGCACTGTCTCTAACTGTGTTTTACTTACCTTTCAAATAAAGCAAAAATCATTTATTTAGTCAAATAGCAAACAGCCCCAAACACTTTGAAATAGTTTTATTTTCTTCGCTTCTGTTTTGAGTTCACATACATTTTCTTTTATCAGTCACTTTGGGAGAGTTGAGAACAGTCAGAAGAGTCAAACGATATACCTGCCGGGTACATTCTCAGATGTTGCTCCTAAATAAAAGCGTAACTTGTGAACACACACAATTTTGGAGGCAGAGAGGGCAAACAATTTGTGAACTGAGGCTGAGTCACATCTCGTACTTACTCTGTGTATCAGCCCCCTGTGTTCAACCCACCGAGATGCCTGTCTGAAAAATACAAGAATTCATGCTATTTGTATGTGAATTATTTTTCTTACCTGACCTGCTTCATCACCCATCCAGTGGGGTACATGCTTCTCCAGTGAGGAGGTCCCAACAGAATCGGTTTTCATAACTCATTGTGTTTAGGATTGTGTCTCCGGTGGTCACAGATGACATTGCAGTGTTTAAACTCCAGCAGAGTGCTGTCTGGAATGTTAGTTCTCTCACTCTCCGTCTGGAAACTCGACACGATAGGCATCATTGATCTTTTCTTGCATCAAATCAATAATCAACCCTTCAAAGTAATAGCGAAACACAACAACTCATATATTGCAATTCATCGTCTCGATTGATGTTGTTTAAATACCTTTGCAATGTAAACAACTGGTGCATCTTTGCAACCCAGCCGGTCGGGGATCCTCTCCTTCATCTTGACTGCACTGCAGAATTACTTTTCAAGGTTGGATAGGAATAGGACAAAGTATTCACAAAAGAAACACCATATCAACTTATTAAAACTGGGTTGCTCCGTTCGATATTGGACGCCTTTAGATTTCTCAAAAGATTGCAGGCCTATTTAGCTGAAATATAGGGCTGTCCTCTATTAGAATTCTAAAATGTGTGAACCAATTACAAGGGAATATGTAGAGCAATGCCACGGGACACATTTGATCTCAGAAGATGTTATTCTGGCCTCCAAAACAACCACAGAACTATTGCCTACAATTTAGCCCCATTTCGGTGGAGAAAAAAGAGAAAGCATTGATTTAGTCTAATTCTCGCAGTTTCATTACTGCAAACACTGCTCTCATTTCTCCTGAGACATTATATTTTAGATCAAATAAAGCTCGGAGAAATGCGGTTTGAGCTCGGCAGTCGGATGGATGACAGCTGCACAGACTTTGCCCACGCAAGTTTGAGTTCCTTCAGACATAAAGAGCACTTTCAAGTCCGACACCATAGCAACACGTCTGCTTCTGCATATACCTGTCCTTCCCATACATGACTGAGACCCTTTAATCTAGAGCAGTAATCCTCCCAGTGACTTGCATGCAGAGCTCATCATGTGAAAAACAAGGTGGATAAATGTAAGAAAGGGCCAGTTCCTCATCTAATGTTTCACCTAACTCATATTGGCAGCCGTTGATCTGACAAGCAGCAGGGTATTGATTCAGTTGAAATAAATTAACCTATAGATCCAAAAATAGATAAAGGACATTTGAAATAGATTTTCAGAAAAATCCAGTATCTTTGAACATAAACACGGGGGTTGGCTACACCGATCAATGGTGAATTAAAAGGTGAGATAAAAAAGGAGACATAGGAATATTATCATACTTCACTTAAATCGCAGGAGCACTAGACTTTTGGCCAAACTGTTTGCATGACCTGAGTCTAGAAATGTCCCTGATGCCAAAATATGTTTATCGAAGGTGCTGTCGATAGCAAAGGTTAATAGCTACTGGCTCAAGAAATAAATAAATGAAATAAGATTAATAACAATAACAATTGAGGAGGCTCCTTTGGCTTGAGGCATTGGTTTATTTAGTACTATGGTCCCATCATTGGAAATCTTTAATTCATTTAAATATAAACTGCAGTTCCTCAACTCCAGTAACAGTAATTTGATTTGTCAATATTCTTACCAGAATAACCAGTGATGATGATGATGATGACATTGACAAATCTTAAGAAACATTCAAAGCCAACTTCTTTATCGATAACTTCTACAGTATTTGTGTTATTTCTAAAATATTTTAGTCGGTAGCTGAACACTGATTTCTCATCATAAATAAAACAACTATTTGCAATTATCGCACAGATGTTTTTTTTTCTAAATATATTTGAAGCTATTGGGTGAATCAGATTGAAGCATCATGAGTTGACACTGGGATTGGCCGAGTGCAAGTATAAGCAGGACCTTGAAACTGTGCCTCCACTCCACGATCAGTTCTATACAGAAAACTCAGCAGCACCTTTATCTGGGATATTTAAGCTTTCTTTTTGTACAGTGAGAGGAGGTTGAGGAGTGTAAATTCTTATTTATTTATAGTCTATGCTCTGATCTACCGAGACAAACACAGATGTTGCCTTAACCCATCAAAATGTCGGCATCGTGGTTCCACTCTTCTGCTGTTTGGCTCATCGCAGCCGACTTCACAGATCACCCAAGTGACAGCAACACGTAACTATTTTTTAAAGCCTTCAGGGAAATGCCTAAACAACATTTGATGTGCTGGTCTGAGTTTTTACAGAAGGACTGAAATCTATTCGGTTTCTCCCTAAGCCAACAGCTAGTAGAACTAATAAAAAAAGTATTTTTGAGTCAGTACTTGAATGAATGAATGAATCAATCAAGATCAAGCTGCAGGGTACTTTAGATTAATGGATAATGTATTCTGTGCCTTAAAGTGATACTCCAAATTGTGCCCTGTATACAACTCCCATAGAACATGGTAGTACCATCTAACATGCAGTTATCATGTGCAAATATCACTAAAATATGCTGCTTTCATTTACTTCTACCTTTCATGTTGTGATATATATATATATAGATATTGCCTATATACATAACCTAACTCTGACGGCCCTGATAAAGCTGTAAAGTGCTAATGTAAATATTTATAATGTTGGGTTTTAAGTCTTTATTCATCGGTTCCTGATGTGTGGAAAATCCTCCACATGACAGAATGAGTCTGTTTACTTCCCCCTCGCACTGCATGTGGTTAAAGGGCTCTCGGTTAAAACGATATGAAATAGTGAGAAACCATTATTGCCTACAGTGGAATAATAAGGCAGTGTGTTCCGTATAGTGTGGCAGTCATTTCAATAAAATAATAACAAAAACGCCTTTCAGTGGAGAGTAAATTAGAATTCGAGAGGGAAACTACCAAGGGGCAGATAAGAACAGTCAAAGTCAAACTCAATGTTCCTGTTCAGTGAGCACATTAAACCGGCAGATTTCTGCTCTGTGTGCCTGACGAGCCCCGGACACTCAGAGAAACGCAGCCCTGAACAGTCAAGGCTTTGCTGGGAGACTTTTCAAAACAGATTGTCGACCAAAGCCAACGCCACCGAGAGCCGCAGAGGTACACACCACCCTAACCTCATTAGCTACTGACCTCTCAATCCTCACACCTCCAACACACACACACACACACACACACACACAGGCTCTTACACACTCCCAATGATGCTCTGATGCCTTTGTGAACAATGTCAAGGCAGAGCACTCTCACTCCAAATTGCTCCTGTCATGTTAATTTAGCGGAGCGCTGCTGGAGAATTAAAAATCCGGCTTGGAGTGGGGTGGGGGAGCTTGATTTGCTGAGTAACATAAAATCCTAGCATCCATAAAGATGACTTGAATGTAGGTTAGTGTTTATTTAAGAAGTTCATGAATGGCAATGAGCCATGAGATTCACAGTTGCATTTTGTTAACTTTTGTGTAAAAAACAACAACGGGGATTGTAAATCAGATTTTACTCTTTACATTAGAGTGTCAGAGAGTTGTTTGGAGTGAGTCCAGGGGTCCGGTGTGGCTGGACAGCTATTTTTTTTTTAAAGCCAGAATTCTTGAGAAAAAAACTACAAAATATCTCATCCAAGTTGAGCAGCAATAGAAGGCTTGGAAACACCAGTGCTCACGGTGAATAATGATATTGGTATCATACAGGTCCAATCACAGTCAAGTCAATTGTGTTTGTACAGCAGCTGCATGTTTCTTAGGGCAGGTTAAGGCCTCACCGACGGAGGAAAACACACTGAGAATGGAATGGACGGATTTGAAATAACTGTCATAACGACAAAAATTGCTGGAGAAAGAGAGTAGCAGTGAAATATCCACAAATATGAGCTGTGTCCCAATTCAGGGGCTGCGTCCTTCTGAGACTGCGTTGGAAAACATATTATAAATACTGAAGACTCCGTCAGATAAAAAACTGACAAATGCGTCCTAACATTCCACGGGTGAAATGTTAGGACGTTAAGAGTGGGACAAGCTGCTGGTGCAAATAGAAAATGCTCAATAGAACAGACATTGGCTTTTCGGCTTGGCCTTCAAGGGACTACGGAGACGTGGCCTTTGTAGACTGAGTTCTACAACAGGTGCAGCCACCAAATTGGGACACATCTATAGTATCTATCAATAATCACTTCATCAGAATTTTTTTTTAAACACTACACACACACACACACACACACACACACACATATTTAATCAACAGAAGGATCCTCACTATGTTAAATATGACAATAATAAATGTTGAAATGATTCATTTTTGAATGTTCAGCATCACTGCAGCTTTAAACAGAGTCCACATCCACAGCTCAGATGATTGGATCAATTGCAAATCTCAGCAGTGAGAGAGAAGGGATATTCATCATGGTGATTGGAAAATCTCGTTAATAATTTAGTCTTTTTTCCATCGGCAACTTGAGAATTGTTGAAATGCAAATACAATAGATTCATAGTCTAATTACTTAACAGGAAAGAAAAAATAACATCCTTAAAGTCTAAACAAACATCACTGGTCCACATTCATGTTCATAAATGTCTCTTCCAATATTACAAAACCCACAATTATCAATATAACCAGAACCTGATGTGAGGTAATCACTTAATCAAACATTAAACGAGTTGTATAAATAATTCCACGGCCGCCTACTGCTCCGATTTCCCCCGAGGAGCCAAAACAAAGACTTTGTTGACAAGTAGAAAACACCCGGGCCAGATTGATGTGACGCAGTCGGAGTCGTCATCCCGGGTCAGAGCCCATAGTTCACGTCAGCCTTGCAGTGTGGCAGTGTGGATAACATATTGCTGTAACCGAGAACAGTAATGGGATGGAGAGGCAATTTGCCACTGTTCTCCATCTTACCCGGTGACCTTTTCTCAGGTGTGTGCAATGTATCTGTGAGTCTCCTGCTGTTCTAAATAATGCCAAGGGACAATCACAGACCTGCCAGGGTACCTGCACTCAGTCTTCACCAAATGCCACCCAGTCATCAAACACAGGGAGCCGGATTGATGAATGAATTGAGGGTGGGCCGCCTACAAAGACATTGCCATGTCACTGAAAAAAAGTGTGCCCATTATGTCTCATTAAAAACAATAGCCGGATGGTCTCACATTCATCAAACAACAAACTGAGGTCCAGCCAAATGGGAGATTAATCCTGCCGCTGGAATCAGTGACGACAGGTAAAACATAATGGACTTAATAAAGTACATTTCAAAATGTGTGTTTTTAAGCTTTGCAGCCAGATCTAATACAATTGAAAGAACTGGTGACTCCTTCACCAGTTACAAGTGAAACTCCAAAAGTGTTTTGTTGACTAAAACACTTGACCCACCCCTCCATCATCAGCAAAGTGATCAGTAGACAATGAGGGAATATTCATTTTTGCGTGAACTATCCATTTAATGTCCAATATATAAAGTAAACCTTGTTCAGTACCATCCTCAGTGTGTGTGTGTGTGTGTGTGTGCGTGTGCATGTGAATAGTCATCACTCTGCTGATAAATCATGCAAAATTACACACAACAGCAGCACTGACAGTCCCGGCACCACAACAACCAAAGGCAAAAACTGCTCTGAAAAGATTTTCTGTGCTGAAATGAAGAATGCATGTTGAGGCCGCCTGCATATGACAGATTTAATTTCCCTTGCTCAGCCCAAAATCAGCACAAAATATTTTTCCCACCTTTAAGAATATTAGATGAGGACCCGCACAGGCCCGAACATTATGAACCTGCTGCCACGGCGCTCTTTCGAGACCACATCTGTGATTAAAAGGTTTCTTTGTCTGCTGACAAAAAAAAAAAAAGCCTTTCTCAGTTCCTCTCCAGTCGCACACAAGGACGAGCAGCAGACAACAGAACTCCATGTGACGAGCCTCCGCCTGCAGGCAGCCGTGCTGATAGACTACTGATAAAGTGAGTGCCGTGCAGAGGCTGATCTGGGGCGAGAGAGAAAATTAAAAGCGCCTCCTTCTCACAGAAGCTTCGAGTCCTGTTTTATTCATTGATTGTTTTGAGGTTCAACTCGTGCCGACTGCATCTTCCGGCTGCGTTGAGCCAAATGTGCAGCGGTCGTGCAAATGGGATCACTTCGTCACGTGAAGTATTCAGATGTGAATTGCCCTCTTAGCAGCAATGCACGGCTGAGAACTCGCAGCTCTCTGAAATATGCATATCCTGTATGTTTTGATCCAACATGAAATAGCGTCCCTCCCCCCCCCCACACATCCCAGCCTGGATGTGAGCGATCTTATAAGCAGCTCTGTCTTTTACAATGCTCTTAACCCGTTCACCTGCATAATTGTACTTTTCGATGTTTATTTGTTTACATGGTGAATTCGTAACGATGAATTTTAGAGTCAGAGTGCAGCGGAGCGTTTGACTCCCCTCGCACCTATAAAAGCTCCTCGTTCTCCACCTCTTCAGGGATCGGCCTGTTCAATTAAAGACAGAGTCGTTAAATATGTAGCCGCCGTCTCACAGCGCTACAGTGAGCTGCTCTGGATCTGCCTGGCGTTTCAGTAGAGCACAAATCAGAGTGGATGCTGCAACTGTCCGGAATTTATGAGCTGACTTTGACGATGTTTACACGCACAACATTACGACCACTATCGATGTTAGTTATTCGATTATTTTGTTTACCTGAGTTGCTAATGGAACATTTCATTTATGTCCCTGTTTACATGTAACAGACTGATTATGAATCACATGTACACTCTATTTGCGAACTTAATTTTCAGAGCCACGAATTACATTTTTGATGTTTTCTTTCCATTTAAAAAAAAAAATTAAAATTCCTTTTTATTTTTCCATCTTACACCTAGGACATCAAGTAGTTAATAAGTGTTGTATGTCAATTTAACAGAATGTTGTGAAAACCCTTATAGGACATTATAATGCAATTAAAGGTTCAGTGTGTAGAACTTAGTCCCATCTAGTGGTGAAGTTGCATGTTGCAGCTGAATACCTCTACCTCTACTAGCCTTCAATTGTCATAAAACCCCTAAATGTGTATAGTTTGTCCACTTTGGGCTATTGTAAAAAACATGGTGATCTCTGTAGGGAGGACCCACTAAGTATAATATAAAGTGCCCATTCTAGGGTAAAGAAAACACCAATTCGCAAAATGTTGATGAAACACACATACAAACACAACTGGGATTATTTTTTTATAAAAATGTCTGCAAATAGATCCCTTTCAGCTAAATATTAAAGACTGGACCTTTAATCCTCGGAATACTCCACATGTCCTAGTTTGATTACTGTTTATTGGTTAAGTTAATTCGAAAATGCTGTTTGTATGGCAGACTCTTGGTTAGACTATAGTCTTGATTACGGTTAATATCAGAAAATGTTGTTCTCAATGTAAAATTAACGACAGGAGAATATCTGAGCCTGAGATAAAATAAATAACAGGCCAATTGGGAAATTATAAACACCACCAAGTTTAAAAAACAAACAATGTATTAGGTAATGATTCCAAGACAGCACCCCTGAATTTCTATTATAACACCGCTCTGCCTCAGGTGATGTTATTTGAGTCTTGCGTGCATCCAGATGTGGGAAAAAATATGATGATAAAGCCGTGCAGTGATTTTCAAAGTGTCACAGCTGATTCGTGCATGCCTTCATTCGCCTCCTGCCTTTCTTCCCCGACTCTGCTGTCATCGCAGACCCCCCCACGCCCTGGCGCTCTACTTTAGCTCTACTTTGTGCATCAGGTTTAAGCATATAATTAAAGAAAGTATTTTATTCTGGTACAGCAATACCTTGTTCAGCGGGATACTGTCTGAGAAAGCAAATTGTATAACATTAAAAGATGGCCATGTACATTTCAGCAAAGTACAACGTGTACCTATGTGTGGGTCCTCTTTCTTTAAGTCCATCTATTTCACATTTTACGGTCTCCAAATTCATCTGTTTCAAGAATCCTTCAACATTTACCAGTAGAGTTATCCATGTTCAAAGAAAGATACAAAAAACACCAGGAGAGGAGGTTCTCATTTGTTTCCCGAAGCCGTTCAGGACGGAAGCAGGAAGAAGATTTTGCGTCACATGGAGTAGACTTGCTCGACTCTTTACAAATTGAAGGAGCGAGCAGCCTCAAGTCAACGAGCACACTCCCAGCATTGATCTAAATCTGAGACCTGCTGGACGTTGTCCTTGGGATTGAATGAAGAAAATACGACAATCCCATTACAAGACAGAGTTTCAAGTAATACAAAAATGATATAAAGAGCCAGCTGGGATTGCCTCCACACCCTTGTACATTGAATAATTCGCTACAGAATTATTCCTCTGCACATCTTGAATTTCGAATATGTAATTTCTCCCACACTGTAACAGGGTGGCTGATGCTTTGAGCGGCTGACAGGTCACACACATCACACAGCTGCTGTAACACCAATCAGTGCTTTTGAGGATTTCCTTGTATCTTTACATATTTCACACATACGTCAATCCATATCATGTTTTTTTTTACCATTTTCAATCATTTCTGGCCATATCAAATTCAAACAATTATCAGAAGATGTGATTTCCTTCAGTATATGCAAGTGGTCATCAATGTAATTCTAATATCGATGGTGCTTCACACATAAGGCATTGTCTCCCATTAATCAAATATTTAAAACATTTAAGATTCGTACCTAGGGCCGACTCCGATCCAGACTGGAGTCAGTTTTCAGCAGTTTGTTTATCCTTTTGTGTACAATCTATTTTTTTGTAGAGCAGATGCGATGTGGAATGTGCATTTCAATGTGTGCACACAGTACCTGCCATCTTTCTCAGAGGCTTTCGAGTGGTACCACTGGAGTTTGAAGGTATGAGGTGAATCCTCCGTGGGACTACTCAGCAAAAGTATAGAAATCGAATGGATGCCATTTGAGTCCAGCTCCTGAGGCGTCAAGGAAAAAATAACTCTTCCCCATTACCATCTATGAAAAAACATGGTGATGTACTTTTTAAGCCGTCTCCCCAGCAATTTTTCTGTTGTTCTCCAAAATAAGCAAAGTACACCTTATTATTACTGCTGTGACGACCGGAGTGCATCGCTGACATGAAATGGTTTTCTCAGCTTCACCATTTTTATGCAATTAGCGAACTGAAGTTTCAAACATGCCTCATGTGTACATTTAATAATTCACCTAGGAATTATACTGCTGCACGTCATGCCGCTGAATATCAATTTCACTTGTTTAGAATATTTCATTTCTCAGCCAGAATTGAATGAATGCCTTCTGGCTGTTCTGATCTAATGAGGTGATGCATCACAGACCGGGCATATAATCAGTGGCACAAATTAACCAAGTTATTTGAATTAATCAAGTGATCCCTTTGTGGGGAAATTTAAACAACACTATAGGGGGCACTGCTTGTGTTTCATTTACATGCACGTGTCAAGAGGCGGTTGAATCTGATTACCCCTAATGAACTCATCAACCAAATAAGCTCAACTGTTTGGACAGAGTCGGCTGAAACCCATCAATAAATTCCTAACTGATGACATCTTGTATTAACTAGTATATTTTCATAATTGGCAGGGTCTGGCTCTCAGTCTGCACAGCATACATGCACGGACATGTAGAGATATAGTTAAGACAGTGAAGCTCACCGCTAATGAGTAATCATCACCTATACAAGATGTGACGGCCAAATACTGCTGCTAAGTGCGTGAGAACAAAAAAAAAGTGGAGCGCTTAATGAGGACAATTTGTTTCAAGTGAGTCCTCTTTGCTGCATTTAGATTTAGTATTCAAATATCCTCGTTGAATAGGTTAAGATATAGTGTTTCCATTGATATAAAAACATAAGCAAAAGATAATGCAGACTAAGGATGAATCTGAGTAATCTGGAAACAAGGTCGAGCCCAGCGCACGTCCTGCGAACCGGAATACAAGGGAGTCTGAAGGTGGTGAAGGCCAAACATAAACATTATGCAACCAAAGGACGTGTTCTCACTTTCAACGTGATGGAAAATATTAATAGTGCTCAGAGTTCTCACCTCCGCTCCGGTCACTGGATTCATTTTATTCCTCCCTTCAGCGTGGATGTTCCAATAAATTGGTTCACACAAATATTTCTCACTTACATTAACTGCAGGAAAAGTGACATTTTTTCCAAAAAGAAGGATTAGGTGTTTTTTTTTGGCAATTGACATTTACATAGTACAAAGCTTTAATAAATTACAAACAGCATAGTGACCCTGGTGTTGTGATATCTGGGTAACACAGTAAGCTTCCTTATGATGATTACTATTAATGATAATAATCTGGCATCAATTATACGTGGGAGAGCCTTTTACTGAATAAACTTCGGGTCAGATGAACATTCAAGAATGCTACGTTTGTCTTTTACAAAACAGGAAATTCAGACAATTCAACAAATAAATAGAATATTAAGTGACATTTGGTTTAGTGTGGATGTCTGTTTTTCCCATCATTAAGATTGAAGATCTTATAAACTGCCAGTATAGTCTGCACAATAATGCATGACAGATTTATGGTAGATAGAATTTGTGAATTTCTTGATTATTTTCATCAAGAACTCAAATAGATGAGTTGTTTATCACTGTGTGCGGTGACTCAGATTATGAAGTGTTTCTTCATTCCTTACAAAATGGGGTCATTTCTGGGGTGACGGAGACAAGTTGTAGCAAAAATTAAAATAGAAAAATCATTAAAAACTAACACGGCCCTTATGAGGGCTTTTATGTGTTGGCCACAAACCTCCAAACATGTACTGAGGTATAAGTTATAGCTGGAAGTTGTGTTATTTGACAGGCGGCCTAATTGGATCGGATTAAAAGATTATCTCAGCGTGCTATGTTTGTTTATTCCAAAATATTAACTTGAAGTGTAAATGCTTGAACTGCCGAGCTTCAGCTTCAGGGGAAGTTTTGCAAACTGGTCACTGTTCGGCCCATTCACAAGAGCCATTGTCCATTCATAAAAAATCAAGCTGAGTATCCTCCTTTGTACTAATGATATGACAAAAGAATTTCTGTACTTAATAAATTGAACTTCTTCATGTGCTACAGATCAACACTGCAGATGCATTTGAAGCATCGTGTTTCCATTCGTTATATGCATTTTAAAGCATGTTTCTCTGTCGTCTCTGCTCCTGTGAGATATGATTTGACAAAGCATTCGAACATCAAGCCAAAATAAAAAGGACCTTTTACTGACTGAAAGATGTTCCAGTCACAATTTAATGGGTTCATTCCTGGAACACTGTGAGGAGCCGAGATGAGACGAGGTGGGAGGTGTCTTGGCTGCTTCTCTGATTTTCGTTTTTCTTCTCCAAAATATTTAGATGTGTCTTCTGTCAGTCAGGGCCCATTCAAGCCAGGAGACAAAGCGAAGAGATGTGCTCCTTTTTTGCCTAATGCAGAACATAAGAAACTGCTCTCCCCTTTCATGATGCCGCACACTGAATAATTCAGCTGGATTAACTGCTTTTTGGGTTTCAGATTGAAATGCCTTACACTGCTGAACAGACAATTTTTGTGTTACCCTCCACTGCTGTGAAGTGATCTGCTACTGAATGGTATAATCCTTATATTGTATTGTAACATTTAGTCTTCTACAAGGATATTCGCAAATCATAAAACTATACAAAAAACTACAAAGCGTTATTTATGTGCAGACAGAAGCGAGACGTCACAATCAGCTCATTCTATTTCTCACAATTGGCTATGACCCCTTTTACCCTTTGGTTTTATCTTTGCTTGTGTTTAAAAAATACTTGGAATGGAATATAACCTCAGTGGTTAATCCCACATGACTTGAGTGCTACTTTCAAATGTCATGGTAAAGTCGCTATTGAGCTCTATCTGTAATACAGCACAGCACTCTAGTGGACACAAGGGTAATACTTATTTATGTGTGTCTGTGTGTGTGTTTTTGTGGGTTTGTGTGTGAGAATTTGTGACTTTGAAGCGCAGTTTGGTATTAAGGACTCACACGGTGAATTTAAATGAGAAGATGAAATGCAGGATGTGGTTCTAAAGCTGAGGCTTTTATGCACCATCCACTCTTTAAGAAAGTTTTTCCTTTGTGTGAAACCATGCAGATATGTTGGGATGTTTGTAGATTGTTTGTAGATTGCCCAAAGCAGGTTAAAGTTGCATCTGGTTTCTTAAAGGTTCAGTGTGTAGAATTTATTGACATCTAGTGGTGAAGTTGCATATTGCAGCGGAAAACCCCTCTCGTCCAAACATGAGAGAGAACCTGTGGTAGCATTCAGTTGTCATAAAAACTCAAAAGTAGTTTAGTTTGTCCAGTCTTGGCTACTGTAAAAAATATGGCAGCCACTGTAGAGAGGAAACACTCCCAATGTAAATATAAAGTATCTAAATATAATGGGCCCATTCTAGAGTTAAGAAAACAACCATTCGTACAATCTAGTTGAGATATCACACACGAGTGAAAACATCACTAGGATTATTTTATATTCAGTTTTATGCCATAAAGATGGACGACTTTCTCCCACTATCCAGAAATGAGGCTAACATTTTGGGGGCATGAACGCCGCCATCTTGTGTATTTGGAAACAGAATCTGATCATGTAATACTACTGGTGAACAAGTCAGATGATTTGGAAAAAGGCTGAAGCGAGTGTAGATGAAGAAACCAAAAAGAGTTCTAATTATTCTCAAAGACTGCTGTCTGTACATAAATCAAATTGTAATGAATATAACTATTCTCTATTTTCCCTGGAAACAGCTCAAGGACCCTTGAACCCATAAAGCAGCCACTGTACCCATTAGCGTGAGTCTACTGTAATTCATTATGCAAAGCATGGCCTTAGTAATATGCAAAGAAATATTACATGGAATGAGTAATAGAGTTCATTACAAAGCCACAGTGGTTTTTTCTATTATAAAAATAAAACTGCCTATGACCCACTGGATTAACCTGGTGTGACCTATTTTTACTCCTGAATAACAGCTAATGTTTGTCGAATTTGGACGTTTTCATTAAAAAATCAAGCAACACAATGCATCTCTGTTTTAATGACATAGCTTTTATTTAATTACAATAACAAGGGTCATAAGAACATCTCTTATAAGTAACTTTTACAAAGATGTTTCTTTTTGTTTTAATCTATACTGTCTAAAAAGTGCAAAGGGGGAATATGTTTACATGTAGAAGTGTCTACTTGCTGTAAAAACTAAACCACATAATGTAATCATCGATTGAAGGTGTTCATTCATTAGCTTGCTGTGGCTTAATTTGAGAAACACTTTGTCGGTTGCCAGGTCGCTTGTACGTGTTTCTCTGCTTTACTGTTTTTGGAAATATGGAAATTCACCTTTGCAGCTTGACCTTATAAAGCGTGACCTTTAATTAAAAGAGATGGACAAGGAAGGATTTTTCTTACAGAGGTGTCATCTTACTGTGCGGAGATGATAGACCCAAACAAAAACACCTTGAGAAAGAAAAAACCAAACCCCACTGGGCCAAGAATTTGAAACGAAGATATTCCCAAGAGATATGAAAGCTGTCACACGGTTATGTAACAGCCTGAAGCCGCTTTATTAGTTGCGAATGGGAGTCTGTCTTCTTTTTATCAGTCTGAACTTTTACTCCCACATTATTGAGTTTAATATTAAAGTGGCGCTATCAGTTATGAGCGAGAAAATGTGGCCGTATCCCCTCGTTATGTTATAGTCTGTGCTTTCCCCATCGTTCTTGTTTGACCAAAGCTGCCCTCTTATACCGTCACAGGCTCTGTGAACGAACAGCCTCTGATTTCTTTCTTAAATCTATTCAATGCACAAACACACACACACACACTCACACACACACACACACGATCTAATAATCCATACATTAATGCTGAACTGTTATGTATGGATATTTGCATTACGATGCA
Source organism: Platichthys flesus (assembly GCF_949316205.1). Lineage (NCBI taxonomy): Eukaryota > Metazoa > Chordata > Actinopteri > Pleuronectiformes > Pleuronectidae > Platichthys > Platichthys flesus. The sequence goes on along the minus strand of NC_084960.1, from coordinate 12,370,326 downwards.
GTTTAGATCAAAACTATCCTTCAAGGACGCAGATGGTCCACTGGGGAGAAAGAGGAAGTGGTCCAACCAATTTCATACCTACTGCTGCCTACTCAGACTGCATAACAATTCAGCTAGCTGCTTCTATCTGACAAATGTGTCATATTCACACAGGGACCGCTCCTCTCTGATGAGTAGAAAATACAGAAGAAAACAATGCAAGGACTCTAAAAGCAGATGTGACGGCTGCAGTTTACCAATCTGTAGTCAAAAAGGAAAGGGCTGACTAAATTGTCTGTGGGTGGCCTACAAATGTCAGAAGGATAACATTGATTGGCCTTGGTGATCTGTTGTTGTGTCTGGAATGGTGATACAATGGTTACTACTTAGTTCGAATCCCAGTTCAGCTGGGGTCTTTTCTTTTTGATTGGAAACTCTAAATTGGTGTGAATGTGAAAATGTGTGCTGTGGTTTGTCTCTTTATGTCAGACCTGTGATGAGCTTGTGATCTGTTGTAAGGATGTAAGGTGTGGGACCTCTCACCCAATGTGAATTGGGATTGGCTCCACCCACCAGCGCAGCCTTAAAGTATAAGCTGTGTAGATAATAAATGGATGAGTTGGTGAACTAATTATACTACATTCAGTCTCCATCCATTTGTATGCGTCTGTGCCAGAGGCATTTTGTTTCTGGGTTGTCTATCCGTCTGTCGCATTCTTGTGAACACAACACATCATGGATTCTTTGAGGTGTATTTTTTTCAAATTTGCCACAAACGTTGGACCTTGGGTTAAGCGTATTTACTTTTGGTGGTCGAAGGTCAAGACTGACCTTATTTTCTAGTGAATGTGATACATCAGGAACACCTATTGGGAATTTCATCACATCTGGCACAAACATGACCTTTTTAGAATTTTGCAGGTCAAATGTCAAGTTCATTTTGACTTTACAAAACAAGTTTTTGGTCTTATGAACATCTCACCTTGGGGGAATTTCTGGGTGTTTTTAGCCACAAGAATATATCTCAATTTTGCCTACTTGTATTCAAAGATGAGCTGATTTCAGTGGTCATGGGTAAAGGTGACCTCATGTGAATCTGGAAAAACATCTTTGTAGGCTGAAACTGCCCCGGTTGGCAGCAGCATTCAACTGAAGGGCGCAATTCTAGTTGTAGACTAAATCTTTGCACCACCAGACAGAATAAGTCAAGCTCCTTAAAATGTGTCTCCTGCCCATCTATTTCCTGAATGGATATCTCACATTAAAATGGGTCTGCCTGGAAAATAAGGTGCCGCTATTCAATAAACCTTGCTGCTAAAAATAGCTGAATTAAGCACAGGACTTTATCTGCTCCTAAAATTAAAGCTCCATTGACAGTTAATTAAAAAGCATCCTGCCTCTCTGGTTTCTTGCTTTGGAAGAGCTGTTTCCTTTCCTTAATATTGATTGAAGTGTACCAGGCCAGAGGAGCAGCTTATTTTTAACTTAAAGAAATTCACTTTTGACAATACCTGGGAAAATTACTACACAGATTAAATATAATATAATTACTGTGAACAACACAGGGATCTTGAAGGCTATATATGGGGAAAAAAGAAAGAAAAACAATACGCTTTTTATCCATAAAGCATTTCAGTGTTCAGTCCTGCTGTAAACATCAGGTAAACATCAGGTAATCAAGGAAATCAATCATATTTCTCGTGAAAAAAATACAAAGTACAGATAAGTTTATGTTTCTCTAACACAGTGGTTCTCAAAGTGGGGGGCACGTCCCCCTGGGGGGGCGCGGACACAGAGTTTCAGTACGCTTCCGAGTATAAAAGTAACTGCAGGCATGGTCAGCACTCACACTCACTGAGACGACACCCTGCAGAGCTTGTGCGATTGCTCTTGTTTCCTCTATTACTCAGATATTCATTGCTTTATAAACAGTCTTTTTAAAGACTCACTCCTTAAATGACTGCAGGAATCCATGCAAATTAAAAAGGCACCTCGCACCAAACACCCAGACTTGAAAGAGAAGCCTGTGGACTTCTTTATACGTAAACGTGATGGCCTCCAGCAACAACAAACCACCATCTCCAAGCATAGCACTGTCTCCAAGCAGTGTCTGGAGGCATCGTATGTAGTTGCTCATAGAATTGCTAAGCTTGGCAAACCCCATACAATTGCTGAAACACTGATTTTGCCGGCCGCGCAAGACATGTGTAGAATAATGATAGGAAAGAGTGTGACTGCTAAACTCAGCGCAATACCTATGTCAAATGACACTGTGTCACTCTGAATATCAGAAATGTCTAATGATATCAAAGAGCAACTAATACACTACATTCAAATCAGTCCTTACCATGCACTGCAGCTGGACGAATCCACAGACATCGCTGGACAGGCCCAGCTTCTCACTTGTGTTAGGTATGTGCGGAAAAAGGAAATTGAGGAGGACATCCTGTTTTGCCGGCCTCTTAAGACCCGTACAACAGGGGAGGCAATCTTTGATGTCCTTGACTCATTCATCCAAGACAGTGGTTTTGGCTGGGGAAAGTGTATTGTCCTCTGCCAGGAGATGGGGTCAGGGCACGAACAGCTGTTGCTGCACACTGAAGTTCGCTGGCTCTCCAGGGGGCGGGTGTTACAACGGCTGTATGAGCTGCGAGAGGAGGTAAAGTTGTTTTTGACTGAAAGTCAAACAGATCTGGCGAAGCACCTGGATGATGCCATGTGGCTTGCCTCCCTCTCCTATTTGGTGGATATCTTTGACCGGCTGAATGACCTTAACCGTTCTTTGCAAGGCCGCGAATCTAACGTTTTGCTCCTCGCTGATAGAGTGAATGCCTTCATGCAAAAAATTGCTCTCTGGCATGGTCGTATCAGTTCTGGAAACTGCGACATGTTTCCCAGCCTTGCAGACTTCATTGCCGATGCACGTGGCACTGATTTCTCCTCTCTCCTCCAATCAGCTGCTGATCACCTTTTAGCGCTGAAGAATCAGTTTGGGTCCTATTTCAAAGAGGACTACCGTTCATTCGCCTGGGTTCGGGATCCATTTCTCTGCTCAGCAGACGAGCTGTCAATAGACATGCAAGAGCAGCTTATTGAGCTGAAGAGTGACAGTAGACTAAAGCATCTGTTTACCATCTCCCCTCTTTCTTCATTCTGGGTAGCAGTGTTGCCGGAATACCCTCAGCTTTGCGACATAGCCTTAAAAATGATGGCGACTTATTTGTGCGACGTAGGCTTTTCAAGACTGACTGCGCTCAAAACTAAATATCGCAACCGCGCACAGATCGAGGATGACCTGAGGATATGTTTGTCAAACATTGCCCCAAGATTTGAGGACCTTTGCAAGGCAAAGCAGGCTCATGTCTCACATTGACAGACCTGCAAGATTTTTTTTTAAAGATCACAAAAGGCCCATAATAATAACAGTATTTTAATGATAGCAATAATAACACTTGATAGTAATAATAATGTAATGATGGTGATAATAATGATGATTATTATAATAAGAAAGCATGCAGGCTCACATAGCTGCTAATATTAATAGCCTATTAACAGGCCTACTACTACTGATCATAATAATAATAACAATAATAATAATAAATATTTAAAAAAGTAAAAATTATTGTCTGTATGGGCCTAAGAATAGCCTAACCTTGACATGTCAGGCCTATCAAGAACAATATGCTATCTATCTATGGAGGTGTAGTTGAGGGCGGCGGTGGCGGGCGGCGGGTGGGTGGGGGGGCCCCAACTACCCCTAACCAGCTTTGGGGGGGCCCAGCTTGCAAAAGTTTGAGAACCCTTGCTCTAGGTAATTGGATTCTGAAGTAACTATTGTATACCTGAGAGCCTGTGATAAATGTCCTGTACGCACGGTACACAGGTCATGTCAGTCGGTGTGGAGGTCGTGAAAATGCAACATTGCAGAATATGACATCACATGCATTCATTTAGAAAATACATCCAACTGCTGAAGTGGTTAATAACTGTTGACCACTCTTATGGACAACTGTATGTGAAACTATTGCTTTGTGTTATACAACCTGTGCTCTTTCTAATAGCAAATTTTGCATAAGGGTCAATTTCTGAATATGTCTGTTATCGGGAAAATAACTGTGTGTCAGGGACAGGGTAACACAAACTTGGTACATCTTAGATAGATTGCATTGGGCTCAGGTCAAATCAGCACACAAAACACAGAAAAGCTAATTGGTTTAATCCGGGCTGAGTTACTTTTCTCTTGGGTACCAAGGTGGTCGGACAGAAAAATGTGGCCTAAGACAGAGTCGAGCACGTAGAACACGTTTGGGGTGGATTTGTGAACTGAGACATAATCCATCTGGAAGTAATCAATAAGGGATGAGTAAACATTGGCCCCTAAAAGGATGTATCACTGACCTGTCAGTTTGAACCTGTCTCACCATTCTCCTCTGACCTCACCTAATAACATAACATTATTGATCTGCAGAACTGCCCCCTCAACGCACATATTCTACAACTATGAATCAAGTCACTTTTGTTTTTATTTATTTTTTATCTAGCGTCATATCAAGAGTTATTTCAGGGCAGTTTTTAAATAGAGTAGGTCTTGAGACATGAGCAAACGTGGCGAAAGTGACGAGAAAGAATATCCCATCCTTTCCGTGGATGGGTGGCCATTTGCCTCTGGTAGTTGAGCTGAGTCAACGTCATGCATTTATATTAAATATTAATAATTTAATAACAATCATTTCTTTGAATATTATTTTATAGCAGGCTACAGCAGAAAGAGAGGTAGAGAAGAAGATAACATAACTCACCACAGTATTGCTCTGCTCTGTTGTATAAGATGTCAGCTTGTTACCTGTATCTGTCTCCGCAGGTTGACCTTTAAAGCCAGGATTCTGACAACAAGTTGACCTGAACGCTGTAGTCAAGCAAAGCCTTTAATACCAAAATAAACACAAAGTTCTGTCAGTGAATGTTCCTCATTTCATCACACGACTGACAATACAAAAGAATCCACTCCGGGCAACTGTGCCCATAGAGCCGAACGTGTTATACACACGAACATTATTAAAGAGGAAAGGGCTGAATTCTCGTGCTGTTGTTGTAATTGCAAATGAGGGGAGGCACGGGGCTAAGCTTGACTGCAGAATGCAATCTCTTCATCTGCTCAGCAGGAGAGCAACTGTGATCAAACACTTTCCTGATCCCACGTCTTTTACGCAATTTTAAGTCCTCCTCTTTTTTTTGTGCTGGTAATAGTTGCACACTGCACTAAGTTGGATGACGAGAGCAATATGGGTAAGTCCTGAAGAAAGTTTCCTTCCAAAACATGGAGCTAACAGAAATGATCTTAACATGGCAGGGTCTTACTTAGACTATTGGCCTTATCTGTTTAATATCAAAATAATGGTGTCCTTGTAAACATGGTCAGTTATGCTGCATGTAGGTGTTTCACATGATGACAAACAAGGGATGATTATAGATACTTTATTGTAAAAGTCACCTTCTTACAGTATTCTAAAGTGGAATACAATTGTATATATTTCTTTTACCGCCCTGGTCCACTAATTAAATGGTTAGCATGTACTTTAACATTGGCCCAGTGCCATCCATATATAGGCCACACAGCAAAGTCACTGACAGGATGATGTAAGATATCAGTGAGCCCTATGCAGGGGTGTGGGAAAAATGCCACACTCATCTACTCTTATGTTTGTTTTTTTCATTAGCTCTGTTTCACCAAGTTGAAAGTTAATCAGTTTCTCATGCAAAAACTTCTGACCTCTGTGGATTCTGAATATTCTAAAGTCTCCTTATTATTTGAGCTTGCACAGGGGGAGAAAAGAGGCTTTAATGGAGCAGACAATGGGACGAGTCATAGCAGGATGAGCACTGGTGTAACTAACAACATTAATGATTGCTTCCTTCCATTTAACTGCTCCAATTCCGAGGTCCTAGTATTGCACATGGAAGCTCCTTTACATCACTTAAAAGGGCACTAAAATGCAACTGAGTCATGGTAAACGTTATTAGTTACACCTTCTATAATAAGTTCAAATGTCTATTGTAAGTCCATTTAAACTCTTCAACTTAAACAAGTTATTATAGGAGCAATCAAGTGGTTAAAATTAAACCAAACAGGCCCAACAGTGATTCTCCACCAACAATCGCATGCACACACAAACAAATGGTTCAAACCTTATCCTGCTGATGAAGCAAATCCTAAAACAACTGCTTGATAAATCATGACCAACAACTGACTGCAGGCCACCTGCACAACAGTGAGCATGCTGCGATCAAGGTCAGTTGGAATTCTGACATGAAACATTTTGAAAAAGAGAAACATTTACAATGGCTGCGCAAAAATGTGTTTAGGACCAGGGGACACTAACAATCTACAGCTAACAAATCAAACACAAAGAGAATGAATAGGGGTATGTGATCAGTGGAGGTTGAAGGGAGGACAGCATGTGAAAACGCAGGAAGAGCATGCAGTTCATTCTGTTGGACAGAGTGACGGCAGAGAAGGGACCACGGACGCGGAGAGCAGCTCAGAATCCTCAACTCTGGACATCGCTTCTTGTTTCCAGCTGAGCTCAAAAAATGTAGTGTAGTTTTGCCTTCACCACCGCTGATACTGTATTTATGAGGTTAATATCCCTGCCTTTGATTCCATGTCTTATCTTTCTGTTAGGTCAGACCTGAGTTAGATGAAATAATGTATTCTCATGCCTCTCATGGAGCCTGGCAGGGATGGGGTGGAATCTCAGATAAGTTGTTCACGCCCATTACTAATTCATTCAAACTAAGAATTCATACCCGGCCCACCTCCCTACTCCATATATAGATGTGTACAACAGAAACACTAACATAGAGGAGGTATGGATATAGTTCTACATATAAATTTGCCTACATATGAATCCACAAACAGCATTAAGAGTTGATGATATAAAACAAGGTTGATTATTTTTGTATGCCTTATGTTCTATAAAAGCGTTGCTTTAGACTGCTAGGTGTACCTATTAAACAGGTTATAATAATTATAATAATGCGTATTATCTAAACACTCATCTAAACAAGGTTCAAAAGTACTTCACATGAATATATAAGAAAAATATGAGTGTACTAAAATAAAAGGTATTCAATTCAGTTCAATTTCAAGGACCAAATCATAACACTAGCATCAATCACATGGTTTTATATTTTGGAATATCATCAACATGTACGATATAAGTTTTTCTACCTGAATCAATTTCTTTTGACACAACGGTTGATTAAGTTCAAAGCAAGAAAATGTACTTTTCATGCAAAAAACATAATTACCACAGCACCAGCACCAACTTCTCCTTCATGGCAAGGGGGGAATGGGAGGGGCTTGAAAACATAATGGTCACATGACCACAAATGTGTTCCGTTGCCTAGATCGAGGGGGTGTCTCACATTACCCGATGTCCCACATTACCCCGGGGGTTGGGGACCACTGGCCTAGTGCATCCCACATTTTTCAACACAACCTTTTTGACATAAGATTATGGCCCTTAGAAAAATGTTTTTTTTGGAGGAGTGGGGTAGTGCACTATAGGCTCCTATGAGACGCGGCTTAAGAGTTTGTCCTTAATGGAAAAAGAATTCCCCTTACATTACTTTTACTTTTATACTTTAAGTAGTTTTGAAACCAGTACTTTTACACTTTTACTTAAGTAAAAAGCTTGAGTTGAAGTCTTTTAAAATCCTAGTATCTATACTTCTACTTGAGTAATGAATGTGAATACTTTTGACACCTCTGTCAGTAACGCTTTTATTACCAAAATATCAAAGCAACATCAATCAAACTTATAAAAATCACACTACAGTCCATGGGAACCGAGAGGGGTGTGTCCGTTTGGTGCTCTTCGTGAAGTCCAGTGAGGTGATCTTGATGGTTTGTGGCTTCTGTTGTTGTGCATCTGGCAAGACTGTGCCGTGGCTGCTCATGTTGTAGCCATAAGGTAGGCTCTCCGGGGGCTGCCTTTTGGAATGTTTTAGCAGTGCTGAGACATAGTATTGGTGAACAATAGATGGGAATATACATTTGTAGCACAATCCTGACCACAAATCTCTTTTGTCCTATAAGTCATTATTAATAACGACCACACAGTGACCAACAGTAGCCGTAAGTTGGGTCAAGGGGCATGTTTCACACCTAGCTGTGAAGATGTGAATGAGTCTGGGAGGCTGAGTCCAGGAAGCTTTCCTTTGTCTTCAATCAGATTGATCTGCTACGACTTAAAACACGTGAAGCGGGATTGGAAGAATCGCTGAATCTTCATGAAAACACCCTTCCAACTTGCCTTGCGCTTTGGTTTCTTTTGGGGCTTTTTCTCTCTGCACTCATCGAATTCAATTTCGGATGCTTCTTTCATGCGTATTATGGACTCTTCCTTGTGCTTAGGTTGCATTGGTGTTTTCTTCAGACTGGATACATCTTTGATGAACGCAGCAGTGTCTTTGTGATCTGCAAGTGACTTATTGAATTTAGTATTGGATGTGTCTTTCATTTGAATTCTGGACTTTCCATTGCTCTTAGGTTTCTCTGGTGCTTTCTGCAGATTGCCTTCAGCATTGACGGAATCAGTAGTTACTTTATGATCTGAAAGTGAATCCTCGGATTTGGTAGAGGATGCTACTTCAATGCGCGTAGTAGACTTGTTCTTGGGTTTCACTGGTGGTTTCTTCAGTGTGCGCGCAGTAGACTTTGCCTTGGTCTTAAGTTTCCCTGGTGGTTTCATCAGTCTGCACTCCTTACTGGTGCAAATGGCAGTTTCTTCCTGAACTGGATGTGAGGCATCCAAGTTAGTATTGGCTGCTTCTTTCATGTGAATTCTGGACTTTCCATTGCGCTTAGGTTTCTCTGGTGCTTTCTTCAGATTTCCTTCAGCATTGATGGAAGCAGTAGTTTCTTTATGATCTGAAACTGAATCCTTGAATTTGGTAGAGGATGCTACTTCAATGCGCGTAGTAGACTTTGCCTTGTTCTTGGGTTTCACTGGTGGTTTCTTCACTCTGAACTCCTTACTGGTACAAGTGGTAGTTTCTTCCTGAACTGGATGTGAGGCATCCAAGTTAGTATTGGTTGCTTTTTTCATGTGAATTCTGGACTTTCCATTGCGCTTAGGTTTCTCTGGTGCTTTCTTCAGACTGGATAGAGGTTTGATGTAAGCAGCAGTTTTTTTATGATCAGAAAGTGCATCAGCGACTTTAGTAGAGGATGCTCTTTCACACCGCACAGCGACCTTTACCTTGCTCTTGCGTTTCACTGGTGGTTTTGTCAATGTGCACTCCTTACTGGCGCTAACGGCAGTTTCTCCCTGAACTGGATGTGAGGCATCCACGTTAGTATTGGTTGCTTCTTTCACATGAATTCTAGACTTTCCCATGTGCTTAGATTTAGCTGGTGCTTTCTTCAGACTGGATAGAGGTTTGATGTAAGCAGCAGTTTTTTTACGATCGGAAAGTGCATCAGCAACTTTAGTAGAGGATGCTCTTTCACTCCGCACAGCGTCCTTTACCTTGCTCTTTCGTTTCACTGGTGGTTTCGTCAATGTGCACTCCTTACTGGCGCAAGCGGCAGTTTCTCCCTGAACTGGATGTGAGGCATCCACGTTAGTATTGGTTGCTTCTTTCACATGAATTCTGGACTTTCCCATGTGCTTAGATTTAGCTGTTGCTTTCTTCAGACTGGATAGAGGTTTGATGTAAGCAGCAGTTTTTTTACAATCAGAAAGTGCATCAGCAACTTTAGTAGAGGATGCTCTTTCACTCCGCACAGCGTCCTTTACCTTGCTCTTTCGTTTCACTGGTGGTTTCGTCAATGTGCACTCCTTACTGGCGCAAGCGGCAGTTTCTTCCTGAACTGGATGTGAGGCATCAAAGTTAGTATTGGCTGCTTCTTTCATATGAATTGGGGACTTTAACTTAGACTTCACTGCTGGCTCCTCCACTCTGCTTTCCTCATTGGTGGTAATACAGGTTTCTCCATGGAATCTTCCTTGTTGGGTCAAGTCACAATTTTGAGGAAAATGTTTTCTTTTAAAAAAATTATGCCAAAGAGCATTTTCTGTGGTGATTCTTTTTTCTGGATCTACTTCCATCATCTGCTTGAAAAGGTTTAAAAAGGCTGGCATGTCTTCATTTCCAGTAGTATTCGGGCGATCCTTTACTATCTCATCAAGATCTTTTAACATAAAAGAAGGGGGTATATTGTGGGTTGTTGAGGGACCATTGCCATGACAGTTACACTGTTCAAGTAGCTCCCATGAAACCGATTGGACGTTGTGAAAAAAAAAGTTTTTGCTGTAAATTCCAGAATTCAGCAGTTTGTCCTCTGGCTGGCCCTGCAAGCGCACCATTTCTCTTATTCGATCAAATTCACACCTTGCTGAATAAAAGTCTTTGCCAAAGAACATGAAGGCTACTATACAGCCAAGAGACCAAATGTCTACAGCCTCAGTTAGAGGGAGGCCCAGAATGACTTCAGGGGCCCTATAATCAAGGGTCTGTATTCTGTAGCCAGTGGTCAGTCTGTCGACAGAAAAAGCCAAACCAAAATCTATCAGCTTCACCTTGAACGGCCAGCGTTTATGGTTAACCAACATTATGTTGTCTGGCTTGATGTCCAGATGTACCATACGTATTCTGCTGAGAGTAATGAGAGCCATTACTATCTGTTGTGTGACTTCTTGTATCTCATTCAGATACAGTGGCCTACCAGTCTCAATGATTAAATCATCAAGAGTCATGTCAAGCTTTTCAAATTCCAGTATATAATTTTCCTTGGTTATGAAATGCCTGTTAAGGCTGACTATGTTCTCATGTCGGCCATGCTTCCTGAGTTGCGTAAGAGCCTTCAACTCATTTTCAGCATACCAGCCAAATTTTTTGGGAATGACCTTCACAGCAACTATCTCCCCGGTGTCTAATGTAATGCACTTGAACACTTTACCAAAACCCCCTGATCCTAGTTGCTTCAGAACCCTATATGTGTTGCGAGGAATGTCTTCGGCTGACATTTTTGCTGCTATGAAAAGTTAAGCAAAAGTAATTCCAACTGTTTTTTGCTAGCAGTTTGTTGATGGCAGAAAGATATGTCTCATTACCCTGCTTCTTCGATTCTTACTCTTCCTTGTTTATACTATATAGTTCTTTATGATGTTAGAATTTACCTTAATGTTATAGGTTAAAACTTACCTTTAACCCTTTGATACAAAAGCTATGAACACCCCTTCTAAGGCAGAACATGGGTCAAAAATGACCCTTATTGACCTACAATGTTATTTCATGCATGGCTGAGTGTTTCTTTGATGTACTTTTGGAAATCAATTCATTTCATCATTTAATATTCAAAGTTTTCATTAAATATCTTGTTTTTGTTTACCACAAATCATTATTTTCATTTTACCTTCTAAATTTATGAACTACAAAATTTGTTGTATTTTTACATCAGGTTCATGCACATGGGTCAAAAATGACCCAGGTATGCGAGTGTGATTAAAAATTAAAAATTCTACTTTATCGACGCAGCTCCACTCTTTTTCATTTGCTGCTGCTGCTGCTCTTCGTCCCTTTAAATTGGTGCATTTCAGAACCTCCTCAATGATGTTGTCACTAATAAATAAATCCAAGGCCTCTTTCTGTGAAACTGTTGTTGAAGCAGATGCAGGTCCTGGGCAGCTCCTCAGGATGAGGCTGTACTATGTTTACACGGTTTGAGGAAATGTCCCAATTCTGAGAGGGAGAAAGAGAGAGAGAGACGTCAGCTTTGCAAGACATAAAGATTCCTTTGATCTTTGAACACTGTCACTGCAGGAGTGGAGTTGTTTGTTTACGGGTCAGCATCAAAGCAACATTTAATGGCGTGTAATCAAACGTTGACGCCCCGCATCAGTGTGACGATAAATCTATCTTTTTATGTATTTTTATATCCATCTTGTTGTGATGTCACTGATCTCAATTTGAAGTTGATCTGATGAAAGCCCTGGTACAAGTATATCAAAGTAAAATGTCAAAAATACTGTTTTGTTTGTCCGGTCATGATACACCTGCGCATCGATTTTTGTAAAGATCGGTCAATGTGAACACGTTCCAGTGGTCTCGGGGGGAACCATTGAGACATTTTGAACGCCCATTGAAAATTCCTCCAGAATACATACATTTTCAACACTTTCTAAGTTTCTGCAAATTATGGTAAAATTTGAGCATGTTAAAGCCCTCAAAAAGCCATTAATTTGCCTGAATAATAATAATAATAATAACAATAATAATAATAGTAATAATAATAATAATAATAATAATAATAATAATAATAATAATAATAATAATCATTAAAATGTCAATAGGACCTCCCACTGTCAGTGCTCAGGCCCTAATAATAAGGTCAAGACCTTAACATTTTAAAGAGAAACCAAACAGTTCCCACAATGAGAAGACCTTTATGGAGAAAAAAACCTCCCTCATTTACTGGAAGAACCAGACTCAGTGTGGGTGGCAACGAGGGGAGAGAAGAGAGATAGATTATTATAATGTAACTAATAATAATAATACTAACTGAGTGTGTGTATCCCTGTTAGTCTGATCATCCAAGAAATGGCAATCTGTCTTTCTTTTCTCATACTGCACAGAAACCAGAACTCCAACATCATTCACTACTGGCCACTCAGTGACGGCGGCTAAAAAATAATAAAATACAGCTTGGAGGAGTGTAAACTCCTCTAGAGCTTACACAAACCATTCTCAAAGACCCTCATACGTATATACTTACTTTCAACCAATGCTTGAAGGCTGAAAAGACATTTAGATCATATTACTGATGTTATTACTGACATCAGTTAATTTAAAATGAATAGAACATAAATAAAAACAACTTGCTTCTATGAGTTTACTATCTGCTGGTAATGTTTCGACAAATACTAAAAGTGTATTAAAGTATTTTAGAGAGAACAATAACAACAACACAGTAACAACCGAAGTAAGACTGCAGATTGTCTTTTCGTGTACTTTAATTTATTTCTCTGTCTCCTTCTTTCTGTGTTCTTCTCTCTCTCTTTCTTTCTTTCTTTATCTCTCTATCTTTCTCTGTCTTTTGAACCAGCGGCAACCGGCAGTGACGTCAGAATACGTCATCACGCTGTGCCCACGCTGCGCTCAACGAGGCAGGTTTGTTTTCGGTTTGTTTTTCTGGTGGTTTCCTGAATGAAGGAGCTGCTCTGAAGTTACTGGAAGTGCAGCGGTTAAGTTGAGAGACCAGACGAACACACAGGGTGAGGACCTTTTACTTCAAACAGGGGGACGTAGTTATGAGGTTCATCACAGCCATACTTGTAGCTCTGAAGCTAACGTTAGCCTCCGTGCAGCATCTGAGGGCAGCTTGTTCTTGTGTCTAGTGTGAGGAGTCTGCTGAGTTTCCTCTACCACTCCCCTGATATAAACCATCTATAATCTAATCTATAGATAACCTGCGGGTTGTGAGATGTAGACTTTAGTGAGGACACTTTTATCTCATACTCCTGTTAGCTGTCTTTACTAACAGTTTGCTAACAGTGAGCTGTGACAGAGCCTGTCAATCACAGGGTATCTAGAACGAGTCGTGTTTCATCTTGTAAAGCATATTTTGCAAACAACTGTGATGTTTGATTGATGTGTCCACTGCAGTGTTTATGATCACATCTCAAATATATGCAATGTTAAGTAACGTTAGAATCACATACACTCTCAAAGCAAACTGTTAAATCTACTAATCAGTAAGTAAGAACATTGTTTAAGCTTAGGCAGTTTTGCTCATAACCAAGACCAATTAGATGTAGTCCATGACATATTACATAGAGATATTTTTTTCAGATGATATCGATAATTATCTTTCTATCTTATACAATCTGAGGTAGATCAACCACTCCTCACTGCACAAATGCATAAGCATTGCTTCAATATATATTGAACCTTTGCTATATTGGTATTAATGAACATTTTATTGTGGTAATTATTGATATTGTTTTATTATCCAGTCCTAGGAGTACAGCCTACATTTGTTGTCAATTAATTGGGGAGTCACTCGACAAAGATAATCTGCAGCCATTTTGATAATCAATTAAAAGTCTTAAAAGAGAGACAAATATTATCCAATTCCAGGTTTTTAATTATGAGAATCTAATGCTTTTCATTGTGTCAGGCTTAACAATATGAAAATGAGTATGAAAAAGAAAAACACAACAACTTTGTAACAGTGTGGTTATTTCAACAGTGACACTGCAAATATTATGGTATGGTTCCTTTTTTAATTATCTTCATGTGCAATTTCCTGTTTTGTTTCTCTCTCTAGGATTGACAGAATGGCATCACCGGAGGCCATCATCAAATCGAAACAGACGGAGAAAGACGTCAATGGAGTTTCAACACAGGTCGTCTGTACGGAGTTCAGTAATTACATATTCATAGTTCTCACTCAGTACGGCAAAATCGGGAGCTTGATATCTGTCACACCTGACTCAAGATCGAATGATATCAGCACCCCGACTTTCTCCACCAAGGTGCTGCTGGGCAGAGACGAGGTAACCTGAATGAAACTGTTCGCATAAATATTGTGTCAGTGTGATGTAGACTTGTTCAGAGCACATCAGTCAGATGGTGCGGCACGGGGTGACTCAATCCATGATGTGATGGGGCAGATGAGGTTCTGACATGCTCTGCTTGATTGGGAGAAATTATATGAATGCAGATGCCTTGACTCTCTGAGATCTGTTAAAATGTACACAAGTAAACATTTCATGTATAAATTAGTGCTGTCAAACGATTAAAATATTTAATCGTGATTAATCGCATTTATGTCATAGTTAACTCTCCATAATTTTTGGGGTTTTTTAATGCTCTATCAACATGGAAAGTGGATTGGCTTGCTTTATGCAAATGTTTTATTTTAATGAAAAACAACATTGCCAAACAGGGCGGTACAAAATAAATTATAAAGTGCACATATCAGGTAAACAAGGACTCAGCCTGTAGTGCAGTTAAACCATGGCTTAATATTTTCTTTATTTCAAGTTTGCTTTGAACATAGCAGTCAGGCATCTCAAACAGACAAGCAACAAAATAACAAACAAACAAAATACACAGGCAAGTGTCGGCCTACTTTGAAACAAATTAAACACAGAACTGAGTAGGGCTATTTGAGCCCTCCCCATATTTGTGGAAAATGTATGAAATAAGAAGTACCCTATTTTGAAATAAATAAAAACATATAGCTGCAGCTTAGTAGCTATACTAGATATATATTTTAGTTGGCGAAATATTAAAACAAAAAGCGAGGGCAGGTCAGACTGGAGGCGAACACAGATACTGAAGCTCGATAGAAACCAACTGCAGCTTCTGCTCAAGAAGCTGAGGTGCTGATCTCTGATCAGCTGAGATCAGAGAAATGTGTTTTCCCTGTTTTCATAGTTAAGAAGCAGTGAGTCACTGAGAGGCTGCTGCATGTGAACGAGCTCTGATCTCACTGTGTCTCCCTGAGCGAGTGCGCAGGGCAGGGGGCGGGGCTACGGTGCGCTATCTGGAACCATACACACAGACTCGCCTGCTCCTTGTACTTCATGATGGCCTGATACGATGATGTTTTAAAAAATTATTGTGACTTAGTCAACCACCAACATACAAAAGCGTGTGTCACAAGGCAAAAGCGTGACAGTTGGCAGCTCTGCGTTAATCTTGCGCGAAAAAAATGTACGGTATTAAAATGTGTTTCCGTTAACGACGTTAATAACGCCTTAAACTGACAGGACTAGTATAAATACATAAACAAAAAATGTATACAACTTGAAAATAATATAGAATGTAAGCAGATATTGTTTTGTTTCTACAATATATCAGAGAAAGGCTTGTATTGGCTGATTTTTATCAGCCAGCTGATATATAGATCAGGCTCTAATCTAGTTTACTTGATTACACAGATGCCAGAAACCTGGCATAACCATATAATGGGTTTCATTAAAATTGTGTCAAGTCATATCGGAAGACTCATAGATGCTGTTTATTTTGGCAGAACTTCTCAAAAATGATTAACTTTTCTTATGATGGTTGTGTAATACAAGCCATCAGCAAGGCTGTATGGCAATAAAGGCAAGTCCTAACTATTTAGCACATATGCACTGGCAGCAGTTTTTTTTCTGGAAAACTTTTTTACAGTGTGAGATGAAGAGCAAAGTGTTTTTCTTTTTTTTTTGCATTTCAACTGAGATTTCACAGGCCTCATGTTACACATTGTGCAGGACTGTAGAAGCCAAATAGTTTTCTTATGATGCAGACGTGTTACATTGCAGCATTTCTGTTTGTAATAATAATAATAATAATACAACGCCTGCTTTCTGTTCCTATTTTCAGCCTCTCACACATGTCTATGCCAAAAACTTGGTGACGTTTGTGTCGCAGGAAGCCAGCAACAGGCCTGTGTTGCTGGGACTGGCACTAAAGGATTCGTCCATAGATTCAATAAAACAAATGAAAGAGATCATCAAAAGCTGTAAAGTCTGGTAGGATGTCAACAAGACGGACACTTTTTTCCTCCTGGATGCCACCAATGTCATATTTTTCATCTTTTTGAACTTAAAGGATTCTACTCAATGCTAATATTTCATATATCGAAAATAAAACCCAGTCGCTTGTGCCTCATGACGGAAATGTATAAATCTGATTTAATTTGGTCTAATCCTTTAGATTTGTTGAGATAGGAAGGACAGCCTATGGAAAACAAGTTAGAGTTAATCTGGTTTTAAGGGCGTGTTTGCTCCACACCTCTGTGCTCTCAAAAAGGAGGAATGTGCAAAGACAGACCCTGCATTTCATTTTATAATCTGTTAATACTTTATACTGTTAATATGTTTGTATCGTCCAATGCAAATAGTCTTGAGTTGTGTCTTGATGAAGAACTTCAAAATAAAATTGTCCACTTTCTCAAACCTGTTCTTTTTCTCTGCCTTTGAAACAAATGTGACTCAATCATGTCGGCCCCAGTTAAGAATTGTTTAGGGTTAGCTCTGGATCAACATTTTAAGTATCACAAATATCCCCATCAAACTGGAAAATTGGTCCAGGCCTTTTCTAATCAGGCTGAGGTCTTTGGCTCATTTATCAGGTGTGGCTGCATCACACAGGCTACTATGCAGTTAAGCAGTCATTTAGACTCCGCCAGCACATTTCAAAGCAGTATACTCTGTGCTTTTACTTTACTGCAGATTATGAGGAAAAAGTTGCATTATTGGTCAGCAGTAGTCTATAGATTCACATTGTCAGAGTTGCACTATTCAGTTCAAAATCGACTCATATCTTTGTATTTTTTATGTTGTAAATAAAATGTCCTTTTGAAATTTGTTTTCTTTTTTGCTGTGTCACATTTAGCTACTTATATAATGACTGTAACATATGATCCCCATTATTAACAACCTAGTAATATTTTTTATGTATAGTTAATTTGTTAAATCTAGACAACGTCCTAGAGACATGCCTGGTTTTATTAATATATTTTATATTAATTCCAGATCTAGAATAAATTGTTGTATTTGATTGCAGTTATTTCTGCTTAATTGTCAAAATCATAACTGATTATTTTCTCAATTATACATACATAATATAATGTGCATACACATGCCGCTTTGAAAGAACTTTAGATTTGGTGGTTAGTATAATATACAACACTTCATTGAACAATTGGGAAACCAGGCTTAAATGGTAATTTAGGTCTACAACATTTGACCATTTCTCTTTATTTATTTATTAATTAATTTATCCTTAATCTCACCACTTTGTGAAATTCTACTTATAAGACCTTAATTGTTTGAGTTTGCATTATTCAATATATTACATTATATCTGCTGCTCATGTGTAAAGTTGTGATTTATAAATTGACATACATGATTAACAAATTGACCCAATTAAATCTTCTGTCAATTGTCTAATCAATAATTAGATCAGTCATTTCAGTTTTAGAAGTAACTCTTAAAGTGAGGATCAGTTGTTGAGCGGCTTAAGTAAAAGTGTAACACACTTAAGTAAATAATAAATACAGTCTAATGAATGGCAGATTGCTAAAGGTACAGAACAGTATAATACACATTACTCATCAAAACATTCTCTAAGTTGTTAGAATAAAACTCTCCCTGTGGCGGAGACAGCGTGGTGACGTCAGACGCGGAGCTGCGGTCACGTGATCCCTTCACCTGTGCCCAACCTGTTTATCTTGCTCATCGTTCTCGGGGCAGAAACCTGCGTCGTTCGCTCAGCAAGTTTGACGTTTTACTGGTTTTCTCAGAGTAAACGCTACAGGCCACCGCAGCGCCGCCGCCTCCGTGTGAGTGTATCTTCGTTAATTCAAGGGGTTTGAATTCAGGGGCTCGATTCACCGACTCTTTGGACTTCGACCTGCGCCAGGAGCCTTTCTCAAACAAGGAAGTCCAGCGTCCTGAAGCCCCGTGGTGGATGAAGTCGTCGGTGAATGGCGGCTGTTGACAACGGTCGGTTCCTCTGAAAGCAGATTTGTCCTCCACCGTTGGTCCTTTAGCGTCGTGACTCCAGCCCTGCTTCTGTTTGCGGCCATTTGGACCAAGCCGCCCCTAGCCTCCTCAGGACAAGGTGAGGACTTTGTTTACAGTAAAGAATGAGGACAACCCAAACATGTTGACACTGTCTCTACATGTGTCTGACCACCGAGTGTTTTCTAGATATAAGAAGAGTATAGTGTAAAGGTTTAGAGCTCAGCAGGCAGCATGAACCCACTTGGTGAATATCCAGTTCAGCCCCCCCAGGGGACATGTTCTTACATTTCACCTGTCAGGCCCTGCACTGAACTGACTGTGTCTCTTTCAGATGAACGTCTCCATGGCAGACGTGGATCCCTCGGCCGGGAACGGCTCCATCGTCCACCTGCTGGAGAAGTCGGCCGCCTCCAACGAGACCATCATCCAAACCAGCAACGGCTCCATCATAAGGGACCAGATGTTCCTGAGCACGGTGGCCGCCCAGGTCCTGACGGGGATCTTCGTGTGGTCCGCCTTGATCATCACGTTCCACCAGGTGAGCGGAGGAGGAAGCCTTGAAGGAACTCGAATCACTGCAGCTCGCGAGACAAAACAGCCTCAGAGTGTAAATGTAAATGTGTAATCAGAGACAGTCGGTGTGTGTGAGAGAGTTCACCGCCATAGCCAGAGGACAGAAACAAATGTTTGTGTCCCTAAAGGCGTACTACCTCACTGCATAGGGTGGTGCATATTTTTCCCATACTTAAACACTGACTCTTTGTCTTATCTAGTCATAAAAGTATGTCTTCACACTTGCCCGGCCCTGGTGCATTGTGGGAATGTTTTACTCGCTTTGTAGTTGACGGAGGCCATCAGATTAAAATGTATGGTAAACCTTCCAGTCGATTTTAAAGGACAATGACTACGCAGCAAGTGTGTGTGTGTGTGGGGGGGGGAGTTGGTTAAGAAGAATAAAGGGCTCAACACAGGCCAGGTTTACCCAGAATCCATTTCATCGCTGTTGTAAATGAGCGTTTCCTCGTGTGGGTGAGTTACCCACTGTGCACTGATGATAGCTTATCATCGCGGTTTCATCATTTGTGGAGAGTGCAGTAGGGTGCAGTGTGTTATCAGCAGGGAAATCAATTGATACTGAGATAACATTTTACAGCATTATAAAGGATGAGGCTGTTGTTTTTTCCTTTTCATTGCGGTTTTAATGCTCTGCTGCTCTAATGGTTATGAAATTTAGTTGACGATTTTATAACCCTGGTGTCAAACATGCTTCGAGCCATCGGCCCTACACCTGTATCATAAGCATACTGACAGAGTTATACCTGTATGTCATGTGGTGTATTTAGTTTCTTCCTCCAATGAGGTTATATTTTCATCGGCCTTTGTCTGTTTGTAAGCAAGATTACAAAAAACCACAGGATGGATTACCACAAAACTTGGTAAAAGGATCTGGCATCCCACATGTGACATTTTACCGAATGTCCTTCTTCATTGTCGATCCTGATGAAATATTTATATATTTCGAGCGATTCTAGTTACCTTCACCAGTTACCTCTGTTTTAGGTTTAGTTTTTTGATTTGCTTGTTTTTCAGGAGGATTACACAACAACTGTTAAAACAGATTACAAAGTTATGACATGGGTCAAGAAGGGCCCAGTAAATTTTGGTGTGATTATGCAATTATTAGGAATCCAGGAATTAGTTTTTTTGACATTATCATCCATTTTCCAGAGAGTGATTAACTGATCTGGATGATAAATAATAAGGCATCTTTATAATGACTGATATATTTGAGTGTGTGCGGCTTGATTGAATTTCAATTCCCTGTTGAGCCTCTTCTAAGTGTTGTGCTAGTAAAACATTTGTTATTATTTGCTTAGACCTAAATGCTTTTTAATATCATCAAGAAGCAGCAACATGTTGCATCTTGTGATTCCAAAAGAACAAACCTTGTTCAGGGATTTGTGAGTCAACACCCAGCAAATGGGTTTCTATCGTTTTTAATATAGTAGTTGTTTGGCCAAACAATTTCCGGGAAGGCATTTTAATTGAACAAATAAACAGCAAGTGCACCGCAGGGAGAACGGGGCAGGTTTTGCAACAGGCATCCGTCCTTTCACACAGAACAAAATGGTCTGCAGGACTATTGTTACAATGCTGGTGGTGTTTCATCTGACTTGGCTCCGGAGGATTGCTATAGACTCTCAAACTCACATTCTGAATACTAAACACAGACAGACAATGACCTTAGATCCTCTTTGCTGTAAAGTCCCAGAGTGTTTCCGACCGGTGTTTCATCTTTCTTGGAGGGCTCATTGGCCCCTTTTGCGACTTAAAGCAATTGGGATTAGTAGCAGACTGGACTTATGCTTTCTACATGACTCTCACTTTTAGTTACAATGTGCAGAATCCCTACTGATTTCCTAATTTCTAAAATTGAATTCCTGTGACCTTAACTCTTCGGTTAAGGCAGAAATGGCTGAGTTGTACCTGAGCTTGAAGGGACCAATTATCCTGCAACCAAGAATTAAAGTCAGGGCAGTTTTAAGGCATCGGGAAGGACATATATAAAAGCATCAGTAATCAGGCTTTAATGTCCAGCCTGTAATGGGCATTTAATCATGCCGAAGGTGTTGACTAGAGTGGAACTCTGAATGTTGAGAAGAAAGAAAGAATCAGCCCCTTTGAAAAATGTACCAATGCTCCGAACCTCTGATGTGTGGAAAAATAGGAAATTATTCAGCAAGTGACAACAGGAATAAGCAAAAACACTGTTTGTGATTTAAAATAACAAGAAGGGGGATCTGTGCTTGGTGCTGCTTATTTCTCACAACACAGTGAAAAACAAACTCATCCTGTGTTAAAAATATCCATTACATATACAGGGAAGATCTGTGATGGAAATAGCAAAGTCTCCTAATTGCTTCTTGTTCTCGTTTGCAAGAATTTCTAGATAAATTGGTTTCAGCAAGTATCGGCTAAAAGCACTTATACAAGTAGATATTACTGCATACTAGCATTTGGTGATACAAGTACTTAGCAGTGGCTAAATTGTCTTGGCTGAAAATAAAATAAGAGCTGTAATTAAATATATTGTCATTATTTAATTGTCTACATTTATCTTATTTAGTCAATTAATCAGCTTAGAAAAAAGTGAACGCCCATCAGGATTTCCTAAAGACCAATGAGATGTCTTAGATTTTTCCTTTTTGCAGCCAACAGACCAAAATCCCCAAATATTCAGTTTATGACTACACAAGAGAAAAGCAGAATGTTTGCTATTTTTATTTTTATCAACAATCGATCCATGAATCCATTACTGAAGAAGTTGCTTGGTTTTCTGCCACTAAACTGATCAATTAATCCATTTATCATTTAATCTGTGTTTGGTTACGTGGGTTTTGTATGTTTTATGAATTCTTATCTTCTTGTGTTTTACTATGTCTCTTTAGAGAGTTATAGATATTTGTCAATAATGGCTGGAGCTTAATTTGATCGCTTTCTCACTCTGTTAAATTGCCAAATGGCTAATAACCCTCATAATCTACTTAGAAACTGGTTTGGATTTTTTATGATCTGAATAATGAGTCATCAGGTATTACTAGAAACCTATTGCCACATCTCTGGTATTGCAGTAATATTCCCTGGTATGCTTTGGGTTTTTAATAAGCAGTGGGTTTAAAGAGCTCTCTCTACACGCTTGCATCCATTTGTAGGTGGACAGAAGTGATTCAGAAACAATTTGACTGACTTCCCTTTTTAAATCTATAAATTGTGTAGTTGCATAGATCCAATGAACGATTAGTACGATAAGATAACCCTAACCCTAACAGCTCAATGATGCAATAACTTTTTCAATTTTTGTTTTAATTTAGTAGGACTAACCATCCTACAGTCATATGGTTGCATGACCTGAGAGATCAGCAGGAGAGACACATGTACTTTACTTAGACTGCTGAAAACATATTTGCTTGTGGTCAGAGTGAAGTCAGTCACCTCCGACTCTCTGCAGTGACATGTTGTACATTTTCATCAGGGATTGAAACATTTATTTAATCTTTAAGATGGGGCCAATTGGTGTGGAAAAAGTTTAACATCAGTCTGAAAACTAAAGGTCAGGGAAATAATCTGATCTTTACCGTATGCTGTTTTTGTGCCTCTAAATGTTGTCAGCTGCACTACGTTATCTTTATGGAGGCCATATGAGGGCATATGGGAGGTTTGTGTGTGTTTTTAAAACTAAAGACCTTTAGCATCTCGCTGAACATAAAACGTATTTATTGATCTTATTGTCTGCGTCTGTATGTGATGATAGCGCTGTACAATATGAAGTGTGGCCAGGTCTAAGTTTAAAGCAGAAATGTTTTGCTGGGTCATTAAAAAAGCTAAATGTGCTGATTTTCTTTTTACTTCACTCCGCCTCACTGCTGCATTTCACACTGACAGATCTTCACAAAGACAGAGCCAGTGAGTGTAAGATTAAAATGAAGCTATAAAATAAGACAGTCTAGATGTAAAAAACACTATATTGTTTTTTTTTGTCAGCTCTCAGGAAGGAGAACTTCCTTTTGAAAGATGAGCTTATGCTGACTCATCTCAAGGTTTATTAATACACGTTCAGTTTAGAGGTGAAACAATTGGTTGATATTTAGAAAGATGTATTTTCCAAAGCAAAGACCCCACACCATACCTGGTTATAGCTAATGGAAATTTAATACTTTATGTTTCTCTGTTTTAAATCATTCTTGGCTCTGGACTGTTGGCCTGGTAACAGACAATTAGGAATTCTGTCGGAGGTGGTTGGAAATCAAAATGTCCATTTTAAAACAGTCTGCCTACAAATCAATATATTGAATTGACATTTGGATCGAGCCTCAGCAAAGATGCATAACTAATGAAAACTATTATCTTCTTAGATGTTGTAGAGCAGTGATTCTCAAATGGGGGTACGCGTACCCCTGGGGGTACTTGAAGGTACTCCAGGGGGTACTTGGGATTTTTTTTTTTATATTTAAAATTAGCATCCATTCAAAAATCCTTGAAAAATTGTTATTTAACAAACATTAATCATCAATAAAATATAAGTGTAAGATCATGAACTAAATTTTATGTTCAGTAGGCTTTTCAATTTAATTATCCTAAAAAAACAGAATCTCCCCCATACCGATGGTTTGACCCAACCTGGCACACGCCACCTGTCATCGCCTGTCATCACCTGCCTTGAAAACTTCAACAATGGAGTCGAGTTGAAGTGCAGCAGCAATACTGCTGAAACACGGAGGGACAAGCGCCAAAGAAGGCGAAACCAGAGCAGAGAGCCTTCCCTAAACAACACCGTGAGAGCTTGTGCCTCTTCGAAGGGGCGCTAAAACGTAAACGTTTTCCGTTGTGAAGTTAATGATTCATAACAAGAAGTCCGCGTCTCTACCGGTACCCTTTCAAAATAAAAGCCTGTAATACAAAAGCGGAAATGAAATTGTATGACCTTAAAGCGAACAAATATTTCACAATAAAATAACAGAAAGACACTTCACCAATATTAACATTAACATAGATTGGGTTATTTACACTTTTTGTTTTTTTCTGTGGGGAGAGATTAGCCAACAGTGGCATTAAGCCACCACATATTCAGCGGTATCTCCAGACAAAACATGAAAGTCATGTTGCTAAGCCACCTGAGTTTTTGAAGAGGAAACTTTCTGAATTCAGGTCATCTCAAGACACGATGCGAAAAGCCTCCCAGAAGCAAGCGGAAACAAGCTACCTGTCAGTATTCTTTTCGATCGTTAAAGAAGATATTTTAAGATGATAAATATAAAAAAAATATGTTTTGAGCTAATCTTTTATTTAAAACTAAGTTAATGATTACTTTTTTGGGAAGAAGTGTTTAGCTATAATTAAGTTCATGAGTTCAGTTTGAGAACATATCTTTATTATGATCCCAAAAGAGGTCACTTTAAGTTGATAATTATTTTGATGTGCACAAATCTTTATTTATATTGAGATAATAATAAAAGTCTTTAGTTATTTTTATATCTTTTTGTTTCCAAATAGTTAAAGAGAGACCACTACAAATGAGCAATGTTATGGAAATTGATGGAGTTTCAAATTTGAATGTGTCTAGTTACAAGGATTAATAAATCACATTACATCTTTCTTTCAACCAAAAATGCTTTGCGCTGGTCAGGGGGTACTCGGCAGAATTTTTTCTTCAAAGGGGGTACGTCACTGAAAAAAGGTTGAGAACCACTGTTGTAGAGCAACCATTGTCTATTGTCATGGCAGTGCTTATGGAAAATACATGTGAATGGCTTAATGTGCAGGCTGCACTGGATCATGTGTTATTTTAATCTCACAAGTTTTCTTGTTTAATTGATCACACCGTCTCTCTGATGCATCACATTAACATGAATACGATGCTGACTTGTTTACTGATGTTTTTCCCATGTGTTTTCATTGTAGATCTTTATGCACCTTCGATCCTACACGGTCCCCAACGAGCAGCGCTATATCATCCGCATCCTGTTAATTGTGCCAGTTTATTCCTTTGACTCTTGGCTCAGTCTGCTCTTCATCAGCAACAACCAGTACTATGTTTACTTCGATTCCATTCGTGACTGTTATGAAGGTAAATATATCAAGTTCAGCCCTTTTTTTTCTTTGTACTCGAACTGCTCAGCCTCAACAGCAATTTCAGAGTTAATATTGTATTGTCCCCCTGATGCTCCGGTCTCGACAAGACCTCTGAAGGTGTCCTGTAGTATCATGCATCAAGACGTTAGACGCAGATCCTTTAAGTCGTGTAAGTGGGGAGGTGGTGCCTCCCTGGATCTGGGTTGTTTTTCCAGCACATCCCCGAGATCTTTAAAGGGATTGAGATCTGCGGATATTTGCAGGCAGAGTCAGCACCTTTTTAAAGTCTTTGTCAAACGACTCCTTAAAGAGTATTTGCAGTGCGGCATGGAACATTATCCTGGTGAACGAGGCCACTGCCACCAGGTTGCATTGAAGGGATGTACTTGATCTGTATCAATGTTAATTAAGCAGAAATATCAGGGAGACTCGCAAGTGAGGGATCCATTTCGGGACAAACATAACGTCACGGTTTCATAACCGTAAGAATTATAAAAACTTTGATATCCAACTATGGGATCCTGCCTCTTGCCAAACACGTAATTTGTGTGTGCGATGAAAGATGGTTCATTAGCTGTATTATTAGCTACATATGTTGCTTGTTGTGTCTTTTTCCTTCTGTAGTATTGATAATCGTGAAAACTGTGACATTTCCTCTGACAATAATCATGGCATCAAAACAGCAAACATCAACAAAATATCATTATTTAAAACCTTCATGAGAAAATACAGTGTCTATCATTAATGGAGACATAATAATATTTAAAGCATTTATGCCCCATACCTGGCAACCTACAATCTACTGCGTTCTGACTTTTTCAATCATAGGCACCATAAATGGTTTCTGCAGTTTGCGCTACAGTAGCTCTTCTAAGGGATTTTACCACACGGGCCAGCCTGGGGCACAGATAACCCTGATGCAGGTTCAGTGATTGTCCTTCCCTGCACCACTTTTGTTACAATCACTGCATAGTGGGAACACTTCACAAAACCAGCCTCTCATCTAGATTTCCAGCCACCCCAGTTTAGTCTGTGTCCCAGTTGCCCGGATCTTTAGAGTCGCCCACAGCTTCATGTCAACTTCCACAACTAACTGTTCATAATAAAGCCCAACCCTTGACAGGAGCCATTATAAAGAGATAGTACATGTTCCCCTTTACGTAGAAACCTCTACCTGTTTGTGGTTTTAATTTTGTCACTTCCTAGTCAGACATGGCATTTCTGCTTTCTCAATATTTTAGATGGCTGCCAGAATAGAACTCCCCAAACTAGTTTTTCACAGCATCTCATTATTTGAGGTGATTCATTTCAAGTTATTTTAGAAGCAGCAGTTTTTTGCACTTTCATGACAAACACTTACATCATTTTAGCAAATTAATGAAACCTATATTGGTAATTTTAAGAAATATTTTTTCACAGAAATGTGTGATGTTTCAGAGCTGTTATGCACATTAAGCGATATTCTGTACATTGTAGCTTGATTTTCTTTATATGCAGGGTAACTTTTATTATATATTAAAGACCAAAGCACTTCATCGGTGGCAAAGGTGAGTCACATGCAAAATGGATTACAAGTAATTTGGGAGTGGGAAAAGTAGGAAATGCATTATTCAGGAGATTAGTTTCCAGTTTGGAGGCCAATTTTGTGGGTGATTGATAGCGAAGCGCACCAGAAAGCAGTGAGACTGAAATACTACCAGCAACCGGGGCTAAAACATAATGAACCTTCTCTTGACTGGACACCATCTGCATTAGCTTCTCTTAATCCCTCTTTAAATAGCAACAAAGGATTAGGGAGGGATTTCCAAGACACAGAACCCTTGGAAGCTTCTTAATGTAAGGACTGAAACATGTATTGTTCCAAAATGTTGGACTAATTATTTTTGTTATCATTTTGTCACGTGGGCGCGTTCTCCCCTGAAACCATTTGCCCTTTATGTAAATGAAGTTGAAGTTGGTGAGGAATTTTGTTCTGCAGTTTGATTCACTCTTCAATCCCCTCTTGTTTTTTTTGTTTTTTTTACAGCATTTGTCATTTACAGTTTCCTGAGCCTGTCCTTTGAGTATCTGGGAGGAGAGAGCGCGATCATGTCCGAGATCCGAGGGAAGCCCATCGAGTGAGTGCTCTCATTTCAGTCCTGCATGAAAAAGTCTGGGCATGTTCAAGATTCTAACACAGGGCTAATCATGGATAATATTTACAATCACAAAAAGGTACAAGGTGCACGTTGCGGCCCTTGAAGTAGCATTTAGTCTGAAAACCACAGTGAAAGTGCTGGCAATAAACAGCTGTGGTATTAATCTGTAACAGTTAGCCTTTATCTCTGAGTTTTTGATCAGCCTGATGAGACTGTGTTTTATGGTTTACTCAGCCACAGGGCAGCAGCTCTTACCTTCTTAAGACAGTGAAAACACTTGTGTTCAGTCCTGATTAATGATTGCATTGCTTAGATTCAGCCAGTGGAGACAAAGTTTAAATTAAACTTTTCCTATAGGAGCCACACGGACAATTACCATTTTGATTCTTCTTTATTTCCGAATATCCAGCAAATTATCATCTCATCTCCAGAAAACATTTCACACGAGGCACAACGCATGAGGAAAGCAAAGATGTAACTCATACTTGTCATTGTTCAAGTATGTTTTTAATCAGAGATGAACAAGATAACATACTTGATGCACAAGATTTCTATGCTCACTGTCTGCTTGTTATAACAACGGCACAGAATTACCAAGACCATTCTAACTTTAATTAATATTGTACATTCATTTTAATATGTTATATTCCCTTTAATAAGCCAGGTAGTGTGTGAACTGCACAATGATACACCTCAGATTTTGTAGGAATGGGGTCAGCTAGCAAAGGTTTTAAACATAGTTTGATTACTCTGTAGGCAAATCAAAATTGTTTCTCAAATTTATTATGTCTCAAAGCTCATGGTCTTATTTGCAATTCCTCAGGCTGAATTTGACCCCCATATATCTTATTGGATTTTAAAAAGAAATAAAAAACAGACAAAACTAGATTAGCCTTTCAGCGCCAAGGCCAAACAATCCTTCACATGATTTTCTTATTATTATTATTGTAGAAATTCAAAAGAAAAAAGGGTCGGAAAACCCAAATTATTTATTTGTCATAAAACATCTTCCGGAACTGTGGAAATTCCATATCTGTACATTATTCAGAAAAAGTAACCTATGTTGCTATGTTTTAATAAGTGAAAACTCATTGATCTGCCCCTTGATTATTGTTCAGACCAAACTGTAGTGGTTTCCTCTGAGGCCCCATGCCTCCAACATGTTTAGTGGAAATTGAAATCAAACAAAACAAAAGTCTCCCTGCTGGGTGTGACTAGATGTTTTGTTAGTAAATGTCATGATCTGCACTGTCTGATGGTTAAGAGCATCTAAAGCACCTCAGGGCTACGAGGCTGACAGAGCTGTGTTGTTGTATCAAGCTGAGTGGGAGTTATTATTAAGGATGAATCTGAGTTTAGTACTAATCTCTGCCTCAAGCTCGACCTAAAGCAACGTGCAGATATCATTGATTAAACTGCCTCTTTCAAAACGGACAACCACTGAATTAGTGACTTGTGCATTTGTACACTACGTCTTTGATACTGTAGTTTTAGCCTATAGACGTAATGACACCAAGAGCCATTGAATCCACAGACTCGCATGACACCTCGACCTAGTTTGATCATATTCTTCTATAGACATATTAAATAACAGCAATGTGTGTGCTCAAGTATAATACGGATATTCCAAGATACAAAAATGTAACCGCACACATTGTAGAGCCTACAACTCCCACTTTGATTTTTGGTCATCTAAACAGCTTTGAATGAGCAATATTGTTTATTAGCCTGTATTGATGCGGTCTTTATATTCAATATATTACAGTCAAATACATCACCTCACACGAAAGGTACCATAGAAGAAAGAGTCAGCATACAAGCTACTTGTGCAGTAACATCAAACATGGCCTGCAACAAGCAATTTGTTTCACTATTGTTTAATCTACTGATTGTTTTCTTTATTAATTGATTAGATGTTTTGTCTGTAAAATGTCAAATAATAATGTAGGACTGTCTCTCCTTGGCTTCATAGGTCAAGTTGTCTGTACGGTACCTGCTGCCTCGGTGGTATGAGCTACTCCATCGGCTTTTTAAGATTCTGCAAACAGGTGAGCTTCAATCTTCCCCTTATCTATGCTCTCGAGATGCCCCTTTCAACCGCTGTAATAAATTTACACGCTTTTGAAAAACAAGAATATGTTTAAAAGGAAGAAAAAGCAATACTCTGTCGTAAATTACCATTCTGCCCAGATCGCCAGGTTGCTCAGAAATGACAACTGTTACAATTGGCTGCGTGCTTTCCAGAGGATAACATCCGCTGGTTGGAAAAAAAACAAAGGCGAACAAAGCAATTGAGGGCAAGTGAAGGCAGCATGACAGAATACACAGAGAGATGATATGAGCTGTCAGCACAGAGCTCTCTCCCACTGTCTTGGGATGCTGCTCGAGCTCCCAGTCTAATGCTGATGCAAACTGGAACTGAGATTTGTGTCTTTAAAACTAAATACATGGTGAAATTATTTGTAAATTTTTATTGCATTAGTGATAAACGATTGAGAAGTTTCCTCCAGTGGCTTTTATACAAAGACCCGATTGGCTTTGTATTCTCAAGTTGTTGCCATCCTTTCAAATCCTGAGATTTTCTTTTTTATTGTTTTTGTTAGGTTCTTTGTTTTTCAGTTCTGCGCCCGTTGAGTGATAGAGTGTTAGAGATGTCAACACATCCACTTGTTCATAGTGAATCCTTCAAACAATATCCTGCTGTGTTCTCACATGGGCACACTAGACATTCTTTGGAGTTTTTAACAGTATCTTAACAGTCATCTGGCTAAAACTGCCTTGTTGTTAGGTTAGTGGAGTCATGGGGAGGTGGAGGTTTAGTGCAAAGGCTTATCACTGAGTTCATGGCTCATCCTAATTGTGATTCCTGGAGCAAAGGTTCAGAAATCAATATACAACGAATGCCTCCGAAGTTATTAAATGCTGTTTTAATAACACCCATGATGTGAAGTTAACGTTGTCTTAAATAATGATCAAATGCTTTCATTCTAATTTATTCTAAATTGATTTCTTACTCCGTAATATTGATCACGTGTTGTCGTGGTTTGGATTTAAAAACCAAGGTTTGTTCTTATGTAAAGTCGTCAGGTGAAGTTAGTTCTCATCCTAGACTGAGGTGAAATATCTTCAACAGCTCATCAAAGACGTTGATCCCTTTTTGCTTTGAGAGGTTAAAAAAAAACAATAAAAGTCTTTTGCCCATTTTGGTGATGGTTAAGTTACAAGAGTGGTTAACAAATAAAGCGGTTAAATAAAGGCAGCTTAGAGTTCTGGTGGTTGTCTGAGCTAAGGTTAGAGGATGAGCTCTTTTATCGTATTGTAGGACAAGTTTAATCCTGAGGACCGAGGGGCAGCTGCTGGTGACGGCCAATGGGAACTCAAAAGATAGCAATGGAATTAATAAACCACAATCGCACGTGGGTGTGACCAACAGATTTTTGCAGTTTTAGCATAAACAGTAACGACAGCTGAAGCTATATTACACATTAGAACATTAGAGTACATACAATATATAATAAAAAGTAGAAGAATACAGAATCAGCAGGTGGAGGTGGGATTACCTTAAACAATATCCAATTACAAGAGCTTTTTAATTCATCATCAATATGCAACAACTCTATTGAGGCAAAAACTATAGAAACGTATCAACAATATAATACGTTTTTGTTAATCCTTTGTTTCCTGAATATTTTATTATTTTGCGAAAGATTTTGGTGGAGCACCTTTTCTGCCAAGGTTTTTTTGGTGTCTTATGTTTTCTGTCCTAAATTAGACTACAATAGGAAGCAGTTGATTTCTGAAAGTATCTTTACAGTTCTTGGTGTTAGGGTTAGTATTTTTTTAATTAATTTTTTTATCAAAAGGGTCTCTGATAGTTTCCTTGTAGAAATTAAAGTTGCAAGAGTGGACGGCATCAGAGAGTCCTGGGGAAGAACAATATAGCTCAAAGAATGGACATGTACAGTACATGGATTCATAATTAAACACTTTTCAGTGTTCTGTGTAATACACAAAGCGGATGGGCGAAGCTATTAAATATAAATGTAGTTCTGTCAGTAGTTGCTACCGAACGTATTACGGTAAACTCTCAAGTGAAATTAAATAGATAGAAAATGCATTGAGACATTTCAAGCTGTGAATTCTCAATTCAATATTTTTTTATGACATTAGTATTGTAGTGGAAAATGAAAAAGGTCAGATGTAATGAATCTAACAGATTTGCATTTCATTCCAGACTCAAATAACTCTTTGATGCACCGGTTTCTAATAGAGCTGCTGACAAGGCAGCATCGTATCTGACAAACACAGAATGAACATATTAACATATCCTCTTATCTTACACTTGTATGAGGCAGCGTACGCCGACACTCGCATGTATTTCAGTATTAAAGTAAATTTCTTGGTTGTCTATAAATCTGTGTGCATGAGTGCAGTAAATTAATTTGAGGCAGTAACCACGGTTGGCTTTTAATTCACTGAGATCATGAACATGCATTGTGTTTGGAATATGAAGCATGACAGGAAGTATCATGCTAAATTATTAGCTTTTGGCTTATTCACAGTGACACGACGGGAATTAAAAACAGGCGTAGAGGAAGCAAAGACTGTCAGAAGTCAGAACTTCAAAGAGAATCAGTTCCAAACATGATTGTTCTTGTCATTTTGTTAAGCCCACCACTGACTTCAGCCCTAAAAGAAAAACCTCCCTCTGGCGCATCAACTCAAATGCTACTTCCTCACAAGATGTAAGTGGTGAAGTGAATAGGACCCATACTGAGTGTGCACACACCCACCACAGATCACATCCATCAAAGATAGTCTAACTGTCAAACTGGGAACGTGTTTCATCCTCACATCACGCCCTTTACACGCCACCATTAGACCTCAAATGGCCAGTCCAAAGAACTTAATTAATGAGCCTGCTGATGTGACTTTAAAGCAATATCACGACAAACTTTTCCCTCGATTATGATGAATGAACGATTATTTTATGCCGCAATTATTTTTGTCCATCTATTGTTGACCAGGGACCTGCTGGACTCCTGCTCTATGAAGGAAGCTGTGAAGGTTGGCAGTGCACAAACCCTGTTATCGACTGTGAGGGAAAAAATAAAGCTAACACACCCACAACAATGGGGGCACAATTTCTCTTGTCAACACTACACCTGCCATTCTATTAGTTTGGGAATTTGGACCAAGAGCAGAAGAAAAAATTCCGAGAGCAGGCATTTCATCATGAGCAGTGTGAGCCTGTGGAGAGGAGCTGGAGCTGGGGTGCCGGAAATCAAAGCACAAGCAGGGTATATTCGAACCAAGTGCAGGGCTGAACATGAAATCCTGCTCTTAAACCCATAGACCATGGAATATACTATTTTACTTTATAGACACGCTCTTGGATTTCTACCTGAAGTGACCTTGGTTGAGGTGAATAGGAGTCTGTACATTCACACTTTAAAATTGGGTAAAGAGGAGCCAGACATCCCTGAAGCCAGCCATCTGCCACATCCTGGCATCATGCTACATTTCAAACAGCTGCAGCGGCTCCTCAGCTGACCACCAGTGACAGCGGCAGCGTACAGTCCGTCCCTCTCCTCTGCTCTCCGAGGTTTGGGGCTAAGGCGATGGTGAAACTGTTGATGATGAAATGTTGAGCAGAATTTAATTTGAGATGCAAGTTTTTATTTATATCTTTTGTAGAAGGTTTATGGCTCATTGGCAAAGGTACAAGTAGCCCTGCTGGTTTGATTGTTTTCGATAAAGAAGATCTGTGATGGAATGAGCGATATGAATCGAAATTAAATGCGTGAGAGGCCTCGTTATATTTATAATGATACCAATCACATTTAATTTCCATTCATTTTACCAACTCAACAACTGAATCGCCAATTTCCCCTGTCCCCAAAATGTTCGCATGCGCGGGTCAGAGTTTCCGCGCGGGGTTGTGCGCTCTCGCATCAACCTTGTTTTTATGGGTTCAACTTCTGCGTGGGTTTTGTGTTCATGCAGCCATTTGAATGAGGCCCTCGGTCTGTTGCTTTCAAGTACTGCAACAGTGATGGGAGTTTAGAGCAGCCTCTGTCAAATTGGTTGGCTCAGGCTTCAATACACCAGTCAGCGGGCACATGTCCTCCAGGCCCAGCGAGTCCCCGTCCAAATCAGCATGAAGACATCAGTGTCACATAACTTACGTCTTTAGGATTTGAACAAACAAATTTGATCATTATATATTTTATGGTTTGACATTTTAGGAAGCGCACTAATTGGCTCTTTTGCTCAGAGTTGGTGTGAATCCTGGAAAACAAAGGAAACTGCTGCTCTGGCTCTAGACAAATACCCAACCACCAGCTCCTCTATGGCTCACTAATTAACAATCATCAACTTGTTTTCTCATTTGCTGAATCTGTACAAACACAAATTGCTGTTTATGAGGGTTTAATGACAGGACTATTTCTTGGCTCTCAGACGTTGCCAGGTAACCGCAGAGACTCCAGCTGTTAATCCAACACTTATCTGTCTGTAAGCAGTGAATCAGCATTTTTGCACTTGTCTAAGTGGCTTTTAATCCTGATGATGGGGTGAGTTGTTGTTTGGGGGGTTTAGACAGAGCCAGGCTTGCCCCAGTCTTTGCGAACCTTCCTATAGTTCACAGGCTGCATACTAGAAAGATGGACAGCTCCCTGAAAGTGAAACCAAATCTTCTTGATTGCCCCCTGGAGGCTGGCTGCTGTGTATGTCATAAATCCTGCTTCCTTCATGTTGGTGGACATGGGCCAAACTAAAACATCGAAGTGCACTGTTTTCGGTAATTTTAAGTAGTTATGCCTTTTTTTGTATCTAATATTTCAGGTAAGATTAATGAAACCTAATACTTCACACCTGAGACTGACTCGTGCTTAGTCTAAACAGGTGTATTGGTGAAACTTCGCTGCCTCGACTCCCTACTGCGCAGACTCTGGCTCCAAATACGCAAGATGGCTACATTCTTATGCAATATTTTGGCTTCATTTCTGAGAGGAAGTAGAGACGTGTCCTCCAACTTTGTCCATTGTAAATGCTATAATTCTGTTTAACCAAAAAATGTCATCTAACTCCCTGTTAGAAGGCAATTTATCAAATTTCTTAATCGAACTCCTCCTTTTTAAGTTGTAGCTATAGCATGAGAAAGAGATAACTGACAGAATCAGATGTCTCGGGTTAAAGTGATTTGGCACCTGCTTGTTTTCAAAAAGCAGTTACAGATCTATTCCATCTTATTTGATGATTCTGACGCCCTCCTTCACCCTCCATCCTCCTCTGTCATGGTGTCCTTGCTTGCTTGGGTGTCTCATTCTGAATTGCAATGTGTTCACCAGGCGACGCTCCAGTTCTGCGTTGTCAAGCCCATCATGGCAGTCATCATCATCGTCCTGCAGGCCTTTGGCAAATATCACGATGGAGATTTTAGGTGAGCACCACCACTCTTTGCATTTCACTCTTCACGCATCTTATACATTCGTGCCATCGCCGACAGGCTTGTTTGCTGTTTGTGTGCATATGGAGATAATTATATCATCTCCTCACAGCAGCCATGAAGGAAATCTGTTTTATTTCAAGTGGGTTAAAAACTTAGCCGGTCCTCTGCTGATGTTGGCCCAGTTATGTCATAGCTGTAATCGCAGACCCCCTGGTTATTGTTGGTATTGCAAAACATAATTCAGTTTGAGTTTTTGTAATATGGACTAAATCTCTAAATGTTCTCAAAATGAAGCCCCTAACTCTCATTGTATGTTACACTCTGTGGAGCATGGTGTTATTAAGTGAGATGTATTTTTTCATTTCGGGCTTTGGATTTCAGGTGACGCAAAAGACGAGGGATAAATTGCAGAGTGACACACTTCAGTGCTTCAGTTTAGTCAATAAGGGTCTCAACAGAATACGATGAGATGACAAATGCATTTAATGAAATTGTTTTTAGTGTATAATCAAAGTTATAAGATCTAAAGCCAATAAACTCTGTCTGATTTCTTTTCAGGTGCTCCTCTCCACCGCTTAGTTCAGTATCTTAAGATTCAGCTGTGACAACACTTGTTTCTTAACTGCTCAGGAAAAGCACAGAGTTCAACAAGGGCTCGATACAGAAGTTTGCAATCCACTTTATTTTGTCGACTTCTTTCTGCGGAGCTGAAGCACAGGCAGTTATTAAATCCTTGCTGCTTGTCTCTCTGTATACTTCAGCAGCTGAAGTAGCAGGGAGATGAGTCTGTTTTCATGTCTTATTTTTTAAGCTCTATGGTGAATATCTGTGATGATCCACAGATTGTTTACTTTCATCCAAGCATCCGCGTTCCATTCTGCTTGGGAGTAATTAGTTAAAAAGCAGGCTGACAATAGAATATAGACAAATCTGCCTGTTTATCAGATGCATCCTGTTCTGAGAGGGTGAAGTACACAGAGCCTTTATTAACTGCTAGTTCATGAGAACAAAAAGGCTGCATTTCCTTGCGTGCATGAACTATGGCTGAAAATATCATGGCACATAAGAAGGCATGTCTGTTTCATTCAGCCCAATACGATAGATGCAGTCGAAACATCAATAAATTGTCGTCTGCTGTCAAAACGCGATAAATTGTACATTCTCCACACATGTAACGTCTTCTGCTCTGTTTCCCTGCAGCGTGACTGGAGGATACCTGTATATCACAATCATCTACAACATCTCGGTCAGCCTGTCGCTTTACGCCCTGTTCCTCTTCTTCTTCGCAACAAGCGACCTGCTCAGGCCTTTCGAGCCGGTGCTCAAATTCCTCACAATTAAATCCGTCATCTTCTTGTCCTTCTGGCAAGGTGAGTCCACGCCCTTCCTTTTTCTTTGTTTTCTTTTGTATCTGCACCAGTAAATAAAAGAATCATTTGATGGTAACAATGTTGCCCCTTTCAAAGGAATGGTCCTCGCCATCCTGGAGCGCTGTGATGTCATCCCTAACGCGCTCTACATCGATGGAGAAGAGGTCGGCGCCGGTACGGTGGCAGCAGGCTGGCAGAACTTCATCATCTGCATCGAAATGTTCTTCGCCGCCATTGCTCTCCGATATGCCTTCACCTGTACCGTGTACCAGGAGAAAAAGAATGAAGTGCCAGGTGAGCGCTGAGCTGAACGTAGCCATCAGAATAAGGCTGCATTGCTCTGTGTCATTTGCAGCCTTTTTCACCGGACAGGCTAACGACCTGATCACTTAGAATACAGTTTAATCTACGTTGGTTTGTTATTTAGGATTACGCAAAAAACGACTAGACAATTAACCATAGAACCTGGTGAAAAGATGTGATTTTGATTAGGGAACAATGCATTCATCTTTGGTGCAGATGCAGGATTTCTTTTTTTACTTTACTTAATATTGTGAGATAAGGCATTTATGCAACATATTAATCAATTTCTCAGAAAATAATTAATGAAACTTGATCACATTGGAGGGGCTGATATTTTTTAGTGTGTGCAATTTTGTGTAGATCCAAACCAAAGTATGGATCTAGTGGATTTAAATGTGATTTCATACGGTGACTCTTGGGCCATGGTGGAGGTATTGACTCTACTAAGTGCTATTCTAGTTTTTTATGAGATTCATCATTCAATACTTCTATTTTAAGTAAAAATCCAGCTGTGATGTCTGCATATCTGCAAATTTGTACTCAAATGCAGTGCTGTATAGTGAGCTGCATGTCAGTCTGGTTGAGAGTCAGCAGGGGTAGACATCAGCCCGAGGGACTACACAGTCACTCATGGCTCAGAGGACAGATGCCATTAAAGAAAAGAAGATGAAGAGGAATTCAAAGTACATTACCGTAACTAGCAGGGAGCGCGGGGCGCCCCTCTGACGTCAATGCCACACGCAAGGAAAAGACAAATGCAAGCCGAGGGAAAAGCCCTCCACAGTGACATCAATCATTTTGCCTCTTTTTTACTGCTACAAGAAACCATTCATCCCCTTGAGCTGCTCAGACTGCAGAGCCACTGGATGGGATTTTAAAAACTTGAGCATTTTCTGTATCAGCTTGATGTTTTTCTAATCAAGGTGAAAATCAAAAAAGTTATTGACAAACATAATGAATGGTTTTAATCCTCAGTCATGCATCCTGCTCACATCACAAATTCCATTATACATTTTAATCATCCAGTGAAAATATGATAATAGCATTGCTCCAGCGTGACTTTGGGATTGTTGTATTGCTTCAGGCATCTTGTTCCCTCCAAAATCCAAAAATGTTTTGACTCTAAAATTAACGGACCAGCTCTACCTGCACCACTGGGGGCTGATGTCTGTGTTTGAAGAGGTTGCAACACCTCTGGTTTACTGTTCCTCTGCTGCAGCCCTGTGCACAAGGGAGACAGACTATAAGGAGAAACCCAGCAGACCATGCCTAACTGCTTTGTACCCCCACCTTACCTTTCCATTCTCTTTGCCGCCTCCAATCCTGTGCAGGCCACACTGCTAGTGACCCTGAAACAGAAGAGCTGTGTCTATCTGCTGGCTCTCTCCTTTTTTTTTCTTTAGATTTAGACACCCTTTTAGTTCTCGGGTGAATTCAAGCTGGCTCACAGCTTGGTGCTGAGGGAGCATGAGCTGTGACTGAGCCCGGTACATTTATAAACTGCAGCGTTTGAAAAGGTCTTTCAGTGATGTTTTGTTTTTGTCCAGTAATATTAAAAGGGATTAATAATTTATATTTTGTTTATTTCAAATATTTCTTATTTACTTTTCTAACTGGGACTCTGCTGGAAAAAGATAATATCACAAAGATCTATGCAGGAGTCAATATTTTGCAAGATTTCAATCAAAATATAAAGACTTAAAATTGATGACAGGGATTAGCTGAGTATTTGGTTTTCGTTAAACACCCAACGACTAATAATAAAACGTTGTGAAGTAATGAATATATAATGTTATCTCATATTTGATCAATTTTAAAAATGACTTTAAACAACAACAAAGTGTTAGACAATGTAACAATAATCAATTGTAAGATATGTAATACACACTGCCACCCACTCATAAACCAACATGCTGTCAGTAGATGATATTTTTTTTATATTCAAGTAGAAACATCACAGTGTTTACCCACCTATCATAGTATCATTGACTTCTCCTTCCTCATTGTTGAATTCAGACACCCCTTACCGATCCCTTCTTTACTGAGCTAAGGCTGCAGCATCAGCACCACATGCTTTTCTGTGTGACTAACTAACTCCCCCTGTCGCTGTTCCTGCAGACAACATCCCCCAGATGACGAGCATCTCCAGTGGCCTGAAGGACACCACAAACCCCGGAGACATGGTGCAGGATGCCATCCACAACTTCTCGCCGGCCTACCAGCAGTACACCCAGCAGTCCACGCAGGAGGTGGTCCAGCCCAGCGCCAACGGAAAAGTGGTCACGGGCAACATGAGCTCCCGCAAGTCCGACAAAATCATGCTGATTGCCTCCGATGATGAATTCTAGGGCATTTTTCCAGCAAGATCCAGTTGTTTGTGTGTGTCCCCCACCCCATATATCTTTGTCCCCCTGGGGAAGCAGCTGTATCACATATTGCACTGAGCTGGATTGAACCCAGGTGTATACTATTCATTTCCCCAGTATTTAAGATGGACCTCTTACTTCTGTCGTGTTTCAATGACTATTTTAAGCATCGAGGGGAGGATGAGAATCGCTAAATGTTTTTTAAATTAGCTCAATGACCAGAACACTGATTCCTGTCACCACCTCTGCAATATTAATCACAGGAAAACCACACAACACCTTCCATGATCAGCAAAGTCGGGATCTATACGTTGTCTTTAAATCGAGCTGCTGCCGCGCTCGCCGGTGTCCCCGATCCTCTTTCTGGCATCGGGTCAGCACTTGCCGTCGCCCTCTGGCCGTCTGAAGCACGTCCCCTCTGATTCACGTCCGTTTCAAAGAGGAGGTGATTTAATACTGTGTCACTGCATGTGGGACGCAGGGAAGCCAGCGATGCTTCACGGACTCTCTCGCTTCTGTTTGTTTCAAGTATTTGCTAAGCATTCCTCCGCCTGGTTTCCCGACAAACGGAGGGAATCGATTCAAACACACATCTGCTCCGGAGCAGGCTTCTCCGAACCGCAGACTGCCGATGTGGACTAATTGGATAAACCTGTCTCCTACAAAGTGGGAGTTGTATTATTCTCATTAATTTTCCCAGCATGCTAAAGAGCGCAATTCAGTACATCCAGACAGCCGCTCAACAGACGGAAACAACTGGTCTTTTTGCAGCTTCTACTCTGTTCTAAACCAGAACCTTTTTGAGTTTGATACGTTCACACAGCTTTACATGTTATCATTCAGTCTTTCAGGGTTTTATGAAATGTGTACAGAATTTGATTGTTCTAAATCTTGCTGTTTTATTTGTGTTAAAATGTATTTAATGTGTGCAGTTCAGGCACAGTCGGATTGAACTAAAATCTGCATGGGGGGGTGCAGAAGAAACTAAAATCTGTGCTTTCTGTTTCTCCCATTTCTTCAGTAGAAATCTCACATGGGAGATATTCTTACACTGTAGCTTCCTAAGTGCATTAGTTAGGACTGGATTTGAATAGTGAGTCTAAGTTTGTTGAATTTTGATACTCTCTTGTGCCAATGATGGCTGTCTTTCTGAGAAAGCAGAAACTGATTTACAGTTTAAAAAGAAATTGCTGCGACTGTCTGTTTTGGCATTTGCTAAATAAATTATTTTTTCTTGTGTAACTCGGACATGTTGGATTGAGCAGTCGTGCACTTTGAGGTGAGGAAAGAAGCTTTATTTGAAGGTACAAAAACAGACACAGCAGATCTATTTAGAGGAATAAGTTACCATACTTAAAACAGAGCAGAAAAACAAATACAGATTTTATTTGTACATGAGGGTAGTTCATTGAGAAAACATGTAAATAAATGAATGTAAAATAACAAATAATTTAGGTTTTGTTTTTTGTTTCAATTACACAAATTCATGAAATAAATATAAAAAATATAGGAGCAGAATAATGACAAGTTGTGAAGGGTACATACTCGCAGACATGCTGCCTTGTTACCATCCTTAACGTCACTCAATGAGCCTCAGTGTGTTGCCATGAGACCAAAACAAAAATAATCTTTTAGGTACAAACTTGACATAGAAACTGCTGCTGTTGAATTAACATTCAATGAATTGCATCCATTACATCACCCACAACCATGTAATCCATACACAAATCCCATTCCTACTACCATGGAGCTCTCTTTTTTCTGACTGAATTTATAGGCACATATAAATCTCTTGAATCTACAGTAATAAATCTTGACCTTCTACACGGCTGAAAGTCAAACACTGTAGCTTGTAGGGCTGGCAAAGCTTGTGTGTGAAAGCTTATTCACTCAAAGACACACGTTTTCAGGACGACATTTTAAACTCATCTTGAACACCTACGTATGGTCAAGATGAGCCACCTCGTTTTTGTACATACAATTGCATTGTCATGGTTCATATATATATATATATATATATATATATATATATATATAAAAGAAAGTAAAATAATTGATACCTTGATAAACAGTTCGATTACAGCTACAAGCTTCACTTGCTTCTACCGCTCAGACCACTTTCAGTAAACATCCCTGGTAGGTGATGCTTTGTGCCTCTTTTCACCCATAAAATATTCATATCTGCATAATGCTCCCTAAATTGATTTGAAAAAAAAAGAAAAAGTTGCAGCTTTTATTGTTTTATCATATAACGTGAAATTATTGTGTCAGGCAAGTGTTTGCTGGTGGGAAAATAACACAAGAGCAACTTGTGTTTCAGAGCATGAGCGGAGCTGGGTAACT
Source organism: Platichthys flesus (assembly GCF_949316205.1). Taxonomy (NCBI): domain Eukaryota; kingdom Metazoa; phylum Chordata; class Actinopteri; order Pleuronectiformes; family Pleuronectidae; genus Platichthys; species Platichthys flesus. The sequence goes on along the minus strand of NC_084960.1, from coordinate 12,329,208 downwards.
GGATGGAGGTTTAAATCTGAATTCACCTGCCGAGAGGTTTGTCTTTTAACATGCCACAGTAAATATATATATATATCTATAAAAACGTATATATACACTGTGTTACCAAAAAAATCATTCACATGATCCAAATACAGTAATGACTGAACATTACGCCTCGTTCAACAGCACTCGGTTTTTCAAGAGGTCATTGTATTTTTCTCGGAAATTGCTTTGAGCAGTATTTTCTTGCAATGTGCGGAAAAATGACTTTTGTAAACATGCAACATGTGTCTTTAAATTCCTCAATGACCTTCAACTTTAGCAGCTTCGGAATATTAATTTCAGGTAAAGTTAAAGTAGAGTATATATTTCTTTTGCGGTTACAAAAGCGTCACAGTCATCGTCTTTTAAAACTGTCGACAACATCAAATGTCGTGTTTACGATACAGAGTCCACACCGGTTTACATGTCGGTTAACTCTCCGTTTTAGGAACACAAATAATAATGTGCTTTTCTTTTGAACTATTACCTCCACTGAGGAGGTTACGTTTGTTTGTCTGTGTTACCTAGCAGGATTACGCAAAAACAACTGGACGCCCCCCCAACAAACTTGATGGAAGGATCCAGTATGGGTCGGGAAAGCCCATATTCAACGTGTGGCTCCAGATCAGGGGGTGGATTTAGGAATTTGTTTTCACTTTCTTTAAACATTATTCGTTAATTTATCAGAATAATTCATGGATCTTGATGATAAAAAAGATCTGTCATGTTTAGGGTCGCCGATATTTACGTGTGGCGCAGATTAACATAAAACTCTGAATCTAGTGGATTTGAATGTGGTTCCATAAGGGGACTGGTGGAGGTTTGCGCTCTAGTGCCCTTCAAATTGAAATTGATTTCTATATCTGAGATAATTGATATCGGTGCTAAAGAGCACATGTTGGGCATAAATTTCCATCCAAATGATCCAGACTTAATGTTAAATATGTGAATTCCTTTGCATAGATAGTTTGACTTGTAACCTCTTGCTTCATTAAATGTTAAGCTGTATTGCCTGTTGTTTCACTGCCATATTATGAAGGATTTATGATGTTAAATATGACGCTCTTCACCGACGGGGTGAACCAGCAGTCAAAATATAGTTTCTGTTTTTAAACAGTTCATTCTTGGACCGTTTAGCGATAATGAACTGCAGCTCATTTGTAACCATAGTCGACGTCTGTCCGATTTGTGGATGAGACGAATATTAATTGTGCTGAGAAGAACTATTCCAGGGCTATAAATACTCACAAAGAAGGCTTAAGTTATGAGAATAGTTTTCTCATTGTAAATGTGAATACAACTTTTCTTTCAGGAAAAAAAAGGTCAGCATCAACATACTTGGACTTTAAAGAACGATTACATAATCACACCACTCCCAGGATAGTAAAAGACATAAATATAGAAAAATATGTAATATATATATATTTATATATATTTATAATATACTGTATATGCATATAAAACTAAGTATCAGAAAGGGAGCATAAGTTGCATCAACATAGAAACCAAGGGAAAATACAAAAAAAAAGAGTAGGAACACAGCAATGCCCCCGCTTCAAAATCACAGCAGGTTGTACAGCAGCAAAGTTCCCCGTACTGTTCTTTGCAGCTATGGAACAGGGGAAGAACAGTCGTGTCCTCTTAGCCCAGAGAAAATCCTGACATGATCAATCTCTATTCACTTCACTCCAAATCTGGAATGGATCCTCGGTAAGAACGGCTTGATTTCAAGTGATGATCCATATTTTAAATATTTCAAAACGTTCAACAGGAGGACGGTGTTAATAACCACGTCTTTTCTTGTTTGTTTTTTTGTTTTCTTTCTAGTTGCCGTGACACCACTGTTACTAGAGATGGGCGTCAGGAGTTCTCTTGCAGAAGAGTGTGTCAAAAGCAAAGTGAAGAGCTACCGTTTCAGAGTGACCAACACCGGCAGCAGCGCTCCTCGTGACCCGGCGGTAGGAATGATTTGTATTTGGACGGAGTGACGACTGTAAATCTGTAAATATACCGGAAGTGACCCTGATTGCATTTCACTCGTCATAACCGCTCTCATTACACGTTATCCAATATGGATTACCTACCAAAGAGTGGCATTTAAAGGAAAGAGGCACCCCCCCCCCCCCCCACACACACACACACACACCCAGTAAGTGCTGTTGCATACAGAGTAAACCACCCTCAGCTACGTAAGGCTTGACCTTGCAATAAGTGGTCAAACCACATTAAATCGTTGTGCACTTTCAGCCTCAGTAACTTTCAGAAAAGCAAGAAGAGCTTCTATCTGTCATCGTCTCATTCCCCCCCGGGATCAGTTTCTTATGTGAATTGTTTATACTGCATCTTAACAGTTTCCTTATAAGTGCTACATAACGACTGACGCCGGACGAGTGTGAGAACCAAGCGCATCCGAAGGAATCTGGTCCAAAATGATGTGTAATCACCTTTTCTACATATTTAGTCTTCCCGAGTCCCCGTGTTCAGATAAATAGTTTTTAAAAAAATCTGTTGGAATCAAGTGTAATTCAACTCGTTTCAAATAATCAAAAGCAGAAATTGTGATTCATTTCTCGAGTGAAATGGGGGGGGGGAACTGAAAAGATGCAAACAGAATCTGAAAGCTCCGTCCGATCAGGCTCCAACTTTTTCAACATCACAAGCCCCACTGACAGATTCAACTATTTCTCACCGGCAGGAGTCGCGTTTGGCCAACGAGCTATTAAGACAGCAAATTAAAATGAATCGGAGTTGCTGCTACCGGCGACGTGTTTTTATTTTTTACAAGCAAATTAAAAAATGTTACTCATAAACTCTAAAGACTGTTCCTGGAGGGTGCTGACTATTATCTAAGATCAGCTCCCAGACTCTCAAAGTATTTGGCATGACTCACCACCGAGCAACCTTTTGCATGATAAAAAAAACAACTGGAGCCCATTGGCCAAACGTCATCAGCTGCATAGTTCAAACTCTCTTCAAACAGCCTGTGACAGGTCGTGTGGAGGATCTCACTCCAACAAAACCCTCCACCCCCCAGAGGAGACGAGGGAACATATCGGGATGGAGATCACTGGTAATGTGGCCGTGGAGAAGTGTTAAACTACACAAGGGATCGATCGTGGATCCTCTTTAAGGCAGCAGCTTCGGCGGCTGAGGCACTTTTGCGTTAAGAAAATGTAACTTAGAAAAAGGCTTTGCTGTCACATATGAACGCGACTTGAATCTCTTGTGTTCTACGCTCAATGGCCATAGGTGTATGAGGTGTCCTAGGCCGATGCTGGCAAATTAAGGCAGGTCAAACAAATCTCTGTCATCAGTCGGGGACGAGGGGGGGTCACAGAGGCACCATAACCCTGCCGGTGCTGGGGGGGTGGGGGGGGGGGTTGCACAGTGCACAGACAACTTAGAATGTGTAAATCAGACAGAAGGAGGAAAACGAAGATCGGTGAATTCAGAACTTGGAGCTTGCCACCCCCATCCCATCCCTCAGTCTAACTACTGAGCGTCCTCTCAGTGCAGGATGAGCGGGTGCAGGCGGGGTCGGAGCCGGGCAGGACCAGGCAGGACGAGGAGAGCCCAGTCCTGTCGCCACTAGGACAGGGTCGAGAACGGGGTCGGGCTGGAGCTGTTGTGCCTGTTGGCCGACTTGACCATGGTGATGACGCTGGTGTTGGCCACCTTGCCCGGCGAGAGGGGCCCGCGGGTCACAGTCCGGGCGAAACACTGCAGGGCCTCGTACTTGGCTCGCAGGTCGTCCAGCTCCATCCGCATGCTGGCGTTCTCCCGGGCCAGCTTGTCCACCTCCTGCTGCAGGTCTATCTTCTGCCGCTCCAGCTCCTCCTTCTGGGAGACCCGCTTGATGCGGCAGCTGGCAGCGTAGCCCCGGTTCTTCAGGGTCCGCCGCCGCTGCTTGAGCCGCACGACGTCCTCCTTGGTCAGCCCACGCAGGTGCTGGTTGAGCTCCCGCACGGACATGACCACCAGCTCGTCGTCGCTGAGCGCTGGGTCATTCTCGCCCGCCTCCTTCTTGACCTGCAGTGACACGAGCAGTGGGTGAGGAACGGCAGCACGTCTCGGATGCGAGTCAAGTCCAAAGAAACACTTCCCCGCACTTACCTTTAAAGCTTTGCTCGTCTTGAAATGAGTCGTCATTCCCTGCATGCAAACAACGGGCCCGGCTCTCACAGAAGACTCACTGACAAGAGAGAGGAAGAGGAAATCAAATCAAGTTCAGACACATTAAGACTTTTCAAAAACAAAAAAATGGGTTTGTTTCACATTGAATAAACCAAAGTTTACAGTATGAATAAGCCTTATTTTGAACAGCTACAACATTAGTATTCATAATACACAATCAAATTGATTCTTTAGGATTGGAATCAGTGTTAAAAACAGTCTTTATAGGAAAGCTTTTAAATAACTAATCTTTGATGTTTTTTTATTTTATTTTTTTATATTTTCTATTATCTTATGGTTTCTGTTTTTTTCTTGTCTTGTCCTGTGTATTTTGTATATTACTTTGTAACCTTATTTGATATGCACTATAGAAAAGTCACTTTTTATATTATTGAAACTCCACTCTATACTTGATTATTAATCTGTGACAATAATAATACTTCTTATACAATGTATCTGTGATATATCACTCACAGGGCCAGCTGCATAACGAATACTTTTCCTTGTTTTCCAGCACTTTCACTTTAATAAGATTATGTGGACAGGACTTTCACTATAGGTGTACTTCTAAATAGCAGTATTGGTATTTCTTACTCAAGTGATTATCTCTGTATGCAGATGCTGAGCATGACATTGGAAACAGACAAGCGTCTCTATGGCGACTGCCCCTTTAACTTGAACCACTTTTAGAGGCATCACAACAACATTCCTGGGTTATGGCACGTGTCAATATTTCTGCTTGCATGGCGGTAGTGCCGCAGCTGCCAGTAGAGGGCAGCTTGACACCATTAAAGACTTGATTTATTTACTTGTAAGAGGAGGAGAGCTTCCACAATGTAGTTCTCGGGACCAGGCAGGATTAGAAACCTGCAGCCTCTCTTCAGACAGCTCGGCATTCAAGCCCTCTGCCAAAGCATTTTTTGTTTCTAGTTTCTTTTTTATTTTTTTTTCCATTTTGCCAGGGCAGTTTTTAGAAAAGCCTCTCTGTGCTCATTACAGCGGAGCCACATGCTTTCCCGACTGCCGCCATGGCCCAAAAAAAGCGAGAGCGCTGAGCTGTGATCCTGTGAGAGGCACACATCCCCCCCAAGGCTCCATTTCAGGGCCCGCAGACCAGCCTGACTACCAGTGCACTGTTCCATGCTCCACTGCTGCCATGGAAACACACCCTGCGAATGGGCGTGGGAGTGCGAGTCACATGGTCAGCAAAAAAGGATAAACAAGTCTCATTCATAACCGCAACACGGCCTATACATAGTACAAATAAGAGGCAGCGACTTGTGCTGATAAGTGAAAGGCACCCTGTGTCCAGAATCCCCTGCAGCGTGTTTGTGATCTTTATCCCTTGAATTCCCCGTCTCTGTCTGACGTCTCTGCGGGGACACAGTCCGTCCACAGCCTCCCTCCGTCATTAAAACAAACCATCACATCAGCATAACATTTACGGTTATGCTGAACTTCACGGGGCCCGGCAGATATGCGAGTGGAAAATTCCTGGAGATAGAGTGTCACGCAGGAATAGTTTCCTCTATAGTCACTGGGGTATTTTCTGCCTGGGAGACAATGTAGTCTATCGATTGCCGGGGCCCGAGTTGTATCCTCTTACACGCAGGGCTTTCCTGAGCTGCTCCATGCCCTTATTTAACTCTGCTGGATATATTTAGACCCCGGTGCTGACACAAATTTCTGCCAACTAAACAATTTAAGTGAGCATTGCGATAAGTGATATGTCAGTGAGAGGGCAAGTTTTCTCTGCAGGCCTGGTCGCTGCAGCTTTCATGGAGCGAAACCCTCTGGGTGCGGCTGCTCCTTTTGGGATATTCATCATGACTTCAGACTAAATGGCTGCAAATGTCGCGTTACAGGACTTTGCAGATGCCGAGGATGAAAAACAACCTTTGTTCCTGGGATCCAGGCGTTAGTCACTGTCCTTATAATAGCTTAAATTGCATGTGTCTTGTCTGCTTTGGTGTGAACCTTAAAGAATCCGAATTTGGAAAATAGTCAGATGAGAAACAAACACACACACCAATAGAAAAAAAAAGCTACAGCCAGAGCCAAATGATCTGCTGTTGGACACTTGGAGAAGATCTGTTGCTCTCTCTGATGTCCTTGGTTTGTTTTTTTTGCAAAACACGCAGCAAGAAGAGTTGCTTCACTGCAACTACAGAAGCTTCAAACGAAGATGAAGAGCGAAAAATAAAACATGCCTCGACAGCAAGTTGGCCCAAACAGCCTTGTTTAAGTGGTATTGCGTCAGAGGGGGGTCCCTGGGTATATTCCTTAGTGGGGGATCATGGATAAGCAGTGTGGGGGGGGCCTCCCTTTCTCTTTCTCAATACAAGAGGCCTCCAGCTCGGAGCGAGAGGCCAGGTTGTTTCCCTGAGATTCTTTGTGCTTATGTTTTTTTGCAACTCACACAGGGACAAGGTTTTCCTGATCAATATGCCAAAAAGTTTCCTCGGAGGAAACGAAGCAAATTGTGTTACGCACGCAGCCAAATCCCACTCTTTGCGATTTTGCCACAGAGACCATCGAGGCAAACATGTTTCACAACAAGTCACGGCTTCTCACTGTGGTAAAAAAAAACAGGACTCCTATTATTCCCCTTTCCCAAAGTCTGAGAAAAACACCTCAAGGAAAAGCTACAGATGTCTGGGAAATAAAGAGCACAACCACATTCCTGAGTGAACACACATGTGCAAACCCTCACATGCACGGAGAGGGAACATGCAGGCCAAATGTGTCCTGCGATGCACCCGGGCGATGGGGGTGGGGCTCAGCCGATCCCACTTGTAAAACAACGGCTGCAAAATTCACAAAATGTCTGGAATTTCCGAAGAGAGTCTTTCACATGGCGCGAACACGGCAGAGGCCGCCTGCACATGTGTGGAACTCATACGTCTGCCATCTGTCTTCGGCGGAAGGAATAGTAAACAAAGCACTCATTTAACTTTTTTCTACTTTTTCCTCAAACAGCACGCAGGGATGCTTCATTCCTCAAGTTGCTGCTTTGATAACTGAGACCAAAAACACACTATTTACTCAGCATTGTTATCACTAGGCCAAGCTTATTGACCAACTGTCTACACACGCACATACTTGCTTGACCTGCTGAGTGTTTTATTTGATGTGCAGGGCTGAATGCTTTTTGGGGGTGTGCACAGTTTCTTTTGAGACTTGTTTTTTTGACCTTTCCCCGACTTCGTCTCAACAAAAGAAAAAAGGCTCGAAACCAACATAAACCAAAACAGCTGTTGAAGAACTCATTTGGGACAGTTTGTGTGGATACTAACTAAACCTAGATTGGACCTTCTCATCCTGTTCACTGATGGCTAGTGTTTATATTCCTAAAGTCAGGCATCTGGTCAAGTTCAAGGCTGCACTTCAGCTCCGGCAGGTAACTGAGGGGCCCCCGGCCTGCTCCTAAAATAAACAGCACACCAGAAAGACTCATGCGCTCATGCTCGGGGCTGATAAATGCCGAGTTGGCTCGTCTGGCCTCCTTGTTTTTCTTCTCCTTCTTCCCTGTTTGGGTACAGGAGCACGTTGAGCCGAAAGCAGACTTGTTGCACGCCCTTGACAGTCAGACACATTCCACAGAGAAAGGCTCCAGAAAGCTTCTCTTGCATTTTTCTCTGTCTCAGGGAGGAGGAGAGGTTCCTCCGCTCGGCTCTTTCTCCAGCGCAGCACATTCGGTGGAATATTATGCGAGGGAAATGGAACGCATAGCTGAGCAGTGAGTCACGCTGTTTACTGGTAAAAGCGGCGACCAGCGGCAGGGAATCACACCCTCTCGATCTGACGTTTCCTGGAAACTCCCGTTGTTTCATGGGAAGGAAGGAAAAGTACAGAGGACCTTGGAAATGGTTGGCGTGGCCGCAGGAACCTTCGAGGCGGAAAAAAGGGAGAAGAAGTCTCTGAAATGTCCGAGCAAAGATACGAGGGACGCTGGGATCCAAAGAAATGTCTGGAATGCAACAAAGACCTGGGAGCATATACTATATATAAGTTGGGAAGAATGTGGGAAGCACCGGGGAAATATTAATGTGTTCTGTCTCTGATATGCTTGCATTGCATCACCTCTCGCTTGACATGGCAAAACAAACCGAAGCTCTTCAGCTGAAAACACTTTCAACAACCCAGCAGTCTCTAAATTCCTGAGGTTCCCCATCAACAGCGACATATGAATATTGTGAAAATGTGGAGTTTGAGTCCTTATGGAATCAGGAGGCGGCCAGGGGGGGGGGGGGGATCAACAACCGAATCAACCAACGAGGGATTCCCAATAACACAATCTCCCAGAAGAAACCACTTGGCGCGTCTGGGCCACAGAGAGGTTGAACTGTGACAGAGAAGCAGGTCACTGTGGGTGGCCGAGAGAGCGGCCCGCACACACAGTGAAACTGTCGGGGAGTCACTGTGGAGGGGCGGCCCTCGGTTATTCACCAGCGTGACACTCACTTTCATCCGGATATAAAATTAGCAGCCTCTTAAATCACAATCAAAACCCTGCATAGTTTTTTCTTCCAGTGAAAGAAAAAAGAGCCAAAACAAACCACAACGGACGTGTTCATTGTGAGTCACTGCGTCCCTAACCACAGCTATTCCACTTGCACAATACACCACCACATAAGCATTGTCACTTTTTCTTAATCACCATTGACCGGTACAATGAGAAATACAGAGTAGAACTGGATTAAACTTCTTCCTGTGTGTCAGGGGGGCTCTACTGGTGTGCCTTATCACTGTCCCTCTCTCACACACACAAATACACACACACAGTCACACACAAACACACACACACACACACACACACACACACACACACTGTGGTGTCAAAATGAGTCAGACAGTCCAACTTCCCTGATCCAAAAGAAGACATCATGAATTTGGAGATGTAACCACATGGTAACCTCATGACAGAGCACTGCACCCGCTCCCTACGCCCACCGGGACCCACAGGGAGTCAGAGAGAAGTTATTCAAAGACAAATACTTTCCATCGATTAATCAGAAGGGTGTTCTTTTTTCTTTTTCTTTTTTAAAGGTCAGAAAATCCATGTCATCCCATTCAGGACAAAGGGCAAACTTCAAAGACAGCCAGGCAGTCATTATTCTAAGGTCAAATTGTTGTTATTATGAGGTGATTATAACAAATAACTCCCACGGACACTGTTTCCTTCTCATCACCCGGGCCTGAAAGATGTATGTCCAGCCCAAACAGGAAGATAAGATAAAGCCCTTTCCCTTCTCTGGGGGTGATTTACTGTTTGTGGAAACATGCCCTCCTCCTGCTGTTGCTTGTTTCCCCTGTGAAAGGCCACTCAGCCCCGGTGGTCTGACTCCACGTCGTGCCCTTTGTCCCACATGTCTAAAATGCACACCACGTGTTGTTTCCAATGTCAAAATTATGTGCTGCACTTTTTTCTTTCTTTTTTTGTGCATCATTATAGCTGCCAGTGATAAACCCCTCCGCCTCGGAATGAGAAGTGAACGACAGTGCTGAGTTGGGGATGTGGAAGTTATTTATAAGATCTTTTTTTTTCCCATGCAAGTCAGACATAAGAGTTGATTTCACTTCCAGTTTCCCCAATACGCTCGTTTGGGAAATATAAAGTAGGTTAGAATTGAGCAAACCTCATTAAACACGTTTAATCTCTTAGTAACGACCAGTTTATTAATAAATAAGCTATAATGACGTTTTGCCACAAATACATTGAACAAAATTAAGTGAAATGTCATGTGGACGTCGATTTAAAGGAAACAGTGCGTAATTGAAATACAACCTGTTTCGTTAAATGTGCGCAGTCTTCAAGTTTAGTCATTTTGAAGGAATGCCCTATTATCCTTCACTCGCTGTCATATTAACCCACTTAAAAGTATTATTAAAAATCACCGAAAGCATTGAAACGATTGAAAATCTGTCAGCATATGAATTTTACTTTCTACAAAGTTACTTTTGACCGCTTTTTGCCACTTTTGCCTGCGCGCTCCTCCATGCGCTCTCGTCCACTTTTTGTCGTTGTGTTATGTTACTCCAACACAACACGTGTCCGCGCGAAAACCATCCACAAAACTCAACACCAACCTTCATAATAAACTCGGACCCAGTACGGTACATTTGGTGGACACGTCGCGATAAAGCGCCGCGACGTGTCCCCGTGAGAAACTATTTACAGAGGAATGTCAAAACATCTTACACCAATATTAAAAAAAAAAAAAATAAGCTCACCTCTGTGGACGCGGATGTATCTGTAGACTGGAATGCGTACAAACCCCCCAAAAAATGAAAAGTGGCGGCTTTTCCTTTCAGACGAGACGCAGAAACTGGACACGGTCCGTGCGTAAAAACGCGTCCAGCGGCGGCGGACTGACCGGCGGCGAATCCTCGTACAAAATCCAAACTACAAAACAACAACAATGTACCAACATTCCACGCTCTGCTTCCGCAAGCACTCACGTCACCGATTCCTCGTGACCGCCCCTTCCATTCATGAAAATAACTTTCTGCTGACGTCAGTCTGGGAAAGAGGAGAGAGGGGGCATGGTGGTGGAGAGGAGGAGGTTGGAGGATGGGGGGGGTGAGGCCATAAATAGAAGACAGATAGTGCTGGGGACTTGCTTTTGCTTACTTTACGAAACAAATCTGCAACAAAGTCACTTCACGACGCCAACGTCACGTCCAGAAAGTCAAGAAAACCTTCAGGTTCCCATCATCGTGAAACCGGCTGCTCTCCCTGTCTCCTCAGCCCATCACTCTCTTCTCTCCCACCACAGGTCTACACAACAAGGTTTTCAAAAATGTGTATAAACAGAAAGAGAGAGAAAAATAGTCCTCCTCCTCCCTCCCTCCCTCCCTTCTTTGAGCGGCAGCAGCTGCATTCCATTCCTGAGGGAAGTATGTGGTGTAGTAGCCCCGGCAGTCACAGGATTTCTCTTATTTTAACTGCACTGCTGCCCGATATCGTCACAGGTTATTCTGGGTAATTAAGTACTGAATGTAAATATGTTAAGTCAGGAGCCTTCTAAGGGGCCTAGCTGGCACGGGTCTCCCCCCTGTTCGTTTATCCGATATGAGAAAAAGAGACCTGGACCTGCAGGTTGCCTCAGACTGTGGTGCCTGTGAAAAACAGCTTCAGAGTGTTTACACTGCAGACACAATGGGTTACAAAGTTCAGACAGCAGCTAAGAAGCAGAGGGAAATACACTTTCCACATTGGTTTCTGCTGACTGGACCAAGAATGTGGACTATGAAGTGTTTCTTGCTGGATATCTTCTCCAATTAGCATTAATTTGGACCATTCTTTAATTAAGATCTACCCAGGACGTTCTTTTTTTCACCCTTGAATATTTGTTTGTTGGTTTGTCAGCTAAAAACTACTAAATTGATTTCCACGAAACTTGAGAGGGATGGGACATGAGGGAACCCGTTCAATTCCTAGTGCCGATCTGGACATGTGTGCTGATTTCCCGGGGGAATAATTCATGGATTTGACGAACAAACACAGCATATTTACGGGACGGATCTATGAGCGTGTGCAATTTGCTGCAGCTTGATTGAATTTAGGGGGAATGTTGGGTCCTTGGCAGAGGCCCTCCTGAGGGCTATTCTAGTTATTTGGAGGTTTTACTTCAAATGCACAGCAGTAAAATGTTTGACACAAAACATTTTTGGAGCAGTCACACTGCAAAACGAGAGGCGAACAGGTGACCATGTGGATCTGGAACCTGTGAAGCCGCTGTGATGAAACAAGGTGTCTCTTAACCTCTAATTATAGTGCTGAGGCATTGTTAAATACAGCAGTAAAATCGGTTATGAAGTTGATTCATTCATGAGCGACAGTTTGCGTTGACAACATTCCTGCTGATCGCTGCAGAACAAATGGCTTCTCCTTGTTTTGTTTTTTTCAAAATTCCAATCGGGACAGAAATTCAATAATGAAATCAAACAGTCTGCAGCATGTCTTCACACATCAGCGTGAAGTTGTTATCGCTGACAAACTAGTGGGGGGGAACAAGTCGTAGTTTTTTTACCCTAAAATTGACCATTTTAGGACAAAAGCAGCATCGTAATTGGATCATTTTTGTTCCATGATGATTTCAGTGCCACGCTGCTATGTTTAGCCACTGCAGAGACAAAAGAGGAAGCACGCAGACACAATAAGGACACGCACATGCATTTCAGGTCCATGATGTAATTTTGATCTCTAGATAAAGTGTGAACAGTGAATTGGAATTAGAGTTAGAATCGAATGAGGTGATTATTTAGACCGAAAATAGGCCTAAACTCTCACTAAGATGTCTCTCTGTGTTATGAGCAGGTCTTTCTTTCTTTCACAGTTTTTCCCGAAGCAGTGGTGTTATACAAACAACACTGACTATTGACTTTCCTGAGTCACACGGGGAGTATGCCTTTGTTCTACCAACAAAGTCCTGCTTCCAGCCAAACTCACAAACTCCTGAGCATTCGTCCCTTCACCTGCCGGCTCTGTGCCACATGCTGAGCTTGTGCTCGATTCAGGTTCCTGTCGTTCCTTTCTGACTCATCAGCTCAAACAGTTCTTCAAAATCACACGTGGAATCAAAAGTTCACTTCAGGTAGAGGATGGGCCTGACTGGAGATGATGAGGAATTCTCGGTAAGATACAAGTGTTTAACCAGCTTTATGATCTGGTAACAGTTTATATGATAAGATTAAAAGATGACTTAGAATCCAGATGAGATGGGATTACATTTGATGCAATTAGATGACATATGATGAGGCTCACTCATCGTCATCCGCTTATCCGGGGTCGGGTCGCGGGGGGAGCAGCTCAAGCAGGGGGCCCCAGACTTCCCTTTCCCGGGCCACATTGACCAGCTCTGACGGGGGGATCCCGAGGCGTTCCCAGGCCAGTGTTGAGATATAATCTCTCCACCTAGTCCTGGGTCTTCCCCGAGGTCTCCTCCCCACTGGACGTGCCTGAAAAACCTCCCAAGGGAGGCGCCCAGCTGGCATCCTTACCAGATGCCCGAACCACCTCAGCTGACTCCTTTCTAAGTAAAGGAGCAGCGGCCCTAATCCGAGTTCCTCACGGATGACTGAGCTCCTCACCCTATCCCTAAGGGAGACGCCAGCCACCCTTCTGAGAAAACTCATCTCGGCCGCTTGTACCCGCGATCTCGTCCTTTCGGTCATCACCCAGCCCTCATGACCATAGGTGAGGATAGGAACGAAGATCGACCGGTAGATTGAGAGCTTTGCCTTGCGGCTCAGCTCTCTTTTCGTTACAACGGTGCGGTAAAGCGAACGCAATACCGCCCCCACTGCTCCTATTCTCCGGCCAATCTCACGCTCCATAGTACCCTCACTCGCGAACAAGACCCCGAGGTACTTGAACTCCTTCACTTGGGCTAAGGACTCATTTCCTACCCGGAGTAAGCAATCCATCGGTTTCCTGCTAAGAGTCATGGCCTCAGATTTAGCGGTGCTGATCCTCATCCCAGCCGCTTCACACTCGGCCGCCAGCCGATCCAGTGAGTGCTGAAGGTCACAAGCCGATGATCCAATGAGGACCACATCATCCGCAAAAAGCAGTGACGAGATCCTCAGACCACCGAATTGCAACCCCTCCCCACCACGACTACGCCTTGATATCCTGTCCATGTATATCACAAACAGGATTGGTGACAAGGCACAGCCCTGGCGGAGACCAGCACCCACTGAAAACGAAACTGACTGGCTGCCGACGACCCGAACACAGCTCTCGCTTTGGGAGTACAGAGATTGGATGGCCCTGAGGAGAGACCCCCTTACCCCATACTCCCGCAGCACCTCCCACAGTTTCTCCCGGGGGACCCGGTCATACGCCTTCTCCAGATCCACAAAACACAAGTGGACCGGATGGGCATACTCCCAGGCCCCCTCCAGGATCCTTGCGAGAGTGAAGAGCTGGTCCGTAGTTCCACGTCCGGGGCGAAAACCGCATTGTTCCTCTTCAATCTGAGGTTCGAGGATCTGCCGAACCCTCCTTTCCAGCACCTTGGAGTAGACTTTACCAGGGAGGCTGAGAAGTGTGATACCCCGGTAATTGGTACACACTCTCTGGTCCCCCTTTTTGAACAGGGGAACCACCACCCCGGTTTGCCACTCCTTTGGCACTGTACCCGACTCCCACGCGATGTTCAATAGGCGTGTCAACCATGACAGCCCCTCAACACCCAGCGCCTTTAGCATTTCTGGCTGGATCTCATCAATCCCTGGGGCTTTGCCACTGCAGAGATGTTTGACTACCTCAGTGACCTCCACCAGGGAAATTGACGACGAAACACCATCAACCTCGAGCTCTGCCTCCAACATAGAGGGCGTGTTATTCGGATTCAGGAGTTCCTCAAAGTGTTCCTTCCAACGTCCGATGACCTCCTCAGTTGAGGTCAACAGAGTCCCATCCTTACTGTACACAGCTTGGATGGTTCCCTGTTTCCCCCTCCTGAGGTTTCGGATAGTCTTCCAGAAACACTTTGGTGCCGACCGAAAGTCCTTCTCCATGGCCTTTCCGAACTTCTCCCACACCCGCTGCTTAGCCTCCGACACGGCAGCAGCTGCAGCCCTTCGGGCCTGTCGGTTCCCTGCAACCGAGTCCGGAGTTCTCCAGGATATCATATCCCGGAAGGCCTCCTTCTTCAATCGGACCGCTTCCCTGACCACCGGTGTCCACCACGGTGTCCGAGGGTTACCGCCCCTTGTGGAGCCTAAGACCCTGAGGCCACAGCTAGCCACCGCAGCTTCAGCAATGGAGGCTTTGAACACCGCCCACTCTGGCTCAATGCCCCCAACCTCCACAGGAATGCCAGAAAAACTCCGCCGGAGGTGTGAGTTGAAGATACCTAGGACGGGGGCCTCCTCCAGACGTTCCCAGTTCACCCGCACTACTCGTTTGGGCTTACCAGGTCTATCCGGAAATTTCCCCCATTCCCTGATCCAACTCACAACCAGATGGTGGTCGGTTGACAGTTCCGCCCCTCTCTTTACCCGAGTGTCCAAAACATGCGGCCTCAGATCAGATGACACAATCACAAAATCGATCATTGATCTTCGGCCTAGGGTACTCTGGTACCAGGTACACTTATGAGCACCCTTATGTTCGAACATGGTGTTTGTTATGGATAATCCATGACTAGCACAGAAGTCCAATAACAAACGACCGCTCGGGGTTTAGATCAGGGAGGCCGTTCCTCCCCACCACGCCTCTCCAGGTGTCTCCATCGTTGCCCACGTGGGCGTTGAAGTCACCCAGCAGAACTACGGAGTCCCCTACTGGAGCCCCATACAGGACTCCATTCAGGGTCTCCAAGAAGGCAGAGTACTCTGAGCTGCTGTTTGGTGCATACGCACAAACAACAGTCAGAGTTTTCCCCCCTACAACCCTTAGGCGCAGGGAGGCGACCCTCTCGTCTACCGGGGTAAACTCCAACACCGCGGCGCTCAGCCGGGGATTTATGAGTATCCTCACACCCGCCCGGCGCCTCACGCCCTCGGCAACTCCGGAGAAGAATAGAGTCCAACCCTTATCCAGGAGTACGGTACCAGAGCTGAGACTGTGCGTGGAGGTAAGCCCCACCAGATCTAAGTGATAGCGCTCCACCTCCCTCACAAGCTCCGGTTCCTTTCCCCACAGCGAGGTGACGTTCCACGTCCCCAGAGCCAGCTTCTGCTGCCCGGGTCTGGTCCGTCGAGACCCCTGACCTTCGCTGCCACCCATGTGGCTGTGCACCCGACCCCAACGGGTCTTCCCACAGGTGGTGGGCCCATGGGATGAAGAGAGGGGGGGTGCCACTTAGTTTGTTCGGGCTATGCCCGACCGGGCTCCGTGGCAAACCCGGCCACCAGGCGCTCGCCATCGAGCCCTCCGTCTGGGCCTAGCTCCAGACGGGGGCCCCGGGCTTCCTCCGGGCCGGGTAACATGATGAGGCTACAATATTTAAATTAGAATATATTATTAAATTGTATATTACATGATATTTAATGTAGTATTAGACAATTGTATTACAGTATGACAATATAAAATAGGGTGCGATTATATTAAATTACAGGTTATATGAGATTGAAGTTTACTGTATTAAAAATGGAATGAGAAGATATGAGATGTTTGGATTGTGTAAATTTCAGACTAAATAAATTACTTAATTAAAGAGATTGGATTGAAATATGATCAGATTCGAGATAGAGCCAGATGAGGATAAAGTGGAATAATCCGAGATGAGAATCAGTTGCATGAACTCTAATCAGAAATGAGATTGGGCTACAAAAAATTTGAGGAAATGTGATTATATTAGATCTTGTTAACTCAGAATAGAATGGATTACATGTCATTGTATGAGATTAACTGAGATGCAACAAGACTGGTCAATATGATATTGTATTCTAGATGGATTAGGATTATATAACAATAGATTACAATAGTTCAAATTGAGATGTGGGGAGAACAAATTAAATTATCTGAAACTGTTGTATTGGATTAGAAAATAAATGAGAAAAGAGAATTGGATCAACATGAGATTAGATCCCAATAGATTAAATGAAATTGGATAACATTACATCAGAGATGACACTAGATGAGAAGAGGTGTTAAAAGATTAATTGAGATAGTATTTTTCTACATTGGATAAGATTACATTAGATTTCTTGACATTACATAAGAGATACAATTGAGATATAATGAGAGCCATGATGATGATTAAATAAGATGACATTGAATTACAGATGACATTGAATAACATTTTAGAGTAAGAAGAAATCAAATAACCTCAGAAAGTAATGTGCTAAAGTGGGGAATAAATAGATAATCAACATAGAAAAAATAAAACAGTGCCTAAAATACGGGTATATTGTGTTTATATTTTCGGTTTTCCTGCTGAATCTGCCAGGGGCGGGAAGAGAAAAAGAACAACTGGTGAGAGAAAGTCTCTACAGGATGACCTCTGCTATTCTAGATCAGTCAGACATCCAGCTGCTCAGTCGATGCCATACCACCCAATTACTGTCCATCTGGCAGCAGCGTACACAGATGACCTGGAATACACCCGATCCGTCCAACAAAACAAAAACAGCGCACCATGTGCCACAGACGCCGGCGCTTTTCGTCAGATCAGCGAGCTGTGGGGTCCTGGTTCTTTCAGGCCGTTTTAGATTACAGGAAGTAGCTCTGACTCACTAATCTCGCTGCTTTCTCACTCAGACCCTTGAACTCGGAAATCTGATCTCGCACAAAGAGGCCCCCTGTTGTACAGGGATAATTTCTTCCTCCAAATGCTCCGAATTATTAGAGAACAAAGGGGTTAATATCAGCCATGCCGACTATCTCAAACTCCAGGCAGACTAAAATTATAATACTAATACATAACACATTAGATTTTCTCCCTCAAAGTGCTTTTTTACATTGTTGAGGACCAGCTAAGTGAGAGTACCTGACACACTAATCTGTAGCCTCTGGCACAGTCGGGGTCGTGCATGTGTAATTTCAAAAGTCAAAGAGTTGTTTTTGCAGATCTAGAGAACTTCCCGTATGACACAAGATTCAGTTTGGAGCGCTGACCGAACATTCCACTGACTTCATCAAATTGTGTTTCTTACGAAAACACTTTACGTAACCGGCTGGAGGGCTGGAGCCGTGTGGAAAGGAAACATGACCGAGCTACAGTAGTGGTGGCGTTAGTGTAGGTGACGGCTAGTGGAGGCGTCGGCTATAAAACCCTCTTAAAGCTACACTATACTGAAAACAACCTGATAGTCAAAGCAAAGTTTGGGATTTTAAGTACTTTAACAAGTACAAGAGTGGAGAGTTCCTCATTTCTATACTTGATAGTCTTGTCAGGGTTTAGTAATGTTCGAGGAATGAGCAAATCCCTGCCGCCGACCATGGGCGGTACTAAATATGGACATTATTAAGGGCGATAAAAAAGCTCTGGTGCGCTTACTTAATTTTCCTCATGGCAGGGACTTTGTCAAAGAATGAAAACAGCTGTGAGGACGAACATTTACTCAGAACAACTCACATCTACGTCACCTCAGTGTGTGACTCATCATGACTCCAAATTTTCCAACCCTTACTGACTTCACACAACAACAATCTGCATCTTGTCAGATTTGACATTTGATTCCACTGTGTCATCTGTGTTGCACTGTACATGTATTGTGGTTAAATTTATCTTATTTCAGATGTATGGTCGTTGTTCAAAGTCGTCACAAAATGCTTCCCCTTTTATATTTGCTGATTGTTCTGTTTGGATTTGACATCATGTTTATTTGTTTTTCATCTGTATTTGTTTATCTTGCTCTTTCAAAGTCTGCTCTGGTAGGAGACCAACTAATATTCCACCCTGTACATGGAATGATATAAATTTAATATGGAAACAAAAGGGGACTGCGCTGCCATCTTGTGTTGGAGCCCTAGAATTTAAAACCCTGTGCAAATATAGGGTCACCTGCTTTGTTTTTTTTAAGCCAGAAAGTAAATCCAGTAAAGCAACAGGATGAGAAAACATCAAATAAATTTATTATTTCTGTCACAGTGCTTTTTTTAAATCTAATATCTTCACTTCTTGTGTTGCTTTTATTCTGTTAAGTGGAAAGCAACATACACTCTGAATACATTGGTTATTCTAAGGTAGAAGTCACATGTGCTGATTTTATATGATACACGAACATTTTAATTATTACAATAGATGCAAAAACTGTTGTTTTATTTGACCTTAGTAAGGGTGTTTGCTCCTTTCTTCCCAAATGCTACGTTCTATGTTATTAGAAAAGCGGTGGTTTGTTCATCTGTGTCCAAACACCATTGTTAAGGAACAATCTTACACTCTGTAGAATGAAACAGCAAATTGATAGGAATACTGAATCGAATAGCCCTGAAGTTACAAGTCTTTATTAATGGGAAAGTGATAGAAATAATGGTGCACGCAGAAATAATCGTGCCTATTATTATGACGATGATGATGATGAGGAAGCAAAATATCTGCTCACACTTTTAGAGACTGAAACACATGTAGGCAGCTGAACTGAAAATGTGTTATTCTTCCGGAGGATTTTATACATCAGTGTGGTGACATCTGCTGGTCAAGTATTGGTATTGCATAAAACTGAGATGTTCTCGAGATAAAAGTTGTTATTTATGATTATTCGAGTAACAGACTATTCTAATGTACATAATTTTGAAGTTAAGATAAATACAGCTTTGTATTTATTTGTACAAGTGGTTTGATAATGGGAAATTCTACATACACACAACATTTATTTAGGACCCGAGCACTGACAGGCAGTGTTGTGCAAGTTCACACCTCTCATGAACTAGTTCAAGGTTCAGTTCATACAAGTAAACATGAATAGTTCACGTTCATAGTTCACCATTTAAATTCTGAACTAGTTCATAGTTCAGTTCATTCTATCGTTTTAAGGTGGAAAGTGAGAATGAAAGACTTAACTTGTTAAAGAAAACCTTTTCCATCACTACCCCTTGCCTTTACTGTCAGAATCTCTATCACAGTGTGTAAAAATCCCTCAGATAATAATAAGGTGCATCGGATCTCGGATGTAGTTGATGAGTCAGCTTCTCTGCTTTCTCTTGCCATCAGTATATGAGACCGAGAGCTGTTGTGTTGCAGGTATGGCCTGCCCCTTTAAGGAAAGTTTGTAGTGTGTGACGTAGTGCACATGGGTATTGTGGGAAAATACGCTAAAAGTGTGTGTATAACGAGAAGTGACTGACCACTTAGAGGTGAGTGTCGCTCCTGCTGTATATCCGAGAAATAAAGTGGCTTCATTCCAAGTAAAGAAACATCTCCTCCTCCTTATTCACGGAGCGGCTCGGACGACTGGTTACCAGCCAGACAGCGAGCCAAGATAACCAGTGACAGGGGCGGCTCCTGGTACAGGCGACACAGGCAATGTAAAACAATACATTTACGTCACACCATCATCCTCTAACCCCGGTGACGCACCGGAGGTAGAAGCGCTGTGAAAAGCGGTCCGCCTACTTTCCTCGCCCATGTTAAATACTTTCGCTGTTCGAACCATAGATATATAGAAAGGCCTTTATATATTATATATATATGGTTCGAACCGGCGTAGTGCCGGGAAGAACCGGGAAGCGCTGCGGCCACACACAACACACACGCAAAGACCAGCATTTTTTTTAAATTAAATTAAATTAAATTTAAAAAAAGCTACGCGCACATCCTGTGCAGAAGCCCACTGCGCACTTGTTGTGCAGAAGACCATTGCGCACATACTGCGCAGAAGCCCATGGCGCAGGAGTTGTGCCGGCAG
This sequence comes from Platichthys flesus, assembly GCF_949316205.1. Taxonomy (NCBI): domain Eukaryota; kingdom Metazoa; phylum Chordata; class Actinopteri; order Pleuronectiformes; family Pleuronectidae; genus Platichthys; species Platichthys flesus. Next base: position 12,308,703 of record NC_084960.1, on the reverse strand, counting down.
TTTTTTTTTTTATTTAATGTTTCCCTGTTTTTATATTTAATTAATTTAAATTTACATAGTGTAAGATAATTTGCAAATAACAGAAGATATCCTTACATTTTCATAGGTCAGTAAATTGCCATCTAGAAATTGAGTAAAGTGGGATATGAACCCAGTCCCTTCTTCTTGGAAAACTGTCTCTCTATCAACTACACCACTCAGCCTTCTGGTTAGCGTGAGGAACTAAGCACTAAAAGAGGATGGACAACTTATCGTGGTTGTGTGTCCGTGTCATTTTATGCTGCTTTTGATACACACTTCAGAGAAAATATTTTTACTGCATATATTTGACAGCCTTACTTAAAAGTTACTTTTATATTTTTGGATTTTAGATACTGAATGATTTAACATACTTTAAAAAACTATTGTTAGAGAATAACCCAGTAGTTTACAGCCTTGGCTTCTGACGCCTCACAATAATCACAGTGTGGGACACATTTCATTTCATATTATTCTGAAAATTCGAGCAAAACCTTCTAGTTGTTATTGTAATACTTCAGATATATTTAAAGTGCTCAAAATAAAACAATATGATCATTGTCTGTGTAACGAGCGGCGGTGACCAGCCGGAGGCGCCTGTTGTCGCTCTCATTGTGTCTCTTTATATTTATGTATTTTGTGAAGCACTCTGTAAGCATGTTTAGATAAGAATAAAGTTGTTATAATATTTCATAAAACACTGACAATTTGTAGGATTAGTTGTGTTTTTATATTTGTATATATGTATTGCACTGTAGAAGAACAACAGCATTGACACTCCTTTGCACTAGGTGGCGGTATGCATATTGACTCGCTACAGAGAAGAAGCAGAGGAAGACGCCACCATGGCTCTGTATGAACGTTAGCTTGGATCTAAGGTTCGCTTTCTAAGAGTTTTATTAACGTTACATTTCGAAACGCGACTCTTTCAGACTGATAACGACCTGTTTCATGAAGCCGTTCAACGAGTGAGATACTTTTCACCTAGTGCACGTTTGTTTACGTTTTAGCAGGTTGATGCTAACGCCACTGTCAGTCATTGAAACACGGAGGCTAACTTCTAATGCTATTGGCCCCTATAAATATATATTGCAGCTACTAAGAACTGCATCGTTTAACATGTCAGCCTATGAACAGAGACGGAACCCAGATGTTTTGCTAACTTGAGAACAAAACCCTAGTGCTAGCTTCTATCTTCAGTGATATATACCACTCGTTACTAGCTGGACGATGCTAGCTGTAACCTTAGCCCACACGTATGTGTTGACGCTTGTGTGCTTGTGTTTTTCTCACACAGATTGTTGTGTACTAGGCTGTGACACCTCCAGTTGAGATGAATCGCCCCAAACCCACAACTCTCAGGCGGCCCAGTGCTGCCAAACCATCAGGTACGACGCAGCTCCCACTGTCACCTTATTGTTGCTGCTTTTCTCAGCTTGTGTTTATGATGATCTAAGCTAAGAAGGACAAAATCTCAACTGTCCTGTGATGTCCGCTTCTCCCCAGCTCACCCACCCCCGGGGGATTTCATTGCCCTCGGATCCAAGACCCAGGGCTCAGAGCCCAAAGCCCCCGCTGTCCTCCTGAAGCCAGCATCCACAGGTTTACCAGCGGACCGCAAGAGAGAGACGTCTTCAGCCCTGCCGTCCTCATCGGGGTTGTCCAGCCTCACCAAGCGGCCCAAACTCTCCACCACCCCTCCAGTCAGTGCCCTGGGAAGACTCGCCGATGTAGCTGCGGTAGACAAGAGGGCGATATCCCCCTCAATAAAGGAGCCGTCAGTGATTCCCATTGAAGGTAAAACAGTACTTGTATTTGTGTGTGTTTACGTAGAAACCCCTTCGATCTTTCAACCAGTTACAAGTTATAAAACTCTTTTAAAACAAGCCTGTACAAGCCTCATGGAACATAAAGTGCTGCTAATAGATGCCCTGTATGAATATGTCTGTGTATTGGTTAATATAAGTGTACTGTAAAGAGCTTTGAGTGGACATCAAGACTAGAAAAGTGCTATATAAATACAAAACCATTTACACTTTTATTAGGATGGTTACACAACTCTCCTCTTTTACACCCACTTTTTCTCTCTCCCCCATTTCTCTCCGCTCACCCCAAATGGTTGAGGTTGAATCTGGTTCTGCTCAATGTTTCTTCCAGTTATTGAGGGAGTTTATCCTCTCCACAGTCGCCAAAGTGCTGCTCCTAATGGGAACTGTTGGGTTCTCTATAAATGTTAAGGTCCATAAATGTTATGATTTGGCGCTTAAAATTGAAATGAGTTGAAAACTTAATTTTTTTCTTTCTATAAATGTTTTCCATGGACTTTGTGAAGCACTTTATGACCTTTTTTAGATAAGTGCTAAATGAATACAGTTGTTATTTTCCTGTCGTTTCAGTGTCACCAGCGGTGCTGCTGGACGAGATTGAAGCCGCAGAGTCTGAAGGTAACGATGAGCGCATCGAGGGACTGCTGTGTGGAGCGGTGAAACAGCTCAAGTTGAACCGAGCAAAACCTGACATCACACTGTACCTCAGTCTCATGTTCCTGGCCAAAATCAAGCCCAATGTGTTTGCAACTGAAGGAATTATTGAGGTGAGACTGCTCGTACAGTAATGCTGTCATTTCTGTATCCCGGGAGAAATGTTAAAATGATGTCATGTACACCATCCCTTAGCCTTTGCTTGTTGTTAAATCATAAAGTAGCAAAGAAGGGACAAATAGTCCAACTTGCATTTTGCATTTATTAGCTTGTTTACTTTGCTTTGAATTATATCTGTTAATGCATGAGAACAAATTGTCTTGCAAGATAAAAGAGTTAAACCTCACAGATGTTGGATTTTAAGTACTGTCTTTCTGACTTTGTTCCCGCTCTTGCCACCAGGCCCTTTGTAGCCTCCTGCGTCGAGATGCTTCTATCAACTTCAAAGCGAAGGGAAACAGCCTGGTGTCTGTTCTCGCGTGCAATCTGTTGATGGCCGCCTACGAGGACGATGAGAACTGGCCTGAGATTTTTGTTAAAGTGAGAATCTCCTTAACAGTCAAATATGAATCATTTACCAATTCTAATGTATAAATCTTGACTCCTGAAATGTTTTTGCAGGTGTACATTGAAGACTCTCTGGGAGAAAGAATCTGGGTGGACAGCTCTCACTGTAAGAATTTCGTCGACAACATCCAGACGGCTTTTGGCACAAAGATGCCTCCGAAGAGCATGCTGCTTCAGGTGGACACCGGTCGCTCTGGTGGAGATCTCAGTGCAGGTGCAGTACATAGAGAAGATACACTGGCTTTTTGTATGGCTAGAATAGCTATTGCAGGAAAGAAGTGTCAATTGTTAATGGCACTTCTTTTGCCTTTTTAGGTAGCAGCCCCCACCCTTCAACTCCGGATGAGGATGACAGCCAGACAGAACTACTGATAGCAGAGGAGAAACTCAGCCCTGAGGGTGATTGGCAGGTGATGCCGAGGTATGAAAAATACTCATATTCTAAGACGTGAGTAACACTACAAAACTCTGTCCAACAGTTGCACTCAAAACTGTCATTTGAGCTTAGACAAAATTCTGCGTCAATATTTTTCAGTCTAGACAACAAGGAATTTAACATTTCTGCAGAAACTATCAGGAGTTGCTGTAAAGTTGTCCTTCTGTCGCTCCCTCTGGGGTGACTGTAGGTATGAAGAACTCTCGGAGAGTGTGGAGGACTATGTGCTCGACGTGCTCAGGGATCAGTTGAATCGCAGACAGCCGATGGACAACGTGTCACGAAACCTGCTGCGTCTGCTTACAGCCACATGTGGCTACAAAGAGGCCCGGCTCATGGCTGTGCAGAGGCTGGAGATGTGGCTCCAGAACCCGAAGGTAAAAAGCGTCAGACCCTAAAATAAACAAACACCTGAACGGCTTTATGTCACTGTAACTCACTGGCTATAGTTGCTGTAAGTAATTGCATTTGGAAATTAAATCTCTATAGTTCCATAATTTTGTTTTTTGTTTTTAATTCATTATTAACTTGCTTTCTTTTGTTTTTAATGCGTGCAGCTTACTCGGCCGGCCCAGGACCTCCTCATGTCTATGTGCATGAACTGCAACACCCACGGAGCAGACGACATGGAGGTGATCTCCAACTTGATCAAGATCCGGCTCAAACCTAAAGTCCTCCTCAACCACTACATGTTGTGTGTCAGGTGTGTCTCAGTCTCAGCTAATCCTACTTCTTTCGTCTTTGGTGACTCGCATTAACTGACACTTCACTGTGGGATTTTCCAGGGAGCTGCTGAACGCAAACAAAGACAACCTGGCCACGATGGTGAAGCTGGTGATCTTCAATGAGCTGTCCAATGCCAGAAATCCCAACAACATGCAGGTCCTCCATACAGTGCTCCAGCACAGCCCAGAACAGGCTCCGAAGGTAGAAATGGAAAACATGGGAATGGAAGACTTGTTGAAGTCTTCATCAGTGTCTGTTCTCATCTCTTGGCTTTTTATTTCTATGTCTAAATTCTTTTGTTTCACTCTCTGTCTCCCTTTGTGTTCGTAGTTCTTGGCGATGGTGTTCCAGGACCTGCTAACCAATAAGGACGATTACCTCCGTGCCTCCCGAGCTTTGCTGAGAGAGATCATCAAACAGACAAAGCATGAGATTAACTTCCAGTCCTTCTGCTTCGGTTTAATGCAGGAGAGGAAGGAGACCAGCTATGTGGACATGGAGTTCAAAGTAAGATCAGATGAAAACTCCGCCTTTCGTTTTAGCAGCAATCATCCTGCTTTTAAATTGAACTGTGAACTGTTTATCACTGTCTCTCTCTGCAGGAGCGCTTTGTTATCCAAGTGACAGATTTACTGACTGTCTCCATGATGCTGGGCATCACTGCTCAGGTCAAAGAAGCCGGCATTGCATGGGACAAGGGCGAGAAGAAGAGTCAGTCCCGTGTGTTTGTTCTTATCTTGCATTTAACAAACCATAATCCATTTTTATTAGGTGTTTGTTTTCCCCACTAAACGTGTGTCTGGATTGTTTCAGATCTGGACATCCTCAAGTCGTTCCAGAATCAGATCGCTTCCATACAGAGAGACGCTGTGTGGTGGCTTCACACTGTGGTTCCCACCATCAGCAAAGTTGGTGCGAAAGACTACGTCCATTGGTCGGTATCTGCTTGCCCCCGAACAGTTTGTGCCTCTTAAACCAATGATGTTTCCATCTACATTAAACATAATTTATCATCACGCCTCTCCCCTCGCAGCCTCCACAAAGTGCTTTTCACAGAGCAACCTGAAACATATTACAAGTGGGACAACTGGCCTCCTGAGAGTGACAGAAAGTAAGTCTCCCTTCAGGTTTAACATTGTGTTTCTTCAGATTGCATCTACCGACCATAGACTGTACGCTACCAACTGGTATCTTTTCCTGTCTTTCCTCAGTTTCTTCCTCCGTCTCTGCTCCGAGGTGCCTCTGTTGGAGGACACACTGATGCGCGTACTGGTAATCGGCTTGTCGCGTGATTTGCCCCTGGGCCCGGCTGACGCCATGGAGCTGGCAGATCACCTGGTTAAAAGGGCTGCTGGAGTACAGTCTGATGGTGTGTGAGGACCCAATTTGTCTGTAACTGTTTCTGACTGCCAGTGTGTTCTGTGTGTCACTCTCTGTACATTTTGCATGCTTCAGTTCAATGAGCAACCAATTTTTTTAATATTCAAAGGGTCGTCTCCTTATTTACATCTTATCCTCTCAAGTCAGCAAAATAGTTTCAGCTAAACAAGAACAAAAGGCGAATACGTGATTATTATTCTTTATTTTTTAAGCTGCAGAGTTGGCTGACGGCACAAAAACAGATCTGGAGGTCCTGAAAGTGGAGAGGATCCAACTCATCGATGCAGTGCTGAATCTGTGCACATATCACCATCCAGAGAACATTCAGCTGCCAGCGGGGTACGTCCAATGTCTTTTTAAAAACACCATTAGGTCACACAGTTAATCGATAATAACAAATTACTATGTTTAATTTTTAAGGTACCAACCACCAAATCTGGCGATATCCATGCTCTATTGGAAGGCATGGCTGCTGCTGCTTGTGGTGGCTGCATTTAATCCACAGAAAATAGGTAACATTTAAATTGATGTCTCATACTTAAATTTAGTTTTCAAATGTATTCAAAGTCATTAAATCGTTTTTTATATATATTTGTGACATTTGTTTGTTTGCTTTTGTTTAGGTTTGGCTGCATGGGACGGCTATCCAACACTGAAAATGCTCATGGAGATGGTTATGACAAAGTAGGTAAAGGGCGATCATTGAGAGTTAGGGGACTCCAAGGTGATTGATGAAGCTTAACTAACACACGTCCCTGTTTATAGTAACTACAGCTACCCTCCTTGCACTGTCGCTGATGAGGACACAAAGACAGAGATGATCAGCAAGGAGCTGCAGATGGCCCAACGAGAGAAACAAGACATTCTGGCGTTTGAGAGTCACCTGGCTGCAGCGTCCACCAAACAGACCATCACAGAGAGCAACAGTCTGCTGTTATCTCAGCTCACCAGCCTGGATCCACAGTAAGACACCCAGAGAAACTATCTCACAGTTTGTGAAATAGTGATTTAAATGTTACTAAAACAGAAATCCACCGGAGCAGGGAAAATCTCTGCTCATTAATATGAATGTTTTGAAATTACTAAAGTACTTTTAATCCTGATATATTTTGTATCTCCCATGAAACTGTCCTATATCATGTAATGCAGCTTTACACAATATACCATATTATTATTATTACAGTATATAATAAAATTAGATATTGAAAAAAATGTATAATTACACCTTAAATCGGTAAAAAGGTAATGGATAAGGGTAATGAGGCGTTTCCTATTGTTTCAGTTATGTGTTGACCTTGTATCTTGGTGTTAATTTCTGAAAGAGGCCTCCTAGTCCGACCTTTTATGCAGTTGACAGTTAAGTTTAGCTTTTTCCACTTAAAGTCAGTAGTTGCATCCTGTATTACTCTAGATAAATGAGTCACTGCTCGTTCACTGGGAGAAGGACTAATGGTTTTTTGTTTTTGATCAGGGGTCCTCCTCGCCGACCTCCACCCCAGTACCAGGAGCAACTCAAAACCCTCAACCAGTCCCTGCGTCTGGGACACCTCCTCTGCCGCAGCCGCAACCCAGACTTCCTCCTCAACATCATCCAGAGACAAGTAACAGGCACTCACACACATATATGTTGCACCTTAGATAACAGAGAGATGTGTCGGCAGCTCGAGCACTGGCCCGGGACAGATCTACTGAGCCCAAAACCATGTAGCCCACCTAATAAACGAGGAAATAACACTTTCAAGTGTCATCATTGGTCAAGTCAGTAAGGTGCATTTTCAATCCATCACAGGCTTCCTCTCAGTCAATGCCCTGGTTGGCTGATTTGGTTCAGTCCAGTGAGGGGTCCTTGGATGTGCTTCCGGTGCAGTGCCTGTGTGAATTCCTTCTGCATGATGCTGCAGATGACAATCTGCCAATAGAGGACGACGAGGAAGGAGAGAGCAAAGAGCAGAGGGCCAAGAAGAGACAAGTATGTTGATGATTTTAAACGAAAGCTTTCCTGTTTTTATTTTAGTTTCTTCTGAGCGACTGAGTCCTAAATCCTCTCTGCTCCTCTCAGAGACAGCAGAAGCAAAGGCAGCTGCTTGGACGCCTGCAGGATCTTTTGTTAGGTCCCAAGGCAGATGAACAGACAACATGTGAAGTGTTGGATTATTTCCTGCGTCGTCTTAGCTCCTCTCAGGTGGCATCGAGAGTCCTGGCTATGAAGGTATTGAACTCATTGGAAGCATATATCACGTTACAATCTCTTTCAGCATTATGTTGCTATTTAAAAAAAGCATCCCATTTGACATAATACATCTGTGTGCAGGGTTTGTCTCTGGTGCTGACCGAAGGAGGCTTGAAGGATGGAGATGAGCGGGAACAACCCATGGAGGAAGATTCTGCAGATGCCGAGCTCTTGCCAGGTTACCAGTGGCTGCTGCAGGACCTCCCAAAACTCCCCTTGTTCGACAGCGTGAGGGGCATGACGTCCACTGCCCTGCAGCAGGTCAGCATCCGACTCAAGCAGTGAACTGGGCATAACCGACAGATAAAGTAAGCTGGATTATGAGTCAGGGATAGAAAAGTAAGTCTTGTCTGTCTGCTCCCTCGCAGGCCATTCACATGGAGACCGACCCGCAGACGATCAGTGCCTATCTCATCTACCTTTCCCAGCATGCACCAGTGGAGGAGCAGGCCTCTCATAATGACCTTGCCCTGGTAATCACAGCGAGTTGCTTAAATGTCATCATGACATGCTTTTTTGTTTTGAAGTCAAGTTTTGATGGTGTCACAGATCATCGCTGACTGTTTTTTGTGTCGCTCTCTGCAGGATGTTGCGCGGCTGATTGTCGAACGTTCCACCATCATGAACAGCATGTTCGCCAAACACTCCACCAGGCCTGAGTCCAATGCTGTGCTCTCTGCTTTCCTCACCATCTTCTCCGCTTACATTAGGAGGATGAGGAAGACGAAAGAGGGCGAGGATCTTTACAGCTGGGTGAGCAGCACTCAATGCTTCCCTATATATTAGAATACCCCAGAAGTGCAAAGTTTGGGCCTAGTTGCACATTTCCTGTGATCACTGAAAACTCTTGATAGTGGCCGCAATGTAAATGAAATGGAAATTAATCCCTGTTTGATATTGATTGGTGAATTATACAAAACAGGGTGGATTCACAATGACAACATTTCCTTTTTTTAGTCAGAATCTCAGGACCAGGTGTTTTTGCGTTGGACCACAGGGGAAACTGCAACCATGCACATCCTTGTAGTCCATGCCATGGTCATCCTGCTGACTCTGGGGCCCCCTAAAGGTAGTTCTGTGCCTGTCAGATTTTAATGTGTGCATTGATGAAGAACATCTTTGATATTTTATGTGTTTTGTAACAATATTTACAGGAGAGAGCGATTTCTATGCTCTTTTGGACATTTGGTTCCCCGACAAGAAACCTCTACCCACTGCCTTCCTGGTCGACACTTCAGAAGAGGCCCTTCTGCTGCCTGATTGGTTGAAACTGAGGATGATCCGATCAGAGGTTTCTCGATTGGTTGACGCAGGTACAACTTCTCCTACTTTGCTGAAACAAACATGGCTCATCAAGTACATATTGTTTTCTACTTTTAATCATTGCACATGTTTCTCTCAGCTCTATCGGACCTGGAGCCTCAGCAGCTGCTGCTGTTTGTTCAGTCCTTCGGCATTCCTGTGTCCAGCATGAGTAAACTGCTGCAGTACCTGGATCAGGCTGTTTCCCATGACACAGATACACTTGAGGAAAACATCATGGACAAGCGTAAGAGTCTTTTGCAGATATTCTGTTCTTAAGATTTTTATTTTTATTGTGAATCTTTCTGATTTGTCTCATTTTGTATTTCCTCTGCAACAGACTACATGGCCCACCTGGTTGAGGTGCAGCATGAGCGAGGTGCCACTGGGGGGCACACTTTCCATTCATTACTGAGCTCCACTCTTCCTGCTGACAGAGGTCAGTGACTTTATCTTCCAAATGGTTTGTTTCTGTTTGACTGCGACTTAGAAAACACAATAATTACGATAATAAAGTACTGGTTTTATCAACTTAACAGAAATATATGATTTCAACCATGCTGTTAACATGGTTGACAGCAAGCGCTATTTACAGTTTAATATTAATGAAGCAAATTCAGTTTGTCTTACATTTTTTTCTTCCCAACAATCGCTCATCCCAAAAGCTCTGCACTGCTTTGGGTTATCAGAAATACTCTCAAGAAAAATTGAAATACAGACACACAGACATTCCTACAGTTATAGTTATCAATATTCTAATTTATTGTATCTTTGTACCTTAAGATGCCTGAATACCTTATTCATAATATTTCATGGCATAGATTTTTAATGGACGTAGCAGACAGAAATCTACAAGAACCAAGTTTAAATGAACTAAATTCCTCCTTGATGTTTTTTGTCGTCCCTCTTAATAGATGCTTCTGAAACAAGTAAGGCTAAAGTTACCGTGGAGACGCCCCACAGCTCGGTGAAGATGAGAGCTGGCAGTCAGCTTCCTGAAGTCGGGCCAGACGACGATCTCACCGGCATGTTGCTTCAGGTAGGATTTAAGTAGAGAGCTGTTTGTTATTTATATTTACCTATTTAACATTTGGAAAACACACTCCGGGAAAAAGGTCTTCCCTTTATTTATTCCCATCAATTCCTCTGATTGCTTAGTCACCGTGTGAAAAGTAAATTGTTTCTGTTTCCTTTACTCCGACAGATATTCCCCATAAAGGTGGACCCTCGCTGGCATGGCCCGCCCCCCAGCCATCTCTCACTGGCCCTGCAGCAAGCCCTGGCTAAAGAACTGATGCGGGCCAAACAAGGCCAGGTTCAGCAGGGCGGGTTGGCATTTCGCCTCCTACAGGCCATCGCTGCCCTGCTCACCTCTGCCCACGCAGGCCCCATTGTCATGTCCATGCACCGTAGCCACGCCCTCTCCTGTCCTCTCATGCGCCAACTGCACCTCTATCAGGTTGGGCTCATTAACATAGAGTGCATAATTCCAATAGCTCATGAATTAAACTGTGAAAATGTCGTTCAGTTTTCTGTCACTTTATTTTTGTTCTTTTCTCTCCAGCGTCTCGTGTCCAAGGACGTTGCTTTTTCCTCAATGTTCCTCAAGGTCATCGTCGAGGTGTTGATCTGGTTAGACAACCCAACAGGACCTCTGGCAGGACCTCTGAAGACGCTACTCAGATCCCTCGCCAGTCAGAACTCTCACAACCACAGGCATAATGATGGTGAGGACATGGCCTGTTTCTCTTTTCAGATACCGGCTGCTCCATTTTATGTCAAACAAGGAGTGACGCGTGTCTTTGCCCTGCAGTGCGGACTGGTTTCCTCCATCTGGCCGAGGCTTTGGCCTATCGCAGAGACACTGAGGTCCCACTGAGGACCATCATCGCAATGCTGAAGGCTGGAGACAGATGTAATGCAGAAGCAGAGCTCATCGGCAAAGGTTAGTTTGAACTGCCTGATCTTTGTGTTTCAAAGATTAGACGATACAAATTTCATATTACGATTATTGTCATGAGTCATCAGAAGTTACATTTTTAAAGTGATTATATCAATCAATTGTACCAAAATATATATATTAAAACTTTTTTGAGCCATTTCAATATTTTAAGTACTGCCAGTGTGAATTAGGAACAAATTCAGTGGTGACCTTGTTTTTAGATCATGTAAATTAAATCTAAGTGCCTCAAACTCAATGGTTCCTATAATTCAGTGTATTCGTAGCTTTTAACATTTTGTATTCTTACATAAAAATGCAGTTAAAGTTCCAAGATTCATTAATAATTATGCAATTTTATTTCCAGTGTTACAAGGGCTGATGGAGGTGAAGTCGCCGTATTTAGAGGAGCTTCTGTCTCTGCTGATGACTGTGGGCACACAGAACGGGACCGCCGGCCCGGTTACAATGGTGATTTCCCTGCTGCTCCAAGAAAGCGAGGAGCAAGCCGTGAAAAAGGAGGTGGATTCTAACAAGTGAGCACCGCAATTCTATTTCCCCCCCAAAGTCACGCAAGAAACATTAATATTTGACCGGACTAAATAACAGGCACAGCCGCCTGTGACAAATAGCAAACCTGCTTCCGCTGCCGTCTGGACCTCGTACTAGTAAACTACTTTTGGATTTGGTTCAGGAAGGTTTAATTGGTTTTTCAAAGCCAATTTAGCTTTACATTGGCTTTACACATTCACATGCTGTGAAAGCCTCTAAATACGTTAGTCTTTTTCTGTGTTTGGTTCTCAGCACCACGGCCAGAGAGGCAGGTTGATATAAAAGTTGCTCATCGTCACCGGCTGTGTCTAGAAGTGGGCAGGGATGTCACAAGAACTGACCTCTTCGGTACCAAGTCGATGCCCAATGTACTCAATTTGCACCATCACTGGTCGGAGGTTCTTGAGACCGATGCAGTGCTTATAGTTTGCTTTGTGTTTGTTTGGTTCGCTATGTAGTTAAACGGACACACAGACACACACACACACATACACACATTGAATATCCCGCAGATTATGACGCAACATGAAGTTTTAACTTAGTTGTTGGGATTTGTCTGTGAAAGGCTCATATCAGGGCCTTGTTCAAATGGTAAATACGAAGAATTTCCTGGTTGAAGTAAATTGGCACTTTATAGCCCCACTTTATCTCGGATGACCTGAAGATTACTTTTCTCTGAGGTCTCCAGTAGTTGAACATTGTGATTTTCAGTCACATCCCTGCAGAACTAACCGTTTCAGTTTGACCTTTCGCCAGCAGCTCCGAGGTCACCAAGTCAGGACTGAGCTCCGGGCTGCTCGTCGATTGGCTGGAGCATCTCGACCCCGAGGTCACGTCGGTGTGTCCGGACCTTCAACAGAAACTGCTGTTCACCCTCAACAAAGTAAGATAAGCGTAAAATATCCTCAGCGTATGGGGCTGTATCTGCTGGCAGTGCTCAGGTGTGTGTGTGTGTGTGCTTGGAGTCAGTCATGCATCTTATGTCTCTATTTCAGGTCCGAGGCACCCCTGCATACAGACCCTATCTTCTGGCCTTGCTCACACATCAGTCGAACTGGTGCACCCTGCTGCAGTGTATCAGCGCTCTTCTCAGCAAGCGACAAGACTACAAGTAAAACCTTTTTATTTTGTTTAACATTCTCCCAGTTACAGTTCAGTGTGTTTTTTTTGTAGATTAAGCATTAGGGTTTCTAATGCCTGGTTCACACTACACAATTTTGTGTTCGATTTTCCATTGGTTGACTAAAGACCCAGATTGGAGCCAAATCTGTGTTCAATCAGCAGCCAATCCACAGCCAATCAAAGCACAGCATGGTTTGAATGCAGTATATAGCTTGGAGACTAGACATACAGGTTGGGATCATGTTGTTATGTGTGACCCCCCTGTTGCCAGTCAGTTGTGTAGTGTAAGCTCACCTCAGTTGTATAGTGTGAATCGCGCAGCAATCTGACAACTTTGAAAGACGTGTCCCCTGAACTTGGCATTAAAGTGAGAACTTGCGTTGAATATCTGTTTATCTTTCCTTTTAGATTGGACCCATCATCAGCCCTTGATTTCCTGTGGGCGTGCAGCCACATCCCACGTATCTGGCAAGGACGTGACCAGAAGATCCCTCAAGTAAGATCAGAAGCACACAGTTATTAGATGTGATGATATTTACGGCACTTGATAAGTAGGAGGCAGTTAATTCTGCTCATGAGGATGACTCACGTATTTATCTTTTTCCTCGGTGCAGAAGAAAACGGAGAAGTTCGTGCTGCGACTCAGTTCAGAGGAGCTCATCAGCATGGTGGACCTGATCTTGTCTGAGTCGGAGCTCAACAGTCGCGACACGCAACGTGACGACAGCAGCAGCAGCAGCAGCGTGGACCAGGCCTCCCGCTCCCTCATCCAGTCCCGGCTGCCCCTCCTGCACTCCTACTGCAACGGAGACCTGGAAAACATCAAGAAGGTCTCGGAGTACCTCATCAGCTGCACAAAGAAATGGGAGGACAGGTAAGGTGTATGCTTATTGCTTCAATACTCATCTATCCTCAAACCTTCCCTCTTCCTCATCCCTCTATTTCCAAAAAGACGCATCTGTTCAACACATTTTTATTCTACAAGTTTCCCCAAAGTACTCATTCCATCTATTCCAACACATCATATTGTTCTTTCTAATTAGCCCCAAACAGTGAAAGTAATTTTTTTCTCTTCCTGTTATGGTGTGCGGATAAACTCGGGAGAAAATCGCACACGATTTTCCTTCTCAGTGCAGATGAACTTTCCTCTGTCAGCCACAATGCTGTGGACCAGGGAAAACTCGATAATTAGGTCTATTGGTGTGAAATTAAAACCAGCAGAAGTCGTCTATACTGTGATCTCTTTAAAAGCTCAGTGTATTATAATGAAGCCAAGAGGATTAAGGCTGAAGCTCTAAACTTGCCTGTGTTGTGAATTCCTGCTCTGACTTAGCTGTCAGAGATCAGGGTGCAACTCTTTGTGGAGGCAAACCCTCCTTTCATGAATGTGTCTCTGGTTATTAAACCACTTTAATGAGGAAACTTTGGCGAAGGTCAAGCAAAATTAGCTTCCGAATTACAGTATTTTAAGTACAGCTAAGCTGCCTGGTGAAACGGCTGCTTGTGAAAATGTGGCGGGATAAAAACATGTTGAAAGTAAAGGGTTTTGGCCTTGTGTTGAGTAAACACACGATTTGCCTGTGAAGCATTCTTCTCGCGGATGCTCGCTGTCGGATAAGCTGGTGTTTATTCCAATTACACAGCAACTATTGAACAACTCTCTACTCTTGGTCAAGGTCGCCGTAGTTTCGGTGAACATATAGCTTTAATAAACTTTTCAGTCACTGGGGAGTATAGTGCATCATTTGAGCCTGACACGGGCCTGAGCCACTAAGAGGATTGTATGAAACTGCAGTGACTCGGAGGCAAAAAACCTCAGAATGAAATTATGCTATTCATGCGTGTACTTTGTATTAATGCACTTTAATTATTGTGGCTTGTAGACGGAAACAATAGAGAAGTGCTGGATCGTGCTCTTTAATCTGTGATCTCGTATTAACTCTGATGATAATCACTTGAAAGAGTCGGGGTGGGGTGGGGGGAGGGGGGGGGACTGAAATTCGCCAACTGGGAACATAGTCTGCCTCATGATGTTTGTTGCTGTACAGAGTGAAGCTCGCTTGAGTTGAAAAGCTGTAACAAACTTTTCGTAGCCGCACGAAATTGGTCAACCGGTCACTGTCAGTTAAATGGCTTCAGGCCACACAACTCAATAACATCAGGGATTACAGTGTTGATGATTTTGGCCGCTAAGCCGTTGGATTTGCGATGCACAGCTGAACTGTCCTGAGCCAATAATAACACGTACACACATCATACTTCCCTCTCTTGTTTATTCTGTCCTTCAGTTCGATGAACAAGAGGTGCCAGAACTTTCTGCTGCAGATCTACCTGCACTTTCCCGAGGTCATCCAGCACGTCACTCTGCCCGAGGGCACCCTCAGCAGCGGGGGAGCGGATGACGGCAGCAGCTGCAAGGTGAAGATCTCTTACAGACAATAAATATAAGTGATTATCATGTGGAACTTAAAGAGTTATAGTAGACATGTCACTTAGGACCAGAGGCTCCCTATTCAGTATCTTCTAGGGTCAATTTGAGTGGGAACAGATTGTGGAATTGCTGTTAAAATATTCCTAACAGCACCAGCAGCTGCATAGTCAAACGGTTGGCTAAATAATTAGGAAAAACTTGAAGGATGTCAATGCCTCCATTATAGATTGTGAGGGATCACTGAATAGTTTGGGCCGACGTGATAGATTCCAAACAGCAACAAATATCTCCTGGAAAAAGGATGTTGCAGAATTTGATTGTCTTTTTTCCCATATTCATAAACAGCTATTTTGTTATTATCAACAGTATCATGATTACTATTTGAAATACCATATGTCAAACCATGACACCGCACAGATTACAGTTTTTATTTCCATTTCTCAGCTCGATGTCCTGGTCCATCGTCTGGTCACCCTGCTCGCCGACGTTGGCGACTCGAAGTCTGTCGAGAACCGCGTGTCTGACGCCAACCTCGCCTGTCGTAAGATGGCCGTGTCGCACCCTGTCCTTTTGCTGAGGTGAACTAAGAAAAGAGGAAGTAGTTCATGCAGCAGTTTTAAATCTACAAATGAAGAGATGAACTGCCACGGCCACAGACGGCGATATAACCTGCTGACTTTTCCTCCACAGACACCTGCCCATGATCGCAGGGCTGCTCCATGGCCGCATTCACCTGAACATGCAGGAGTTTCGCCAGCAGAACCACATGACCTTCTTCAGCAACGTGCTCGCCATCCTGGAGCTGCTGCAGCCCCTGGTGTTCCACAGCGACCACCAGAGGGCGCTTCAGAACTGCCTTCTCTCCTTCATGAAGGTCCTTCAGGTGGGGGCGGCTCACAGGCGTTCGTGTCCTCGCCAGGAGACTCAGAGCAGAGATGAGATTCACAGTGATCCCCTGTTTGTTTCCTCCCGCAGAACTTTCAGAGGACTCGGTCTCCGCTGGTCTTCATCAACAAATTTCTGCAGTTCACGCAGAAGTACATCACGAACGATGCAGCGGCCGCCATTCCTTATCTACAGAAGCACTCCAACATTTTACAGTTAGTACATCAAGGCAATATCCTTTTTGTGGGGACATTTTAAACAGTAAATTGTGTTATTGCACAGAGATGTAGCTCTGCTGTTTCTCCTCTTAGGAACCTGTGTGCAGAAAACCCCGACCTGGTCCAGCTGAGGTCTCTGCTGGCTGGACTCACTTTGCCAGTGAAAAACTCCTCTTCAGAGTTTGCGGGAGAAGACAGAGATGGTGAGCACACATAAAATAGATTGTTTCTGTAGAATCGTATTTCTTAAAGTAAGACGCTGAGGTACTGTTAGACTATAATCTCTGGTAACATTATAAGATTTAAACCTTAAAAGCAGTTTTGCAGAGGCGTGCATCTCTCTGAATAATTTTTCTTTTTTTCTTTTTACCAGATGACGTGTCCACTGGTTCCCTTCCCCTCGTCAACATCTCTGCCTCGGTCTCGCTGAGCGCGGCGGACATGAACATGTACCTGAAAAAGATGTCAAGAGGAAAAGCAGTCGAGGGTAACGACAGCACACCTCTGCTGCAGAGATGCCACATGTATTCATCCTGTTTCGTATTGAGTAATACTTTGTTTTATTCCGCCATAGATGTGTTGGAAGTGTTGACGGAGGTGGATGATAAGTCGAGGAGGAGCCCGGAGATCATCCAATACTTCGCCGTGAGTCATGGACGACAGGCACACACGCAAAACCTTGGGGTCAAGTGTAGCATCCGTCAGTGTGTAACCCGTCCGTCACCACCCTGTGTCTCTGTTGTTTGCAGAACGATCTGCAGAGGCTCATGGTTTCCTCTGAGGAGCTGTGTCGGAACATGGCCTTCAGTCTGGCCCTGCGCTGCATGCAGAACAATCCCTGGTGAGTTCACAGCCGACCCGCAGCGGGCAGGCCGGGGCCGAGAGGGAGTGTGCGGAGAAGGAAATACATAAATGATCAGCAAATTCAAACCGTCAATTGTTTCCATCAGTTTCTATTCGTTGGGTAATTTGTGTGTTTTCTTTGCTCCAGCCTGGCAACAGACTTCCTGCCAACTTACATGTACTGTATGGGCAGTGGGAACTTCGACGTGGTACAGACCGCTCTGAGGAACCTTCCAGAATACGTGCTTCTCTGTCAGGGTAAGAGGAAACGCCTCCTTGTGGACAGTAGTCTGGGTAGAAGGAGTCACTCCCATGTCTGTCTTGGATCCTATTTGACACAAAAAACAAATATATATATTAGCGAATGCATCCTTGTCTCACACATCCACAGCTGCATTATTTCAAGTACTGTTTGTCTGCTCCCTCCAGAACACGCAGACATCCTGCTCCACAAGGCGTTTTTAGTGGGCATCTACGGACAGATTGACACCAGCGCCATGATCGCCGAGTCGATGAAAGTCCTTCACATGGAGGCGACCACATAACAGCGAAGCTTCCGACGCCCTCTGTGTCACTCTCTGCATTCCAGATTTTTATTTCAGTTCAAACGTTTGATGTCCTGTTCATTTGATCACAGCAGATAATCAGACTCTCTCCAGTGCCTCACATTAGATGCGTCTCCCGCGAGCGACACCCCCCCCCCCCCCCCCCCCCCCGCACTAGTGGAATAATTTAGTGACTTCAAAGAATGTATTAAAACTCCCTCTAAATTAGTTGAACATGTAATAATTACAACTATGAAATTACTGTTATTAAAATAAAGTCACAATTAGTGCATTCATTACTCTGTGAAGGAAGTAAATTATATTTTTAATTGAAAATGTGACAATACATTAACCAGTAATGAAATTCCAACAAAAACCGGAACATTATTAAGTGATGTTATCATAACATTCAACATATAATACACAAAACTGGGTAAATTATAGAAGCGGTTGATTTAATAATTAAAAAATGTTAATGTAATTATATTACAATTATATTGATACTTGTCATAATTATAGTATTATAGCACAAGTTGGAAAATAACGTGTTCAGTTGAATTAAAATGATTATAAACATTTATATTTAGAGGGAGATTTACACATTTCTGCAGTTACTAAATTATCAGCAATTACATTTTTAAAAATACAAGTGTCATTGTGTATTAACACTTTTCACTTCATATTTTCAATAGTTTGAATAATAAATATAAACAGTTAAAATCCAACCATACTTTGTTTGTGTAACTGTTTAATAAACATCTAAAACGTTTTCATAAAAATCGGTCTTGTGTGTTTTTGTGAGCATTTTGCTAAATATTGAGTCTGACAGCGAACACGTTCAACATTTCACTGTAGTCGCCACACAACTTAAAAAGTATTAAAAATGAGAAGCAGAATATACAAAGACAATGTCGTTGCTCAAAGTAATAACTGAAATAAATAATTTTAAATATCAACTGAATTAACTGATTTTGGGGGAAATGAGGTTTCATTCATCTTTATTTGACCGAAAGTGAAAAGTGCAACACATTCCTGCAGTTTTACCGCTGTTTAATTGAGAAGCAATTTAATGTTGAAATTATAAAAAAAAAGAATAACACAGATTTCCACAAGAACCAATTATTACCTTTCAAAGAAACATGTTAGCACCTCGGACGAGATTGAAGGGGGGGGGGGGGATAAATGGCGGCCGTTCATTTCATTCCAATAATTCCCGGATCCTGATAAAACTGGAAACAGCTGTCATTGGAACGCTCGCTCTTCACTGGGGTGTAACAGACAAATTAAAGGCGTGATGCACACGCTGTGATGGAAACCATTTTGCCATGAAAGTGTGAGTTGTTTTGCCTGCTGCCTCTGACTTCGTCTGGAAAACCTCTTGATGGAGTCACAGGGATTTGTTTAAACAGTGTGTGGGCATGCTGGCAGACTGGGAAAGTGGACGTCCCCATTCATGGGAAATTGACCATAGCGGTAATTGTTCAATCACATAGACCAAAGGCTGCTTTGAAG
This sequence comes from Platichthys flesus, assembly GCF_949316205.1. NCBI lineage: Eukaryota > Metazoa > Chordata > Actinopteri > Pleuronectiformes > Pleuronectidae > Platichthys > Platichthys flesus. The sequence goes on along the minus strand of NC_084960.1, from coordinate 12,289,517 downwards.
ACTCAATGTGGGTAGAGGCCATTTTGCAACACAGACCGCTGCTGGTGTTTTGTTACATAGGAGGAGATGAAGCCGCGGCGCGGTTGAGGATCCTCAGTGAGGGCGAGACATGCCCACACTGGTGGGTCAGTGGAGTCTGTCGATCAGAAGTAAAAGAGATACTCAGGCTGGAGGTGAACAACTGAAAGCATGTTACTGCAGCCTGGAGGTTGGCGTGACTCAAATCTGCCTGTTTAGGCACTTAAAGGAAATTTTATTGTGAAAATAGTCATATAAAGGATTTGAATAAATATGTCACTCAGTAGAAGACATTCCTCCACTAAAGGCCAAACAATCCTACACATGATTGTCTAGTTCTTTAAGTAGAAATGTCAAAGAAAATAAGGTTTTGTTTGAAAACAGTTAATGAAAGTGTGAAAATAAATCCTGAATCCGCCCTTAAATCCACACAGGCAGTAAAATGTAATGGCTTCCTCCCTGAACCCATCCCTCCTCATGTTTGGTGGAAATTGGGTTAAGTCATTTTGCAGAATCCTGCTCACATATAGACCAACAAACAAACATACAGGTGAAAACATAATGAAAAGTTCCTTTGTCTTTTGAATCCTCACAATCCCTCATTATGCATATATATATTCACATCCATTGCTATAACATGTCCACATGTACACCTAATAGCATCCTACCCATCATGCACCATACCTGCTGATCTCTCAATGCCGTCTCAGTCTGCGATGTGTTAATTGCACCTGTATGGTGTCCTATAACTAGCCGAAAGCTCTGTTTATGGTTATCAATCAACTTACTGCACAAGTCCTAGCAGCCTGGGCTCTTGGTCAGGCGCCAGCATCCTATTGGCTGGGCAGCAGTGAGGCGGAACAGGGATGAGTGACAGCTAACAAGGAGGGGCGGGGGGGGGGGGGGGGGGGCTGGGGGCGCTCCGCTGCTGAATGGTCTTGACGGACCACTGACAAGTTAACAACCCTGCGCCCTTTATTCATCGCACCAGGCCGGTGCCCTCGCATGCAGCTGCTCATTTGTCCGTACGGAGCATTTTTGCGTGCAAGGTGATAAAATATCTTCACAGAACTTATTTATTGAGGTAACCGTGGAAACCAAGTAACAAGTACACTTCTGATGTACTGTACTTGTACTTTACTTTAAAAAAAAAAGTGTTTCTTAGTTTGCACTTCTTCTCCCCCACATTTCCAAGGGAAGTCAAGCTGCATCACATTCCAAACCACTTAGATTTAATCAAGATCCATGGATAATTCTCTGGGGAAATTGTGATTTTTTTTTTCTTCGTAATCTTGTATCCCACACAAACAAACATTCAAACCAACCAACCAACAAAAGGACAGGACTCAAAACGTCACCTCCTCGGCGGGGGTAACTAAGTTGTCCCAACTTTCTGGTTTGTGACATAGTTGTTAGAAGCTTGACTTCCTTAAAAACTTCTTAAACAGGTTCAATTGTAGAACATTTTTTGAAAAGTCAAAAATTGTTATTCAAAATTGCGTAGACCAATTTTATTTTCTCACTCCTATCTAATCTATCTAATCTAATCCTAATCTCTTGAAGTTTTGAAGGTGGTTTGACACACTTTGGAAACAGAAACGCTGAGCACTTAATGCATAAGTTTAAACAATCTGATAATGTTAATAAAAATATATATATGTCACTTGAAAATGTCTATTATAAATAACAATTTCATCAAAGTTAGTTTTTGCTTTTATTTGAATGTGCTTGAAGAGACAGGATACGTGGGGCCAGAGAGGAGTCATGTCGGGAGTCTGAAGGATACCAGGGTGTCCTCAGCACAACTTTGTTCTTTTACTACTTTCTTTTCTTTCCTGTAATGCCTTTTGTTCTTACTTTTAGTTTTTCCTTATTGTTTCTAGCTACTTCAACTTGAGTAAAGTTTCTGAATATCCTTGCAGCACTGACCATGAGGCTGTTGAAACGTGATGTGGAACATTGAGTCAAAGTGCAGACACGCGGTTGCCCCTGCGTCTTCCGGCCCATGTGAAAGTGGACAGTGAACGGACAGGAATGCGACCAGCGGAGGCCGGGTCTTGGTTTCTCCCTCTGCTGCACGAGGGGCCCCGATGTGCCGCTACCTGCCCGTGCACATCTGTCTGCTCTCCGTCTTCCTCTCAATGGCACCCTCGCCTTAGATCATCTCCTCTTCCTCCACGCTTGAGTTGCACTTGGCTTGCGTGGAAAAAATGTGGACCGTCTCTCGCCTCTCTTCTCCCGGGCACTTTGATGTCTCAAGTGTGATTGCTCTTGGATTGTGGCCGCTTTCCCTTGAAGCTTTTTGACATGAAAAGCACACTGGGCTCTCAGGTTTATCCCATGACCAGTGATCCGGGACTAAAACAATCAGGCCGCTCACTGCGGGATACTATTACCAGGGAGAGTGAGGCACCGAGCATAGGGGTCCCCTCAGCCATGAAACACACTTTTCTTCCTGGTTACAAACACATTTTAGTTGTGTTGATTGAATTATACCAATCCGCACTCCCATTAATAGATTTGAGTTTGAATCTTTTGTGCAGGTTGACACTCCAACACACTTGCAGGCAGCTGGAGTATATTCCCGGCGTGTTTGCACAGAGGTGGACGACTGAAAGGATTCAACATTTGTAATGAATTAAAAAGAAATGAGGCCAGTAATTGCAGTTAAGATTGACCCAATCTGATAAGTATGATAATGTGACGTGCCATTAACAGCAGCCGCATAAGTGACAGCCCTTAAGCTTCACTTACACTTTCATTAAATATTGATCTTATCTGTGCTCATTTATGTTCCAGCCCCGCAAATTACACCAGATAGATCTATTCCCATGACAGTGGAGCTGACGATAATCATCCATCTCCGCGTGACATTTGGCAGAACTGGTGTTTTATGAGCTGAAGTGCCACTGTCGTGAAATGGAAAGAATAATACTGTGCTGTGTTGATGATCTCCATTATGTCAGATTGTATCTTGTCACACGGAGAGGGCAGAGTGTGACAGTTAATCCACTTCAGCCGTGTCTGTCATGGAAACGAGAGGCTAAATAGCCCATTTGAATTTCATCTCACTGAAAAGTGTTTTCTGCAACTAATTCAAAGATGAGAAAATGTATCTCAGTGTAAACACTGGTAATATGTGCATATTTATACAGATGCAAGCAGCTGCTTTCAGCAGGAACGCCCTTGAACCCACTGCAGGATGAAGATGCTCAGCAGCAAACAGTCAACACACAATAGAAAACTATTTGTAAAAGTTTATCATGTCAGATTAAAAGATGATGACACATCTGTGTTGTGTTGACAGAGTTGTAAAAAAAAAAGAAGCCATATTTAACATTGGGATGACTATTCAATAATGGTGCAAATTTTTGTTGATTTTCTCTATTGGCTGCCCGGCAGTCATTAAGTTAATGTTAATATTTGAAATAAAAATTGTAAAGCTCTACGTGAATTTGACTGTGTTGTATTTGAAGGTATGATTCAACTGTTTTCCATGGTCCAGTATTTAAAAAAAAATAACCCAAAGAAATCGCAAGAATTGGTAATATCGAATCGCAATACTTACAGAATCACAATACCCACAGAAACGCAATACATATCGTTTCGCCACCTAACTATCGTGATTGTATCGTATCGGGAGGTCCCTGCAGATTCCCGTCCCTAGTGCCGTGTCCTGGCAAGGTTACAGATGATGAACGACCTCACTTTTCCAACAACTCTTCTTCCTCTCGGACACACGGCTGCTCCTCCTCTCTGTTTCATACCTCCGCTTTCCCACATTTGGCAAAAAGAGGTATTCATAGCTCTGCCCCTCATCTACCTTAATCCGTCTGTGCTCATCTCTGCACCCTTAAGGTCAAAGCTTATTATCACGAGGTCTGCCATAGTCTTGCAATCAACCAGGAGAAGTTCAACAGCGAGCTCCTGGAGGAGAAGAAGAAGAGGAACCATCTCCAAGAAGAGGTGGAGGTTCTCAGAGTTTTTTATCATGTTGTCTGCCAAGGTCGCGCAACAAAAGAGGAGAAGTTCATCAGGGAGCTCAATGAGGAGAAGAACGTTCTCCAAGAAGAGCTGGAGGAGCTCAAAGCTTCTCATCGCAAGGTCTGTCAAAGACTTGCAATCAACCAAGAGAATTTCAACAGGGATCTCGAGGAGGAGGAGAGGAAGAAGTACATTCTCCAAGAAAAGGTGGAGGCTTTCAAAGAGTTTTATCACATTGTCTGCGAAAGTAGCGCAACAAACCAGGAGAAGTTCAACATCGATCTCCAGGAGGAAAAGAAGAAGTACAACGTTCTCCAAGATGAGCTGAAAAAGCTCAAAGCTTCCTACCACGTGGTCTGCCAAAGACAAACAGCCACCCAGGAGGAGTTCAACAGTGATCTTCAGGAGGAGAAGATTAAAATTTAGATTCATATATAGATTCATTGCTGTTCAGTTCTTGCAGCAGCTCAGTGGTGGCCTGTGCTCTGTTCTGCAACATGAAAGCTTAAATCAGGACCCTTACAAAAATTCTCATAGGAGAAATGCAGAGAGCAGGTGGGAAGACAATAGGAAATTGTGTGTAAACAAAAAAGTACAAGATTAAAAGCCATGCATTTATTTATTTTGGCAAAGAATACCTTCCCAATGCTGTTGTTGCTCAGGAAAAAGCTGCAAGACAAGATGACAAGGTTCATGAGCGCACAAGTAAAACCAACACATATCATTCTCAACTTTCACAGGAACATCTTACTTGTTTCCATCTTCCCCAGACACCGTGTGTCCATCGACTATGGTGAATGCGCCGATACCTGAAAAACACATAAATGAATCCAACAGAGAGATGCTTTCAGTAGCTCCTTTCCTGTGATTTACCTTTCATTTTGTTAATAAACTGTGAATAGTGAAATAGTGAATAGAACACCAAGATTCAGAAAACTAAAGAAACACGTTGACGTTTTTTTGTCGATCAGTCTCAAAATCTGTTTTCAATGATATAAAACCAGGAAAATACAAATATTTGAGAAAAAGGAACGGTTACTGGCTAAATTAACTTCTTCATATTATCATTAACGTAAATAATTACTGAACTAAAACTAGGGCTGAAAATATTGATTAAGTTCATTGTAGATCAATCCACTGCTTATTGATTAATCAATACAATCAGTCCTCACTTGTGACTCTCTGAGGTTTATTTGCGACTCTGTTAAGAGTTGTTGTGTCCTGGTAGCCCTCAACCAGAGTGAGAGAAAACTACTCAAATTGAGATTTGTTAATAAGGCTATACAAATAGAATTTGATTTATTTGGTTGGTTGAGCTGCTAAATGCTCCGCTCTGTGTCATCGGCAGTAAGTCTCAAACTGTGTCTGCTGTTTGCTGCTGAAATATTGTACATTAGGTTTAAAAGTTTTATTTTCTGCTGAAAACCGCTGCCTGCAACAATATATTGTAGAATTTACACCTACAACTTTAGGCTTTTAAAGATTAAAAGCCTATATATTTTCTCAAGTTTGAATTTGCTGCAGAAAACACTTATTAGTGGCTTTTCATATTCTTCTATGAAAAAAAAGTCTCTTCTTCGGCAGATGAAAGTGAAAACAGCCTTTTTACAGTCTGCACATGCTTCATCCTGCAGAGTGAAGTCCAATCAGCCAAGTAAAAGTAACAATAAGCGAAACACATTATTCAGCAGGGCGCGACTTTTAAATGTTTCCAAATGTGAGGATCTCTGTTATCTGAGATGGAGTGACACACCTTGGAAGGGGAGTTCCGTTGTCCCTTCTCCTCCAGGTTGCAATGAATGAATGAAAGCAGGCTGAAACAAGTCGAGGTTTGCTAAACCGACAGATAAAAACACAATATGTCTCTGCAGTTGAAGATCTGCTAACGATACGGTGATTGCCATTTTAGCTGCGGCTCTCCAGTGTTGCCTTATCATCCCGGGGAGCTGCATACCTGAGCGAGCAACAAGGCCGGGCATTAGCCGTCACCATTGTTGTCTTAATGCCTCCTTCAATTATCCTTAGAGCAGATACTGTCAGAACCTCCCCCACCGTTTTTTCACCAATTCTGTGGCTGATTATCTGGATCAATGGGACTTAACGGAGCCACGCACAGACAAACAGAAGTTTTGCAGGGGTCTGTTTTCAGACAGAGATGAAATCCCTGTAGCTGCCTGTGAGCCAGGGACAAACGCAGATGGCTATTCAGTCGTCAGTCCTGCCACACACACCGTGTTTGTTTAGCCACAGCTCAAAGCAGACACTTTTAATCTATTTTCCTTTTTCCCTGCAGAACTCGCTAAAAAACAAGAAGTGGTTCATTTCAGTCTCTGTTCGTCTTTTTTGTAACTCACAAACAGACGGAAGTGCTGGAAATTGTGAAACTTTGTCACCGTATTAATTCAATATAATTTTTAAGCATTTTGAGCTTATAACAAGAAATATGGATCTCTTTTTTTGGGATTTATTTTTAATAACATTTTCTTAAAAGTTCTGGACATTGCCCATGTCAAGAAAACAAAACCAAACACCATCAAACAGCACAAATTAAATAGAATATGTTAAATCTAAATAAACTTGTTTATATATGATATATTGATTATGTACTGTATCCTGTACCTCGATCGAGTATCCCCTCATTCGACCATCAACTGCAGAACTTCAATCACAGCATTGCCCTTGACATTCTTTCCTAAATAACATTGTAACAGAATTTTCCACCTTCTCAAGACAAAAGAATCGAGTGAAAGAAAAGAGAAATGAAACCAACAAGCTTCAATCAAACTCCAATATTTATATCCCTTAAAACATATATCCAATCCAATCTAAATTGAAAAAAAAAACTTGAGTTTACCAAAGTGCTCTTCATGAATAAATAGATAAAACATAGAATAAAACATAAACGTCACATAAAACACTCTTTATAAAACAGCAATAAACCACAAGATAAAACCAGGAACAGTCAAACTCTCATTCAGGGTCCCAGAAAGACAAGGAAAACAATGGGTTTTAAAATGAGATTTAAACTGTTGAACAAAGCTCGTTCCAGAGTTTGGAGGCCACAACAGCAAAGGCTCTGTCACACCCTAGGTTTCAACCTTGCTTAAAATATAATGTGATATGTATCGTGATAATTATCATTACCAACTTATATGAAAACTTTTTATCTAATAACATCATATCACCGAGCTCTATTTGAGCTAATTTATATTAAAGGTTCAGTGTGTAGAATTTAGTGACATCTAGTGGTAAGTTTCATGTTGCAGCTGAACACCCCTCACCTCATCCTCCTCTTCCAAACATGAAAGAGAAGCTGTGGCAGCCTTCAGTAGTCATAAAAACTCAAAAGCTGTTAAGTTTGTCCAGTCGGGGCTACTGTAAAAAACATGGCAGCCTCAGTAGAGAGGACTCGCTCCTGATATACATACAAAGTATTTAAATATAAAGATATAAAGAAAACCACAATTTGTACCATTTAGATGAAACACACTAGTGAAAATATCACAAGGGTTATTTTATATTAATTACAAATTGGATTCCTTTCACCTGAATCTTGCATACTGAACCTTAAAAGATCAAACAGTGGATGTTTGTAGTTTTCGGGGAATCAACTAAACCTCAACCTCTAGTCACATTACTTTCTGCCAAACCCGTATCCTGACCTCCTCTCTGCCTCCTCCGGGGCTTTAATGTGCTGTTTGAACAGGTGCAGATGAAAGGGCCACAGGTGAGGCGAGTCGGCGGCCCTCGCTGCTCGCACAGGTCCGACCGGCCCGTGACTCACCTGGGCTCGGACCAGCTGCCTCCTGCCGAGGTCCCACGGCGGATCAAAGCCGCCGGTGACGACACTGACAGCTCAGTGTTTTTCCCGCCGTCTCGGTGACGAGCAGTTAGCGGGATGTGCTGTTAGCTGATAGGGATTAATTGACTCACCTGTGTTTAATTCACGCAGACAGCGGCTGGCGATCATCTCATCAGAGATCCATCAACGCTAAGCTACAGCTGCTCTGCTCCGAGGGAAGAAAAAAGAAGTGTTAATAATCTTCCTGTGTTCACTGGTGATGTGTTGACGTGCGTGCTTTGATCAGGGAGGGAAGAATCCTGCGAGTGTCTGCGAAACACTCACTGTTGCATGTTTTACAACAGTGGCAATGAGAAAAAACATCACCGCCAATTATTGCTCAATATGTTCTACATGTCTGAATGGTGTAAAACATCTGAAGAAAAAAAAACACACAATGGGCTCCACTGATCACTCTGCTTCCACAAAATACTACACACTTGAAATCAAGTGTAACAAGAACGGGTCCGAGGGCGCATTCCTCCATCAAGTCTCAACAGTCCCATTATGAAATCACATTTAAATTCACTAGATACAGATTTGTATGAGAAACGGCACCAAATTGTACACATGCACAGATATTTATCTGATTAATATGTCTTAAAATGTGTTATTTTTCATCCAGTTCCATGAATCATTCCCTGGTAAAGTAGTGAAAATGTTGCTGGGTTTTGCCTTTGTCCGGATCTGCGCCTCATGGGTTCTTTAACTAACAAATGGACAGGGGTGACGTAGCCTCATTCACTGAGGTAACAAACCAAATAGTACACAGAAAGTTGCATCAAATGCTTCACCATCATATCAGTCCCTTAATAATCCCTCATTTAGATTCAGACTCATTTTCTTCATTCATGCCCAATTCTTCCACCGAGTTTCATGAAAATCCCTGATGTTCTTTTTGCATAATTCTGCAGACAAACAAACCCACAGACTAAAGCAGCACTTTGTCATCAAGATGCATACATTTTTCCCTGGGAAATTGGTAACATTTTTGCATCACATGCAAAATGAACATGTCCTTTCTATAGTCAAGCAAAGCAATAAATCTGGGTTTTGTTTTTAAAGTTGCCATTGTTCTAATATACCTCCTTTACCAGCATTATAAATTACATAAATGCATTCCTACTGTCATGATGTGTGTTTACACTGCTCCTTTTCGCTAAGTTGATGGACATGATATTTTCCCACTGCCTGTCTTAATAAAAGATTAAAAAAGTGAAATCAACAGTAGCTGGAAACTTGAGATCACGTTGAGGGATTAAAAACCTTCGGCAAATGAGCTTCTCGGGTTTGTTTGTCCTGGAACTCGCTCTTCAGGGTTCGCTGATCTTTCTTTTGGTCCCACAGGACTCAACAACCTGTGTTTTCATTAAGTCTGCCCTGCAGTTATTTGGTCTTATTACACTTGACAACTGTTAATCCAGTCAGATACGAGTTTTGTCAAGTTCACGATGTACTTGTGCAAACTGAGCTTCTGTCCATTTCCCTGCTTGAAAAGTCCATACCACATTTATGAGAAAATACCGTAACACTGAAATAGAAATATTTGACTTTCCCGATCACATCCTACGACTGGGAAAGTAAAGACGAACGCCTGCAGCGAGCACTGATGGGGCAATGCTGATAATCCACTGAGGGATGAATCACAGGTTGGAGTCTCACCTCCGTCCTATAAACCAACCCCTGCTGTCTGTCTGGAGGTCATGTGACCAGGAAAGGAGGAGGGGAGAGGCTCTGAGGAGAGGAGCAGAAGAGCTCAGGTGAGACCACCTCCCCTGCTCAAGTCAGACCTTCACTCTCCTGGCGACACCTTACACCTGCACAAAACAGCAGCACTCCCAACTGGACCGATACAGGGATCCACTGGCTGTATGATAACTCTTTTATTTTGTAACTACTCTGGACATTGGGATGCATTTCATCATTCATCCAGCCTCCCTGTAGGACTGAGCCTGGACTGCCCCTCAGCATTGGACTCTTAATAGCTTGGACATGTTTGGCCCGGGGCAACTGGTCTCTGCCCTCCTGCCTGCGGTTTTCCATTCACCTGCTGCAGCTCACCTTTTCCCAGCGTTCCCAACCAGACTGTGCTCCCAGCCTCAGATCCTGTTCCCGGGGCCCTTCATCAGCTACGAATCCCTGAGGAGTTATCTGCAGCCAGAGCCATGCAAGGAGGCGCTGCTCCTGGCCACGCAGGCGGTCGGGATGGGGCCACTCATGGAGGGCGTAGGTGAGTTCAAACCTCCTGTGGCCGAATGGAGACTGACTGTACGATAACGGATGTGTGCAGATACAGCGCATCAGCCAGTACTGGCACAGTCTCTGAGACAGTCAGTGAGTCATCATCCGATTGCAGTGTAAATGTTTACAAAAGATTGGCTAACAGCTCGTAACTAACAATCAATTATCACGCAGTGTTGAAGTGGGCCTAATGATTGCCGCGCTAATTACCCAATTTAGAGCCATTAGTTCTCTGTCACCCGTTGGCGATTGTGTAATTGGTGCTCGTGCTTTCCAGATGAACAGAGGCCAGCGAAGCAGCGTCGCGCACGGGCCAACTACAGCAGCTGGCAGCTGGAGGAGCTGGAGAAGGCCTTCGAGACCACCCACTACCCCGACATCTTCATGAGGGAGGCCCTGGCCCTCAGACTGGACCTCATCGAGGCCAGAGTGCAGGTGACCGGCACACTGAACTCTCTCTGAACATGTTCGCTCCGTACATTAACTTTGAAGAGGTTTGATGTTTGCTTGTAAAGCATCAAATCACAGCATCTATTATCTCAAGGTGCTTTACACAGGAAGGTTGAGACCTTATGATTTCTTGTTTACTCGTGCATCACTACCAACTTGGGCTGCAACATTTAACCCCACAGAGCTCTCACTGAAGGTCTATAAAAGCTCCAACGTTTTTAACTGTATCACAATGAGTTCTTAGAAAATGCACCATATTTTGATATTTCTATAAATATATTTGTAATATAGCTTGAATATGGTGACATTTTCTTAAGTCTGACTTAGACAGTCACTGGTGGTACTGTACTTGATCCTCCATCTTTACTTGGGTGGAAGAGATGCGGATCAAAGAGAGCACATTGCGCTCTGTCCAAAAATACACTGCAAAGTTCAGCTTCAGCAGTTACAGTTGCTCAAATTTGATTAAATAAGTCTAATGCTGTAAGTTATTCAGCATGTTAACATTGGAATCACATTAGAGAGGAATCTGAACCAAATGATAAAAACAACCAATAAGTCTTACAATTGACAATTTTTGGGGGGATTTTAATCCAGATTCTTATAGTTATTCTCAGCCATATTTTGAATGTCAAACCCAGATGTCTGTCAATATTTATATTCATTTTGATAATTATATTTATATTTTGTGTTCAGGTTTGGTTTCAGAACCGTCGTGCCAAAATGAGGCGGCAGCTGAAGCTCCAGAGACAGCTTGTGGTAGCAGGGGCTTTTGTTAAAAGAGACAATGAAGAAACCTCTGAGAAAGCAAGCAGGAGTTCAGAGCAGCAGTCTGAGACTTCTGACAGCGAGCACTGGGAGAAGCGACAGGAAGGAGAAAACTATCCATGGACAAAGGCTGCGGGTGCCGCGCTGAGCGTGCGTAAGCAGCCCGTGACCCAGAGGTCCAGGAAGTGGGAGAGGCCGGAGGGGCCGAGCTCAGAGGAGCTCCGCTCCTGCAGCATCGCCAAACTGAGGGCCAAAGCCAGAGAGCACGAGGCCGAGATCCACAGCACTGTAAACATGTCAGGGGCTGACACACAGTCCCAAACACAGGAAGCTGATGCCATGCACACTGATTGATTATTTTCCTCCTTCCTGTTTGTACAGAAAGTCATAACAAAAAGAACATTATATATGTATATTTAGCAATAGTTAATACATACTTCTTACAATGTGAAATGTTCATAGTTTTCTATAAGATCAGAACAAGTTGTTACATTATTGTTAATTTCAGCATCTTTTAGACTTTTAAAGTTTTTTTGAAGTTAACTTAGTCTATTTTTTATCAAAATGTAATAATCCATCCTACATAAGTGAATTAATCAGATAACATGACACGCATGTGCTGTTTGTCTGTTATTATAATTTAAATCTGACTTTCATCATCCCATGTTAAACCTGTTTATATGGAAACACTGTATTCTGGATCCTTTACAGAACAGAACAGAGACAAATATGACAACTGTGGCCGTCTTATCATTTCAGTCTCACCCTAACCCATCAGAGCACAGTGGGAGTGAGATGCAGTGGAGTGATTTTACAAATGATTCCATTAATGACGAGTTTATCGCTGACCTCTCACGTTACCTCCACAGACACAGGCAGGATGTCTGCGAGCCACCACACGTCCTCACAGGAAACGATGGAAATAGCTGAAAATGAAATCATGGGTCGTGAATCTACACTATATAAGTTACATGATGGATGGATGTATCTTGTGAAAATATGTACATCACTCTGAAGTTTGTTAGATTTTAATCTAAAGACAATAAAATGTAATTTAAAGCAGTCAAAACATACAAAATTATAGAAATGTAATAAAATAACTGTGGTAGATCAATGTTGAGGCCAACAAATGTGACCAGTAGAAAAATGTTTTTTTCCTGGTTTTCTCGATCTGGTTTTGGCCTCAGAAAAACACTTTTGTGTGTTAAATTGAGACTATAAACTAAAATAAAGTCTGCAGGAGGTGTTCTGACTTCATTCTAGTTCAGCTTATTTATACTTGCCATATACGTTTTTCTCCACACATCAACACTATTACATATTTATTTATGTATATGTATGTATTGTGTATGTATATGTATATATATATATATGCCTTCATGTATTGTGTATGCATGTGACAACAGTTTTGCATTGATGAAACTGTCTTATAACAGTGCAGCGTGACACTGCCCCCCTCTGGTCACAAACATGTTCTCAGTCAAGAAAGTGCAGAGTAGGCTTCATTCTTTCTGATACACCCACTGCATGTGTTGTTGTTTGTATAACTGTATTTTTGTCACGCATCGTTTTTGTTGGAGACGTTTAAAGCTGTGTTTTCTCTGCATATATCTCCTGAGGCCTCCTGTGGTGACAATTAATAAACAATTCCTGCTGACAGCGTTTGTAACCCGTTCTGTGGTGAATGAGGTCACTGTGGGTCGCTCACATTTCAAACACTAAAGTTCAGATCTGGTCTCACATTAATTACAGACCTGACGTCAGGGGTCGTGATGAGGTCTGTGGGTCAATTCTGAAACAGCATTTCAAAACGGGTCAGAGAAGCACAAGATTTGAGTTAAATGGACGTGTGGGTATAGTGGTATAATTCTTCACACTCTACTATAGCATGAAAGTTGCTTAGAGATCACGTCACGAGTTTTCCCCTAAAATTTAGTGGGACACTGCACTGTGGGCCAATTAGGTCAGAATCCTTCTGTGACTATAGCTGGCCTCAATTAGTGCCTTATTAGGCCCCACACAAATGTGACTGAGTTAGAAAAAAAGCATGCCATAGATTCTGTTATTGGTTCTCATCCTGCATAATGACCCCAACATGCAGCCAGAGATATAAGCCTGGTGTTTAATTACCGCAGAAATCCATCAGCACCCCCCTCACTGACCCCCTCACCGAAAAACAATGAATTTCATGAAGCTTTGAATGGAAATATTATTGCAAATGTCCACATGTGACATCTAAAGAGACCATTTAAATACGGAAAAGCAGAGAAGCCCCCCCCCCCCCCAATATGGCGGTTCATGAATAAAGTAACTTATTTGTGCAATATATGTTATCTATGCACATATACATATGCATAACATAAAATACACAAAAGATGAATAAAATGTTAAGAAGCACATGCTATAACTTACATTTAATTTCAATGTGACTAATGCAGACAGGAGGAATTCATAATCTAAAACATAAACTGGAAAGAGACTGTCCTTTATGTCACCTAAAGATGATTTTAGATTTTAGATTTTAGATAGATAGATAGATAGATAGATAGATAGATAGATAGATAGATAGACTGATAGACAGACAGATAGAGAGATAGATAGATAGCAATAAAAAATAGAAAATCTACAGTTACACAGTTAGTAGACAATTGTGCGATTGTCTTGTACAGAGAGGGCAGAAATATGATTTAATATATGATCACAAGGGGATTTGACTTCAGTCTCAAACTTCATTCTGTCGCTGACTATTTTATACAATAATGTTATTTTTGCAGAAATAATGTTAGCTTTTTCCCTGCATGGGAATGTGCATTAACATTCAGGTCACTTTAGGTCATTGTTATTAGAATGAGTTTTTAATTTTGCAGGATTAACTTGAAACTGATTCTTTACTAAATGTAAACTTGTAAAATGATTTGCATATCTCTGTCTGGGTCTAATTCGATGCTTGTGAATGACGAATCATCAGTCGGTGTTAATTAGTGTAATGAGAAACGTGCACCGTCACACGCACGCAGCCCGTCCCCGCACACTCCATCCATCCATCCGCCCACTGCGGAGGAGGCGGAGGGAAACAGGACGCAGCTGCTGCACGGTGCGCAGTTCACGGTCAAACTCCTTGCACACACACTCACACACAAACACACACACTGTTGTTTATCTGTCTGTCTCTCTCCTCCGGCTCCCCCCGCAACCGCACAGCCGCCTGTTGCGCGCCTCGTCCGCGGTGATCGTCCCGCACAGCGTCGGTGAGTGTCTGCGGGAGCATGGCTGCCATCAAGGCTCTGGAGCAGTGGTGCAGGCTGCAGTGCGACGGCTACAGAGATGTGGCCGTCACCAACATGACCACTTCATTCAGGAGCGGGCTGGCTTTCTGTGCCCTCATACACAAATACAGACCGGACCTCATGTGAGTATTCAGCTCAGGATGAAGGAGAGATAATATGTCTGAGTCTTGTAGTTTCCTCCAAGAGTTCATGTCTGTCTGTGATCGTCAGTGATCAGTTTTATTCTAATCATCTTTAATCCTCTCCTGTGTGCTTTCATGTTATTATCTGAGCCCGTCATGTGAAAGTGTGTTTGTTGTTTCATTTAAAACACATTTGAGTTAAGTTCCTCACTGCCCTGATGCTTTAAGCTTCATGAGGTGTTGTCCAACATGTCTGACATCTGTGTCCATTGTGTTCCTGTGTGTCCAGAAACTATGACTCACTCAGAAAGGAGGATGTGTTCGAGAACAACAGACTGGTAAGTTGTTGGCGCTTCTGTCGTATTGACTACACGCTCTCCGCGATGAAGGAAAAACATTCCCACCTTATCCAGTCAAGACACATCCGGCAAAAATCTTCTTATGGTATTTATGCTGCTGGTTGATTTCATATTTTAACGTTGCAGCATTCACACTTTATATATGTGAATCTGTACCTTCCCTCCGTGCTCTTGACCTCGTTTATGTTCCTAACCCTTCCACGACCCGAGCGGCACGGCCGGGACCTCTCCATTATTTAGTCTCCTTCCACTCCACCAGCTTCCTGTGAGGATGACAGGCCCCACGCAGGGCCACAGTGCGCTCTCTGCACGACTTCCTGCTTCTTCCTGGATGAACCGATGGCAACAAACCTGAGCTTGTGGGTGGGGGGGAAGAGGCTCTCCAGGTCTATTCATTTTGAATGAGGCTTGTTGTCAGCCTGCCACTCGTTCCACGTGATGAGGACGCTGTTGAACGTCTTGGTGGGGGGGGGGGGGAGGTGAGCAGGAAGAACCTAAAACCACGATTTGCGGTTTAAGTGTGTTTAAGTCTCTCATGAGCTGAAGATGCTCGCTGCACTGGAATATGAGAATGAGCCCGGTGTGGTAATTCACACCCTTCTATATTTCATGAACAGTCTCATGTTACTTACAGGTGGTTGTTTTTTCAGGAGCTGTTGAATAAGAGGTTGTTCTCTCTTCTGTATTTTTCTTCTCTTCTTTTTACGTGCACACTTTTCAGCAGGGCTTTGCTTTAAGTTTAATGAGCGTGTCACAGGCTGATCCTTCACAATGCCCTGGCATCCTGCTCCTTCCATCCCCATTCTTATCCCGACCAGCTCACAGGAAGTTCGCTATTCACTATACAGCTCCCTTTTCAGACCTCTCTGGGGCCGGGCCGCAGAAGGGTCTATTTAAAGTCCACCGGCTGACATTTTTACACATGCTTTAATGGCAGGAGTCTGTGTGCCCATGGTTTTGTGTGGTAGTAAAAAATAAAAAATGCTTTGGTTGTGTTTACTTGGCCCAACACACACTACCATTAAACATCGACTTGGCAGTAGTCAATGGACGTTGTATTTCTTTTTTTTCCTCTCAAGGCTTTTCAGGTCGCAGAGGAGAAGTTGGGGATCCCGGCTTTGTTAGATGCAGAAGACATGGTGGCCTTAAGGATCCCGGACAGGCTGAGCATTCTCACCTACGTCTCCCAGTACTACAACTACTTCAAGGGACAAGCAAGTGAGAGCATGACCAATAACCGTGGAGCTGTCGTGCACCATCCCATTTAAGGGTCTTTCAGATGGACATGTGCTGCACAAGGACAGTTCGTTTTCCCCCCCCGCTGCCCTGAGCAAAGCGTAAAGTTCAATGTTAAACTTTGACCACTGAGCCAATAGAAACAAAGCTGGCAGCCAGACACCGAATGAACAATGCAGGACAATTTCACATTGTGTCCGAGCTCCCTGGGATATACTTATCCTCAGAAAGCTAATAGTACATGTAGTAATGTAGTTCCTGCTAAAAATGTTGAAAAGTTCGCTTATTGTTCTGAGCCCAGTGGCAAGTGCAGCACAAACCACATTCTATGTGAAAGGGACAAAAGATTTTCTTTTATTCAGTCATTTTTTGGGCTGTTGTATTGGTCCCGGTCTTGAGAACGTTTTATCTCCTAAAACAACTTGAATGAATTCTTCCAAATTTGGCAAACATGTCCACGAGGACTCCAGGATGAACTTCTAGCATTTTGGTGGTCAAAGAGGCAATGTCACCATAACCCCTCAAAACACATTTTTGGCCTAGTGAACACAATAACTCAGCACCACCTTGAGGGACTTTGCCACAAACGAACACTGGGATGTAAAAAGGAACTGATTAAACTTTGTTAGTTAAAGGTAAAAGGTCAATATATATATATAGATGGATATTTCCCCACCGTTACAAATACATCTTTCCAGACGTGAACACAAAATTGTCTCCTAACGCTGAAAACAAGCATGCAGGGCCAGTAGGTGGCGATAAAGTCTACATTAATATGACAATTCACGCAGAAAAATATCGTGAGCAGGCTCGGTGAGCTAATTGCGTGAGCTTGCAAGTTAGCACAAAGTGAGCTGTGACGTCATTGTTTCACAAGTGCTCAAGTTTTGTAAAAATCTGATCTTTGGAAGGCATTTGGATACAGTCTCTGCCAAAAGGAATCAAAACGCTGTTTGTGTGTGGACAAGAGGCCAAAACACACAAGGGAAAAAGTTTCACAAAACATCTGCATTAGTGTGTACGGGGCCTTAAACTCTGTGATGAACCGATTTTAGTCCTTGGGGGTTAAATGTTACTCTGACACCACAAATCCAATTTTTGTTAAATTGACAAACGTCTAATTGGATAAAATTATGAAATTTGGAGTCAAACGTTAACCTCACTTTTGACCTCCTAATTTCTTATGTCATTATTTAATGTAATAATTCAGATACAGATTGTGACCATATTTCCTGCTAATGGACTGATTTGGAGGATTCACACATCCATAAGTCCATCCTTGCAGGTTTCATGTATTTTTCGGCTGCAGGTGGAGGGTATCTCTCCCGGTGTTTGACAGTAATGTGTTCTGCTCAGTGGGAGGTGTGAAGAGACCAGCAGAGGGCTCCAAGGAGGAGCCGTCCGAGAAGAAGAATCTCCCTGTGGTCGCCAAACCCTTTGTGTCTAAAACCACGGCAGAGAATCGTTCACCGTCCACTCACACGGCTCAGACGTCCCCCAAACTGCCCAGAGCTGCTGCTCAGGTCAGGAATCAGCAATCACGCTTTTACAGTCTTATAATGTCCATTTTAAAAAAACACCTATTTAAAGAGTAGGTGGATTTTGACTATATTTCAGTGGGTCAGGTTTTGGATTCTCATTTTCATTTCACAGAAGGTGGTTTTGGCAGAAAACGCCAACAAATCCGGGACTCTCAACAGCAAGTGTGTGGCGTGCAAGAACCACGTCCATCTGGTGCAGAGGCACTTTGTGGAAGGCAAGCTCTTTCACAGGAGCTGTTTCAAGTAAGAACCGGATCCATATTCATTGGCACATTCCTTGTCTTTTTCATTGCTTTGGTAATTTGATATCGATACATTTCCACCAGATGCAGCGAGTGCTCCGGCACGCTCCACGCAGGAGGCTACAAACTCGGGAAGACTCCGGACTCTTTCATCTGCAGCACCCAGCACAAAAGTTGCAAACCTCCCTCCTCTGAAGCTCCCGCCACTTCACCTGTGCGATCGAATGGTGCCAGCCAGACCCAGAATGCACTGCGGCCGCCGTCTGTGCTGTCAGCCCCGCTCAGTATCATCAAGAAGCAAGTCAGTGCGACTCCGCCTCCCCAGGCCTGGACGTCGTCGGCCCAGAGGACGCAGGTGGCCCGGCAGAGGTTTTTCCAGACCGCTTCGCCGGTGACGCAGGCCTCAGCTGACAACAGGAAGCCCGCGGAGCCCTCAGGTGTTTGGGAGAGGCCAAAGGTCACGCTCCGCCCGAACGATGACCAGAGCAGAGCCAGGAACCCAACTGGAAGGAAAGTAGCTGAAGAAAACTGCAACAATAACAACAAACACGCGTTTACCATCCGTTCGGCAGAGAGGCGGTGAGATTTGGACTTCCTGGATACAGCTCGTCTTTCCCCCACTGTGTGTTGTTTCTGTATAATGACTTTTTCTCATCGGGGCTGATGGCGAGGGCTTTCTCTCGCTGCAGGTTTGGAGAGGGGCCAGGTTCAGCTGACAGCCCCGGGTCGAGTAAGGAGAAACGCAGCCAAGGCCCAGCAGGAAACCGGGCAGGACAGCGCTCCACCAGCCAGGCGGACAATAAGGAATCGCCACGTCTGAAGGCCGCGGACAAAGACGACACGGGGCCAACGACTGTACACGCAACCGCCAGAGGCAAGAGCTGCTAAATTCATTTTCAGTCATTCTCGATCCATTATTTGACATCGAGCCAGCATCCGCCCCCTCGCCCATTGTCTGCCTGTCTCAGAACGCATTCATAGAAAAACAAAGCCCTTTTGTCACTGTTGCCCTATTTATACAGCCGGAGCATCTATCTGCGGCGCCGCTCGCTGACATTATAATTTTCTGTCTCAAACTCGTAATGAACTTTCGGAGTTGAACTGTCATTCTCCAGGGAATGGATGTGCTTTTAAGACAGAGACACAATTAACTGTTGCCACAGTTTGAGCACTTGCAGAAGTCTCTCTATCACGGAGAGTAGTTCTGCTGCTTGTTGATACGGACGAAACTCCAGTTGGTCTTGGAAATCAGGATTAACTCTCACATTTTTACAGAGTTTGTACATTTATCCATTCATTTCACGCACAGATTAGAGAATCATCTGTGGGTTAAGTACACATGTGCAGGTCGAGGTCAGGGACGTATATGGTGAAAGAAATTGAACCAGTAATTGTTCTTCTGATCTGTTCCTTTTTTCAGCGCTGAAACAATTAGTCCAAAAATCTGTTTCTCGATCAACAGAACAATTTGGATTGTAAGTTGTTTATCTAGCCAGTCTGTTTCAGTTTCAAATCTCATCCACTGCTTTCCTCTGTTTTTATATTAAAGTGCAGTGGCTGTTCTGAACCTGCCTGTTTGGAATGGGCTGGTTGCAGCTCTTCTTTATGAAGCTGTTAAAAATAACCTGCACTAAAAGATCGGCTCCGGCACTCCGCACCTTCGCTGCTGCACAAAGAGCTGTTTATTCAAAGTTTATCAATATTGAACATATCACATCTTCATATCCCAGAAAATTCAGCACTGCTTTTTTCTTGAGCCCTTTAATACACACACACACTTAAGTGTGAAGCTGGTGAGACTAATAGTTCATGAGGTGTTGTCTTGTTATGACTGATAGATAACAATTAACCAACAAATCTAAATTACAGATTAATTGTGAATTTTAATTGTTTTAATTAAAACTGTTGCTTATTCAATTTTTATTCTAACTTTATTTTCATTTCCTTTTTTTCCGTTCAATTGTGTCTCTACAGATCCGGTTTGCCGAGAGGGCCAACCGAAGTTCTACCCTGTGAGAACCGAGCTCGCCCTAAAGTAAGAACCCCTCAATCATCTAATAATCAATGATCACTCCAGAACTCACTCAGCTGGCAAGCAGGAGGGTCACACGGGTGAAGAAAAAACATTTAGTCTTTCAAACGTCTGTGACCACTGAGCGTGTTCGTTCTCCAGAATGCTGAAACCTCCAGCTTCATCCTTCTCTGTTCTTTGTCGACTGGCTCAGAGTGCGGCCGCTCGCTCTGTCCCACGTCCTAACAAACCCTGAGGAGGGCCCGGTCTGAACTTTCCCTTCTCCTAACACTCCACTCTCTCATTTCCAATCTCTGCTGCTGATCCCTCCATTCTTCCCCCCGCTCTTTATCATGCGAAGAGGTGAGGTCTTTTTTCCTTCTTCTCATTCCTGATTATCAGCTCTGTCAGTGTGTTACATGTCTTGTCAGCTATGTTAACGGTCCCCGAATTATTGGCTCAATTCATGTGACTTTCTCACAGAGATGCTGAAGCTGAGCAACATAAGCCTGGAATCATGTCCTCGCCTTCTTCTACCGTGATTCCAACGAGGCCTCCCAGGTCCCCGGCACCGGCGCCACCTCCGGTCTGCTTTGCTCTGTCTGACCCTGTGAACCTCATGGACGTCTCTCCACAGAAACCCCAGCCCGACTCTGAAAACCCGGGTGAGTCACGGTTAAAAATGGACAAAAGTATTATTGCTAAAAGTTATTGCTCGGGCGTGGCAACAGGTTATAGGCAAAGCCGGCAATTACCTGCTGCCCCGCAATAAAAGAGGGCCCCAGAGAAGAGCTGATTACGTTCACCAAGAGCAACAATAGTTTTGTGATTGTTGAGTGTTGTTGTAATTGTTTAAAGATTTTGATGAAGGGCCCCACAGGTCCAAGGTTTCTGTGGGGGCCTCCTGCATACACACAGGCTGCGAAGTCCGATTTTTGTAGATTTTCTGTCCGATTTATCTGAAAACATAAGAAAAAACTTTGGCAGATTGAACACATAAACCTTCCTGTCTTTTATTTCAGGTATTAAATATGGGACTGACTCACCTGTGAGATCCCCTCCCGGCCGTCCAGCTGTGGAATCGACAAGCTTCTCAACGACCACCACTCCAGGTTGGGTCCCATCTTTAAGAAAACTGTCATCCACAAAGCCACAAAATGGGACCCTCAGGGTGGCGCTAGAGGGAAGCGGCTCACCTAAGTTCATGCTACCCTCCAGAGACCATGCATGTCTGTAATATTGCAATCAGCTCAATAGGTGTTGAGATATTCCAGTTTGCACCAGAGTAGCAAGTCAATATATGAGGCAACATCCACACAGAGTTGTTGCCATGTGTGAGTTTTTTTCCCTTTCTCATCAGGAGACATTAGTGGATTGAAGTTGCTGCCGATGTAATACACATCAACCTTCCTGTCCTCAATTTAGGTTTTAAACGTGGGGCTCGCTCGCCTGTGAAATCCCCCCCCAGACGTCCAGCTGTGGAATCTATCAGCATTTCAACGACCAGCTCGGCCAATCATGGACGTCCGTCTGGTTGGTTCCCAACTTCTTTGTTTTCTAGGCCTCAGCTAACTGATACATTTAAACCAAAAATAGATCAGGTGATGTGGTATATATGCGACAATGCCTTTCCAAAAAGCTGCCATGAAAGGACCATCTAATCCTATTTGATCTACCTCCTAGGTGCTAAAAAGGGAAAGTATTTGTCACCCACCAACGCCTCCAGGACTGAAATGAGGTCACCCTCTGTAAGTTCCCTCCATTAAGTCTCTTAAGAGATTAATTAACAGCTCTACAAATATGCTTTCATCACATTCCCGGGGTAAAAAAAGAGAAAAATGGACGACCTTCTTTACATTTAAGTAGCCAAAGTCTGGATTTTCAAATCACAACGATCTTTACCTGACTGCGGCTTCCTTTTGTTTTTCTATCAGGTGAAGTCCTATCACGTCCCGGCGGAGCAGATCGAGAGGGAGCTGAGTGAAATCGAGACGAACTTGGCTCAGTTGGAGAAGGAGGGTGTGGAGCTGGAAAAGGAGCTCCGCAGCTGTGAGGAGGGTACGTTTCCCCCCGCTGTCACTCGAAATCCTCTTCCACTCCCTCCCTTTGCCTTGTTTAGACAAATAAAACCCGAATGTGGACAAATCAGAAACAAGCTTTTTCAATTTTGAAACCGGCCGCAGATGTCAGCCGAACATTTTGCTCTCCTGCAGCGGATAGCCTCGCTGCAAACTCTCATTTTTTTATTGAATTTGTGCAAACTGTCGATTCCCGCTGCTGCCTCGGTACCTCTAGTGCGGAGTTGTGTCCTGGTTGCTTCACACACACACACACACACACATTTACTCACTGTCAGCTGGAGGTGTGTGTGTGTGTGCGGGGGGGGGGGGGGGGGGGGGGGGGAGGGGGGTTACCTGCTATTTCTATTACTGTTTCTCCAGCCAAATGAGGTGAGAGGCACAGGCAGCCCACAGGGATGTTGCTTCTCTTCTTAGGGTAGTGGGAGTCGGGGGCCTGATTGCTTTCCTCAAGGTCAACACGACTTGGGTACAGTTATATATATATATTCTGGTCGATTGCAAAGTTTTTTTTTTTTTTTTCTTCCTCTACCTGCCACCCAGGATGCTTGAGTGTTCAATCCCTTGGCCAGAATTTGACATCAATTGCACAACCACCTAGGAGATCATCTAACTCAACTGGAATTTGTCGGCGTGAAAAACTGAATCCTGGCAGAAGTTCAGTTCCTGTTTATTCTGGTGAAGGCAGACTGGTCCTCCAGGCCCAGTCTTGACTCTTGTTGTGTGTCTATTGGATTGATTGGTCAGTAATTGGGAATGGCCGAAAATCATTTTTTTTTAAATCAATTCATCCACCTACTCAGGTTTCTCCAGTCTGAACTGGTGAGGCAGAAAATGCAAGCTGTCGAAACTGCCACCCAGCGTTGTGATGTTCTGAATGTTGTGGGTCACTAAAACACAAATGCATAACACATCTATTATATTAATACAGATATTTAAACTGTATTTAACATTGTAAATTATATCTGCAATAGAATTGTCAATATTTGACTTTCTGAGCCGGGTCCCTTTTTCTTTTTTTTTAATAGCGCAAACACTATAACTAAATAAATACATAGAGCTAATCCCTGCAGGAGTTTTGCTCGTTATTATTTAATAAACGATTAAGACAAATCTGCACTTCACTGTAATCCCTCAGTGTTGGTCTACAGCTACTCCATGCTAAAAGTTGCGTTTAAAAGCCTTTTGAATATGCATCTACTGCAAATAACAGTTATTGATAACCTGCAAATCAGCTGCAACATATAATAATAATAATAATCTGAACATAGTGAAAAAGATTTGTTAAAAGTGACATTTCAAAAGCTTGTTTTGTCAAATCACATTTGGTGTTTAGTACGGGAAGTGACTATTTTGATAATTGATCAACCAAACTATTCACACCCTGCTAAATAAAGGAGTGTCATGTTCTGTTTGAGGTGTTTACAACAGTGTCCAACCAACTGAGGACAATTCAAGGTGTGGAAAGATGCTGTTCCATCACATGACAGTAATATTGACACTGAATGTAAAGAGTCAGATTAGCTGCAGCCTCCGAGGACGTCGTCTTCAGGTTTAGCTCCGGTCTCTAAAGAGGCTGTGCTGACATGGTCCCAGGAGGTTAGTCGCCTGTCACCAGCCACATTACACCAAAACCTCATTTGTAACTGCACTAAATTGTGTTATTGTGCAACAAATACAGTCTAATGAAAACAAAGACTTGATCTGACGATGATAAAATGAGCCGTGATTCTTTTTTTAATTTGTTATATTGGGGGGAAAACAGTATAATATAAATGACAACAGAATTATTCTGCCAATTAACCGGTAACATCAGTTGTTATTTGACATTAGAAGTGCACAGAACTGTATTTAAACAATGTTGTCTAAACAGTTTAATTTAACCCTGCGGATTGAATTTTCTCAAATGTAACTGTAGAAGCTGAGGACACAGCAGTGGACTAAATTATATAATTAAGAATTGTATAGGCAGCGTTGGCATTTTAAGTCATTATTGAACATTATCAATGATCACAATTTGTTTGTCAAGATACATTTTTGTGTTTGTTTTTGGTTTTCAGAGGGAGAGGGGGACATACTGATGGACCCACTGATGGTTGACTGGTTCAACCTGATTCGAAAGAAGCAGATGTACATTAGAAAAGAGTCGGAGCTTGTATACACGTGAGTGAAAATCACTTCTTATTTTGAAATTCCAGTGAGAGGGGAGACTTCAAACTTCTTCACTGTCAAATGAAATGCATCGGCTCAAGATTGCAATCTGTAATTTTCATGATGAATTTGTTTTGCGTGTCATTGCATGTGATCGATGATCTCTTTGTCCAGAGCCAGGACGCAGGAGCTGGAGCAGCAGCAGCCAGGTGTGGAGGGGGAACTTCGCCGGCTGCTGGAGACGCCAGGTGAGACACTGCAGGTTTCAACTGCAACTCTTTAACGTTTTGCCACACTGGACGCTGAAATCAATCTCTGTGATCACAGATCATTTAAAGTCCAGAGCGGAGCGACAGCGGGAGACCACGTTGATGCAGATGCTGATGGAGATCGTGAACGGCAGAAATGCGATAGTGGAGGGTCTGGACGAAGACAGGCTTAGGTGACATGATGCGTCTTGTAATTGATTTATAAGAGAATCAGCAGTAATGCTGAGCAATGCTGTTTATATACTACAATCTAAATCTGACAGGTTTTTTATTTGTGATGAATTTCAGGGAAGTGGAGGAGGATCAGCAGTTGAATGAAATGATGAAAAATCTTGGTAAGTATCTTTTTATTTTAAACACGTTTTTTTTCCATTTCCGAGTGTATTATTCTAATTATCTTTGTTGGTGAATAGGAGTAAAGAAAACTAAAAATAAGAGGAAGTCCTCCATCTCAAAACTGTTCAGACGAAGAAGTAAAAGACGAGTGGAATGATCCTCATGGGTTTTAATGTTTTGTTGTTATTTTTTAAATTGTATTTATATTCTTTATAAAGATTTTAAGTCTTTTTTTATATCTACAGTAAGTGCTGCAGTACATGGAGTGCTAATGGGAAAGGAAAAGAAAGAAAGTGTGAAGTGAATGATTTTTTGTCTGCAGTTTCAGGTTTGTTTTTTTGAGTTTTGCTAAAATGTTATTTAGGTTCAAGACTCAATTTCAGGTCTTAGTTTGTTGGTTTTTAAGTGCGGTGGAAATTTCAGTATAGTTCACGATTTAATCTTAATTCTTTTACACATGGGGTGACATGTTTTTCATGATTGTTTTTCATGGATAAAAAGGGGGAAAAAGAAAAGAGGTGTTTAATTACATGGCAAATCCTGCTGTTTCCTTTATATTGACACAGAGCTGGAGCACTCCCTCAATGTATGGATCTTCCTGCTATGTAAAAATACTGTATATTTATTGTAATTTTGGAATGACGCGTGTATATTTATAAGTCCAGCATTTCAAATTAAAATGCACTTTGTCAAAACAAGTGGATGCTGGGAGTCGAAATGAACTATGGTGACGTGTGAATTACAAAGGGAGCACTGGCTGTTCCACGTGCAAATATATGAATGAGGGCGAATAAATGTGTAATCCTTTCAACAGTCTCGATCCAAAATGAAATTAGTTCAGTATTTATTTAATAATGGATTTTAACAAATTTCCTGTAAGGATATTAGCAGCAGGAGGAGGGGGAGGAAAAAGAAGGAGGAAAAAGGAAACGCCTCGAACAATTGAGTGTGAATGGCCGTGGAGTGTAAAGTGAAGAGCCCCACACATGTTGAGCTGCCCGGCTGCAGCCCGGCTCGTTCCTCACCGTACTGTAGGTGGCAGCCTGGGTATGCAGTATCGCACCGGCGACAACTTGGAAATCCAATTTGCCACAGTACAGACAGTTAATTTCTTTTGCTAATTTTATAAATGCTGCAAAAAAAAAAAAAAAGAAGTGCTCGGCTGTGCTGATGCAATAATGTTATGTGAAAGAGGATTAGGTAGAGCAGTAGCTTATGGCCGGGGAAGGCTTATAAACTATAGGTTGTATGGAGCTCTTTATCTTCAAACCTGGTTTAATTAAACATTACTCTGTACTAATATCTGCATCAGAAATTGCTCGGCACCTGAGCTATTAAAAAACGTTCAGGCGACACAACGTGAGGGAAAGACATCCGCAGTGTTTGCAGGGAATGTGCTGTAATGTTGTGTATTCCAGAAGTGTGATTGAATGTACTTGTGCGACCGTATATATATTTTCCAACTTGAAGTCTGTTGTCCAATAAATCCTGTTTTTGAAGATTAGTGTGTGTAAGAGGGTTGAATTATTTACTCCATAACACCTTTTTACTGCATATCCCAGAACTTCACTTTTCCCATGTCTCGAGCTTCACTGTCGATTCAACAGCCGCCGAGGACGAGACGTCGCCTTCACCGGGAAACCCACAATGCGGCGGCTGCTTTGCGTCAAAGCCGCGCGGCCGATCGCAGAGCTGCACCAGTGCACGCTTTTTTAATAAGGCCCCCCCTCAAAGACGGCATCGAGATAATTCACCGGCGTCAATAAATCGCAGCCACTTCCAAACTGCACATCCCTCATTTTGAGATGCATGAAATTGTGATCACGAACTTGGAACACAATCTTTCAGGCTGAGCAGAGTTGGGGATGATATTGGTACAAAAGTGCCACGCGTGATGCGGGTGACAGTCGAGACCGAATGTGTGATATTAGAGTTAATTAAAGCTTTGCGCCCCATCTCCTGCAAATGCTTGCACTTCTGCAATTAAGAATCAAAGGCGAGGGCTTAGTGTCAGGGGGGTGTCTAATACATGGTTTTAACAGGAATGGGACCTGATTTGCCGAGCTCCTAGCGACAAGCATTAACAACAGCCTCAAATTAGAGGGACATTAATATTCATAAGTAAAACAATTCATCCCGTGAATGTGTGATGAAATGGAATCCTCTGAGGTGAGCTCTTGTGTCCAGGCTGCCACCGTTCATTAAAATATGCCATTACCCATGAAGTGCTTAATCTTTATGAAAGGGTGGTAAAAATCTGTCTGAACAACTCTGGTAGAAAGGTGGAATATGTAATATTGTTTCGGCACCTTGCATTATGTTAATCCTGTACATTCTATTATTTTATTTCTTTTTACGACCGCCCTTTGTGGTGATGTCGAACACTTTGTCTGGGTTCTATACGTCTCATTAGCAGAACTAGTTAATGCTCTGTGAATGGGGGGGGGAAAAAGGACAATGTCTAATCTTTTGCTTCTGCACATTGACATCAGTGTGTTGTTTTTCTATTAATAAGACGTAAGTGCTTTGTGATGCTTTAGGTTGTACGCTGCCACTTGCAATACAATCTGAATTCTCTGTGTGTGTGTGTGAGTGTGTGTGAGTGTGTGTGTGTGTCGTCTTATTCCAGTCCCTGCCAGAGTCTGTGCCACTAGCCTGTAATTATGATCCTCGAGGTAATTTTATCAGGCTCATTAGCTCTGATGAGTAAACGAGAAGCGTGCCTCTAATTTATTGGCCATCCAGGCTGGAGACTTAATTCTCATCAGAGAGATCATAATATTTGTACAGAGAGACAGATATACAGCACATATACTCAGTTACAAGGCGCTTGGATCAACAGTGAGGCCGAGACTTATGTGACTCTAAAACCAGTAATTACACTCATAACATGGAGTCTGTTTGGATAATTGGCCATGTGCTAAAATCATTTTTCCCGTGGACGAGGTTCTGCTGAGCCGGGGCGACTAAAACACTTTCTCTTTTTTTTGTCTCACACAGGCCCGATTTCAAACGGAAGCCTGCGTTTGTATTCTACCGAGTCTCGTGACTTCATCTTCCTGCACGAAAAAAAAAAAATTAGATTCTCACACCTCTGCAAACAAAATCGCATTGTTTCCGTTTCCCTGTTCGGCGGCGATGATCCGTTTTCTGTGTCACCGAGTGTGCTAAAGGAGCGGGGGTGAATATGCCCCCCGATTTCCAGTGTGTAGAAATTTGCATTGAGGGGAAATTATGCACGCTGGCTAGTGGAAATGAAATGTATAAAGTGCATGACTGGTAGACTTGACAAGTGCAGCTTTCATCCATCTCAAATGAATAATTTTCACTTCCCTTAAACATCCTTAATCCAACCATGTTATCAGCGGGCGTGCAGGATTCTGCCAGACTTTCTCCTCGACGGCACGGCAACTTTCAACTCGCCTGCGAATCGGCACTGCAGTTGCTTACCGCATGGTCTTACAGGGACTCACTCTTATCCTTCCCCCTGCTGGTTTTGGTGGATCAGTAAAATTCCTTCCAAACACAATATATACATAGCGCAAGTCTTAATAGATAGCAGAATGTCTCACTCTACCCTCCTCTGTGCTGCCTCAGAGGTCGACTGTATTTATCCTCTGATTCACATTGGCAGAGCTTTCAGAGGGATGGTGCTGAAACCCCACCACCCCTCCCAAAAAAAGAACGAAAAACCTATTTGCCCGGTGGCCCTTTTGTCCTCTACTTAAAAATTTCAGTGACGGACCCCTCCATGCCCGTGGTTCGGAAATCCATATGGTCGTGTAGGGATACAGGAGGAGAAATTGCTGATTTACAGCCCAACTTTGTGCAGTTTGACTTATTTCTGGACCCATTTTCTCGTCTTCTCATCTCAAAAAACAAGCAGCAGGAAACCCCCTCCACCCCTCCCCAAGCGTCGCATTTAATTTATAGACTGCAGCTTGCTTTCGTAACACCACTGACAATAAACAATTAAATGTGTAATTGGTGTTTATGCTGCTAATCCGTGTGATAGCCTCTAATATGGCGGGGGTTACCTGGCTATTTTCAATATCCACTTTCACAGGAGCCTTCCGCCCGCGATAAGAATATTAACCTCATCAGTTTCAGGTAACTTTCAGCGCTTTAACATCTTGTCTTAAAGACCTACGTGTTAGCGGGAGTCTCAGCCTTGGCATTTAGTGACATTTTAAGCCTTTTAACAGAATCCAGACAGGGATTTGCAGTTTCCACCAAAGGAAAATAATTTATATCCTCCTTTCTGAGAAACTGTGGGTAGAGGGATTAAATACACCAGAGAGATTTGTATGTGGTGCAAGTAAAACAATATTGTGACTCAGTTAATACATTTCCTACCGTCGACTTTCATGCTTCGAGGAAGTCGGGAGCTGTTGCACATCGAGCTGGAGTCGGCTTTGATGCTTTTTCTTGTTTAATTTTCTCATGTTCAAGGTTTTTAAGTGTTTAGGTCACGGCGATGACAGCGCTGTGTACCTGAACTCCTCTTATAGCACATAAAAGTCTATATAGAGTGTCTGAGGCAACGGAGAGTCTGACCCACACCAATTATTCTCCTTGCTAATCTAACTCCCTTTGGAATAAGCAAATGTTTTCACCCCACTTGGAATTGTATTAAAACACAATGATGTCCTCTGCACGCACACACACAGAACACATTTCTTGAGTGACAGTTCGGGACACAAAGGGTCCTTTCTGCGTGTTGGATGGGCTGTGGACTGTGGATCCGCCCGTGTGTGTGATGGCTGCTGTGTAGTGGAGACATGCGGGGCTCTGTTCTCTCTGTGGGCAGGCGGCTTTGATGCGCTGCCGTCTCTTATCTCACGCCTGGCAAGGTTAATGAAGTGGTGGCACTTTTGGAGGAAGTAGAAATGGGATGAGTAGCAGAGACCAGAGGAAGCTCGGAGATGAAACGTCCCGGCTCTTAGCGGCTGTAAGTGGCAATTTTGGTGAATTACATAGACAATAAGAAAGAGGGTTGTCATCCTCTTAAACACAACAGTCGGCTGAATCACCAGCGCTCGATTGCATCTCTTTCAGCCTGGTTCATGTGAAATTACATTAGCATTTAGGCACCACTTGTAAGTTGATCTGTCAGACCTTATAAGGCCACGCTTCTGTGCCACACTGAAGCACCCGCATTGTTACGAGTCGCATTCTGTCGCACACAAAAAGAACATTACAGCACCTTAAAACCCAGAAATCGACTTGTGAAATGCTTAGCAAGTTGTGTTGCGTCTTTTGAGCATCAGGTCGTTCTTCATTTGAATCGGGGGGGGGGGGGGGGGGGGGGCGGCTCATATGTTTTTCAGCATGGTGTCGCCCGCTCTCGTCCTTTTGAAGGACTTTCGAGAAACCCGCTGTGCCTTTGTCGGCGGCAACAAGTCTCACTCTAGTGAAAGAGTTGGCTTATTTTATTTGTGACGAGTGTCTCGGGAAGTCGCCTCGTGGTTACGGCTTAAACAAAGGCCAGAAACGGCGCCCTAATATAAATATTATAACGGGTGATGTACTGCTAATGCTCTGTATTCCTTAGCTTTGTGCTTTTAATATTCCAATTCCCCTTGCATGTATAAGAGCTAATAGGTAAACAGTCCTGAATGGGAGAAATGAAGCAGGTCTACATGCCAATGAATTAGCATATAGATGAGTTCATCTCACACAAATAGTGCTCTTTTGCCCAGACCTCCCCGTGCTGAGCAAAGATCATGTATGTAAAGTATGCATGCAGGAAATGTAAATTAATCCATTTCAATCATCATTCAATCTAATAAGATGTTTTTTTTCCCCCTCTCCCCTCACTCCTCTTGTTTGTCGCTCGTGGCTCAAATGTCCAGAAATATTGAGAGGGCGGTCAAACTGTTTCCCCCCCGGAGCGGCCTAATTGTTTAACAGAAATAATAATAACAACAATAATAATAAACTGTAAGGAGAAAAACACAGAGGGATTGCGGATGATGTCAATTACAAGAGAGCAGCAGCGCATGTGGATGAGAAATAGAAGCACCTCCGTGCTGCTGAAGTCAAGGCTGTTGTTCTCTGAGGCACAGATCCTATGAAAGAAGAGCCATTGACCGTGTGTTTAGTATTTGATCCTCATTATTGTAATTCCATAAACAAACACCGCCTCTGTGAAACAAAACTATTTGTTACATAGCTCTGGTTAATGTGCTAAAAGAAGCTTATGGAATTGGGTCAGCTAATTAAGCAATTAGCTTATTTCGGCTCTGTGGTCAGGCTCCTGCTAATCTACGGCATTGTGAGCCCAAGATCTGCCAAAAAACCGAGAGGCTTGTGCGTCTGTGTCTCCGATCCCGTCTGACAAAGGCTCATGTTTGAAGCCATCCTACCGCTCAGCAGCGAGGCAGAGGACTTGTGTCTGTTCGCTAATGCTCACGTTTCTCATGCAAATCCCCGGAATTGAATAGGTTGTTTATTGTCTAGTTCATATATTGAGACATTTATGTAGTGCTGTTGGAGTGTTTGCTCTCTGCATCTGTAGCTGTGTTAACACACACGAAATCCCAGGCAGATTAGAGTTTGATAGCATTAAAGCCATGATGAATGTTGGTGGCTTTCGGCGGAGCCCACCACCGCGCGCGCATGACGGGGGCAGAGTCAGGCGGCGTGACCGTGGGGCGTTAAACACATCAAATGGTGTCGTTTGATCAAACGCTCCTTTTTGTGAGGCAGCAAGTTAAATATCCTGGAACTTCTGTGTTCATAAGAAAAGGAGGTTACCATGGGCCCGTAACGTCTGGTATTTATTTCATTGTCGGGTTAATTTAGCAATTTATTTTTTACTTGGAACGACTAACTTCTCTTTATGTGTCTAAGTTCAGTTTGAGGTAATCATGTGAGGTGAGGTGAGCTCAGCTTAGCTCAGGCTACTGGAAGTCGGTGGGATCAGTTGCAGACCTGTTAAAAGGTAAAGTGATAAATGCACGTTTAACAGTGCGTTGACCTCAGCCAATAGGCCCATAACTCCCATTGAATTCAACCAAGCTGCACCGAAGTGCACTCACTTATAGATATCAGAGTAATGGGTTTTTCATCAAGATCCATTATTCTCTGGGAAAATGTAAAAGGAAAAAACGCCATATCTTGCAATATTGAGGGGAAATCCTGAATCAGCCACCTAAATATATTTATTTCTTCCCTGACTTACATCGCATCCTGCCACCAAGTTTCCTGGTAATCTGAGTTGTTTTTGTGGAATCTTGCTCACAAAGAAACATACAAACCAACCTACACACAAATGAACAGGGGTGAAAACATAACCTCCTTGCATACCCTGCTTCTTCTGTATATACCACAATAGAGGGTGTTAACTTTCTTATAAGGCATTTCATAATTAAATCATCCCAATGTCATTACGATCGATATAAACTTATATATGTACTAGTTTTAGATTATATCTATAGTGTGAAGGGAAGTGTGAAAATGTTGTTGCCGGTGTGAATTTATATGAACTCTCTCAAGAGCCAGTGTTTGTTTTGTCTGTTCTGGTCCACTGTAAAATACAGAGATTCATAGGGTTCCTTCTAGTCGTACAGTGAAAAGAATTGTTAGTTTCAGGTGATTTAACACAATTATTGATATAATATTCAATTTCTGCTGTGAGGTGCTTCACCTTTAATGTGGGCGATTTACCTCTTTTTTTTTAATAGGATATTATTGACAACATTTTTCATAGCTTGTGATTGTGGCCTTTTATTTGATCGCTTTTGAACAGCAAACACAAGATGAACCTTTTAGGCAGATGTGTTTACAGGAGTTTTCTTGGTGTTTCACCTCTTCTTACGTTAGGTTATATATTAGAAATGGTTGTCTGTATAGCTGATTGATAGAAAACTGTGGCCTGTTGCAGCTTTAAAACATTGAGAGATGGGAGATTCAATCAAGTTGAAGACTGACAAACCAAAGTAAGGTGCCGGAAGCCAAGGACACGTTCAGGTACAGGAAACTGCAGCAGTGGGAACTATCTCTGTGGTTCCTCACCAGGAGGAGTAACGTTCACATTATGTGTAGTCAGGTGGTCTATTGTTAATACCAGAGCGGTGCCCTTTGTAAACCTGCCTGTTTGGAATGTTCTGTTCTCTTCTCCCTTGTTAATGCTCCGAAGCTACTTCAGAATTATTCCTTGTCATTAGTGAGTCCTCTTCAAACAGATCTACAACATACTGTCACTTTTCATTCTTTATTTGCTGGATGTTGATTCCAGGAAACAGAGTGAAGTAAAAAAATCCTCCTTTAGGTTAAATGTTGGCTATTGTGTGTTAAGCAACCAACACAATCTTCAGACCCAAGCTCAGAGCTTTCAAAATAAAAGCTTTGTAATTCAGTTTAGTTTAAAGCATTTCTCCAACAAAGGAACGTTGTGTTTTTACTTAGTAGACAAATAGCTTGTTCTGTTTTTTCATATTTCCTTGGGTGTGTCCAGGTGCAAATACGAGGTTGCGCCGTGTTAAATGTTGCCACCGCAAAGACTTGTGGGCCGGTGCCTTCTCCTTTGCTTTCCTAAAGGAGGGGCCGCTGTTTCCTATGCTAAAGGAGATAAGTGAGGAAGCATTGAAGCTCCTTTCCTTATTATTTAGAGAATTCAAACAGGGCTTATTGTGAAATACTTCTGGGTAACTTCTTTATAGTTGGAAATGTTCCTAAGCAAAATGAACTTTCCAAAAGCAGCTTCACATTGCTGGTTGACTGTTTATTTACATTAATGTTTATTTTTTATTAATATGATATGTATCACGTGTCCACATCGTACCAAATTCCACACTGCACATCCTCAGGCCCTCACCAGAACACATGCCTAGTGTGAAGTCAATAAGACGAACAGTTCTGGAGATATGCGCTCCACATACAGACAGGCCGACTTTTGTGGAATTAGAATAAAAGTATTGATCAAAGCCAATTTAAAACTTGATATGTGAGAGTTACACTTTTCACGTTAGATATCTGGAGCTCTTCACAACAACATATTAACCGGCTCAGAAGGCAAAGCCCTGCTCCTCCTGATTGCCATCTGCGCTGCTGAATGAATGATAATTTTGTTATTTACAACACTTAAAGGGCTGCGATGCTATAGAAGTCTGGTATATTTCTGATAAGATCGCCTACTAATAGCATTTTGATGAGGGGAATCTGACTGAAAAGTGTACCTAATTGAAGGAAAAGGCTTGAAATGCATTGTTAATGGGTCAGGGAGGCGCCACTTAAGGTCATGATGATGATATGCAAGGTGTGGAAATGCATTTCCAATCTCCCTGGCTTGAGCCCATCAGTTTCCATTCAGAAGTGTGTGCACTTGTTCATTAAGCTTATGCATATCATCAACTGGTGCACTCATTCTATCAGGCAGATATGGCAGGGATAAAGCGATGTGAAGGATGGAAATTCAAACAACCATTCTCATTTGCAAAGGTCATTAAAGCTTGGCATACATTAGAAAATCTGCTAATTATGAAATGGCTTAACTCCACATTCAGTGGGATTATGTCTGCTCATTTAGAATATGTTGATCCCCTCCCTTACTCGCCACAAGACAGTTGATGTATGGGACTTGTGGCACAGAACTAATGTTCCCACTGCTTGTCGGTCATCTTAACTGACTGTAAGAAGTCCATAAAAGTGGCCGTCTCCCGCTTAATGAATATATTCCCCAGAAAACAGACACGAGTGTTAGAGCTGCTGGGAAAATCTGCTCAAATGAGAATATTTGGGCTCAGCTTCTTTATTTTAAATTAGACTCAATGAGTAAATAAACTGTGAATCACACAAACACTGATGATTCAAACCTAAATCAAGTGGTTATCCCCTGTGATTTAAGATGAGTCGAGCACTGAGCTCATGTGGGTTTTTTAAAAGTCAGTAAGTTGGGGACACATGGAATCGTATATAATCTGCTATTCAGATGTCAAAAAATGTGATACTGGTGCAGCAAAATATGAAATGTGATTCAAATCAAAAAATATAACGTACTTTTGTTCATATAAATATAACCTGTCAATCTCCAGTGAGTCAATATTACAGATTTCACAGTTAATAACAATTGCTCTTTTGAAAGTGTTGAGTATGATAGCTCTCCATTACATTTCTTTCGTGTGAAGATAATATGCCACTAAGATATATACCTCTCCTAGACATTAAATATATTTTTTACCATTGGAATGAAATAAACGTTTGTTGAATTAATACAATGTTTATAAAGCTATCAGTTTTTAGCTTAGACATATCAAGGGTTGAAATATGAAATTCAAACTCAATTCAAACACACGTTTATGAAGCAGCACACATGCATAAGAAAAGCTAAACATAGAATCAATGTGTAATTGCCACTGGGATCACAGACAATGCAAACTGTGTGCTTAAAGGTCTGCATAAATATAACTGTTTATATTCGCCTCCTGTATTTTCTATATACAAGAATAGACTTGAAAAGTATGACAAATTAATTGTAACTTTCCCGGCAAATGTATTAAAAATCTTTTCACACGAATAAAATCTATATGTACAACTCGTTTCACCTATTATCCATAAGCTCAAATTCTAAAAAAAATAAGTTGCAGTTTCACATATAAATGTAATTCCCGTTCTGTTTGTAATCACACCTGCAAAAGAAAACATTCACTTTAGTCCTTTATATCATTACCCTGATTGTCTAAGTGGCTGTAATTGGCCTCACATTTTAAATAAGATCAATTAAATTGTACATTGTAAAAGTAAATATATGATACAATATTTGAACAAAGTGAAGAATTATCATTTGTTTGCATTAATAAAAAAACGCACTGCAATGAACCAGTGGTCAATAGAGTTTCCATCATTCTATCATCAGTGTCCGTCTCTGCTCTGATGATATATCGATTTTTGCTGTAAAACTGATCCGAGCTCTGTACTATTGACAGCTCTGTACTATGCGATTGTAATTCACAGTTAACCCGATGACTTAACTTCAACGCGGCTTGTTGAAAGTCTGTAATCGACTGAAACACTGGCCTGAAAACGTGACTTTATAGAAGCTTGAACCTCTTACATGGATCAGATGCACACGTTGTCACCTTGACTGGACCTTTCAAAACATTGTAAAGACCTTGTTGGATCAAATCACTCTGTATTCGGCCCATTTAATAATCCAATTGCCAATTAAGACAGGCGTCCGTGCTTAGATCTATAAAAGGTTAATAAGCCTCAGCTGCAGTGTGTTTCTCTTGGGTAAATGTCACTTAGACGTAGGCCACCGTGGGTCAAGATCTCCCTCCAGATCTAAATTTAATCACATAGCATTGCCTGGCCCCGTTCTCACCCTCATTAGCCCATGGCTTGTGCAGGAGTATGATCTGCCCTGTTTTAGCCCTGGCACTTCCCCCGTAGCCCCCTGACTCCGACCCCGGTCATGGCGTCCGCCGGCAGCATCCACACGGCCGAAGCTGAGATTAAGCCCAACGAACTCAGTGGATCGGCCGTGGAAGAGTTTGACACGCGGGTCTTCAGGAGTGTCTCGCACCAGGGGACGCTATGAAGTGTGCACCCACCGTGACATGGTGCGATCTGTTGGCTGGGCTGTCACCTGACGCAGGCCGGCGCGTGCCACCTGTCGGCCTGCCCCCCCCATAATGGCAGGATGACCGGCGTGATTCAAGCAGCCGCCTGATCTTAATTATCTCCTCAGAGTTTAATTAACTAGCTCATCTATTGGCCAAAAGAGAGGAGGGGGGGAAAAAAGCAACCTCGAATCACTTAAAAATCACAGCCAGCGAGACAGAACGGATCATCGTAAGATTATTGTTTTGTTTAAAGCCGCTCGAATGCACGAGGAGCATCATGACGGATAAATCCTGAGAGGCTGTGTATGATTAGAATGGATACATTTCCATATTGTTTGTGGGAGTACCGCAGGGAAATCGCTGTCATGCGCTCTCTGTGCGAGTGTTTCGAATGTGTCCCTTCTTTTTACCATGTGTGCTGAAAAAGATGACATGGTGCGGGGAGTCCACACGGAGCAGAATGCAGAAATCATTTAGTTCTGAATGTTAATACGAATTACCGACAAAATGGGTAATAATTCTTCTGCCCTGCAGAAATGATTAACATAATTCTGATAAATAGGCAGATGGCGGAATGCGTGAATCGAGGTGGATTTATCTTAATTAATATCTTGAACCTACTTGGAGAAAGGTAAATGGCTCCACCGGGGCCAGGGATGTTCCTCTGTCTTGTGTGCGTATCTTTCTCATGGCCTGACATGTAGTAGTGGCCTGAGGATATTAAGTTGCTCTCCAGGTATGCATCAAGCCCAGACTGCTGATAATGAACATACACCCAGGCAGGCAACACACACACACACACACACACACACACACACACACGCACACATACACACACACACACACACACACACACATACACACACACACACACACACACACACACACACACACACACATGCACATGCACGTGCACATGCACACGCACACATACACACAGAAATGGATATACACACCATCACACCCTCCTATTTTAACTCCACAAAAAAAAATATCTTATTCTGTAACATTCATCCTCATTTCCCTGCGATCACAATGTCTCACTTTATTTCTGCCGTTGAATAAGGTGTGGATTTCTCTTTGCTCGTCACAAATTAAGGCAATTAAAATGTTAATTATTACAAGTGGAAAAGGGACAAAGGAATTCAAATAAATTGATGTATTGGCGTTTTTTTTAATTAATTCATTTGGGTTCCTACTGTGTTGGATAATTATGCTTAAGTGTTTAATTACATATTTTGATGGGCTCCTCAATTACTCTGGCTTAATAAAATATCATTAGCCTGTCTCCCAGGTTCTAAGCTGTGGAGACGTACAGTATTAGTGGATGTATTTAAATAAAATATTAGATTACAGGCTGGCTGCTGATACGTGGCAGGTCTCCAGCCCTCAATCTCCACTCAATCTCGGTTAACCTGGAAGCTGCTCCTCACATCAAAGTTTGACACGGCAGCAAACAAACAATGTTGAATTTACATATTAATTAGTGGCGGGCGATCGGCACGGGTGATGAATTCAAATGTGTGGGCCCCCTCGTCTCGTGACTGTCGCAGCCACACCGCCGCCTTGCGGGGAGCCTCGACGCTCGACCCCGGCAGAACAATGAGAAATTACCTAGACCCATAAAGGCCAACGGAAGCCCCCCCCCCCCCCACAAGGCAGACATGATAGGTTTTTTATTACATAGCGAGTGTAAATATTCAATATCCTTTCACCGAATGTGTGTGTCTTACAAATCAATTTGTCGTGTCACCACATCAACGGCAAAATATGCAAAGCACAGATAAGTACCTAGTTGTCACCCATCCAGTGTTGCTCAGTCAACCTCTCCTGTCAAAACGCACATAAGGAGCGATAGCTTCCATCTGGTCGCTGCAGGAAATTATCTTGTTTAAATCCTCCACAGGTTGCGCGAGTGATCCGTCAGTTTCCCGGAGCCACCGGAGCACAGAGCATGTTTCCTCTCTGTATTCTGTGCGCTTTACCGCGAGAGCATGTTTTTTTTTTTGCTCTGAAAATGTGTTTTACATCTTCTTGTTAGGAACAAGGATCCCTGGCAATGGCTCAGGGGCAAGATCCTATAATTAGAACACAGTTCACTTGGTTAGCAGGTAATTTACCTTCAGGGGGAGAAGTCTAATTATTGTCTTTGAAAAGCTAATTTAGCGTCAAACACTTCAGGTGTCTTCTCCCCCTCTCTCCAGCAAAGAGAAAGGTTTCCTGGAGCACTGGTGCCTCTGAGCCATCTTTTGTGGCCCAGTGCTTTTACTGTTTTATGTTTACACGGCTCATTCCTAAAGACGAAATTAGGAAGCGCCATCTCCTTTTGTTTGATCCAGCAGGTGTGTGGCACCACTACTTGACCCGCTGATAAATGCTCCTCGCAGGCAGACCTGTTTCCTGGCAGATGGTGTTTGTGAGTGACACTGGTTCCCAGCAGAAGCAGGCCCAGGGAAAACGATCACAGCGGAGTCTCTGCAGAGCAAACCAGCCTGGTTACCTGACGGCATATGCTCTGCTGTGGCCTACACCTGCTGAAGGATGGCGTTTACACCACGGTCCCTGGACTCCACCTCCGAGGACGCTGTTAACCACAGCTCACCACTCGTTCAGACACTTGGAAAGCCAGATAATAGATGAAGGGCAGGGAGGGGTTCCTCAGATGCGAGAACAGACATTACACTTATTTAAAAAGCTCTGAAAGCTGTTACTCTTCAGTGGAATAAAACCATTTGTTTTTTGATAGTCCCACTTAATCTAGTCTCTCTGTGTGAATCCCACCACTCATTTGAATTTGAAGTTTTGTGTGTTCAAACACACTGACAAATATTTTCCATGAACTTAGAACGTGTAACAACAAACTCTTATATATTGATAGACACATTGCACCTCATAGAGAAAAGGGAGGAGCTATACACACAGATGCTCAACATTAAAAAAAACTGTGAGCAGTAAGAGTTATAAGCTGCAGGAACACATGAGAACAAACTAAAAAATTGCAATCTTTAAAAAGATAATGGCACACATATATACTGTACTCAAAGTGAAGCCAAAGTGTCTCAATCCTCCCCCCCCCACCCCCCGGTGGTTGACTGCAGTACAAGTCTTAAATATTGTACCCCTCCATGTTAGTAGATGGGACACAGGTCCAACTAAAAGGTCACATGTCAAAGGATAGTGGTTGTTCATCTTTTTAAAAAGACTATGAAGTAAACCAGTAAAGTAGGTTTATTTCTGTCATGTCAACAGTTTTTTGTATATGTAGTACTATTGGATTTGGACTGGGAGGATCAGTTCCCATCAAACTCAAAGGAATTCTCGCCTCCTTTGTGCTGCCTGATATACAAATATACATTTGCAGTTTATCACACGACCTCATCAAGTGACCTCCTATCATCGTTCAGATTAGATCCTCCACAAGCAGATCTTATCATTCCTTTAGCAGGAAAATTTCAATTTCAAGCACTAATTGGCCCGCAGCATTCTAATTGGGCATCCGGTGGGTGTTGTGTCGTTTTCAAACAGCAAATGAATCCAGTTTAACCATGTAGATACGGTCGGCGTCCCCTGGCCCGCGCTGGTTCGTCACCGTGGCGCATTCCAGCCCCACCAGCAGGCGTCGAAGGACAACAGTGACCACAGCCGCGGGGATCAGCAACAGGTCCGCCGCTGAAATATGTGCAAAGTGTCAATAGTCTGGAGCGGCTCCGTCCAACTGGAAGCCATTGAGCTGCTAAAACAGAACTGGTGATGAGGACACAGTCGTCCCATTCGGTGCCAATTCAGATGTCTCGGCAACCCCGGGCGCGGCGGTTTGATCTGCCTTGCTGTCGTTGATTCACAAGGCTTCCAGCTGGAGCAAAGATCCCCATTGAAGCGTGAGATAGAAACCTCTCCATCTTGGCACGTCTTGGCCGGCTCAATCCCCTGCAGGCCATTAGGGGATAGAATATGTTGTTTTCTATTTTTTTCCCCCCCTCTCTCCTCCGGAAGAAAAATACAGTCTGTCTTCATGCTATAACAGCCATTACTTAATTGTGCCGGATTTTCCAAGCAGAGTGTTGCTTTAATTAAGCAGCTAATTGCAATGTAGCTCTTGATTAGCTTTGGGGGATGGGAATGTTCAGACAGGCTGATATGTTGTGCACACTTCAGAATCATTTACAGAAATTGAAGCTAATTTCGCTCTCTGTCTACTGCTGCATTAATTTAATTTGGGTTGATTTTAGCTCATTAACACTTCTAATTAATACGTTGACATCACTATTAAGATGTCTCTTTGAAATTGGTGTCTCCTGATAATCAGGACGGAGGAGGCGGACGGATGGAGTGAGGAGCCGACTGGGGGGGGAAATGTGGAAAAACTCCTTCAGACCGGAGGGGAGGGGGAAAACGCCGTCCTCGTTTATAAACCCCTTATACTGGATCATAGTGGACACTAATAGGAGGCTATGACAGGTACTAAATTGGAAATGAAGGGAATGCTGATTGTTTTAAAATTTGATTGGGGTAGGGTTGCGTTCGTGTGTGTGCGCGCGTGTGCGCATTTATGTTTGTGTGTGTGTGTGTGTGTGTTTTCCGGCGATGCTCTTGGGAGTTGGGGGGGCGGAGGTGCGTCAGGGCCAGATGCCACACACAGCTGAAGATCACGCCTGAGCAACTGTGTGTTTGGGTTTGTCATTTTAATGAGCAGAATTTAGTGACTATGGGCTGGTAACGCTGCGTGAGAAGCCCCATTACATTACCGTCACTTTAACCAACCTCCACTGACTAGTACTCAGTATGCGGCGTGATTTTATCCACTGTGTAATTTTAGAAAGAAAAATTCGCTTTTTTGGGGGGAATTAAATTCAAGTGGAACAGCGTGCGTTCATTCTTTATTTGTGTTCTGTTTTACCCAGTGTGATCATTGCTGTGAAAAAGTCCTGATTTGGGATACTAAAAAAAATCATATTTCTCATGAGT
Source organism: Platichthys flesus (assembly GCF_949316205.1). Classification (NCBI taxonomy): domain Eukaryota; kingdom Metazoa; phylum Chordata; class Actinopteri; order Pleuronectiformes; family Pleuronectidae; genus Platichthys; species Platichthys flesus. The sequence continues at coordinate 12,248,051 of NC_084960.1, read as the reverse complement.
TAAATATTGAAAGAATGAACCATTTATAAAAAAATTCTAAAATGATCTAAAACCCCAGAATTGACCCTTTCTTAAACTGCAGCCTGTCAGTGAAGTAACAGCTGGACTATTGGGACCATTACCATCAAGAGGTTAAAATCTTCAGCGGTTTTTTTCCTCCACCGCCTCTCACTCAGTTATGCGCCCTTAAGCGATGTTACGCCATCCTGATTGACTTCCTCTCACGTTGTCTTCTATTAGGGTCCATAAGTTGAGAAATAAGCATTGATCGGGGGGAGGATTCAGTTATTCGGCATGATAATCAATGGGGGACCTTGTTTTCCTGCAGAGTGCTCTCCTTTGCCGGGGTCTTCCATGAGGACGGGCCACACTGTAGGAAAGCCTTCTGTTTAGCACTTCATTAAAACTGCCTCTAATAGGAGCCACTGGGGAGATGCTCCCTGCATTGTGTGTAAAAGCGATCAACATCTGCATCAATTAACCCCTTCGTCCCCGCGGGGCCCATTAGAAAGAGGAACACCTTTTAAAGCTGCATATGGCTGGAGCTCACGGTGGAGAGTGAGCTCATATAATTGCTTGTTTGCTTTATGTTTGATTTGTTTGCCTATGTCACGATTCGTCAGCGTCGTCTCGTACTGTTATAAGTTAGACGTGTGTCAGTCCGGCGTAGGTTCCACACAATGTCGTAGATGATGAACAAATGCAAGGTAAATAAATAGAAATATCAAACTTTAAATACTATTGAGTACTATTGTCTTTTCTTTACTTGTAGTAAACAAAGTCGTACATTTGTTGGACAGTCGTACGGCTGCACGGTGAGTGACATCGGCTGGTTACGTCCCCTTTTTTCCTCTTCCTCGAGCAGCAGCCAGCAACAATTAGAGTCTTTGAGAGCAGCAGTAACAGTGTGTGCACATCTGAAATCAATATCGTCCACACGAGTTTTGCTAACAAAACATTTAGGAGGCTGCTCTGATTCCAAGCAGCTGTACATCACAAGATGAATCCTCCTTTAATCCGCTGTTGAACGGGACCGGGGAAAGTTTAAAGAATAAGATCTGGCTGTTATTACCGATCGCGCCGCCGTTGACTCATCCACATTTTCAGCCGTGATATTTTATGCAACAGTTTATTAATGGAGCGATCTTTCATCTTGCGGCGCCCCGACTTCGCCGAGGACTTGGGGTGGCGCGGGGAACATTTTGAGCGGGAACGTTTGCTTAATTAGACGCAACTTGTTTGATTGCGAGCAACAATGAGATATTAGGTTTAAATTGGGTGAGTGAGTGCAGAGACAGCCGTGCGGTGCGTCGGGGGTGATTAAAGGCAAATGACAGTTCTTTTAATAGCCAAGTGGAGTTGACTGCGCCGTGGTGTGGAGCAAAAAAAAGTTTATTTCCCGATTTGAGACTGGGGTAATTAAGGCGATTTAAAAAAAAAAAAAAAAAGGATTGGACGGGATGTTTCACTTGTCACCTGTCCACATCTGCCAGGAGCTTTTATCCCTCGGTAAACAACGACAGCTGAGCCCGCGACACGTTTAACAAACCCCAAACCAAATCAAGACTAATAAAATCACTCATTTCGGTTAATGAGCATATTAACAGCGGAGGTAGTGTTTAAGCACAAACAAGAACAACAACATTAATAATTGCAACTCTCTAGTGCCTGGCTGATGTAAGCTTTAATAATTAACAAGTCTTTGTCTTATCCCCTCGAGGCCGCAGTCCTATTATCCAACTAAGTTACAAACGAGTAATTACGCTGTCACTGACTGGTCACAACTGTTTACCTCGGAACGGGCTCCTTTAATACCGGCTCTCAATCTGCACAGATCCAGCTTACCTGAGAGATGCCTCCTGTTAAAGGGCGAGCCGTGGCATTTCAACTTATTTATTTCACTTCTTTTTTTTTTCTTCTCTCCTCTCATTAGAGGATTACTCCTCTTACCTCCTGTGTTTACATATTAGTGCTAATCCAATTGAGTCAACAAGGGCACTTAGTGCAGGCTATGAACTGAGTCTGAGGGACTTAAAATGGGAGGGGAGGGGATATTAATTTACTTCTTCAGATTTTAGGCTTCCAGGGAAAATAGTTTTTGAACATCTGCTATGACAAATGAAGCATTGCGAGAGAGCGTGTTGTCAGGAGGAGACTCGGCTGCCTGCTGCCGCTGCTGCTGGGGTTAGCAGTCGGCCTGTAGAGGGAGCCCCTGGTTATGAGTCATATATTTACACTTTAAACTGCACTCTCAATATTTTTTGTGTAGTTTTGCCTGTAGGGAAAAACTGCACAGATCGAGTGTGTTTGATTATCTGCCCCTACTTACAAACACACACATTAAAGGAGTGAGACGTTTACTCCGACATTCAGCTTTCTTCGTACTATAGGAAATGTGTTGAGTTGCGTCTGGGATTTAATGGAAGAGCAACAATCTCTGGTTAATGAGGATTTGGGATCCCTCGACTCCCCCCCCTGCCGCTCCCTCTCTCCGCCATCATCTCTATAACTTCAGTCATGATCTTTGACCCGAGGGCCGCACCCCGTGTCAGACGAAACTAATTAGCCTTTGATCGCTGGTGAGTGCACACAACACGCGTCACGCCGGAGAGGTGGTTCTGCCACAGGATCCGGTTGCTACACACGGCGGAGGCACACAAAAGGGGGGGGGGGGGGGGGGGGGGGCTGTGGAGGCTGGACATATTTTTAACTGTAAGCTGTCATGATACGGAATAAAAAATAATAACTAGAAGGGGAATCAGGGAGGGGCTATAGCTCCATCAAGGTCCAATAGTCCCCTTATGAAACCCCATTTAAACTCACTAGATCCAGATTTCCAAAAATGGATATGCACCAAATTGCAAATCCATTTATATAAATCTATAAAAAACTTCAGAAATCTAATAAAATCTAATAAAATATACAAATAAAGATCCATAAATCAATCTCTGAGAAATTAACAACATTTTTCAAACAAACAAACAAACAAAAGAAAGAAAAAGCCTTATCTTTCAATGCAAATGTCTTAGATTAGATTATTTCCTGACTCAAACTGGATTCCTCCACTAGGTCTCTTGTTAATGCATCAAGTCGTTTTTTGCGTATTCCTGCAAACCAACAAACAAACAAACAAACGCAGACAAAAAAAATAACTTCCTTTGGCATAAAAAACACTTTATGTTCTACAGTGTAGTTCCGTCTTCAGATATCTGTGGAGCAGCATCCGTCACATTCCAGTTGAACACCACGCCAGGTCTAATATAGAGGAATAGCCTCATATTATGCAGAACTCAATTTATAACACTTGCAGTATATTGGCTCATTATAGAGCCTGTATTTGTTTAGTTGAGCCATTTATCTTCCCCTAATTAGTTATAGATCAATACAGCAATTGATTTGAGCGGAATGCTCGGAGATTCAGCGGAGGAGTTAAAGCATGAAAAATGCAATCCAAGCCTGACCATTACACACAGACAGAAACATGACTCCCCAGATTTCCCTGAAGACTCTGCACAGTCAGCTGTTATATGTGTGTCAAAAACATCGTATCAGTCACCGGGTTGTGTGTGTGGTTGTGTGTGTGGATGGGAGGAGGGAGGGGGGTGGGGGGAATGGTGTCATTTGCAAACACAAACAGGGTCCGAATATTCCCGGCGTGTTTGCAAAAGCAGAAACAAATCTGAGCTTAATCAGGTCTGTGAGCGTGAATAATCTGCCCCGGCTTCAAGGAGGGTGAATCACAGCAGAGGTTCACGTCTGCAGAGGACACAGGCCGACATGTTGTCTTTTATCAACCTTTTTTTCTCTCTCTTTCTCAGGCGTTTTTTTTTTTTTTTTTATCATTAATCATTAGCCTGTCCCTCTTTCTCTGGGGCTCGGAGATGATGGCAGCCAATTAAGTAGTGGCTGGTGTCACCTATTCCACCATGTCTGTCAGGCCGGGGGGGGGGGGGGGGGGGGGGGGCCTCTCTTAAACCACCCGCTAAAAAGACATTTGTTTCTCTGTTTATTCCTTTGAAACGCAGAAATCCGCGTCGTCCCCTCTTCCTCCCAAATTCTCCCGATGCAAAATAAAGAGCGGCGAATTACACGGCGCGAGGGGCTTTCAAACGCGCAGGCATGCACAAATGTTCTGGCTTTGTTCACGGTAAGCTGGTGGGAGACAGAATTTGGCTAAATGAGTTGAGGCATTTTCGAGTGCGGAGGGAAGAGTGTCAGGACGCGGTGTCGTAACGAAAGGGAACGAGCGTCTTCCTCTCTCCTCTCGAGGAGTTGAGCTGCTCATGTTTGTGTTTCATGTTTGGCGTTTCCATGAGTCCACTCCAAAATTGTAGCTGCTTTAGAATAAAAAGGTGCGTGAGTAGCGCCGAGTGAAGGGGCTTTGTGTGAGGTAGGACCGAGCCGGTAAAGTAACACCCATTAAAACCTAATTTGCACCTTTAGGCAGTTCATTAATATAGTGAATGGTAGAATCACACCAATATAGTCTGTCCTCACCTTAGGGCACCATCTCTATTCATCAAAACACACACGAACGCACACACACACACACATTTCTCATTTTCTCTAACATTCGCTGTTGAGCTAAGGAGCTGCACCTGAGAGACAATAGACACCTCCGTGTGTAATGTCCAACACTCACTGCCAACCTGAGCGGAACGTCCACTGTCACTCTCATTTATAACGTGGTCTAATGTGATGTGTGTGTTTTCGACAGTGACACACTTTAACGTGGAATCCTGCTGAGAGATGACACACAGAAAAAAAAAGAGGTAATGATTTGGTCTCATCTTTATTGTCATTTTATCAACATGCTGCGGGCGTATCAAATGTCTATTTCAGGGAGGTTATCGCTTGAGTAATTGCCGGGGGCCGCAGTGGTCCAATCCATTAAGGTGAATGAACTTCATGCACTTCTTAACCCTCGCACGCAGGCCTCCTCCACAATGAAGGCCCCGTATAAACAAATGTGGCTTGTACACACACACACACACACACACACCCACCCTGAGGCCACACTACAATGGCTGCAGTTCGGCGCTCCGCCAGCAGATGACCAATTCTCTGTCTGTCTTCCCCCAGCGGACCGTTCTGTCTGGCTTCTCCATGAATTTCCCTTTTCCTTTCATCACTCGCTGATGTCCAGCTGCTCCCGTCAACACCTTCTTACAGCGGGCAATTCATTGCAACATACTGGCAGCTGAGACCCCTGTGATGAACTTCAATCTGCCGTTTGCAGAGGGGGCTTCACCCGGAGTCGGGCTAATCAAGGGAAACACCCCCTTCCAAGAGGGAGGGCGTCCACGGACAGATTGAGCCCAAGTTACCCCGTAATTACCCTGCCACTGCCCCTCTGCTGCAAGCTGCTGCATCTGAACCCAGTCAGCAGAGGAGCAGACACTTTGGTGATTACTTCCCAATCTGTTTAACAGTGAACAACAACAACCTAGGTGCTTTCACTGCACTCGTAAACCACAACTCTTTTTTTTCATGTGAAAACATTTTTTAAAGGGGGTTCAGAGCACCAGGCGTTTTGTCACGCTTCCTATGGTAACACAGTGCAAATGTCTCTTGCCGCGGGTTTTGATTATTTCCAACTTGGTACCGTCCCCGGGGGGAGGTTCTCGGGGCTTTCTGAATTTTATTAAAGCCTCTACAGCTGATTACTTGGAGTGAGGCGCACAGGTTGGCGCATTTTAGGAGTGGAGTGGAGGCCTGACAGGGTCATGTTTAACATGTCCACAGGCAATCAATTCACCTTAACCCCTCCTGGTACTCCAGCCCTCTCCACCTAAGCTGTCCTTAATAACCAGGCAAAGGAGAATTACTGATAAGGCACCGGGGTCTCTGACCTATATATCCCTCCCCTGTATGTATTGGAAAAATCCACCCATAGAAAAGATGTACATTTATAATGCATAGGAAATGGTGGAATTAAACAATCACTCATTGAGCTGCTGTGAAATTCACTTTATTCTTTTTTGGTGGGGGGGGGATGTTAACCGGCAAATTGTGGACATGGAAATATGTCGGGCGTGTGCAGCTCATAAAAGGTTGAGTGGAAGAGGATAGAAAGAAAGAAAGAAACACAACAAGGACACATCACTGTCCGACAGATATGATTTTGTGAAGTGAGCATAGCTAAATGTAATGTTCTCACACTTGTAAAGATAAAAACAACTTTAATTTGTTGTAACATTTAACATCACAGGACAAAGTGTAGGATTTGAATAAAAGAGATCAATAATGGTCAAAGCACCAAAAAGAAGATCATGGTGTTTCACTGCACATCCATTTAATTAGCCACTTTCTCATGTTGTTTAATAAGACAGAGTTTGATTGCATTTAAAGTCCCACCGATTTGTTGTAATTCGAGTTTGGTCTGGTCTCCTCCACTCTGGAAATTTCTTCTATAGCTCAGTGGTTACACTGCATTTCTCTTACATGTCAGTGACCTCTGTGTAAGTTTCTACTTAACAAGCATGCAAAGGGTTCTACATTTGCCCCCATATGACAGTGACTAATTGCCCTGAGGATGCGAGCTGCTTGTTAGGCTAAGGGGAGGATTCTTCTGGCTCCTCACTCGGCTAAATTCATTATTTCTCCCTTTTCAATTCACTCTACCTCCCCTCATAAAGGTTAGAAACCAGATATGAAGATTTTTCTCTCTCTAATTGTATGTTGCTAATTTCTCCGTGTGGATTTGCTCCCACTTGTGTTTTCCAGCTCTGATTCCTCACACACACACACACACGCACACACACACACACTCACACACTCTGAGAGCAGTTGGAGCCAATTTAATGTACAGCAGCGATTTGACAAAGCATTCACCCGACTTAGAAAGAGTCAGGGTTGCGTTGTTTACTTCATTGTAAGTGGAACATTTCTGTTAATGCCTAGAAGTTCATATCAAACAAATAAAGTTTGGACTTTCAAGGTAAAGGATTTTTCAAAATAAAGTAAATAAATGTTGGTTGAACAAGGATGCATGCTTCTCTCCGGCCTGTTAAAACGCGGCAGCCTTTCTACAATATGTAATTATAAAACCCTGGATTTGCTTAACTAAAATCAAAGGCTTTTAAGATTTCCACGTAGAACTCCGCTTAAGCAGAAAATCCTTCACTTAATCCGAACATTTTCAAATTTGACTTTGACAAATTTTTGCGCAAACTCTGTACAAACATTAGATTTAGAGTATCTGTACGACACAGGAGTAAGTATGTAAGGACTCTTTCCAACTGCCTCTCACGCTCTTTCTTCTTTGTACCAGATGTCTTCTTCCTCTACCCTCTTTTTGGGTTCTTTCACCGAGGTACCTGTGCAGCTGCCAGAGTCGCGCCTGTTTAGACAATTAAGGATGTTAGACAGAGGGGGTGAGTGAATCACTAAGAACATCAATCTGGCCTGGACGTTGTGCTCTCACATTACCGCCCTGCTGTTTTGGTATTTATGCCCACTGTTTACACAGAGCACACAGAGGGTGTCCTCCAATCAATGCCATTATGTTTGCTAATACAACTGGTGCAGGTCGAGCCGACTCTCATCCCTTAATGATCTGAATTAAAGGTGGGCTGCATCTCAGGGACTTGTAGCAGGAATCTACTGCACTCCTTTCTTCTGTGATGATTTATAAACAAATAGTTTCTTCCTTATTCTTATTTTCCTCAGTCCCACTCCACGTAGACAGAGTCTCAACCACCTCCCCTCCGCCATTACACCCCACCTCCCTCCCCCCTCCCAACCTTTACCGCCCGCGCCTGTCCCTGGACAGGTTTCAGCATATAAATTTGAAAATGATTTGTCCTGCCCTCTTAATAATAGATGAGAGAGCAGAGTCAGGGTCCCTTCAATAAACTCCGTCCTCGCTTTAATTAGTGAACAAAAAAAAAAGAAAAAGAGAAAGAAACGCCATGCCTGCTGAGGACTCTGGCTTTGGCTCTGTGTTAGTAATTAAAACTGAAACCACCAAAAGGAGAGGAGAGGAGAAGGCTCTATTTTTAACGGGCAGGCTGTTTGGTGCCGAGTGCCCGTATAAGGTTCTGCAATAAAGAGTGATAATGAAGGTGTGAGACCTCTGGGGGCTGACTGGGCGCTCGCTACAATGGCTGCTCTCACACCAGACTGAAATACAGGGAGCAATTAGAGGAGGCAGTGCATAGACTGGCCACCAGAGATTAGTTAACACCTCAGGAGCTCCGCTTCAGGACAGGCACATGCTTGTTTTCTTTCTCTCCCCTTTTGCTTTCAAGAAATCGCACCGAGGCCTTAATGACGAGATTTATTTTATTCAATTGTCTTCTCGGACACAAAAAAACGTTTCAAGGGGCTCTCTGTGCAGGTCGTGTCCGTATTGGCAGAAGAGGGGCATTGATCTTTTTTGAGATTTGTAGTTTTTCGTTTTAAGGGTTCGCCCACGTGTAAAATATCTCACTGTCACATAAGCTTTTTCTCCACTTACCGGTTTAAACAGTGTGACAAGCACTGCCTGAGCTAGAGGAGACCTTAAGCCCAAGAACCAATCAAGAGGACATTGTTAATGGAGGCCACATATAAGCCGTTAAGCCAGTATATGCATAATGTTATTTAATTGGAGTCATAAAAAGCCAATTAACCCCCTCCCCCCCTCTCGCTCTCTTACTCTCTGTCTCTTTTTCTGTAAAATCACGGTGAATGCGTGTGCACGCGCGACAGACTTTTTTTGTGCTCCCGTGTACATTTGCATTTTTCGCTTTAGATAAAACACTGACTGCTTATTTTAAAGTCGTTCTCAGTGGGATCCAAATTCATTCCTGCAACATCTAGGTGAAATAACAAATGACGTTTGGTCCCATTGAAATATTCATATAAAAAAAGAAAAATCACAAAGGTGAGACGCTCCTTGTGATCACTCTTTCTCTTCCCCCGTCTCGTTCTCTGAATGTAGCGATTTTGACAATATATTTCCTCGCCGGAAAAATAGCAACAGTGGGTCGCAATATTGGATCTGTCAGGCTCAGGCCATTTAAATTTCAATGCCAGTAAAGTGGGGGAAGCAGACACTGTTAAATATGATGCTTGAATGAAAATCTAAACCCTCCAATACCTCTAAGCAATGTAACTCAATGAGATGAATTAACTGTAAATGCCTCATTCTCTGTGTGAGTGTCTTCCAATTTAAAATCTCATTATTCCTATAAGATCCTGAACAAGGTGACATTTAGGATAGATCGAATAAGTGAAGATAATCTTACCGGACAGTTTTATGCAAATAGGGAATGTATTGAATCAACTATGAGGAGAATGGGGAATCAAATAAGCTAATAAAGTAGAGTTAGGATGAAAAACACCATGAATAATGTTTCCTCCCTATCTCACGTCTGTGCTCATACCGCTGCCTGCGAAGTTACAAAGTGTATTAATTCAAAGGATGCTGTCATTTAATATGCATTCTCTTTAGTACTCTGTGAGGAGCATTAGCAGGCGGCCTCAGTAAGCCTGTCAATGACAGGAAACCGCTGAAGTGCTTAATCTTTGTCGCCACAATCTTTAAATCATTCCAGCCAAAATGTCTCAACGTGTTGTTTTTTTTTACCCCAGCAAAATTACAGATGACAAATTTTCCGCGAGCGAAATTCTCATTTATACCTTGAATGCAGATCATATGGCCAGTTAGTGAGGTTTACCCAAGTCGACTTGAGACAGAGGAACCACTAATAACTGTTTGTTGGAGAGGTCCATCAGACAAGGATTGATTACGAGCCGTGCTACTGAGGGCCCGCGCAGGTCTGCACGAGTTCATCCATAATTCATAACATAAATAATGTAACATTCATTACACAGGAAAAAAAAAAAAAAGAACTTTTCTCATGGTTTGCGTTGCCGACGTTTTGCTTATATAAAGCTTACACACTCACTGCTTTAATTTGTGCCTCACCCCAAGAGCGAACTCTGTAAATGACAAATGCAATAATATAATTATATAATAACCTCACAGACAGGGCTTGCAGATAAAAAGGACTCCGACAAGGCCTTGGATGCTGTTAAGGGGGGGAATGCATTGTATTTATTAACCTGCAGGATTAACCTTGTCTGGTAACTATACGCTAGAAGTCATGTTTTACAGTTATTAGAAGTGCAGTAACAGCTTTGACTTCCTTTCTCAATTGAACTCAAATAATTTGCTCTGTAGTCACGAGCACATGATGATTCTCACCACACTTACTTTCAGAGCCGGAGCAATTTAACACTCAAAGAAGCCTCACGAGGGAGATTTTTTTTTTCTTTTTTTTTGTGTGGATTTGCAAGATTTACAGCAAAGACAGCTGTGTGTCAACGGCTGTGAGGCTACTGTAGGCCCCCTCCCCATCACTCCACATTAGGACTCCTTTGAACATAAGTATATTTCCCTCCGAGCCGGTGACATGCCGTGTGAATCTGGGGATGTGAAATTATACACATTCAAGCACAACAGTGGCGAAGAGGAAGATAAGGGCGGAGGAGGAAGCCGGGAATTATAAAGGAGATCACGAAAAATTATGTGCAGTGTATTTTATGGGCTTGAACTAATTTCCTAGACAAAAAAAAAGTGCAGGGTTTATTTTCCTTATGGTTTAACGGTGACTATACCAGCACTTATTCTGATGGATAAGTTTCCTCAAAATGTGTTTGTGAACATATTAAGTTTTCCATAGCCTACAAGGCCTCCTATGCGGCCTCATCATTCATCCAACTTCAATAAGCAGAGCATTTCACTGTTGCTCAATAGAATGGGACAAAGTTGGGGGACGTGAATGGAAGTGGGGACAGACACCTTAAGTCTAAGACATTGTGCTATAGGCAAAATATGCTCTATTGGTTAAAAATAAGAGTCAGTGGTGAAAGTAGTTTTTGCCACAACCCCGACCTTCATATATTCTTCCAACACTCAGCTTCATGCATCTCTGAACACACACATTCAAATATCGACGGGAGTAATAACTGATCATGATTGGCAAATGATTTATTCAAATGCAGACAGAACTTTCAAAATCGTTTTTTCTGACTTTGAACGTTCAAAACACTCGACACCCAAATGAAAGACGACGTGCTGATGGTGACGAGGACGCTATCTGATCATGTATCTTACAGTCTGAATATTAAAATGGAAGATGACTAGCATTTCTTATCATCCTCCTTATTTTCTTTTTATTTTATTACAACTTGTGAGAACAGTGATGTGTCCGCCAACAACAAAAATGTCCTTAGCTGGTGCAAACGCCCAAAACAACGATAAATCAAAAGCAGCCATCAAAGCACCGTTTTTGTAATAACATCTAAATCCAACTCTCCCTTGTAGGTTATAGGGCATTTGGGATTAAACAGGACTCATCATAAGAGTTGGTATCGGCTAAGAATTGTTGCAATATACACTCCTGTTCACGTGGTGGCGACAATGCGCAAGCAAGTTGTCGCAAACCGCCACAAATGATTAGAAGAAGAAGAAGATTAGGAAGTAAAGGTGAGCACATGGTCATCTCAGTTAAAGAACAAATCATGGAAGTGGCCTGGCTTGTTTGTTTTAGTGGGAATACAAATAAATATCTAGCACAACTTATTTTTTACATTTTACTTTCGAAAAAAACTAAACAAATGACTGCCAGCTAAAATGTATGTATGTAATAAAAAAACAGCGCTGGATATGAAAGCACAGGTTTGTTCAGGATAATAATAACACAGTGAAACGATTTAGAAGCCAAGGCTAACTGTCGATTATGTTGACCAAATGTTAACTGTTTGTGTGTGTGTGTGTGTGTGTGTGTGTGTGTGTGTGTGTGTGTGTGTGTGTGTGTGTGTGTGTGTGTGTGTGTGTGTGTGTGTGTGTTGTATTGTATGCTGGTAGCGAGCTGCTGTTCCTTCTTCCCTGTATGACAGGAAGGTGTTTTGCCAAATAGAGAGGCCAGAAACTGATGCATTCGAATGACGTTGCAATGTTACAAGTCTTAAGTTGGAAAAACCACTCACAAAGTTGTACAAAACCACTCACAAAGTTGTACAAAACTTTGTTGTCAAGGTGTTGTTTAAACGATGTCAACATAAATACAACTTATTTAGTTTTGAGCGTTTCATGCTTTTGCCATATTCCCACTTCAAATGAACAGCTTCAGACCTTTTCGACTTCACGGCTCTGGAAATAGGACCTTCTGAGGAGCGTGTGTTAAAGCTATATAGTCCAGTTTATATATGTCCACAGCTGCTTGTGTGCTGTGTACACACACTTAACTTTATGTCCCTTGTAATCGTAAAGAATGCATCTAGCTCATGTCTTATATTCTTTCTTTTTGGGTAATTGGAAACTAGACTGTTATTACCATGATTTACAGTTGTGTTATATATAGAAATACTCAATTATTTAATTTGCAGTTATGACTAAAATGCCCTTAATTGTAACGTCTCTGGTCCCTTTTTTTTACCTGTTCAAATATATTGAAACCGGCAATATAACTCGTAAAAGTCCACTGAGCGGCAATCAGTTTCTGGCGCACGATCACTTCCTGGCTCGATGGCGGCACTGAATCTTTTAGTGGTAGCCTACGGAGTACCGAAGCGTACCGGCTTACTTTCACCCCTGGATATAACAGATTGAGTGTGGCTGTAAATGTGTCAGAATAAAAGGAAACCTGCGGTGAGAACAAGACGCCTCTCCTTCCTCTTCCCTCATCTATCTCCACTAAACTGACCGGGTCCACCTGGATCAGAGCAGCTCCTGCAGCTTTGCCCCGCTCGCGCATTAGCCCGACATCAGGCATCACTTCCCTGCAGAACATTTACCACGAGACCCTCTCTGACACCAATCCTATCCAAAGCTCAGTCACACCAACTTCCAGGCGTCAGAATCCTGAGCTCAGTGCTCTGTGGACTTTATGCGGTTTGCATGGCGCTGGCTGACCATCCTGTTTGATTTGATGGGTTATTAAACACCTCTGTCAATAGAGAGCGTGGTGAATGCTAATTTCTAAACCTTCCACTGATAAACGACCATGAAACCAGTGCAAATTAACCTCTAAATGTCATGGGAAAAGCCGCTGCCACAGCCATTACTGTTTGTGCTTCAGGGAGTAAAGGCTTGGTCACAGACTTATATAGAACGCAGCCATTAAAGTATGAATTTGAGCATGATTTACAGATCTAACACGGATTTTGAGCACGTGGAAATGTACCAAGTTAGGTATTTTATCTACAGAGGCTTTGGAGGAGCATATGATAGGACACCCACAGACGCTGGTGTGGATCCTGCTCATTCAACACAGAGCCATGTGTGTCAGTTAGTCTCTGTCACTGGACAGTGTACTTCTCAGATGGTTTGTGTTCAAAGCCAAATATGTGCTTTTAGCCAGAGGTGACAAAAGTAGGGGGGAAATGTTTTGTTGCTCTGCTTCTTTGTCAGAGATGTTGGCTGATTCGTCACTTGCCTCCATGTTGTTGTTATTTATTGCCCTGTGCCTCATCTCTGTGGCGTTGTGTCCCTCGTTTGTCTGTTTTGTCTTGATGTGTCTTTGACGCTGTGTTACGTCTGTTGCCCGTTATATGCACCGACAGATATACGACAAGGAAATCATCTTCTCTGTGTTATCTGTGTAATCCGTCTTGATGTTGATATTTTTACAAATGTAGGGAGTTAAAGTAAGAAGTCGTCAGACAAACAAATACGGATACCTGAAAAATCTTTGGTTCAGTAGAGCACCTCTGCTTTTAGATCGTTGATAATTACAGTTTGGTATAGACATTGTATGTTATTATATGTGAAGTGAGTTGTAGACTGGTTATTTTCACTTTCTTCCTTTGTTAACCAACGAATCTCGTGAAAAAAAACAACAATCATCAATGGATTTCTTCTACTCTACTCTAACAATCACCTATGTGGAGATGAAGCCTTCAATGTCTATAACTATAAAAAAAAATCTTGCACTTGATTTTTATAATCTTGACTGATGTTTATTTAAAAAAAGGCTTGACTTCCTTCTCTTAGAGGACGTTCTGAATGCATACTATTTTAAAGGCCTTTCAAAATGGCAGACAGGGTGAAAACATCTTGGAATATTGTAAGATTTCTCCATTAGGTGTTGGATTTCACAGGAAGGTGTAATTAGTTCTAATTAATATCAGGATTTCATCCACTTCTCTGGGGATCTCAGGGATTACAGTGAATCAAATACCACGTTTCAGTGGATGCAGTCATGGTCAGTGTTATTGATTATGCAGATGCAGATTTTTACCTATTTCAAAAGCAAAATGTATCTTCTTGGTATCTCCTGAACGTCATATTTCACATATGATACTGATACTTTCCCATGTGCAACATATCATCTCTGTTGCATGAGGATATAAACATACACAGATATGTTTGGATTGTTTACTATGACATGGTTTATAATATCAGTCGCCACCGCACAGGAAGCTGTGAAAAAACTTTCATAATTGTGCACTTTTCATGTTTCGCTAATACAAAATTATTAATTCATAGTCTGTTAAGTCGTTGCTTTTAATATTGCTTTGTATTCATGAAAAATAGATTTGCTTTCGTACGGAATTATGTATGCTTCCAGAGAACATTCAGTAAAATAAAATCCATTAGGGCAGAAAAAAAGATGGAGATTGAGTCAATGACTGTGGTTTTAATGCAACAAATCATTTGCCATTAACCTCACCTGTTATTTTATGGTAAGTAGGGTCTGTGTTATTTTAATAATATCTTCTAACAGAGACCAATCAGGTGAGGATCAGGCTGCCACATAAAAAAAAAAAAAAAGCAATGATCCTGTGACCCTCTATCCATTTCACATAGTACATTTTGTCATGCCGCTCTTCATTTGGGCTTTTACATTTTGCATTTGTGATTTTTCAGCTGTTCCGGGTGCCATTCGGGCCTGACCACACACATCTGTGATGACAGAGAGAAAACCGCCCCCCCTGATGCATGATCCCGGGCCGTCGCCACAGGTCAGTGCCACGGCTCATTCAGTAAGTCCCACAACAAGGGCCGACAAAGAGGAAAATACAAGTGTGTGTAAGACCTGTGCGAGGGCTGTAAGTCTCCGCCGCTGCTGTCCTTTACACCGGCAATATCAACAGAAATGTCACCAGACGAGCACCCGTCAGCACCTCGTGTCAGATAATCACAGGAAGTGGGGGTCTGTCGCGGCTCGGGTTCACAATGCTCACCTAAATCCCTGACTGGGCATCAAGTGGGGCAATAATGTCCTTTGATAAGCAGATATACTGCCCCGCCGTAATGCTATTATCAATCCGAACTTATACCCAAACAAACACGACGCCCCGAGTGATCATCAAAGGCTCACGTGGACTTACCGCAGCTCATGCCTCGGATTGAGAACGCACCGTCGAGCCCGAAAACACCCACACTCAAACATTCGGTTGTTTATTATGCCTTGACATTTGCACAAAAAAAAAACAACAACCATGTGTATCTCTTTTTAATGTTAACGTTGGCGCGATTCAGGAATATGAAATCGGTCCAAATGTGGATTCTTTATGACGTGCTCTTTAAAGTCATATCCGAGCGCAGAAGTGAGCATTTATTTGCAAAGCAGATGAGCGGCTGCAGCAATATTAAATTCCTTTGTATAAATTGTTCATAGGGATTCAATAGATCCAAAGTTTGTTCTTCCTCCCTGCTACTTCTTCCTCTGAATAGATACAAGCACGGCACAGTCTGAGAACTCTCGCAGGGGGAAGTTATTAATTTGGTTGATATTGATATTGTACCGTTGGGTTTCACAATAACGGCAGAGTTAAGTCTGAGGGAAAAATCAATGCAAAGTGCATGATTTCCTGGATGCTAATTCTTTTGATGTGTTTTTAAACCACAATGTTACTGTAGCAGGGAGAAGCCGAGCAGGGATCGCGCACTGCAGGCACAGATATGAATATATACCGGAGGCTTTTTTATACTTTTCATAAAAGAATCCCAGATTATTGTACATGAAGATGTTTCTCCTCCGCGACAACTCAATTCATGCTGACATTTAGCAGCGCACTGTTTGAAATGAAAAGGTTATTTCTGCACAGCCATCGGAGTTATTGTGTATTTATACTCGCATCTGGTGATCTCGGTGATTTTGTTTCATCGCTGTCATTCAGTTTGGCAAATCCCACAGCTTGTTTGGAGTTTGGAGACAGGGATGATCAGGCAGAACATCTCAGTGACAAGTGTGATCATTGTTCAGTCACCTCAGAGCTCTGGGTTGTTTAAGGAGCGGTGGAGCGTCAGAGGGGTGCACCAGTATGCGCCCATAAGTTTGTTTAATCTGGAAACTATGAAAAACTAGTCATGGACACCTATAGATATTGCTCCAATGTTTATTAAAAGAGGTTATGTAGAGCTACAAAATGGTGTGTTTCTAATAACTACGCTTGGATAAAAAAGTTTTTTCTCACCTTAGTAAGATTTTAAATAAGATCTGTTGTTACAGATGATTAATATTTTTTATACAAACAAAGGAGAGGGATGGTCTAGTGGCAGAAACTTGGACTATGGGCAGAAAAGGTCTCTGGTTCGTCTCTGGTTCGACTCCACGGAGAGACAACAAAAGACGAACCTGGATTAATCTTTCCAAAAATCCAAGAGTCTCCCTACCCTGTCTAGTGCCCCTGAGCAAGGCACCTTACTCCCCCAACATCTGCTCCCCGGGCGCTGTACATGGCTGCTCACTGCTCTGTGTGTCCTGCTCCAGATGGGTTAAATGCAGAGGATAAATGTACCTACCATTGCACTAGTGTGTTGTGCATGTCTGTGCATGTGTTTGGTATAAATAAACAAATCTTTTTTTTTAGAGCATTGTCAACATCAAGATGGCAGGCGCCTCAGAGACGTGAGTCCCTAGGTGTGTCTAGATATCAGAATTAAAACCACCATGGTACCTCAGATGACCAGACTCTGTAAATGAGAGTAAGTTTTCCACCATTACATACACACACAAACACACACACACAAACAAACACACACACACAAACAAACACACACACACACACACACACAGCCAGCGACAGTCTGATACTGCACAAATCAGCTTGCTAAAACACCCTTGTTAACATTTTAAACCTACAGAATCATAAAAGGTGATGCCAGGGAATTTTGGACTTCCATTCCCCCTAAATCACACAGCCGTGATTTGCAATTCCAAATCTAGAACATAAATAGGGCTTCATGGCGGAAGCGTGAATCCAACTAAAAAAACCTTGAATAGATTTTGAATTTTAAACACGAGATCAAATGGAAATCGCACAAAGGCCCCAGCAAGTGGAATTGAAAGTGTGATACAGATGAGGGGGGCTGTCGGAGAAGGGGGAGCACGGATGAAAACAGGATTAGACTCCACAGGCCTGGTTCCCACAGATTGCCTGAAATGGGGGAACAGATTTAAAGCAGGTACTCTGTGTTGACAGGTTTGGGCCTTTTTTTTATTTTTTTCCACGCAGCCATTTCCCTTTCCCTTTTTTTTTTTTTTACAGCATGTCTTACACATTTAACTAGACCCATGTCAAAACCTGTTTACATGTCATGAAAAGAAGCGGAACATGTTCAAATCGGGTAAGCCATTGAAGAAGAAACTTGGATGATTTGACAGTTTGAGTCTCTTGAACATCGCCCGCTTTAAGCAGCCCGAAACAAATGATATGCATGTCTGCAGCTCTGCCGTCGCTCCGCCATTAAACAATGTTGTAATTGAAGATTAAAATAATGCTATTTCCATGTTGAGTCTGCTCTTGTCTACACGTGTCACACACACACACTGGAGCGCACAGTTAGTTCAGAGGCCGTGTTGTCATACCCTGATATTCTGCTACAAGCCGAGCGCCGGCTGCCTGCCCGCATGAGCGTTTGCACATATGTCAGCAAGTTTGAGAGATTAAACTGTTTCATGTTTAATGGGATAAGGAGGAACATGAGCTTCTATCCAATCCTGGCCCAATTGAGTGCTTTTAATGCAATTTGTCAACTCCCTCTGCTAGTGGGATTTGTTCCATACTGTTAGATGTGGAGTCAATTACACAGTATCTCTGAAGAGTATTTTGCTTGAGAGATTGCTCATCTGGCAATATTAAAGCTACTTAGTATATGTTGGGCTGGAGTGACGGAAATGCAGGTTTTTTTGAATCCCACTTTGAGCTCCCACAATTTGCTGGGTGCAATTTGAGAGTGTCTGATTTGCTTCTCGTTGTGTGTGAGTAAACATTAATATAGAAATACTATATGTGACAGTAATATTATGGATCACTCCTCTGGAAACCGGGGGGGGGGGGGGATAAAAGATTCACTTAGCTCTTCTGAAATGTCCGATATGATTAATTATACACTCAAACCAATACAAATGACTCACTGGTTAATGTTAACAAATATTCTCCCTTAAGGGCCTCCATTAATAATTTCATATTCTCTCCAAATATTATTCTATCCACCTGCTGCGTGTGATCCTATTTTTCTCCCACCCCCTTTTTTTTTCATTTTGTGATCATACATAATTTAGTCCTTGGCCACATCTAATAAATGATGTTGACATATGCTCTTGCAGAGAGCACTGCCTGGGAGTGTTGACTGATAAGCTCCTTTGCATTCTCCCTGGATCCAATTTTGCCCTATCAGTACACAAGTGTGAGGCTCCGCTCACATGGTCCACCAGACTCCGAGATGTCCCGAGGCTTCCGATTAGTGAAAACTCTTAGGGGGTGGGGGGGCAGGTAGGTGGGATTTGTGTGAAATTCAAACATGTCACCGGTAGTTGGTTTTTTTATTTGATTCACATTTTAATTTTGTGTGCACTAGTAGGTGTTTATAGAGATCAAATCCATTTGTATATTAATCTTGACATTTGTTTTCTCTGCTTTTCTGATTTCATTAATGTTTTTTTGGGGTCATTTTTGTTGAAAGGCAGTGGATCATATGAAACTATTGTTTTTTGGTTGGGGGGGGGGGGGGGGGGGGCGAGCCACATTCACAGACGCTATGAGCACGTGGCGGATACGAGGAGATGGATTAAAAATTGAAATTGCTTTAAGCGCTCATATCCAAATATTTGTCCGCTGAATTCGTACAGTTCCGACTCAACGTCCCCTCCTCTTCTCCCTCTTCCTCCTCTTCTCCGTCTACTTCTTCTTCCTCCTTCCCCGGGCCCCGAGCATTACGAGAGAGAATCAATTCGATCAATTCCCCTCCACCAAATGTTTGTTGTTGTCTTTTCCTTTTCTTTTTTTTTCCCCTCTCCTCCAGCTGACCACACCTCGAGGATTAATATTTGATTAGCCTTTAGGAGAGGTGGAAAGTACTTATTAACCTTATTTGTCAATCTGTCAGTGCCACTGTGTGGATTGTGCCTTGCGGCGGGGAGCACGGGGCCGGAGGGGGGAGGGGGGGGAAATCACTTCAGGGAATATCATGTCTTCCAGCGACGGCTCTCCTCTGGATGTTTCATCATAATTATCCATTTTTAGGCTGCCGCCACAAGCATGACGTTCCTCCCTGCGTGTTTGAATACATTCGTTAATTGATAATGTGATAGAATGTGTCCCTGGAATAACGTGGATGTTAAGCTGCCGTTTCCTTCCGCAGTTTGGACAATTATACCCCAATTCTTTCCCCCGAATGAATAACAAAATGGGCTTGTGGTTACTAATTCTAGTCATAATGATTGTTTGTAAACAAAAAATGAAGTGTGTCGCCCATTCAGGTCATTTTCATTAGAGCCCATGAAGACAAAGCATTTGCTAATTTTGAAATTGATGGGTAAACTTCCACAGTGTAAGCAGTCCTTTTTTTCATTAGCAATTTTAATTAAGTCTTCTGCACAACACTGAAATTGACTTTATGTATAATTGTTCATTATACATCTTGTTTTCTACAATTGGGAAATTAAGGGGCCTCCAATGGATGAATCTGAGACATGATTAGTCTTGTTCATCCCAAACGTATAATTTTTTTAATGCCTGGCGCGAGCCTTCCTGCAAAGTGAAATTGATACTCGGTATATGAAAACATTTAATGAATTGCCAATTGTGTTGTCAAAATCAAGCTAACAGATATTCTTGGGGGAAATTTACGGGGAGGATGCACATTGGAACGTCGGAGCTTCGCAGTGAGACATTCACATTGAATTGTTTTTTCTCTTCTCTTTATTGATAATAAAAGTATAGTTTTCAAGGATTTAGACGGGGAGGACGCACACACATACACACCCACACGTGATTTAATAACCAGGGGCTTTACCTGGCTATTGTTTACACAGGGCAGCTCTTGCATCACAGCCGGCGTTCAAGGTTCTCGACTGTCTCCGGCTTCAGGAGGGTTCGGGTCCGCGCCTGGTTGCGTCTAAATGATAACACCTCTCCGTGCTCACTGGAAGCCTCCCAGATCCGTCTCCTCCACCTCGGTGTTATCTGTGATCGTCCCCCCCCCCCCCCCCCCCCCCCTCGCTATCGAGCTCAGTCAAAGACCATCCCATGGTTTGCAGTGTTAATTACAGATGCTTTGATGTGATAGAACACAGCCCTGTAGAGATTGATTACTCTTTGAGCTAAGTTGTCTTCCAATTACTTAGACAATTAGCCAACTAATTAAAATACTTACCCTGTGCATTGAGAAAGGAAGAGGAGCGCTGCTGTGAGGATCTCCCTTGATATATGAGCTGCCAGGGATTTCTCGCAGTGTCTCGGCTGAGCAGAAGGAGGCCCGGCGAGCCGACTGCAGCTCGGAGTGAGTCTCTGCAGCGGACTGCGATAACGTGACGTGGATCGAGCGCTTCGGAGATAGTTATCCCTCCTCGTTGATGGAGGATGAGGATGTTAGATCGGGGGATGAGCCGCTGTTTGACAGTCCCCTCATTGCACGAGGTGTTTTCACCGCACCGACAACAACGACGAGCTCAAATATGAATCATTTCTAAAGTGATGCTTTTCTCTTCTGTTGATCATTTAGCTTTTTTCATCTGCGGAGAAGAAAAATTGGAGAATCAGGCCTGAAGTTTTCCACTGACAAATAATTAGACAGTTGACTCGGAGTCGCTGGAGCGTGTCTGAATATTTACATCCACTTGGGCCTGAAAACAGTCAGTTTGGGACTCGTTCTTTTAAAGGTCCACGGAGGAATTCAGTCCTCCGATAAAAGTGGCAGAACATTATTTCTGATATTCTCAAGAGGCCTAAAAATATAATTCTATTTAACAGCAAAAGCAGTTACTGGTACATTACTGTTATCAAAATATGAAACGTGTCGCCCATTCAGCTTGCGAGCAGTGGCTGGGTTTGGCATATCTGTGTCCCTCCAGTGCAAAATAATAGTTTGTGTGTGTGTGTGTGTGCTGTGGATTGTTTCTTGCAGTTTTGTGTATGACGTCATTCTAAACACAATAGCAAGTAGACAGCAGCAAACCACGCCAGAGGATCTACCTAAATATGAGTGTTTTCCAAACTTGTTGCAATAATATCGCAGACTGATATCTTCAATTTCACATCCCACAGTTAAAGGCAGTTGCAATTGAAGTTTGAACCTTGAGCCAGAGAAAATTGTTAGGTTTGTCTCATCACGTAACCAAAATCAAAACTGTTTGTAATCACACTCCTGATTGATGTATAACCATTTTGTGCCCTGCAAAACTACTACAAACTAGAATGAGTCTAAGTAGAGAACATACATCTGCCAGGGCCCAACCGTCCCAACAAACTAAAAAAAATTTCAAGCACTCATCGATATCAGTCCCCTGAATGAACCAGATTTGTTTAATCAAGATCCATGACTTACTTCCTGAGGAATTAGCAGAGATTTAAAAAAGCTAAAAAATAATCATAATGTATAAGAAAGTTATCCTGGGTCTGTTGTTTCTTCTGGGGTCCTTGCAAAATGTGATGTCTTCTTTCTCAGCCATTGTCCCATCCTTCCACCAAGTTTTGTGGAAATCCGGTACATCATCTTTGCGTAATGCTACGAGGAATTACGAACCATACATGTGGTAGACCCTCCTGTATAAAGCCACATGATACTGCAATAAGCCTTTAGCCAGATGTCATACAAAATATAGTTTGAAAAGTGAATTACTCTAATTAAAATAATTTTAAGTCAAAGTCCTTATATATATACATATAAATATATATATTTTTTTTATTATTATTATTATTATCATTGCAAAACACATTTACTCAAATACTGATCCTCTGTTTGTGTATTCCTACATTGACGTTAAGTTAAAGTTCAGTGTGGCACTTCATCTGCATGAAGCCACAGTGTCTGTGATTCATTTGACTCTACACACCCACATTTGAATGGATGAAAAGTTTCTTTTTCTTTTTTTTTGTTAGTCTGTGTCCACGCATCTGACTGGGGCTTGTCACACTTATTGTCATGTCCCTTTAACCCCAGCTGGGCAACTCCATTATTCCCCCTCCATTGTGATGTTAATGCTCTGTTATCTGTGCGAGGGACAAATATGCAAGGGACAATGGGGATGTAGACATGCATTCAATTTATGCATCCATAATTGCTTTTGATGATGTAGATAATTATGTTGCACTCCGGAGAGTTTGTTTTTTTGCACCGGGCGAATTACAGATAAACCTCGTAGCCTGATTCACCGATCAACTATCGCATGTAAATAACATTTTACCAATATCTTGAGGTCATGCCATGATTTTATTATTTCTTTGAAATCACTTAGTAGTTCACAGAGTGTGTATTACTCACTGAGACTTGCAGGATTTCACTGACACTGCAAAGGCCACAGAAAATAATAACAGCCAGCAGGATCACTCCTTGAAGAGCGATTAGCGAACTCCCAGAAGTTTGATATCTTCTGTCACGGCTGCAGCGATTTTTTATTAGACAGTGTGATTGTTATACCCAAACAGTAAATGCTTGTGTTACAGGAATATGTGCTGTGCAACAAAGTGAAAAGTTTTCACAGTTGTTTTCGTAGTGCCAGTTCTGTGATATGTAGATTCTAGATTGTCTCAAATAGTCTTCGAATAGGACACTTTATTCCCGACTGCTCCAGATGCAGCATCTTCATTTAAAAGGGGTGAATGAAATGTTCATTGTATTGAATTAGTGGTTTACATTAGTGATTTTCTATTTACCCAGAGAATGTGGATGTTTATATTCTTTAAATGTCCTATATTCAGCAATGACACCGATCTTATGTGTTGCATTTCAGTTTTCTTTTGAGGTACTTCATTTGTGCTTTATTAAGGTATATGCATTTCCGCTACTTTCTACTCCCTCTGAACATCCCACAGGTAAATATCTTTCTTTTCACAAAATCTAGTCCCTGAAATTAACACAGTTATGAGGCAGGACTTGTTTTATTTGTTTGTAATCCTGACTATTGATCATCTCATAATATCTCAGATTTATATTGTAGTTGTTGAAACTAGTTACTAGGAACCCTGACTAAAAAGCTGCTCACACAATTGATTCACAGGTAATGATACTTTTTCATTATCATATATCCCAATATAACAGTCACAAAACGTGTTGTTTTATAATGGTTGTTTATTTTTTAAAGATTTTGGGAGGTTGTGCTTTTATGTCAAAAGAAAGAAAGATATTAAATAAAGGCATAGGTTGCGACATGTATGGTACATGTACATTTTATGATGGGAGTAAAGGACGAAGTGAGGGATGTAACAAGTTGTAGTAAAAGGAGCAACAGAGTTGATGTCAGGAGCACGTTGAGGTGGAAAAAGAGCTCCACAAAACACACGATTTTCCACAGGAGATTGTGAAACAGATCAGTTGGTGTCATACCTTCCATCCATGACTGTTCCACAACCTCAAAGCTGTGTCTGTTACTGTAACCGTGATGACTGTGGGTCCCTGAACCTTAAGTAATTTCTTATTGTACCCCATGCCACAATATTTTCCTAAACTCTCACCACACCAGAAACCTGACTACATGTTTCGTATTGTAACCATGAATAGAAAGGTGTAGTATACCTACCGCTGTAAGAAAACGACAACAGAGGGTAGAGAGGATTGACCTCCATGTTAATGGTTGTCAGGTTAGGACTCCTCTTTAATGTATTTGAGTGTTTTAGAATTCTACCCCTAAATATAGCGGTAAAAATTGACACAGTGCTTTGGATTTGTTAGCTTACAGCTCTTAATGTAAATAACACAACCCTGATGTTTAAAAAAAAAACACACCTGTGTGTGTATTCCTACGATTATCTGATCTGAAAATACAATCCTCTTTCCCCCATTAGCTCTTTCCTGTTCCCTGCTGCCAGTTTCAAACTCGCGGGAGTGTGTCTGATTGAAGTTGCTGGGCCAGGTTGGATCGAAAGATCCCCTGTGATTAGTGGGTCAGCAAGTCTGAGAGATCAGACTCTCCTTCCTCATCCTCTAATCACAGACTATATAAAACAATCTTAGCACCACTTAACCTGCGCAGGGGCCCTGATATGTCTTGGCATGCTCTGTCTCTATTAATCAATCAGCTTCAGGCCTTCTTGAGATCTGGAATGCAAATGTGCGTTAAAGCTGAAGGTCCCTCTCGGTTGCCAAGTGTGACATATATGTGGCTTAAATACAAGTTAACAATATATACAATTCTAAGCAAAAATATAACATATTAACGTATTTAAGATTTCACAAATGACCAAACATTTAGATGAGATACATGTTTCCCCTGCTGT
Organism: Platichthys flesus; assembly: GCF_949316205.1. Classification (NCBI taxonomy): domain Eukaryota; kingdom Metazoa; phylum Chordata; class Actinopteri; order Pleuronectiformes; family Pleuronectidae; genus Platichthys; species Platichthys flesus. The sequence goes on along the minus strand of NC_084960.1, from coordinate 12,223,394 downwards.
GCATGAACAAATTAATTGGAGGATATATACAACTGTGTGTTTGAGCCTTTATAATCAAATAAGCTTTTACACTATTTCACTATAGCATGAAATCACATTAGCTGTGCTGAGCTAACCACATGCTCTATATTTATTGTACAGGCATAGGAGTGGTATCAGTCTTCCGATCATAAGAAACAGTAGGCTCACTAGTATGCAGTATTTACATGTACAAAATAAGGTTTTACATACTAAACATATGATAGGATTTAAAAAAAAAGGTTAACGTACCAAACTACATATGTATATGATTCATACATAGATATATCCATAGTTCTATATGAACGGCTCCACCTGATACGTTGGAAATCCGTTCTCTTTTACCTCTGTCTTTGGTTTCCACCAAGTCCTGAGGGAAATGTGTGGCTCTTTACCTGCTAAACGCTCCACGATGTTCACCAGCTGGTGGTTAACTGTGTCAGTCTGCCCTTTGTTGCTGAGCAGGTAGCGTACAGTGGGTTTTTAGAGCTCGCTTGCAGCAGTTGCTTGCTGCCAGAACTTGCAATATGAGAGCATTGAGAGCACACAGAAACACTAAAGTGGTGGGATGGTCAGCTGAACAATGAGCTGGACCTCACAGTTCACAATTTCCTTTTGGTGCATCACTGCAAACAAGCAGTTTATATACAACATCATTTGATACAGTTTAAGGAACATTTGAATACAGTCTACAAATACACAAATACATTTAAATGATAGTACTCATGATAGTAACTTAGATACTTTGTCTCATCTCTGCTTGGCCTTTAATCAAAACATTTAAAAACAAGACGGGTGTGATGTTTGAAATCCAACATGGTAAATAAAACTGGCCAATGAGTCTCCACTTACCCAAAATAATTTGAACATTTTGAGAAAAATTGATTTGATGTGTAGTTTCCATGTCCATGTCCCATCAACCAACATGGAGACGGTGGAATTTATGACCTATACTGAAGCCAGCCACCAGGTGGCTATCTATATGCTTTGGCTTCCCTTTCAGGTAGCTGTCTTGTCGTCAATCTTTATATACCATACATTCAATGTTTGAAATTATGAATGGTTATCGACCTTACCTGAAATGTGTTTTTTTTAATGTTATTGCTCCGTTAGACTCGAAAGTTTTCTTGCTGCGATATCTCAAGCCTTTTTTCTTTTCAACTCAAGATGTGAAGGTAACAATGTTATGATGTAATGATGCCACTGAGGGTCGGTTTCATTGTGAGAAACGACAACACGTTCCACCGAGCGCTCCGAATCTTAAGGCCGCTTCACTGAGGCTGACCATGTAATGTCCCTCCCTGCTGCTGTGTACGGTCAGGGAGCTGGGACGAATGGCTCCTCCATCTTCTGAGGCCGGCTGCGCTGCTTATGAGAGGAACATAAACTAGAACGCAATATACCATTGTCTCTGGCCACTTAGTTCCTCTCATTGTTAGAGGTTATTTTGCCCTTATGAGGGGCAGAAGGTTCTCAGTGTCAGTGGCGGGTGATTAATGACCCACTGAGGCTCCCTCCTGCCGAAAAGTGCACACTCAGTCTAGACTAAGATTTCCCCAACCTACCACCCTCCTTACCGAGGAGACATCCATACACCAGTTGAGGAATTTTATATCCCGCAGAGACGTTTGTCCCCTTGAACTTATTTAACACATTTGTTCCTCTGACTCTGGAAAGAAGACGTAATTGATTTTTAAGCGGAAAGTCACATTTACGTCTCCATTCCCTCGTGATTAATCACGTCTAATTAGCTGGAAGCAGCGCCGTGTTTCGAATGAGAAGGTGTACCGTCAATGGATCTCTCATGATGTGATATCGGTTGTTTTTCTTGTAGCTACGTGACAGTAAAGGCATCAAGTAGCAGCGAATGGTGAGGAGCAGTGCTGGGCGGCAGCCACATACAAAAATGATTTATAGTGTGTAGAATATGAGACAGTTCTACCTCCTGGTTGGCACCTTAGACAATCCTCCAAATCTCTTTGTATTTTGAGAAAATGCCAAAGGAAACACTCCTGCATAATGAAAACAGTATTCCTCTTATATGAGGCACATTACAAAACAGGAACAAAATCATGTTACACAGGGAAGCGGTGTCTACCCACTATGGAAACCATGCAGGGAGCAACCTTTGTTTCCTGACCTTTACCATCAAGCACTATTCTTGTTTCCAAATCCCTCTGAGTACAAGAAACAACCAGACTCTGCTGGGGCCTATATGACTCAAATTATATCATTTGTCCAATTTGCTATTGTTTCATCCATGTCAAGATAATTTGCTTTGGGTTTCTCTCAAATGTCTTGGGTTTTGCCCCCCCCCCCCCCCCCCCGAGAGACCTGCTATACAGTGTGTGCCCTAGATAGACTGTTTATCAAGTGGCCCGCGTTCTGTCAAGTTGACTTTCCAACCACGATGCACAGATAAAATGTACATCTTCATTTCACTGGCACTCTCACGGGGGGGGGGGGGGGGGGGGGGGGCAAGCCTGTGGCCGCAGCAGGAGCCTGTTTACCTGGGGTATTAATTGGGTCAGAGTTAAAAGCGTGGCGGAGACGGTCGCGCCGAGGATAAAGACGAGGCAGTCATCATTATTCAACACCTACTGTACGGTGACAGCTTCATCTCTCCCTCAGTAGCCATCCCCCTCCTAATTAATCTCATCATCACTGCTAACAGTTGGACAGTCAGCAGTCAAACACTCTCGACATATGCTATCATCACTGCCTCTATGCTCCTGCAAAGACCTGCCACTAAAAATGCCTCCAGAAGTCATCCTGTCAAATTCAGACTTTAATTTGTCCACATCAGCCAACACTGCAACAAAACAACAACCTCTGATCTGTCTCCTTTGCCTTGGCGCCCCGGCGGCATATATTACCTCAAATGTGTGTTCACATCCGCTCTGTATCAATTCCTGCACTAAATTGATTCATATAAGGACAGAGCACTGTATCGCTGCCTCGTGAAGAACAAAAAAGGGTCGAGGCTTCATAATCAGTGTCAGATTTTGACAACCGGTGGCAGCACACTCATTAATCAACTTGTGAACTCAGTCATTCTCTGCCTCCTGGGTTCACTAGGCACAGACAGCGGCCACCGAACGCAGTGGACTCCCTGACAGCTCCGTCTGGCCACTCCGAGTCACACGGACGGGCCTTTCCCTGCAACCTGATTTACAGTAACGGAGGGACAGAGGGATCTGTTGTCTTTGCCAATAATACTGTTGAAGTGTTGAAACATCATCTTCCGCCTCATCTTTTGCAGGTAGGGGTGTCATGCTTCTCCAATTAATTGCTCGCCTGCCAAATGTATCTTTGCACATTATCTTGTTCTATCTTTTGATTGCATGTGCTTAATCCTTATCATAATTGGAGTTGCACACTGCCACTGGGCCAGTCGTGTCTCATACCAAATTAGGCTTAAAATTGTTTACTGAAATTCGGAATGCCGCTCACTTTAGCTGGGAATTTAATATCACAGAAACCAATTATGCTAATAAAGATTAAGAATTGGAAAAAACACACAGATATAGTGACATTTAGTGGGGGTATCCATTGCTTCTTTTTTATTCTGACAGGAGATGATGGGGCCCAGGCTCCTCTGGTATTTTATTAGTTCTAAACGGCACGCGGACAATTCCCTGGGCAAACAAATCAGTCCACTCAACCATCAGGACACCAGTGAAGTGATGCAAGTCTCAGGCAGAGCACAAAGCGGAATAATAATCATAACCATGAATGGGCCACTTGGAGCACCTCCTCCATATTTCTGCCTGGCATATGGAGGTGTTGTTTTCACACACGTTGAGGGATGTTAGCAGGTTGTAAAGGCAGCGGAAGGTCCAGACAGTGCCTATAGTTACTGGTAAAAGGTGGTGCATTAATTCAATCAAACATTAACCTGTCTGAAATTCACTGTATATGCTCACTTAACTTAAATGTGTTGGAGGAAAAGGTGGCCATCCAATTAGCCAGACAGAAAGAAAAGCATCTATTTCTCTGGTTCTTTAAATGATTAATCTTTATTTTCTGACCAAGTCATGTTGAGCTTAATTCACATTTCCAATGGAATTATTGTTGATATTGATACGCAAGCATTTTTTGTGTCCATCAACCCATCACAGCCAATTAATACAGGCTAGAGATGTGATGCCATCTTGACAAAGCTTTTCTGTCGTCATTGAACAATTAGTAGCAACAGAGAACAATAACATGCATTCCTGCTATGAAGCTTTAATGCTACTAGTGGAGCTCTGGTGGAAAATGATGATGTCACATGCCTCCATACACCAATCAGCATCTGAATCAACGTCTTATGACGGTTATCCATTTTGCCACCGTCAACTAAATTTTGTTCAAGACATAGGACAATCGTAAAAAAGCAGATTAACTGTCTTTTTCCGTCTTGAACTCTTAATAAACACTAACTTTAAATTTAAATTTATTTTAGAAAGAAAGAAACACTTTTCAACACTTTAAAAAGACCTGCTCATCTGTTTGAGTGACAGCAGCACCGTGCTGGCCTTAAAAAACCAAACACTCAAACCGATAAGAAATCTGTTTTTATTCACTGGCTCTCAGCTGTCTGCCCGTCTGTGTGCATCACATGACTGCACTAGTGTGAATACAGCTATCATTACAATGTGTGTTAAAGTAAGTTTGGCCAGGAGATATTGGATTCAAAACAAAAAATACACACATTGCTCCTCTGAGGATTTTCAGTTTACTTTGGCACAGCAAGCCCAGAAAAGAACAGCATTGGAGGCAAGTGAGCAGTTTTACAAGTTAAGACAAAAGAAGAGATGATATTAGTTTTTTTTTTCACTCACTCTGCTGCTGAAGCCCCGACGCACGTTGTTGAATCACATTCTCTAAAAATGTATCCATGCAGCTTTCAGGATTTTTTTTTGTGAATCGATTATGTTATGTACAGTTTATCCTTTGACTGATCTCCATTAATGGTGTTTCAAATCCGTGAATCAGGAGGCGCACACAGTGTCGGAGCCACGTCTGCGGCCGTTGGTTCCGGTCTTAAGACAGTATTGCAGGTTTCTCGTGAAAGGTATTTCTTATCCTCAGCCGTCTCCACGGAGGCATATTGGCAGATGCTGTTTGCTCTGTTAATTAAATTTCCTCTTTGCAGCAAATGAGGTCATATTCCACCATTGGTGTAATGTCTCTCTCATGTACAACAAAGGGAAAGCAGAGGGCCCAGGAATCTTAACTGAAACAATCAAGTATATCATTGTTTGTCTGTGGATCTATATTTTTGAGGATCATCGCCGCGGCGAAATTTGATGCCACTGCTTGTGGTTTTTATTGCTTCAATTTTACAGACAGTTGGGATTAATGTCAGTCTCTATAGCTTCCAGGGAAGAAATGGGCAATAATGTAGGAATCCTTTTTCCATTATTCTGCCGCGATACAGGATGAAATCGTTTGTTCTTAACTCAGCTCGCAGTATTGTTAAGATTGTAACGGCGTGCCATTTAAAGTGTCGTTCATCATGATTCATGTCTTATTGACTTACTTAGAGATGATCTCTGGGGTGGCTGTTTGTGCCAGGATCATTTGTGTGAGCCATAAATAAGTGTGTGTTCCATGTTATCAGCGTTTTCTGTTGCAGCCGGGCGTGATTCTGAATGACGCATGTGTCTTATAAACCTGGTGGAGTGGCATCAGTGTTTACGAGCATGTTTGACAGACGCGATGAGGGCGAGGAGAGGACATCACCGAGTGTCTTATTTGTTTACATTCTGTCATCACTAAATACCGCAGTGAAAGACGTGTTTTGGAAGCGGGAAGAAACAGTCATTTCCCCTAATTGGAAATGCTCACTTCCAGTGAACGAGTTGGGCTGCGAAGATAAGTTAAGTAAAAGTGGCCATCCAATTAAAGGGCCTGGGAAATTTCCATTTTGATATCCATTTCCTTTCTTTAGCCACGTCCCTTTTGTTAACACTCAAGCTGCAATGAAATCAAAGATTTTTATTTACCTGTTCCAGACGTTCAAGCAAATTCACTCCCTGTCTTATGCAGATATGCCATTTTGTTGAAACCCATTCTGTGTGTCCCCAACTGTTTTAATTAGCTCAGAATTTAGCATGACCAAGACCATTTGAGGGTGCCTGACAGCTGAGAGGTCCGACTGGTAGAAGCATGATGAAATTCAAAATGTTTGGAGTGTCGCAAACAAAACAATTTAGCGCATTTAATACTCTAACTGATTGGCATAAATGTTGTCAATTTGAATTTAATTAGGTCGCTTGCGAGTTTCTAGAAAGTTCCAGAGACTTTCTTAGTCTCATTCACTTTTGGAGATTCTCAGTCAAGCTGTTCAGACTGAACAAGTCGGGAAATTTTGGGATCTGGCTATTTTTCAGAGTTTCCCATAGTAAGACAGCAGCAGGAAATTGTCAGGTCAGACACATTCACATCAACAGGGGAATGTCTGAAACATTGCAGGAGGAAGGACGTGAGTTTTTTGTTCCAGCACATGTTTTTTGTTCCAGCACATGTTAAAAATGTCCACTGTTCCAGAAATAGTTGGTAAAAACTGACTTGGAAATTTGCCTTCTTATGTTCAGCCCCGCCAGAAAATGGCAGGACTTAAGTGCACGTCTGAAAGCAGCTTCAGTATCCATCTTCTCTCTTTCACTCGTCTGTAACATTTGTTGAATGAAGGGTGAAATACACTAGTAATCAATGAATGGCCCACTTTCTAAATGTGATCAATAACCACTAGGTGTGTGTTTGTGTTGAATCAATAATGCAGAGTTAAAGAAACAGCGGTAGTGTCCTCTGTTTCCCTGACACATCTCAAACTGCGGAGGCAGTGCACTCGTTCCGAGGGAAGTTCATTAATGTGCATTTACATAACAAAGGTCCCACAGGAGACCACTGATGCACATGTGACTAATGTAGTCTCATTGTACAACTGCACTATGAAACAAACAAAGGGCCTGACAGGGGCAAAGCAAGTAACACAAAGAGGGACAGAGTCTATTTACTGTCTGGGAACAAAAGCACTAAATGCCCAAACAACTCTGTTATCTTTTATTTTAACAGCTTTTAACATTTTGGTTAAACAGTGAGCGGGCAACATATTGAAAACAAATAAATCAAATGTAAGCTTGAGTGATTTAAGCTTCTGTTGTTTTCTTCTACACTGAATCATAAACCGATCAGGAAACTGGATGCGTTTAAACAACAAGGCAAAATAAGGACATTTCATTAGTTTCAATCTCTTTAAAGCTCCACAAAGGGAGCCAAGTCAAAGGATCACATTTTCTCTATCTCTGCAAATAATCTTTACAAATACTTTGCAGTGGTGTGTGCTACATGTTACATGGACTGAAATAAGATGTTAAGCAAACACACCAACACCAACTTTAATTTCCCTAAGCTCCATTACAAAACACATGAGAACCACAAAAAATAAAAACCTTTCCCACATTTGACAAGCTTCAAGAGATTTTAAGAGTCTGCATCATCTGCAGGTTGTTGGTTTTTTACAATGTAAAAAGATGCAGTTTTTTACACTTAGTCTTTGTATTGACATTGTATTGACACAATGTCAATAGTATTGACAATGTGTCAATACACATACAAAAAGGGGCCTTTTTAGCCAACTGAAAATCTTTTGTGCTTGTTTCCTGCTAACTGGTTACTTTATGATTTGAGAATAAAATAACAATGAACAGTTGCGAGTGTACTTAACACCTAAACAAAAACTAAAACTACACTCTTAGTTTTTAGGCCCATATTTTACGCTAAATAGAACCATGTACAACCAAGCTAGGATTAAAATGACACTTTTTTTACATTCTGAATGCAACTTAGTGAATAATACCTGTGGCTTTATACATTAAATTTAAATGTAAATAAGTCCTTACTTGGACTTCTGGGTCCTGGAAGAGTAGATTTAAAGTAGAAAAATAATATAAACTAAACAAAGAAACAAAGGCAAAAGAACAATTTAAATGGATCCACATTGCTCCAGGACTTTGTCCACGTTTTGATCGTCTGTATTGCTTTCTTTCTGCTTTGAAATGTTATATTGCTGGTCTTTAAGTTCTACACTAACACAAAGCAACAGAGGATTTTTCATGTCCTGTAACCTGTGATGTAAGACTGATGTGGTCCTCTTCAGAAAAAAAGAAATGGGGTGGAAAAAATGTCAAAGGGTCACAGAGAGAGCAGCCAGTATAATTTGCTGGTGATCAGACTACATATTATAGCTTGAGAGGAAAAAAAACCCACAATAAAGCTGTTCATTGAGCCGCCCTCAGGCTGTGCAGCAGTTCTTTGTTCTCTGGCCAAGAGATCTTCAAGTTCATGATGCTGAGTTGTGTTGGTGTCGGAATGCTTTCATTCAAATGTTACATAATCTTTAATTTCCCAAATGTGACACAGCCCAATGTTTCTGTCAGACACAAGAATGCCAAGAGTTCAAATCATGGTTGGATCATTTAAAAAAATCTTCTTCTTTATTTTTTCTTTCTCATCAGCTAGAAACTATAAAGAAGCAAAAAAACATCTCCTTTTGCAAAACTTAGGTTGTTTGGTATAGAAGTTCTGGCATTTCTATCAATTTATTTTATGGTTTTGGTTTTTATCGTGCACACAATCAAAATGGCTAATATTTCCCTAATTGAAATTAAGGATAGCATCAATTTACAATCCATTCCCAATGCGAATAGAGGAGGGTGAAAGGTGGGGATAATATTACGGGCCCACAGCTGGAGAGAGACCATAAAAATCGAAGTAGTGTGTATGAATTAATTAAGCGGGGCCCAGAGCAATAATCTCTCAAGGATCCCAGAATTCCTAGCTGTGGCTCTGCATGATATATTTGGTTTTAATGAACAGAGGGAATAGACATACTTTTGTAAACCAACATAGAAGTTGCAGCTCAGCAGCCGTTCCAGTGGACCTCTACGTTGGGTTTTGGGTGCAATTATTAATGCAGCCCATAAAAGGCAATTTAGTTAAAAGGCTGAATTTTTTAATTAAATGATATTATACTGATTACAAAAAAACATTTATGTCGGTGTGTTGCGCTGCACATTAAGAACAAATTAATGTTTATTTGGTGTCTTGGGTGCACTAGTCGTACAGTTATAGAAAAACAGCAGTTTGTAAGTCACTGTTGTCGGATGCCAGCGCGTATGAGTTTACTAATAGCACTGATTTTTAGTATAAGCCACATCTACAGGCTTTTAATGTTTGAACGTCCCGTGGATGGAAACAAATTTCAGTCGAGAGCCAAAGTCTTAAAACACCTTGTTGTGTAATCACTTTTTTTCCAGTACGACATCAACTCAAACAATCTTGAATCAACAAGCCGTTGGTCTAATCTCTGAAACTGTTTTTATCATAGCATATATCAGGTTACATATATAAAATAAGGCTAATAGGTTAACTACAACACATACATTACATTACCACTGTTTGTGTTGGTGTTGTTGGACTAAGACATAGCGTTTCATAGCTGTGTTTCATTGTGACTGAATTTTCATCTTCCCAGGGTTTTGCTTTACCATATATTTACTTGAAATGTTGACATTGTTTATGTTTATTGCTATACACTAAATTCATGATTAACTACATGAAAAATATGTCAATTTGGAAAGTAAATATATTTGTAAATCAGAGCCCGACATGGATGTTTTTGGGCCGATACTGATATTAGGGACTAATAAATTGGCTGATATTGCTTTAAAAACGTAATAAGGTAATTAACAAACCAAAAATGTAAGCGTGGTATTTTTGGGGCTTGAATTTGACCATTTAACTAGGAACTTTACCAAAGTAAAAAAGATTTAAGCAATTATTCAGACTTTGAAGAAAAAACTAATTCTGGATTGAAAACATCTTTGTAAACATTGGATTGATCATATTTAAGCAACTAAAAGCAAAGTTTTAAAAATAACAACAGAAGTTAATAAACTGTATGGCACCATTTCCATCATCCAAAACATTTCTCTGCTTGGTTTATTCTGTAAAATTTTAAGTTTTCACATCGGCAAACATTGACGTTCATACCGATATGTCTGTGAAAGACTCTTTTTATCAACCAACCGATAAATCGGGCTGTAAAATGAATAAATATGTATAATGTTTGTTGTGCACAGGAGATGAGTGTGAGTCCCTGCTGCAGTGCAGGTTTTGGTCCGGCTGACACTGCCAACACATGGAAGATTAAAGTGGCCGATAGGAAGTCTCTATTAAATTTGCATTAACACATTGTGTAAATCTGCTGATGATTGCCTCACAGAGACCCTGCGGTTCCGCGTGCCATCCCCAGCCTCTGTACACTGGCCAGATGGCCACTTCAGAATGAGATTGACACAGTGTTTCAAACTGATTTCATGCTAACTCTCAGGAGAGGGAGACAGACCATCCGCTCTGTTGGGAATCAGGATTACAAAATAGCCAATTAAAAAGGAAAGTGGTGAAATCTTGGCCTGATAAGACGGAGATTAAATCGGTTATAGTTTATTAGGCAAAATTACTTATTAGAAACTATTCCTCTCCAAACAGATTTCCATTACCAGACCAACTCCTTTTTATCTACACTCCTTTATCTGATGGCTGCACTCTGTAATTACGAATCCCCCAAATAGCAATTATGACACCACTTGGACCGCGTTTCCTCGTACATTTCATTCACTCTCCATTATGGCTTTGAAATACCGAACATCTTGAAAATCTCCCTAGAAGACAACAGATGGGCCCGACCTCACTTCCACATACCAAACGCCATTTAAATCAGGATGGAAATAACAAAAAAAACGAAACAAGAATCTGTTGCCATTGAAACTTAGGGGGGTGGGAAAAAACAACAACTATCATGTCAGATTTCGGTCCTTATTTCCCAGCATCCATCATGTGCCCACCCGGCGCCACGTGTAATTACTCCTGGAGAATGGCTGAGCAGATGCGAGGGCTGTGGGTGAGAGTGAATCAGGAGGCTCCAGCGGGTCTCGGCGTCCCTGGATAACTGGTGCCTGCGCTGCTTCGGCGGCATCTGTGCAGCACCTGTGGACGGAGCAGCGCCCCACCTGCTACCACACATATCAGCTGTCTAGTTTTTCCACTGAAGCCCCGGGCCTCCCCTGCAGCCTCTCCCCCATGTCAGGCAGGTTCATGAGAAAGCCCCCTCTAAGCTTTTCTCACCTTCCACTAGTTCCTGCACATTAAAGAGCCCATCAGTCGGTCCGAGGTTGATCTGCTACCTGGGACATCCTCTGACCCCGGCGCCGCTCGCCCTGCCTCCTTAGCCATTGTCAATCTGGCACCTCATCGCCGAGAGCTCTGCAGTCATTGGTCGACTGCAAAACACACAGGCGGTTTATTATCGCTCGCCTCTTTGCTCACACCAAACACTGAGCTCATATCTGAAGGCCGGGCGCCGGATCCCTTCATTCTCTTCTGAGGGCCTGGAAGAGTCGCTGAATCAGATTGATATAGATTGAATTCTTACCCTGCCTATTGTGAACAACCATTTGTATTCATGAAATCAAAGTATTTACCTCCAAGATGTGCATCTGCTATGTATCTGTACATATAGTGGAAGCCGCGGTGTTGATAACATGAGGCAATAATACCCGATCACATTTCCATCTCACCTTTCATCTGAGAATCCTAAAGCCCTTCACTTTGTGTGGAGATAACCAATCCTCTGGCACTACAATGCACACCAGGGTAATTGCAGCAGGGAGATGAGGATTCATTAAATTTTTGGAAATTAGAGCAAAGTGTTCCTGACAGTGAATTTAATACCTGTACCCCACTGAATGCCGGGGCACTTTTTTTTTCTTTTTTTTATCATCATCCACTCATCATGGTTTGCTTTTAGCTGCGTATTATAATTTCCTTCAGGACAAGCGAGTCGTCTTATTCTGTCATTATTGAGGATGAAAGGGTTTTGAATCTTCAATCGCTTTGATATATCTCCTTTTTTTCCTTTATTTATTTGCAGCAAAATGCACGAATGAATATTTAGATTTTTGCATCTGATGTTTTGCGATCACAGGGATTTAACCGAAGAAAGTCACACAAATATTGCTGGTCTACTCTTTTATTTTGGGGGGGGGGGGGGGGGGGAATTTAGTATAGTAAAAATTGTTGAAACTCACAAAAAGATCCAAGAAAAACAGCGACACAGCAACAAGTCTCGAAATCCCTGCATTGTTCTTATGTTGTATTAACATGAGTGCTTTTGAGCCCTGGCTTGAGTTTGCTGGCAGGTCTTGGAAGTTCCAGTGTTTGCAGTCCATCAGCCTGTTGTTTTTAATCTGTTGTTGGCACATCTATTAAAAAGGGAGCTTCAGCTGCTCTATCAATTCAACAAAATGGCTTAATGGAAAACTGGCATTGGCTTACTGTGCCATCTATGGCGAAACAGCATATGTGATGCAGCAGCCTCTGGTAATTTTCATATGCATGTTCATATGTTACTCTATACAGAGCAGATACAGGGGGTGTGGGGGGGCTTCAGCTGGTGGGGAAGAGGCTCCTCAGTGCAGATATTGCACAAAGAATTGTGATGAGGGATATTGGGAGACCCTATTTGATTTCATTAGAAGGGGAAATTTGATGAAAGTCTTGATCTCAGAGGACACTTAGCAGCGCCTCTGGCAAATTGACAGACACAATGCTGTTTGATTTGCAACCAAAACTGAGCAGCTGACTGGCAGCGGATGCATTTCACAAACAGAGCGTTTGGTTAAACAAATGATTTTTCTCTTATTGATTTCCCTGGAATATCGTATGATACAGAACCCAGTGTGACACAGTATTTTATTTGCGTCTGTGGTGCAATGATTTTTATTGTAACAGGCATATGGCCCAACAAGGCATACGATGATGATGTTGATGTGGCGTCCTTTTTCTGCGTGTGTGAGCTGACATCTCAGTTGAACATATACTTCCACCAAGGCTAACACTCCTACACATGATTCTCTAGTTTTTGTCATAAAACGTAGTTATAGAACGTGAAACCAATTTTAATTTGCGAAAAAATTAAATTGGGTTCTTCTCAGGCCCTGTCCCCATCAAGTTTAGTGGAACTCGGATTGGTAGGTTTTGCGTAATTCTGATAACAAACAAAAAAACAACAGATAGAGAAACTAGAGGGGGAGCAAAGAGAGCTAATGCCTCAGCTAAGGCTAGCACCGTATCTCGCCATTTTAAAGAAAGCTAAATACATTCCTGGGTAATGCCCCACCCATCTGCAAAATTCCATGTAAATCTGTATTTTGCACACAAAAAAAGCCAATTAAAACAATTGGAGATCAATTTGAGGAGTTTACAGTATTCTGTGCCTTTTGTTGGTGATTCTTAACAAGACAGGAACTTTTAATACAACTGTATTCGTTTGTATGCGTTAACTTCAGGCATTTACACATTTACACATATACTCATGGCAGTCCATTACATCAATACAATAAAAATGAACATCCCTGCATGAATAATCCCAAAAATTCAATAAGTAATCTTCTTGTTGGACTAAAACTGCTTGATGTCACTTTGATGTGGGGAATATTTTAAACTAATGGCCCGTCCTGTCCCGTGGCCCTTCGATGAAGACAATTGTGCCTTTTTCGCACAATTACAGATCACATTAGCCCACACACCGATTTGTTTTCACACGGTGTTCTGGTCCGACTGGCTGTCAGGGTCTTCTTTATTCATCCGTAGCTGACAATCATACTTTATTGAGAATGGAAAAGTGACGGCTAATTGATTTTACAGTGATACCGATGGAGAGACAATGAATGTGCCATCAATTCAATCCGCTATTTAATGGCTCCAATTTAGTCTGTAAATGCTCGCTAAACTAATTTCACTGGGTGCAGCAATCTGAAAAGCCATCATATCTCTAATACCCTCCTATATATTCATAAGGAAAAGGGAATTTAGCCAATTCCAAGGTGTGGAGATGATCTGTTAGTGCAGTGTAAATGTTTAGAACGTGGCAATTGAGTTCATTTATAAGAATATGAAAAGTTTTATTGGCAGGGTCAGTGGAGTGGAACTGTTGGATAATAGGCAGTTACCGAGAAGTGTTTGAAGGCTACGAAGCATAGAGATGTCGGGAATAAAATGCCGGGACATACCGTAATCGGAAGCTAAACTGAAATTCTGAAACGGCACGGCTGTTAGATTCCCACTGATAAAAGGTTCAGTGGCAGGGGCCATTGCTATTCAACCATCTATTTATTTTTCTCCGTGCAAGCTCTTCAATTTTGGCCAAAAGTGGGGAGCAGTGAGCCGCATATGCCAATGTGGTGTGAGATGGTGATGTGGATGCGATGGGCTCTATTTTTCCCATCAGAGCGTTTCCCAAACCCAATCATCATCGGATATGGCTTTGACTCCGCGAAGAGAACAGGATGTTAATATGGCTATTCTCTCAATAAAGGGGGAAATACACAGTAGTCTTTTTAAAGATGAGTTCATTCAATTCACAACACAATTCAGCGGCCGTTTGTGTGACCCCAATAATCGCTTCCCTTCTTCTGTCATTTCCCATCTTTTTAGCCCCAACACCCCGTTTATTTCTCCCTCTTGGCCTTGCATGGACAAACACACACATATTATATCCCTCCCTCCTCCTCTCTTTCTCCTACCTCGTCTTTTTTCTCTCCAAGGTCTTGTCTTTGTTGCATCTTTTTCCAGGATTGCTTTTCTTTTTTGTGTATTTGTGTTTTATAGGCTACGTGCATTTTAGATCAGCGGCTACATATTGTTATTTTATTTTTTATCCAGTCCCCTTAGCTGTGGGTATCGTGTAACCTGGATAGATTTCAGCAGGGACGCCCCTGATCACATCCTGTCACCATGGAGAGATCCCATCTGCAACCCCCTGGAGTGCCGTGCTCTGCTCTGTAGCAAAGACCATTCCCCCTTCGCTGCTGTTTGTTTACGAGCGGCTGCCTAAACATCCATTTAGTGCTATTTGAGCGGTAATGTATGTTAGCTTAAATCGATGGGGCCGGGGGTTGCTGGATTGGTGTTTATCTGTTATCCGAATCAAGGCGTGAGATGACATGCCCCAGATGAGTGTGCGGAAAGAAAGAAAAAACCTGAGATGATGATTTGTTTTTTTTCTTCTTTTTCTTTTTATCATAAATGTTAATAAAGTGGTGGCGATTTTTTCCTCTTCAAAACGAAAAACCACAGACTGCATTTAAAAAGTAATTTGAGTATTTTTAAGTTTAATGTGTAATCCGCCAGAACATCTTGCAGCGTCCGCCTGGTAATTTCACTGAGGTGCGAAACCATTTCTTTATTCATAAATTAAAATTGGAATTTAATAGGCTCCTCTTTCTTTTCGAGGGGACTTGATTAAAATATCCATTATGAGATCAGCTCTTTAGTTTCTGTGTTGTGGATTAGTTTTTATCTTGACAGACATAAATTATGGAACTCAGCTGCTCTCTGAGGTAATTGCCTGAAATATATTCATTGTCCCGTCATTTTCTCGCCACATCCCCACAACAGTTCTCCCACAGCTTTGATCCCAACGCATATTTTCATTTTCTCATAGTTTAAACCTCTTTTTTTACGTCTGCCAAGGACGCTTATTCTTCACCTTAGTGAGGTTTTCTTTGTTGGTATTTATTTAGGGAAGATTACTAGATTACCATGAAACTTGATGGAGATCTGGGAAGAACACACTAATCTGGATCTGAGGCTGAATCCAGTAATGTTTTATCACTGTCTTTAACACCAGGCACATATAAAGGGGCATATTTCCATGAATGTGTGCATTTTGCTGCAGTTTGATTGAACTTAAAGGAACTATTGGACCTTGGTGTATGTAAGCGCTCGACTGATGCTGATTCTTCTTTTGAATGTGTATGTTTCTCTGTCTGCTCTGACATTCGTCCCAACATGATTTGCTCACGTCTGCCTGAGCCAGTGTAACTTGGAAGGTGACCTGCAGGTTGTTGATGAGACTGATGGCACCATGACCTGAATTAGACGGCTGCTGTTGCCAAATAAGGATCCTGCAACAGCGGCAGGGAAAACACCCTTAATCCCCGACAAACAAGCATCCTTGGCTGTGTTTTGTGTGTGTATGTTAGTGTGTGTGTGTGTGTGTGTGTGTTTGTTTGGTGGTGAAGCCATGTGAGGGCCGGGGTTAAACAGAGGCCCCCCGAGTAGGCAGGGGAGCCCAGCTCAGCACAGATAAGGGTGATCATGCTGAAAATGACTCATAGGTAAGACCCCTATCTCTGGATACCCAGCTAGAACAAGCTTTATCAAGCCTCGTCCTGATCTGGATCTCTGAGACCAAACTGCATGAATTCCCTGAGCTGAGAGGTTATGTAGCGGAGCAATGGATGCTTTACTGCTTTTCACTTGGAGGGCTTACCTTTAGCTGGATGGACCCTGGGATTGTCAGGAGAGGTCATCCCCAACTTACACACCCAACTCATTCCATTCTTCAAGTCAAATGTGTCACAAAATGTCAGTGGATAGGCCTAAATTTAAATATCACACTTTTGGCATTTGGCACTTATAAGGTTTCAGCATTTCTGCAATGCCATGTTTTATTTGACCAAAAAATAACAGAATGAATTTTAAATCATTGTTATTTCTTGGCCCTGCTGAGATCTGGTTTGAATCCCTCCTCAATAAATGTGTGTTTCGTTTTAAAATATTAAATAAGAACAATGTGCCGATTGAAGGCGTTTACTCTCCGTTCTCTCCTCCTGCTCGAATCAAAACACGGTGTACGGCAAAGCACCCGGCTCAGGTCATCTGAGTGTGTGGTGCTCAAGTGCACAAACCTCATTTTCGAATTTATTTCAATAGTGGAGGGGAGATAACAGTGTTTCAGTGAATCAGGAGTATTCCCTTTCAAATCACATCATCCAAGTCCCAACACACTTGACTCTGGATTAGAAGAACCAGATTAAAAAGCTCAATTTAATTAGAGTGAATGGATAGATCTACCACTTGAAAGAGCAATAAGTAAGGTCCCACTTATAGAGAGATATCTGCCAGCCCACTGAGGTCTATAAACCCCAGGTAAAATTGAAGATGTAATCTTTCCATTGCAAGAATAAACTCCTCCGGCTGCCAGCCGGGGATACACACAGTCTCATGATGTGCCCTGCTTTCCAATCATAGGCTGAGGCCTTGTAGCCCTAATGTAGATCAATTATAGGGCAGAAGAGTCACTGTCACATATGATTCACAATATCAATTTCATGCTCTTGGAAACTGTTTGGCAAGTGTTCCCTCTTTTTACATCTGCTAACCAATCGCAAGGCGACATCTCGACGTGAAAGACAATTTAATGGTGTGACAGTTAACCAGCGAGTGCAATGTAGAGGGAGATTTTTCCCAGTAGTCTCTGTCTGTCATGGCCTGATATTTATTTATTTGCTGCATAGCCCCGCACAAATAAAATGTCACATCTCATTTACACATCCCACCCTTTTGTGATGCAAAGATTCGCTTTAAATGCTAACTGTGGGGACCGCTCGGGCTGATTAAAGGCCCCTTGAAGCGTGCGCACATAATACAGTGTGGATGTTTCGAGACAGGGACGGGCAGAGCTGTCGCAGCGGCGAACATCCCCAAATCTGCTGCTCTGAATGAATCTCAATAAATAAATAAACAAGTAACCAATCACTCGTGGCTCGCGCTGGTGTCACGGACGGAAAATGTTCACGGTTTTTAAGGAAAAGTGGAACATTTAAGAAAATCTGCAAATTCACTGTCTCAGAGAGCGTCAGATGAGAAGATTAATACCTCTTTTATATCTGCCTGGTAAATATGAAAGCACAGCTTGCAGCCTGTTGACTTAGCTTATCGACCGAAATCAGGGGGAAACAACCAGCCGGGTTCTAACCACATTTACAATGAACTAACCTGCGTTTATAGAATCCAAAGTGTAAAAACAACAGGTCTTAGTATCATTGGCGTTATCTATTGTCTATATCCTCAGTAATAGTCCAACACAGAACTCCACATGAAAAGGAAGGTTTTTGGATTTTTTTGGGCGGTTGAGGAATTAATTCTTTTCCTTTCTTTATGGTTTTTGGGGGGGACATGTTTCCCCAGGGATCATTCATTGATCTGAATGTAAAAACCAAGCATATTTTGGGGTCAGATATGATCCAATTTGGTGTGGACACAAAAAAAAAAAACCGATCGAGCGAACTTAACCAGGGTTTCATAAGGGGACTGTTGGGCCGTGGTGGAGCAACACACTCCACATACTCATTGACCATTGTGCAAATAGTAAATAATGTAACAGTGAATCCCTTACTTTCCCCCCATGTCCAGTGTTTATGCTAAGCAAAGTTAGCCACCTGTACATTTTAGCTTCATATTTCATAAACAGATATTAGATTGTGTGTAGAATCTTCTTATCAAATTCAAATTAGGAAAGTAAATGTGTATTTTCCCCATAATTTGAAACAACTCCATAACCCGGAGTTTAACCGTTATTTCTTGGCATGAACCATATTCATGGGTTCAAAGAACAACAACAGAAAAAGCGACAGGAATAGCAGCACGAACCGTTGCCTATCAGACATATCATGCACCGTATTATCTCAGGAGGTCCACTGAGCGACCATAAGATGGAGCAGGACTCCTCAGCGTTCGCTGTCCTCACAGATTCACTCAGAGAACACGGGGGCCACTGATTTCTCCGTGCGGCGTGCAAGGCCAAGCGCCGGTGCTCTCAGGAAGAGGACAAGATGCTCCCCTCATCCTTGGAGGCGCAGGTTTTAGAAAATAAACATGCGGCAGTGCCAAAGCCATTTCACATTCTGAAAAGGCGACAGTCCACTAATCTATGAATAGGGCGCCCAGGAACCCCGGTGACAAATGTTATCTCAGCGTGGCATAGAGGGTTCAAACCCATTCAGCCCCCGACTCACAGGCCACTGCTAAGATTATGTCACCATAATCCCCAAGCAGGCTTTTTGTTGCCTAGATGGGCAGGTGATTCTATGTGTGAGCAAAACAGCACTGCAAGGGCAGCAGGGAGAAATTATTATTTATTCTTGGAATGACAATAGAGGTTTGGACAGTCGGAGTGTTGTCATATTGTGTGAACACATTTGAGGTTTGGGCAGATGCAATTCCAAAGGTATAAAACTACTGTGGAAGATGGATTTTGTTTTCATATCAGGCCCGGGCTGTTACCAGTATCGCTGAGGAGGAAACAGACGTGTTCTTTTTTTCCCTTTTTTTTTTTAAAGGGCTGATTGATAAAGTCTGAGTCGTCTTTTTTCGCCATGGGTGTGCAAACATTTTACAAGCGCAGTGTGGGGCATGTTTGGACATAATATAGTAAACAAGCGGACGGAGACACAGGGGAGCGGGAAGAGGTCAGCTTATATGGCACATACTGCTTTGCCGATCCCAGAGGGGCCACAACTTCCTGTGAGGAGGCTGTTTTAATTGAGTGCTATAGAACTATTGATAATCTGAAAGCAGCTGTTTATACCGTCAGGATGTATAAAATAGAAGCTCACGAGGACCCTATGTGGGATATGAAACAACCATCCAGCTACCGGTGATTTGTGTTGCCTTTAATTTAAATGATGATGCAGCCTTGGACGAGGTCACTCGCAGGGTTGTAATTCACGGCAGAGTAATTGAAGTTCCCTTATTTGGAGGAGGTTTGGGGAATTAATCGCTGGACGCTCAAGGACACCGAGCCGAGATGTCCAGAAATAAGACAGGATTAATTGAAAATCTTAATTACTTTCTAAGGGCATAAACATCTAAATATCAATTAAAATGTGTTTCCCGCTGCACTTGGAGAATATGAGGAGCAGCGGTTAATTAGACGCCGAGACTGACGGGTGAACTCACCGGTTTTCAATATAAGCCCTCCAATTGAACTGCAGTGATTTAAGGCCATAAATAATGCATGTGAGGCTTTACTTTCAGACTTCTTCCCTGAGCATTTTTTCTACCTGTTATGTGTAAATGTTCAGAGTCGCTAATTCAAAGTTGAACAAAGTTGAAGGTTAGATAGATAATATAAAGCAAGGCGTATTCGGGTTATAATTCAAGTTTCTTAAATTATAGAGTGCATATTAAGCAGAGTTATATGACTGGGGCCAACAGGGAAATAATATCCTCCAGCCGCTTCGCTAGTGCTGCGCGGTTGACTGAGCAGATAAAAGCTTGAGTAAAAATGGCTAGTGGATGAGGAAATGTTTTGGAGGTGTAACAGTGATTGTTATTCAAGGGACACCCTTCCACCACAGCCGGCAGTGGGGCCTTGAGGCCTGTCTGTCATCTCACCGAATTTCACACTCTCTTATTTTTTCCCCCTCGTATTTATTCATTTATCTGTCATTTTTCTTAATTCCAATTGGCCCTTTTTTCAAGGCCCTTTTGTTTCACTGAGCGTTATTTACCCTCCCGCCCTCCCGCGGTAGCCGGCGCTTTTCTGCCTCAGCTGAGAAAAGGGAACCAGTCATGAGCCATTTAACCACGGGGAAGCAGGAGGGCCCCTCTAAACTGGTATTTCCGAACCAATCTAGGTAGTGTATTCGAATTGCAGAGTAACAAATGGACAGTGGAAGGGGTTTGTAATGGTGATTAGAGTCTGAAATTGGTTCAGATTTACAGTGTCAGTCAGAGATGGAGGGAGAGGAATAAGCAGTCTAAGCGGTCTAATGGATCCATCAGCTTGCTTCGGCTGCTCAGTGGGCCGAGTGGGGTCACCAGCCATCCGCAGGCACCACAAAAGCACTTCAATTTTGTTAGGAAATGTATCAATTTAACTGACTCGAGCGGCACACTGAAAACCTAATGAATCTGGACTCAATTTTCCAGCACACTGCCTCTGTGAACTGGAGGAAACAATGTTGGTGGTGCAGGGGTGAAGCCGGGCCATCGCGATTGGCTGCCGCTGACTTCCCAGCCCTCGGCGCGGCCAGTCAGGGAAACGGGGGCAGGCCTCCGTTTATCTAGCGATAGCGGCGGCGGCAACTGCTGTCACTCATCTGACAATCACGTCATTAAAGGTAAATTGGCTTCTATTTCAGCGGGATGATAATGCTAATTGAGTGGCAAAACATAATACCAGGAACTGTTGTGTGCCGTTAAGGGGAGGAGGGGGACAGATTAAATGGCCATACAATGGTGGGCGTCAGGCATGGCAGATGTTGCTTTGTGCTGAGGACTGCATTGACATATCTCTTGCTTGTCAGGCCCGGGCTTTAGAAGAGACTTACAGGACAGGGGACCAGATGGCCTCATACAGAGGGGTGAATAAAGCGGTTAAACAGCAGCACAGTTTAAAGACAACTCAGCTACAAGAAATGTGCTGCTTGGTAAATAAAAGGAAAAAAAGTGGGGGTGCTTTATCGATCCAGCCACTGCAGGCCAGACCGGCCGGCCGGCTAATGAAGGGACCCCGGTCTGTGGTGTCCCAGCCAGGCCCTGATCACTCTTCACTCTCCCTTTAGTGGAGCTGTCAGGCTGTTTTTTATATTTTTTTATTATTGGCTGCAGAATGACAAAATCGGGGGGGCCGGCTCATTGCTGAGGTCAAGGAATACTGCTAAATGGCTTGTATTCTCTTCATGGGAGTTTAGCCCTTTGATAGATAGAATCTAATGTTGCATAAGTAGATTAACTAACTCGGCTGCCACCCATTCGGAGGATTACCTTGCCATTTTTTTAATGATACGGCACACCTTGGAAGCGTGCCGGGAGCATCTGCAGTTTGTAATGTGCAGGACTGCGTAGCCTTATGTCTATGTGCACTATACTTACACAGCATAATATAATGCTCACTGTCAAGCTGTTATGGAGTTGAGAGGCTGCCCCTCCACTTGACCTCACCATTATGGCGCGCGCTGATCTCATTTGACAAAGCCGGCTGGAGCAGCCCTCGATGTCTGACAAGTCTTCGGAGAAAATCCTCCTCAAAGCAGAATTAATATTAAATGAAATGAGAGTGAAGGTCCAGTTGTAATCGGCGGGCATCAGATCCGAGAGTGTGGTCTGGTCGAGTGTGTGGCGCCTTTCTATTACCGTCGGAGGAGGGGAATAAAGGTATTAGAGCAGGTTAGCTGAGGTGTTCCAGGGGAGGAAAATGCATTACACTTAAAGCTAAATATTATACTTATGGGGACTAAAATCGACTCTGACTTTTATGCCCGGTCTAAAATGATCTTCCACATATTGTCACACAAAACTCCTGTGTAAATAAAGCTGATTTATCTTTGAATCGTCTTTGACAGTATATATTTTTCAGTTGATGTTTCCCTTGTTGCGTTTGTCTTTGGACTATTCATAAGAGAGTTACAGCCCGAGTCGCACTGAGACATCCCGGTCTCGACGATGCAATCGGTTTTGATAAAAGGGGAACGGCTATTTCACTCGTGATCTCACCGAACCCGAGTGTGATGTGGGATTTCTGGGTATTTTGCTGTCTTGTCTGTTTTTCCTCAACGCGAAACCGAAGCGGGGCTTTCTGTTTATTTCAGCAGGAACAAACACAAACAAGCACATAGATTTGTGCCGAAGCCCCACGGAGAAGAGGAGTTACAGATGCTGTTTTACAGGTTCACAGCCACTATTTTCTTTTTTTGCCTCTCCCGTCTGTCCCTCCGGTGTTTGACTGTGAGACATTTAATCGAGGGACTAGCAGTTTCATATCAGTAACAAAAATCAAATAATGCAAGATGATTTACTCCCCCTAGCAACTAGGGAGCGTACTCTTAGCAACCAGCCAAGCCCTGGGCTTCGGTGTAATCAGCTTGAAAATATTTCAATTATTGTGTTGATTTTAGTGGATTTGAGAGGCGGCTGGTGTGCGCCTCCGTACATTCAGCCCATGACCTGCAGAGGAAGGCATTGATTTAAACAGGTGTCAGAAAGGAAACGCGGAGGCAATTTAAATGGGAATAGGATGGCAAAGTCATTGAGCATTGTTCAGTGCATGTGTGACATCCACCCGAAGCTGCCAAATCAATGCAGCTCAGCTGAACTAAAGACAATCTACCTGGTGGAATCATCTGTCTGCCGTGAAGCACCGGAGCAAAAGGATTGCTTTTATTTTCCTGCGTGGCCTCATCTCTGCTTTTGTTTGCACACAACAGAACCAGACTCCTTAGCGCATTAAACTGATTGAAGACTAATTGCTTCCGTCACCACACATGAGAAAAAGTGTGAAAGCTTATCTCTGTTTATTATCATGAGTACAACTTTTAAGATGAAGAGTTAAAGGTCGTGGAAATGTCTGCTTTTTTTTCAGTGTGAATTAATTAAGTCTATTAGAACAGGGAAACTGTTTCTGTTTTTGAATACTATGGTAAAAAAAAACAGGAAGCGTGGTTTGAAGTTAGTATTTTTCCATTGAAGACCCAAGCTAAATTTATATTCTGTCTCTGAACGAAGAGCTATTGTCAGCCATAGTAGCTTTGTATTCACTTTCATTAACCGTAAGACAAAATTCTGTTGTTATTATTATTTGTATAGTACCGAGCATTTGTTTGTATTTTTCTTTCTGTGGAAAAACAATTAAGAAATATATTTTTTATTTCTCTCTCTTGAGAATCGTTGGGCGCCTGCCATGCTTATATTTAATTGCTCAGTGTGTTGTGAACTTCGTTGGTTATGACCCGGTCAGTAATATTATAAGTCAAACATGCCTAAGCTCTAAATATGTTTTAAGCAAAACTATTGCAGCTACATTAGCAATATATCTGAGATATTAGCATTCTGCTGCCGCAGCGACTAGCAGATCCGGTTGATAACTGTTTCAAAAGGTTTTAAAAGTTAAATGTAGACTCAATACGACATTTCTAGTCATTAGCTCTAGTTTATTTCTGTGACTGTTGAATGAATGAATAGTTTTTTCTTTTAATGAGATTTTTCTCACATCCCTAAGTTGAAAATTACTTTGTGTGTATTTATTCCAACTGTGAAAGTTTAACTCGGTCTGGTGCTGATACGTTAAACAGATTTTGTTCTTGTTTTTGTCTCTTTAGCTCTCGTGATATTTTCATCTTTGAGGGGACTAATTTTAGTTCAAAGAAAAAAAAAGTTCTGGTTACTTATAGTGACGACATAACATACAGCAATTAAATGTGTTGAACTTGTTTTGTGCTAAAGCAGAACTACTTGGATTTACTGCTTTAGTCAAGTCTCATGTTGATAACAAAGCACCCTCTGTTATAATGTGGGCATAACGTGTAGGTGTTGCGTGTTATGTGAGCCTGTGTGGTTTGTTCGGTGCCGAAATATGAGTCCTATTCATTTGGAAACAAATAATTACTCCTGGTGCTTTAAGATCAGCATTTATTGAAAAGGTAGAAGCAGATCTTTGAATTGATCCTCTTGTCCAAACATGCAATCCCATGGTCATATGCTTTATATTGGCATCTAGCTCAAATCATATTGCTTCTTTCATCTGCATGTTTATTTGTGTCTTTTCATGAAATCCTAATAAAGTTTTCCAAATAAAGATATCTGAACTTTTCTAACTCTACCCTTCAATTCATAAAACAGACTTTGTCCTCTGCACCATCCCAAAGATAAGTATTCTGTTTGTTTGGTCCTTTTCTCTGTCCACTGCACTGCAGGCAAACCTGCAATCTGACCTTCCCTCAAAAATCTATTTGCAGGAGCTACACTGTATGTACAGGAGAAATATATAAAAACAAATATGAGCAAAGTAAGTAAATGTATAATTCAGGAAGTGTAAACATTGGGAGCCAGGGACTTCGGGATTCTTTTTTTTTTACCCCCAACTAAAAAACTCTTCTAGAGCAACAACTGCTGGGAGGTTTTCAAGAGGAAACAAATCGTGGAGTGGGCGAAAGACGACAGTGAAAAGAGTGATATTGAAGGATCTGATCCACACTGGAATAAGAGTCATTGCTGTGTTAAGCAGTGAGGACACAGTACAGGTAAGTACATCATGGCCATGTTTTATCAGGCAAAGCAAATACTTTTTGTTATACTTCATGTTTTTAAAGGCCCAGAACACCTTCACAGGTAAATTTTGCTGATAAAAGACCAGGTCATTGTGGAAAACGAAGGGTCAGTCACTTTAACTGACTTGCCAGTTTTGCTTCACACAAATCAAACTTTGACATGTGAATCATGATGCTCTCCAGCGTTAAAAAGGCAGAATCTGAGTGACCTCTCTATTCAGAAGATAATAATAGTTATGTTGGAACTTGTTGGACGGATGGGGCATGGGCCCAAAAAGAACCCATTAAACTGTGGTGTGACCTCTCATTATTCCCAGCATGCTTTAGCTCTGCATCTTCAGGTTGTACATTAAGGCCCAATGCCATTTCTCCCCTTCGCCCTACCATGTTGTTTTGGGCATACATGTGTAGGGTCAAGGGCGTCCCACTTCTTCTTGCGGAGGGTTAGGGTTAGAATTCCAAGGGAATCACTGGGATGGAAGCACAAATGAAAAAAATAAACCCGCTAATGTGAGTATCATCCCTGTTAAAACAAGTTGGGAATTACAAGACCTATTTTATTATCTGAAGTTGAATACAATTTCAATATATTATGGTCTTAAACAGTTAAAAAAAAGCATTAAACAATAAGTACCTGCTTGTGTGTGCATTTGCTTAGTCCTGCAACGTCATCCTCCATAACAGAAGTGAAGACACCTTAGCTTATATGTAGCCTTCTTAATTTAACGGTTAACTGTAGTTTTGGGGTTTTACATACTGATTAATTTGTTATTTGTACAACTCAAAAATCGGCAAAAATATCTGAGCAAGATGAAGTTAAATGAAGATAACAGCTTACTACCAATATGTTACAAAACAAATCTATTTATGTACATCATATGCCTAATGATTTTCAACTTAACGCCACCTGGCTCATTATGAAGCTCATCCGAGTAGCCACTCATCACGTATCGGATTGGTTACACGTTAAAATATACATGGTTGCCCCACCTCCACTCCATCACTTGATTGAGAGCTCCTTCAGCCACTCTGTGGGCTGGCGCTGCTCCAGGCTGCTGGTTTCACTGGTGTTGGAAGTCTCTTAATTTGGGACGCTGGTAGTGAGTCTCGTGAAAATGTGCTGAGTATTCTTAACAGGACCCTGAGGTGGAGGGGGCCGTTGAGTTGATGCTCTTAGTGTAAAATATCTGACACCACTTAGTGAATTGAGAGTTCTGGCACATAATACACTGACCTGAGTGGTGCTGCAGGTCCCTGGGTTTAAGAGAGTCTGAACTTTTTTGCACTAGACATTGTGAGTGTAACTTGATCACAGTGTAACTTGAATCACAATTGCAGTTAAATTGCAGGTAGTACCCCTGCTTGTAAACCATGTAAGCTTCTTTTCCTTCCGCTATAATAATATTAATGATAATAATACTCTAATTTCCGGCCTCATGAAAGCGGGGGCAGGGCCCAGGATGAAACACCTCTGCTTTTGTTTGAGCCACGTAAATTGGACAAATTGAATGAAATGAAAATCCAATCGAATTTATTTATTGGTGGTCGTTATATTTCTGCTGCAAAAAAAATGGTCATATGCTTTATTTTGCATATTCCTCGCGAAACTTGAGTCTGTAAATAGAAAAGCTTGAAAAACCTGGACAGTTTAATTTATTCAAATCAAAGTGTGTAAATCGGTGTAAAAATTAGACTCCAAATCCTGACACCTTTCTCATGAAGAGGTTGTTTCTGGAAGAGCTTTTATTAGTTGGGTCTGAAATCACCACTGGTGCACAGCGGAAACAGAAAGACAGGGCTGCCTCCACCTTTTGGCTTCCTGCTGATGCTCTTGCACTCAGAAAAAAGGACTTAATAGATATCATATGGAGACGTATCTCTGCAATGTTGTGTAGCTCTTTTTTTTAAGTTTCAACCGTGCTGTTTCTGTAGATATCTTTCCTATCGTCCTCATCAAGAACGGCAGAAAGAAGAAAAAAGAAATCCCCAAATTCAAGCTACAAAGGTGCTAATGTGTGTGATCACATTAATCGTCTGACAGGATCTCACTTTCAGCGGTTAGTCCATTATGATTCACACTGATGTGAGGTCTACGTGTCAGGTGTCATAATTTAATTGTGTTGTTTTCTACTTCTCAGGGATACTTGAGGGACTGTAGAGCCGAGTAATGCAGAGGAGTCCACCTCTGCTCTCTCTTTTCTTTCCCCCTCGCTCTCCTCTTAATTGGAGACACTGGGGGTTCACGTCACTTTTCACTTTAATCTTGACCTTAGAAGATAAACCACTGATAAAGACGAGAATCATTATCTGCCCAGAGAATTCAAGGAATCATTTCCTTAGCTCATGTTCTATTCATTAGTGGGGAAAGTGCTTTTGTAGTGGAGGATATCTTGAATTTGCAGACACGCTGTAAGATCTGTGACAGATCGGGCTTTTGTCTGAGACTCTGTGTTGTCTGGTCAAAACGGAGCCTTTTAATGATGTTTGGATATAAAATTTGCCAAAGTTATTCAACTCTTTAAGTGTTGTTGATATTGGTCTCAAGGTATCTCAACTGAAAAAATATTAAAAAATCTGCAAATATCTTGAAACAAGACCACACAGGAATCCTGTGAACAAATACACAACAGAATAAAAATAATAACTTTAGGTCTTAGACCAACAATTAACAATGGGTTTTGCCCTATCAATTTGATGTGTAGATATAAATAATTTGTTTATAATGTGCTCACGTTTATCCCTCAAAATTATTTGTATCGCCTTAACAGTGGATCCATGATTTTTCAGCCAGCGACGGATTTTAGTGGTTGAAATGAGACCGATTTTTTCATCAAGCTAATGTTCACTTCATGAGATTGGTCTTATTTTAATGTTTCAAGCTGAATCGTCTTTGTAGCAGAGTTGATGCGTTTTCAATGAAAATACAGTAGAATGGATATAGCTTGACTTGCGATTGGTTGAGCGTGTGTAATGGCGGGACCTTGGTACTGCGGCTTCACGATCATTACTACTCTGAAGCCTGAAGGTGATTTTTGTACTGGAGGAAGTGGAAACATTTCGTTCAGCTTTATTTACTCTTTAAACCACAAAACACTTATAATTTTACTTACAAATTACATAAATGTCTGTATTCCAGTCGCACAACTTGTGCATGGCTTCACAGTCTGTGTCTGTTTGAAGGAAACCCTTGCATTGTGCTGGAGAGGCCACTGACTGGTTTCCATCAAGGACAAAGTCACCTTCCTCTGGAGGAGAATCCAGTCCTCTGAGACTCACTGTGGCTTGTGAGTCTACTGCCAGAACTAGGTCAACTCACCTCTATGCTGGAAGTTATACTGTTATTTCCTTAATGTTGTTTCTCTCCCGGTGTGTGACTTTCCATGTGATTGACTTGTTTGGTGTATCCTCCAGCCACTGCTGGCGACAACACCACTGACAAACATGTGTGGCACCGAGCAGAATTCAGCGGCTATTGGTGCCTCTGCAACGGGCAGACATTTTACCACACGTTTGGATTTAAGGATCGATGGAAAAACATTTCATCTATCCATATTAACGATTATGTCTATTCTTTCATATATAAAAGCTACTTGGTAAAAACATGGATGACTGTAATATTTACAGATATCCATGAAACAATGAATAGAACAAATTACACATTGATTGACGGCAAAAAATTGGATTATTAGTTTTCAGAAATATTTACTTTCAACATGAAATTAATATTGTAAATTTTAGTATATCATTAGTTCAAATGGATTTGAAAAGAAGGATGATATATATTCATAATTCCACAAACTACTTAAACTCCACATTTGATCATCACATATTTGGTCATTTGTGAAAATGGTTACAATATATCAATAGGTAGAACTCAGTGGTTTCATTTGATTCACTAAACTAAAACATAATCGCAACTTTTTGCAACTGTAGCATCTATGTTTGATATATAGAAAACTTGTATTTTACATTTTTTCCACAGACTGACTCACAGCAAGGGTCATGTGTTAACTGTCTGCAGACAAAAGACCAGATACTGTAAAGATTGTACTATTTTAGAAAAGGGAGGATCTGATTGTTCTTTATGCATTTCTCTAAACTGCCCATACATCCAGCTTAAGAAGCTAATCATTTCCTCCCTTTCTTAATCGCTCATTTTGAAAGCCCTGTCTGCTCATCGATAGCAGAGAAATGAATGTTATGTCCTAAAATGTTCCTTCCTCAGGTCCTCTTCAAACTGTCAATAACGTGTTGTGGGGGGGGGGGGGATCCTGCGCCGCCCTCCTTGATGTCTGATGGATATGCTCACACCTCCGAGGGGTAAACAGCATTGATTCTGTCCCACTATCACCTCTAATTTGCTTCCAGCCTCTGCACAATAAGCTCCTTTATGACTAATCACACCCATTTACAGGACTGATGCAGGGCTATTTTTTCTTTTTATTTCCAGAAGTGTGCCTGAAGCTCTCAGTCGCACTGTGTCAGTATTGAAATGTTTCTGGGCTGTCACATCTCGCCACTTCCTCGGCCCTAATGTGATCGATTGGGACGGCTACAGAGCCATAACATGCTCCTCTACAGAGCACTTTTATAGTAACATTTCAGGCCCAGTTGAACCCTCCTTCCCCTGGGCCATTAAATGAAAAACTGGACCTCAAGTGGATCTCTGAGTCTGGTCCATCCCTGAGCTTACAGGCACGTTAATGACAGAAATTGTACATGTCAGTACTACCAGGGAGCCCAAGGATTAAATAATGTGCGTGTAATAGTGAGATCTGAGGTCTTGGCCTGGATGTGCTAAGAACATTTGCAATACCACTTTAATGACGAAAGGAAAGCGCCGAGGCTGAGACTCTTGCCTTGGAGGACATGTCAAGCCTTTCATGGGAACCATTTTTAATTGCAACCAAAAATGTCTATTAGTGAAGTCTCCCCTTAGGCACATACTGTATCCATTATAGAGGTCAAACTTTAAGGTTGGAATATATCATATGAAAGATTCAAAATATTGTTATTATTATTATTAAAATTGCTGTATTGTACTCAACGATATCATTAAGTGTAAGTGGGGAAATGAGTGAAACTGTGACTATAAAGCTCTTATTGTTAGTGTTTAAATGAGATTGTGGAAATGCAGTTATTCAACCCTCTGATCTTTACATATATTAATAGTTTGTCATGTGATCTGCTGTAGTGAAGCTATAAATCGTTTTTTCTTGTCTTTTTTTTATTCACCTTTGCCAAGGAGGTTTTCACCCCTTTCCATTTGTGTGTTGGTTGTTGTTTATATTTTTTTTGGTCATCAATATTACGCAATAATGACTTGACAGATTCCCAAACCCCTGGTGGACGGATGTGGTATGGGTCAAGGAACAGCTCATGAAATTCTGGGGCGGATCCAGGATTAGTTTTTTCTCTTTCTTTAATCTTGCGAAATGGAGCGATTTTCCACATTTTCCTTGATGAAAAAGAAAATCAGACATTTTTATGGGACTGATATCAATAGAATTTTGTGTAAATCCAAATAGAAAGTAATCCTGATCAAGATAATTTGAAGGTGCAGTGTGTAGAATTATGTGATATCTAGTAAAGAAGTTTCATGTTGCAGCTGAATACTCAAGGGTAAAAAAAAAAAACAATTCGTACAATTAAGATGAAGCACAATAGCGAAAATATCACTAGGACAATTTTATATTCAACCTCTGCCAATTGTTCCCTTCCACCTAAATCTTACCTTTAAATGTGGTCTCATAAGGGGACTGTAGGTGAAGGTATACACTCTACTAAGTTCTATCCGTGTTTTTAAAAGTGACATTTAAAAGCTTTTTGTGATTGCAATCAAAATTGTGCAACTAAAGGTTTTGTTCTACCTTTGCATGTTTTGCATGAATTTATATTCACATCATTATAAACGCTGGATGGTAAAACAAATGTCAGTACATTCCATGAATTCAATTCCAATCCTCACTTAATCCTGTTATTACATCCATTCGTGTGGAATAACTGGAACACACAGGATGGCATTAGCCCCGACAGTGGTAGCAGATGGCCCATGGGACACGATTGTCAGATTTAAGAGTTAGAAAGCACTGACACACACAAATAAATTTGGGCAGTGTTGCTTCAACATCTGAGAACACTGTTTAACTCATCCCATCTCAGGAAGTTTTCACACTTCACGCTTCATTAACCTCTGGGGCACAGTTTCCCTGGGAATACGAGGAAGGGAAACGCTTGACTTTTTCATATAAATCACCAGCAGCCAGTGACAACATTTACATGCACGCAGCACTCTAGATAATAGCTGATATTCTGGTGAAGGTGTGGTTCAGTAAATACTGATTATATGCACTTTCACGTCTCGAGCACAATACCCACGTCAATGTGCATGAACAAAAGTATCCCAACAGTACTGGGAAAGGCTCTATTCGCAAAACACAACAATCATTGGGATGAGGCGAAATTTACTTGTGTCCGTGTCCCTGGTTAAACTGACATATGCCAGGTTCCAAAGCATGTGTTTACACAGTAGTGTAACACTTGCATGGAGCCCAGTATAATGTATCTTCATCTGTGTTGACTGCTGGCTGGTGTTCAAAGCCTTACAGAATTTTTTTAACTTTAGCTTTTTGGTGGATAAGTTCAGTAGTATATCTTTTAGGCATGATGTTTACAGTTACCAACCTATGAAAAAAATGTCATAGCCTACAGTTTGTCATGTATTGTTATATTCTCTAAGAAATTCATCTCAAATCAACATCTGCTGTCCAACCAGCCTCTACCTAGCTTTTTTTAGAAGTGCATCTTTTGTCAAACTACTGTTTCGAGGTTAAGAATGACTCTTCCTGCTTAAATTGTTTTCTGACGGCCATGTCTTTTCCACCCCATGTTAGAATGACTTCTGCCACCTGGGTTACCACCATGTGACACCCAACAATCACTTCTGGTAGTTCCATTTCCTCAGTGGTGGCGCATCCGATTCCACTTACCTCCGCCAAGACGTTTTGATATGTCTTGAAATCCGAAATATCCACTGTCAGAGCTGACAGGCCAATCACAATAGCACCCTCGGCTCCAACGGCGATCTGAACTTCAGAGCTGGTGCATTTTGACATGTGTCTGTCACACATACAGGCAAAGGGAAAACATGACAGTCGATCTGAACGCATGCAGCTGAAGATAAACTTTGACCAACTGTGTAAAAGCTTCAAAGTTCTTTTTTGACTTTTTGCCCAACTGCAGTCGATATGATGCTCTCTGAGAATCTGTGCATGCCTCTGAATCTGCAACCGTTTCTGCTGTTCTGAGAAGTGAACATGGGGCCGTGGTCTGCAGCCGAGTCCTCTTCTTCCTTGGATCACAGCAGTGTCTTGCCTTGGATGATACCTGCAGTCCGTTGGGATGGGGTTATTGAACAAAAAATTCATGTTCCCAAAGCTTTCAGGCAGAAGCTGAGGATGTTCCTCCTCCAGGGTTCGTTTTGTAAGCTACATGTAGCCTGCTGGAGATTCATATAGATCCGGCAACAAAATATCAAAGAAATTATAGACTTATTGAACTATGAAATCCTATACTGGGACCTCGAGCATGGGGGTTACCTGGCTGCAATAATTTGCCAGCTGCTACAATTAGCAACTAGTTGCTGCCCCCACACACATCAATGGCATAAGCAGAAAACCGCATCTCTCTCTTTTTATTATCAGGAACCATGAATCTTGCAAGTGTGTGGATATCTGAGAGCCAGGGTGGTGTGTTAACTGGCCCCAAGATGGATACAGTTAAAAACAAAGCTCCTGAGCCCCAAATGCTAAAGATCTGGAGTCTGCAGCACGTGACTAGGCATCAGTTGAGAGAATATTGGGACCAAATTTTGCCTGGAAAGAAAATAGTACTCATTTAACAGCTCAGAGGTATCATAACTGCCTCTTGTATTAACCCAGTAGTACACAACAGCCAGTTTCTTGGTTTTCTTTGTTAATAATATGTTGGAAAGATTAATTTAAATCTTGACAGGAGGCCTGCTCGTGTCCCCCCCTTCATCTCCTGCCTGCTTGAACTATTGTTTCAAGTCTAAAGTTTGTGCTGCAGCTAATCGTAACAACTGGTCGTCACGTACTTAACCAAACCTTTTAGAAGAAAGACCGATTGCTGTTACTGCCTGGAGTTTTTTGTCAGTGTCCACCATCCCTCTTGGTTTGATGCTTGCTTGCTTCCATGTTCTTGTTAAACTAAAGCAAGTCCCAACCAATTCACTGAGACCTTATTCATCCGAGCACATGGTCTGATTATGTGCTGCCTCACGATCTGGCAGGATCTGGATCTCACCATGAGTTGTGTCTCTGTGATTAATCCACAAGCTCTTGGCCGAGCACGTCATCTCGGCCTCGGTCTTGGCTCCTTGTTAGCAGTCGTGTGGGTTATTTTCAACCATTACTACATTTGCATGCACCAAATATTCTGGTTTGCGTTACTGCAAGACTTTAGGCCAGTGGCTAACCCCTACCCTTACCTGAACTAAGTGCTTTTAGTTTTGCTTTTAGTACCTAAGAAGCGCCATGAGTGGATGTTATATGTAAAAGAAAGAGATATGCTGAGATTAGTTTGAAGTCATTTTCCGCCATATTCTATCTTAACACTGAACATTCTGTAATATTATTGCTTTAAAGTGGGAACTCACACTGCACTTTTTCTCTCTCTCTCTCTCTCGCTCTCTCTAGTTCATATTGTACATACCTGTAACTCTCGTAACTCATTATATGACATATCATTGCTAAAGTAAAGATAGTGTGGTCCTCAATTTGAACACAGGAGTCCACTGCTGTTGTATAATGGATCATACTCTAACTGAAAAGGCCATCAGGATATTTGAAAGCTTTGTATACAGAACTTAATCTACACATGGGCAATAGTCTGCCAATTAACCTACACAAACTAACTGGAGCCAAATACAGACCATGGAATTGATTGTAGTTGTTATGACCGTATTCTTTCAAGAATAGAATCATCAGAGAAGGTGATAATTGGTTTGTATGTGCAGACAGATGTACAGATATATCGCCTCACAACGTTTTGTATTGTGGTACATTAGTGTTCACGTAGGTTACATAACAGCATCGTAGATTTGAAATTCAACCCTGACTCCTCCTTTGTGTTTTAATTAGCTGAAGGAGGAAATTGACCTCTCAGGCATCGTTTAAAGGCGCCTCTCGTTCCACCACGCGAGGAGAGCAATAACGCAGCCTATCAGCTAATGCATCCAACATTAAGTCGGCCAGACAAGAGTTAGCAGCTGTGGTAGTTTGTGAAAGTTTATAGTGGCTTATATATTTCTGTTAGCTCTGCTCATTCACTGCTTGGCTTTTGAAAAGCAGAGTTGAAGCCTCAGGTGATCTTCAAACATTAAAATCTCTACTAAAATCTGAACAATAGCTTTAATGCGAAGCTACTCAATACACGCGATATCAACTTCTCATGCAGCATCAATACCAAGGCCCTAACAACGGCATTATAGTCTCATCACACAGAGAAATAAATTCAATATCAGGCTCGGTTATTTGGTTTAAATTTATATCTTTAGAGATAGATAGAGATATTGAATTGTCTCATGTTATCATAGCTATCTGATTAAATGGCAATCACCAGAAGGGATTGTGTTGTGCAGTGTAGACTCTGCAAGTTCAGTCTCCTCGGTCTGAGCCAACAACTACTGGGATAATTTACCTTTGAGATACAGTATTAAATCTAACCTTTAAATACAAACTTAAGTAATGGCGTGGAGCAAAACAAACCTGGGATCATGTATAATTAATCCAGCTGTTTTTCTGGGTTTTGGTTTACAATACATCTGTGGGTTCGTACTGTCTCTTTGTGTTACAGTGTATTGTAATGGTTTTCTGTTGTTTTTCTATTTTTTTATGTTGTGTTACACTGATTGGTTATCTGTAGTGTAGTCTGAGTACCGGACCACAGTATTATAGACATTTGTAATTCCATGTGATAGGTGAAGGACAACAGATTAAAACCAGCCTACACAGCTAACTCTGGCCTATGTGCAGTATTTTGTCTGTTGATCTATGACCACTGTCCACAGCAAATAAAAAGAAAAGATGAGAACTGGGTTAAAGTCAAAGTGTTGCCCCTTGAATAGACCTCAGGTAGAGAAATTGACAATTGGAGACAGTCGGATAAAGTAAGATATCACTTCAAATACCACTTCTCGCTTTGGTAAGTTATAACTTCAGTTAGGTTTTTATAAAAGGAGAAAGTTTAAGAACTCCAGACAATCCTGTGTCAGACAGCAGTTGTTCATTTGCTTTCAGATTTATCACCCAACACATCAGCTTCTGTCACCCACTAGACCCCCTCCTCCTTAAACTACTGACACGTCGGTCCTACACATTGTAATATTTCTTTCTCCCTTTTATTGTTTTGGTTGCGTTATCCCCGAAGATAACAACGCAGGTCACTTTAGGTGATGAGACCGACCACACAGATAGCAACAGGTATGACCACTTTGAAAAGATTATATTAATCTTAGACATCATCATACAAGGATGCGAGTGCTCTTATTGTGGAGAGGATCATATCTAATCCACGCCTGCAGCTATTCCAAGACAATAAGGTGCCAGAGTAAGGATGCAGAATTGTGCAGTTTTTAATGAGAAGCACTTTTTTGATGTTATTGAACTGATATTATTGCACTCAAGGAAACTACTTCCTCCTCATTATTTTGTATTGTACAACGACAATTCAGATTTTTTTGATTGGCCATGGGGAAACATATTGTATTCTTTTAACATTTCGTTGAAGCAGTAGTTTGAAAACCTTAACATTCATTGTTACATTCTTTTGTTTTTGTTGTAATGTAGGGCAGCCTCTTAAGTTTAAATAATATACCGTACGTTTATTAAACTTTTTCAGCTTGATAGATTCGTGTTTACAGATAGTTGTCTCTAATTGTTGCCTTATATATCTCTATTTTATTTTTTTTTTACCTTTTTTGTTCACATTTCTCACTCATTTCAGCCATCTCAGCTGTGCAAAGTGTTATATGGTTCTTTTTTAAGTACTTTTTTGAGTAAGGTAATATAGAAACCCTCATTTATCAGAAAGCTTGCATCTATGTTGTCATGACAACTGGCACTCGTCTTACTACAGCCCTTACTCTGATACAAAATAATATAACAAAATATTTTAACAGACCAACATCCTATATCAAGAAAAAGTATTTTTGTATTGTATGCCATGTGTTTTCAGGAACACCCCCCAGTGTTTTAATAAATGTGGGAGATTTACTCAGGAGTCTTAACAAATATTGTGGAAGCTAGTATTTAAAAAAAAAAAAATTATGAATAGGATACATAAGAATATTAAAGGGATTATTATATTGAATTATGACAGTAATGGTTTGTAACAACATGAATGTGCTATCTTGTGATTGTTCCACCTTTTTAAAATCAGCTTTGCATTTGGAATAAAGTCCCTAAACTATATTTTCAAATACATTGTGAGTTAAGCTGCAATTCTACAATCTTCAACCTTAGACAACTGCTTGATTTTCTAAGAAAGTCCAAGTGCAGATGGTAAAATGTGTTTTAAGAAACCAGGTATAATTCTAAAGAATATTTGTATTCACCTTAATTTAAGTTGTAATAAAGAGTCTTTCTTTTTGTGTTTACATCACAGAACCTGACGTGGGAACACTGAAGTGGTAATAACTACATTTTGATTAGTGTGGATTTTTTTTTCCGCTAAATACCGCCGAGATAATTATAATTATTTTAAGGATCGTCCAGAAATCAATGCAGATGGTAATTTTCGGGGCTTATCCCAGGTATGCACGGCAAAGATAAGAATGATTAAATCCAGTGGCGCATTAATGAGTGTGAGATGTGAAATAATCCTTAAAGGCATGGCAGAGTTGCTGCAGGAGAAGCCAAATGTCAAGTGCCATTTTTATTTTATAGTGGATCCTGTTTCTTTTTTAAGACACACGGTTCTTTCTTATCCAAACTGAGCCTGTGAGATGTCACACAGCAACACAAAGCGAGTGTGGTCCACACACACACACACACACACAGGAACACAGATCGGTTTGAAACTCCAAATAATGTTGAGAAAACATTATTATAACACATAAATTTAAGGCTATTTTGCTGCTAGCTTAGGGTTTTTTTTTTATATAAAAATGTTAAATTCAACGTGGAAAATAATCGATTTCTGCAGGAAGCGGTAAATGGCACAAATCTGCATTTAATTCAGTCATCCGGCGCAGTAAAGGGGATCAATTTATGTCTAATCTGACTTAGTTTACTCGGATATGATTTGGAAAATAAACTGATATGGTGCCTATATGAAAACATTTGGTAAGTCATTTAAGCTTGGAAATGAGGAGGAGGCTTCAGGGGGGGGGGCTTTATTTCTGAAGACGCTGATTTAGGCGGCAGCTCGCATGCATCTGCAAATGAGACTCTCCATATCGTGGCCATAATTAATTGCGCAAATTTGTTTCTATTAAATAAAACTAACACATACTGAGAAAACGCCATTAGCCTTAATTAAGCTTGATATCATAATTTGGGCAAAGTGTCGTGGAAAACAAGCCGGGTTTTTCTCTCTTTTTTTTTGGTGGAGTTTTTTTTTTTTTTCCCCTCCTCTGTCTTTCTCCGATTGTGAAAAGCCTACCAGCTTTCTGCCTTTGGGCTGCTTCTCCTCCTCTGAGAGTTTGAAATGAGAAATGGAAATGGAAATACCAGGAGGTGCTAAATTAGCTGGCTGATCTGCACTTATTGCCGCATACAGGCCCCTATTACTTTGCCAATCTGCGCCTCTCTCTTAGCATTCCGGGCATGGAGAGGGAGCCGCGAGATAGCAGATTCATCAAATGGGAAAATGAATGCATGATGATCAGTTAAATTGAAAATCAGCGTCTGCATGACAGCCCGACCTGACACCTCCGTAATTAGAAAGAAAAATGATGGCGTCCGATGCATAATAGAGCAAAAACAATTTACACTCTCCCATAATGATCCGCCCGTTCAAATTGAAAATTTCTCCGGGTATAAATTGAATTCATAAAGTGTGATTCATGGACGACACATTATCTGGAGGCTGCCCGGGCATATCGATTGATAGTTTGTCTTGAATCGTGCAGCGTGCAGCTCTCGGGCAAGAAAAAGCTTAACTACTTAAGCAAATCGCTAATTTCACCTTAAGGCCACCAATGTGCAGCCAGCGATACTCCTATTCAGTGTGCTAATGAATTATGGATGAACTGGGCATACGTCCCAAATAGCCTCAGAGTAACATAGAGGAAATAAGAAAAAAAAAACACACACACACACACTCCGAAGAATCTGACAAGGGGGTGATTTCAAAATTGGCCTCTGTTATTCCAAATTGTGTGAAGAAACCCGGTAGAGTGGATTTCTAAACGTGAACTCAGCGATGTCGCCACCTTGAAGGCTGTCAACATGTTTCTACGATTCGACAATGGGGATATTTCTTCGTCACTGTAATTTCGTTTACATGGTAATAACATGGGGGGGAAATGGAAAATTCCAATTAAAAACTTATCTGGGAGATTAAATATATGGCGTGCTTGTAAACTCATTGGCGAGTTCGCGATAACATGGAAGATGATAAGAAATAATCAATAAGAGTAAATAAACAGCACATTCAAGCCACAATCTGAGCACCGTGCACATATACACACACAGACACACACACAGAGGATGCACCTATAACCAGAGCCAATGCAGGACAATAATCTTGCGCATGTGTGTGCACTGGGTGTGTTTGTGTCTGCCCCCCCCCCCATCACCCACCACCACCAGCAGCAGCAGCAGCAGCAGGCTAATAAGACATTGCTTCCCAGTGCAAACAGCTTCATGGGTTGAGGTTTATGTAAATATTTTGAAAGGGACACCGGCTCAGGAAGTCATTTGCGCCGGCTCAGACGCGTCGAGCTGGCCCCTTCTGATTATTTTCAATTTATTTGCAAATCAAGAGCCAAAGAGAAAACGAAAGGCTCTCTTTTTTGTCTCCCCCCAACAATAATTGCGAGCTTCTCTATTTAAACCTGGATTTGATGTGTTTTTTTATTTTGTTTTGTTTATTAAGATGTAACATCTTTTTTTTAGACATATATTATTGGGTATTTCTTTCTTCCCTGGGTCGATTGGATATTGTGGTCAACATCAGCGCTAATATAGCGAAGGGGAAGAACCAGGAGAAAGGGGTGGGGAGCAGATGTCCCAGATCCCGTGCGGCTTCCCCGGGGACCACCAACCCTATTAGAACAAATGTGTTCTGCTATTGTAAATAGGCACGTTCGCCCCGGCCCGTCCTATTACAGCCCGACGCATGATCAATAGGCTGATAACACAGAGACATCAATGTAAAGCGACAGAACAATGAGGGATATCATCGAACATCTATCTTAATATAGCGCCTGCTACAAGGGACCCCTGACAAAGTGGAGAGAGAGGGAGGAAGAGGAAGAAGAGAGAGAGGGGGGGGGGGGTGCATGGGAGTAAAAAAGCTCATGAAAATGCCTCCCCACGAATCCCCATCTCCTATCCAATATGCACAAACACACACACTCCCAGCTGCCGGGGCTATTATTTTCCTATTTCAATTTGACACCCAGGCCTTTTCATGCTAATTCTATTATTCTTGGGAAGTTTATGTGATTTCATATCACTAGAAATCGGTAATGTATTATAACCCCCTTTGAGCTAAAATAAACTGAATCCCCCTGCAGTAGCCACCGGGAAAATAATTACTTTCATATCAAAACTCTGCAGGAGTTGAGCGGGTCCTTTTCGCCCCCGGGCTCGTAACCTCATTTCAGCGGGGGGCTTATAGATGAATAAATTTGTTAAGGCAATATACAAAAGTACAACACGAGATTTCCCTTTTTAAGGAAGCCCTTTCCTCGTACTGTACTGCGGTGACTGCACATGTGCAGCTATTTAAGGTCTCACACGGTTCGAGGTGCTTGTATACAATAGATTTATTTAAGAAAAGAAAAAAACTTACATATAAATAGTATAATACCTTTTTACAGCTCTTGAGGATTTTCGTTGGTCTCATGGTCTTGTGATTTTTTTTTTGACAAGTTATCACACATTAAAAGGATATCTATCGAGACTCCTGACACCCACACACACACTCACACACATACACACAGACTCACACACTCACCAGAGAGGGAGAGACGGAGAGAGGGAGAGAGAGAGAGAGAGAGAGAGAGAGAGCACACCATTGTCAAAATTGTCATTGGGGGAAACCTAGAGATTGGATGCGAAGATTGTGGTTAAGCTTTGGCCTAATGAAAGGTGTCGTTTAGAGGTTATATCAATGTGTATCTGCATTATTATTATTATTATGATTGTTGTTGTTGTTGTTGTTGGTTTGTTTTTACCCCCAGAGATTTATTCCATGTCGACATCTTCTTTTGAGTCTGTATTTGTTTCTGCTGGACTGTCACTGAGGACGCACTCGGGCCGGTCCTGGATCTCTAAGTGCTCTTTTCTGTCTGCGTCCACAGGCTTTGCACTGAGCGGCCGTGGGCTGCTGATGTGTTCGTGGGAGAAAGTCGAGTCGCTGCAAATGACCGAAGCGGTGTGGGTGTGTTTGCCGGGGGAAAATGCGGCCCTGGGCGGGCTGGTGTGCGGTGAACCGGGCTTGTCCTCTGACCCCACCTGCCCCCGTTGCGCGGCGTCCGCGCAGTCCGGCGAGCTGCTCCTACATCCCGCAGAGACGCTGCTGCAGCGGCCGCCCGCCTGGTTCCTCTCATGCAGGGAGTCACCGCCAGAGTTCGCAGCCGATGATGATGATGATGCTGATGTTGTCGTTGTTGTTGTTGTCTTCAGAGCAGTTTGGGGAACAATGAATCCAAGCGGCTGCGTGATGGGATAGAGAAGGAAGTGTCCTTTCCCTATCAAAGGCCGGGAGGGGGGTAAGGCCGCGGGGTGGCGTCTCGGTCTGGAGTCCGAAAGGAGGCTCTCGACGCTGAAAGGGTTGAGCTTCTGCAGCCCGGAGGCTCTGCTGCTGCCGGAGCACAGGCTGGTCCGGTGGCTGGCGTCGGGCGAGTCCAGCTCGGATCCGCCAGCGTCCCGGTCCATAAGTCTTTGGTTCTGGTTCTGCGTCTGGAGATGGTGAGGCGACTGGTCGCAGCTCGACTGCGACTGACTCCCCCCCACGGAGTCAAAAGGCGGGCCCGTGGTGTGGTCACTGTCGGTCACATGCGACACCCCGCTGTCGCTGTCCGACCCTGGGGTGTGAAATAAATCCCCAGAACTGAGCTTGTTCTGGGACTTGAGCAGCCGGCGCTCGTGCTTGCGCTTCTTCTTCTCCATCCGGTCCAGCTCTCGCCGGGCGATCTCCTCCGGGTCCATGGGCTCCCCGCTGCAGGTGGTGGGGTGGGCGTTGTGAGCAGGTCGACCCGGACCTTTCTTTGTGTTCTCCTTTTTCCTCCACTTGGCCCTGCGGTTCTGAAACCACACCTGCACACATGTAGACACACAGAAACACGTGTGATGAGCAGCTACACGGGGAACGTTAATTAGAGCCGAATGTGTCGGTGTCTTAACAATATGGTAATTAAACAGGTAGTGAGGTTTCACTTGCTCATGGCTGCTCGCTATGCAGGCCTTTAATTAGGCCGTTCATTAAACACCAGTGTGTGCACCAGGGCAGGACAAAGTTGGGAGAAAGATGAGCGAGGTTTGACATT
Organism: Platichthys flesus; assembly: GCF_949316205.1. NCBI lineage: Eukaryota > Metazoa > Chordata > Actinopteri > Pleuronectiformes > Pleuronectidae > Platichthys > Platichthys flesus. The sequence goes on along the minus strand of NC_084960.1, from coordinate 12,181,688 downwards.
AAAGCTAAATTATGGGTTTACAGTTTTACAAGTCTTAGTAATTACGATAATAATCAACAGAATTGCATAATTTTCCAGTACAAACTTTGTAATTTTTATAACGACTTAACAAGTTTCCACTTTTCTATTTTTTCAATCAACAGAGAAATTCTTAAACAAAAATATTTTCATATATCTGCACTTGTATTGCTACAGTTAAAAGATTGTAGATTGTGCATAAAATAATTTTGCTTTTTGTTTATGAAGGATTTTCAATACGATGGAAAATATTTAAGTCAAGGTTTCTGACTAAATTATATAATAATAATAATAATAATAGCAGTAATCAAATATTTTTCAAAATAAAATTGCAACTAAATTTGACTAATAATTTAAGCTATTTTTTTTAATTTTTGTAAGATAACCATTGCTAGTTATGTGTCATATTATGACCCAAAATTGGCCTGTATGCTAAAATGTATTCTATAATTATCCATGTCATGAGCAAATAAAGCCCTGATCCATTGCTATGAGTTATAATCAAAGGAAAAAACTACAGATATATACAAATTAAAATAAAATATATACAGCCTACAATATGAGAGAGCAAAACCAATATTTACCTGAACCCTTGATTCTATCAAGTCCAACCGCAGAGCCAGCGCCTCCCTCATGAACACGTCGGGATAGTGGCTCTCGTTAAAAGCCTTTTCTAATTCCTCCAGCTGCCAACCAGTGAAATTTGTGCGAGTTCTTCTTCTCTTGCAGCCGGGGCTATCTTTGTCTGGGTCCAACGAGTCTAGCGAGCAAAACGAGAGCACATGTCAACAAAAGGATTAGTTACTCAGCCTGTGTATTTATTTGTCCTCGGATTGCAATAGTAAAACAGCAATTTGACAATATCGGTTGAATGTGTGAGCAGAGTATTCATTTTTTTCCAAACTTCACATCTGAAGATTTTTGGATTTATTTTTCTTTGCAGCCTGAGGCGTCTATAAAAACCCAATTTACAGAATTTACGCTCGCAATGTCCTTGTTCTACTGTTTACCACCCTGACAGAAGCACTGCTTGGGCTTGTGTGCAAAAGCTCCTAGCTGGTGGAGACGAAGCGGGAGCAGAGGCTGTACAACCCACCGCTCGCCTGCGTGTCTGAGGTTCAGCAAAAGAAAAAACAAGACGACAACTTGTATCGCACCTTCCAGCCCTTTGTGCGCGTCTGCTTGCGTCTGTGCGCAAAGCAGCCCAGCCGGGATGAGATGCTGTATTGTGTGGCGGCGGCGCGACGTGGCTTACCTGTCAGTTTGTACTGCTGATTATCTCCATTCATCCCGCAGCCCGAAGACAAGAGGGGGTTGGAATTACCCACCGACGCCGTGCAGGAGCCATTAAGTAATCCGTCTATCGAGAAGGGGACCGCGGACGCAGATTGAAGTTGATGCCCGGCTAATTCGTAAACGTGATGGTGGCTCAGATGGTACGGGAAGCCCACCATCCCGCCGAGAGAGCCTCCGAACTGGGCGTGAGGGGCATCCAGTATCCTGCTGTCCATCATCCCGCAGGCGAGAGGAAACGACGTCTGGAGGCCGGCGATGGGAATTTACAAAGCATGCAGCGAGTGTGGCCGGCGAGCAGGGGACATGATGCGGAGGGGAGGGATGAGCTCCGACTTTATCCACATGAACCTCCCAATAATTAGCCCAGGCTCTGGGAATATGAGACCCAATGAGAAGCGGTAATGGGCGCTGACGTCAGAGGCGCGCTCTGCAGACGCTCCCCGTATCGATTGCTAATTAAAGCTGACATCCACCTCAATAAACAATATCAGAGCTGTCACAACAAGACAGGAGGGCTTTGATAAGAACTACATGGCAACTACACGGGGGGGACCCACCGGGAGGAAGGGCTCGCTGACTCCCGGGGAAGGGGAGGCTGCAGGCGGACTGCTTTGGCCAGAGGCAGCCGCACTTTTTTGTCCACTGGAGGACCTGCAAATATAAGCTGTATTAAACAAGATTAAATTATATTTATTTAAATCCAAGTAAATAATTTTGACTTTTATTTTTCGAAATTCTGCACATCTCTTAGGGAGGTGCTGGCATAAAAACTGAAAACGATTTTTTTATTTAAAAAATGTAAACTATAAACTCTTATCCTAATATATATATATAGTGGAATTATAATATCCCTCTCCTCAGGGGGGCCCGCTGCCCTCTGTGGACTCTGAGACCCTTTGTCGTCCCTGAGCCCCCACTTTGACTTGATATACTCCCCCTCCCCATCCCCTCCATGTTAGTTATGGATCATGATTTAAATACATTAAACCTTTACAATCAGACAGGTCCACATGCAGGGGCGTAAAACAAAGGGGGTGACTTGGTGAAATATGGGTGTGTGTTGTATTTGAAGGGGGGGGGGGGGGCAGCTGAGATATTGCTTGAGGCACAACGCGAGAGTGAAACTATAATATTTTACTGTTACAAGGCGAAAGCTTCAATTACGAGCAACGCTGCGTTATGGACAAAATATATGGCCGAATAAAACGGGGGCTATATACGACTGGAGGCTGGAGCGAGGATAGCACCAGAGTGCAGAGTAAAACAGAAACAAACACTCATATGTCCGTTATATTTCAAGTATTTCCTGGCAGGAAATTTGGAGGAAGAAAAAAATTAAACAATCTCCTTTACTTATGCAACCCCTGCACTCAATATGTGACCAGCCCTTAAATCCTATCTGCTCATTAGGTTTTCAAATAATTAATTCCACTTTATTTATCCCAAGTCTGGCGCTGTCATAATGTTAATCAGAGTTGAAATTTCGCACCCCACTCACTCCCTGACCCTTGGCACCCGGATTGGCATGTTGTAATAACCTGAATCTCTCAACAGAAGCTGCGATAATTGTTACCCCATTAGCATGCAAATTGTTTAATTAATATTATTATGAGGAAGTATATAATCCGCTCGTCACTTGACCCCCAAGCCCAAATAACCGCCCCCCTGAATTTCAGTGTGTGTAGCCCTACATTTTAATGAACTCCTCAGAAATGATCTCGCCTGTTTATCCATCTTATCCTCTTTCTCTTTTTTCAAGCAGCAGCAGCAGCAGCACTGACTGGGCTTTTCTTTGAAGCCGCCCTCTTCCTATTTCAACTTTAATTTTTACGCACACGGACCAGATCTTGTGAATTATTCCTCCCCCCATTCATTTCTCTCTCTCTCTTTCTTGAACATCTAAAAATTCAATAATTGCTTTTGCGTCAATTCCAAGCATGTATATATTTATATACACATCTATATGAGGGCTGTCCCCACACATGAGCTCAATGAACAGCAGCCCCCTTGACACAGTCTCCAGAGACATTGCATTTAAATCCGTTTTTCTACAACCGAGTGACATTGTCAGATTCTAGCTTTAATTAACCCGATAATAAGGGGAACAAGGCCAGCATTCAGCCCTGCCTTGTTACCTTTTCACAACTGGCCCTTTTGGCAGCTGTTCAGAGGGGAAAGTATAATAATACACATACTTGTATATATATATATATATATATATATATATATATATATATATATATATTTATTTATTTTCATTTCTTTTTATTGAGATTTCTTTGTTGAGTCTTTGCTTGCAGCAGCGTCTTTATTGCATTTATGTATTGTTGGTCAGAATCAATAAGGGAACACATAGGGCCTATAGACTAATTGATTAACTTTCCATCCAATGAGAGGAATCCCAGGGACAAATAAATGGTAGAGGCTGACAGATATTCACCTCCACACATTTCATCCCCCCCTACCCTGTTTTTAGAGAGTTTTTATCACAAACAGTAAACAAAGAAGAAGAAGATGGTCATTTGAACCTTAAGTGCAAATCTGAGGGATTTTTAGGAAAAGGCAACTGCCTCTTTTCTAAAACAACCAACAATCCATGTTTTATTACATTTGCCGCCAGTCATTGTGATGTTTGTCACATGACCAACAGTAGTGTTTGTCATCTGTTGCTGCCTCATATTAAACGTTAGGTGTGTTAATCACTCACAAGTTGGCTTACACGCTGTTTAGTCCCCCACTGACCACAGTGATGACATCGGTGAAGAAGCACAGCCCATCCCTCCCAGACAAAGTGTCTACACACCCAGAGGTCCAAACATACAGCCTCTTACCTCATGCAATTTTCATACCCATCGAAGTTAGTTTGTTTTGTTGCACCCAAGTAAAACTGAAATCCACCAACTTCCACTTGCACTTTATCTTTTCTAAGAGTCTCCTTGATGCCAACTTTCTGTGCTGTTTTCTCTGTTTGCCTGAGTCTCCCTTGTAAGAGGATTTTGCAAACTCACCTGACTGCAGATAACCAGATAACTGAAATACACATGAGTGCCAACCTCATACACAAGGCGTTCAGATGATAGCCTGTACCTCCCACCCCCCCGCCCCAAACCCTAAAAAAAGACACAAGCTTTATCAACAGGCCCATCCAACACTGATACCTAGTTCAGCAGCACAGAATCAAATTCATTTTTAATTAGGCAGGCAAATTAATAGGCGGCAGTTTAGGAGTTTAATTACTCAATTAACTTCACGCACGTTAATTTTTAACTATCTAAATTAGGTTGCACATTATTCGATTTGATGATAATTATAGAATTAAATCTAAATTAATTGTTTTGGATGATTTGGATGAACTAGATGCAATTCCAATTAAACAGTGGAAAGGGGTGGAGAGAGGAAGAAAAAGAGCTGGTTGCCATTTTAAGCTCGCAAATCCTTTGATTCGATTTTATAAGCAAGAAAACTCTGCCTGGAAATTTTCCCTCTGATCCTACAAATTCTCTCCCGCTCTAATCCCACAATTAAAAGTTTCCTCCCATCTAATTATCTGTAATT